>NC_060209.1:58692142-60051428 GCF_021130785.1 Homalodisca vitripennis | reverse complement strand
CAGAGCAGTGAAAACATACCCATACTGCAGTCCTAAAAACAACAAAACTTCGGTAACTTAAAATCTATTATAAAATATTATTTTCAAATGTTGTATGAACTTAGTAACGATTTGCCCTTGTACCGGAAGTAGATGTTTTTTGAGAGTTTTAGGATCCTTCGACGTCTCAAGTATGAATACATACTTCCTTCATCGGCACAATAAGGCAAACCTTAGCAGTGGTGTGGGAAATATAATTAATCGAAACAGAAATTCTCCTATATGCACAAAACCTGATATAAGAGTAAAGTCACTTAACTTCTGATCATCTTTACCACGAACACTGAAATAATATGTACTGATATATGCCTACCTACGATATAGTGCTTAATCATATTACATCTTAAGTGTTTAAAATAAGTAGGCTACGAGCTTCGATTTTAACAATTCTGTGCGAAGCCGTAAGTTACAGCCAGTTACGTAATATATCATGAACAACATGTTATATTAAAGAAATGTCGCCGTCACCCTTTATCGGAGACAAACCTGAAGGAAGGTTTTAATTTCTTGATTAAAAACGTAGTTGTATTTTTAAACTTTCAATAAATTCGTGATCCACGAATGATAAAAATGCTTAATTAAATAGTTTCATATACAGTTATTTAGTATGATACATATACTAGTAATGGTTGTAATATTCCTATGTTGTAATATGTATCTGAACCCAAAAATAGGGTCCTGGTAAATGAACTGATATAGCATAATAGTTTAATGCCTGGTTTCCATACAAATTCAGGAATAAATATGCAATGTTGGAAAAAAGTAATCAAAATAGTATTTCAAATGTTTTTTTACTGAATTTAAACAGTTTAATCACAAAACCATTCAGAATTACCAACCAATTTACTGCAACAAGCCATACCTTGTTCCCTGCGATACACATGGTTGTCCGCAGTTGTAGGGGTAGTTCCCTGTTACGGGGCGGCCTCACTCTGAACCTCATAAGTTCGATGTAACAGGCATCTGGAGGCTTGAATCTGAGGAATTCATTGCATTGTAATTAATTAATAATCTATTATACAGGGTGTAAAGTCATGATACGCCTAGATTTAAAATACTTTTATGAACTTTTTTAAGGATACAGATATTTCCCTCCTTTTTCAAAGAGGGGGTAGAGGGGGGTTACTTTAAATTTTCAAATTGCAATTCCTATCTTGTGACATGCCATTTGAAAGTTAAGTTTTAATACACACACTTACATGAACAAAACATCTCTACGATGATCCTAGAAAAACGTTATGTGTAAACAACCCCTTACATCTAAGGGTGTCTATTAAGTCCTGGTACGCCTGGATATATTACAAACGGATTGAGGTATCAATGTAAAACCTTCACCATACACATTAAATTACTTTTTGGATTTTTTTTAAGGTAACAGAAATGTCACCCCCCTTTTCAAAAAGGGGTTGAAGGGGGTAAGCAACCCTTATCTTGTGACTTGTCATATTAAAGGTCTATTCAACATTGTGTTTCTTTTGAATTTACCTTTCAAATGATAAATCACAAGATAGAGGTTGCAATTTGAAAAATTCAAGTAACCCCCCTATTCTCTCTTTTAAAAAAGGAGGAGATATTTTTATCTGTCATAAAGCCCAAAAAATGTTTTAATAGGTATGGTGAAGATTTTACATCGATATCTCAATCTTTTTGGAATATATCCAGGTGTATTAGGACTTAATTTACACCCTGTACGTTACTATATTACAATCCTAGCCTGAATTACATTGCATAGTATAATTTGTTAAAATAGTTTATGTTGCCTATTACTATAATAAGTTATTTGTTTGCATTGGACTAAGTCGTAACTTTGATCATAATTTTACTAAACATTATGTTGTTCGAATTACAAGTATACACGGACAACTCCAGCGTACAGTCCGACTCACTTTATTGTCCTTGTCCTCTCGTACTCGTCCTGTTGGACACAACTGTGGAACTCCACGGCCTCCAGTCGGATCCACTCCTCAGTCACCACAGGGATGATATCATGTCTGCCCACCACCTCCTTGCCTTGTCTTACCAGGTCGTTAACTCCCAGCTCCACATCAGGCATACCTAGGCATTACAATTAAAACTGTCATATATGTTGCCTTGCTTTCAGATTCATGAATTTCATTCAGATCCACTCCTCTGTATGATGTCCTGGGTATGATGTGACTTCTTCTCACAATCTCCTTGCCTCGACAGACACGATAGATACAGTAACTCCAATCTCTAAATCAGACATAAAAATTTCATTATATTTGTAAACTCCAAGGATTAATCTTATTTCTGATTTATCAAATTTGTTTAATTTCTTTGAAATTTTAAAATTGTTTTTCGTTTCAATCTTACAGAATTATCAAATACTGTGATTAAGACAGAGAATATGTTATGTAGACTGAGTCTCAAAAGCAAGACGTAACAATAAACTCGTAGACAGGTATCTATATTTTACGTCATTACCTCAGAGTACTCTGTATCCCCGTTACCATTAAATACATTTTACTTAATTGCAAAGTAACTGTATTGTATTCTTACAACAACTCTTGTGGTATTTTAAATAAAAGCGGATTAAACAACGGCAGCGCTGAAACAATGCTTTTGATAGACAGGATTAAGAAGATTACAAGCCACGAGACAAAACCAATGCGGGTTCAGTTGGAACACAGAAATGCACTCAGTTGTTTAGTTAGTTTCCATCTGCCATTTGTGAAACTTTTCTTTTTTTTAGTAGATTTCATAGATTTCGTATGAAATGTTTTACGCATTTCTATATATTATAGTAGACTAATATAAGAGTAGTCTGTCTCTTATCTTGTGCATAGCTTTTTTAAGTAAGCAGCTTTTAATGTTACTTCAAATATTAATGTCTCCAATTTATTCCGGATTTTTTAGGAGGGCAGCATTACTTGTTTGACTACGGGTACGACTTTTAATACGAGAATGGAAATTTAAACTTCTACTGAACTACCATCGTGGCTCGTTCCAGGACGGCTGCATAAATGAGAGACAAGCAATAAAAGTATTTATCCTATCAGCAAAGAATTGTCGACACATTTTCAGAGTAGCCTAGTTACTGTTATGAAAAACACATCAGATTTTCTAAAAGGTGGGAAAATGATATGAAAACTTGGCTACGTTCAAAAGTTATGATGTAACACAGAATTTTATGCAATGATGATAGAGAAACTTACGAAAATTTCACCGATTTGCTTGTGGATCCGTGTTAAAAAACTGTTTAGATGAAGCTGCCGATGCAAGGATAATTGTGACATGCGTATCCTGATCGAGGGCAAGTTCAGGGCGTCAGCAGTCGGTGTCTGACAGTGGTGGCAGCAGAGTTTCTTCAGTCGAAAAGTACCATAAATATTATTGTTTTGGGTAAATAAAGTTGCAATAGTTTATCACAAATGGTGAGCTAAACCAATAATTAGCTTCATCGACGTAACCAACTGTAAGAGTGGTCATGGAATACATTATTGTTAACTCTATGGACCCTCGTTTAACTAGGATAATTCAAACCTTAAAGTAACCAGTGAAACCTTTAGTAAGAAAAAAACTTGCCGAAAAAAATCAAATAAAAAATTCATTCTTTCACAATCTGGATGCTGTAAAATAAGTTTAATGTTAAATAACTGGAACCTCCAAACAGGCCGAGTGCCTTGGAGGCTCTACACTTTCTCTTCAAGTAAGTATATTTACAAGTTTTTTATAATGATTAGATATGTAAGGAGACTGAAAGAAGTTATATTAAGTTAGTTTTTAAGTTATATTGTGTTATTTTTTAAATCTCTTCTAAGTTTTTGCACTAAGTTTTTATTTAGTGCACTTAGTCAGTCTTGGCAAGTATAATTATATTGTTTACGATTCTTATTTATGTAAGTTTTTCATATATTTGATGTACGGTATGTTTTGTTGCAGAATGAGAAAATAAATACATTTATTTATTTATGTAATCGTCGTCCATAAACAGTGGGGTGATATTTACCGTCATTCATGTTACCTCGAATCACATTCATTTAACAGTTTAGTTGACCGGTGTAACATTTGGTGTTTTTTTTGTGTAAGAAGTTTTTTATTTTGTATTTTTAGATTAATGTGTGCAACTGTTCCGTTGAACTCTCCCCGCTCACAGGCCTACAGTCTTTGCAGGGATTATTCCTGTATTTTAATTTGTATTTCTAAAGTGTGCATTTGTTTAAGGAATAAATGTTGATATGATTTGATTTAATCTCTGGCAGTTCTAGTGACCTTTACCTGACAAAAAGCCGAGGAAGAACAATCGGACCCTGGCTATCTGTCGGATGACTCCACCGGTACTGTTCTGGTCCACATACAGCTCGTCCACCGCAGTGATTTGTACCTCTTCCATCTTGTAGTTGAGGGCACGGTCTCGGTGGGCTGGCAGTCGGAAGAGCGCCTCCTCCACGCAGACACTGAACTGCTTCATGTCTTCGTAGTTCTGCGAACCTATCTTGAACAGCTGCGAGATCTGTGTCACACATCATAGCCTTTATCAATGCAAGCAGAATATACCATCCGTTTGCACATGCTTTTTTGTACATCAGGGTTGCGCTGGTTCTAATGGAAAAGCAGATATCGCATCCGGAATATTGTGTTTGAGATGTACCATTTATTTCAAACAAAGACCGACATTTTGCAAACCTGTATTTTCTGCCACATCAATTAGGATTCTTTACTATTTTAAGTTCAGACAAAAACATTATCCAATGCGGTCAAAAGTGAAAGCTATAATGTAATAGAATGCCCAAACATTGATAAACGTTAGCCAACCGTTTACCAATAGCCATTTTGGTTTTTAATTCTCTGCTAACATCTTTTGTACATACAATCACGCAGCACTTGTGTTGCTATTTTCAGTGTTTTAATTTTAAAAATTATTAAAAATATTATTTTACTAAAATGCAAAATTCTATATATTTTTATTTTCAGTTCAACTCTAAGTTTAGTTACTTATTGAACACTTGTTCTTAATATACGTTGTAAATTTAAATACCAAACATTTGTAATTTTAATAAAACATACATTTTTGCCATTTCTGACATTCATTTCCTACTTACTTTTTTTCTGAAGATAACTAAAAGACCTCTTCTCTTCTGGGCATCATATATGTCTAAATATAGATTATGAGATTATCTCTGTGGCACCTACACCATTTTTAATGTTAATGAGTGAATTGAATTTTATAAATGTGATGGTAGGTGTTATATTTGTTATCTCTTTTGTTATATCTTTTGCATAATAACGGTTGTCTCTTGGAATTGTTTTACCATATTTACATAATAAGATAGTAAGATTTTAACTTTGGTAAACAGTGGAATGATGATCTAAGGTTAAAATCAGTTAACTCCCTACCATAAAATTTTCTCCTTGTTCACAAGTTAGCATACCTGAGGAGCATGCTCCACCGGGAGTCCCAACTTCTTGAGATCACTTCCGAACTCCTTAACTCCCTGGTAGTCGCCCTGGATTGCGTAAGCGGCGAACTGACTCAGCTTGTTGGTTATCCTCTCCGCCTTAGTCACCTGACCTGGCCGTACACCTGGCCGCTCCTTGTAGAATATGAACTGCAGCTTGACCGTGAAGATCTTACCGAAGTTGTCGTACTGCTGTGCACCTGCATCATACATATTATAGTACTTCATATTCACTTTTATAGTAGGTTCTATCTACGCCGTGGAATTTTTATCAGTTTTACTTACTTTTTAAGGCAAGATGTTTGAAATCAGTTTACAAATATTTATAGACCTCCCTGGGAACCTAACTCATGACCTCTTGTTGCCACACTCCCACGCAATGGCGAAGTTCAATACTATCGACATGATTAGTCTGATTAGTTAGTGCTGGGAGGCCTGTGGGGGTGACGGGTGGTACTGCTTGTTGCGGTCATGTGGTCAGTGGGTGTGTTAGAGAGATTGAATGTGTCTTCTTGTTCTTCATTTTGAACGTTTCTTGTGTTTATAACAAAATAAAAGAACAATTCTTGTAGTTAGGGCTATCAAGCCCTCTCTACCACTCGACCTCATATTGTATACAGTAGATTTAATAGTTTTATACAATTTCCGTAAATTATTAAATTATAATTTAAATATAAAATTTAAAAAATTCTTAACCTATACAAAATTAAATGAACTTAAAGTAAAAATCTACATATCAAAATGAATTCAAAAGTTTTATATATATATATTATTTTATCAAATGTTTAACTCAAATATATTTTACTGACTAAAATGTAATGAATTCATTCATGAAATACTCTACCATCTCTAGTGGTTACAAATCATCTTTTGATTCTGTTCTGCAGAAGTAACATAAGTTTTGTCCTTAACTCATTTTTTTATTATCATTACCTCATATTTTTGCTCTTTCGTTTTACATACATATAAATTTCATTGAGTCTTACCGATGTCTGACACAGAGTAACAAGGCTGCAGAGGAAGTTCTTGGAAAGGATCCTTGTCATCCTTGTTGTTGAACAACTGAAGAACTGGGTTCTCCCCCTGGTACACTAGCTTCATAAACACCTTCTTCCAGAACCTGAAGTCAATGAATAATATTATTTTTTAAGCTATTAGATAAATTCTTATATAAACTCAAATGTATGTTATTTACTGTATATATTTCATTGAATAAAGTTACATAATTCCATCTGTTCTTTGCCATTGCTTCCTCTACTTGGTAAACCTCTGCCCTGAACCAGACTTTTGACTAAATCCTAGAAAGATCCCGAACTACCGTACTTATAATTGGCTAGTAGTGATAATTTATGAAGTGTTTAGGTTTTCATAGCTTAAATTAAATTAAGGATTACATCAACCAAACAATCGAACAAAGTTGAATTTTGGCTATTCGAATACTAATGGCTAATATCGAACCATTCTAAAACCCATCCATATAATAATTACGTTCTTTACTACATTGCTAGCCATTATTACCTATGCTTTTAACAGAAACAAGACAATTGTCGCCCATGGGTGTAAAGGAACCTAATCATGAACACCATTTACCTAACCGTTGTAAATACGTTAACATTTATACAACTATTTAAAACTATCAAAGAACGCTCTACCAATATTATTCATTTTGTTTACCTTTGCCCTGTGATTTTCTTTTTGTTAGGTTGTCGCAGCTGCATCTCCCATCCGGACCCCACATAGTGTATCCTGGGGAAGGGTTCCAGGGGCTGCGAAACATCCTCGTCAAACAGTGGTGTGGGGGGCGTCTCCTGGGAATCCGTCCTCTCAAGAATTTTTTCACCCTCTCCGGGCAACACTGCTGCTGAATAAAACAAGGCGTGAATGATAGTGAAATTATACTGCAAAGTTATTGGATCCGTATTTCATATTCATAGTCACATTATGAACTTTAAAACTAAATACTGTGTAAAAGCTAAACAATAAGTAGCATTAATTAGTAAAGTCTCAATATACTAGTTAAACAATTATTTTCCAACGTAAATTTCAAAGTACAATGAAATAAAAAATTATAGTGTTAAAAGGTTAACGTAGGATTTAAATTTCTCTATACAACTTAATCCCAAAGTATTAACTAATATATTACTGTCAAATAACTGAACACGATTCCGAAAAAAAATAAACAGAAAAACGAAACTTTATGCATCAAGTTTCCTGCAGGATGCAATAATCTATCATATGCAGATCATGAACAAAAATATTATATTTTCTTATGTTTGCGATTACAATTAACAAATATGTCAATCAAAAATCTGTAAATATCATCACAGAAGTGACCATCCAAATTGTTAATAACACGTTGGAAACATTAGCCGATCAAGTACTATGTTTTCAGAACACACAAGAATGAAATTGGATTCTTCATATTTTCTGATGTTGCAATCCAATATTTCAACAATACATTTTTTTAACATTCATATAACACAAATGAACATTTCATTTTGTGTCCATCTATTTGCATGTAACATTTAAGAGTGTGGACGTGTATACTGAATTGACTGCGCTGTTAAGCTTTACTAACTATTTGGTATCGACGCATTATGTGTTGTATACACAAACTACAAGTGTTTATATTTTTTTGTCTTTAACCAATATTATCCTACCTTTACTATATAATACACTCTGGTATTGTGTATTAACTGCCTTTGGTTATCATGGTCGTATACTGCACAGACAGATGTGACGAAAGCTATAAACGACCAGGGTAAAAATGTTAAGTGGTTTCTATTAAATTTATAGTGGCTAGAAGCTGGCAAGGAAGTTGACCAACTAAAGTAAAACTTTAACTGACAATGTAAATAACGAAAATCTCGAACCGATTTCAGTCAGTTTTAAGAGGGCGAGCTAGTATTCCAGACAACTTTCAGGCTCTTTTCTTTTGCACCTTTTGGCAAGGGGTTTTCACCCTTTTTTGGCAAGTTTGAATTTACGATAACAATAATTTATTAATCCTCTATTATTTTCAACCCCAATAGAGTAATATAGTTGAGACCGACCTTGTGCGAAAATATTGTCAGTGACTTGTGCGGGAATCTCTTGTGTCTTGTCGAAGGGGTTGAAGCGAGGGCTGGTGTCCTGGAAGGCATTATTGATGGGACTGCGAGGCGGGGGTGCCAAGGCCGGAAGTACTCCTCCGACCTCAGCTGCAATCCCCATTTCTCCCGCCTGTTTCGGTCTGAACACGGGAAGCAGATTTGTTTAAACAGGTGAAGAATAAGTCAATGTTTTGTTTATTCGGTGTACTATTTATTTGTAAGAGGCTTCTTTCTACGCTGAGGACATTAGTTAGCTGAGGTAATAATTAAAGTATTGAAAGGATAAGGGTCCAAACCCTTTATGAAATACAAATTGCATGTTGTAACAAATAATAATTGTACAATTGCTCACAACAACGAAAAATGGTTTTATAGCAACCCCTCACACAAACTCACTGGGGTATTTATGTCACTGAAATTACGTAATTTATAAATTAATCAAAAATTAAAAAATTAATATTGATAATCACTAAGTCCAATACAGTCTGAGAATCACTAGAACAAGTTTTAAATTGTACAGTAAGTTATTAATATTAGGGGTGTAAAACACTAATATCTTAATAGAGTACATAGGAGATTTTTTGATTTATTTATTTTATTACGAGATTTATTGTCTATAATAAAATAATAATAATTGTATTTCCAACGAGATAATCCAATTTATAATTAAAACCGCAAACTCCGCTTTTTCGTTTTTCTTATAGCACGAAAAGAATTACTTTTAGAAGTATATTTAATCTTTATACGATGAAATATTTGTATTCCTATAAATGTATAATAATAAATTTTAATTAGAAGAAGAACTAGAAAACATAAGACAACATTAAGGCTACCTCAAGACATGAAACAAGAATTTATTTGCACAACATACAGCACTTTCTCGAACCAAATATGAAAAAAAAATTAAAAAACATACAAATAAAACTGTCACTCACAGAACAAGCAATAAACTATCCCAAATTTTATGAAACCCTAAAGAAAAAATTTCAAATAATAATAAATCGGGAATTTATGAAATTGGATGCGATGACTGTGACGAAATTAATATTAGACAAACAAAAAGAAAAAGAAAAACACGATTTAAAGAGCATTTATCGCACACAAAATATGGAAGAGTTGAAATATCTGCTGTAGCCAAGCATTGCATCGAATCAGGACACAGAACATCAATTGAAAATCTAAAATTAATAAAAGAAGTAAAAAAACCAATGAACTTAAATGTTTGGGAAACACTATACATAAAATAAAGAAAAACTCATAAACAATGAAGAGGGTCCTATTGAAAATTCCAGTCTTCGTTCTTTTCAATTTATTCCAAAATTGCACCGTAGCCATATCTAATATTTTTTCATACTGGCTGAAATATTTCCAAAATCTTTGTATTTAAATATTTACACCATATGGTATTTTAATTGTAATATAAATTATGTAAATATTTATTTGTGGAGTCGCCTCGCCCGAAAAAAAATACATTGGAAATGCTATGTATTATTTACATTTAGTAATATTTAATAAATTTTAAGTTAAACATTATTTACTGATTGTTTTAATTTATAATTTTCTCATTGAAATTTCAATTCCTAGCCCCCTTGAGCTAAGTTCAAACCACAAGCTCTCAGTTTCAGACATAAACTTATAGCTAAGCTATTGTTCACTTTGAGCTAGTCTACATTACGTGTGAGGCATGGGTATAATGAAGCTTACTTAATGAAGACGTTGAAGTCATTCTCGTGCTCGTCTGACTCAGCCGAAGCTCCTCTGCTGAACCTGGGTGTAGTGTGAAGGACAGTGGCGGGCTCCTGTGTTGCTAGAAACGCATCAAAGTTGTCTTCTGCCCCGAAACCAACTGAAGCATCACCTAAAACAAATTTAAGTTTTCTTTTAAAATTTGTTTATAATAATTATTACATTTTCACAAGTGTATATATTGTAATGCAACAAAATACACGCTAAATACAGTTGATATTCTACAGTAAAAATGAATTACTACAAATAAATAAAAATTTCATTTTCTAAGAAATAAATTAAAGATAGAACTTCTAACGATTAATTATATGCAGTTGATACTTTTTCGTTGGTTAGAATATGAAATAAATTCGTCTTCCATGACCACTACCATATTATGAGAATATCAAAACTGTATCGTAACCTAAATTTTACAAAGTCAAAACCGAGGGAAAACAAATCAACATGAAGTATCGAAGAACCCTACAAAACGTAACCAAAGAAAGTAGTGCACAAACAGACAGAAATACAGACGGACAGACAGGCGAACGGAGGGACTGCCCTTTTACATGTTTATCCGAACATGTCTCGTCCCTAAACCAAGAGGAAGTTTCAATTGTTTAGGGCCTTCTAATCAAGAGTTATCGTACAAACAGACAGGCAGATTGCCCTTTAACCTTTTTACTAAAAAATCGATAGCGTTCTTCCTCATTCCAAGAGGAACCCATGTATCAAGTGTTTAGGACCTTTCTATCAAGAGTTATCGTACAAACGGACAGGCAGATTGCCCTTTAACCTTTTTACTAAAAAATCGATAGCGTTCTTCCTCATTCCAAGAGGAACCCATGTATCAGGTGTTAAAGGACCTTTCTATCAAGAGTTATCGTACAAACGGACAGGCATGCAGATTGCCCTTTAACCTTTTTACTAAAAAATCGATAGCGTTCTTCCTCATTCCAAGAGGAACCCATGTATCAAGTGTTTAGGACCTTTCTATCAAGAGTTATCGTACAAATGGACAGGCAGAATGACCTTTAACCTTTTTACTAAAAAATCGATAGCGTTCTTCCTCATTCCAAGAGGAACCCATGTATCAAGTGTTTAGGACCTTTCTATCAAGAGTTATCGCTCAAACGGTGAGACAGATTTCCCTTTGACCCTTTTAGCAAAAAATCGATAGCGTTCTCTCTTAGACCAAGAGGAACCTATGTGCCAATTTTCAAGTCTCTAGGACCTTTCTACAAATAGTTGTCGCACAGACGGACTAACCATTGAACTTTTGACCTCAAATCAATAGACTTCTTTCTTAGACGAAGAACTATGTGCCAAGTTTCAATTTCGTAAAACGTTCTATCAGAGATATCGTTAAACAGGTAGAAAGACAAGCGGATAACGACACAATTTAATAAGTCCTTAATAATTGGTATGGATCAGCGTACATACCACATTTCAAATTAAATTTTGATTGCAGTTTTAGTATTCTATAATTAAAGTAAATACGAAAAAGAATTTTGATACTATTTTTGAAGCAAATATTAGTTGATAAGTTACATTTAACGTTAAACTCTTCTCGTGTAATGTTTATAGCTTATTCAAAGTGTCAAAATCACGTGTAGGTGTAAAATATTTGCTAAATTTAATAGAATAGTTTTCACGGAGAATAACAAAAATTACTTAAATAAAATTTATTTCACAGGCAAGAATAACAATAACTATTTCAATAAATGTTTTCACAACTTTAAAATCTGCGTAATATACAACGATATTATGTGAACCAGTTCATTACTCTCAATATCTAGCAGCTATTCAAACCAAGTACAATTAAAAGCTTTGAAATATAAGTAAGAGTCATTATAAGTACTGTTCTTTCGTGTCAGTTAATGTACAGATTTTTCGTAGCAACACTTTGCTCTGGATTAAATCAGTTTTAGGTAATTCATTATTATAACAACTTATTATCAAAATGTTTAGATTGACACTTAACTTACCTTGTACATTATCTGTTCCAAATTGCGAAGAACTGAACGGATCGAATGGGTCAGATGACACAGTTGTATTCTTGTTGTCGTCAAAACCAGCACTTTCAAATTTTGCAGCAAAGGCGTCAAAGTCGTCAACAGGTTTAGCACTTGGGAAGGACTCTGGCTCTCCGAAAATGTTGAAAGGTTGGGAGGGTATGACCGGCGTTGTGTGTAGGACAGTTTCTGTTGGAGCGAACAGGTCAGTAGCTTGACTCTGGAAGGGTATAGTGTCTACATTGTTAAAAAACATATTGTCCGTTTGTGAAGAAGGAACACTGAAAGCAGAGTTATCCAAGTTATTGTCCGTCACAGCTGGCGATACTTCTCTCACTGACACATTCATCTCCGAATCAAATCCTCCTACAAAACCCGTATCTTCAACTCCATTGATATTTTGATCGAATGGAGAAGTCGGAAAAGTAGATTCCTGTTGCGTATCTTCAAATACTGAAGATGTAACTATTGGCTCAGGTATCACAGTATTGACTTCTGCCACTTCAGCTGCAAAAATAGACGAGGATTCTGGAATCTTCGTCGATTCAATATCAGAATCAAACACCGAAGTAAACGTTGAAGGTCCATTTGACTCAAACCCTGTGTCAGTAAAAGCTGTGGTATTACTATTATCTAAAACATTTGATGGTTCTGCTGAAACATAAGGTGACGAGAAGTCTAGTTCAGGCTCTGTATTTCTAACTGGGGTTTCTTCCAAAGGCTGTGAATCAAATATGTCTCTTACTTCTTGGGGCTGTACAGAGGAAATTATATTAACAGATGAAGTATCCGGTTGTTTAGAGATTGGAGGTTGCTGTAGAGGTTCGTTGAAATCAATAATATTTTCTTGAACCGGTGGAATGTTCGGTGGCAACTTTGGTCTTTCCGGCGGTCTTGGTGGAAGAGGTCGCGGTGGTGGTGCTGTCGTCGTAGGAGGCACAGGAGTAATTTGAGCTGTAGGAGCTACAGGAACAACTGGAGGCACAGAGGTAGGTACTGGGTCTATTGGAGCCATTTGACTGGGTTGCATAGATGTTGTTGAAAGAAAGTCGTCTTCCATGTCACCAAGTAAGTTAACCTCTTGAACAGATGATGGTGGAGGGAGGTCTTTATGTACATCGTCAACCCCTAACAGATCACCAAACATGTCAGGTGTTGGACTAGGTGAGTTTAAGTCTCTTATAGGAGTTGGACTTGGTGTTCGTGTTGCTTGAAGTCTGTCAAGTAAATGTGAAGATGTTGCTTCCATTGCTCCTGTTACGCTTAGTATTAAGTCTTTAGTTTCTTTTGAAGGAGGAAGTCCTGGTCTAGGTGGAAGACCCGGCGGTGGAGGTCTTCTTGGCGGCGCTCCTTTTGGTGTGCTCGTTCCAGAACCTTCCCTACTGGTTGGCAGATCAATTGGGTCTGAACCAAAGAAATTAATATTGTTGTCCATCAGAAAAGATGATTGATCTATTGATGATCGAGCTGAACTACTTATTGGAACAGCGGATAACGGTTTAGATTGATCAGTTTCTACAAAACTTCCAAAAAAGTCGTTGACTACTCCATTAGCTTCTTGTGGTTTGGCGGGCGTTGAAAATATATTCTCATAGTCTTGCACTGATGGCTGCATATTGTCAAGATCCTGTGCTGGGGAACTAAAGAAGTCTGTAGTTGTATGAGTATCACTCTCTGCAAAGGCAAAGGGGTTAGTATTTGAACTTGCTGTATTATTCAATGAACTCATAAAAGGGTTTTCAATTTCATTACTTGAAAACTCCATTGGACCAGAGAGAAAGGGGTTGAAACTAGCGCTGTTGGAAGACACTTGAGTGTCTCCAGCATCTAAATCTCCCATTAAAAATGGATTCGCCATTTTGAATGCCTTCTGTATAATTCTTTTTATTCAACTCAGTTAAATAGTTCTGACTCTAACAGTTTAAGCTCTGCCTTTCCTGGAACTAAATTATCAACGCAAGACGTATCAAAAGGATCAATGTCATCACCAAGCTCAAATGATATTTTACTGTTCACAGCAGATTGCGGAGTAAGAGGTTTTTCTGCCACAGAAATATCTTCCGAGTGATCTATAAAGTTATTGATTACTTCCTCGGGTTCTTTTTCCTTTTCTGGAGAATGTCTAGGGTTAAAGTCTGGATCCGTATAGCTTCTTTTTATTGATGGTTCAACACCTGAATCTGAGTGTATAAGTTCGCTTTCAAGAAGCCTCAATTCTGCTTTCCCAGGAAGTACATCATTCACAATAGATGTATCAAAAGGATCTACGTAATCGAATTTATCCAAGTCTTCCTCTATTTTTTTGGGCACAACAGGGGTATGTAGTTTCACAGTAATGTCCGTGTCCTCTGTAAGGAAATCTGGTTGTAACTTTTCAGGTGATTGATAGACAGCTTTTACAGGAAGAGTAGAAGGGGGTTGAGGTGGTATAGGGTTATTATCTTTAGTTTTCTCTATATCTTGTCTAGGATTGAAGTCAGGATCCGATAGACTGTGTTTTAGTGCAGTCTCAACAATTAATTCGCTTTCAATTAATTTTAGTTCAGCTTTTCCAGGAGCGTGAGACACAAAGGATGTGTCGAAGGGATCAACAAAATTGCTTTCACTTTCACAACTTGGTCTATTGTTTACCTCTTCTGGATTAGCGTAATACGGAGTAAGAGGTTTGCTTACTTTTGAATTTTCGTCTTGATCAACGGCTAGAAGGTCTGTTTCTGTCTGAAGGGTTTCAATATTAAATGCAACTACTTTAGGGATAGAGAGCCTTTTCTCTCCAACCGGTAATTGATCTGGTCTTACAGCGGGCTTTGTCGATCTGGGTGGTGATTCAGCTCTAGGATCAAATATTTCGTCACCTTCTATATGAGATATTACACCATCCAATAACTCCTTCTCAAGAAACTTTAATTCTGTTTTTCCTGGTGCTACGAGGTCGTTAACAACCGAGGTATCGAAAGGATCTGAATATGTTAGTTCTTCACTTCTTTCGTTTGGTATCACTGGTTCTATTGGACAATCACTGATTTTTGATAGGTCAGTTGTACTTCCTCCAAGCAGATCTCGATGTTTAAAACTTAATGGGGTTTGGTCTTCCTCAAGAAAATTGTGTTCATTTGTAGCATCATTCAAACGGACACTTGGTATATCTTCCAAGTACTTTGGCAAAGTGGTCTTGGGAAAATCGTGTTCTTTCAAAAGAATTTCCTCTTCTATCAGTCTTAACTCATACTTACCTGGTAAAACATTTGCAGCAAAAGTTGTATCAAAAGGATCTATACCATCAACATCTTCTAGTGTTTCTTCAAGATTATGACTTGCCTCAAATGAATCTTTAATAGTTTCTTTTAAAACCGATTCTTGAGCTAGTGCAGCGAATTCATCATCTAATTCGTCATCGAGTTCAAGATTAGGGATCGTATCTGCGTTTACCTGTCCAACAACATCAAATTCTTCAACAATAGACTTAGATAAATGTTGCTCTTTGTTTTCTGTAACTGAAAGGTCTTTTCTCTCTACCAGTGGGCTTGGTTGAGGTAATGTTGTTGCAAGGTTTATTGAAAGATCGATTTCTTCTGATACGAATTCTGACTCTTCATCAAGAATTGATTTCAATTGTGGCTCGTCAATTACATTTATTGGCTCGTTTGTTGTTTCAACTTCGTCAAAACTTCCAAGCAGAAGATCTTGCTTTTTAGGTCTTTTCCTACTTTTTGGTAGAGATTCAACAACTGGAATAGCTTTGTCTACTTTACCCGTGAGAACCTCAACAGCACATCCTAAACTTACAAGATTTCGTTTCTTTGGATCAACTTTTATTACTTTATCAACGATCGATGTGTCAAATGGATCTGGGCCAGCTTCTTCTTCAGTTGGACTGTCAGGAATATAGGCTAGTTTTACGTCACCACTTGCGACCACATCTACGTAAGAAGTGTCAAAAATATCTTCATCCTGTTCACTTTCTTCTTCTTCCTCTTCTTCTTCTACTGGGGGCTGATCTTCTACCTCTTGTTTAACTTCTTCAACTTTATTTTCTTGTTTTTGTTCTGGTTCCTCTTCGATAACAGAACCGTCTTCAGCAAATCTAGTCCACTTCGTTGACTTTGCTTCAGGCTGTGTATTTTTTGTATCCTTTTCAACTTCAGTATTTGAGGGTCCAGGTGGTTTACGCTGATAATAACTTGTAGATTTTATACGATCTAGGTCACCTTGGGTTTTCTTGAGAATGTCATCTACACCAGCTGTAAGAGCTTGGAACTTTTTCCACTCTTCACTTTTTTCTGTAGACGAAGTACCTTCACCTGCAGTTTCTGAAGCTTCACCAGCTTCTAACTTTTGTTGGTGTTCTCTACGATACTGTTCTAGTTCTTCTGGATCAAAAAGGTCGTCTTCCTTATGCTTTCCCTTTTTGCCCTTCTTTTTCTTTTTCAATCCTTTGATTTTCAGCATATTCTACATCTACTTCAAGAAAACATCTGTAACAGAAATAGCATTTTGGTTTCAGGATTAAATTTAAATATCACAATTTAAATATTTAAATATCACAATTAAAACTGAAAAATAACCAGGAACAGATTTTAAGCAAATAATATACATTGTGGACCAGAAATTTATGTTAAAATGCGTTCGTAGGTTATGATAAAATATTTCGACCAACCATATATGTCGGCATTCATTGCTTACAATTTTGTACTTCTGTTTCTAAATTAGTTATACACGAAGGTTAGCGATGATGTGTTACGTCATCCAGTGCGGACTTCGGCTTTACGCCTAAGCCAAGTTCAACTTTTCAGCTACGTCCTTTTAATCACAGGGTTATTTTAACGGTTTAGACCTCTGAACAAACTATCGCAAATAATCTGGATTCCAGGGAAACGAATCAGCCGATCTTTGACACCAATCCGAGCTGACCATAATTATCTGAGGTATTCCAATACAAAATAGAATCTGTTACAAGAAATTGTTACACTATAATGGTTTTAAACTGCTGCAACTACAAAATATTGTCTCAAGCTGTGACAAAAACCAATGTACCTAAATACAAAATGCCTCCAAAAGACAAAATAATTTTATTAAAGACTTTTTCATTTAACAGCCAGGTTTATGGCATACAGTAATCACGCCATAAAATCGTGTCTCTCGTTTTATTAATTTTCAACAGAAAACAAAGCGCCAACGTTTCTCATTTTCTAGGCCAAACAAACTTTGTATGGAAATAGTGAGCTACGTATTATATATGCATTACCTTAAGTTTGCAAACCAGTCCCATTCAGTAACAGTTTCCATACACTGACTCCTCATAAAAACCCGTAAGAAGTTTAAAATCTTGAGTAATAACATTCGCCCAATGAAAGTACGTAAATGCGTAGGTAATATTTCAACTAGTATCGTAACGCAAGATTGATAAGAATTTTAAAATTTTGAGGTCATGTACAACACTTTTTAAATAGTTATTTCGTACTCTACAAGTTCGGAATATTATTGTTTTCAGAATTATTGAGTAACAACACGAGAGAAGCTGCCTACTACCGTCAACTTTATACAAGGAAATCTTACATTACCCATGGATAGGTTAATTATATGCCTGAATCAAGACGAATTTAAAGATTACCATCATGGCATTTGTTTTAAATTTCCATTTTGGTTACTATGTAATGTATACCAAAAATTAATTAATATTTTAAACAGATAACAATCTCAACCAACTATGAGAACCCCATAACGTGACTATTACCGAAATGTTCGAATCGCCCGGTAAAGAATAACATTTATGATGGTAATTTAGTAAAATCTTTTTTACATTATTCTAAAAACATACTCAAAAACAGTACACTTAAACTTGTAGGCCTAACTGTATAAAATTTTGAATTAATGAATGCACAAGTTTCCGATTTATGAATTTTCAAAGTTGTTGTTTGTTTGAAAATAAAAAAAACCGGTATTCATTTTTCTTGTTATTGAAACAAAAGTTATTGTCCGTAAACTGTATATAAACAGAATTCAACAAGTAAAATGTTAATGTGCTACGCGTTATTTTACCTTAATTGGTTAGTTTGTGGGTAACTTTTAATTTCACGTATATAACTTTTTGGTTCGAGAGTAGAAGCCGAGAGCCAATTTGAATTGTGTAAGCTCACAAACAGGTTTTTCTCACAATCAGTAAAGGCATTTCTTCAAAAAAGAATTCAATCGTCAGTTGTGATGGTTTTGAACGTCGAAATGAGAGCTTATCGAAAGGGTTAAAAATAAGATCATATGTCAGATCATATGTTTTAGCTTGACACAACTACAACAGACCGACAGACACACAAAATTAGTACTTACATCACTGCAAGACTGAGAAAGTCGCTACTTGGACCTATTAGTCGGACTGAGTATGGTGACGCTGATATAATATTTATTGACGAGTCTGATAGTTGGTTTTCAACACACTATATAAATAACGTATTTCAATAATACAATGCAATGATATAAATTGTACTGTACATTTACACTGACAGAGATACACTGACTGGATTTATTGCACTGTACTATATTCTACATCGGTGACATGTACTGCGAACTGATCTGTAAGTGTATATATTCTCGGCCTAATTATATGAGATTTATGCTATTTCAGTACGATATAACGGATTATTTTGAATAGTGATACTAATAATGAGATTTTATTCCCAATTTCATATCATGTGAAATTTATTATTCCTTTACACTGTGACTCCTTCGGCACAAAATACGAACTTCACAATGAGTTCTGTATACGAAGGCAATGATGAAATTTGTATTCCTAAAATACCGAGGGCTTTATCAGTCAAATTATTCTTCTCACATCGTATAATAAAACATAAACGTAATATATGCAGCTTTTTAAATTTTGTATTCCTCAACATGCTATTTTAATTACCACAATGTTAATTAATTCTATTTAGCTACCCGTAATTTGGTAAATATTGACAAACTTCCTTCCAAAATATTACACTTCAAAATTAAACACTTTGAAATACACGCCCTACATTAATTGTAATACTTCACTTATAACAGGATACATTATTTTTAATAAGGTTTCGTCGTTCAAAATAAGCACGTTATAATCCAATTGTATGGTTATAACAAGATACAAGATGTATTGATGAAATTGTTTTACATTTCTTATTTCGTCACAGTTAAAGCAAAGAGTGGTTTGACCTTTGACACTGTGCCACCCTCAAGCCAAAAGTCAATAACCTTCTTTATGACTGAACGACGAAGTTTCCGTCATTTTGTTGACTGAAGGCAGAGGCGACGTACATTACTCGTTTAAACAGCACAACCCGTGGGTAGACAGTTATACTATGGCCATGTTATACTCATTTGAATATACTAAATGATTTGGAGACAAAAATTTATCCTACAGTAACTTTCACATTCCAGTTCCTGTTTATCTTCAAAGTCACTAAAGTTTTGTTTTTATACGTATTGTTCCAGTAAAAGTTTGCCTTAAATATATTTGTTCGAATTGCAGGCCTTAACGCCAAATAGTATTTAATTTTTACATAAACACAAAATCTAACTATCCGTATCATCATTATTGTGTAGTTAAAAACGCAAATTAGCTGAAGATCATATCTCAATGATCGGACAAACAATGGTTAGAACGTTGTCTTAATACTAAAGCACATGCCATCTTGTAGTTGCTAATTTATACCACTACTATGATTATTAATTTAATAAAACTTTACTATTGTAGAAAACAAAAACCTAAGTGTACTAAATGTAAGTAAATCAACACTATTCTAGCTTTTTCGCAATTCAAATAACCATCCATAACTTATCATTGAGCCATTTAGTCCGATTCCCACAGTAATTTAATATCGTTATCCTTCTAGCACGTACTGGTCCTATTAATCCTATTAATTTTTCAACTGCAAATTAATATAATATACTCGTAAAAAATCTAGTGAAATTTGGGATTAAAATACATTTAAAATTAAAATGAGAAAATACGTACGATGCATCATTGCAATCACCCAGAGAGTAGAAACTAGTATGCGATTTTACTATTTCATTAAATTGGCTCATATGTCAACATTTGACGTCGATAAATGGTCAAGAAAGTGTGATAACGATAGACGTTCTCTTCGCGGCTGGCGATCTCACATATTAATGGCGCTCCGGAAAGTGCTCAGCGACGTAAATAAACCTTTCAATCTTGTCAACCCGAAAAGAGACTATTAATCTACGTGGTTCTACAACTCCACAACCTTTTATAGTTGATTTTTCAACATTTTTCAAAAAACTCTCCACGATCCTATTTACAGTGAAATTTTAGCCATGGGCTGTTCAGTTAATGTCAGGAAAACAGACATTAAAAAACTAAAATAAGAGTCAAGAATGTTATAAGTATCTGTTCTAAGGAATAATAAACAATTTATTTCGTATAGTAGTAGATAGAGTGTTTGCATTTGTATTAATTTGTCAAAGTAAAATACATGTAGCAGAGTTTTGAACATAAGAGCACATACTATCTACACCTGCAAGAGCTAAGTTGGTACCAATCACATAACGTAGCTATGGTGGAAAGAGTTAATTCATTGCGAATGTTGATTTCAGCTCCTTTTCCACTGCTGCTTAGTGCAGCTTCTTAAATCAGACACTGTTTGTGGCGGACACAGAGTCCAGATTCCAGGGTTCAAGACTGCGACAGTGTTAGGTTTCAGACGCTTCACTAAGCGGGAACTGAAAAGGGACTGAACTCAGCGTTCGCTTAGTACTAATGTTTGGGGGTCGCTTAAAAAATGATTTCGAAGAAGCCTTCTTTAACAACAGGCTCATCTGCTTATGACAGGTAGATGATACTGAGTGAGTAAGGTCACGACAAGTGCCTCGTTCGAACATGGTATCTTCAGCAAAATAGAGTCCAAGTAACATGTGAAAATCTGGGTGGAGAGAAAACATAGGAGCACCAATTTCCACATGATTAGCCTTTGGAGTTTTAGAAGCATCTGATAACAGAAGAGAGACAGGCATATTTGATGACTCGGGCAAAATGAATGTTACTGTCATAAGTTTTAGGCTGAAGAACTGAATTTGTTACGTCACACGTTAAATGAATGGATGAAACTTCTAGTGTTTATATTTTCTATAAGTCTTGGTTGGATTGTATTTGGACTGGTAAATTATGTCATTACGTAAAAACGACTTATTCCAAGGCGTTTGTTATAAGCAACCATCGAAGATATCATGTAATAAATGTAATGTCTTTAGGTTTTTAATGTGCGTGATGCTTTATATTTATAATATCTAAACTTGTCAAAGATTTAGCAGTTAAATTTTGTATTACAATAAAAGTGTTGGAGTACTTCAGGAACAGTCAGTAGAAATGAATGAGTAAATCATAAAATTGTGTGTATTCAAAGGTAATTGTTTACTCCAAAGTAATAGTATGAATTGACAATTAGCCCTTCAAAGACGTAGTCTCTTCCAATAGATCAGTCAAGATTAACCGCCCAGCTCAACGTAATTATTGGTCTAAGAGTTAGTAAGATTGATTTTAGACATGACCAGAATGTAAATCGACAGAAACTCTTAAGTAAATCAGTAAAATGCAATGAGGTGTACTTCCTTCTTAACAATGCAGTTTGACCAATGTAAGGGTTGACTTTAGAGGAGCAAATCTGTAAAATATATTTACGTGTACTTTCCTTATAACAATGCAGTTCAAATAATCTTAATTGATAAAATATGAAGCATTAAAAAGCTTCATAGATAATGTGTATACAGGAATAAATTCAGGGCAGAAAGTTAGTGGTTTATTTTTAGATATTAAAAAAGCGTTTGATACTGTAGATCACACAATTCTCTTACAAAAGTTATACGGATGTGGTATTCGGGGGAATATTTATTCTTGGTTTGTTAGCTATTTAACAAAAAGAAAACAATGCGTCAAAATTAATAATTCTTTTAGTGACTTCGGGTTTATACAATGTGGCGTACCTCAAGGGTCAGTTTTAGGCCCAGTACTTTTTATAATCTACATAAATGATCTTTGTGATTCAAATTTAAATGGAAATATTACATCTTTTGCAGACGATACAGCTTTATCGTATGTAAAAAATAATTGGGATGATATAGAGCAAGAGATGAATTCAGACCTTAAAGCACTGCAGTGGTGGTTTTCAAAAAATAACATGTTATTAAGCCCAGAGAAAACTAAGTACATCAATTTTAGTTTAAAAACAGATCAGCAAATTTTTAGTAATTCAATTTTGTATCGATGTGTCAATTGTTTGTGTAGTAACAGTCAGTGCCAACAGAACTGTGCTGTAGTATCCCAGTGCGAAAATTTAAAATATTTAGGAGTCATGCTAGATAGAGAAATCAACTGGAAGACACATATTGAAATTTTAAAACGCAAACTAAACAATATTTTAAGATTTTTTTATTTTTTACAATACATTTGCACTGAAGAAGTGTTAAGAATGCTGTACTTCTCTTTGGTCAATAGTAGGCTTGACTATGGAATATTTTGTTGGGGTGGAGCCTATGAAACAAATCTAAAGCCACTTCTAACTCAACAAAAGAAATTCATAAGGTTGATTAAACGAAAACGAAGAATGGAGAAATCTTTTCCTCTTTTTGTTGATTTAAATATTCTTCCCCTTAAATATATGTTTGTTTATAAAGTTTTTAAAAATATTTTATGTCATAAGTGGCAATTTACCAGAATTAAAAAATAATTACAAAAACAAATTAAGAAAGCAAGAACCAATACCAGTTCCAAAGCCTAACCTAGCATTTTTTTCAAATAGTTATTGTTTTTTGGGACCTAAAATGTTTAGTATAATTTCTTCAATTATTAGTTGTGAGAATATAAAGTTATTTTCAAAAACATTAAAGAAGTGGTTATTGGGTTTTGATAAATTAGATTTTCTTCTCTGCATAGATTCCTAGTTAATTAAAGAAAGTAACAGTAAATTTTAGTTTGAATTTATTTAAGTGGATTTTCATTTGCTTTGTAACTGCAGCAGCACACTTTTAATAAATTTTTTTAGGAGCTTATAAAAAAATCAAAGTTTTATTGAAATTTTCTTTGAGCTAAAAAATATTTTTGTAATAAAAGGAACCTCTCCACAGGCACTTGCCTCTAGAGGCCCTAGTTATTTTTGAAAATATTTCTTTTAATTTACGAGTGTTTTTGTTTTAATTTTATTTACAAGAATGTTACATTTTTATTTAAGTTTGCTCATTAGGTTTGTACATTGTGTATGCATTTGGTTGTTTACTTACTTTATTGATGTATTACATTATGTATACCAATGTATATAATGTGTTATTGTAATATTTTCAAAAATAAATTCTATTCTATTCTATTCTATTCTATTCTATGATCTTCATTGAAACCTTTTTTTAACTACACGAAAAGAAAAGAAAAATTTGGAAATATTAAAAAGGTAATACTGAACTAGTAAAAATTCTACTGGAATTCAATTTTTCATATTTCAAAGAATGCGAAACTATCTAGTAGACATCCCTATATTCTAATCAGGCTACCGTATCGTTGTGCCACCTTTATTACTAAACATTACGTTACGTAAAGGGCGATGGAAAATTGTTTGTGTCATGAGTAATCCGTGTGCTAGATTATTTATTTTATTTCTGACTTGGTTCAATGTGACGAACCAATCCAATCAAAAATTGTTCAGCCAACAATTAAAGGATGGTTAAAATTTTCAGTGTTTAAATATTCTTCATTCATAAATTAATATACAAAGTAAAACAGTACTTAGTGTATAGTACTTTGTTACAAAGAACACAGTGGTATGTATCAATATTGTTTCAATAGTTAATTACTATTTCGATATCGTATCTTGGTGTTGCTCAGATTATTTAACCGTACGTACTATATGGCAGTGCGGTTAATTACAAGTACTTCAACTTGCTTCCATTCTAAAGGTACTTAGATTATAAAAAAAAAACTAATTGTGGATCGATATTATTTTTCATGGGTGACCACAGATCATATTTATTAAATTATTTATTATTCATTAAAAAAGTCATAAAATTATCTTAAACTGATATTGAAAATTTTAAAGTTTGGCTCACTTTGAGGTTAGAATATTGCCTGGAAATATTGGATATAGACATTCCTTAGTCAGATACTTTTTACTAGTTGAACTTTTGTAAAATTGAAACTTGGATATTTTAATACCAAGATCAAGGTTTGCCGAATTTGTTCAAAACCAATATGAGGGGATGGCGACTTTGTAGAATGTGGAAATTGTTAGGCGAATTACACCATCACTGCTGGTCTTTAGAATTATAATTGAAAAGCTAAACTTCAAAAAAAGAAGTCCGCTTGGAAATGTTCACTCTGCAAACCCTCCACTATTGAAACAAGGTCGGGAAGTGTAGATCAAGAAGAGGAAATAGAAAGTGACGACCCTATCTATCTAGCCTTGAAGAAGTCTCCGAAGAAATGTTTAAAAGACAGGAGAAGAAGATTTCGTCAAGAATTAATACCATAGTCACTTTGGTAAGTAAACTAGAAGAGACAATTAACAACTTAATTGATAGAATGTAACAGGTTGAAACCAACTCATTGAAGTTCAGGTTTAGACTTGAACTTGAGTGTGAGAAGCAATATTGTGGGTGCAGCAACTTTATTGTGACAAATATTCTGATCTCATGAAAAGAGCTGAGGAAATGAAAGACAAAGTTGGTTACAAGTATGTATAGTTCAATGGCAGTAAGATTATGATGAAGAAAGATAATGAGTCACAACCTATTAGGATAGTTAAGATAGGAGACTTGGATAAGATAGCCTAAACGTATATGATAAGAACCATCCACCCTAATAATATACAATCATACGTAACACATATTTATACGTTTTTTCTTACATTTACGTCTCAAATAGCTTTAGCTAGAGAGTATAAAAAAGAACTGCATTGTAAACAAATGGTTATTTTTTAATAAAATACTTGGATTCATTGTCGTACACTCCACACTCTACAGTTAGCTTTCTAACCAGCACGTAATGTGATAAAAAAAAACAGTATTGTCTTAGTAATCGTTATCATTTTACTATGTTGATACTTTTTTAGTAATTTTAACATTTTCGTGTACCAGTTATTTCTGCTAATTTGTAGGTTTTGGGGGAATACACTTTTACAGAGACAGAACTAAAAGCCGGTAAACGTTAACAGTCTATGCATTACATTCTATAGTTTACCATACAATGATGGATAACTTTCGCATGAATCAGGGGAAAAAGGGAGGAAAAACGCTTTTCCAATATAATTTCCATACAATTTTCCAATATAATTTTTAATTACTGTTACCTTAGTACTATTATTGTCAGGATTATTCTTATTTTATTAATTGTTTAACCCGTTACATGGGGTCCGGCCAGCCTAGGGTAACACGTATAGTAGACATATATTTCAGAACATTTTAATTGCAATATCACAAAACATTCTTTTATTCAATAAATATTTAAATAATATCTTCAAAAGAGTCCACATTATAATTAGCAAACGCTAAACAAAGTTAAATAATAGAAATTTAAAAGTGAAAGGCTCAATACGTTTCTCTCTTGTCACGAATGCAGTAAATGGACTATTAGAAGAAAGTTCAATTTTATAATTAGTGAATATTTTAACGAATAACTATAATTCTAGTGCACCGGCATCTATGATTCAGCTTTGCGTGTATTGTAGGCACGAAACAATGACAGAGATAAAAAACTGACAATGGTCAGGATTGTCTGTCACTGCTGTCTATTTGTAGTGTGCGACACAGGGGTGGCGGGAGGGGGAGGTTGTAGCTAAATTGGCGATTGTGTAATCTTTGTGTTCCATTCACCATTTTGACTGTGATAGTGGTTATTAGTTTTGTGTTGATCATTTAGCGGTATACGGTTTATGTACTCCGTGGCGTAAAGATTAAAAGAGACATCTGAGTACATTGCTTTAATCTCGACACTACCGGTAGTCTTAATTACTTTTTATAATTCTTACTTGACGGCTCACTCTTTTACCAGAGATGTCGGGGCCTACAATGTGATCTGCACCTAACATTATTACATGTATCGTTCGTTTTACAAGAAGGTAACGTTGAAAAAAACTCCATCGTACTGTTTAAGAAGAAATGTTGAATCCCCCTTCCGGGGCAGGCAGAAGAAAGGCTTGATATCACCAAATACAATTTTAATTGGTTCTAAATAAACTAATTGGTTTTAAATCGCCATTGCTAACATATAAAATTAAAATTATAGTCTATAATATCCATCTTATATAATAACTACAGTAAAATATGTTACGCATAAAATAGATCGCTAAATGTGTTGCTGAACCCTGTTGAGTAATTTTGTTATTAATTCTTCATGTTTATATTAGTGTAATTTGATTACATTATTATTAGTTATTAGTTCATGTTTTGTTATCATGATAGTAGGTTACGTGATATGATGTAATATTATATCAAAACTACAGGAAAGGCTCTGCTTACTTATAGTGTGGTTTAACTTTGTAGATATAAAATGTCCTCCGGATTGATATAAAACGCCAGTTTAGAGGATTTCGGTGAACCGATGAAAAATTAAATAATAAAGTGTAAGTTCGTGTAAAGGAAAAATAATCGAATATTAAATTGTTTTAGTTAGTTGTAATACGAGTAAGAAGTATTTTATTTTTTGTTGCAATTTACCAAATCGATTAAGGTTCACGAAATACATTATGGATTAAGTAGGCAAAATCATTCTGATATGTGATATTAAAAAACAATATAGAATAAAACTATAACTTAATAGTTGGGTTAAGTTTGTAAAAAAATTAAATTGAAAAGAACATTACTCCACACAACGTAACAAATAAAAATTTGTTAACATGAGTAGACTGTAATATTATTTAGCAGAACTCCATTTAAATATTTATGATTTACGAATTAAGACTAATCTGGTCATTATTATTTGTGGTTGAATATCTCCACCAGGGGTAACAGTGCATAATTAATAAATATATTTTTATTAATGCTACTATGTTACAGTGTTTTTATTGTACGTTCCTTATAAATAATTGAAATACCTTCCAAATTTAAGGATATTTTCGTTATGAAATACAACTAACAGATACATAACAATTTTCTTGTACATGTAAAAAACATACATACATACTAAATTTTACCAAAAGCATTAATCGAGTAAAACCCATCTCACGAATTTTAAATAATTGATCACTCTCCTAAGGAAAATTGCACAGCAAAAGTCGGAGAGGTCACGTGGAGAGATCAAATAAAACACTTCAATCTATCAGAAAGTAATCAATAAAGAGCTATTCACTATTACCTACCCAGAGCGTTGATAGAAGCAATGGATAGTTTTAAAACAATCTACTATAAATGTACCCTTTAATATAGAACGTGGTTTTGAATATATTGTTGATAAACAAGGTTAGTGGAACATTCACGTTAAATTAAATTCTGATACAGTTTCTGCTTCCAGAGCACATTTTGATTGCTGGAAGAGACGGGTGCGGGGGGAGGGTGAGAGGTGAAAGGGGAACAATCGATGCTCACACGTCATCATCCCCCTTGTCCCCATCACCTCACATCATCGCTGTAAGTTGTTGACTAGATACCTATTACTAGGTGTACGCCACAACGCTAAGAGTGTCACAGACAACACTGCCACTATACTTTGTACATAGTCTGTATTAAGATTACGAGGAACGGTACTGAAATTCAGTAGATAAACGCTTGTTGTTACGCTTATCTTTGCAATTATCTTTAATGACAATTTTAGTAAAGTTGTTATATCATGGAATAGGTTTTTGTTTTTAAATCTAATGTTAACACTAATTGTTTAATAAATCAATCAAGGTAACTGCGTCATACTAATCAGGACAGACAAATACACGATTCTAAGAAGACCATGTCGCGTGCTTAATAAGTATTTACAGATTAAAAGAATTTATAATAGCATATAAATAAACAATATATAAATATATTCACACAGACTCGTATGATAATAAACAAGAATATATATCATATAGACAAATCCTACCCAACAACCATTATATCAGTAAATAGTACGAAAGTATTTTACTTTTTTTGTGTAAAAAAGTAAAGACTTATTGTCAGTAACGTTTCTATTTTATATAGTTGGCCGTAGAATAGGTCATCAAACACTCTTATTAAGACAGCAAGATGGCTCTGAGAATGTCGGTCTGATTTATAGGCAAAACGTATCCTCTAATTGCATTCTTGTTTCGTTATAGAAGAGCTCCAGCCTCGTCAACAACATTCTTTTGGAGGCGAGATAATCCCAGAACTCCGTGTTGAAAACATGTGGCAAAGCATCGATGACATGTGTTGTAACGACTGAGGAAAATCCTATATCTACACATTACCAAGTCTCATTGTATTAGGCCCGGGATTCCAACAAAGGAATCTCCCATCAAACTTTTCTATATAAAGTACGTATCGTTCCCAAAATTCACGCATGGTCTTGCGAAAACTCCTGTTTTACTACTCAATCCTGAGTGACTACACCAATTCGGTAGCTCGGGGACTCCTGCAAACACAGGTGTTATCACACCCTTGGCGAGGTCTAATAATCTCTATAGTCAGTGGCAGAAATTTCCATATCCGCGATCTAATCCTGTATCGCTGTCCACACCCAAGAGATCATGCTCGGCCTTCGAGGATAAATTATTCACCATATCTAAGTTTTACCAACCACGTTTATATGACTATCGAGAAACTTCTCATTTTCAACGTTCTCCTGCATAATGCATAAATCTTGCAAATATGTAAATAAAACATAACTGTTATTTGGAGTCACTAAGAAGTCTGGAAAATGTCTCAACGTTATCCTAAGTTTAGATGTTGTCATTACGGGAAATAAATTCAACGGTGGCCGTTAAAAATCTATATTTACAAGAAAAACATGTCATAGCCTCTAAAAGAGACATCGTAGGATTTTTTTATGAATTGACACAACGAAGTATCGAAGGACACGGCAGTAATGAATGAATGTCTGTGCCGAATTGAAATAATTGAGGCAAACATTGTGTACAATATTCATTTGAACTGCTACCGTCGCGGTACGTTTTATTGATTGATACCGGTTAAATAGGTTTTCCGATGTATACTATTAGAGTGTAAGTCTTTATTTACATAATTTTCTCTCCAACTTCCTCTTTTATGTGGAAAATGTATTTAATACTATAATTGCGTCGTATTTTTTAATGAAAGAATGTTAGTTTAGATATTTTTAAAGCGGATACACTCAAGTTGGTAAAATAATTTTATACAAAATATACGGCTACGTATATATCTGCTTCCGATTCAAACCGGTATTTGATATTGTTATGGAGAGATCGTTCGTTAAGCAAGGATAATGTGCCTTGCTCTTCACCTCCCTGGGTGAATGAAATCTGTCACCAGAGTATCAGAGGGGTTGGAATCTGCAAATGCTTAGCTAAATATCAGATATTCATACTTAGAATTTATGCGTAAGTTGAGGTAAGTATTCAGTCACTTAAAGAAGGTTTGAAATCAGGGCACTCCAGAAAGACGGAGTTTGTAAAAGCGAGTCGACCGCTTTTATCGCCCAATGATTAGCGAATCCAAGCTACGAGAATGGTATTACTGACATACTGAAGAGACTAAACAAATTCGAAACAACAGTAAGCACACTCTATGAGCCTAAGAGATGACATTTAAGTATTCAACTAAGCGTAGGTTCAATCGATTTTGTAGTTCGAACCACTCCGTGACGCAGAGTTTCACACGAAAAGTTACTCATACTTCTATTCTCGGTAAGAGCGTTTGACTTGCTGTAACAAAATCCGTCTTTCTGGAAGGCCCTGATACCAAAATTTCACGAACCTCAACTTACGTATAAATTCCATGTGTGAAATCTGATTTTTCGCTAACAGTTGCAGATTCCAGCAACTCTGCTACTGCTGATTCTTTCCATCCCATAGCTGTATTGTGTTCCTTTAAATACCCATCAATACAGAATGTGGGGAACATGTGTGGTGCCGTTTTCTCTTTGCTCGTTGGTACTTTATAATTTAAAACAAACTTTTACTCATAAAATGTAAATAAATGTAAAAGATTTATTTTTCAAAATTTTCATTGTAACTTACTCCCATAATTTAGATGTTTCCACTAAAATATTGTCTAGTCTTTAATTTGTATTTAGTTGGTTTTCTACTGTTAAAACTGTACTACCAAGATAAACGAATCTAGTGTTTAGTAGCGATGGTACAATAGATAACACGACACGCATATAAATTATAGGCATGAATAATGGTGTGTACTGCCATTGTTCTTCTTGTAGCATTCTTTATCACATGGACTGATAAACCGCTCTTGCATTTTCAAATAAACAAATCGTTTATTCGTTCAAAACACATTATTAACACGTTATAAGTACAATAGTTAGACAAATATAGTGCTTCTTAAGATAAAAAAAACAGCAACAATTTCTTTGTGACAGTATTAGGTTCCCTAACAGTACATGGCATTTTCCTTAGAAGTACATGGCTAGAGTTCTTTCTGATAAAATTGCAGGTCACTTAACCCACCAAGTCCGATGGGTCAGAACATTAAGTGATTTAAAATTGGGTCTTACAGAGAGAAAATAAAAAGCTAAATAAAATTATAAAGATTAGAGCTTTTTATGTATTTTTATAGTTACATAACTCATAAAAAATGGATTTCAAAACAATTAGGCTATTATTTAATCAGCAGCCACTTAAATCAAATTCCGAAAGATTGATAATATTAAACAAATTGCTTTTTCATACATTGTGCCCTTTTAGTACAGAAGTAAAAGTTATCTCTGGAAAAATTAACCATAATAATTCTCAAAACATAATGATGACGACATATAATTAATAGAAGTATTTAAATATGTAGATTGTACCAAACTACTAACGTTAATATCCCAAGTAATTAATGATCAGTCTGTAGCACACACTACAATTATTCCTGTTTTTACTATACAAAACATAAATTTGGCATAGGTAATAAATAAATAAAAAGCTTTTCCAGACCCAAATAACAATATTTCGTTTTATCTTCCACTAAATTGAGTTCAAGAAAATGTGTACGGTATAGTAGACACAAAAATTGAATCTGAAATGAGAAACTTGGAAGTCAGGAACTTACTAGGGAACTTTTTAGTTACACGATAGGAAAATATTTAAATGGAACAACATGTGAAAATTTAAAACGACTTATTGATTACAATATCAATTAAGCTGTAGATATTATAACTGTATGAATATTAATAATGTGTTATTAATTTTGTTAAGCTAACCGAATAGCTAATAAAAATGTTATAAGAAAACTTAAAAAAGACTAAGTAAGCAAATAAAGTCTAACGTTCATAAAACTGTCTGACTAAATATATCCAATTATAAAAAAATATAATATAATTATACAGACATATATAGGATAATAATTCGAAATCATGGAACACAAGGTGCCTGAAGGTCAAAGAGAATCTCTTAATACCAAAGTGTTTAATTTAATTTGTTTGGTCATAACTCTAAACAATGTTATAAAATTCACAAAATAATGGTAGATAACTCCCAAAACAGGGTAACATCTAAAAGTTACTCTGTTACTCTCGTGGTACGACCTGTTTTTTTAACAATAGACATAAAATCGTTCAACCCCTTTTACACACCCACGTAACAAAGAAATTCAAGATACAAACACTAAATATTTTCGTAAATTTCGGATTTGAATTGAAGCTTTCCAAAAACAGCACATACAAGGCCTGTTTTATTATAACGCGCCTCTAAATAACGTTTTTTATGTTTCCTTCCATTGATAGATGTTTTATAAGTATTTTACCGTCATTTGATTTACAAATTTATTATTATTATTATTTAACGAAGTTTTTCTGATTAATTAACATAAACAATATAAAAACTATAACACGTACGACTATATGTTAAACCACATTACACAAAGTTACGATCATTACTTTCTGCACGTTTTGCAGATGAACTAAGGAAGCTTGTTAAGGAATTCGTTCTGGTTTAGGGCATAGATAAAATAATAATGAATTTCAATCTTATATAAAACACTGCATATTATAAGAGGACAGTAGAATATTTATCATTACGGCAGTTTTAATAATTTACTGAATCTTAGATCCTAAATTGATTAGACAGCTGATATATAAGACTGTGAAGAATCAAATGAATTATTACTAATGAAAATTACTAGTTCACCGGTGTAAGAAATAAAATCATGAAGTTTAAAATAAGCTTCGGTCGATACTGTATTTTATATTCTGCAGACAGATTTATTACAAGTATGGTTTAATAATAAGGTTTTATTAATAGTAACAGCCTTTCTCTTCAATAATAAGTTTTTAATACAAGTATTTTTTTATTTTATTGGTTATCTATTGTAAATTTCTGCGAACGATCCCAACAGTAGTGTCTTAATCACTGTTAAACCTAATTTTTTTCAAGGATGCCTTTACGAAAGCAGATATATTATGTGCCTCCTTTTTACAAATTCCCGTGCCCCATTTAGGGTTGATTAAGGCCGCCATTTTGGAACTTGTTGGATCCATTTCAATTGGGGAAACACCTCCCCCCTCGAACTTCGCCCCTTTCTAGTGTAAATTCACATGTTTTAAATCTGTGTCTACATTTTCGCACTTTATCTTAGGAAAACTAATTAAGCGAGTATATTTATATTCGTTAATTGTACAATTTGTGGGTTAACGGAATTTCTGTAAATATTAATCAAAAAAGAGACTTCAAAAATTTATTTTTTTTATTTTTCAACTATTGGTAATGTGCGCTAGCTTTAAAATGAGCTGACAGTTTTTCGTTACAATCTAAATTAATAATCCCAAGTTCATAAATAGAGCCCTACGATTTGCAACTCAAAGTGGGGAACTTGTTTAATCTAAATATTGTTTACGATATCTATAACATCACTGTGAATCTTGATCTAAATTATGCATGAAAACCTACAAACATTATAAAAGACAAGTCTCTGAAGTGATAGACACTTAAGCCAAATGATTATTAGCTGAATTTGAACTACTTATGGAACTAAAATATTGAACGGTCTAGTTACTTACTACCCACCTACCTTTCTCCAGTCATTACATTTTTCACTTTAAATCGCATATTTTACACATTTGTACAGAAAAACCTTCACCACGATCACAAAATAGATCTGTGATTCACTAAATTCAAATCTACGATGGCCCTATTTATGTATGCTCACACTTATGTACAAAATCTGAACACTAAGAACCACTAAACCCTGTTTTATCTTGCTAGAATGTGAAAATTCAACTCATACAATGTCTTTACACCTACGGTAGAAAATTTCTGAGGAATAAATTCTGTTCGGGTGTGTTCGTGGGTGATCGGGTGGGTCCGGTGCGGCGTGGCGGTCGATGTAACGAAGCTCTGGCGGAATCACCAGACACTAAAGGGTATTGATTTCGTCACCGGGTGGGTAGTACTTACCCTCCCCAATAAGTGACGTCATCGAAACTGGTGAAATATACCAAATTTCACCTGATTAACTGAGAAATTTGGCTTGATAAACGATTATGAAAAACAAAGCTGGTGATTCCCGCCTCTTCAGGTTTTATCTTCAGCCACTAAATATATATGTAATTTTATTACGGTTTATTTATTTTATATATAAAGTATTATATCAAATGAAACGTATGTTTGTTGTAAAGTATTCAGCATTTTCTGTTAACCTATTTCAGTAAGTCGAGTAAAAAAGTTCAGAGTAGGTTTGCATGAAATATTCGGTAATACTTCTCGTTATATTTTATAAAAATACTTATGATCAAATTGGCAGAAGTTTATATAATTATTTGTAGGATATTTCCAAACAGAATATGAACTCTACTTAAAATGTGCCTAAAATGTATATGGATATTATTTTTAACCAAATGGACTGTAACAGATTTGAATATTACCAGTTACCCTATCTGTGGATGTAATATTATACTGTAATCTATAGTCTTGAAAATATAAAATTAAATAATACTACTCTATTAATACGCTAAATTTATATATTTTTTATTATTCTTTTATACGGAGACATAAGGCATATGTGTATTAGTAAAATTTTAATATTGGCAAAACAAATAATAGAATTAACTGAATACAGATCGTACTCAAACTATTCTTTTATTACCAGAGTAAATTCTCCACGCCAAGTATTGATTCTATATTTACATAACTTACTAATATCTCAAATTACAAGAACCGTTCTTAAACACAAACAAAACTAGTCACTGAATATGGTAAATACACAAATCTACATAAAACACAAGCACGAATCTACATAGTTTGTACCTAATATAAATATGTATAACATTTAGATTGGCTTATATAACACGAAATTTGTTTAAAATCAAAAGTAAGAATATGCTTTAAGAGGCCATTTGGTTACCTTTCAATAATCAGTTACGAATATTCAAATTCTTGTTATTTTAGAACAAATCTCAAGAAATTTGAAAGCTCAGAATTGTGTTCTGTCAGGACCATTGTTCCACAGCTATGAGTTTCACAAGCCTATTAGGGCCAATGACCCTATTCCAAGATTCTACAGAATTGTACATGGTGTGTCTCACCACTATAACTTCAATGGTACCTACTAATGCTGCATTCAGAAAAATGTGTTCTGTATCACACTTTATTACTTTTCCTCACTCTTGCACTTGATATTGCTGCTGATTACTATTGCAATAGTTCTTTGTTTGCTTATATAAAGACTATTTTGTATTACACGTCATAAATATCTAGCGGCCAAACGGCTGACTGCAGAAGCTTAATTTAGATGTTTTCCCTACTACATTCACCTCAAAGTATTTAATTAAATTATTTTCAATTATTTAAAGTTACGGAATGTTTAACGTCCCAGACACAGAGAGTTCCCTATTCAAATCTCGAAAATATTATATGTAGACATAAGTAATGCATGATTTGAAAATTTCTTCACCATCAATAATCTGTTTTCTTTTTACTACTTTATATTCTATGGAACTAATATATCCCAAAATACAATATTTACTAGATAATAATTATTGCAATAGGATTTTTAATTAATGTTATGCATGATCATACTTTATGTTCTATTGAACTAACCTGTGCAAAAATAAAATATTTGCTAGGTAATCCATGGCAATAGGAATTTAAAAACAATGTTATGCATGATCATACTTTTCAAATGCTCAATGATCTCATAAAAATTAATTGTGAATATATAAAAATGCCCACAACCTAATATTTTTAATGTTACTTTAGTTTATTAATCCTTATTTGCATTTATAGTGCAAGCGATTAAACAAAAAATTATCATCAGGGCGATGAAATACCTATGAGTAGAAATTGTGCAGTTTTGTTTATATTTATTATACGACATTTCTTTTAATACGACTTGTTCTACGTTATTATATTTTATTTATTATACAGCCGTAAACATGAAAAAATATTTCGTATGACAAATAACCAACAATTATTACAAATTTTAAAATAATGTCTATCGTAATTTATATGTAGTTATTCGTGCGCCGTTATTATTACTTGATATTATTGTGGGTTATAAAAGTAACATTCCTTTTCGAAGAACGTTAAGTGTAGACGCGTGGTAATAACATTTCGGAACAACACTATTCCTTTTCCTGTCTAAATATTAGTATTCTTTACTCCATATCTAAAACTAAGATAGAGTAATATGTTGTACTGTTATTATTTGAGTAAACATATTGTTTCATAAGCTCATATAATGAAACATGCCTAAAAATAAATTATGAGGATATTTTACATTGTTATAATAGGTCAGTACGATAACAGATGTATAAATAGAATAGATCCTAAGAGTATACATTCGATAGGATTCTACAAACGTACACTACTTAATTATCCTATTAATAAGTATAGTATTATAGATCAAGGTTAGGCCCACGACAGGCTTCGGACATGGGAGGCTTTGCGTTCGCCACACAGCAAACATCCTGGCCAGAGAGCGTCTCCAATGGATCTATGTTTACCATTATGACTATTTGTATAGAGGTAGTAGAGGTGGAGTATTACATCAAATGTTAACTCTCTAGATTAACCCATTCGACAGTTATCGCCACACAGCAAACATCCTGGCCAGAGAGCGTCTCCAATGGATCTATGTTTACCATTATGACTGTTTGTGTAGAGGTAGTAGAGGTGGAGTATTACATCAAATTTTAACTCTCTAGATTAACCCATTCGACAGTTATCGCTCATACAAGCGAACACACAGACACAGAGCTTGCTTTCGTCATCAACCGTAGGAGAGATTACGCTAAATGCTCGCCCAATTGAACTTCCAAGTTGCTAAATTTATGAATACGTTCCAAGGGAACAATCCTAGATTTTGCAATAAATCAATATTTCATTTTACATCTTTTATATGCAAGCAGACACAAACCTACATGCGTGTACAAAATTATTTAAAATTAATAAAATATTGGTACTTAACAGAAACGTGTCAACTATCATACATAGGATTCACGTTCCGCCCATACTATTTTTCATCAGTATTCCCTGTCCGTTTCCCGTTTAGCTTATCATGAAAATAACATTGTAGGTCATTGTATACACCGAATTATATAGTAATGTCCACACACTAAGATGCTCAAGCTTTATTACGTGAAACCAACCAATCCAACAAAGTAACATCATAACATGTGTTGATTAATCTTTACACTAAACAAGACGACGCAGGATAATCCTTAAAAATAAATCGGCTTTTCCTATATGTAAAACATACTCTGTTTATGTAATAATTTCTTTATTCTGTTTTTCTTACTTTACAACATGGTTACCCATTGATAGGATCATTGTAATCAGAGTTACTTTTGAACAGATATTTACAATGTTCAATCCCGATGTACATGTAGTAAAGATAGTATTTTAAAACCTAATATCGATCCTCTAGGTAAAACAGTTATCGTGCGTACAGACCAGAGAGAAAAGAATAAAAAGTGTTTTCTTCCCTGATACTGACAGACAGAAATCGGATTTCCTCATCAACTGGCGTGAGAAGCTTCACCGCTCAGCCAATGATATTGTTGTTCATATGATATAGTTTGCACACTGTAAAATGTTTGTTCCAGTGCAAACTTTGTTCAATTTTATAGTACAAGAGTCGAGATCTAATTTCCACTGTATAAGCACACAACATTGGCTTTTCTTCAAATTGATAGAGAAATTTATCCTAAGAAGGAAATCGATCGTCCTCCATACTACTTTTGGGGGAGGTCGAAATGGGAGAGTATAAAAAAGTTAAAGGAGGGTTAAAAATATGAAATGGTAATTCTTTAACAGATAATTTTCTCTCTCTTCGTCTAGTATATTAATTTCAATTTCTTTTTCTTTTTTATTACATTAGATGTTTTCTAATGCTGTACAATGTTAATTACATAGAGATAAGGAATAAGCATGCCATTATGTAGGCCTACATATATATGTAGATTTTCATAATGATTTTCTCAACCAGTTTCGTGAGATTTGGGAGAAGGTTGATTGAAGATAACTTACTGTCCAAAGATGAGGGTTTTAATGTTTGAAAATCACGATAGCTGGATTATCGTCTACATGGAGATATATTATTTGATAATAATCAGATCTTTAGGAAAGCGTTAAGCAGAGAGTTTTGGAAAGCAAGCCTAATTTATCCTGGGTAAATTGCATTGGCTACTACAATGTAAGTCAGCAGCAAAAGTATTAACTTTGGTGGAGCTATCTTTGATTATAATATAAGAACTCAGAAGTTATATATTCTTTAATGAAAACAACAAAAACACTGATTTATAGTGTCGGTTTGTAAATAAGGTAATTACGTTATAAAATAATGTTTTCGGTCACTGACAAGGTCACCAATTAAAGTCCGTTGTTAGAATTGTGAAGAAATGGACACCCATGAGTTGGGATTTAGATTAGCAGATGTTTATTAATATCATGGGGTTAAACCAATTTTTAGGTAGCTTTTGTATACAAAATCAGCATATTGCATTTGTACCATATTGATCACGACCATATCATATCAAAGACAGTGAGAGAGAATTTGGTAACTTCTTTATTTATCCCGCCATGGAATATCTACGATTCAAATATATAACACAGATTGTAGAACCAATAACTGATAAAAAAACTAAAAAGTTTAAACCTAGTCTAAACTACAAAGAGAACTTAATCTTATAAATATTATTGGCTAAATTTGTTAGCCAACTCGGTATGTTATTTCGTGCCAGCATGGTACCATTTAAACGTTTAAACAAATTCACAACTCCATTATTTATCTACCTATAAAAAGGTGTACTTAAATTCATATAACGTTATCCAAACTTTTTGTTACAAAGAACTGTTTGTACCTCGAATGGACTTAAAACATCGATTAAATGTAAATCCCTTAAGAATTTATCAGTAGTCAAGAACTTTGAAAATAACTTTGAAAAGGCTCAAACTAGGTACAACAACGATATATCTTACAAATGTGTCTCCCACATTGATAGGCCAACTTGGTATGGTTTTATATCAGTATAGAGCAGCTATTTAAAATTTTAAAAATATTTTAACCCAGTTATTAATGGATTTAGAGGGCAAGTTAATACTGTAGTGTTCTGGAATGCCAATGACAATTACTAAGCTTTTTATTATAAACAATGGTTTTTTATTTCGAATGGTTTTTGAGATATTTAATACATATAAGTTATTAATATTTCTGTTGTTACTAAATTACAAAATCTACCTACTTCTTCTGACTGAGCCAGATTTACTATTAAAATTACAATTTTTTTTTTTTTTTTTTTTTTAGGGAGAGGAAGGAAAAATGCATTTACGCACACAGGTGGCCAGCCTGTAGTGTGGGACTTCTCACAAGGTGGTAAACTACCCACTAAAAACCTCCTCTATACTTCAGGATCCTAACCGGAAACTGTTTGTCACATTACTTCAGGTTAGGTCTGAATTTTACCTAAGCACTCAGGGCTCGCGCCTATCCAGCCATCAGAAAGTCAAAGGTCTAAACCGCATTTAGGTCTAGATCTATCTTTTTTAGCGCGGAGAATATATCCTGGACAAAATGAGACACACAGTTCCAGTTGTCCTGACCCTCCAGCATCACTTGACAGACAGAGTCCACCGAAAAAAAAAACACCCAGAGTGCGTGGTTGCCTCAAGTTCGGGGCCATTTCCCAATGTGGGCAGCGGAAGAATGTATGCTCCGCATCATCGGGAACACCCGGGCAATAAATGCAGTCCGGTGAACCGGGTCTTTTCGCATCAAGAAAAGGTTAGGACTGAAAATATCCATGACCGGTGTGAGAAACTGGGTGAGGTAATAGTCCACCTCACCATGTCGCCGTTTCACCCAGAGCTGGACCATCGGTTATCAGCCGTGCTGTCCAACGTCCTCGGGTCTCTTGATCCCACAACTCCTGCCAATTGCCGGTAGGTGCGGGTGCGCTCTTCTGCATGTGGCACGTTCCTTGCCGATCTCGCCTTTTCGCTGTATATTGCTTTTCCTCTCCTCAGCCAGAAGTTTGACCGGGATGACTCCAGCAATATCACCAGGACGGCAGCTCAGAAACTGTTACGATATGCTGATGCGACTCTGAGAGCTGCTTGTCGCTGCACCCGAGCAAGCCGCATCCGATACACCTCCTTGTTTAATGCATCTGCCCACACCTCAGCTCCGTACAGGAGGACGGACTGGACTGCAGACATGAGGAGCCGTCTTCGGCTAGACCTGGGACCACCGACGTTGGCCATTAGCCTACTAAGGGATTGCACTACCTTAGCGGCCTTGTCCGCAGTACGGAAAAATTTGGTCCCTCCAGGTCAGCTTATTGTCCACCATAATAACCCCCAAGGTACTTGGCGGCACGAGTAGATTGGACAGTCACCCCACCCACGCGAAGAGGAACGACAGTGTCAATCCTCTTCTTAGTCAAGATTACAATCTCTGTCTTAGCCAAAGCAAGAGATAGCCCATGATCCTCCATCCAGTTGTTCACGACGCGCATGACTTGGTTCAGCTTCAGCTGGGCCAGCTCAACGTTGCGTGCGGCAATCAGTGCTGCGACGTCATCGGCGTTACCCAAACTAAAACTGTCTCATCCGGCATCTCGGACCTCAGAAAGGCTGTCATAGGAGACATTCCAGAGATCCGGACCCAGGATTGAGCCCTGCGCGGCGCCGGAGGTCACATTCATTGTCCGCGTCCCTTCTTTAGTGTCGTATATAAGGAGTCGGGCTCGAAGATAGTCTTCGATTGAGCCCTGAGCAGGTACGCCGGGATGCGAAAGGTGTTCCGCAATGCATCCAACATATCAGCCCATCTCGCCGAAATTGAATAGCATTCTTGACATCAAGCGTAACAAGAAGCACAACTCGACGAGAGTACCGACTATGACTCTCAGCCATCTGAACTGCTCTCCGGACCTCTTCAATTGCGTCAATGGTTGACCGCCCCTTCCTGAAGCCGTACTGGTGGGGGCACAAATCCCCGAACAGCTTCCACGGCTAATGTCAGTCGGGAGCGGATCAACTTCTCAAAAAGTTTCCCTGCTGTGTCCAACATACACAAAGGCCTGTAAGACGAAGGCAGGTCAGGGTCACCTTTCCCCTTGCTAATTAGTACAAGCCTGGCTCTTTTCCACCGGGACGGGAACACCGCTTCAGAAAGGCAAGCATTATACATATTTAATAGAATCCTTGGATTGACTTGGAAAACTTGTTTAAGAGCTTCACTCGGAATCCCATCTGGACCAGGAGCCCTTGTTGTTCTTCAGGGAGAGGACAGCCGTCTCCAGCTCCTCATTACTGAAAAGCGGGATGTCCTCCACCCTATCGAATATGACCTTCTTGCCTCGGCGGATGAGTTGGAAACAGGGACTGGACAACCTTCTCCATGGTGGCGGCCGGTCCATGACGGATGGAGGTGATCGTGCGCCAATCTTTCGGGTTACAATCTTGTACCCCAGACCCCATGGATCGGAATCGACGTCCTCCCTGAGTTTCCGCCAGCAGTCATGCTTGCTCCGGTTGATAATTAAAAATTACACTGTCTCTTCTGATAACGTTTGTAATAACAAATAATCAACGTATAGCTTATATTTTACATTGCAACTGTAGAATATTCATAATAACGTTGATTACATTATTAACTAATAAAATAAAAGATGATAATACTAAGAATAAAAGTGTATTTTTTACACGATTTTATTGAGTTTGTGTGAACGCCGGTCTGTGTTAATCAATTCCCGTCACCATGACAGCAGGGCTAGTGGGCTAGCTTTCTTTCTTAAATGTTCAGCTATAAACGCGAATATTTGCTATTCATCAAAAATGATTTATGGATAATTAAAGAGCGCAATTTAATGGCGCAGTGGGTTAAGTGAGATAACTAATTGTTATTAGAGAACACTGGATTGAGGTCATAAATAAATATATAATAAAATGTGTAGTTTAAAAGCTCAACAGATTCGTTGACATTAAGTATGTAATATATAAATAACAACTGATTTCATGTAATATATTTTATATAAATATGGTGCTTCGCTTTCAAGTAGTTTGCCATGGGTAGCATTAACTTGTAAAGGTCATAGATTTCAAAAGAAAACAATCAAGGGTAATTAGAAATAAGTTAAAACTCCCGAGTAGCGAAATCTGAGAATATTTATAAAACTAGAGTACTGTTAAAATTACGTAGCTATGGTGGGCAGGGTCGATTCTATGCGAATCGGTACGAGTGTCAGATTTCTTATGCTGCACTTAACTGATAAGAAGAAGAAATAGAGCCCTGGGTAACCAATTTGAGTTCCTATGTAGTGTAGCCTAGGTGTATCTGATTTCGAAAGGATCCAATGAGACTTTTCATGGATCTTATTAGACAAATTTGGACTTCAGATTCTAGAAGTCAATCTGTACCAGTGTCAGGTGCCGTACGCTGCACTAAACAGAAAGAGAAATGGGGCCTAGGTAACCAGACTGAGGTCCTTTGTAGTGTAGCCAAGATATCTCTGATTTCGAAACGATGCATAGTTCGTTTTGAACGTCTTCGCTACCGACTTTTTATGGATCTCTTCAGACAAATGTAGACTCCAGGTTCTAGAAGTCAATCTGTACCAGTGTCAGGCGCCGTACGCTGCACTAAACAGAAGGAGAAGTGGAGCCTGGGTAACCAGACTGAGGTCCTTTGTAGTGTAGCCAAGATATCTCTGATTTCGAAACGATGCATAGTTCGTTTTGAACATCTTCGCTACCGACTTTTTATGGATCTCTTCAGACAAACGTGGACTCCAGATTCTAGAAGTCAATTCTGTGTCAGGCGTCGTACGCTGAACTAAGCGGAAGGTGAAATGGAGATAAACATATCAATCGCAACGAGTAAAGATAATAACATGGAGAGTAAATTGCATTCTATTTTATCCTTGCATATCTACGACATATTGCGGGTACCCTGATTCTTGATTTTGGCTAAGGATTCAATCAATGTTTTAATATCATAAAATAAGATTTTAATTTCTTGAACATGTTTAACGATCATAAGCAGTAAAAGCTACTGTTGTACTAGTTTACCTAACTAGCCAGTTTATCAGTCTAATTAATTTAAGTTACGTGTAAAATAATATGTGGCATAAACCACAGAGAGTTTTGTTATTAAATATTCTCATATATACAGTAAGTTACATCTTCAATCATTGTATATATCTCTTTTTGTAGGCATATCAATAATTAACATCTAATAATTATGTTTAGTCTTTTGATATTTACCAAGAAATGAATTTTTATAGAAATCAACTTGGTAACCTGTTTAATATGTCACCATTTTGTTTCTACAATTGTTAGAGAGCTTTGATTTCTACAGAATATGTTAAAACCTACTTTATTAATTGTGTAGAGTTTAAAAATGTTCAGTGCATAAATTGGCAAGTAATATAAAATCAGACGTTTAAACCTCTTCGTGGGACACTCTGTGTAAGAAATAAAGGAAGAGGAGAAAAGGATTACTCGATCGTTGTAGATTACTGAAAGCAGAAGATAATGAAATATAAGACCCCTGGGGAAGATTTATAAAATAATGGCGGAGAAAGCGAAAAGGAATCAACGTTGGTAAGTCAAAAGGATGATAGGCCTTAAGGCTTACCTAAACTTTGACTGTGGAAGAGACCTTGAAGAGTCTTTTGGGGGTATTGTTGCCAGAGATAATAAACATGAGAAGGATAATGAAAACCAGCGTGCACAGATGATGCTAGAATTCGAAAGAATTGATAATCCATATTTCGCATCTGAGGAGCTTGATAAGTAAATCCCAGAACATGATGGTATGTAAGGAAACAAAACGTGAAGTAGCTTTTCAGATAAGGTAAGCTATTCGGATAAGGTTGATAATGGCAGAAGGTAGGTATCCAGGAGTGTGAAGGAGTAGTGTAGTGAAAGTGCTTGTAAAGAATAAGGGAAGATTCGAAGTTTGGTGACGAGCTACAGACGAGTCACGTCATCGGTTTCCGGGAATGTTGGAGAGAAGTTGATTGTTGGCGGATGTTAGAGTGGTTAGAGAGTGAAGGGAGACACTATGGTTTTACTCAGAGAGTCGGAATATCCTGTGTACTAGTGGGCAAGAAACGTTCAGTGGGTAGAAGTGAAAAACGTATGTCGTAGGATTAGATATATCAGTTATATTTAGCTCGATTGTGAAATGTGGGGAGGCGCGATGACGATGTAAGCTAGGAAAAGGCAGGTTATGAGTGTTTAAAGGAATATACTTTTAGCCGTCATTAAAGATTATACAGTACAATATCACGATAGAACAATAAAGAGAAATTTGAAAGATAGAAAAGGGTGGATACAAAAGTAATCAAAATAATAAGTGAAATACTGGATTAATGGAAAGGAAGATAAAAGGGTAAAAAGGATCTGCGGCTTCCAACTAAGTATCTATTGTGAAAAAGAGGAAGAGCCAAGCGGTTAATTCATTATTAGACTACCAGTTTTTCAAGTGGCATGGGACTTTTAGGATCAAGTTGAGAGGATTCAACTTGATAGAAGGTGAAATATTGTTCACATTGTAGAAAGGCAGGAGCTGCATAGGGTGTCCTAATGGATTGTAAATTTTATAAACAAGAAAGAAAGAGACCTGAAGAAACCCTGGCTGAAAGGAACTCCTATTGGAAGAAAATGTAGTTTTCGCTCAAGGAACATAGCAAGAGAATTACCGGTGATTTTTGGAAGGATAGGGAGAAACAGTTAGACAGTAACATAAAGTTCCGGTAACAAGACGAAACAGTAGTATATGATGCAATTATAGGAGTGGGAGAGCATTAAAAGAAGTAGATATTCAGAAAAAGTTAAAATTAGATGATTCTTAGTGTCGGGACGCTATGGTGACGGGAGAGATGTTTGTTACGGAAGGCATAGAATGCACAGGATCTATACAAAGATTTAAAACGAAGAAGATTAGAGTAAAGAGGCCAAATTATAAAGAGTGGAGGTAGGAACAAGAGCTTCGGCCAAATATCCCTACCGAGCCTTCGACTCAATATTTAAACTCAATATGAGGAGTACATAAAGTGAATCAGGTAAACGTAAAGTCTTCTGTGCCAGCATGCTTTGCCTCCAATTAATAACAAAACATAATTAGGTTCAACCAGGTAGATTTTGGAGCTTTGAATAAGAGCATATATCTAGACAAGTCATTCCCTAACCTGGGCAACAGAATAAATATGAACAGTCCGTGCCTATTTTCATCAAATTCTCAAGGACCAATTAACGATTTTCGCCGATAAAAGCTCTAGAAAAATGCAGCCTTTTAGTTTATGTACCTAAATTAAAATAGTACGTTAATATAATTGCAATATCTTAAAGGCTAGGAGCTGAGACCCAATTTACATTGTAAAGCACACAACCTGTTTTAATTTTTTTTAATCAAGAGACGAATTTTTCCTAAAAAGGAAACTGATCTTCATCAGCGCTAATTTTGAAACGAAATCGGGGAATGTTAAAAGATTCGAAATATAAAATGACACTTTTTCTCAATTCATATTTTTCTTAGCTTTAAACAATTAAAACACCCGTCGAACTCGTAAATAATTGTTAACTCGTTGTTGACTAATCATATGCAAAGCCTTACAGTGGTGATTTTTAAGACTCTTTATCTCGTTCTGACGATTATAAATCATTACAATATGCATGACTGTCAAAGATTGTGTAAGTGTATGAAGCTAGGAAACATATGATATTATATAAAAAAATATTATGGTTTAATATTGTTAACCCTTTCGATCCCTTCCCATTTTGATCTAAACCAAATAGCGCGCCTGACAATCGATTTCTTTATTAGAAAAATTGCTTTTTGGATTTCATAAAAAGCAGTCTTTTGCTTATATAGAACAAATTGGAGCTCGGACCATGGATTACATCGTTTTGTTAATAGTATCAATATAAACTTATGGCGTAAACCGAAAGTATTTTTGTATTTACTGCCTACAGTTTGAGTATAATCAATACAAACTATAGTTAATTACACGAAACATCTTGATTACCAGTATCTTATGTTATTCGTGAATAAGTGATTGAGGATAACATACCCAACCAACTCATTTGGGTTGGTACTGAAACACGGTTATAGTACGCTCATTTTTTGTGCATCATTTGAAGCACCAACATTTGTGTTGGTAGAAATGATAAGTGAAAAAGAAGAAGGGAATTGATATAGATATTAGAAAATTGAACATAAAAATGTCGTGACTAGACTAGCGGGCGATTTCCAACTAGGGCTATGAGTGGTTGGGTTTGTGAAAAGTAGCTGTTAAATTTGTAAAATTAACTTTGAATGTGGAGTTAATTTTATCGTTGGACCGTTGACTACAAACATTTAATTTCAGCAATAAGTTTAGATAGTTAAGAACTAAACAATATGGAGGGCATAGGAGCCGAAGTTACCCAAAAGATCAGAGTAAGTTAACCATAAAAGGAGATCACTAGTTTTTATCAATAAACATTTCTACTTGATTAATCCTAAGTCTGGCAAGGCTAATCTTCCGCCGGCTATCCTTTTCCTTTTTGCGGACTTAATTTTAAGAATCATAAATAATAGTTTACTACTACAGTAGTCTACTTACAATCTTGCACTTGTTAACTAAACCTTGTTACTAATTTGGTAGCTGTACAAGCAATTAGCAGCAACCACTGCAATCGAATATGTGTTAATGTTATTATATCTACCCTACTGAACAATAAAAACCAAATTGTAAAACTTGTAGGTATTTCATATCATAATCTGATTCAGCTATGGTTTTATAGCCTAGCCTATCTAGAGAAGTAGTAATTTAATAATTAATTATAATATATAGAGTATTTATTATATATAATAAATAAAACATAGTAAGGCTACAATATAATAAGTGTCCAACAACACTCAAGTGATCAATATTATTGAATCATCATTTAGAACCATTTAGGCTAAATGCTGTCAGGCATGTTGGTTTACCATGTTAACAAATTATAACTGCCCAAACAATATAAAGAAAGTTGTATTATTTTATATAATCTAAAATACATACATTTCTGTGACATAAAATTATAGCTTCCCTATAATACAATGTTAAAAGAGTCTATAACATAATTCAGATTTACATTATTGTTCCAAAGTAATTAAAACAAAATTAAACCATTTGTGTGGTTTTTTAGTAATGTCCCCACTAGAGATGGGATATATACTGTTTTTGTCAATACCTATTACTAAATAACGTGTTGAGTTGTTACGTTCCTGTGACCTGTTACCATGGTAGCATGTTGGTATAGGCTACAAAAAGTTTAATTGAGGCTTAATTAATTTAATTTTGAGAGTTAATTTCTGTTATTATTTTTGTATGCAAATTGAAACAGAAAAACTCCTGGCTATTGGTCTTTCTTATATAAAAACCGAAACCTGAACTGGGTGATGATGAATTGTGGCTGTGGTTTATGCAGGAGCATAGAAGAGGCACTCCAAAAAATGCACCACTTTTAAAAGAAGAGGCAATATTATTGTTCATACAAGTGTTGGTGAAAAAAGAACATTTTCAACTAGTAGGCTGACACGATGGAAAAAACATCATGTGGAGTGCATTTCCTAGGAGTGTGTGGGGAGAAGCTCTCAATAGTCCCAACAGTCTGCTAGTGAATTCCCAGAAAAACTGAATCATGTACAATATAATAGCCTATAAGAAAAAAATGGTACTTTGGTAGTATTCAAAGGTCACTATTTTTGGGACAGTTTTCTTAGCTGGGACCTAAAAATTACATTATTAGAGAGAACAGGCTTTATTTGATTTACTGTAAAAATAAGATGTTATGATAATCGGTTCGTTTTTTTTTTTTCCAAAAACAAAGCGATGTCGATGAGAAGTAGATCACTCTGTCTCGATATACTTCTTGTTATTACGTGAGGGTAGATTTTAATAAGCGACCTACACTCGTTACTCGATTGCTATTATCGAATGGTTCGGTTTTTTTTTATCTGAAGGATAATTCAATACTACAGTATATTTAACTTCTCATATGATTACAACTTATTAGTTATAGTAATTTTAATGTAAACAATAAACAGCAAGAAGTAACTAAAATTCTGAGACTTTGGAAATGGCGATGAATATGAGGAAAATATGTAAGATATTTCTCACAAGTGACGAGATTTGTTTTAGTAGCTTCATCATGTGGATTTGGTTCCTGGTAACACATGGGAAGAATACTTTCCTCCTGTTCACACAAAAGCGGTTACTTATTGATATCAAGCCCTGGGCAAGTTATAAATACGAGTACTGTAAGGTTTCTTGGATATTTTATTCTAGGCCTTAGTTAGTTTTGTAATGTTATTGTGGAATTTGTGTATTTAAAATTGTTAATGTACGAGATTCTTCTAGTAATTTATTATAACTCTTATTGTGTATGATTTTTACATTCATCGAAGTTTGATAATATATCAAATTGTTCGATAATAGCAATCGGATAATGAGTGTAGGCCGCTTATTAAAGTCTCCCTTACATGATATAAGTAGGTTTAGATTAGGTATTCATAAATATGTTACTAGAAGTACCAAAGTTAAAGATAACCTTTTCAAGTGCTCACGAGATCTGAGCTTGAATTTGGGTACTAACTATTTTGAGGGATGTATATCTGTCTTCGCCAGATTGTGGAGGCGCCACCAAAGCGTTACCTGAGGTCTGGAAAGTTTGATTTGAAATACCCTAGGCTATCAGTGCAGGCATCGGTGGCACCTTTGGACCCTGTACTTCTAGCGAGTAAAGAAAAAAATATGTAAGCTCAGATCACGTTATCACTCATAAAGTTGACTTTTATTTTTTATATTTGTAATACATAAATAACTATAGGCTAATAGTAAATAGGGACTGAGGCCTCCTTCTTGCCGACATCGCTTCATTTCAGACGGCAGAAAACAAGAACCGATCGTCATAATGATATGTAACTTTCATAGTACGTCAAATAAAGTCTGTTCTTTCTAATAATGTTGTTTTTTTAGGTTGTGGGTGAGAAAAACTGTTTAAAATAGTGACCTTTGGATAATACCAAAGTAACAAAAAAATATATAATAATAAAATATAAGAAACATATGCATGAAGTGGGTACCTAAAAGGAAAGTGCGGAATCTGCTGATTACGATGATATAACTTTTATTAGATTTGATTGAAGATTGTTAGAAAGACGATGTAATTAGCAGATGATATATAATCACGACTATCTAAATAAATGAAAATGGCCACTATAAATGGCAATTATTAACATAAAAGTAGTGTTTGTTCATTTAAAAATCTTCATTTGTAGTATTTATCTTCACATTATTAAATTAATATATATTTTGTATGGTTTACGTTGATGAACTAGGTTAGGATTCAGTTAGGAACTAGGTTCTTTTTATGGATGGAATCTATGGCTAGTTTCACATCGGCTATTATAGTAGCTTAATTTAATTACTTAATTTGTTTGCAAAACAAAAGTTCTTATCAGTATTACCTTAGATAAGTTTACTAACGTTTCTCAAAAGGGTGGCCAATAGAAGTGGTTTAACTTAAAACTAAAAATGCCCAAAATAACATTTTAAGGGGTTGCAGTAGGCTAAAAAATGCAGACCTTATTTTTAAAGTATATTTTTACACAATTTTTGAAAATGTTTTTAGCAAATATTATTGAAAAATTATCAACCTAACTTATTTGAATTTACATTTTATATATATATCAATTAGTACATCGATCTAGTGGATTGGGAGTAGAGGTTTCTGGCCGAGGAGGAGGATATCAAACTAAGGAGGTATAGTTCAAGATGAAGGGGGGTAACAGAGTTATCAACATTCACAAGAGGAAATAGCAGGATCTTCATATATTGTAAATATTTATTAAGATTCTGTATTTTACAAACTTAGGTTAATTATTAATGGTTATCATATAATTTATCTGTGTAAAAGAGCAAGCAAGTTCAGTTAAGTTAGTTGGTTTGTTTGTACTTGGGAGCCAGTTACGTATTTTTTGTCTTAATCATTCAATGTTTTGTTATTTATTCTAATAAATTTTGTATTGTAAGTTAAAGATTTGGCCTTTAAGTGCATATTATGATCATGTTTAAGTAATTTGATCATGAAATGTGATATAGACTTTTTTATAATTTTCTTAGTTCTAATATAGTTATTATGAGAATTATTTTAATAATTTAAAAAAATCAGTTTGTTATTTAAATATTTAGTATCTAACTTACTTAAACACGGTTTTTAAGTTGTGTGGGCAGATTCTTCATTTAGTTTATGCACTTACTGGTGCAAACTAATCTATAATGACTAATGATGTTTTGAAGTGCTGGTGGCTACATTAGGCTAAATGTGTGATATTTTATAAATATTCTGCATTACATTTTAGATCATTTATTATTATTTTTCCAATTGTTCATTTTTGTTGGTTGTTATAACATTCATGCTGATAGGTTAATATTTACTTGAAATCCAAAGGATTATACATGATGACATTTTTTTTCTTATCTTATATTTCAGATATACAAAATAAGTCATATAACTTATATACTTTGATAAAGAAAAAATGTTTTTGAATAATTGATTATAACTTTTTTTATAACTATACCAACTGCATGTTTTGATAAAATCTTCTTACATATGTGATGATAAGCCAGATACTATAATACCAAAGGGTTAAGTCCTGTCAATATATTATATTTTGGTGCTTACTGTAGAATAGTGATATTATATGTGAGTACAGTTTGGCACATTGTTTAATATTATCAATGTAAAATCCTGTTTCAGTCTGCTATCAAAGCAAAACTCATGGAAATTGGTGTATACGTTGGTAAGTATGGAATACCAATCATCAACTTTCTTTTTATTGTTATATCCACTTTAACTACAAACAGGTAGGAGGGAAGGGTTGAATACGTTTTATGTCTTTTAATGTTTTAATTAATTTTCAATGCAATACTATAAGAATTGTTCTTCAACCACACACTTATTTAATAAATCTTCTATGATAAAAATCTTTTAATTGGATGTTAATAATTTTGAGATATTATATATAGAAATAGAAAATACAAACCCTGTTTAAACATTATTTTAAAGCCTCAATAAGAGATAAGAAATTAGAGTACAATTAAAAATAAACTTCTATTTAAACTAAAATAGCTTGAATAACAGAAAAAGGTATTATGTTGTGATTTCTCCAGATTAGGCAGTTCAATATAAATATTACAGTAAATTTATAAACTCTTGAGCTAGTTCTACTATTTTACATTCACTTTACCAAGCCATGTCACCGACTATTGATGCTTTGAATTGCTGGTGGGGTGGCATATTTACATGAAACTTTGCACATTTGATTTCATTTATGGCCTAAGAAGACCTGTGACGTTTATTGTTCTAATATTTATACTTTTTTATAGAATAAAAAAAAGACAGTATTACGATAATTGGGTTCCACAAAATCGCTTGCAGGGAATCAGTAATATGTAACCTACATCATATTTCAAGTGCATTAAGATTCAGTGTTTGCCAACGTTACTTAATTATATGATGGTTTTGTTCAATATAAGTATCTGTGCAAAAAAACAAGCCATTCAGTACAGTTTGATTGGTTTGTACCTTTAATATGTATTATAGTAATCATTCTCTGTTTGGTGATTTAGTCTAATAAATGGTGTATTGTAAGTTACATTTGGTTAGTGTAAGTTTCAGCCTTTTAAGTACGTACATGTTATGATTATGTCTTAAGTAATTTGATCATGAAGTGGCATATTTACTTAAATTTTGCCTGACAAAATTTAAAGATTTTGGTCCTACAATTTTCCCTCGTTTAATAGAAGTATACAGTTTACAAAACAGCATTAATTTAAATAGCCATATTTAAAAAAATATATACAAATCTTACTGCATGACATTATTATGATTTTGAAACTATGAAAAATGCTTGTAACTTTTTTCTCCAAACAACTGGGAAGCTGGTATAGGAATCAAATAAAACCTAAGTGTATGTGTTTTATTGATAAATAAAACCGAGTGGCTTTTTTGTGTGTTCAGTCTTAAATATTAGGGCTTATGATACTTGTTTAACTTTGCACATGTTTTAAAACAGACATGTTTTTCAGCAACAGTCTCTTCAAGATTTTATCTTTATCTTCCACCTAATATGTAGCTTCTTTGTACTTAATAGTTTACATCAAGAAATATAATTGTATAAAGTTTTAATAATTTTCAGCGAAGTAGTATGTTTCTCCAGAACCACTTGAGTGTACTGACAGTACATAAAATATTATCCAAAGGCACAAAGCAAGTCTTCTCTCTAAGGCCTAAAGAATGACTGCTGGTTCAGGTGTGTGAAGGAAGAGAAATTCAGTATCTTCTTCATCACAGATATTTATGACAAGTGCAAAATACCACCTGTCATCATGAACTGTGGCTACAAAAAAAGTTTTGTTAAAGATGAATGCTTGTCCATTTTTGGGCATCTTCACTAAATAAAAAAAAGAAGAAAGATTTTTTCAGAATCAGTCATTTGTCTAATTTTTGTTAAATTGGATGTAAGAAGTTTGTAATTATGAAAACTGGTGTCAGTTAGTGCGCCTGTTGTACTAAATGTTTCCTCCAGTTTATTTCTTAGCAAGTCAACATCAGTTTTAACCAAGAAGTGAAAAGTAATGTCAATTTTTACCTAAAAAAAACTGTAAGAAGCAGTGTTTATTTGTTCATCAGGTAGTTGAAGACTAGCTTTCCTCATTGTCCGCTTTACAGTTTATCAAATTTAAAAAAAATAACAGAATTAACTTTCTGTAAGTGGATTAATTACATACATATCCACATTCAATTTCTTCTAAAAGCTGTAGAACTTAAAAAGTATGTGACATTCTGTGGTAAGATATGGACATGTCAGTTTGTAGGTACTGTGTCCCCCCCCCCACACACACACACACACACACTTTATATATATATATATATATATATATATATATATATGTATATATTTATAATGTTATGTGTGTTTGTGGATTGTGCAAAATTTTGGTCTTCACCGATTTAAAATTTTGACACAATATACAATCCGTTTTTAGGATCAATTTATTTCTAATTCAATTAATTGTACAAAAGAATAATTGAAGTATTAGGCTTACATAGACAAATAAATAGTTTAATAGTGTATATAAGTTTGAAATTTTCTTGTAGATGAGGAGCTTCCGGACTATGTAATGGTAATGGTGGTTAACAAGCGTAGCAAAGCAGATATGGATGATGAGTTAGCGCTATTTCTGGGAAAACACACTTCTCTGTTTACTTCATGGCTTCATCAAGTTCTTCAGAAACTTCAAGAAGTTACTGTGGCCAATTTAGGTCCTGGTATGTCACAATATACTATTTTGTATATGTAGTAAGAAAAGGATCCCAACATTATAGAACAGAATTGAACCATTAAGTCATAGATGAGTAGGCATTTCTGGGTTCCATGTTAATAATAGTTTTAGTTTGACCTTTCTTCATTTTATAATTTATAGAAGATTAGTTTTATAAGGCCCACTTGTTGACATTTGGCTTTGTACTTAATTAATTTTGTACATATTAAATCAAATAAAGATATATTATCTCTAGATTTGATTTTAAATTACAGCTCGTAAAAGCTATTTGCCAAATATGAGAGATAACTTTTATGCAAAGTATAGATTTTCAATATTTTGCAGTAATAAAAAAAATCAAAACTCAGTATTTAAGATACTTCCTTTTTTTAATTTAGTAATTTACAGTTGTTCTTTACACACACACACACACACACACACACACGCACGCACGCACGCACGCACACACACTGAATTTTAATATTGCTTTTACGGGGTAACACATAGTCGTTTAATTACAGCTGGTTCTTAATTTGTTGTTAAATATTTATGACCTAAAGAAATTACATTTTGTCAGCGAAATAACATTTTACACTTTTAAGATTATATCTATTTTAGTTATCTTCCATGTAAATAATTTAAAAGTTCTATTCCTTATTTTAATTAGTTTTTCTGTTTTTCCTGTTGGAGCGTGATTTGAAGATACCCTCAAATACTATTTCAAATGCCTACAGTTCCTCATAGAATGATATAATTTTTAAATTTTTTGTATTCAGAACAAAATGTTATTAAAATTAAAAGTTAACCCAACCAAATGCAGATTGTACAACTTACAGACCTACAACTCATGGTTATGTGGGCTGTATCCTAACAAATCACTAGTCTTGAGGACTTGACATAGTAAGTGTTGATATTTATTAATACTTTGGGTGGCAACTATTTTTCCTAATTCACTCTTAAAAATCCCAACATATGCTTGCTAGTTGTATTTCAGAGTCCCAGGATTAATGTAACCAGTGTCACCCAAGAATCCCAGCCAGTTTAAGGCAAATTTTACTATGTTTAAAGAAAAACTCATAGCTTTCTTAAAAATATTGTATAGTCAATATTTGTATTGTATTTAAAGCTTAAAATGTGGTTTCATATAACATTTAAATTTATAAAATCTTTGTTATTTAAAAATATTTGTAATGTTTAGAAAAAATAGTTATTCAAAATACAAACTAGAAATGTTGTGTTGTAATCTTTTTAATATACACTCAGTACTTTGTCAAGATAGCACGTTGCAGATTTTAACTAAAATTATTCATAAATAAAATTAATACAAATATTATTACCAAATAATGTATTTACAACAATTCATACAATTTCCTCAAACACCACATTAGTATTACATAGTATACATTTTGGGTGTTACTTGAGTAAAATCAGTATGAAATATAGGTAAAAATACCAGTTAAACCCATAGCTATTAATAATATTAGTAAAATTGAAGATATTTAGGAAAAACATAGATATATACAGAGTGATCATTAAGTCATGAACATCAAAAGGTAATTAAGTAGTAAAAAGGAAAAAGGAATCAGTTGAACCAAAATGTATTTATGAACTTTAATTATTATTAGTATACACAAATTACTTACATATATTCTCACGATATTTGTTAACAACATGCGCATATGATTGGCTTGATAAATACCGTTCAATAATAAAAACTTACTGCTCTTGAGTAAACTTCATGTTTACAAAGTAGTAAGCTCAACAGTACTGTAGACAATGTGGCTAGTATCCATTTTAATGGGGTCTATATTATTTTTCTGTAGTAAATTAGGAGTCAATAAAACTAATTCATTGAAACTGCTATTTACAGAAATGTTACTTTCGATATGTGCGACTTAATGATAACTCTGTAGAATACACAGAAAGGAGAACACGCACGCATTATTATGGTTTCTTGTAGTCAAATAAAATTTTTGACACATAAAATAAATGTTGAACTTTTTTAATGTATATTTCTTAAAAAAAAAAACCATTAAAATGATGAAAACAAATATAAACCTAACAGTATGTTTGATGACTGCTGTCAGCTGATGCATAGAGTAACATAGTATGACATTTCCAAAATAATTGGTAAGGATATATTTTTTGAAGTTTTGAACACATTCTTGTTTCTTTAGCTATCGTTAGACATGCTATATTTGTAAATATTGGAGGAAAAATTCATTTGTAGTGATATATATTCAAAGAGGTGATGTAAATATAATTAGAAATCTAGTGTTACAAGTATGGGTTCTATCTTCTTGTGGATCCGTTGTCTGCATGACTGTCTGTCAGCAGTTAAATAGGTTTGTTGGGTTTGAAGTTAATTTAAAATATTTGGGTATGAGTATATTTTGTAATTTTTTGTAGGTGGAATCAAAAGAAAACTTTCTGACGATTATAAAAAGAAGAAAAAATCCAAACAAGACCATGAAAAGAAAGAAATTAAGAAAAGAATTAAAATAGAACCTGTAGATGATGAAAATAAGGAGATACAAAGAAGTAAAGAAACTGAAAAAGAAAAGAAAAAGATGATCAATATGGATGAAAGTGAGAATATTCCTAAAAACACTGAAACAGTTGGACAGAAAAGAAAAGAAAAGGCTGTGTCAGGCAGAACAGTAAATGAAACCAAAAGTATTAGTAGGCAGAATGAACGTAGGGAAAGTATGGAAACACGTCATAAGCAAGATGAAGAACATAGAGGTAAGGTAGTTCTAGGTTAGCCGTGGTTGTATGTTAAAGGGGTCAGCAACTAAAGTAATCCATTTTATAAAACCATATTCTAAGTTAATTTTAATTTAAGAACTTATTTTTAAGTTATACGAAAATACTTAATTAAAAACTTTAAAAAATTTTCACAATGTACCAATATGATTGTCAAATTCATATTTTAAAAGTATACTTAACATTGTTATTAATAAATTAATTGTTGGCTTAGCATTTAGCGAAACCTCTCCTACCAGTTTTTGATGAATAAAATCCAATTTCAATCCGTCTCTACACATAGTAAGTATCGAACAAGGATACTTGGAGGGTTGAAATTGTGTGTGAAACTCTACCCCCTTATCTTTACATCACCATTGAAAATTATTATTATTTTATAGGTCCATCAGGTCTCGGAACACGAATTGATTTTTGTCTCTCTCAAAAGTGACTAGTTAAAATTTGTCTTATGGATAACTATAATCTCAACGAGAAAAACTGAATAATCAATTTTGTAAACAGAGTTATTATGCAGGTTAATCATATGACTTTCCAGTAACTCATCACATATGTAATGAAGTTACTTTATTGGATTATTTTGTTGGTTTCAGACAAATGTGAACATTTTAGATTAATCTGCCATGTTATTTTCATAGCAAGTGTTTTAGTGATATAGATATCATGTATGCTAGATAATTCAAAAGTTTCTATTGATTCACTTTCTGTTGATTGTCTGTCTGTTGAATACAAATATTTTATCGATTTAAAAATAACTCTGCAAAGACCTAAAATTTGGAAATTTGGAATGTAGCTCAGAACTGGAAAACACTGCAATAATATGCATTTACTGCTTTACATAGTAATCACTTGTGTATACTTATACGAGCGTTAGCGTGTTCCTCAAGGATAATGCCTCTAAGACAGAGGAAATATGTTACTACCTGAAAATAAATGTTTGTCACTGCATAATGCAGTATTTATTTATTTGCATGGTTTTGCAGACACAAGTACACTTTGTGTCTATTTGTGTACAATAGATATACTTAACACGTTGACTGCTGACGGCAAATACATGTAAATTGCCCCAGAACCTAAAGTCTAATATTTATTAATACACTTACCATTTGCTATCAGAGGCTGATTTATGGGCAGATAATAACGTCTGTGATCCAAAATGGCGGATTACATGACGTCACAGATTGACCCGCGGATCCGCGGGGTCAGCACGCGGAAAGAGTTTTCTCGCACAGAGCGCGGCTAAAAAGTCTAATAACGCGAGTGGCTACCGTAAAAACAATCCAATTTGAAACTATTTCATTATATAGTGCAAAACAAAAACAAATAAAACTATATACAATATTTACAAGGTCTTGAGGGCATGGCTTTTACTGCTGGCCTCTGTGATGTATGTCAAAACAATTGACAGCACAAAGTCCTGGTTTACCTGGACAAACAGAATATGTATATGTTGTCATCTTCCTTTTCTTTTCATTCTTGTAGCATACCCTACAATCTTTACGTTTTCTGTCACCCTTTTTATCCTGTTCTTCATTTTGTACAAGTTTGTGGGTTGGGTATCTTGGCGGAGTAATGAGAGGAGCTTGCTGCTTTGGGGGTAAAAGATTCCCATCAACATAAAAAACCAGTCAATCGGTGAACCATTACCTGGTACATCTACTAGCAATCTATTGTTTCCGGTGAAAGGGATCTGTCTTAGTCCATTTGTATTATTAGCCCATGAAGGGTTTATTACAATATCTTCACTATCACTACCCGAACTGTCAACAGCAGTGTTTCCACTGGATTCACTATCCACATCTGATGCTTCATCGTCAGTAGCACTATTTCCTGTAGCACGGTTGGCAGACATGGTGAAATGCGATATAAAACTTGTATAATACAATAGTACAATGTCACTACACATAAATAAACAACTCACTAAGAACGCATCACTTGCACATGCTAAAAACGCGGGAAACAGAAACGAAGTACAAGTCAAGGTCAACTCGGAACCACACGCCACGCTCAACGAGTACGAACCGTCCCGGCCGAGAGCTGGGCTCACACTGAGCAATAGTCGAGACTATGGCAACGCCCCGCGGATCCGCGTGGCGCGCACTGCTACGCCGCCGCTTACCCCGCGGAACCGCGGGGCCCGCACTGAACGTGTTAAGAATACAAATATCTAAATTTTTAAAAGACTTTCTTGAATTTTGTACTGCTATTTTAGTTATCTACAACTGTTATTTTATTTTATATATTTGGTATAATTCAATAGCTCTTGACTCTAGATGTGCCTTCGTACAGTGAAATACATCTAACTGTAAAAGGCTCTGCCCGATAAGCTTCCAAAGTTCCAGTGTTAATCTTACAAGAAGAGATTATTTCTCTTTAATTCTAAGATTATTAAAGCAGCTCAGGCAGTAATTCTTAATCCACTAACCAACTTGATGTCATCTGATTTTACAATAGTAGAAACCTTAACGTTAATGTGAGTTTGATACTTCTTAAGTAAATATGGGCTGTAAGTACAACCCATTGATTGTCAATTGTTAGGCCAAGAACATCTGTAGTCTGACCGCCTTCTCTGCATTGGTAATTTGGAAATCCACATGGACTTTTAGCAGTTCTCTCATAAATACTTAAATCAGTTTTTTTTGTGAGAAGAAATTTGACAAGTTTGTAGAATGTGAGATATAAGTCTATGTCTGGTACAACTACTCGCACTCAGATCATTTGGTTTAGATTCTAAGATTTTGTTTCTTCAACTACATTACATTTATGTCAGGAATGTGTTGTACACTTGAACCTATTGGTCTAATGTCATTGGCCAGAGAGAGAATTGCTGGGTTGTTAGGATTAGTGGAGAGGGTCTTTAGTGGTTTCAATGACCATAGTAGCAGCCAAGTTATCTAGAAAGTTTGTTAATTTTATTTTCCATGTACACTATTCAATTCTATAGCTCTAATTTTAAAGATTGTTTTATAATAAGTAAAGACAATTTTTAATATACTTGAAAGTTGTGGCTATTACGAATGTAGCTGACAAACATTATGGTGGCTGTAGTATTATTTAAAATAACATTTACTTGTTAAATACTTGTAAAATTGCAACTTTGATTGTGTTTGATATTTTCAGTTATGAGGAGCAAATCTCACAGTATATCAAGTCAGGTTGGTGATCTCGATGATGATGACTGCATAAACATCAGGACAGATGGAGGTTAGTTAAAAAAAAAACAATTACTTAAGCATTGTATTTTACAAAGAGGAACAGATTTTTCCCAAGTTGTCATTCTATTTTAATGTTATGCATGGTGTAGGCTACCTACGAATATGTGTTCAGAATGTTTAGATATAAATTCCTGAAATATTGTTTACTGTTGATATAAATGTAACGTATTTATATAGAAACAGCAGGTACACTAGTAATAAAACATATTATCTCAAAATTGATTAGGAATATTTTTGTCTAGTATATTCATTAGATTTGTATGTATATATATATATATATATATATATATATATATATATATATATATTAATATTTAAATCCAAACAAAAATGAACGCTTTTAAAATAAATTAGATAGTATTTATTACCAAGATCACTCCTATTTTTTCAATAAATATATATTCTTAAATAGTATATTATTGATTTTTTTAAAGAAATGAATTTTTAATATTGCTATATATTATTATGAGTGAGTATGGTATATAACTAATATTTTAGTATGAGAGTGGTTATCTTACAAAGTCTTGAGTGTGCCTGTTATGACATCCTGGCAATTAAACTACATATCTCATCTGTGAAGAGAGACAAGGGAAATGAGGTAGTATTAATGTATAATGTGCAAAGACCCAAGGTAGATTTTCTTCATTGCATCATTATTAATAATATGAACAACCATAGGATTAAAAGAGTACTCAATTTTAACCCTTCAGTCCCATCAGAATTGTGATAAACTCAGCACACGGGAATGGTAACACCAGTATTGTGTTATTTTTTGCTTATTGTTTACATTATAGTTCATGAAAATGCTACGTAGGAATGTATAAATGTATTGATTTATGACCTTGGGAAGCAAATTGAAATGCATGTTGTGTGAAAAATCAATCAATAACTATTGCTGTCCTTTTATTGACGTTTCCTCTTACAAAACTAGATTTGGCATGCAGATATAACACTGTGACATGCCCATCTATACTGTGCGTCGACATGCAAACCCCACCTCCAGTACCCGTAGCGATTAATAAAAACCAATGTTTTGTATATAATTTCTTCTTTCCAGAAGGAAAATAGATTTTACTCTGGCAAAAGCTTAATTTTAAAAAAATCTATCAATGCACGCTAAAATAAAATTGATGCCAAATTTTACTTAGCCCTTTAAGGGTTAAATTAAATCAGGTTGAAGGGAGATAGCAACTGTACTCTAAAAATTTGCACTTATCACAGTTAAAGGTTCGCATCACAAACAGACCACTTGTGGATTACCACAACTTCCTAGTTAAGGTCAGCTGACATCATCACTAAGTTTTGAATTACCGTGTCGTAGAGTTGTTTAATTTCTTATTTTATTTGTTCTCTATAATTAATAAATCTGTGTTAAACGAAATAATGAATTGGCTCTCTTTAATTGTTATATTTGTAACAGATAAAGTCTTATCTGTGATCTGTTGTGTTTACTAAATTCCCAGTTTATTGGGATATATAATTATATTTTAATATTTTAATTATCACTACATTAATCCTATACCAAAGCTTCACATACACAGCCTATATTCAAACTTGAAATGTAACTGATCCATTGGAAAAATTATGTCTTATGTTTTACAGAGTTACTTGATACTGCAGAAGAAATAAATACAGAAGATGTTTCAAGAAAAACTAAAGACCATTCTCTTAATTCCAAGATAAGTGAAAATGACTTTGACAAAAAGCGCACAAACGTACGAAGGAGTCCACACAGGCAAAATGAGAAATTGAGATCAGAAGATCTTAGTGCAGAGAGGCCTAGTGAGAAGCAAACTGTTAAGAGACAACGTTCTCCGACTGAAAGTCCACCGAAATCCAACGACAAGCTAGTTGACGCTCGTGAGTTACTTAACCGTAAGAAAGCTGCTAAGCTATCAGACAATAGGACAAAGTCAAGGAGTAGAGAGAGGAGCTGGAGCACATCGCCCCCTCGCAGAAGAAGAGATTATGACAGGGATAATCAGAGGTACAGAGATGACAGAGACAATAGGAGAGTGACACGGGAAGAAGAGAGAGAACATGCAACTCGTCGTGTTGGTCGGGAGGACAGAAGGGAGCGGAAATGTACACGTGAGAGGGATACGTATTCTACCAAACGTAGAGGGGACGATAGGACATCCCGCCGAGATCTGGACTCAAGAGACAATAGGAAGAGGGATTCGAGTGGTGAACCTCCTTCTAGCAGAATTCCTCTTGAAAAACCGTTCAGGAACAAAGTTAACGAATGGGAATCTAGTCGGACATCTAAAGTGAATAATTTGTCTGAAGGTCGCAAAGTGGGAATGGATTCATCAGTAAAAAGGAGAGATTTAGAGGTAAATCCAATTTACAAAATATTTAGTAGTTACTTTCTCATTTTTACAATATATAGTAGGATTATTGTAACTCTCATGATGATGGTTTACTTAAGTGTAGTTAAAGGAAAAGTAGAAGTGTTATGAGCAGGTCAGTTGAGAGGGTCCAAAATTTAAAAAATATATACCTTTATAAATGTATAATGTTTTTTCTAAGTGGAATTTGTTTTAAAATCTAATTCATCAATATAAAATTTGACTATTTTTGAAGAAAGATGATTGAGGTGAGGATATTGAGTACTCTTCCTTTCTAGTATTATATGAATAAGAAATATATTCATTTCTTTTAAATTACTAAAATATATCGTCTTTAAAAATACATAAAATGCATTTCTTGTAAAATGTAATTTTTATGTAGTTTTAATCTCAGTATTTTTAGAAATTAATATATATTTTTCCATCTTTATCCCAAGCTTGGAATTTAAATTCTGATTACTACTTACTGCAATTTCTATTGGAAATTCAAGGTTTCCAATCTATAAGTGCTGAAAAATTTTAAAATTTGGGTTTGCAGTTAACTTTATTGTTATTATTGACATTCGGATGCTGGTTATAATAAAGGTTGCTCAGAAAAAGTATTAAAAAAATTATACTTTGATTTTACTCATACAAATAAGGAAAAACTCTCTCCCCTTAAATTTAATGTTATTTTGAACAAAAAAATTAATTACATTAAAATAAATAAAAGATAGATAGGATTTTTACAGTTAATGATTTGAAATATAGTGATGAATATTCAAAGAATATGAAGCAATTAGAAATAATTAAGCAAATTTGGAAATTACAATGATCAGGAATAAGGACTTTTTAAGTTGTAAAAACAAGTTATAAATATTTTAGATTTCATTGGAGTTTGTCATATTAGCCGAGCAAACGCAGTAAACATACTGGCTAGGGCATAGTGGTGTAAGCAGTCTGTAGTAGATATAGTGAAAAGCCCTTGTGTTGTAGGAATCTAGCAAGCGAAGTGGCCTGGTGTCTCACGTGGTAGCTAGGCCTCAAGAGCCTGAAGACTCCGTGGACACTCCTGTACCTAGTGTAGTTAAGATAACTCCGAGACCTCGTAGGCCTCCCTCCCAGCAGGCCAGCAGCAACCTTATCATTAAGGCCATCTCAGAGGCCAACAAGTCCCTTGCTAATATACCACAGCGCCCAGATAGCACACAGGTTAGTTATACTTTTGCTTTATATTGTCCTATTACTCCACTTCATTTACAACAATCTCATTTGCACCATTCAGGGCTCATTTTCAGCGTGAGCTAGATCATGTTGGGTTTTTGACACTTGGAACAAAATCAATTGTGGGCTGGAAATGGTTATTGATTAATTCTTGTTCTACTACTTCTAAAACCTAAATATACAACATGTACAATTTCCAAGATTTTTCTCCATTGTAAATTTTTAGGATAGTAATTAATTATTGTTATAACCATATAAAAATACTATTTATTTTAGTATAATATTTAGCAGCTCAATGATAATGCAAATAATAATTTGAAGGAGTGTATCTTTTAGTTAGATATGGAGAGGTTAAGAATTCAACGATATTGAGGAGATGGTCATTTTGCCTCATCTCCTCAAGATAAAAACACCATTGTTACACTGGCAGAGAACTAGGCCTCTGTTGTAAACATTGAGGTTAGGGCAAGATAAAATAATTGTACTAATATCAATTACACGTACCTTCATCTAACAGTTCAAACTGTCAAAACTGTTTGGACTGTTTGTTGAATGTACGTGTTATTTTTATTAGTCAATCCGCAGGTCAGGACTATATAATATAGAAAATAAGAAGAAAAAAATTATGTGTGCAGATCTTATATTCGATTGATCTTTAGTATAAGGATTCAGAAGTAAAGCATTCTTGGTAGATAATAGTCAACATATATTATTATTCTATATTTACCTAAAATCATTTTTGTGACATCACAATATTGTTACTGAAAAATTAAGAGAAATTTATCATATAGTAAACATGTCTGTGAAATTTTATTTTTCTTTCCTGTTAAAAACTGTTTACACTAACAATTTCTCTGCTCAATAGCTTAATATTTTCTATTTTGATCTGATTCTTTAATTGCTGATATAAGTCTTATATTATTTAGTCACACATCGAAGCAATCCTTACTTCTGATGCATGACGCATTTCGCACAATTACGGCATTGTCAAATGAAAAACACAGTGAAAGCTCACACACTCAAACATATAACATTAAATAAATAAATTAAAAGTTTCCCTGGACCGCTTCTCAAAGTGAAAAAATATGGAGAAAGACATAACAGTACAGCCGAGTGGAACGTCATCGTGCACGGACTGGTTGATTTGTTTCACACTTTTTCCTGGTCGAGACATCTTCTTTGTTATCAGTTATGTTTCGCTAAGTCAACCGTTTTTGTTTTTATTTATAATAATGAGATCTTGTTGTATAAGATGGCTCCTACCATTGATTTTTTAAATCATTGCTTTAAAAAAATTATTGCTCTTATTTGTAAACTTTTATATATTTTTATGTCTTCTAATTTGTTTTCTTTGTCCCTTGTGACCGTGATGCAATATTTCCATATTATCTGCTATGCTGTATAACAATGGTTGCAGTTATTCAGGTGCTCAACAATTTTAGACTGTCTGTTAAACGAATTTAAATGTTTAAACAAATAGGGATTATCAGTGGCAAATTTTATTTGATTATGCATTGTCATATATCATTTTTTCATAAAAGTTTGTAATTTTTACTGTTCATACTTTTATAAGTAATTTTTTATTTTTTTTATTTAATACTTCTTTATGTATTTTGTTTTGTTTTAGGGGATGGGACCATACCTACAGAAGTTGTATATTTGTATTAAATCTAAATTGCAAAATATAAAAATTATTTATACATTTCTTTAGTTTTAGAAAATATATAACTTGATGGACTCATTTCATAAATTTTTACTTCTATATTGATAAAACTTGCAACAGAGCATTTTTTTATGAAAATTTATATTACCCTGGTAACACTATATTACAACAATAATATTTTTTTCATAAATGAAATGGTATTATATCACATCACGAGTTTAGCAATAACATATAATTGATCAATAACGATACAAGTACAAAATTATGTATCATAAATCGTCATATTTATAAATCCGGAATGCATCAATTTTCTTATGTGTCAAAATTTATATCTTCGAAGTTAAAAGCAATGTTCAAATTTTCTTCTCATGTTAAAAAAATACAATTTTATTTATCTACTAAACATATTGTGAACACATATCCCTAATTGTTTTAACATTGTATTTACAAAAATGTACAATTATAAACCTAGTTTCAGTTGGGGTACTGAGATCTTACACTGTCTAATCAGATTCACTACCGCTGTCATGGTCTGGTACAATTTCTAACAACTCTCATATATCATCAAATCGATATAAATAGTTCCTATCCATTTCAGTTGCATATAATGTTGATAAACATTCAAAATAAAAAATAAATAAAACTTGCTAAAATACAAATTTGATAAGGCCTACATAGATTACGAAACATAAGTTATTTTGAAACAAAACACTAATCATTTGTTTCACTACATCATCCATCACTCCTGTGAAGGGGAATACTTTTTGAAACATGTTTATACAACTTGACTAAATAATAACTTCAAATAATATTACGTATTTGCAACAAGAAACATAAACAAACTAACCAATACGTAAACAACAGCTCAGCAATGACAAGAATAAAATTGAAATACAATATTCTACTTCTCTCTGACTTGTAATGAAATTGAAAAGTACTGAACTTCATAGTAACCGATACGACGATTTATCCGTTATCGAATGTTACCATTGCTTATTCGAAAAGCATTGTAATTACTTTCTAAAATGGTTTTTTCACGATGATGTTTGACCATCGCTACAGTGGCGATCACTGTTGAGAGTGATAGACCGTCGCTGCAGCGATCGTCACCAGTACCTCAGTTAACACCTGCTTTGAAGAGCATATTAAAGCACTTAATAAAACTTATGCAGACAGTCTAAACTCATTGAACATTTGAATAATTACAAGCATAGCAGATAATGTGGCAATATTCCATTGCTGCTATAATAGATAAAGGTTAAGTAGATATTAATAGATTGTAAGATAGAAATATGTACAGTATATTGAACAAGTGAGAACAATATTTTTAATTAAAGAATTGGCACACAGTAGTCCAATTAAAATTTCTTGCGAATAAAACTTTTTTTAATCATTTAAAAATTGACCAAACCAGTGAAAAAATACTCAGATTAGTTGGGGAACAGATAACAGGTCCATCTGATGTATAATAACTGGCAGCAACCGGGCCAGTCCGAGTTTCCACTTGTTATTAATGCAGCATGTTTAATCAGCTCTTGCAGTTATACGCCTTATCGCAACATCACCTAATCGTAATCATGAATTCCGTACAACATGGTGAGTAAACTCATATTTTTATAATAAAAATATTACCTAAGATGTTATATTTTAGTCCTATTGAATGTTATGTTGTTAAAATAATATAATTTTTAAATTATAAACCTGCAGATTGTAGGGAGTGTAATGAAATCTCAGAATTTACTTACTAATGTGTTGCTGAACATATCAGGAACTGAGTACCACTTATTTCATCTGCAAATACTTGCAAAAGAAAATTAATTTTAAATTATGTTAAAGTTGAGTATTGAGCTGAAAACATGTATGAGAATGCTAAATAAGGTAAAATGTGGCTTCACAAGTCATGTTAAAAAAATTCAATAGATTAATACGACATATTTTTCCAGGGAATGTTTCATTTTGCGTAAAGACATGAGAACTTCTTAAAACTCTGAGAGAAAGCAGAGCATCATTTCTTAATCCCGAAAAAGATATGTTTGGGTTAGATACAGTGACAGACGTCCAATGTCATGAAATTAATTTTTGAGTTAGCAGGTTTTTCGAAGTTCTGAAACAAAAATGGATAGTGTTCTAGAGCTATACCAATTTTTCTTCCACGCATCAAGAATGGCTAGATAGTTACTTTGTATTTAATAATGTAGATTTACCATAAAAATGAAAAATGAGTTCCAAATAGGAAAACCTAGTTTAAGTTTTTCAGCTAGCAACCTGCAAACTAAAAAATGTGGCTTCCTTGCACAGTGAAAAATTTTTAGACGAACTTAGTTTTGAAACTCAGCAAAAAAGCAACACAGTGTGGGAAAATAGATGCTGCTTTGTTAGTCAAAGCTATTCTAACACATCCCAAATGACCAAAAATAATAAAAAGAGCATACTACAGTGGTAAAATAATTAGCTCCAGCAAGGATTTCTCCTGTATTTATTCATTATACAAGGCCCTAGCTCTAATAGTATCATTGAAATTTACTAAAGATCAGTATGTAGTAATGAGTCTGAAGTACAAGTACCAGCTACATCTATCATGCAGTGAATAACAGTACTTAAAGCCAAAAGTTATGCTATCTGCTGTCAAAATGTGTTAATGCAAAGCATTATAGACTTGACAATAACTAGTCAATTTTCAGTAAAAGAACTTGAGTTCAAGATGAAGCTACACCTAATTATATATGTAAAATGGGGAACTGATGAATGTGGCAGTTTAATTAAATATAAACAGAAGGTTCAAGAAATAGATAACTCCAGCATCATAGTCTCTTCTATGATTCCTCTTCAGCTAGATACCAGCTAGATCTGTGACAAATAAATAAAAAGTGTGGTGGCAAAATCCTTATACGTCATCAACTTTGGTGCTGCCTTGCAATTCGATTTCAACATGTACAAGACTGAAGTGTACAAGATGAATCAGGAATCAAATTTGAGATCTGGTACCAAGAGAATTCTATATAAACGGAAAGAACATTTTAATTACATACAGTTTTGCAGAGACAATAGTAGATGCGATAGTATACAACACTTTGGAGCACAACAGTCAGACAAAGGTTTGCAAGATATTTCTAAACGTTAAAAAAAAACTGTAAAATCAAGAGTGTGATTATACTTCATTAAGTGACAGCAATAGCAATTTAGGTTTAAGTGAGATGTGCTACAAATTTACTCCAAACATTATAAAATAACATTTTTAATATATATATAAACATATCTTAGCGTAACTACATCATAACTTTTCATTCCTTTCACTGTTTATCCGCTAGATTTCTTATCTGGACTGTGCGGCATCAGAAACCATCCTATTTATGACAGGACCTCAATAATAGAAATACAAACAAAGCGGTTGACTTGACCACCGAGATGTAATTGATAACAAGGAAAATGTCTTGACCAGGGACATGTACATTAACAAACCAACTAGTCCATGGATGACGCTCAATTCGGTTGTAATGTTATGTCTTCTCCATATTTTTAACTCTGACGAGCCATCAAAGCGAACTTTTAATTAATTAATTTCCTGTTATGTGTTTGAGTGTGTGGGCCTACACTGTTTTTCATTTATTTGAGTGTGATTTTGACAATGCCGTAATCGTGTTAAACGTCATGCATAAAAATATATGAATTGCTTCCAGCTTTAAGGACAAAATATAAAAATTTTAACAGCTTAAATAAGTAAGTAAATAACTGACACTAGGAATTAAAAACACCCTGGTAAATTTTATTTAAAAAATTTGGAAACAACATTCATTGGTATTGTTACTGCTAATGATTGATATCAGTTATTTTTATGCATTTTGTAATGTAAAATGAAGCTATCATCACATTTTTATACTAATCAGTGTAAAATATTTGTTAAAAAATATTTTTTTATAATTAGAATATATTTTAAAACTAGGAAATGTTAGTACAATTTTAATATGCCTTAAGTTTGTTAATTTTTCTCAGGATTCTCGAAAATTTTATTCACTTGGGGTTCATTACATATTTTTTTATGTCAAGAACCGTTTCAGCATAAAATTTCTGTTTTTTATTTTTGTTTTAATTGGATCTAAAAATGCAATAGATATTAAAACCAAACAATGATCTGACCTAGACATTCCAGGCCCCCTCTGGTGAGTGAATGGTGAACTAGACTGTCTAATATGTAAAGGTCAAGATTTGTACGTTATTTGGCACTATTTACTGTATTTCACTCAATTAACTAATTGTCTTCCAACATCCTCCATCCCTTTCCCATGACCATGAGTGTTCTGTGTGCCTGTGCGGAAGGTGTTTGATTGTGAAGTGCATGACACAAAATATGGCACTGACAGGAGGACGCAAGAGAAGTGGAACACAACTCGTCAAAACACGTCAACCATAGCGATGCAGTTAGAGCACTCAATACAGCGATACGTTACATCAAACAGACCGACCAGTCAAACAGTGATGTAGCAGTGCTCACCAAGTGGCGGAACTTAGCACTCTCTGCTCTCAACGATTCGTAGATTTTATATGTTTATACATAAGGTTTTACACATACAAAAATTACAAAACATTTTTTATAGATCTCAAAAATGAAACCTATCCATAAGTAGTACCATAAGGTAATCGTTGTAAATATTTATTCAATTTTTAATTTTAATACACCTTAAAAATATATAAATCATTTGAATTTTATGTTAAAGTAGACATTAACTAATAAAATAGAAAAATTTCAGAGATTGGAATAATATAATGTGCTTTATGTTTAGGAAAAATTAAACTGATATCTTGACTTGTTAGCCCTAGTAAAAGGTGCAATTATTTATATTTATATTTTGATCTTTAATGCTATGTAAGGTCACATTATTTCTATAAAGTTTGTTGTATTAAATTATCCACCTATTAGGTATTAACAATCACTTTGTGTGAATAGATATGTAATGTTGCTTATGATGCTAAAAGTATTCAATTTGTTTTATTTATTAATTTTACTAATTATTTAAATGTTGCATGTATTTAAAAAACATTTATTTTTAATACCGCAAATCAATTTGATATCTGTTGAGTTGGAAAATCTGTTTTTGTACTTTTTTGTAGTCATGTTCATTCTGATTTTGAACCTTATATAAAGATTGTTAAAAAGTATAGGAATGATGAGAAAACAATATAACGATATTATTACAGTAGTAATATGACAGTTTTCATACTAGAGGAAGAGGAGGCTTATCTTGACCAGATTGGGAGGATATTCCTCTTCTTAACATAGAGAGATTAAAAAGATACACAAAAATGGGATAATTCATGCCCACGGGGTATTTTGTCATCCACATTGTTTCTCATGTGTTCTTTTTAATGTCTGTATGTCAAGGATAAGTGATAGATCCTTCCAATGTGGCAGGTAAGCCTGCTCTTTCTATTCTATCAAAACCGTCATGTTAAAATGTGGCTTTTTCCCATATTTAATTTTAAAATCTGAATTTTGTATTAAGAAATAATGTTATAAATAAACTCAGCTCTTAAAATACCCCCCTGAATACTGGAATATAAAGTAGAGGGTGAAATAAAGGTACATGTTCTACACAAAACTTTAGTCAAAGTCCATATTACTGTGATATTTATTTCAATTAGTGAGGATCAATTTCGTAAAATTATTCTGTTTGCATATTTTTGTTTTAGAATATTTTTTACAATTTTAAACTGTAACACGCATTTATATTTATTGTCAAATCTTGTTATAACTGTATACATTAAAGAATTTTATTATTGTTATATTTGATTGCTTGTAAAATAACCCTTGTAATAATCCAACAATCATGTTGATTAGTTTGAGAGATGTTGAGAAAATAAAGAGATCCTGACTCAGAGGACAAAAATGTATCGTATTGAGAGTGTAAATATCTAGAGTAATTAAACAAATATTGATGTGGCTCGGAGGCTAAAATGTAACGTATTTACTACAAATTAGGGTAAAATTAAGACAAAGAGACGTCTGGTTTCAAATGATTGAAGGATACTGTACTTAGAGAGCAATTGCAATAAAATGAAACAGTTACATCCAGAGATGGAAGGACAGTTTATACATGTGATAGAAAGGGTGAACTTAATGTGGCTAGGTGCCAACCCATCGATGTTGATGCTTCATCGAACTTCTTACTTTGCTTTATCCAAGGGGGGGAGGCTTCCAGCTCTTCCAAGGCTGCAATGGGATTCATGGAAGAACAGGTCACTTATAACACCTTTACATTGTTGCTAGCATAAAAGTAGGACACAGGCTTAGAGAGGAACCATCTGTCCATCGCACGCGATGGGAGTTCAGCACAGCACTACTTTGGTACCATGTTTACAAAGGGTATTGGGACCCAGGATGGCACTTCTACTAGAAACAAGTATGAGACAGGAGCATCGAGACCCAAGACGAGACTTCTACTACAACTGAGAACAAAGGGCTTAACCTTTGTGGGTGACCAGAGCATGTAATGCTCAGATCTACTCTTAACAAGTACGAGAAAAGAGCATTGAGATCCAAGATGGCACTACTCTGATAGAGAGAAAAAAGTGTGAGACTGTTGAGCGACCACTACCAGACTGTCATCTCTGACAGGACCAAAGATACACTAACTGCTCAGGCGTCTTTGGGACGCTCCTGGACAGGCAGACAGACATACGAGACCACGTGATGAGTCCACCAATGAAAGACGGCCGTTAGATCAGATGATAGATCCAATGGTCATTGGATCAGCTCATCAGTTTATATTGTATTTTTTAACCATTTTAACTGATAGCAAGGATTCCTATTCTGAATATTAAACTAAAGCCTATGCTAACTGGACATTATTGTAAATATTAAACACATTTGACTTCTTTCATCTTTGAATATTTATCATCAATCAAAGAGATGATTAAGGTAACTGATGTAAATAAATAGCTATAATATATTTTTTATATACAAACAATGGGCATTGTAATCTCTTATAATGCATAAAATTGAGTTTTCAGTTGACAAAAATTCTAATGTCACCTAGTGTTTGAATTTATCTTCTGTTCTATATGGCCCAATAAAACTATATACAGACAACAATTTGTTCTTTGGAATTTTGAACTGCTGCCACTTCAAACACCAGTTCAACTTTGTATTCATTTGTTAAAATTTCTTCTGTCAAGTTGTCAATGAAACCGGATTAACAAAAGGTTTACATAAAAGAAACCAGAATTATCTTTTAGAGCTATATATGTATATTTCTTTTACAAGGCAACTTATCCCTTTCAACATACCCTCATTTGAAATATTTATCCAATCTGTAATTCCATTGTTAGAAACACTTTTTTATATCGATCTTCAGTAATGGCTGACAGCTTCCTCCCTTATTTTATCCTAGTGTCATGAATGCCCTTCCATATCCTTATTTATACTTGGAAATAAGACAAAAATCACACAAAGCAAGGTCAGTATTGTGTGTGAGGTCGCAAGTGTAAAATTTAGCAAATAGTTTTGTAGAAATAAAAGTTCTATTCACATTACTGTTATACTATTTACACACTAATTAGTTCTCTCAAAACATTCTGATGCTATTATTCTCATAGTTTTCTTCAATCAGTACTACTTCAGTTTTTAATCTGATAAAGTAATTAAATAGATATTTCTCTGTCATCTACCAAATTCACTCGTTCAAGAAAAAATGTAGTTCTAACATAAACTAAATGTTTGTATGTCTGAAGATAAAAGAAAAGCACAGTAAACAACAACAACCTCTGAATCACAATTTAGCACAGTCTTTGATTGATAGTGTAAAAATAAAAATGATGATCTTATAATAAAACATTAGTTCCAGAAAATGTTCAAAATGTTCCTGTTATTCTAATAAAATAATCTCACTTTTGTTCTTAGCAGTTAGAAGTAAAATTTGATTCACAGTTTGAGCTTCTCTAGTTCCTCATTCTTATTAACCCCTTGAGTGCCATATAATTCCTGTGTTGCAACACTTGTGAGCTGGTTTATACAACTTACAAAGTTATAAATATTTTTAATGGTCATTTCCTAAACTAACCATTTAAATTTAATAGAAATATGTGACATAATATAAGTCGATGGATTTACTGTATAGATAGCATGGCATGGTCCATATCCCCAACTGTCACAAGAGTCTTAAAAGTGCTTTAGAATTCAAGCATGCTCAAATCCACAAAATAGAAACTTACAAAGTACTTGAATTGCACAACATTAAACCATCTACTTTGGTAACACCTTTATGTATTAGCCACTAGTGTACTGTTATGGCAATTAAACATTGTTACTGTCAAGTCCTCTTAGTTCAAGCACACATTGCAGTTGTAGGAATTGCAAAACCAGGCATGAAACATGTTACACACAGGCATGGTAATCAAGGGGTTAATGTACTTTCAAGGAGTTATCTTAATAAATGCTACATTTAGTATCAGTGATTTTATATTCCTTGTACTTATTCACTGAGATAGTCAGCAAATGAGGTTACAGTCTTCAGTATGAGTAGTTTATTGTATTTGTGGTGACTAGCGAACAAGAAAAGAGCCGGTATTTACAAGAACTCTGCGTCAGTCGAAGAGGATTCCTCCAGAAAAAATTGCCATTTCTATCACCAACCCACTAGCTCTTCAAACTGGTAAGTGAACAAAATTTAGTTTGTGCAAATTTTCATTGTAGTAATATTATGGTTATATTTTGGTGGGAAGTAGGAGTGTATCAGGTGGGATAATGGGGTTCAACTTCCTCTCTTTAAAAAGTTAAATATTTTGTACATTGAGGAGTGACTTGTATTGCAGAAAATATATGTAGTTTTAGTTTAGTCACATTTAAAGTTTATCGCAGTAATAAAGATTACTAATCTATACTGTATACAAAAGTCATTTTGTAGGTGTAGACTGTTAAGCCCCGATCCCCCCCCCCAATTGAAATTCTGGGTAAACCCTTGAAGACAAGTTACTTGAGTACTAACCAATGATACTCAATAATGCTTTTTAATGAGCATTTTATTTTACTATATTGTTTGTTGTCTGAAACTTTCAATTTTTATTTAAAGTCTACAATTTTCTGAGAGTTATTGATCTTATTGTAGGAAAGATAGTTATATATCTGACGATAATCCAATTTCAATAATATGCCGAAACTGTTAATGTCATCAAAGACATAGTACTAAAGACTTATGGTAGCGAAACAATTTTTTAGCTCCAAGTACAAACTCTCAGAACTATAATAACATAAAATATTTTGTATTGGTGTTTATATTGATTTGGTTACCATCTGGGAACTGTGATAAACTACTTTTTCTCAATTGCTAAAATTCTTCACTTCATTTATAATATATCACATAGAGGGAGGAAGTGAACCAGTTAAATGAGATTATAAAAACAATTTTAACATTGGAACAATAATACAGTCGTCTCAAAGGTTTTTTTATAATTAATATTGTTCAGTTACATTTTAGTACTTTTTTATAGTAGATTTATATTCAAAATTAAGGATACATTTCATGCTTAGTGCTTGTAACATGCTTTGACTTGTTGATTTTTGTTATAACTCATAAATGTGTTGTAAAAATAATAAGCAGTTATCCTTATAAACATAAATATGACTGGTCATACAATTAATAGACAAAATAAATAAAAAGCAGAATCTACTCAGTAGATACTATTGCCTAGACTTGGCACTAATCATTTTTGATGTGAATAAACAGAAGCTAAATCTAATTAGTAGTAACTTATCCAGTCCGGAAGAAAACAGAACCTACTGATAATTTACTACTGATAAGTAGAATCTACATGTATCAGAGAGTTAATGAAACGCATTGTGAAGTTTTGTCTGTGGTTGCTTTTTATCAGTACTAACAATCTTTTACTGTACCGATTCCTATTTATTCTGTATGATAAGATCCTCACATAGGCCAGTTGACCATGAGGACTACACAAAGTTATTATCTCAATGAAAAATATTTTTTCTCTGTAAAAGTTACAATATCAGCTACAATTATCATGTTTTTAATAGGGTTTGTATGACAATTTTAAATGTGAAAAAGAGTATTATGTCCATTAAGTATGTAATTTAAGCTTAGTTGTAAATGTAACAAGAAATTAATGAATATAGTCTATTCTATGTTCTTTTCAGCAGATAGCTCAGAAATGATGTACGAAAGTGATGATCCTTCTTTACCAAAAAATGATGAAATCATTAGCAACCGATCCAATACAAACAATATTGAAATTATACCAACTTCTCCTGAAACAGGTATGGTATATTTTTATTTCTTAATTAATTGAATCTTTCCCAAACAGAGGTTTAAACGTTTGATTTTATATTACTTGCCCATTTATGCACTGAGCATTTTCAAACTCTACAATTAATAAAGTAGGTTTTAAAAAATATTCTGTGAAAATTAAAGCTCCCTAACAATTATAGAAACAAAATGGAGATATATTGAAAATTTTACCATTTTGCTTCCTATAAAAATTCATTTCTTGAACTACCTGATTTGATTACTGTGTTGCAGTTTTAAAGAACAGCTGTTTAATAATGCTCATTGTTGGAAATGGAGTTTTCCAACTCTTATTTATGAGTGAATTATAGCATTTTGAAGAGACTTTGCTAGATAGATTGTGCAGGCCTAAAATGTAGTGTTTAACCTTTAAACAGGGTTATAATTCGGTTCGGTGAATATTATCATGTGTTTGATGTAAGAGATGCAAACTGGTTTTTGAGTACACCAGAATGTCAGTTGGATTTTTGCGAAGCCTCATAAGACACCTTTTAGAGACGAAAATAGTGGGTTTTCAACAACAAGTAAAGCCGAGAAGAGTTTTTTGTGTCCAACATGATGCACAACAATGACAGAACACCTGAGGGCCCAGCGGCAGGAGAAAAATTTAATGTCTGGAATTGGCGGCAGATGGCAGTGTGGTATCACCATACTGCTCACATCTGTTGCGGTCAGTGTCGAGCGTTCTACGTATGTGTAGTACAAACATTAAATTGTCACAGCTCTAATGCTCACCACCCACTACTTACCGCTTGTGTTGCTGCCAAGGCCTCGGTTGGTCTATGAATGATTGATCCTGACACACATTCAGAATGGATGTCAGATAGATTACATAGGTTAAAACAAAGAAAGTGATGTTATGTTTTGATATCGTGGTGTCCAAACCTCGACGGAACTAGCTGTGTTTACACTGGCAGAGCTGTCATGACCGCTGCTGCAACCAATGTCCGACAGTTGTTGGCCTTTAAACTTTCAATTATAAACATTGCCGAGACATCACTGCTGTGTGTGAACAGACTTGTTCGTATTGACTCCCACAACAATCAACGATACACCCGCAGCACGTTCTTTTGACAGTTCTAGTGAATAAAATTGCTTATCTTGTTCATATAATGCGACAGTAGTTGCACAATTTCGCATTTTTACTTGCCAACCTAAACTTAGCTTAATATTGTCACCAGTCTGCAGACGGTCATCAGGTTGAATCTACCATGCATGAAAGCTTTCGTTGTCTAAGTGGCATTGGCAGACCTACAACTGGTAGAAATCCCATTAGTTCTCTGATCAACTATTCATCTGAACAACTTCTCCACACACAGTGACGATCAGTCAAACAGTATTCAAACCATGTTTCTAACTAACAAGTTATGACTTGAATTTTTTGTATTTAAATACTTTGTGTTTTAGTTGTCGTGATGGGGTGATTTGATTTACGTTAATCTTTCTAGCATTCAAGGGGAATGACAAAAGTTCGATTTATCAAGGAATTCAATACATTATGGTTCAATATATCAAAGCTCCATTGTTTTCTGTGTGATATATTAAAAAGAAAATCTGCACAAACGTAATTATGATACTAAACATATATTTACCTATTTTATATTTATTTACCTTTAGGAGTTGTTTCCTGTTCGGCTCTCAAAAAACTTTATAGCAACAGTTTTGTATGAAAACAAGATTGTTTAATAAATTGCCGCAATAATCCTGTACTGTTGGTCAGCTGTTACTTAAGAAATGTGATAATGTACATATAATTCATAAAATTAGAGTATATTATTCAATAAAGTTCTGAATGAAACGTAATGCTAAATTATTTCAAATCTAGTACATTAGTTAACAGACAGTGCATCATTAGTGAATTCCTGCAATAGAAGACTATTTTAAGTTGCAATCCAAACTCTTTGGAAGTGAGATCATCATTGTTCTTAAAATTGTTATTAGAATTTTGAGATCTCTAATGGTTATCCAGAACTATTTAGATCTATTTTAACAACTGAGGATTCTTTAGGAAATAACTGAGTTTGTTTTTATTTCCGAGGTTGGGAACAATAAATGTATGTTTCCATTAAACATTTAGTGTTCTTTGGAAATGTTTTAACACATACTGTATATTTTTGTCTTGTAGAGGAGTCTGCTCAGAATAAAGCCATTCCAACTGAAGAACAGGAGAAGGATGAACCAAAATCAGCAGAACAATTGGAAGAGCCAGAAATCGAATTGGAAATTAGTACGGAACTGGAACCATTTGAAGAAGAAATGGAGTAAGTAAGGATTGTGATATTATAGGAGTTTTTTGTTTTGTTTTAGTAACAGATATATATACATTTACAAAAAAGGTTGTATATATGTAAAAAACCTATCTTTTATAAATTTCATATAAATATGGTTTTTGAATGAATTTATACCATAATTCACCCTCTTAATTTGGCACCATATACATAAAACTCCCATATGCTATGTAATATTGTTTAATAAGGCTTTAGCTGTGATAATACAGTATCTGTTATAAGTATAAAGACATCAGCAAAATGCTGTTAAATTTGATTTTTTTTTGGGAATAATCTCCACTTGAAAGTTTCTAGTATTATAACGTACCTAGTTTAATTAGCTATTATAGTGTATACAACTTGTCAGCCATATAGATCTAGATTTCATGAGTTAGTATAACTGCTTAAAACTGTTTGTTGTCACTATTTGTTCTATGAACAGCTAATCTTAATTTACACGGTTTTTAAGTTAAGTGAAAAAAACAAATTTAACTTTGTGACAGATTTGTCACAAAATTTTTATTTTTTTAAAAATTAAGCATGCTTTATTTATATCCTGTTTATACTTTCTATGGAGAAAATGTATGGCTTGTCAAAGTAAAATGTCTTTTTACCATGCATGGGATATTATTATTGTCATAATAAACACAAGAAAAGGACTTCCTGTCCTCTGAGAAAGTCTGCTGTATCACCTTTGTATTCAAAAGCTTTATTGCATGTAATGCATAAATCCATTGGTTTTGTTTTAGCTTCATAGATTCAATACATCATGTCAGAGTTTAATTCTGATTCGTATCAAACAAGCTTTTTACAAAAACCAAGAGTTTTTGTTGCTCTGTATATAAATACTCTATATGAGGATTCCAAGTTAGTCTATGGAATAACTCCTAGAAACTTCTTGGCCACATTAGAATACATTATTTTAACCCATTGCGGATCGTATTGTTTTGGCGCGCGGGCACCAGCGGGCGCGAATTAATTCACGGTCAGTAGCCGCACGAACAGCAATGGTGCGACACATCGTATCGCTCGCTATTGTATACTAGAAAATTCAGCTGCGAAGGTATTCGTTCAGATGGAACATGGGCCTGCTGGGGTTTCCGTGATGTAGGAACGATAACACGCGAGCAAGGTTATGGCGTGGCAGGGATGATGTCTGAATCATAGTCTAAATAAAGCAGATCGGGCGAATCGATTGCAACATCCGGGCCATTGTCTAGACTAAACCCACCAACATGTACGTCTGCGTCGTTTAGTTGTGTTACTAACCTCAAAAGTATTATAATAACAACTGAGGAAAACACCCAATCAGAAGCGCTAAAAAGCAGAGAGTAAACTCATATGAATGATTTTTCAACTTCGACATACAACTGCGATCTGTAGGATATTTATAAAACTTTTGAAAATTCTAAGCGTAGACCGTTGTTAAACACTCTTAGTAGACCAGTGAAGACGATCGCCCGATCTATCAGACATTAACAGAACTATTTTGAGGGAAATTTAAAAGCAGACCGCTTTTGCGACCTCAGCTCGTCACTGTGCCGTTAGGCCCGGCCGCTGCGTGACGAGCCCAGCTCGTCAGTGATCCACAATGGGTTAATATCCTCCAGAATGGATTGAAATAAGTTGCTCTTCCTGGTAAATGTTACTGTATTTGTTTTAGATTAGTTGATATTAAGATTCTAACCATGACATCTTCTTATTAAGTCAAAGGCTTTATGGGTGAAGCACTTCAAAGTGCTTTCCAAGTACATCACCTGACCTAGGGTCAGGGGCATAATCAGCAAAGCACTCTAGTGTTATATCTCTTTCATCCACTTAAGTCAAAAGATAATTCACCATCAAGGCCCACAATAGGGGGGACAGTTGCTCTTCGTTTGAAGGCAACTGAAATGTGACGGTTTCCGAGCTTTGCTCTGCTGTAATGACTGTCTAAGATGGTTACTATCCGTTCTATAGTATCTGTCTCTTCTTCATTACTGTCTCCATGGAACATGTGCTATCCTATTGAATCCTCTTTCAATATACATAAATACGCTAAATAAAGGTTTCTGTAATTCCTCCACTAAGCTGTGGAGAGTATATTTGTAGATATTTACCTTCGACAAAAGCATGTTTAAATAAAATAGATTCAGTGAGCATACTAACGAGATTTCATCCCCTGTTTATAATTTTTACAATTGCTTTAACTATATAGGATCTATGAATTATTAGTTTGTATTACTAGTTTGTGATAAGGCAGAAAAGAATCTCTGTCCTTCAGCACAAACACAACCAAAGCCATCTTCCAGTTCTTTAAAGAAGTGTAATACTAATCTTAAAGAGTAATAAGATTGTCTAAAATAATATCTTATATTTCTTTATGGACAAGAAATGCTCAACTGTCGTGAATCCTGAAAACCTATATCCTAGGGTACTTGCAATAACAATAGTGGCAGTTTATCCTTGTTGATTGGATAAATGTATGTGTAGTAGTGAATTTTAGCTGATCCAATATGTATGGACTAGTTCGGAAACTGAGATATGAATACATCATTGCCAATCAATTTAAGATCCGATCAGAATCCTAAAAAATGGTTTGTCTTAAATTCTACTATTAGGTGTGTTACAATTTATGATAATGTTTAGTGAAGAACAATACAACAATATCAAAGCTTCCTATTTAACCCTTAAGCGCATATTTTTTTAGCGTCCACAGCAACCGCTACAGTGGACATGTTAGAGCAAAGTTAGTATAAATACACAAACATCTACTAAAGCCTCAATATGTTGGGTAATTTCGGCTACATCTCGTGCTTTTTCCACTCAAATATCCACAAATCTTTTATTATTCAGATAACAGAGAAACATTGTCTAAACAGCAGTTGATTTCACTATCCTGGGCTGTCATTTGATTGTTGCAGGGAGATGTCTGACCCACAGTTTGTGGTAACCCTGAACGGATACGATCCGGATGGTCTATTCTCACAGAGTGGCGAGGAGGGTGATGATGAGTGGCTCAAGGAAACGGTGGATGAGGAACCCTTACTGACCTCCACACCAGATCATATGCCTTCACCCAAACGGAACTCATCACCAATTGTCTTCAAAAACAACCCTAATGTCAACCATTCTAGTTAGTCATCAAACAGTTACTTATTATTATTTATTATAGATTTTAAAGGTTCAGATATAATACTCTTATTTTATTTCTGTAAAAACAGAAATCATTTTATTCCTTTTATATCTCTTTACACAGTTCTTAATATAAATAAAAGTTAAAAGTATACGAATAAAAATGTATTAGAAGACTGGGAGCCAGAAGTTGTTTTATGCTTGTTTCGTACGAAGAAATTTTTGTCTGTTAATTTGAAAAACCACAGGCCTCAACTGTGGATCTTACAAATAATTGTCTATCTAAAACATACATTTAGTAGCTAGATTCAAGTTTTTTCTGACATTTTGAAACCCCCTCTCTCTAACAATATCAGGAAGCTGCTGAGCCTTATGAGAGAGAGAGTTCAAGGTCAATAAAATATTCATGACAAGTTGAGGAAACAAAGAAAACACTGCATTGCTGGCAAAGAAAGAGAAACATTTATAATTAAAAAAACATAAATAACAATTATTCAACAAAAGGGTCAATTATGCAAGCCCGCAGTTCAAATGTTTTTTACTCAAAATTTTAAAAAATAGGACACTACCGCTTGAGAAAAGAGTACACAAGTAACCAATACAAGATATCAAGTAGTAGAAGTTTTCCAGGTGTTTTGTCTCAACAATTCTTTCTTATTTCCTGGCTGATTTCGTGATGGAGGATGCCACGTTCTGGACGAATTTTACCACATAAATGGCTTTAATTATTATTTTATTATTAAAAAAAAATTGATTTATTTATAAATTCTAAACACAGTATCTCTCCTCAACTGGTTTATGTTCTGTATAAGTCTATCTGATAAATGATCACAAGAACATTTACCAACCTAATCGTTTCTCTGAACAGTGCTGGAATTTTTTTGCACGTTTGGTAAACCGTTCCGATGGGACAGGGAGTTCCAAAGAAGAAATTAAATGAAATTTTACGCTCTCATTTGAAGGGGAAAATTTTGTTGGGAGAAAAACTCTATCATTTTTTTACTCTATCAGCAGTTCTTTAAATCCTTTCAGTTTTTCATGTAATTAATTCTGTAAATGTACTTCAAAATTCTTTATATCTTCATGTTAGTTATATTTCCTTATTGGTCTTATGAAGAGATTCAAAGTAATATCACTTAATCGAGGCTAAAAATATACATTTTGTTTTGATCCTTTGTAAACCATCTCTCTGAATAATTGAAGAGTCAATAGCTAAGTAAGATAGTTGATTTTCAGCTCTGAATTCATTTGCAGATTATAATTTCTATAAATTAAACCATTGCAAAGTATTAAATTTCCATGTTTATAACCATAGTGTATACAAGGTGTGTCCAAAAAGTATCCAACCTTGCCGTCTGGCATGAAATGACGTTACTCAGCGGCAACGGCAATCTTGTCGCCTTCAGAGTACTTCCCTCCACAAGCCACTACCTTATTCCAACGCTCCTCCCACTTCCGGAAACGCTCCTTAAATTCATTTTGCGGAATGGGTAACAGGTCCTTCGTTGCATTTTGTTTTATTTGTTCAACATCGTCAAATCTTTTTCCTTTCAAAGGAATTTTTAATTTCGGAAATAGAAGTCACAAGGAGCTATGTCAGGACTGTAGGGAGGCTGTCGTTGTTGGTTAATGTCGTGTTAGACCAAAAAACGTTGAATAAGATTTGAGGAATGAGCTGGCGCGTTGTCGTGGTGCAGGAACCAGTCACGGCTTGTCCACAGTTCAGGTCGTTTCCTTCGCATTGCATCTCGTAGCTGCCTTAGGACCTCAAGATAAAACTCCTTATTCACTGTCTGGCCTCTTCGTCATGAACAACGCCGTCCTGGTCAAAAAAACTGTCAGCATTGTCTTGACATTGCTTCGACTTTTTCTTGCTTTTTTCGGCCGTTGTTCTCTGCGAGTTTTCCACTGTGAAGATTGAGCCTTTGTTTCAGGGTCGTAGCCATAAACCCATGACTTATCACCAGTAATAACTTTTTTAAATAGCCATGGGTCACTTTTTATCAAATCCAGATTGTCCTATGCGATTTCAAGTTAACAGTTCTTTTGGTCTTCTGTCAGCAGCCGAGGAACAAATTTTGCCGAAACACGGTTCATTTATAAATCTTTGTGTAAAATGTTACAAACTGATGATTTTGGTATTCCTAAATCTTCTTCCAGCTCTCGGACAGTCAATCGACGGTTTTCATTAATTGCTGCAAGAACACGTTCATTTTCAGTGTCTCTGGTCGTTGAAGGCCTGCCAGATCGGTCATCACTCTCCACTGATATGCGGCCATTTTTAAACCACCTAAATCACTCTTTTATTTATGTATTGCCCATAGACACGTCACCATAAACTTTCCGTATCATAGTAATCGTCTCTGATGCTGAATGGCCAAGTTTTTGACAAAATTTAATGCAAATGTGCTGCTCGACACGTTCAGTCATAATGAAATGCGACGCACACACATAGCAGTACTGTATGGAACAGAGTGCTGTGACTCATTGAGTGGCCGGATCGTATTCAATACCTAATATGGGAAGGAGTAGGCTCGCCCCTCCCCTCCAATAACCGGTTCGAGCCGGTCGGTTACGCTGCGGCCGCCTACTGGTCGGTGGTCGGATACTTTTTGGACAGACCTCATAATACAATTCACCCTTTTCATTCCTTACTATTCTTGTATTCTTAGTAGTACATTGTGGTACCACTAAGAATTTATTCTTGCAGCATCTAATTTTGGCCCTTCCTTTTGTGTTATGTTTGTTCATGTTACATTCTGGAAAGGCACGTTCTTACAGTTTTGTATTACAGTGAACACAATGATCAATACTATTAATATGATGCTTAACATACTCATTTACAAGCTTTTTCACTTAGCCTTAGCCTTAAATTCCTTTCAAAATTGATTCTTTATAGTGATCGTAAAGTGAATTAAAGTATATTTATTGAAGTATAACATGAAACATTTTCTTGTGAACACTCATAACTCAGAATAATTAAACAAAAGGAAGATTGGTGGACTCTATAACCATGTGTTTAACATATTCAGTTGAAGGAAATAAAATTGATTTGAAAGTGGAATGATTCTTAATATTCCGACAATATATACACTAATTGGTGAATAATTAAAGTCTTATCTACATTTGAGACAACTAAGCATTATCTGTTACAAGGGAATACAAAATTAACAATATGAACTTTTTGACATATTGTAAACTATCAGAACAAAGTGAAGTTATCTGAATTTAATTAATGTGACAAACAACAAATATATATCCGATCACACACAGAGCGCATAGACAATGTAAGCCTATAATAATATCCCACACACAACCGACACACTTCACGTGACTATACACACCTATTTGAGGCCACGACGTATAACCGATCGTATTCATAGTACTACAGCCACGTTGGGCTAGATGGTGATACACTGACCCCGTCCAGTGTTACATCCTACGTGTGGCTACTTACACTCAACACGGATCTTGCACTAGACAATCAGAGAGGAGCAAAACTGATATAACACAACGTGTATATAACAACATATCTAACGCGTGTTTACTCTGTAAAACTTTTCTTGTACGTTGAAGTTTCTAAGAATAAATTTGTTGATTGATATTACAGATTTGATAGAAGTGGAAGTGGTGAAAACCATGAGTACAGAGCGTTGCAAGTACTGGCCAGCTTGCAGGATGATAGAAAAATGTCCATTTTATCATCCAACTAAGCCATGCAAGTAAGTTACAATTAGTTATATATTTATTCTTTACTTGTATAACTTGGCTCTAATGGTTCCATTATTGTTCTTTTAATATTAAACCCAATGAAATGGAAAATAAAAGAAAGTCATAAATTAAAATTAAACTGTAGCTTTATTCATTGATTTAATTTAGTATTTTGTATTTAATTAACATTAATCAAATAATAGGTTTTTTACTCTACCATGAATCCAATCCAAGTTCATGTGGTTTTATTGGTGATTTTTTTCCAATAGATTTTGGGTAAAAGTAGACCTTTGTTTATTTAATTTTACATTGGGATGGTGTTCCTTGTATCTTTGTTTGATGAACAAAGTTTGTCTTATGTAATTTTTGGGACAGTCATTGCATTTTATTTTATATGCTCCCATCTTGTGTAGTAAGTTTTTTCTATTAAAACATGTTTTTTATGCTATAATTTTGTTTCTACGCAATTTGATGTTTAAGAAATTTGCTGTCACTTTATCACTAATTTGTATGCTTGGGCTGAAATGTAGTTAACCAGAGGTTTAATTGGCATGTTAATGTAATGTATCTGATTAATTAATGTATCTTGTACATACCTTTGGTAATCTGCACAGAGAAATAGTGCTGTTGGGTTCATTACATGGAGATAAGTATGTATTTAATATTACATACATATGAACATAGGGCTTCTGCATACAACAAGTGCAGATATTCAACTTTATCACTAATTTGTATGCTTGGGCTGAAATGTAGTTAACCAGAGGTTTAATTGGCATGTTTATCTTGTACATACCTTTGGTAATCTGCACAGAGAATTAGTGCTGTTGGGTTCATTACATGGAGATAAGTATTTATTTAATATTACATACATATGAACATAGGGCTTCTGCATACAACAAGTGCAGATATTCAACTTTATCACTAATTTGTATGCTTGGGCTGAAATGTAGTTAACCAGAGGTTTAATTGGCATGTTTATCTTGTACATACCTTTGGTAATCTGCACAGAGAATTAGTGCTGTTGGGTTCATTACATGGAGATAAGTATGTATTTAATATTACATACATATGAACATAGGGCTTCTGCATACAACAAGTGCAGATATTCAACTTTATCACTAATTTGTATGCTTGGGCTGAAATGTAGTTAACCAGAGGTTTAATTGGCATGTTTATCTTGTACATACCTTTGGTAATCTGCACAGAGAATTAGTGCTGTTGGGTTCATTACATGGAGATAAGTATGTATTTAATATTACATACATATGAACATAGGGCTTCTGCATACAACAAGTGCAGATATTCAACTTTATCCCTATTTTGTATGCTTGGGTTGAAATGTAGTTAACCAGAGGTTTAATTGGCATGTTTATCTTGTACATACCTTTGGTAATCTGCACAGAGAATTAGTGCTGTTGGGTTCATTACATGGAGATAAGTATGTATTTAATATTACATACATATTATGAACATAGGGCTTCTGCATACAACAAGTGCAGATATTCAACTTTATCACTAATTTGTATGCTTGGGTTGAAATGTAGTTAACCAGAGGTTTAATTGGCATGTTTATCTTGTACATACCTTTGGTAATCTGCACAGAGAATTAGTGCTGTTGGGTTCATTACATGGAGATAAGTATGTATTTAATATTACATACATATAAACATAGGGCTTCTGCATACAACAAGTGCAGATATTCAACTTTATCACTAATTTGTATGCTTGGGCTGAAATGTAGTTAACCAGAGGTTTAATTGGCATGTTTATCTTGTACATACCTTTGGTAAACTGCACAGAGAATTAGTGCTGTTCGGTTCATTACATGGAGATAAGTATGTATTTAATATTACATACATATGAACATAGGGCTTCTGCATACAACAAGTGCAGATATTCAACGTTATCTCTCTTTTTGATAATAACTGTTCTGAGAAACAATTGTGGATTGTTATTTCAAATTGAAATCAATTAGGACAAAGTAGGATGACTATTGGATGAATACATGAACGAGATGAAGCAACAGGTGGTTATCTTGGTGGTTTGCAAACAGGTCAGTGGTGTAGCGAAGGGGGGGGTCCAGGGGGTCCGGACCCCCCCCCCCCGAAATTTTAAGACATTAAAAAATGAAGCATGGAGCAGGAGAAAAAAGGAGAGTTATCATTACTCTTGTCTACAAACATTAAATTAATAGATTAAAGTGACTGTTGTTAAAAATATAATTGTCCTTTCGTTTAAATCATAAAGGATCAACCGATTCTTATGAGCTCGGCATTTCGGATAGTGTAGTGTAATCACGGTATTTCTATAGGGCGGGGTCACGTAACGTCGCAAAGTAACATGAACCGTAACACGGCGAACAGTTTAAATTAGCGACCACTTCGTTCAAATTCGTATTGGGGACGTAAAATGACCGCTTAGAATTAAGTTACGACGATGATTTTAGGTGTCATTAAACTGTAGACGTGTATATAATTATCGAAAAAAAAAATCACTTTTGGTCGGAAAATGCACTTGAAAAACTCTATTGATTAGAACTTCAACTAATTTGGACTTCAGTGATTGAGGTAAACGTGGTGTTTTTGAATGAGCTAGGGCGATGTTGTTTTTATTATTAAACTGTACTCGACTAACTATATAATTATCGAGAGAAAAAAATCACTTCCGGTTGGTAAACACCGAAGAAAAGCTCTCTATAGACTCAAGTTTTGACGATTTTGGACTTCACCGGTTGAGTGGTTGAACAACTTCCGGTGTATTATCTGACCGGAAGTGACTTTTTTTCGATAATTCTATAGTTATTAGTCAGCGTTGAATTGATAACCAAAATCAATGTCCTAACATAATTCTAAGTACCACTTTTATCTCAACGACTCAACCAGTGAAATCCAAAATCGTCAAAACTTGAATCTGTAGAGAGCTTTTCCTCGGTATTTTCCGTCCGGAAGTGATTTTATTGTTTTGTTTCTCGATACTTATATATGTATTAGTCGGCGTTCAATTGATACCCAAAATCAATGTTCTAACATAATACTAAGTACCACTTTTATCTCAACGACTCAACAAGTGAAATCCAAAATCGTCAAAACTTGAATCTGTAGAGAGCTTTTCTTCGGTATTTACCTACCGGAAGTGATTTTTTCTCGATAATTATATAGGTACAGTGTACAGTTTAATGATAACAAAAATCGTCGTCCTAACTCAACCGAAAACAACACGTTTACCTCAATCACTGAAGTCCAAATTAGTTGAAGTTCTAATCAATAGAGTTTTTCAAGTGTATTTTCTGACCAAAAGTGATTTTTTAAATTTTTTTTCGATAATTATACACGTGTACAGTTTAATGACACCTAAAATCAACGTCGTAACTTAATTCTAAGCGGTCATTTTACGTCAAAACTCGAATCTGTAGAGAGCTTTTCTTCGGTATTTACCGACCGGAAGTGATTTTTTTTGTCGATAATTATATAGTTAGTCGAGTACAGTTTAATGATAAAAAAAAATCGTCACCCTAACTCAATAAAAATACCACGTTTACCTCAATAACTGAAGTCCGAAGTAGTTGAAGTTCTAATCATTCGAGTTTTTTATGTGTATTTTATTTCTGACCGAAAGTGATTTTTTGTTTTCTTCCCGATCATTATGTAAACGTATACAGTGTAATGATACAAAAAATCGTCATTATAACTCATTCATACATACCTCAATCAGTGAAATCCAAAGCAGCCGAACTTCTAATCAGTTTTCCTATGCATTTTCCGACCGTTAGTTTGATCTGTACCCGAGCAACGCTAGAAAATTGCCCCCCTTTTCTAAAGGGTTTTCGGCCGTCAGTGGCCCAATGTCCCCGAAGGGGTATTTCATTTTTTCCTCAGAATATAGTTGTGTCAATTATACGCTCGAGTGAAGTTATGTTTTATTCTTCTTCTTTCTTATCCAGTGAATGCAACATCACATTGGTGCCTTCTACTCTGCCAGAATCGAACTTCGTAAAGTTTCTGTAGCTATACAAGAAAATTTGTGGTACTAGAGTTGCTGTGAGAGTTGAATTTGCCTATTACATCTTTCCACTTTATATAAGGCGTAGTTACTAAAGCTCCATATTTTTGGTATTTACCTTTTACCAGTGAACTCATTGGCAAATAACACAAAAACGTCCCCCGGATCCCCGGTTTCGGACCCCCCCTGAACGAGATTTCTGGCTACGCTACTGAAACAGGTGCTTCATCTTGGTGGTTTGCAAACAGGTGGTTATTGAAACAAGAACGTGTGATTATGCAAACTTCCAATCCCAACTTTTTTTTAACTCTGTGATGGCGATAAATCATGTGTTTATGGTATGGCCTAGAAACCATGATGCAGTCTCATAGTGGTAACATCCATTATACCTGAGGCCATATAAAAGCGTGGCAGGCCACAGTCAAGTCAAGGTCATGTTGACAATTTTCTTAACTCCGGTTCAGTGATATGTTGTGAGTACACACCACAAGATTAACCATCACCAAGGAACACCACCTGGAAATTCTTGGTTGCCTCGTGATGCTGTGTAGTGCAAACAACCATATCTGTAGAGTCACTGGTCAAAGTACCAGACCATTTGCTTCTCTGTTTGTGACTTTCTTTTCAAAACACAATGTGCTTTTGGTTTGAGAGGCTTCCTTATTCTCATGGTTCCCTGTGACTTTTCTTTAAATTTCTTAAAATGAAAATACATCTGTAAAGAACCTGTTTTGAGTCAGGCTTATTTTGAAACAGTTTGTCGTTTAGGGTCCTGTAGACCAGTGGTAATGTTAAAAGTAATGCTATTATTTGTTATGGATATGAAATAATAAAACAGTGATAAGAAGTAAATAGATTTTGTAACAACTAAAATATTATAAATTTATTCTCATCAGATTTACATGCAATCAATAATCATACATGTAATTAATATCTCGAAAACCATTTGAGACACAAAAAAGTGTTACTCAACAAATGTTTAGTGAATGTTATAAGCATTCCAGAACATTCTTTTTCTCTGAGTTCATAAATAACGTAGTTGTAAATTTTTTAATGTGTGAATGGCCGCCATATTGAAATAAAATGGTGTACCAAGCAGACTAACAAACTTAAGTGAGATATTTACAACATCAATTTTTGTACCAACTTGTTTGGGGTTTTTTGTATATGTTAGAGAAAATGTTATTGGTTTTACTTAACATGATTGCAACACCTGATTTAAACAAGATCTTTTAACACCCAATATAAAACTGGCTAAGAAATATAATAGCTACAGTTGCCAGCAATTTAGAATATTCAGTAAGTTACCATTGGATATAAGGGATAAATAAGTTAAAACTAGGTATTACAACTTGGTTTAATCTCAAAACCTTTTACATAATTGATAAGTATATGGAAATTAATAGGTTGGCTTGTTAAGGTATTAATGTATGCAAAAAACATTTTTATTTTACTCTTAATATATATTATTATTATTGTAATATAGAATTATTTAAATTTAATGTAGTTTTTCATGTAATTGTTAATTATTTTGACAAAACCTACTGTAAAACATTTTTATTTAGTAACCAATAGATTTTCTTTATTCTTCTTGCAGGATATTTCCAGCGTGCAAGTTTGGGGATGCTTGTTTGTACATCCACCCCCAGTGTAAATATAATGCTTTATGCACACGAAAAGACTGTGTGTTTGCACATACTCCAGCCCACACACCGATGCAGCCAGCAGGTATGAATTTCTCTAAAGTTTAAGTTCTTTTATGGAATTTCTGTTATTTTCTTAAATTTAGTTAAGTGATAACAGTAAATGAAAGTACAACATTTCAAAATACTGTAGTGATATTTTAGATTTTTATGTTCAGATCATCTTTCAAGTCTGAAAACTGGTTTTTCTAGTGTAAGTATTTTTTAAAAATTGGGTAAATTTCAAGATTTAGTCTATTAGCACTAATTACTAGAACTGGAAGTAAACAATTCTATACCATTATTATTATTTATGATTCTATTTTAAATATCCGAGAATAACATATTGCTTTAAATATGTTGAATCTTATTGTTTTGATAAAAGGGAGCAGGGTTTCAGGTTTGGTTGTTCAGTCATCATTGATTGATATGAAGTAACTGGCTTAAACATGCATTTGTGCAAGGCTTTCAATGGTATTTCTCATATTAATTTTAGTAAAAAATTTGTATATTAACGGACTATCTATTGTATGGTTAAAGTGATACCTAACCAAAACTACAATGTTTACATGTACCAACTAGACCAGAATCAATTAAGCTAAACTATTTATCACTAAGCACATTGCTGTACTTGGCTTAATTTTGGAGCTATTTTTATTTTTTTCTATATAAAGGGTTATCTAGTATATCTATTATATTCAGATTGTCTATTTCAAAGTGAAGTAAAAAAAGTGCAGCGGATACAGCAATTATCGTAAGACAGTAAGACAGCCGAGTCAAGCAACGTTGAGCATGGCTGCTGCTTGGTCACCTGCCTGGCCATTGATTGGGTTTCAGAAGTCACCTTTAAGCCGTTGGTCCCAGTAATGTGCCAGAGACGGCTTCTTAGTACTAACTACACCTGGTGAAATAAGACATCTTTACTTTTACCTTTTTTAAAAATTCAACCATAGAACTAAATAGTAAACACATTAATGGAACGCTTGCTTATAATATAACAACAGCATTATGATCCACCAGTGTCAAACTGGTAGAATAGACAACGTTATAAATATTAATATTGTAACTAATTATTGTGAGTAGTAGTGACTCTATTTATTTGTTATGATATTATAAAAGGACACATTGTGCAATATTGTTTTAAGCAATAATTATTTACCATTTAATTGTCTAATCTTTAAAATTCTACTTAGTTATATTTAATTTATGCTATTATTTTGTTATTTAATAATAATTTAATAACTCTTAAAAATATTAAACAGTTCACTTTTTAAAGTATTTTCAATCATATTTTATAACATAAAGAAATTGTATTGCCTACTTTTGTTATAAGAGGAGTATTGATTCTACGAATGGCACTAAACTGAAAACAACTGTTGTATGTGACTGGAATACGGACTTCTTTAAACAATTGTTCATCTTAGTATCATATCAAAAAGTGTTCAGGTATCAGAATTGATTCTTTTTTTACATAAAATATATCAATATCAATATATATATATATATATATATATATATATATATATATATATATATATATATATGAGTAGTTTCAAACATGCTGAATCCATTACACTAATGTTATTATGATATGTGCCAATACTCTTATATTACATGCCTGTTAGCTTTTCTTGGAGCATGTCATTAGTCTGCCATGTATGGGTGGCCACCCAACCGGGAATAAGCTGAGAATTTTCCTATAGAACCAGGGAAATTTCAAAAACAAGTTTTACGTCTCCAAGAAATTATAAAAATCAGAACATAATTTGACAGTTCCTTAAATCAAGAATTGATTAATCTCGAAATATTTTATTTTACTCGAAGTGGTTCATGAAATGTTAGGTGAACATCGACATATGTTTGCGAGCTCTATCTGATGCCGGCTGATCCAAGGTTACCTCCACTAGAGTAGTGTTATTTATTTTGGTTACTCCTACCCCTGTGCAGTAGCAAGCCCCCTCCTCCCTTAAAAAAAAAAGTAACAATTCATTGGATAATTAAAGTCGGCCCGACCAATCTTTCCGGACTTCGGCACTGTATGAGCGGTATCCTTTAAACGGCAGTGTTGTAATGACCGCGATACAAACTGGTTTTTTGTAATTAAATTTTATTCAGTCACTGAAGTGGGATCCCTGGGCAAAGTTGTTCGACTCTTGTTCTTGATGTATTTTGAAAAGACGTGTACTAGATAGATAGCATAGGCCTAAATGAAATGTATAGTTTACCCTATAAACAGGCTTAGAGTTTTGGGAGACGTGTACTAGATAGATAGCATAGGCCTAAATGAAATGTATAGTTTACCCTATAAACAGGCTTAGAGTTTTGGGAGACGTGTACTAGATAGATAGCATAGGCCTAAATGACATGTATAGTTTACCCTATAAACAGGCTTAGAGTTTTGGGAGACGTGTACTAGATAGATAGCATAGGCCTAAATGAAATGTATAGTTTACCCTAAAAACAGGCTTAGAGTTTTGGGAGACGTGTACTAGATAGATAGCATAGGCCTAAATGACATGTATAGTTTACCCTATAAACAGGCTTAGAGTTTTGGGAGACGTGTACTAGATAGATAGCATAGGCCTAAATGAAATGTATAGTTTACCCTATAAACAGGCTTAGAGTTTTGGGAGACGTGTACTAGATAGATAGCATAGGCCTAAATGACATGTATAGTTTACCCTATAAACAGGCTTAGAGTTTTGGGAGACGTGTACTAGATAGATAGCATAGGCCTAAATGACATGTATAGTTTACCCTATAAACAGGCTTAGAGTTTTGGGAGACGTGTACTAGATAGATAGCATAGGCCTAAATGAAATGTATAGTTTACCCTAAAAACAGGCTTAGAGTTTGGTTCATTGAATAGTGTAATATTTTTGATGGTTTGATAAGTAACCCAGTTTTTAGTACACCAGAGTATTAGTTGGATATTTACCAGACCTGATAAGACATCTTTTGGAGAAGACTAGTGGGTTAGCTACAACAAGTAACGCCAGAAGTGGGCGTTTGCTTCCAACATAATGCACAGCAATGACAGAATGAGCTGAGGGCTGAACGGCAGGAGAAACATTTCATGTCTGGAGTTGGCGGTGGATAAGCGGCATTGTGTGGTACCGCCCTACCGTCTGTCGTTGTTATTGCTGAGTGTTCCCCATATGTACAATTCAAACATAAAACTTTTAAGTCGATGCTTGATCCAGTGCTCACCACCCACCGCTTACAACTCACATCATGACCGAGGCTTCGGTTTCGTCTATGAATGATTGTTCCTCGCACACACACGTTCGGATTGGTCATCCGATTACATAGGTTAAAACGAAGAAAGTGATGGTTTTTTTTTATGCCATGATTACATCCAAACCTCAACTGAACTGCATTACATTGGCAAAAAGTTGGGCAAGTTTTGTGTCCGACTATTTGTGCTAATCTAAACAAGCACAACAGTTTTGGACAATACAACTGAAGCAAGTACTTGCGTCAGTTTTCATGAGTAAAATTGTCTATCTTGTTCACATATGCGGCTTTGTGAAAATTCTCTTGCAACTTTACTTGCTAGTGTAAACTCAGCTTAATATCGTCGTCTGTCTGTAGGTTGGACGACGTCTGTTTTCCGATCAACTATTTTTTAAACGACCTCCCTGTACACGTGACGATCGGTTAGACAATCAAAAGTTTTCAAACCAAATAGTCCAACATGTGTGAGAGAGCCATGTCATGTTGTTTCGTAGTTATTTATTTAGAAACATATATAAACAAAATGACTTGATTTATAAATAATATTTTTATTGATGTTCGTATTTCTATGTCTATACACCCACCATTATGCCTGATGGTTCTATGCGCGGGCGTTAGCTGCTTACCTGAAAACAAGCAATCATTAATTTTTATTTCATCTATACATTCATACTTTGTGTTGTGGATAAATAGATTCTACATAAATAAAAATATATCTATACATTTTTGCCTAAAAGGAATGTATTCTATAAGTTCATTTTGGGTATGACTTGTAGTTTTAGATTGATTTATATCCCTGAATTTCTGCAAATTCCTTTGAAGTAGCTAATATTCTTAGGCTTATCTCACCTTCCCCTCCAAAGAATAAATAAATTAAGTACAATTCAGATGAAAGCATTTGGTTTATTTGTTTATTGTACTGAACCTCCTTGTGTACCGGCAAAATCATTATCTCATACCGAAAGTTTGTTCATTGTATATCTCAGACTCGCAATGATGGACTGCAGTATGCCCCACGGTAGTGCTGGGTCGGTATTTATTTGTTTTCTTTGTTTTTTGTGAATATACGTATTTTCCAAAAATCAAAGAAAGGAAAGTTATTAGGTATACATAATGCTATATCTATACATCGAAAGACACAGAGATGAAAACTAAGAAGCTTAAAATAGGTACAGTGATAAATCGTCATTGAATTTCTTGCATATTGCTAGTGACGAAATTTGCTAGACTACCGAAGCGTCAGGATATTTCTTGCAAATACAGCTGATGACGATAAACCATCACCGTTGACCTCGGCGTAAAGATTAAATACAGTATTACAGTTGTTTATTTGGTTTGAAAATAGGCTAAAGAATTGGAAATGTTCAAGCGGGAAAACTGGAGAAAAAACCAGGAATTTGTATAGAGGTTATGAGTGGCTACCCTGTATATGTCTGTGACACTGCTGGTTTTAGCATATTTTAATAGTGCAGTTTACTGCTCAAACATAATCCAGCATTCACAGCACTTTATGTCCTAGTTCTCATTTCACGAGCTATTTCCCAAATACATGATGCAAGGTAAAGACAAGGGCTAACAGGTAGCTGGATCATGTGAACATCAGCTCTGTTCCGAGTCTCCTCCTCAGTTACAGAATGCAAACATGATTGTAATTGTTTTCACATCACTACTTTTTTCAGCTGTGCCAAAGGCCAAGGCTATATATGCTGCTGCTGCCCCACTGCCCTGCAAGTACTACCCCAACTGTACCAACATCAACTGCCAGTTTGCCCATCCACCCAGGGTAAGCCCATTCATATAACAAGTTTCCTAGACAGAACATTTGTTGTGATTTCATTCTGTTTTTACAACAAATGCCTGTATATGTTTTATGTACGAGGCCTTTATGTTAGACAGATAACTTCTTCCGGATCTGTGTCATTCCATTTTTAGTGCATTGTAACATTTTGTCAAGTTGATTTAACCTTCCCACTCGTATTATCTGGGACCTGTTCTCATTGTTATGTCAATTTTGTTTTGAGGTAAAACTGCATATTTCACATTTTTTATGTGACTGGCAACTGAATTGTCATACAAGAAACTCTCAAAATTAAAATCTTTTTATATTTGGTTTAACACTTTACAAATGAAAATAAAACATATGGTTGCAATAGTATGCTAGTAGTTGTGGTCAAAGATACATGCCATTTTATTATACCTAACTCATATAATTAGTTCCTTTTTAGTAGAATCAAAGTTACTAGCAGAATTAACTCATTACAGCCTACGGTGCCACATGGACACATCAGTATGTAACACTATTTTTTCCTTACTCTCGGATCAAAAAGTATAGACACCCGAGTTTGAAAATGGACTTTTATGTTGATAACAATGAAAACAACTGTAACTTGGAGAATTCAGTATTCAGAAACTTATGATCCGATTAAGATTAAGATTAAATATTTATACAAGTGTACTGTGTTTTAGTATGTAATTTTAGAATTATATGAATTTTATTTTTGACCAGGACGACCAAAAAATGTGGCGTTGGTAAACATTATGGAGCTTTTGAAGTCATTATCTTGGGTGTGTAATTTGAAGCACTATTTCAAGTGTACAATTTTTAACACAGATTTAATTCAACAGAGTTTGTTAATTTACTGCAGCCTGTGCCTGCTTATTTGAACACACAAACAGCCATACTCTTGAGGGAATATGCAAAAATTGCTCTGGAGTTTCAAGTTAGGAGTTTTCATATTTTGATTGCAGGTTTAGTATAAAAACACACTGTTGAATGACAAGAGGACAACACCACAAGTGCATGTCAACAATATATTTTAATGAGACCATGAACCCCAAATTTCTGGTGACAGACTTTCAGTAGAATTCACTTGCTGTATATTTGTGACACCATTTCTAGAATTTCAAATTTTTTTAACATGATGATAACCAACATGATAAATCATCATGTAAAGTCAACTTAAAATAACATTAACAGAATTTTGAAACTTGAAATATTAGATCAAGTGTGAAAGTGAGTTATACAGTTTCATAATAATTTTTTTTTTTTTTTTTTTTTTTTTTCCTTTGGGATATTGGGGTGGATTCCTAGATCCTCACACGTCAACCTGAGCTTATTGTGTGCCCCTTATAATAATTTTACTGTAGTAGAGTTTTTTTTTTACTGTCACCTAAGTTTATTTTAGAAGCCATAATGTTTATTAAATAACAAAACATATAAACGTTTACTAATTCTCACGAACAAACAGAAGGAATATTCAGTTCGCCCACTAAGGCTAGTTGCACACACACCGATTTTGGACGACCGATTTTTTACCGGCCGTCCAAATTCCAATAGTGAACTGAATGAGGGAACGGAACCTGGCACACACGCCGACAGCTGATCGGCGCCGGTTCACATTGGAATTTGGACGGCCGGTAAAAATCGGTCGTCCAAAATCGGTGTGTGTGCAACTAGCCTAAGCAAAGATTAATGTCAAAGAAAAAATTCATATATTGGTTTCTTTTAAGATAAAAAATAAGACAGAAATGGTGTTTTAAGATATAAAATAAATTTATTGTAAAACTAAGTATATGAAAGGAACTTATATACTGGCTGGGAGAAAAGATCTCCCAATATCAAAACTCCCCCAAGCAGTACATTGATTAGTATCTTAAATCAATCTATGAGAGTGAATATGTTTTAGGTCAACATTCTCTAGGTGTAATATACAATGTTAACTATTATTATGATTTGTTGTACAATGTGTGTTGTTTGTTGGCAGGCCTGCAGGTTTGGGTTGTATTGCACCAAGAAAGACTGCTCGTTCGAACACGGACAAGTGGCTCCGGTGGATAAACTCAAGTGGTCCCGTTTGACTACCACTTGATCATTCAGTTTTATGTTCTTTGTTCTGTGTTCAAAATCCTTTGTACTGCTTACTTAGTTTGATTTCTATACATAAATAGAATTCTTCACAGTTTCATTGTACATTTATTTTAGCCTGTGATAAAACAAAGTTGTAAATATTTATATTGTGTTACATGTATTATACGATTATACTTTAAGACGTTGAGAATTCGATTCCCACGTTTGTTATTGGTTTATTGTATTTGAGTGTAATTATATCTATAAGGTAGAAAGAAATAAAGTGATATTTTTACTATTGTGTCTTATTAATTTTGGCATTTCTTTTATAATGTAAATACTGTCACATTTATTTGGAGTTTATCAATCTTGTAGAGTAATGGTGGTGCAATAAGTTTGGAAAAGTAATAAAAACCACAAAAATGTTAAACATTCATGTGGTTTATAGTCTCTAGATGGAATGCTCATGTTATTGTGCTTCTGTGGAGCATGTGTAGGTGATATTACCAAGAGCTACGCCACCAGTTCAGTGCACAAGATGGAGGCTTTTGGCGCGTTGCATCAAAGTGACCAGTATTGGTTGCAGTGTAATGTGTATATGGTGCTTATAATTTGGCATGTCTTGTTTTGAAGGTTGTAATAAATCTAAACATTGCTCACCATTTAATAATGGTTAATTTTCAGTTTACTAACCACGAAATTTTGTAATTAAAGTGTGAATCAGTTGAATTAAAGAATTTAAAAATAAAACAATGTGCATTATAAACATTTTAGTTTAATAATGATTTAATATCCACCAAGGCTGTCTATCAACAGATACAAATATTCTGTAGAACAGAGATCCAAATAAGTAAATGCTGCTGCCTGCGAAGAATACAATTCAACACCATTCCTCAACACTCTGGGAAAAATACACTTAGTTGTGCGATTTGGTGACAAGATTTGAAGCTGTAAAAACATTCTCAATTATATTTTCTACTGTGGTACTGTTAGTAAAATTATACAGTTTGTAGGAATTTGTATATACTATCCATTTGAGTAAAACAAACTTATTCTTTAAAGGGAAAAAATACTTTATGCTCTTGCTGATCCAGGCAAAAACCAACATAATGGCAGAGTTTTGCACTCTTTAAGTCAAGTTATTTTTTTTATACTCCTATAAAAAATTTTAATGCCGACTAATAGATGGTTAAATTTTTCCTCTATGGAATGAATTTATGAATTTACGTAATTGTCCCTCAACCCCTCGTTAATCTATCACCGCATTTTGTAAAATTTATAATTGTTTATCATAGTAAATCATAAAAAACTGACTATTTCCATTACTTACGGCTGAATTAAACTGTTATCTTCCGTTAGCCATAGTAAATCAATGGAATTTTCTATTTCTAAATGTTCAATATAAACAAAACTACTGGGTAACTAATTTAATGGAGCAAAACCAATTATAATTTACTCTTTTGCAGTATAATAGCTAACGGGAAGAAAACTGTGTAACCATTTTTAAGGAAATGCGGATTTATCACGAACAGTGAGTTTAGATCTCATTTCTAATATTGATTATATAATTCTCTATGAGAAAATACGTCATCCAATGCTAAAATCTGTTACATGCAGATTTATCAATCAATATAAATATCAGCAAAGAATAGAAACATTGATTTTAAATATATTACAGGAAAGTATTAATCATTTTATATTGAGACACTCTGATAATGTTAAAAAAACTAAACATTTCAATTTAATGAATAAAATTTGTATCATTAGTAGATTATAATGAACTACGACTCCAAACAAAGTATTTAACATGGCAGCGTCGTTTACAAATCACTGCACAGAATTTGTATTACTACACAATCCTCGTTCAGTGATCCAATACAATAAGTAATACTACATTTCGAGGATTGCAATCTTATCTCTTTTTCAGGTAAATGTCTAAACTAATAAATGACTAAAATCGAGGTTAAAGTAAACAAAACATACCAGAGCATTGTGACACGCATAAATCAGGGAAAAAACCATGTTGTGTGTCTATTCCATGCACACTACCTCTAGAACATTTCTTAATAAAAACCAAACCCTACTTAATAAAACTGAACTACAGACTACAAGTCACAATAGGTCTGCACTCACCAAATAGTTCAATAACCAATAACAGATAGTTAGAACCCAATAGTTCTAACATTGGAAACATTTTTTTAATTTTTACTCTATGAAGAAAAATGTCACATGTTAAAATCCAATATATGCTTGTATTTAGTTTGTTTATGAATTTATTTATTCTGCTATGTTCTCGTCATCATGGTTAGCCATTAGACCAATGTAAAGATATTCGCTAACACTCTGCTTAATCCCATGGAGTGACATGCACCATCACCAACTCAGTGTTTTAGCATATAAATGAAGCTTCTTAAAAAATTTCTATTTTATAAGTCAATTCGTTTTTGAGATATCATGTGGATAGACAGACAGTCAGAAATGAACATTTACCAGCTCCAGATATAAGCTTCGCTGACGCTCAGTCAATAATATATAGTAATGTTACCTTTTTAGAGCCAAGTTCTTAGCCTGTTTGTTACTTTTTATAGGTATTTCTAGCACACTGACAGAGACTGTTGGCTCTGAAAGGACCAGTGCAGTGTAGTATGGAGGGATTTCAAAATAAGAATAGGCCTATATTCATATCAGAGACACTAAGAGTGTCCATCTAAACCATCAGTACAATCTACGTGAAAACACAAGAAACAAACAAAGGCACTTTTACATTTATAATATTATTGGTATGTCCAAATATTATTGTTTTAAGGGATATTTTAAGAATATTTTCTTTTTAATTCAGACAAAACAATTGACAATATTTCTCCATATTTAGAGCCGTAAAGAGCTGAAATGAAAAGATGAATTGAAAATATAATAAAAGGAAATAAAAATATCATATATCAAATATCAATATAAGTAATGATTCATAACGCAACTATCCAAAAATATCAATAAGTATCTATTGAGTTATGAAGAAATATTTAATGTTGTGCCACTGCCAATTTCAGAAATTTATGACGCTGAATTAAATCTTGATTTGTTATATAATATACAAGAAACTAAATTTCATTTTAAAGACAATGAGATTTAGTTTCTTGTATTAATCCATCTGTCATAAAGATGACAGACTTAAATATACTTGTATTCCCTCAATTATCCAAAAATAAGAGAAAAAGCTTATAATCATGCTGATGAATTTTATTTTTAATACAGTGGTTTAGCAAATCATTTAGAGATTTATAAGCAAAATATGGTCTGTAAACCAATAACAAAGGTCAGATGACCTCTTAAAACTATTATAATGAATTTCCACATCCTCATGTGATTTTTATGCATATTAAAAGTATTTTAGAGAAAATTCCAACTTGTAAAAACAATCCAGTAAAGTCAGCAACAACTAAATTCAAAAGCATATTTCTTGCTGTTTTACATTATATTTAGTTTCAAATGTTACAAATCATATCCACAAACCTATAGGCCTAGAAAAAGATTTCACCAACGTTACAACAAAATTATTCAGAGAACAAAAAATTGTAAAAAATGATATCAAAATATTCAATTTTAAAACAAAAAGCCTATGAAATTGTCTGAAGAAGAAGAAATTGTATATCAAAATTCAAATCTGTCATGTTTGCGAAAAACATTCATATCAAGATACAGAAAAAAATATTAGGTTTAACTGGAAAATTTAGAGGTGCTACTTACTCATAATGTCTGTAATCTAAATTTGAAATTCTTCCAAAATATTCCTGTTCTCTGTTATTATATGTCACACCTCGACACTAAAAGAATCAGTGAAACAATATGAAAACGTTAATTTAACTACAAATAATAGCGAGAAATATATAAATTATTCTGGTTATGAGTTAAAAGGTGATAGACCTAGAAAATTTATAAAATTCTCGTGTGTAGATACATTTAGATTCATGGATTGATCTATAGAAAAGTAAGCACAAATCATACACTACAATTTTGACACGTCTAAAACTGAAAATTTAACATAAATCAGTTTTTGTAGACTCTTGGAGCAATTGGAAATTCTTTAAATATTATTAAATATTAATAAAAACACTACTTTTCCAAATTGTTTATTATCAAATTACATCAAATCTATTGCTATGTTCAATGGTTACACTACACAACTCATTGACAATATACTAAAACAAGCTTTAAAAAGAAAAAGTAGAAAAGATAAGACAACATTAAGACCACCTGAAGACACAAAACATGAATTTATTTGCACAACATACAGCACTTTTTCAAACCAAATATGCAAAACTTTTAAAAAGCATACAAATAAAACTGTCACTCACAGAACAAGCAACAAATTATCCCAAATTTTAGGAAACCCTAAGGACAAAATTTCAAATGATAATAAATCGGGAATTTATGAAATTGGATGCAATGACTGTGACAAAATTTATATTGGACAAACAAAAAGAACAATAAAAACACGATTTAAAGAGCATTTATCGCACACAAAATATGGAAGAGTTGACAAATCTGCTGTAGCCAAGCACTGCATTGAATCAGGACACAGAACATCAATTACAAATCTAAAATTAATAAAAGAAATAACAAAACCAATGAACTTGAATGCTTGGGAAACACTATACATAAACAGAAGTAAAGAAAAACTCATGAACAATGAAGAGGGCCCTATTGAAAATTCCAATCTTCTTTCTTCTGAATTTATTCAAAAATTAAACTCTAGTCAAATATAATTTTTTCATACTGGCTGAAATATTTCCAAAATTTTTGTATTTACATTTTACACCATATGTTAATTTAATATTAATTTTAACAAACAATATGTAAATATTTATTTGTGGAGTTGCCTGAAGATGAAACCTTTGGTTTTGAAAGGCCTCGCCCGAAATAATAAACAATTTGGAAAAGTAGTGTTTTTATTAATATTTAATAATAAATCAGTTTGTTAAATTTAACTTTTTGCCTGTATTATGTCATACAATTTTCATCAAATATTTTAAAGCATTTACAATTTGCTTTCTTTGATTGACGCATTGCAAATTCTTTGTGTAGTAGTTTATATCACATTAAATTTCAAAAGTTTACTATCGATTTCCTAAAAACTTTATAAAAATCTTTCCAAAAGTGCATTAACTCTATTAACATTTTTCAAATACATTTCTTGTTTTAAATACAATTTTCTAAAGTGAACGACATATTCAGTTTTATTAAAAAGAGTTGTGCGTCATTTTATAATGTTCTTGAGCAGTTAGTAAATCTTTATGATTCGTGTAAATTTGATGGACATTCTAGATGATTTTCAATAGTATTGCCGTAAGATTCATCTCCTGTAAGTTCCAAAATTGTTTCAGTTGTATAAGTTTTCGGATCAATCCATTTTATACATCATGTATTGTGAGATAAAGCCCATCCATAAAAATTATTTGCATCAATATACAATACAACATTTTCTGTTTTTGTTTCATAAAAATCATTTAAATAACGAGCCTTCAAGATCAACATACCACACAGTAAGTCAATACACCAGAGCTTTATACATTACATGATATCAAATAGTTAAAATAAATCATAAATAGTTCATTGTCAATATAATTAATTTCTTAGGGATTTCATAGGAAACTTTGTAATCATGCCAAAACAATCCAGATAATGAAGATCCAAGTGGGTCAACAAATCCTAGTTAGTCCAACTAAGATAATGTGACAACCAATCTTTAGGAAGTGAGAGGTTGTTGCCCAAATTAATTGCAAATGAATTAGTTTATAAAGATTCATTTCAGTCTTTTGAAACAGCTTTATTGCAGACTCCATCAGTTGTGATTGTCTTCTCCTCAGCCCAGGCTTGTATCTCACCAGAAGCAAATATACCATACAGCACGGCTCCCAACAGGTAAATAGCACTTGATATGAAGAATACAACATGCCATTGATCTGGGCTCTGAAACATACCACATTATTGTGAACACCATCTGTTTTTAAATAATAACCATTAACAGAGTTTTCTCATGTACTGCCCAGGCTTGTATCTCACAAGTGATGAAGTGTACAAAGCCTCAAATAGTACTGGATATGTAGATTATGACGTTCTTTTGAGGAAAGCTTTCTTTTTAAGAAATCTGTGAACCTTGAAATACTGATTTATATTTAAAAATTTGAGAGTGGAACAAGGGAGCTTTAGTTGTGTATATTCTGTACATGAGATCTAATAAAATTATTTTAAGTTATTTCATTGAATGTGGTTTTAAATGTTCCACGTTTTTGTTATACTTCTAATTGTTCTTCCCTTATACTATTAGATTATATATTAAGACACTTTATCAGACATCCAGTATATCACATCTTGAGTAATTGCTTTTAGAACAGTTAAAATGCCATAGTTATACAGTCCTAACAAGTATATCGCTATCACGCAAACCCTAAGCTGATAACTAGAAAACCTATAGTCTTTAACTACTGTTTATATAATTTTGAAGCAACTCTTTTGGTGCAGAGCTCTAGGCTGGAAGTAATGATTTAAGCTCAATCTGCATCAAATAACTTAGAAAAACAATGTATCGTGTACTGTATAACCTTATCGGTGACAATGTATCCAGTCAGCAAGGGGCTTACGATGCCAGATATGGACGCAAAAGTATTTGAGATTCCAAACAACACACTGGCGTGTCGGGGTGCAATGTCCAGATGGTTCACTCTAAAACAAACAAACAATAATTACATTGAGTATGTAGCAATATATTTTATCTATCTTTTTATTGACCGATAATGACAATTAGGTCAAATCAGGCATCCAGATTACATTTTCCTCTTGTAATATTTTGGGCATCAGTTGGTTAAAACTCAAAATAACGTAACATATTCATTAAAATTAAAAACCTTCTTAAAATGACAAACCGTTAATAAAATCGTATTTTATTAACTGTTTTATCTTATTTTTGAAGTACCGTTTTATTTATATCACATATGAGTATAAATAGCACATACTCATGGCTTGGCCCACAATTTCTGTGCAACATTCTGTGTATTTTGTTGAACAGTTCCCACGATTTCAGTAATACTTGAACTAATTTAGAGGAACTCCAATGCTGAATTTCATAGCTTTCTTAGTGAAAGCACTTGAGATGAAATACAATAGGGTTCTATGGTATTTTTAAAGTAGAGTCATATATTATGCGTCAGGTATTCATTTTTCAGTGTTCATAACTAAGAGGACCAGAGGTTAAGCAAATTGAAAGTTCTTATGTCAGGTTTTGTACTTTTAGTTCAAATTAATTATATTTCCAATGCAAAATTTTAGTTTGCTATTTTGCCTCAAGAAACAATATAGATCTATATATAATTTTGTAATGCTTTTAGATTCTAAACAGTACAGTTTTCTAAATTGTGTAGATATAGATGTTGTTAGATATTAGAATTTCTTAAAGGCGAAGATATACCTTTTGTTCTAGACCTTGATATTCCAAAATTAAAAATCATACATGAGGTGATTTTATAAACATCCGTAAAATATTCTTATTAGATCTGAAGTGGTTTTTAACCGTGATTTTAGGAAAATAGAGTAAAATCACAGTAACTCACTTTATTCATTATTTTGTCAATTAGGCTAAAAGATTTCAAGTTTGTTTTCAAATTTGATCCTAAAAAAGTAATGTCATTTCCAAAACAGTAGATTATTACAAAACTAGAGACCAGGGAAGATCATTAGTGTTCTCTCTAATCCAGAAATTAGCAAAGTACTTTCATCGATATTTCAATATTTGTCATTTGATTTTTCTCTATACTTGTCGCGGAAACTTATGAATGAAAGAATACCTTATGTGTTCTTCAAACCAATTGTACAAATATTTACAATATTTACATACAAAAAATATGAGCACCAGAATAAGTATGGTAGGTTTGTCTATCTCTCCTGTATTTTAATTACATATAAGGAGTTAACTACTGGTGTCAGCACACAGCCCGAGGACACTGCTCCGGAATATGTTTAAACGCTATAATAGAAAAAAGTTTGGCAGCCTTTTGGGAGCATATTATTCTTATTTTATGTACCACAAAACAGTTGTAACTTAAGTCAAAATTTTTGGAGACCACCTAATAACACATAAAAATAAGAAGACAATGTTATTTAAAAAAAGGGATTTACATATGAGTTTTACCTTAGCATGGGAATATATTTTTATTATTTAAATAATAACGTATTGTACATTTAAATGTCGTTTTAATTTCAAACCATGCTATCCATGATTAAAACTTGTCATCTAATTATGAAGTGGCTGAATTGAAACTCAACAGGCTACCATACATGATCTTCAAGAAATTTCCACATAATTACTTTATTGACAAAAATTCTGGTATATAATTTCAGTTTGATACAAGTTAAAATATATTTCTAATACTTTTATCAATGAGGAGTTAAAATCCCCGCCCCCTGGATACGCCTTGGGTGTCAGTGTTCTTCCCATTACTTTATTCTTACTATCCATATTGTTATAATTTTCTTCTCCTATTTTCGTTCATATTGTAGAAAACAATCTATAGACACTTTAGACATCTGAACGTTCTGTAGTTCCTTCGTAACCATTTGTTTTTTGGTGGCATCGGTGATGATTAACTGATTAGTACGTTTTCGTGTGTCATTATCAATTGTTTATTGTGTTGTTTATTTATTAGCGCGACGTTTCGGTTTCAGACTGAAACTGCGAATTTGATATACATTTATCAAATTTGCAGTATATACATTTAGATATACTGCGTAAGATATACATTTTAAAACAACAACTATTGGACCTTACATTTCACTTGCTTTGTTTCTGTAGACCGTATAATAATTAAAATTTCCATAAAAACTATGGTTTTTTCCAATAAACCAAGTATTTGTGAAATGTAAAAATGTGAAAGGATATTACCCAAAAGAGGCGATAGCAAACGCTTCCAGGCCAGTCCCGATTACCAAACACAGGACAACTCCTGTGGCAGTCTCCAGGTACACCGCAAGAGCCATACAACCGGCCTGGAGAGTCAGGGCACCGCAGTTGAACAGTTTACGTACCTTAACAAAATAATTTAATAAATATAAAAACATAACAATGTTTAGTTGAAGCATTGGGATTATAAAGCGACAACCTAATCAGAAGTGAAAAAGCCAAAACATTATTTTATAGGAGCTATTCTGCAAACGATTCATTTCACTTTTAACACGATTTTGTGTTATTAATAACACTATGATAACTAAATCCGAATTTCCGAAAACCCGAATAATCCTGAGATAAGTTGTTGCCACTGAAATATATATTCCAAATATAATATCCAAATTTAAAAGCAGTGGGATCGATCCGTGAAATTAGAGAATAAAATATTTCTTAGTGAGTACTTATACCAACTTCCCAAAATGTTATAACATTTTGATAATCACGTTCTGAGAGTTGAATAAAATTATTGTTTCAGTAAAAGCTGTGGATTTACTCTGTTTTACTTTCATTTGTTTCTACCAAAATTATTTGTAATTAATTAAAATTAATTATGTGTATATGTGTAACACATCACAGATTCACCTGAAAGATAACATTCTAGACGTCTGCCCTTCACACTTCCCCGTCCCGACAATCGCCTTCCTCTCTGATTCGGATGATGCGCCGCGATTACACAGGAAATGCCGACATTGATTCCGCATGTTCCACTCTGATAGTGCGTGCGTGACGTGTTGTTTGTGCTTTTTGCTCCTTGCATTATCGCTGGGGTTCATTCTCTTCAGCTGGACTTCATGTTGTTGGTGTACCAGTTAGGTATTTGTGTGGGTGATAACTTTCTTACAGGTGATTAAATGTCATATCAATACAAAATTAAATAACGTTCCGCAGTATAATTTAACTGGCCCTATTCTAAAAGTAATTTTAAGAATTCTCCTGAGAACTGTATATATCCTACTGATACTTGAATTGTTTGTATTCTGTTTTGAACCTATTCGAAATTGTTGGATTATCTCCGAAGTTTTGTTTATGTACAATAATTTAACATATTATCACCGTTATCTTGATTAACACTATCCGTGAACCAAAAATATAAAGAATAGAATATGTAGAGTAGTTTCAATAACTCATGCAATCCATTTCAAGGGAATAATATAATTAAACATATAGTAAATCTAAAATGTAACTTGTACTTTTTATGTTTTTATCAAAAGTTTGGAAACTACGTATTTTTCAGGTTAGATACCGGTACCTACTTAAATGTATTGCTGATAGCGATTATTTTATCCGAATAAAGCCAAATGTTTTCCTTCCCTACAGTTAAGTACTCTGCAAGATGTACCTGTGTTACTGACAGGATACGAGAGGACTGGATCCAGTCACTAAGACTTCCGGCCACCATGAGCATGATGCTCATCAGTAAGTATGGCAGGGAGGAGATAAACCCAGCCTTCGAAAGGTCGAATTGGAATACGTCTGCAAAAATCATAAAAGGGCTCTTAAAGTTCATTTATGATTAGAATGTTTAATTCAAACTGTCGTTTTTAAGATTTATCATCACTGTTCAAGAAACTCCTTACCATTACATAGAATGTCTATAAAAACACATTAACCTTTAAGGAAAAGTCGGTAGTTGTGTCTGGAGCGTGTAGAAGCCCCAGAACTCACAGAAATGAGCAGCCACGATCGCCCACACCGGCATCGAGGTTAGAAACTTCTTCCATGGGTGTTTTATCTGTCAGAACATCACTTGCATTAACACGCTGGATATATCAGATTTTGGAGGATGGTGGATGGTTTTTATAATCATATGGGTTGTAGATACAAAGTAGCTAGTATACATTGCTATAGAGAGCAAGACTTCGTATAAGAGATTCCTAGTAGTATAATAGCTGGTTCTAGTATCTACCAGCACCTATAGAAAGAACCCACAACTTAATCCTTTTTTAGCATGTCAATCTGCGGTACATTTCTTGGTTTTCTATAGAGTAATGTGATTGTTTATCTTCTGTACTAATCTGAATTGTCTCAAACCATCAAGAAAACAAGCAGGAGAGTTCCTGGGCATATCTGCCACATGAGAAATGTGTTTGTTTATTTGTATTTTGGTGTATTTAACTCAACAATTATACACACTGAGAACTCAAATACCTTTAATGATTAAGATTTGTTCAAAACACTTTAAAATTATTTTTCATGTGACATCGACATGTGAGTTATTTATTACTGTGTAACGTACTTACTCAGTTTGTTAATTATGTCTCATTTTCAAGTGTTGTATACGTCTTAGGCATTATCGTTGTTTGGGATTTTAAATTTTGTTCTTGAATTCCATTGGCCACGTTCCATTAGCTAGTAAACTAAATACTTCTTACAAGGATCGTCCAGCTATTTTTCACTAATGCTTCTTGTATAACTACTGTCTCAGCACCGTTTTTTTCTGGCTTAACCATATCTCCCACATGTAGAATCTTGGAGCATTGGAAAAAAGGTTTATTGTACTATCACTAGCATAAACGATTTCAACATTTTCCAATATAGTTTTTTATTTTGTGCAAGGCCTTTCTGAATCAAAGATTCCATCATCAGGCACTTCACAAATTATCAAATTTATCCATGCTTATAAACATGCCATGTGTTTCTATGGAAAATATTTATAGCCTATGATCTCCACTTATTTGCCTTAACTCTGGGGGGTTTAATAACTCTCTTGGTTTGAAGGTTATTTTTGACGATGGAAGGATTGTGAAGGAAACAGGATTTTCTAGACATTTGTCTTTGTTCAGTGAAACAAGAAATCAATAACACTACGTTTCGAGATCTGCAATCTGATCTCTTCTTCAGGTACATAATTACAAACTAGGTTAAAATAAACAAATCATACTAAAGCGTAGTGGCACGCCTAAGTCAGGAATCACAACCTGGTCAGTCGTAGGTGGTTAGTAGATGAACGCAGACGTATGTGACCTGTATTCTGTAGTTCAGTTTTAATGATTAGTGTTGTGTATAGTTTTTTACTAAGTGCATGTTTTTAAAGTTAGTGAAGTTGACAAACAACATGGTGGTTATGATTCCTGACTTAGGCGTGCCACAACGCTTTGGTATGATTAGTTTATTTTAACCTAGTTTGTAATTATGTATTAAGTTAGTTCTTTACCTGAAGAAGAGATCAGATTGCAGATCTCGAAACGTAGTGTTACTGATTTCTTGTTTCACTGAGCGATGGCAAATGTCCGGAAAAAATCCTGTTTCCTTCACAAACCTCTTGGGTTACAATAATAGAATGTCCTTATAAATTTTTATTTCATGACTTCCTACGAGTCCGTGATATTCGTGGAACAACTGAATTTTAAGTGCTTAAATAATACTCTTTACCATATCTTTTTAAGCCTTATTCTTCCCGTTCTCATTAGCCATTGGCCTGTGCGATGACTTACGGAATAGAATAAATAGGAGAATCAATACATGGTAATGTCGAAGGCACCAATATAAAGTGCTAAAGTCACATACAAGATTTGAACTTGCGCTATCTCTAACTCTGATCAAAAGTCCGACGTCTAAGATAATCCTGCGATCAGCACTACCATAACAACACAACTGTTGTAATTTTCTTCTTGTCATTTTTTAAATTTTCCATTCATGTAAATTTTAAACTATCAGTAATGTTTTAAAATTAATAAACGCTATACTGTAGTTACATTTCCAATAGTATACAATATTTAAACCCACCACTTATTCCACATGTTTTACATTTCTCTTAGGGGAGTCAAAACATCTGGTAATATTGAAATTAAAGTTAAAATATTCTTCAAAAATAATATAGACGCAACAATTATCAAACATCCAAGTAATTTACTTTTTAGTTGAAAGTTGGGCTGATTTTCCGTTATAGAAAATGATTACACTTAATAATGTAATACAATTGAAAATAAAATAATAACAAAGACATACTTGTGCTTTATAAACCTAAATTAGTTAACATTGTATTAGTTAAAATAAATACATATTTTGTCATGTCAGCTATTATCAGGAGTTAGTTGAGATTTAATTAGTTATATTACTGAAAAACAATATGTAAAAAATATGAATAATACGACTGGCATAGTTACAATATTAATGTATCTGGTGTTATAATTATTACCGGACTGTTAGTGCTGTTTTGGGCACGACCCAATGAATCCTTGATGTACTTCAGCTCTTCAGGAGAGATGTGAGGATCATCCTCTGGGCTGTCCTTCACCACAGCAAACCAGATGGCACTGTACGCCAGCCCAACTATACCTGAAAAAAATTACAAATCTTTTACTTCAGATTTTTAGAAGGAATGTTAGGATCATCCTCTTCACAACAGCAAACCAGATGGCACTGTACGTCAGCCTAACTACACTAGTAACAATTCATATATCTTTAAATTTTGAATAAATATCCTGCAATCTGACAAAGTGTGTAAACATGGTCAATCATTTTTTTAATGACTGTTGTTTAAAATTGCTTCCTTCATTGTGTAAATATTATTACGTTTTAAATTTGGTAACTACGAAAATACATTATTCAAATGGATATAATAACTAAATACAAAATAAAATAAAACACCTTGCAAATTTTGAATATCATCTTTGGATTCTTTGGACCTTCTGGATATTTAGTTAGCCGATAAGGTAAGTAAAAATTATTATATCTTTAATAACCTGTGTTTTTGTAAAATGTTGACCATCAAAATTATAGCAGTACATTTTTTGAAATACAATGTTCTGTCTTGATTATTATTTACTTCATCGCCCATAAATAGTACCCACGATTGTACACAACATGAATTGGTCATTCCAATAAGTTCTCATAATGCCAAACTTTGTAACTATATTATTATGTGAAGAATTATTTACATATTAAATTTATTTTATTGTTCACGTTTTCGGTTATTCAAATATATAGAGCAATACAAGCAAAAATAGATAAATAATAGAAATATGTCAAAAAAATCGTTTCAGGATGACTGGTATACATTTTAAAATTTAAAATATATCCAATAACATAGTACAAGCTTAAAGGGAGTGTGTGAAATAGAACTACCTGAGCAAGATATTTTTTAAATAACTGTTTTACTATCTATTTTTCATGAAAAGAAATCGACTACAAATATTATTCCATAACGGGAAGTTTATATTCAATTACTGACCTGAGAAGTAAAATATGCTCGGCCAGCCAAGTAAGGAGCCCAGCAGTCCTGAGATGGGTAGCGCGATTACAGTACCCACAGAACCGCCGGCGTAGGCCAGAGATGCCAGGAGGGAACGCTCGTGTGGAGGAGACCACTGAGCCCACAGGGCGTGCATGCACGGGTATGCGAATCCCTGGAGATTGAGATCTAAGATTATTTGTTGCTGGCATTGTTAGTTACTGTAGGACAGACTGATACTTAAATTTTAACCTGCACAATATAATGATTTAAGGTCTCAGTATTGGCGCCAAGAACGTAGCTAGGAAAACAAATTTGGGGTCCAGATAACTGATATTTTTCTGTAGTGGACAGAGAGTAAGACCCCATTTTGTTCCTTAAAAAGTTCTTGGCCTGTTTCTTTGTTGAGAACGATCTTTCAGTATGATGTCAGTAATACTGAATTACTTAAATAATAATAATCATTTACTAAAAAGGTAATTAACACAATTTAAAATTTGGAGGGGGATCTGGACCTCCTCGCTGGCTACGTCCTTGATTGGCGGATTATGACACAAACTCTCAACTAACTACAAAAAATGATTTAACGAGATTTAGTGCCAGGTATTTTAGAATTTCAATATTTATTTGGTCACCTGTATAATATCTTGTTTAGTTATGATTGTTCTTGTCTTCTTGTTGTTATTTAATTGTACTTATTACATTGTTAAAGATATACATTAGCCTATTTTAACGGATTTACAATGAGTTCATTAATATCATGTATTTTATTTTTATGCAATTATAGAAATGGCTGAAAATCATGAATAACAGAAGTAAAATTTTAAGTATTAAAGTTTGAAGACTATTTTTTGGTAGTTGTTTATAGTTTATTTTCTGTTAGATGTTGTATTCTCTTTTTCATTAATAAATTTTGTTTATTAATACATATTTTTTTTGTTTTCGATCTTGAAAATTGAAGTAAAGAATAGTGTAATATTATTCGTAATAGTTAGTTAATCGCGAAACTTGTTTTTATCACAGTGAGTCCAATTTTTTATCTGTAAATTTGTGTTGTTTGGTTATTAAAGCATTTTAAATAATAATTGACTAGCCAACTTGTATTGTTACTTCATCTCAAATAATTAAAACAAACTATTCCAATCTCTGTTATGAGTCCAGAAACTTATCTTAAGAAGATTTTCAGCGTACACCAAGATTGGCTTTGTACTTTAAAAAGGCCACTTTACTCCCCATACATTACCAACAGTAACATGATCAATGATCATATCATTTGGCCCTTGTAGTATAGACAAAGCAGTTTACTGATGATTTAGGACACTTAATAATAATCATTATTAACATTACTGTCACCACCAGTTTTAATTTTAGGTTTTTTATAACAAAAATTATTATTTAGTTACTGAATCGTATACAATATTTATAGCTCTAACCTCAAATGCTCCCTCAAGGACTCGCAGCAGCAACAGCAAGTAGACGCTTATATTCACAAGGGGGTGAGTTATAAGTGTGAGGAAGGAGGTGACCGCCACCCCCACCCCGTACACTATCTTGCCCCCAAACCGTGCCCCCAACCATCCACCCACAAGCTGGGTGCTCATGTACCCATAGAAAAAAGAGCTTAGAACAAGCCCCCTCATTTTCGAGTCCCAGTTGAAATCTTGTTTCTGAAAAATAAATTGTAGTCGATTACAATCTTTCATTAATATATTTTTTATTACAGTGTGGTAATATTTATTATAAACTCGTACCATATCGTAAAAAGAAATGGAAAGAACTAGTTACTTAAAAAAATTAAACACTATTTAAACTTTTTACGATTTTAAAGTGTAACATGTAAGTTCAAAATATAGCAACAATGAAATATAAGAATTAAAAATTCAACTATTATCAAAACCGTTATATTGGACAGACCGGCCGTTCCTGTAAACTAGATTTAATAATTATATAAAAGCTTTGAAAACATGATCAAATTCAAAATATTTTGGTCATTTTATTAATACTGGCCACACATACATGAATATTGAAAGGAACCTTGACATTTTAAATATACACATACAAAGTTACATAATGCGAACTTTAAAACGTTTTGAAATTTATAACAGTGCCAAAATTCATGCTGACATACTATTAAATGACAAAGATATTAAAACAAAGAATTTTTTATCTGATATACTTTTAAACAGTATAAATTAGTAACAAATAAATTAAATATAACATTTTGCCACAAGGGTACTTCTATAACATGATAATTGATTTAAATTATTATTTTTATTTATGTTTATCTTATCCTGTTACTAAACTTTAACGGATGTACCGGATTAACTGAATCAGAAATATAATAAAATATTAAACTAAAAAAAATTATGGTTGCCTGTAAAGTCGGTTTTACGGGCGAAGATTTTACGTGACAACGTCTTTTTCTCGGTAGAATATTTATTGATATGAATATTATTAAATTGCACAATAGGAACAAGGAATTGAATGAAAATAAGAATTGCACAAATTTTAACTATAGAAATATATTTTGTTTACTAAAACATTGTACATAATTTGAAATTAATTAAAATTTGTTATTGTAAATGGTAAAGTTGAATAAAACATTTACTAAAATTGTAATTTGAAATTCTTGCTAAACACAGTTAAATTCTAACTCGGCGCGTGGTGATTGGTCGGTTTAGTTCGTTTGTTTGGTCGCACTGTTATGACAGGTTAGAGGTTATAATTTGTTATTTTAAATGTTTGACTAGCAATACGCGCTGTTTCTTCTCAATCGACTGAATTACGATTGATTGCAGAGTGATTTAAACTAATAATTTACTTAACACTATCAACATTTGTCAATAGTATGACATAACCTATAAACTCAGTTTCTCAACTTTTGTGTCAATCTAACAATTAATCAATCAATCATAGTTTACGATAATGAAATATCAGTGTACAATTATTTACCTTTATTGTTGTAGTTGTTGTAAATGACGAATCTAAGCACTCCACATTTTCACGAATAAACATAGTTATCTGCTTTATCCCGTGCGGCGGACCCACAGTTATCTGCTTTATCCCGTGCGGCGGACCCACTGGACGGGCATCGTAACGTTACCGGGCGTTACACTTTTTCATGAGTGACTCCGAGCCGCAACCTAATTTAAGACGTTGTCACGTCAAAAAAAAAAATATACCGATCATTGTGGCTTCTTCAAGGGCTGCAAAGTTTATGATAATTTGATTTTGGTTGATGCTCTAACTACATAAAAATAAAAATTACTGTTTCAGATATAAGTAACTATAATACAGCTCTTCCAAGGTTTGACATAATGTCGTTGGTTTCTATCCACCCCATAGTGAATTTAAAGTATGGTTGGCCTGAAAACTCCAAAATCTGTAGAGGCCTCTTTTAAAACCAAAATATTGCAGTTCAGGGTAGGTTGTTCATAAATGAAAGGTCCACTATATCCTCCATGCCTGATTTTGCATGAAAACTTTCGTAAACCACCCACCAAATTATATTTTGAATCATTTTCTTCTTAGATTTCTTGAGCATTTTATTTTATACCACGATATATTACATAAAGATATTATAACTTAATTACAACCATATCTCTCCACTATTGTTAAAATGCTTAATGAATGTATTACTATTCTTCATCTCGAGTGTATACTTGAGATATCGATAATTCTCTTTAATTTAGAAAACTACGAGTGAGACCAATAACAACCCTGACAGCACATCGTCGAGCTACGAAGATTTAGACATTCATTTAAAGTTACTGTAGCCCTTGAAAGAGTTACAATAGCTTTAAACATTTAAAGTACAACCAGTTCTGTCCACGAAATTTAAAGAATCAAAATAAGATGGAGAAAGTATATCACATTGTTTTAGAACCTTAATGATAGTTGTTACCGAATCACGATCTCTTTAGTCACTCTTATAACCACCCCTCAATGTCCCTAGAGTCTTTAATGGGGTTCCTACGGTTTCTATCTAACACATTTAAAACAGTGCAATTCTTCAGTTTTTAATTAAATGATATAGTTCCGTAATGTAAGGTGACCTCCACAACAGTTCCATTGCCCAGAGTGACGTTGTATGGAGAGTTCATGGCGACGATTCCAACGCTCAGGTTGACCCTGGAGATGAACATGTTGAGACACCCCAGAAAGGCAAGGAATGTTAGCAAGTAGCGCCTCTTCTTCCAGAACTTCCATTGTGAATTCAGATTCCTGAAATTGTTATGAAAAATTACTGTTCACTACGTCTTTTTAAACTGGAACATTTTATAAAAATAAAACAGTAAACGCGTTTCCTCTAATTAGATAGGAAATTGTTACTTCCTTAGTAATAGACTAAATATTAATTTCCGCTCGACATTTAGTTGCGTGTTAATCACCAATAAGGAAACAGTTACTTTGTCACCCCGAGAGAGGAATTTGACTGCGTGAATTGGAGCTGAGATCAAACAATGATCTTTTTTTTCAGAAATACACATTCTCCAACTGCTGTCCGCAGGATCAAAAAAGATCAATTATGGTCCTGAAACTTGGCCTAAGCCCCGACTCAATGTACTCAAAATTCTGTTCCGTAGTAGGATCACTGACTAATTGTGTTTCTGCTACAGGCTAGTAATAAACAGTTGTAGCACATATGAGTTGTTTTAGCTGTATGTATTTGTCTTCAACTATTTCCATAAATTTTGTCGCCATTATTTTTAAAGTTTCTATTTCTTAAAATAACACGTTTTGAACGTATATGAAAAAGATTGGTTTTATAGTTAATATAATATATTAACTTACAATAATATCAGAAATTAACGTACCATGCAAATTACAAAACCTTGAAAATAATTTCATCATCGGTTAACGGGGTCATAACTCACTAAGGTAAAACGCCTCCAAAATGTCCCATTACATATCAAATGTCACCTTGTACCAAAGAGCAATAAACGTTTAATTGTAGGGCTTATGGTATTTTTTGACGAAGATATTTAATCATAACTATAATATTCAAGCATATTGTCTAAGCTTGAATAAAAATGATTGGGGATTCTGAAACTTTTAAAAACTAATGAAATAAAACACAGGACAAGGTGATAACAAAATCTTACATTGGACATTGTAATTAATGTAGGTAATCAAATTATTTTTACAATAGATTATTTGTTGCTTAGCAGCAGATGTGATTCAACTTTACGTGTTTAAACATAATCCTTAGTTTTTACTCATTTAAAATATAAATTATTTGAATATAGCTGTATTTACTCACTGGTGTTTGGCGGTTGTGTCCATGGGACGACCTCCTACACACAGTCTGGGAAGTGTAGTGAGGTATTACCTCCGTAGATATCAGCACACGTGCACAAGTGGGGAAACAGGCAATCTGACGAGTTACTAGATACTCAAAATAATCTTGCGCGTATTCAGTTTAATTTTTTGGTTTTGAACCAATGGATTTCCAATTGAATACTCCTGATTACTTGAACTATTGCTATATATCGCACCGTTTAGTGATGTTGAAGTATTTACATGAATAGATATTATGTAAATACTCACTATTAAGTGGGGTATTAATGATAACTAACTTTAAAGATTGTGCATTGTTCTTAGCTGTATCTACGACATTTGCATTGTTCTAAGTTGTATCAATGGCAATTGCATTGTTCTAATTTGTATCAATGGAATTTGCATTGTTCTTATTTGTATCTACGGCATTTGAGTTGTTCTAATTTGTCTCAACGATATTGCCCTAATGATGGAATTTCCGGGAATTTTTTCACATTTTCTTCGATCATGATCCCCTTAATCAAAAACGATATCTTTCAGGTTTCAAGATAGCGGCCAATTAAATTTCGGAACAGGAATGGTTTATATAAGTTATTATGCATTATAGTGCAAAATAATAAAATTCTCAGTTCTTTAGAATTCTAAGGTAATTTACAAAAATGTTCCTTCTTACGTATTTGACATATCTATTAAGGTTTTCAAATATCGCGCGTATAAAGATTTAAGTAGTATACAACATTGCGGTAATAGCTGTGAACACGATAAGTACCATAGTTCTTAATAGGTTCAGTCTACACGTGGTGCAGAGACAGTATTTACACATGCTTGATCAAATTTGTTAGTCATTATTCACGAATAAAACGCTTCAAAACAGTGTTCATTCGCATTTGGGTAATCTTGGGCATTTTATGACATAAATAAAAAATGACACTTTTCTTAATATTTTCATACAATTTCATCAATATTATTCTTAATTATTTTTCGATAACTCTTAAGGTTTCAAGATGGTAGCAGTTTAAAGTTATAGAAGTATATAATTGAACCGTTATAAGTAAATATCTATAAACGTAATTAATTGTAACTAAATTATTTCCACATTTTTACAAAGAAATTTATATGCTTATAAAAAGTATTTGTGTATGGAGTTTCTAAATATTTTAAGCATTTATGATTATATTAAAATGGTTATATTGAAAGTTATTGTCCCATCAGTGTTGTGCAAATTAAAAATCTAAACTAATAATGCATCTTTAGTTTGACATTAAATTTAGAGATGACGGCCACATATGAAATCTACCTTTCTTTCGAATGAGCCGGGAGGGATATTCACATTTGTACTTTGGCTACAATATCTTATAGTTTTGGTCTGGGCAATTTTTTTATCATAGTTCAGAAATATGCTTTAATTATACTACTCGTAAAAATAATAAATACCATAAATTAACTTTGAATTAATTTAAACGAATAAAGATATTTAATCTAGTAAACTTTCACATAATTTTGATGCATACGTTTAACGTAAAGTGATGTAAGACAGTATGTTTCCTTGTGCAATCTTTAGAGAGATTTGTGTTGATTGCAATTAGTCGGATTATCTTAATGTCACTGCCTTAGTTATCTACTGTAACTAAGGTCAACAATGCAAAAACTCGTAATACAATAAAATTTTATTGCGTATGCACCAACAAACAAATGCCTCAATTGCATAAGTGTTTGGGGAGTTTTTTTAAAACTGTAAAACACGTCCTTGGGGAAACGTAATGATCGATCATTATAACCGAGTTTTAAAAGTTCTTATTTCATTAACTATAGACTCATAACCCGTTTATGTTACGCCGTACCGTTATAATCAATGGAATTTCGCATAGAAATACTGATAATACTGGCATACAAATGCTATTAAAAACTGTTTAACTTTTCGGCTTTAGGGCATCGACACCCTGCTCTTTAGCTAAAACCTACTTATCTACGGAGTGCTTGCTCATTTAAAATGATAGGCCTATAACGCTCCCGTTACTGAGAACAGCTAATAATGTGTATACCACATTCCTAATCTCAACCTAGTATACAACATTTTTCCTATAGATTGTAAGAATAACTTCATTCTTGTGTAATATCGGTTATGGGAAGTTTTAGTTTCGTAACCAAAAGTTAATCTCACGGAATTAGTTTACAAGAAGCACCTAAGAACTTAAGAACTATGAGTCTTCTACGGAAATTCAGTAAAGTGATATTTCCCTAAAAAAAGTTTTATCTTAATTCATATTGTTCTCGTAGTTTTTATTTTACAAGGATTGTAAGTATCTGCTAAAACTGTGGTACATTTCTGTACTATTCAAACACCAGCATTTTCCAGGGTAATTACTGAATAATATCACAGGAAAACTTATATTTTTATTTTATGTCTGTAGATTTTTAAATTCACTTAATGTTTATTATCTATTTTTGCCATAAAAAGAAGAACGCAGTAGGCTTTGTGTTTCTTTCTTTTAGGATGAAACTTGTAGTTGAGTAGTTGGCATACCAGAAGTTCAAAGATCAATAGTAAAATAAAAAAATAAGCGAATACACTTTTATAAACTTTGATCACTTTATTAATAAGTAAAAAAGTGACATATTGTTTGGGACACTGTTTTTTGAATAACTGAGACATCTGTAAGAATACACAATGTTTAAATTATTCTCAAAATGTAAAACTGACTGATATTGAATAGTTTTAACAAGTTAAGACTAAAATAACATGAATTATTAATACAATTCGAAAAACATAAATCCGGAGATGGAAGGGAGATTCCGGAAAAGGAGAAATCTGGGGCTAAAATTATTAAAGAGATGTATTTTTAATAAGGAGTTATGCCAAATGAACAACGTTATCGTCACTTCATGTCTGTCTCACTGGGGCGGTACCCCCAGCACTTTCAGGGCCTCCAGGCCTGTAGCGGCCATGGGAGAACGGGCCACTTATGACATCTGAATACTAAAATAATTGAAGCCTACTTTAACTGGACATTATTGTAAATACTAAACAGACATTCTATTGGTGACGAACACTTATCAAATATTCTTGTAAATTAAAAGCCAACAGAGAACTGTTTTGGCAAACAAATGAGTTATTTATTCTTCGCAAATGAGGAATTGACATCAACAACAATAAGTAATGACTGTGTGTGTGATTGTTTTCTTAACAGACTGAAGGTTCGTTGCACTAATCAATACACTATATTTTGCCATTTTTGTCAATTTTTTACTCTTCTAATAAAAATAAATAAAAACAATTAAATTGTGTGTAATGTATCACTGACTTCTAAATATTAAAATAATAAATATTTATACATTTTCTTACTATGGTTTATATTAGTCTTGTTTTTTGGAAATAATTACTTCTTTTCATTGTCATTATATTCTAAAAATTAAATTATGTGGAATCAATTCTTGCTTAATATTTTGTAAACACAGCATCTATTGTTGTTCCATATCTCGTTGTGCTTATGCTTTTATTGTTAAATTTAATTTATCTTTTAAAAAGTCAGTTAATGGTATTGGCGTTTCTTCAACAAAATTTGTAATCTGTTTTTACGTAACTTATTTTTTAAGTAAATGTACGGTAAGGACTAATGGAATTGAGGAATTGTAATTATAATCGACAGAAAGACTAATTTTCTTCCAGGATTAATTTATACAATGGCTAAACTAGAAAAGACCTAACCAATTTATTTTTAATCATTCAAACATACATAATTTTAATGATGTCCCGACCCGCCAAGAAAGTAGTCACTTCAAAAACATCATGTTCAATAAAAATGTAAATGATGTACTAAAATTGGTAGGTGGGAAAAAAATAGAGACATAGAAGGCTTCAATCATAACAGTCAAACATTTAAAAGTATTAAATTTTATCGGAACAAAATAATTTTGGGGTTATATAATTGTCAAATTTTACCTCGCTTTCTAATTTTAAAATGTTTAATTGTTTTTTTCTGTTTTTTTATTCAGTTGAATGTTTTAAAATGTTCGTAGAGATTTTACACCATTGAATTTTTTCTTACAACAAATCTTATATAACGTTAGTACTGAATAATGTAGAAGGTCGGTGATCAAGTCTGTATCAATACATTGTAAATCGTTAATCAAACCACTTGAACTTTCTAATTGGCTCATTGGGGAATTGAGGGTTGGCGTTTTCCTAATCTGGGTTCGCATGAATTTACGTATTTATGGAATAAAATTGGTCGTGGAATGTTTGAGGAATCGTTATTTCCAGCATACTTTACGTGAATAGAGGATATGTCTTCCATCCTGACCCGAACCCGGACAAGAATCCCCTTTAAGGACCAACCGTCTGATTTATCGCCGGCGGACTTTTCATATTTTTTAAGAGATATTTTAATCCTCTATATGGAATAAATATACTATGTTTCTATTCCCTGTATGTTTCTTACTATGATATCAAATTTTAAACGTCTTTGGAATCATCAGCTTGGCGAAAAAAATATTTTACGGCCATGTTGCATCTTAATGTTGTCAGGGTATTTTGGGATTATACCGACCACACCCAGACATGAATCGTTATTTGACATTTTGCTTCTACTGATTACTAGATTAGCGTAGAACAATATTTCGTTAATATAAAACGGGAATTGTCTTATTGCAAACCCCTCCTCATCCTCAGACAGAGGTCAAAGTCGAGCGGTCTAGTAGATAACGTGATTGCAGAGTCTCGCCGCCCGTTCAGCTGGTGCGTCGCTTTGTTGTACTTCCGTGTTTTACCCCTACATTTCTACAAACACAAACATTACCAAACAAAGACTAAACTCTTTATTGAAAAAAACACACAAAACTTGTTTTTATGTACCGTGCAAAAAACTTAAATAATCATGTGATGCCGCGCGGCCTGCCGTAATCGGGATTCTCGAGAAAGATAAGATAACAGCGACAACAATACCGATCACAATACCTGGAAATGCTTGTTGATTGATGGAATGTTAGTTATGTTATTCAACTACATCGTTTTATAACGTTCTAAGTTCATTGAAAAAAGTTTAAGCGTTGGGGGCATATAACGGAATCTGACCCCATTAACAATATTGATAATCGTTGTAAGTTTGTAATTTTGTAACTAAAGAGTTGTTTTTTCGTTCTATCATGTTTGTTTCAATAAATGTATATTTTTGTGCTCTTCATACTGGTGTGGTCGGTATAATCCCAAAGTACCGAATGATATCCTTAGTAGCCTGTAAGGTTTTGTATGTTAGGCTAATGCTGAAAAGTGTGTTTTAACCAGTGTTACAGAAAAATTTAATTAATTTACAAACGTTTTATTTTATATTCCAGGGCTTTCAAATTTTGTACAGTTATAGAGAATTATATGTAGAACTAATAAATACCATTTCCAACGGATAATTTATTCTTATTTTTGGTAGTTATTGAAGATCAAACTCAATTTTTTTTTTTTTTTTATTTGATAAACAGATAAATCAAATGGTTTTTTGCTATATAATGACTGAAATTTATTTTTTCACAATGAACAATTTAATTATAAACATTTTAAGCCTAAAAACAAATCTGTACAGTAATTAGTTCTGAAGATATGATTTTTCTCTCAAACGCTTGAAAAATCGCACATTTTTAATATGCACAGTTCTTGGAGCACGGCCAGAAAAACGCAAAAATTTTCTTTGCACATGTCAAATTTTGGTCTGGTCCTAAAAGGGTTAATTTATTCGGACGAAAAAAGGGTAGAAAATATTAATTATAGACAACTGACGAAACCTCTCTCATGTAGCATCTTCAAACATATTCTATTTGACACTTACAATAGAAAATATTGTTATTTCCAAGTCATCAAATCAATCTGATATTAATTTATTTTTAGCCCAAAGCATGATTAGTAACAACTTTACAATTTCAGGATTTGTGTCAAGGTAATTTGTGCTGTGCTGATTGTATTCAGGTTAGTGCGCCGGTCCATGAAACTGCACCAAGGTTACTAGATAGGTCGTCACACTGGCAGCTATCTAGGACAATACATTTAAAACTGAAGTTAGGTGTTGTAGCAAATATATTTATTACTAATTATTAAAAAATTACTAATATTAAATTGTATTGTATTATTATAATATAAAATAGTCTTAAAAATAATATGGGAAAGGTTACCACAGTAATAGCTACAAAATAGTTGACACCAAAATCTACATTTAGAAAATGTGTTCATATAAGTAGTATTTTAAGTCGAACGTTAATTCACCATCTTAGTGGTGTTTATATGCCATTTAATGGCATTTGGTACTGTCTAAAGCTAGATAAAAGTCCTTGAATACAATTTCTGTTATATATTATCTATTATTATTTATTATAAGTATTATGTTACTAGCAGTTACCTACTGCTTCGTATGCAATTTCGTAGGCTTCGCACATGAATGAACTCTTCTGGTTCAAGTGAATTATATTTCCTACGCCAATGTCAAATTTGCTTTGTTGCCACGATAAAGAAAATCTGTCAAAAAGGTGTATTTGTGGCCAATGTAGTTTACTCTGGTTTTAGTATTCTTGTGCCATAGTTGGTTTTGCCTTGTTATATAATAGTATATCTTGAAAAACATTATGTTCTTTATTTAATAATGTTGTAATTTATAAATACTTAGAACGTAGTATTTACAAGAAAATAAATAATTAAAAACGTGTTATCAGATTCTATACGCATTCACCTTACAAATACATGATATTACAGATGATAAAGTAAATAAATTAATTCTTTTAATTTAAGTCACTCTTCTATTTTGTTTATATTATGTGCGTTTTGTTTGTACATTTCACCGTTGTATTATATGTAATTAAAGTGTACATTTATTACTAATACAACCATGTCTAAGATAAGAATGTTATAATGAGTAATAGTAAATATTTCTATTTAATAACTTTGTTAATTTAAATTTAAAATGTAAATATATGAATGTATTTTCCTATTAGTAAGTAGGCAAATTTATTTGATCATGAATAATAATAATACAACCTATATTTCAATGAAGCAACTATAATATTATAATACTGAACTGTAACATACAAAAATAATGTCATGATTTATAAAAATCACATGAATTTTATTTCAATGTGTCATATTAATATTCACATAGGCGCTACTGACAGATTATGATTGATGTAAAATGACCGAAGAGTAACCAGAAATCATATACAAGAAGTGTATAACTTTTTACTTAGATATAATAAAAATAAAATCTAATTATATATTAATTTGAAAATATGAATTCATACTTTATTAAGAACAATAAATAATGATTAAATAAATTGTATGATATTAAGAATATAAATTTCAATTAACGATAATTTATTATATATCTCTAGATTGTATTAACTTCCAAACATGTATATATATATATATATATATATATATATATATATATATATACGTTAATTGATGTATATATATACATATATACACACACACACACACACACACACACACACACACACACACACACACACACACACACACACACATATATATACACACTACGATGTTTGAAAGCTATCTGATCCTTAAATGTACTAGTAATAGTTTTGCTGTATGTATAAAAAAAACTGATTGTGAATCTTCAATTAGCATAGAAACTAAACTATTTACTAGATTACTCGATTCAATGTTTCTGTTTTCATTTCGGCATACAAAATTTTCTTAACTTCAAAGTAATAATTTTGAATACGAATCAAATCCAAGTAATTTATTATTTTATTATCTTGTAATTGATATCAAATAATGTGTGTGTGTGTGTTTTATATAAAATCTTTTGTGTCTTACTGTCTAAAATTATGTACAGAATGGCCATTGGAAATTGAAAATAACTTCGGATTGAGTAAAAATTGGAAAAATAAATATGGTTAGATGACTTGTAGTTTTAAAGGAAATTCAATGTAGATAAAGAAATGTACTCATTTGTTTATTTTATGTATTGAAAAAATAAAAGGTATATGTTTATTATGTAAAACCACAGTTCTTTTTATGTTTTAGTAAGCCATTTGGAACTGGTACACATTCCTAACAAATATATAAACGTTTGTTACCTACACTGTTTTTTTTTTTTTTTTTTTTTTTTTTTTTTTTTTTTTTTTTTTTTTTTTTTTTTTTTTTTTTTTTACGACGGAGAGCCCAGGCCGGAACCCTTTCGGATGACATCTTGCCTGGTCCGTGTGTCTTATGTCCCAACCAGGACAAAACTACTTGTTTCGGAAGCTAGGGGTCAGCCAGGCATCCGTCTTCACGTTTCTGATGAAGGATCGCATGTACGTGAGTGGTGACTGCATTCCAGGCGTCCTCATTCTGCAGCGTCATGTCCACAATGGTCTCTGCCGTAACATCACCAACTGTGGTGGCGAGCGTTCGCCTGGCCTCGGTGAAGCGCCCGCAAGCGAAGAAGGTGTGATGAACATCATCATCTTCCTCCGGGCAGTAAGCACACCGAGGCGACCTGACTTTTCCCATCCTGTAGAGGTACTTCCTAAAGTAACCGTGCCCCGTCAGGAACTGACACAGGTAGAAATCTATCTCCCCGTGTCCACGATCTATCCAGGATTGAAGCTCTCGAATGAGACGGAAGGTCCAGCGACCGTCCGATCCTTCCGTCCACCTCCGCTGCCAAACCTGCAGAGTCTCCGCCCTGGCAGCAGCCATGGCATCCTCTCTACCCCGCTCGGCAGCATCCCGGAAGACGGTCTGTCTCTCGATGGCCAGCAGGTCAATAGGAATCACCCCAGCCACGACCGCCACGGCCGAACCGGAAACGGTGCGATAGGCGCAGGCGACCCTAAGTGCCGCTCTTCTCTGTACCGATAACAGCCTTTGATTTTATCGCCTTATCCTCATGACACCCGCCCAAATCTCTGCGCCATACAGAAGGGTTGAGTTTACAGTAGACATGAGGAGGCGTCTCTTACTTGACCTAGGGCTTCCTGTTACCTACACTGTTAAGAACACATATCGCGTGATTGACTTGCTTAAGATTCCAATATGGAAACTCCAGTTTTGCCATATTTAAAAAATTTTAAGACATTTAAGTTAGTAAAATAGATCCATGCATCTGTTTAAGGAGTTTGAATTTGGTTATTTACTTATAGTTCTCTGTTTCATATACGTTTAGGTAACCGGAACTGACCCACCGTGTACGAGTACTATGTGGACACACATATTAGTAAATTGCAAAAAGGTACCATGACACATAATAACCTTTTACACTTTCGTGCTCTTTGTGGCTCTGTAATAGGTATTAATTTTGTGTTAAAAACATCGTTACATTACTATAGTGCACATACAATTAAAACGCAAATATTTGTATAAAAACATAAAAAATGAAAAAAAAAAACAGTCGCGGGACTGGCCGATAGGAGTGAATACTTCTTATAACGGGCTGTGAATACATATTTTATATAAATATATATACACCAACTAATGATGTAATTTCAGTAAATAAAGCTGTTTAGAAAATAACAAACAGATCCAAGAAATAGTTACCGAAGTGAACATTTCGTTGTGGATATCATAAATACCGCACACCGACACTCTGGTGCTGCTGTGAGGCAATGTCAACATAAATAGATCCAGCTGAAACAAAAAAATTATATATGAAAGGAATTTACGGAAAGAATGGAACTTCAAGAAATTATAGTACACATAAAAACAAGGCTAATTTTCATATGATATTAAGTTGATATATATCGGTTAACTAAATCTCTGTCCATTAGTATGTAAAAATAACATCTTACAAAGTTGTTTAGTATTGTTGTCACAGTTGTGGTCTCAAACAGCTCAAACCTTTGTAGTCATTTTGAAATAATTTAAAAAGACATTTTAATATCACTACACTTCAAAAGAGACAAATGAGAAAATGATCAGCCCTGAGTGATAGACATCAATGACGCTCAACCAAATTCCATGGATGGACTGTCACAATCATAGAACTCAAACTTATCTACGTAGATTTAAAGTTTCATACAGCATTTAAGGTCTGCAGATAGTATCTTGAGATATCCTGCTGCATGATACATTCACACTTTGTTCATTGAGATAGGTTTGAGGTAGCAATATTGAATTAACCAAGCGTTTATTAAAACGCTTCGGTTAAATAGGGACGGTACTGCGCCATATTATCTTGCAATCTATAGATCAGTTCTTTTTCGAGATATCGTTTGGACAAACAGATAGATATACAGAAATGAAGTCTTCCAGCCCATAGAGTGATAAGCTTCGCCACTGTTCAACCAAGATATTTTTATAACATATAAATCTTATAATGATGGTCCACCTCTACAGAGAGAGAAAATAATAACAGATTTTCTACTAATAATCTAAAAACAACGGAATATTAGTCCTTCGCCTTTAAAAGTTTTTTCCAGGGCTAATGCCTGTAGATTTTTTGAACTAGTCTTTGCTACTGGCAACTACAATTAATTGGTGACCCGTCTACATTAAAGAGAACATAGATATTCTCCATTTTGACAATCTTAAGGACCTTGTTTAATAATGCTTTCCCATTTGTTTGATTGGCGTGATTATTCAATTTAAAGTATTCGCAATATTTATAAAGAAAAATAACGAGATTACAGAAACTCACTTACAAGGCTAAATCAAAGTCGGCTGAAAATCATATAAAAATTACAGTAACCAGGTATTCACAAATGTAACAAATTTCAAAAGTTGAACACCATTTCACCCAGCCAAACGACATTTCTGAACGTTTAAATAATATTTTGTAAACGTTTCCAAAGTTCCTAAAAATGTATGTAATATTCAACAATTAAATAATTTTCATCGGTGCAATTCTTCAGTTTTCGTTACACCACAGTCTCAGAAAATGAAGTTGTTAATACAATTTCAAGATGATGTCATATTTATGACATTTGTCCGACCATAATCAAACCAGTAGTGAAATCAGGATAAATTTCCATCGAGTCTTAAAGATTCAAAAGTTATACCTGTGCTTAAGAAGGGATCCAAAACCCTCCATAAAATTGTAGACCGAAATTTATTCTTCCTATATTAATTAAGTAACGTTTGTGAACACATCATTCATGACCGACTCATTCGAGAAGAAATCTTGAAAAAACTTCGGCTTATCTCAACATCTCAAGGAATTTTAAGGAATAAACCTACAACCTATGCCATAAATGACTACCTTGTTGTTGTACTCACAGCTCCGAATTTGGTGGAAATGAACGGCTGGGATCTTTTGCGATTTGAGTCGAGCCTTTGGTACTGTGAACCATCAACCTCTTCTACGAAATTGGAGGTGTGTGACGTTACAGTTTCACTACAATGGTTTGACTCTTACCTCTTTGGTAGTATCCAATATGTCGAGAGGATGAATTATTTGGCCAATTCTTGTTCTAAGTTTATAAGTATCTACTTATAATCTCTGGCGCTCCCCTAGTCTCTATTATAGGTCCTCTTTTGTTTCTGCTATATACAAATGACCAAAAACACCCAATTACAGGTTCACTTGGTGCAATACACTGGTGATACAAGTGATGTGCGAGCAAAGTACTTGATTACTTGATACTGCTCTACAGTAAGTATCAATGAATCTTGGTGTGTGGCTTGACAGACACAGTTTGTAACTAAACATAGAAATGTAGTAGTTGTGAGCACATAGAACTTTAACTGAAATAGTAAACTTTACCACGGTATATAATGCGGATTATAGGTTTTGAATCTAATCACGTTCGTTTCTTAGGGCTACACATAGTTCCTGACTTTAATTCGAAAATTTACATTGTTCAGCTATATACAAAATTAAACAGATTTTTTTCTTTTTCCTTTTAATATTTATCTGGATCCTTAATAAATCTATTCTTAACAGGTGTATTATCGTTATTTTTTCCTATTGGTATCATATGGTATCCTCTTCTGAGGAACTTCAGCGTCATACTCTTTCTTTCAATGGGGTTTTTGGCTGTAGAAAATGGCTATGAGGATTCTTTGTGGTCTCAGGAGCCGGGAGAATTGCTGAGAATTATTCCCTCGTAAAAATATACTTACGCATTCATCATTATTCATATATTCAATTTGTGTGTTTACTATTAAAAACCTGCCATCTTTTCCAGTACATATAAATCATAATTCACACGATTCCAAACCTGTCCTATGGTGCCAATGCATCACCTTGAATTCTTTAATAAAACAATCACATACCTTGGGCCAAAGTATTGTAATGCTCCACCAAACATATTAAAACTAGTGAGGCATGTCTCTGACGGCAAAGTTTATTAGATTTTATTTTTAAATAGCTATGTTTAAGATCTGATTAAATTTGAATCAGCATATATGAATGATATTATGTGTAATATCGTTTGTATACTTATTATACGATTATGACTATGTTCCATGCAATTTTGTATTGTTAATGAACCATACAGATTTGATTTGAATAATAAAAAAATAATGAAAGTGCGTAATGCCATAAGTAACTCTATAGTTGGCTCCAGAGGTACTATTAAAAAACGCAATACCTGCTTCCTTACTCCAGGATGTAGGTTGTAGTTAAGAAGTCGGCCGACTAGACGAGCTGTCTCATTTGCCTGGAAATAAGGTAAGAAAGAGTTGATATATTAGATAGAGAACTGGTATATTATATTAACTATAATGAAACCATACAGTGCATGTTTAAGTTTTATTTTATTATACGTACAAAGTAAAATAAAGGAGAATGGATTCTGGAACAAAGGAGAAAAGAATTCGGGGATACGCAGAGAAAATAAACATACACAAAAGGTACGGTAGGCAACTTATCGCTTGATTATTGCTCGTAAACTAGACAAAGATAATATAAAGACTTTCATAAACTATCTTAACACAAGGTACGAATACGCCTTACCACGTGTCGCATAACAGGCTTCGCGGACGTTGGTTGTAAAAAAACTATAGATTATTTCATTCCTTAAATTTTCTGCAGACCGATTAAACATACAATAAATAATAAAGAAAAAGTTATTGAACTCAGTTTCCTAAGTTCAATGACGCTCAGCCAAATTCCATAGGTGGACATGCACCACCATAGAACTCATTCTTACCCATGTATAAATGAAATTTAATGCAAAAACAAAGTGCACAGTTCAAATCTTTTTTTATATATGTTGCCACATGATCCATTCACATTTCTCTTGTTATGTTAGCTGGCGAGGGTACTACAACGTAAGAGTGCACTGAAGTCAAATATTGTTACCAACTTTGACCATTGATTATTATATTTTATTTTTATTCTATGGAAAAAGTGTCAATATTAATATCATACTTTTGTTCCCATTTTGTATACAGATTTATTTATTCTGCTATTTTCTCGGTTACGTCATGGTAACCCATAACGCTAATGTAAACATATTCTCAACCGCTCAGCCAATTAGTGGCTACTGCAGGATGGGACGTAACAATAAACCAATAATTAATTGGCATACCTAACATATGTTTTGAGTATATGTATTTTGGTGTGTACGTTTGGCTTTATAATCAATAACAGTTAAAATAAAATACATGGAATACTAACCAACCCTAATCATTTCTGATTAGGTAGCATGCAAAATCTCTTATAACTAGCAGACTAATATTTAATATAACATTAAGTCTACAATAAGTGTAGGCTAAACTTACTGCATCAATTACTAAGGTGCAAGGCCAACTAAGTAATAGCAGATGAATAATAAATATAGCCATCCATGGAAACTGTATGGCCACATAGAACATATCTCCATGACTAAAGTGAAGGCAGGCGTAGTAGAGACATAGTGTCATGTGTACCAGGAGGTTGAAAGTCATCACCAACAGTTGGTAACGGTAGAAGACGGTGGTAACCTGCACGGCCTCGCAGAGTAGCCAGTAGCCATCCATCAGACTTCTTGTCTTCCTAACTGTAGAGACGTTTACTGCAACATATAGAGGAGAGTAGAAAAGGGAGCACATGTAATATCATTATTCACATATGACATCGGTCGAAGACGGTTGAAACCTGCACGGCCTCGCAGAGTAGCCAGTAGCCATCCATCAGACTTCTTGTCTTCCTAACTGTAGAGACGTTTACTGCAACATATAGAGGAGAGTAGAAAAGGGAGCACATGTAATATCATTATTCACAGATGACATCGGTCGAAGACGGTGGTAACCTGCACGGCCTCGCAGAGTAGCCAGTAGCCACCCATCAGACTTCTTTTCTTCCTAAGTTTAGAGACGTTCACTGCAACATGTATGTAAAGAAGAATGCAGTTGAGAGATGCACACGTTCTAAATTGATATTCGCCGTGCTGCAGAATTTCTAGTATTCCTAACTGATAAGATGTCACTGCAACAGACATGTAAATAAAGATATTAGAACGGTAACATGTTCAAGATCACGTAAAACAGTAGTTAATGATCTGCACATGACTGCAGACTAGCCAGATATCAAAATTGCTCGTTGAAGCAAATTACTCGTCCTTGATATTCCTTGTCTTTCTTGTTGTTCAAATGTTCTCTGGGAAAATATTTGTAACACAGATATCGTGAGATCAGGGTTTTATAAGAATATAGAGACTTTTAGACACAGAATATGTATAATCTCTAACAATGATATCTTGTATAAATTGTGCAAATTCATACATTATGTGACTGTATATATTGGATTGCACAAATAGGCTATTATATTGATAAAGATAAAGGAAGATGCATATTTACACTAGACAAGAAGTGACAGTCATACTATCTAACTACTTTTAATTGACTACTAAAAATTAAAAATGGGATTACCTGGTACGAAGTTATTTGTAAACAAATAGCTATCTAACGCAGAACTATCATCAGTATTTTTGTCTTTTAAGTGCACATTGACGATCCTAAAGCGGAGGTTGATTTGTTCAACGATGTAGTTAAAATGTATTATGTTTGCGAAACAGTTATAATGTAAAACTGTAAAGGGCAAAAATGACCAAAATTCATCAATACCTTGTTCGTCATAACTTTTGATAACATGTGAAATAATCAAAAGACTGAGAAAGCTGAATGATAGGTAAGTCTTTAGCTTGGCACTTGACTCGATGGATTTGCACTGAAGAATACTGTCGAATGTTCTCAACATAGAGTAGACACGGATCATCTTGCAGCAATGAACTGTAGCGATTATGATGGACACTATTGAAGAAAGGCTTTGTGAGAATACATCCATCACCACCGCCAGGATTGTGGTTTTGTTCTTCATCTTGATGTGACTTCCCTTCAGGTTACCTGAGTAATCGACCCCCAGAAAATAGATGGCGATGAGGCTTTCCACTATCACCAAAAAGAATCCCCACATACATATCCAACGAGAAAATACCAGTCTGGATCCTTGTTGTGTTACTGGTAAGATTCCAAATGTTTTAAAAATGTAAAACAATTCTTGAGGTATCAAAATCATATTAAACGTTCGGTTATAACGAAGAACTGCAGAGAAGAGTTGAAACTATTCAAGCAAACTTTATTTTTATCATCCCTAACGAGACATTTTGAAGTTGTCAACACTAAGCGATGAGTGTTTATTTTCTCAAGATTGGTGCGATTCAGACAACTTGCGTGACAAATAAATCTATACGTCAATGTATGAGACGTATTTATTCGTCACGAAGTTTTAGAGGGTGGTAAATATATTGCAGTCCAATTAAAGCCAAACGTTTACAACATTTCAAGAATCATAGTAGAATTAATCGCTTTAATCACTGTTCAAAATTTGTGGGTTTTAATGATTCCATTCAGATCTTAAAAAAAAAAAAAAAAATAGAACTGGCCTTTATAAATGAAACTTTGAAATCATACCTAGCAATAACGAAACTGTAGTTTAACTTTCCTCGACAATTTTTCTAGAATGACCTATATACAAGAGTAAATTGTGCAATTTTACTAATACCAATAAATATCACGTTTATTGTATACTTTTGTAACTATCGAGGTTATACTTTACAACAATAAAACAAGCAACAATAGGATTTGATGTGACGAGCTTAAAAAATATCGTCTTCTACTGTCTAAGTATCCCGCTAAAATTAGGCAATATTCTTATTTTTCTTACTAAATATAATACACAGCTATTTACACTTAATGTAACAACGGACAGCAATTTAATAAATGAAATCTAAACTTAATTGCTTGTATTCATTAAGTTTAGTAAATCGACTCATTTACAGTAAGAAAAATATAATAGTAAAATAGTGTGTAACAGTTGAACAACAATTAAATATACAGGGTGTAAAAATGTCCCGCACGGGTTTCATGATTCCCGGATGACTACCGATAAAGCAATATAACAGATATATTAATACTCTCCCTATAAATCTACTTTTTGAAGTAACTACCATTTTTTGTGATGCCAGGAAGATGACCCACAAGGAGTCAGAAGGAAGTGTTAAACGAGAGTATAGGTCGAGTAAAGTTAGAAACATTTACAATGTACGTCATGTTCTAGACAGTTTAATATTCTTGGCTCAAGTTTGTGAAAGCTAAACTTAGTAAATGAATACTAATTTTTAAGGAAGTTAGTGACTCTTCAGATCCAATGGAGGATTGCCTACAAGGAGTTCAGCGAAAAAAGTTAACGTAAGCAAAGCACAAGATGTGCAACGTTTTAAAGTGTAACCAAGATATACATGAAGTAAAGTTCAAGGCCCAACCTAAAAATAAAATCATTCTTTTATAATAACTGGTACCAGGTTTTTCCCTTAAGCATTCACCTCTGCCAATTAAAGCCTTTATAATGATATCCATACGGTTAACTAAGGAAGATGTTACTGTCTTTATATGCCGTTTCTGACTTATTTTGACCTATTAAGTCATATAGTAAAGTTAGTTATGGACATTATGTAAAATAGTTATAAGTCATTTTATTCTTGCTTCGATTTTATATCCTTTACCTGCGCTAGTTATAAAAATAAAGCGTTGTACTATTAACAGTACATGTTGTTTTTTCTATGGTGAGCTGCAACTATGCTGGACTGGTTGTAAATTTAAAATTTATTATTTAAATATTGATTTTCTTGATTGAGTGATTGGGAAGAATGTGGTGGTTTCCGTTCCGTTCACACCCTTGGTACTATGTGTGTGTAATGTAAACAAGCAAAGCTTCTGAATGTTCATTGCCTCATCCGATCCGTATCTCAAGTATCATTTGACATTCGTCTTGAGTCGTTATGTTAACACATTTATGTTGACAATGGTCTTAAAGGATCCAGTTGTGGAAAAGGTTTGGTACAATAGATTTATGGAGAATGTTGTTGAAACTTCTAAAATTTCTTTTCAACTAGTTCCCTTTTAGCCTCATTCTGTCTCCTTACGGACTACTGGTCTCTATGAAGTGCCAAATAATGATAGGTACTTCTAAAGCGATTAAACACCACTTGTTTTATTAACTGGGAACAAAAAGTAAAGCTAACGTTTTTAAATCCACTAAACAGTGTTATACTTGAATAAACACTTACATGTTTGATATTCATTACTAAACATGATTTTCTAATTCTTATATTATATTTTAGTTTTGTTTCAAGACAATTCCCATTTTTTATCTCGTCTTGAATTTCTCCAAGGTCTTTTTAGTTTTTATCTGTTTCAGTACCAATCTTATCTCCTGATCCGTCTATACCATTGGTAAAACCTAATATGATATAATGGCCTTTCCTTGGTCCTTTTAAAGAAAATACTATAGTGATATTTATTAATTGCCTTTTTCTATCGCATGTTTTATAGAATTGAAAACCAATAATGAAGTCTAAACATGCAAAAATTGTATTTGTAACAGGAAAAGATGTATCATAACGAACACGCTAGTGGTTTATTCAGGTCTTGAAAAGTTTAAAATGCTTCTTTCAGTTGTTTGAAATAGCTTTATTGTTAACCGAACTATCAGCTTTTACAGTTTCACAATCAAGCGTAGTATTCTCCATTGCCCAAGGCTGTACTTCACCGGAGGCGAATATACCGTACAAGACGGCACCCACCAAATAGATAGCGCTGGATACGTAGAAAACTGTGTGCCACTGTTCTGGGCTCTGAAACACAAGGGGATTGTTATTTGATCAGGCAATGTGTCAATAGTATTGAATATTCATTTATGATTAATTGTATAAAATCAAATTTGACACAATATTAAAACTTTTGGTATACTAAATAGTTATACTAAATAGGTATACCAAGAATATTACTAAATGTTAATGAAAACAATACTTTTTCAAGCTTGTTTATTATTTTGGACGAAGCCTTTCGAAACGGAAGGTTTCATCATCAGACGACTCCACAAATAAATGGCCAACAATGATTAAGATTCGAAGAAGAAAAATTATAACTAAGTTCAAATATTACTAAACATTAAATCACAGTTTAATGTTTATAATAATGCCGCTTCTATAACGGCGAGTACAACGAGTCATGCATAACATCCAAACCATGCCATACCACCACATCCCATGCTAATGCATCTAACCACCTATTTAATACTGTATAAGTATGCTAAATGTAAACATTGATTTATAATGAAAAAGTTTAAGTTTTTTAGAAACTGTAGTACAACCTTAGTGGTCACGACGTATCCAGTCAGCAAGGGACTCAGGATACCGGAAAAGGAAGTGAAAGTGTTTGAGATCCCAAACAAGACACTGGCGTGTCGAGGTGCGATGTCCAGGTGGTTCACCCTGAAACAAATCCTTTTATTACGACTTGATGGTGTATGACAAAACACATTTGATTAAAAATGTCAATTCAATTTGTGGAATTCTAAACCTTTAAAAATTCTACAGAATTGGAGTTTTTATATCTTTCCACAGGACGACTTCCACCCAAATCATAAATGCTTTGCCTACCCCAGAAGGGGGTGATGTTTTTTATCCATCGAAAAATAAAAAAAAATAATTTTTATGAGAATGGTTAAGGTTGTACATTGATATCTCAATCCGTTTGGAATATACCCAGGCGTATCAGGACTTAATTTAAACCCTAAGATGCAAGGGGTTGCTTGCCCATAACATTTGCTAGGATCGTCGTAGAGATTGTTTAGTTCATGTCACTGTGTTCTGTGAATCTTTTAAATTACTTTTCTAATGGCATGTCACAAGATAGGGGTTGCAAATTGAAAATTTGAAGTGACCCCCTCTCGGGGACATTTTATCATTAAGAACTGAAAATTTGTATTTTAATAGGTATGGTAAAGATCAAATTCTAAAAATCTAAAAATTAGATAAATAATTAAAAAGAATCAGCTGATTTTGTTCAACAACCTCATGGTAAGGTTACAAGAGAAAAACGAACGTATTCCATGTAAGGACATAAGAACACTCTGGGATACAGAGGAACAACGATTAAACTCCTTATCTGTCACAACAGGAAACTTTCATCCTGTCGTCTTGAGAGCGACATATGGCATGGTTTTCAAGTAGTTTATATATATTAACTCCACCTCTTGCATTTTTTTCTTATATAAGAGAGTTATTTTTTGTAATATTTAGTTAACTCTACAATTAAAGTAAATAAACAGTTGTGTATTATTTTGTAATATCCAAAAATAAATTGGGTGGCACGGGAAAAAAATTATTAAACTCTGGACACTTTTTTGACACCTATTAAAAGACACAAATAGGTCCTTCATGTTAAAATGATAAGCAATAATTTACATCCAGTATATATATATATATATATATATATATATATATATATATATATATATGTAAAATTATTCAGATGAAAAATACTGAGCAATCTTATCTGTGTTCTATACAATAAATCTAAAAACATTTACAGGCTGCTTGTAGGCTGCTTACCCACAGAAATTTGGTATCAGATTGATTAATAAGCTCCCGGAAAGTATAAAGAACTTCAACAGTAAAAACATATTCAAAACTCGTATAAAACTCCTACTTGTGTCTAGTGCGCAGTGAGAGTGTGTGCTTGAGTGAATGTGAGGAAGTGTAAGTTTGGGTGCGTGTGTGAATGAATGACTATTTACTGAAATTTGCGAAGCAATGTACAATTATAAAAATGCAATAAAATATGGTTTGATTTGATTCTCCTAAACTTTATTTTTGTGAGTTTATTTGTACCCTTGTACCTTCATTGTACCCTTCATATATCGAGATATTAACCAAAGAGCAAACATTTTTTCATTCGACTCCTTTTAGGATATTATGTATATACTCGTATACGTAACATATGTTACCCAAAAGAGGCGATAGCAAAAGCTTCCAAGCCCAAGCCGACCACCAGACACAGGACGACTCCAGTGGCAGTCTCCAGGTGCACGGCGAGAGTCATACAACCGGCCTGGAGGGTCAGGGCACCGCAAGTGAACAGTTTCCGTACCTTAACAGAAATTATTAAAACTTTTATGAGGCTAAACAATTATTAAAACGGCAGTTTTTATATTTTATGGATACCTATTGTATATGGGTGCATCGGTTCATTGGTGACCGATGCTTCTACTGTCAAACGAGGCAACTGAAATAAGGATTCTCTCCCTTTAGGGGGCTATTTGGTATGGTTCAAGTAATCTATTGATAATTAATTGATTAAAAAATATTGATTTCATTATTACGATATCCAAAAGATATAGTTTAGTATTTTCAAATAAGTACTTTTTAATTTCATTGTAAACAGTTATTGAAAAATGAACTATTATTTTATATACCACGAAATAAAATATACTATTGCAGCAATGCACAAGTGTTATAATTCGGCATAAAAAGTTAAAACAAAATAATTATACATTTGTACTACTTATTTTAGCTCCAACATTTTTGAAAACAATTATTTCATTATGTTGTACTATTATTTGATATTTCAGATAGAATAGGAGTTTCCAATTTTTCTGAGGTAATTATTAATCTAATGATTTTAATTATTATTAGTGGACCCACGGTGCCCCACCGCGTGACTTGATATTGTAATTAGTGGTGGGTATAAACAAATTTAAATTGTACAATGTAGAAGGTTTAGTGCCGAAATGCGGGTATAAAATACTAAACTTTTAAAACGGATTTTAGTTTCTTGTTTTTTATATAAAATCATATGACATTGTGTGGCTAAAATCCCGGATTATTCTGCTACTGAGCAAAATACACCCATATATACATTGGGTAGCAAAGTGCATTGGGGGGGAGCTCAAGGCTTGTAATTTCTGTTTGTACGGGTTTACCGTCCAGATAGGTTTTTGTTAGAGTAATTGAAAACAATCATCATTTATGGCTGATGAGCTGATAGCGATGGTTAGGCAGGTGAAATTATAATGAACACTTTATGTAATAATCACTGATTATTGTTTTTATGATGCCAATCGTTAAAGGTTAGCGAGCTTGATATTTTAGGACGGGTTTAAAAAGTGTTATTAGTAGGGCCATATGAGCTGACTCTCGTAATAATATACTGCTAAGTCAGTTAGAAATCGAAATCAGCCTATCAACTACAAGGGATTAGTTTTATTCGGCAAGACTTACTTGTGAGTATATATGTTTTGAATGTATAGATTTTGATATAACTGGCTGAGCTTTAGCGAAGCCTATCATTCGTGGGGCTGGAAAGCTTGTTTCTGTCTGTATGCCTGGCCACACGGCATCTCGAAAATAAACTGACCTATATACTTCATATCTGTATGAGAAATACTGAGTTCGTTGATGGTGCATGTCACTCCATGGGATTTGGCTGAGCGTTAAATAGATCATTTATTCATAATGTAATATAATATCATTGAGAAAACTGCTGAAAAAATAGATTTGTAAGCAAACTTAATACACCTACAAGAGATTCAAACATGTGCCATATTAACTCATGTAACCTAACACAAACAACACCATTTTATAGTGGCTTGGTGGTCTTTTGTTATTTAAACAGTTATATAAAACCTAATTGTATGAACTAAAATCTGAATGCATCATGTGGCAAGATATGTCAAAAAAGATTTCATTAGTAGGCTTAAAAAAAAATTATTTGTGTGCAAAACTTGTTTTCTGTATGATTGTCTGACTGGTTATCCGTCCACAAAACATCTCATGAATGAAATGGTTATTGATTTGAAATGTTTCGTGCAACCTCAAACGACATGTAGTGTAGCATACTTTTACCTTGTATATAAACAATAGTAGTATTGACGCTAGTGTTATACGAACTGTACCTGAACAACTGACAAGATATGAGAGGATTGAAGCCAATCGCTGAGGCCCCCGGCAACCAGGAACATGATGGCCATCACCAGATAGGGCAGAGATGAGACAAACCCGGCCTTGGCTAGCTCGAATTGAAATACGTCTGCAGTACACCACATTTCATTCCTTTAGTTAGAACTTAATACTCTAAACTTATAAGGAAACTTAATTTACTAATGTTATAATTTGGTATCTAGGAGACGGGCTGACCTTAGTTCGGATGATCACCAATGAACTGGGAAAGTACCTCTCCAGGGGCGGCACCACCAAGGTGTCGCTCAAGACCGAAGAGGGATCCGAATCCAACCATCTAACCAATGGTTGGGCTCGGATAAACGCTTACTTAGCGTCCTGCTTGAGGTGGCCCTGCTTTCAACAAAACCCCAGGATCTAGGGTAGTGCCCCGACTGTGCACTCTGCGCGGTGACGGCCCTCGGCGCCGCGCAGTAGTGGTGCCAGTCCGGGTGCGCCTGGAATCGCACCACACAATAATTTGATTTTGATTGAGGGCACCCCAATCCTACGGTGTGAAGCGACCCGTGCCTAAGGGATGCATGGCGCAGGGGTTGTGCGTCGTAAACGTAAATTGTGCGGCCCCCCAAGCGTAAATAGCCTTACCTGGTCATGCGGGGCTCTGGTTGGGTGGACCGTTTATTTCCTCGGTACTCGTGGGACCTTTATGGATTCTGATAATAAACAAAAAATACCAACAGATTTTCATCTGGAAAAACTGCAACATGCATTTGCATCCGGCACCCAGGCCTTGGATGTATCTGCATGTTCCTCTAGCGCTACCACTATCGACGACGATCTAGTACTCGATGATTCAAGCGAAAAGGTTGGGTCCACGGACACAGACACTGGAGCATGTGTAATGGACTACAACTTTAAGCTCCCCTTTAAACTGCGCAAGCGTTGGGCGATGGGGCAGAAGAAGGCCGATGGCACCTGGCTTCCGGACAGTCAATGGAAGAGGCACACGGGCAAAATGTCGGCCAACAAAAGAAGAAAGGCAGCACCGGAGGTAACTGCAGGTGCGGTCTCTACTCCTAGTGGGAAGAGAGGGCGCTCGGGCGGTTCTTCGGCGGAAAACCCCTGCCGAAGAGGCGCCCGACCGCACCTCCTGAGCAAGCAGAGCGTGCGAGGAGCACCAAACCCTCAACGGAGGAGGGATTGGGAGAAACATTCAGGGAGGTTCTGACGGGACATAAGCTTGTCTTGGTCCCTGCGAACGTTCCTGAGAGGCGCCTCTCTGAGGAGGAGGCTATGGAGCTGCGGGGGCGCATTCTCGACGAGGTACTCTCAGCAGAGGGTGTGTGCCTGCAGTTTACGAGGTGCTTCCCGGAAAGGGGGGCTCTCGTCATGCTGTGCGGCAATGACGAGACCAGAGATTGGCCGCGGGGTCTGGCTCCGGGGCTGGGGATCGGTGGCCCTGGGGGAATAGGGGTGATCTGTGGGGACTATAAATATCTCATAAGATCTACCAAGGTCTTCCTAAGGGTTGATGGTCCCATGGCCGAGAAGGACTCTGCGACCATTGTCGGTGCTATAAAGAAGCAGAATGCTAGAATCTCTGTGTCGGACTGGAGGGTTGTCGGAGATATCCACACGGGAGATTCCAGAACACTAATAATCTTGGTAGATGAACAATCTTCAGCCACTCGTAAGGGGAGGGGCTGGAGCGTGTTCATTGATGTGGAGCAGGTCTAGCTGAGGGCGCGGGGTGGGGCGGCTGATCGTGGGGATCAAGGTCCTTCAGATCAACCTGCAGCACAATAAAGCTGCCTCGGCTGTATTCTGCAGACGCTTCCTGTCGGAAGATTTTCATGCTCTGATACACTAACCTTGGATCAGCAAGGGAAAATATCAGAGCTTTCAATGATAGGGGTGAAAATTATTAGTGCCCAGGTTGAAAATGCCAGGGCATGTATTGTTATAAGCAACAAGGTGGACAGCATTCCTGTTCTGGAATTTTGTTGCAGGGATCTCGCCACAGTCAGGCTGATGGTGGCTGGGACTGAACGAGCCCTGCTGATTGCATCATCATATCTACCGTATGATGATGCGGAGTCCACGTCCTCCAGGGAACTGGCTGCCTTGGTGGACCATGTTGGGAGGAGTGGATCGGAACTGGTGGTGGGATGCGACGCCAACTTGCACAACGAGGCGTGGGGCAGCACCAACACTAATAACAGAGGTAAGTTACTTCTAGAATACATAATGCCCCTTAGTCTAATTGCAAATGTGAAAAATGTGCCCACGTTTCGCACGAGGACGCGTAGGGAGGTGTTAGATGTGACCATGATGTCGGAGGGTATGGCTGGTAGGATGCATGGCTGGCATGTGTCTGACGAGCCTTCCCTCTCTGATCATGCTCACATCTGTTTTAAGATAGGTGCTGGAAAACGTTCAGTATAGGAATCCGAGAAAAACAAACTGGGTATCATACAAGGAAAACCTCAGGGCACAGATAGAGTCTGATTCCACTAATGGGAAACGGATTCACAGCGCGGCGCAGCTTGACGAATCTGCCGACAGTCTTACCTCTGCGATTGTGGGCTCCTTCGATCTCAGCTGCCCAGTTATCAATAGGAATAGATCAAAGGTAGCCTGGTGGAGCTCTGAACTGGCCTCTTTGAGGAAGAGGGTAAGGTCTCTATTCAGGAGAGCCAAAACTTTGGGCACTTGGGACACCTACCACGAGGCTCTTGCACTGTACAACCGCAAGGTTCGTACGGCTAAGAGGTTAGCCTGGAAGAAGCTCTCCACCGATATTGATAGTGTGCAGGGCTGTGCAAGCCTACAACAGTTATTAGCAAAGAATCCCATCTCGCCGCTTGGCAGTCTCAAGGACGATCAAGGTGTTTACATTACTGAACCGGAAGGAGTTATAAAAGTTATGATGGGAACACACTTCCCGGACTGTATTGTTCATGAGGGTAATCAACCACCCGACAGTGAGGGAAGACATGCGGGCCGCGCCACCCATTTGCAGTGGAGTCTGGCGCACCGTACTGTGACCTTCAGAAGGATTGAATGGGCTATCAACTCCTTCAGTCCTTACAAAGCTCCTGGGGATGAAGGGGTGAGACCGGTTTGCTTGCAGCGGGGGTTGGATATTCTCCTTCCCCAGCTGTGCAGACTGTTCAGAGCCTCCTCAGAGGCTCTCAGGTACATCCCACTAACCTGGAGAGTGTCCAGAGTGGTGTTCATACCGACGCAGGGAAGGGTGGGCATGGATCGGCCGAAGTCTTTTAGGCCGATATGCCTGTCCTCCTTCCTTCTTAAAACCATGGAGAAAATGGTTGCCAAGTTTGTTTGAGAGGGAGCTCTTTTGGAGCGACCTATACATCCTAACCAGCATGCCTACACTCCAGGAAGGTCATGCGCCTCAGCCCTGCATCAATTGGTATGCAGGATTGAGAAGACGCTGACGGCAAAAGAGGTAGCCATAGGAGTCTTTCTAGACACTGAAGGAGCCTTTGACAATACAGCCACTCAGGCGATTATTAATGCGGTCTCAAGACGTGGTGTTGATGGTCAGGCGTGTGACTTGATAGGGGCCTTGCTAACGGACAGGGTTGTTGTTACAACCCTCATGGGAGCAAGTATTAGTGCGAAGACTACGAGGGGCTGTCCGCAAGGCGGCGTCCTCTCTCCTCTTCTGTGGAACCTGGTTGTGGATGACCTGCTAAGTTCTTTTAATAACAGCGGTGTCTTTGTACAAGGGTACGCTGATGATATTGTGATTCTTGTGAGTGGCAAGTTCAACACAACAATCACGGAACTGACCAATGCTGCTCTGAACATAGTGGGAAATTGGTGCGATGAGGTTGGCCTCACTGTCAACCCCACCAAGGCTGCTGTGGTTGCCATTACCAGGAGGCGACAGATGGAGGGCATTGGTCCCTTTCTATTCAAAGGCTCTTCCATTGAGCTGAAGTCTGAGGTCAAGTACCTGGGCGTGATCCTAGATAGGGTTCTAAACTGGGGACCTCATCTAGAAAGGGTCATTGCCAGGGGGAAGTAGTCTCTAATTCAATGCAGACGTGTGATAGGTGGGCCCTGGGGACTGAAGCCGAGGCTCTGGTACTGGCTTTATGTTTCCGTGGTCAGACCTGCACTAATGTACGGAGCTGTCGTATGGTGGCCAAAAACGGAGGCCAAGACGGTGGTAGCTCGTCTGGCGGGTATCCAAATGATGGCCTGCCTTGCTATCGGGCTTTTCCTAGTGCGCCAGGCACGGCTCTGGACTGTTGTCTTAACCTCGCCCCCCCTGGACATTGTCATTCGGGCTATGGCCAGGAGAAGTGCCTACTGTCAGATGGGACTATGGTCGGGCTGCAGCGGTGGGCACTGCAGAATTAGCATTCTGATACAGAATGATGTTTTGCACATGATCTCTGATCAGATGCCACAAACATTTTCCTTTGACAAACCCTTTAGGATTATTTTACCCTCAAGGGATGATTGGTCAGAGGGAAGGAAACCTCTTCCACCATCGGAGCTCGAATGGTTCACAGACGGCTCTAAAACAAAAAGCGCCACAGGCGCTGGAATTCTGGGAGTGAGATCATGTAGGGAGCTGGTGGTCCCTATAGGTCCGTATCTGACAGTCTTTCGATTGGAGGTCGCAGCTATTAAGGAATGTCCTCGTGAGAATCTTCGTCTGCGATATAGGAGCAAGACGATTAATATTTTCACGGACAATCAGGCAGCGCCGATGGCGCTGGATTCTTGCGTGATCAAATCCAAACTGGTTTGGGATTGCTATCAGGCCGTTTCCTCCCTTGCCAGAATCAACAATGTAACCGTTTGTTGGGTTCCTGGTCATGAGGGGATTCTTAGGAATGAAAGAGATGATGCCCTGGCCAACCAATGACGGGCCCTGAACCGTTCTGCGGTGTTCCAAGGTGTGAATCCTCTAGGGTTGTCTCGAAATGGATTCGCGCGGAGCATGAGAGAAGGTGGAGGTTGCATCTGGGTTTGAGAGTGAGTAGAATAGATTATACAATCACCTTCCTCCAGGGTGGCTTCGGACCTTCTCTCATTAAACAGATCAATGTCTTCTAAGGTCATTGGTCTCATTACGGGGCATGGTCACCTGAGGAAGCATCTTCACAGAGTCGGCTTCCTTCAGGAGGATCCGCTCTGTGGAAGGTGTAATGAGAAGGAGGAGACTGCTGAGCACCTCCTCTTTGATTGCCATGCAATAGCAAGAGAGCGGTATGCCATCTTTGGTAGTTTGGACAGGGGTGGTGGATTTCCCCAGGAGGACTTGATAGGTTGTTTTCGGCGGTTTGTTGAACTGCTGAAGTTGTAGACTGGTAGGACTCATGGTGTGTTTCCGGGGTGTGCGCAAAAAGCCCTTGAGGCTTAAGTGCATGGCAGTAGGCCGCCCCAAGGGAGGAGGAAAAGGTTATAATGTGTTGAACCGGAAAAATCATTCTATAGTGTTCACCATTACGATGGTAATATTTTAGGAAAAAATATTGTTTGTAACGACATATATAACAATATTCTGTCTTCCATATACAGTACTCAGAACGGAAGAAGTGATTTAACCAAATACTTGGGAAGGTCTCTCAAAATCCAAAATTTATCCATGTTACTTATCCAATTTACTTATAATTCCAGGGTAAAAGAATTTAAAGAGTAAATGAGAAACCTTACCTTTCAGAAAGGTTGGTAGTTGTGTTTGTAGTGTGTAGAAGCCCCAGAATTCACAGAAATAGGCGGCCACAATCGCCCACACCGGCACCGACGTCAGGAGCTTCATCCATGGGTGTGTTACCTTACAGTGCAAGACTTTATATATCATGTTCTTGGCAATGCAAACATTCAAATGTTTGTTTATCTCCAACTCATCTATTTAGTTCAGTATAATGTTAGTGGTTGGCAGAAAATTAGCTGTGTGAAAGACTATCCAATGATCTTGGATTTAATAGTATCGTCTAGAAGGAAGGCACTCCTTGTGCTCCAACTATTTTAGCAAGCTGCACTTTCATGTTGAAAACAACAATCTTTATTTGTCTATTGAGCTAATGACCCATATTTCCCCACACATTTTTATCAACAATCTTAATATTAATTGAATTAAATTTCTTACTTTTGTTGATAGCGATGACATTTACTACTTACTAGAGAAGAAAACACATCGATTTCTCAAAAACTTTGAGATATCTAAAGGATATGTTAAAATGAATTGAAACATTGCCATTTTTATCGATTTCTCTAAATTATGGAGTAATCTTTGAAATAACAATTTTTATTAAATTTTAATTTTTAATGTTTAGTTCTAAAACTGTAAATCTTCCAACATGTTATGATATTGTAAACTTAAATTTACTTGTATTGGTTCAGAACAGGTGTTAGAAGAAATGTAATTGATTATAGTAAAAGAATTCTACAGAAATTTTATAGTGATCAGAGATATAAAACTAAGGCTAATTTACTGCGACTCTTTTGATATTACCAGACAATTCGTGCTGCTACGATGATGACCCAACGATTCTTGAATGTACTTCAACTCCTCGGGAGTGATGTAAGGGTCTTCCTCCGGATGATCCTTCACCACAGCGAACCACGAGACGCTGTATGCCAGACCAACCACACCTTGATCAGTTCAAGGATATTTAATATTTGACTAGACACAATGTTATCATTCAGTTAAGGTACAGAAACTAAAAACCTTTTTTGTAATTGTTTCTAACTGGTGTAATATTTTAAAGTTATGAGTTACAAAAAAAACATGAAGTATTAACCATAAATCTTACTAAAGAAGAACCTATTCTATATAGTTTTTAAATAGAAACACAATGAAGCCTAATAAAATAAATTCCCAAAATAAGTACAACAAAAACGAAAAAAAGTATCCATAAGTTTAAACTTGTGTTCACACAATGTTATTAAAATATTATAACGACTTGGATTGTAGATATTAATATTCAGACATCCAAGACGATATAAAATATTTTTTGATTAGTAAGCTCAGAGTGAATATTCAGTAAAATTTATTACTAGATTTTTAACTATTAAGTATTATCTGGTTTGTTTGAAATAAAAATCACAATTCTAAATAAAAATAATGGATTTATTTTAAAATGGCAAATTAAGAAGTTCAATATTTCAGAATTTTCATCTATCTATTTTCCACAAAGAATTGACAAACCGTTTAGAATTAAAAGGTCCTTTAGCAAGAAATAAAAATAACAGTTAAATACATCAAACTAAAAAACAGAGCTCTCTTCTGAAATAAAATAATAAAGTTTTCAAATAAAAATCAAACACCACTTGGAAATAACTAAAATAAAAATGTTCACTTCTAAGTTCACTCAAAATTCAAAAATAAGATTTTAAACTTCTCTTTCCATTAGTTGTACCTTAACTTTTAAGCCTTTGCAATTCAGATACAACTCTCTCAAGCAATTATTAAAGTTCAATTAATTTCCAATTAATAATTCACAATAAAACAGTTCAAATTAAATATTAATAATTACTAAATTCCCAATATTCAATCAAAGTTATTAACAATGTTTAATTTAATTTTAGTTTTGTCTTTTATTTGTAAATAGGAACAAATATTATCTAGTTTACAAATTAACTAAAAAGTTCTCCACATTTCAAATACTGTACATTTCAATTCAGCAAATTTATTTCTTGGCTCTTACTGTTATTTGTGATAAAAATGCACTTCGTGTTAATGCTATTAATTAACGAATTGGTATATCAAGCATAACATAGTTTAAGTAGAAGTTTTTGCTATTAATTCCATATCATATTTGTCTTCCTAAAATAAAATGTTTGTTAGGGATTTTTATGGATGAAACAACTTGTCGAAGAAAATAGCACTAGACCTTGCAAAACTTATTGAAAGCAAATAGTATAACTCTATTGATGCCGAACGGTCCAATTATAATTTACGGTCCAAGGTGAAAAAGAGATATAAATGAGAAATTAAAGATGAAATAAGACATATAAGATCATTTAATTTTTGATGCAATAGAATTTCTTTACCAACTACATTTTAAATTTGTTACACATCCATTGGAATAAAAAAAACTACTTTTAAAAATGTTCAATTTTCCTTTGCTGAGTTTTGAATGATTACTTATTTAATTATTCGATGGTTCCACCATTTCACAAAAAATGCATTAATATTAATGTACGAATTAAATTACAAATTATACATAAAACTGTATAAGTAAAACAATCTGTTAAATTAGTAAATAAATATTATGTAAATGTCAATAAGATAAAGCACACTATTTAGCCAATAGTATATTAGAATGTCGACGCATGTAACTGAATGATTTTTGAAAAGACATTGTATACGTTTTGTCAATTTGCAGAAAATGATATCTGGTAAAGTTCCTCGAAACTTGCTCAAGAGAGGTTAAATGGTAGAAAAGTATATAAACTACCATCATAGAAACACACAAAGTCCTGACTCAATCTTGAAGCTCGTATACTACTAATACGATTTCTCCAATGCAGTAGTAACCCAAGCCAGCTCTTAGAAGTATTTCAGTACTGTTAGGTTTTCATATTTAGTCATATCAATTAATCAAATTTTACGCATTAATATAGTTTTTACTAATAATTAGAATTGTATGTTATTTAGAACTGCTCTTTGCCCACCATTGTCCGATACCATTTTTATTATAAGCCATCTATTTCCACTTATCTTTGTACACACAAACACACACACACCCACCTGCATTCCAAATCTATAGTGGTCCGATCGTCACGTGGTATGAGGTGACTTCTGCCGACCAATCAGGCGTCCAGGACGCGGACAAGAAAAGCTCCCCAAGGCATCTCTCCAGTTCTTCCAAAGACTCCGTTTCGCTAGGTTGTACGTCAACACCAGCTCTAACCAAGTTCGGGCCGTGTCCCTTTGTCTTGTCTCTTGTGAACCGCAAGCCGTTCTATGGCAGTTAACAGTCCCTTCGAGCCGGACATTATTTGGTTAACGAGCCAAAGGTAATTTGTCGCAACGTTCGTGAGTGAACCGAAAACAGTGTCAAGTGAAGGTGGAATCTTCATGGTGGAATCTTCATCCCTCAGCAAGGACTCCACCAGCGCAACGTTCCTTGGAATCAACCCAGGTCGAACTACAATCAACCCAACTTCATGTGTGTCGAGGTATCAGACAATGGACGGTGCAAGGTAACAGTGTTTCATCATTCTTATTATGGTCCTTCGCAGCTAAAGACAATCTTCTTTTCAACCAAGATTTAAAATCCTCAACTAATTCGGACATTTTTGGACAATTTAACAGAAGAAGAAAATCATTTTAACACTTGTATTTTGCTCTAATTGTGTGCCCTTTTTTCCTAATATTATGTTTTGTGATCTCATTCGTATTTTTATTTTCCCATTCGACTAGTAATTATTCTTTAGAAAATCAATGTATGGGCTCCACCTGCTCAGCTATCGAAGTATGAGTTGTTAAATATTAGACATTTTATTGGTCCTTCGAATAATTGCGGTCCGCCAAGCCGGATCTAACATATCTTTGGGTCCTTCTGACCGGATATCACACAAGTACCTTTAAATAAAGAAATAAGGTCTTTATTTTGGTACAAGTTTCAGCAAGCATTGCTGGTTTACAAAACAACTCAGTCTTATTATTAATACTAAGAATAAAAAGCTTATTTCATAGTACCTACTTAAATGTCAACACATAAATTTAAGCATTACGTACAAGTATATATGACTATATCAGTGTGTATTGCAAATTAAATAGTTATATACATTTTTTATATACGTTTTGAGTTACAGCCTGGTCTGTTGCACTGGAGGACAGTTTATTATATATTTTAGGATCATAGTAGGCGAATCATTTTCTTTCACATTCGCGTCGAACGAAGTGCAGCTCCAAAACATGGTCCTGTCTAATACTACGGACCTGTAACCAGTTTCTCAGTGTCTCCCTCAGGTATGCAGGCTTGCCAGTGGTCAGGATTCTGTGGACGAGGCTGGAGAAGCGCAAGGTACAGTTATCAGTTATGGTCAACAAACCCAACGATCGTGGCGCTTCCAAGACATGGTCAATCATTTGTAGTCTATATACATACATGGCACTGCAAGTTCGATGATTGGCCTGTCCTCTCCAAACCCTTTTTATTTGCTTTAATTTTTTTCTTAACTAAACCGTTCTCGTTGATGTAAATACTGTACAATTGTACACATTCTTATAATTCTAAAAAAATTTTATGTGGTAGATTACAGCAACATTTTAGTTACTAACCTGAGAAATAAAATATACTCGGCCAACCGAGCGTGGCGCCCAGCAGACCCGAGACAGGGAGAGCAGTCACAGAGCCCACGGAGGCTCCGGCGTAGGCGATAGATACCATGAGAGCTCGCTCATGGGGAGGAGCCCACTGAGCCCACAGGGCGTGCATGCCAGGGTATGCTAATCCCTGGGAATAAAGAACTGTCAGAGCAAGTCAGAGTTAACCTCAAAATAACAATTAACATAGATTCTCAGATAGACTCCTAACATAGACCTTCGTTTAATTTAAAAATGATTTTTACCATGGATCTATTAATAATAATTCCAATGCTCACATATGAATTACCTAATAACATAAAAATGTGTATGAGAATTTGACTAAAATCTATCTTAAACGAATTTCCAGTACTAGGATGGTCCTTGATACAAGTTAGCTATGAAAATAATGTATTGAGTGAGTGAGGTATAGAAGACAAGAAAAGCGCCAGTGCAAATAATAAAACATTAATGAGCAAGTGAGTCATAAAAAGGCAGTAAAAGTTTCGGTCCAAATCAAAATATGAAAACATTGAGTGAGTTAGGCAAAAGTAGACGGTATAAGATCCAGTCAAAGAACATTGAAAATATTATTCAGTGACTAGAAAAAGAAGATGCAGTCCACGTAACACACATTCTGAAATTTAAAGTTTGCAATGTAAAATGTGAAATTTTCAATGTAAAATTTTAAATTTTCAATGTAAAATGTTAAATTAAACCACTATACGTTGTTAAATTCTATAATATTGAAAATGGGTTTCTGCAATAAATGATATATTGGAACGTATCTTGGAAATTTAGATAGTCTATATATTTGCTAAACCTTGTGAGCTTGCAGCATATCAAGAAATCAGAAAAGTCAGATTATAGTACTGAGCTAAAAAGCAAATCATCTTAATGTCCAAACCACCCACAAGATTAATTATAGCCCTTAGGCATATACAAGCGCGCGCACGCCAACACACACACACACACACACACACACACACACACACACACACACACACACACACACACACACACAAACATATATATATATATATATATATATATATATATATAATATTTTACTGATATATAGATATAATTCCAATAAAGATAGAATTACAAAAATTACTTGCTCCACCGGGATTCGAACACTTTTTCTGTCACATATGTTAAACAAGTTTCAATAACAAATAATTCAATGGTAAAAAGGAAGGGTGTCTGAGGTGTAATGGTAGAACGCTCAACCGGAAAGTGAGAGATCCAGGTTCGAGTCCCGGCAAAGCAAGTACTTTTTGTGATTCCATCTGTTTGCAATTAAATTAGTTTATTGCCGTTTATTATTGTATATTATTTATCGTTCTCCTTTTCAAATCGTAAATATTGTTAAGCTATTGGTTCCCCATCTGTAATACAAACCTCACAAAATCCCTCCAGGACTCGCAGTAACAGCAGCAAGTATACACTAATGTTGACGAAGGGAGGAGTTACTAGGGTGAGGAAGGCGGTAACTGCTACCCCCAACCCGTACACCATCTTGCCCCCGAATCTTGCTCCCAACCACCCTCCCAACAGTTGGGTGCTCATATACCCGTAGAAAAAGGAGCTTAGGACAAGCCCTCTCATTTTGGAGTCCCAGTTGAAATCTTGTTTCTGAAATATATATAGGCTACATCAATGCATCAGAAACCACTTCATCCTTCACACTGCCCATTTATAGCAAAATGCAACGTATTATTTGTTAGTGTGACGAAGTTTCAGCAATTATTCAGTTACTGATTGTTATCAACCTAAACCAATAGCATATCCAGAAATATATGATATGTAACGCTTTATTGTGACTGCAATCTCAATAAGAAATAATATTAATCTTTTCAATTTAAGAAAATTAAAACACAATGCATCACTAAAAATGGTGTTTATCTTATAGTTAACATTAAGATATATATAATTTCCGAGATGGGAAAGACAACTTTTTATCACCACCATAAAGCTGGATGTGACATTTTTTAGTGGATGTAATGTCATTGACAAATAAAAAGAGAGCTTCTAAATATGAGGTATCAGATACGTCCAAAATGGTGAAGTAACTTCCAAAAACACAGTCTTTATCAAACCGCTTTTGGAATACTCGTCCCCAAACGTTGATTTGAACTCAGCATGTACAGTACAAGGCAAGAAAATGTAAGAAAGTCGAAATTCCTAAGCAAGATGGAAAAATCCATGTAGAAGCAGTGACAGACCGCAACGGCAGACCTCGTAACTCAACCAGCTGAAAAGAATACAAGTATTTACCGGTAGTGAAAACACATATACGGGGTGAAAAATGTCGTTGCCTTTCTTAAATAACATAACAAATAAATAAATAAAGTCCAATAAATACATATAACAACAGCACACAACGTTCTTGAATATTCTGTGTGTAATACCAATGACATGAGAAGAAAAGAAAATTTCCTACCAACTCCTTTTTTAGTGTAGGAGTTTCAATGTTTGCAATTTACTTGACGGTAGGGAATTCTCCCTCTGTCCTTCATATGAAAAGTGAGACAACCACATATAAGACTGTCAGGAAAAAAGGAACAATTTTGTTTTTTCTAGAAAATAGAAAATAATGTTTTATGTCATAGATTTAATATAACATTTGGAAACAACTATACATTTTAATTATGTGAAGTAATGATGTCTACTTTCATAACTTACCTTTATCAGTTTTGAACATTCTGAGGATTATTCAATTGGATTCATATCAGTTTTGTTGATTGAGAATTTTCGAGTTCTATATATTTTTCTTGTAAGTTGTAGAGGGATTTTTCTTGAATGATCAGGAAGAAAGTTCTTCAAAGTTTATTTATATGCATTATGGTAATTATTTTATTACCTATTCTTCTTTGACTTTGAATTTTAATAATAAATAGATTATTCATGAATTCGTTCAATTGTATGAATATAATCATAAGTTCTAAAGGCCTCTTTTACTAGATTTTAATTGTTTAGTATGATAATAAGGGCGAGTTACATTCTTAGAAATCAACGAATTAGTTTACAGAATAAAAAGGACAAGTTATAACTTACGCAATGTTTTAACCAACAATTAACTGCAAAACCACTGAAATGTATTACAAACTAACCTCAAGCACAGTACCATCCTCCAGAGTGACGTTATATGGAGAGTTCATGGCTACTATAGCGACACTGAGATTCACACGCGCAATGTACATGTTGAGGAACCCCAGGAATGCGAGGAAAGTTAACAAGTGGCGCCTCTTCTTCCAGAACATCCATCGTGGGTATAGATTCCTACAAATTACATTATGAATAATATTTACAAACCTTTGCTTTAAAAGCATATTTTTATTAAAGATTTGATAAATACTATTATAACAATTGATTTATTATTTTAGTCGTGCAAAGTTTGAAATAAAATATGCTCACACAACTTCCGACAAATGAATGGATGGATAGTCTATAAACTTGAACTTAATAAAAGCATATTACATAATCAAAGACATCACTTTCAAAGAAAGTACAACAAATTATTTCCCGCCCAACCAGAGGTAGTAAATTCGAACTCTTTCTCTACCTCTTCAAATACAAAACTTATATATATATGAAAATTTGTTTCACTGTTAGATGGAACTATAACCTGTCTGCAATAAACTTTCAAACTATATATTATTCTTCACGAAAATGAACGCGGAGAAAAAGGTGGTATTTGTTGCAGGAGAAACGTTAATTATCAGCTTTGAGAAAATTTTCTCTCAAAGTTGTCAAAACAGAGGTACTTCCATCCCATAAGTAGATTATTACTCTGCTCTCTCTGACCGATATAGCTAATGCGCCTCATAACATATATGATTCTACGTACACATCATAATGTACTCAAAAACAAGTAGTGTCTATGATTGTATCTGGAAAAGAGGTTCTGTCGCATAGCGAAATGATACCAAAGGAATTGATAATACTACTGTATTATAGAGGAGTTATTTTAGCATGGTAACCAATTTTAAACTAATTTTGTTTCAACCTTTTAAAAAGATTACAAAATAAATATTTATGGGTTTGGTGAAATAATACAATGCCACTTTGTAAATGCGCTATATGGTCTGTTAACGGATCAAAATTTTATACTGTGTGCTCGAAGATGTAGACTCAAAATATAAAGTTACTTTGATTCACAGCAAACTACGCCTTCAAATATAGAAGGTTTCAAATATAGATTTCTTGCTCTTGGAAGCAAGTATACAGCTTCATTCTATAGAAGGCGGTGTACAGTACGGTTACTATAACCGTGTGGTGTACAATAATGTTACAGTTTCTGAAAGAAAATAACTGTATCGTTATTAGTAGTATATTCCTATAATTTGAGTACAAGTATTATCTGCGAGACTATTAAATAATTAAATAACTTTATCTCTAAAAACTGTCAAATAGTCAATGTCAAATTAAATGATGGCTTTAAGGTAATATTTTATTACCCAATTGCTGTTTTGGTTGCCGGTTGTTGGTAATATTGATCAGATAATACTGTTATTTAAATCAGCTGTTACTATAATTAAAATGCTAGACTGAAACTGACTATTGGACCTTTACCATATAATAAATAACTATTCTCCATAATACTTGTAATTGCAAAACTGATCTTACAAACGTAATTTGGTTATGTTTATATTTATTAGATGTTACAGATAACTGCATAAACTCAGCTCTGTGAATGAGTACTAATCGACCAAATACTACAAAATTTTAATACTTCAGACAGGTAAGATTTTGAAAACGTGTGCTGTTGATTTTTGTAGCCAGATTGCGAAATTTTAAATTCTTTTCATAGTGTGTATCTAAGTAGTAAGATTTAAATGAGAAATTTCATCAAATATCTGTCAGTAACTGCATAGTTTTCGTAATGAATACGTGAAAAATATTTAACTCGTACAGAGAGTTGAATATCAAACGAACCGGACTTTATTGATTTGTAAATATAAAGATTTGTATGTGGATAAACTATATAAAAAGACTCTGTGAGTGATACATCTTTAGCTCTCTTTATTTCAATTTCACGTTTAAGTTCACTCCTTATAAATCAAATGTGTAAAACCTTTACGACTAAAGTTGTTAACAAAGTTTGATATGTTTTTAATTACCACCATTATGTTCTGTAACATCCAAATAGTGTTTTTCTTATAGTTTTGTTAAAATCTTTATAAATAATCTGTAAACTAACATTTGCTTGAATAAAAGATTTCACACCGAATCTTTACATACCGCATTAACCACTGAAATGTCGAAAAGGCTCCGATTACGGCAGAAACGTAGTGTATTTGCTCTTTGATGACTTTTCTAGTACTTATACTCGTATTTTTTAATATTATATAACTAGAGGACACCCCAGGCCGCTTTGCATGCCTAACCTAGCTCGTTATACACTTTTTTATGGGTAGCGCACATTGCTTGTGGTCGAACATCAAGATTTTTAGTGGTGAAGTATAATTAATTGATCTGATAGTCACAAAAATCTAAATCATGTCTTTTTTAAGTATTGGAGTGGAAATCAAAATCGAATCACAACATAATATTGAAATAAAATTTAAACTGTACATACAGTTGAAACTATTGTCAACATTTCATATTTGTTTTGGTTGCGATTTCTCACCCTGTTTCTATAGAATGTTTTATAATGCACATTTTTATCAACTCTTCATAAATACAGATTGAAGATTTCTTATACTATATTTTAGAGTAAAGCTTATTGAGACCAAAATAGTTATTAAAAGAATATTTTAGCATGAACATAATCATGACTACACTTAAATTTTAAATAAGAGAAATTATTATTTTTCAGTCAGTATAATGATTACTCACTGATGTTTCTCTTGTCTTGTTGTCATGTCCGCCTCTCCTATAGGAGCTCTCCACCTCTCTCACACACAGGCCGGAGTCTCAACAGTTACTGTAGATATCAGCACTGGCACTGTCAGTTACCTCTGCTGCTTGACAAGACTTGTGACTGGTCTTTACATTTAGAACTACTTTTTACTAATTGGCAATGTTTTTACTTTTATATGCAACAGTATTTCTGTATAACATTATTTTTTTGAGAGAATTTGATAGGTTCTCCATCTAATATTTTCTTTTTGCAAACATCTCTTGGATAAGATTTAACAAACCGCTACTGCAATTTTAAAACTTTATGCGAAATATGTATTATCTTAATTACTAAATGGACAACATACTAATGTAATGGGCAGTCACTTATACTAAAAATGTACATAGAAAAGCTACAACAAAACATGAAGCTTACAACCAAATGCGATATTCTCCTAATATCTTCAATTCAAAGTTATGTTTTTTTATTTAATATTACAGTGTGCAAGCTTTTTAAAATTTCCTTAATTTAATTTCACTTATTTAAATTCCAGTACGCAAATTAACTATATATTTTCGCAAAGTATTATCCTAGCAATAAACCATGTCACACAATCCTATTCTTTTGAAATGGAAATTGAAAAATTCTTTAATTTGGTCTTATAATATGTTTTAAGTTATGTAAGAGATGATTGCTCCGGTCTTAAAGAGATTTTCTTGATTGCATGTGGCTGTTTCATTATCACAGCTCTAGTTATCTGCTCTAGCCAAATGATAAGGCTAGCAATAAAATTATTAAATCTTCACTACTCACTATACAATTACTCGTATAACAGTGTATTTTTATGGAGTCTGTAAATAACATATCAAGTTTTACGCCCATAAATAGAATATTTTTTACAGATTATACTTTCATAAAATGTTAAAATTGAAATCAACATGAGGGTTTTACATTTTACATTGAAACCCAATTGTTTGTCGCATTAAAAATCATAAGTAACCTGAAACTAATAAAAAATGTCTCTAAGAATGCAATATCACCATAAAACTACTTATTAACATTTGCATAAATTAGTAAAACGTTTAATAATTCATATTAATGGGGTTGCCGAATACTTAAAGATTAAACTTAATTAAACTAAATCAATCAAGTCTAAATGTTTTAATTTACAATATTATAAAATCCTGAACATACTATGATTAAGTTAAACAATAATTACTGACTGACTTAAGATCAATCATAGTAGGTAATGAGATTTCACCAAAATTCTAATAGGCCAAATCGAAGATATACATGTGTTTATCTAGGATTTCCCTGCAATTTTAACTCCCTTCCTTTTAACTTCTGAAGAATTTCAAATACAATCTGCTATTTATATGAATGTATATACAATCTAAATTGCTATTTTTATGTGCGTCGTAACTTTGAAGGGGTAATAGGAACGTTTCCATCATTATATATTACAAAAAAGTATATAAATACTTTTCGAGGATTGAAATCTACTCTATTCTTCAGCTGAAAAAGCCCTAAGGCAATAGAAAAGTAAACAAGGGGTTAAAGTTAAAGTAATTAAGGAGAGGGAATGAATTCAAACGAAGTTGAAGAAAAGGTTAGTTTGGGAGTGCGTTTTCGTCTCTTCAAACTGAACTTCATTCAGTTCGTCATATCTTACTTAATTACTTGAACTTTGAGTGGCAGTCTCTTGCCACACTTTAATTTTTTTATGTCTTAGGAATTTTCTCAGCTGAAGAAGAGGTTAGATTTCAATCCTCGAAACGTAGTGTTATACGTTTTTGTAAAATATAAAAATGGAAAATGTCCAAAATCTTGGGATCATTTCAAATCCTTCCATCATCAATAACCCACAAGGTAGGTAATTTTGTTCCTATCCTTAAATGTTAGAACAAATAAAACATTTTGAGTATAAAACTTTAAACTTTTTATTATTTATTTTATATCTTTTAATAAAGAACGTGAATGGTGAAAACCAGCGGTGTCTATATCGACCTCGATCATAATGGCGATCAAATTGTCGAATCAATTAAGGCATTGTTAATTGTTGGTTAACTTACTTAAATGAGTGATACACATATATAATCAAGTTTTCTAATCTTACTTTAACTACATAAAACTCAAACTAGCATAATTAAACTTATTACAGGATATCTGTATTATTACTTCCTGCCAAGTTCTTATTCGTAAGACTGAGGTCATACATAAATATGAATGATTGGAATGAATATTAGTATTTCTCCCTGATGTTTGATTGTGAGAGCGAGTGTATATATTAATATTTTGCCTAAACAAATATATTACTTCTTTAACTACTTTAACCAAGAATTTGAAATTAAAAGATTACTAATTCCTCTATGCTATGATACATTATTTTAAACTAGTATTTCATATTAGGGTTACATTTTTAAATTCTGAGGTGCCCATTTGCAAGTTGCAAATGCAAGTTGTACCATTCACAAAAATATTAATGGTTTTGTTTTTGTTCCTTCAGTAGGGGAGGGAAGCAAAACTAAAATAGACACACGCGTAAAAAATTTATATTTAGCATTTCTGCATTTCTGTTAGATTTTCTTATTTTGTCTCTTTAAAAGCAACCTAAATAATTTTCAAACAAATAAAAACCTAACATTTCAATGTTTATAAATACAAATGTCCAAATCCCTGTTATGTTAATTAAATCTCATCGCTTTAAAAACCGATCCAAACAATACAGAAGGGAAGGTTCATTCTAAATACAAGAAAATATGTTGGAATACACAAAGTTTTGAAAAAAAAAACAATTAAACGTGTACTGAAGGCTAAGATCGGTTTCTTATTTCAATATTCCATTTATTAGTAACAACTAATGGATGAGTGTAATAGCTCACATTCAGTAACAGAAGAAATTCTACTTACGATTTATCATTATCTAAGCTAATGTTGTGTAGGTCCATGTGGAAGAGTAGTGGACACACTAATAACGTCAAGTTATATAATTTTTGTGGTAGTATTCTTTCTATTTTGACCTATTAATATTGATAATGTTATCTTATCAAGTTCACATTGATACATTTGCAGTTCATGAAGTAATAAATAATCAAATCATGCGTGTTCTTACTGAAGAAATTTAAAATGTCTTTTTGTAATCAGAGTCTAATAAAAAAGTACCATTAATATAATAGCCTATTCTTTCAAATTAAAACTGGGCGAACTCTCTCTTCTCCCCCCCCATTTTCTTTGGTTGACGCTTTGTAACTTAGTAATGCCAATTCAAAAATATAACGCCCAACCGGCTGTAAAAACCCTGATATCACTCCAAACGCGATAATTGCAGTTAAATTATAATCAGCTGGTTTCTTGTAGTGCAAGTTCCATCCTTTTTTATCCTATTCTGTGCCTGGCTGGTGTCTGGGTTAGTGAAAGCACTCAATAAGGGTCACCTTTAATCAAGCCGTTAAAAATAAAAACAGATACAGAACATAAATAATTACAATTTATGAAAATGAACTATAATAATTAGTCATAAAAATAACTGAAATTCGTAGTCTTCATTAGTTGTTTTCAACATGTTTGTTTTGTCTTGCTTGTTCCTCTTCTACAGACCAGGACATTCTTTCAGCAGAGCCGAATATCCCGTAGAACAATGCTCCGGAGAGAGCAATGCAGCTGGAGGTGTAGAAAACAATTGGCCATTGTTCTGCACTCTGGACAAAGTCGTTTATGATACCGTAAATAGTATAATTATACAAATCCATCTTAATATTAATTTTAGAGTTCAGCTGAAATTCAGGTTGACCTTTTTACGAACAGTTAAATTTTTAAATGTTGCGTAATAGAAGACTTAAATTAATTAGCTAACCTGAACATTTGCTCAAATGAACACACTAAAATAACATGTCTGGTTGATTTTGAGTGAATAAGGTACTTCCACCAGTGAACATATTGGACTTATTTTAAGTGATTTTGCTTGTATAAACATAAAAATCTGCATACTTCATCAGGAAATAAATGTATACACTAGTATACAACTACTGCACATTATTAGACATATGAGCCGGAGTATCGTATTGTTATAAATAGTTATGATATAGATGTACTACAATTACACACTTAATTTTGAACAATTCAACTAATTATTATCTTTAACAATCTTCATCTCTATAAAACTTGCCGCTCACTTTAATATAACAGTTAGACTTTGTTATGCATTGCGGGTCCAATTCAACAGAATTTCGTCTGCTTTTGTTTCTCTTGGATTATTGCCATATCCTCATCCTTGCTTAATAAATGTGATACAAATACAATCATAGTTTCAACAAGTCCACGTGTTTTAACAAAAGTTCCATACTTGGATCCATAACACATTTTTATATTGTTAGAGAACAGTTGTGCAATTTATTCCCTATTGCAAAATTTCAATTATTTTCCCAAAAATTTGGGAATTTGTTATAAATATGTATTTGAAATAAAGATTTATTAGATCTGGTTAACTGCTTAGTTATACTTATAATTTTCGAAACAAAATTTAAAAATTAAGTATGTAATAAATACATTTATAATTTGATGTTTTAAGGGACAAATGGAGTAGTGTAAAAGGCGATGCAGTTTGTGAGTAGAAAATTAAAATGATCACCGGAAGGATGGAGATTATGTGGTGGACAAATATGAAATAGCAATGAATACATTAATGACAGTGGAGCTTACAAGGACACACATTCATTTTAATGTTCACATTCTATAAATAATAAAATCATTCTAGAACTTCAAACCCAAAATAACACTTTTTCAAATGCATGTTCAAATAACACGAACTAGAGGCGGATTTGAAGATTTGCCGCCCCTGGGTTATCCACAATTTGCCGCCCTCCCCCCCCCCCACTGACACTCTGGACTATAGTAATTAGTAAATCCGTTCGGGCCATATGTAAATTCAACCCTGACATGAACCTTATACAAAGTCTTAAAAAATATTTCACAACAGACTATTTTTTTTAATAACAGTACAATATTATATATTTGTTTCAGCTTGGTTTCAAGCGTAATTAAAATTCTTCTTCAGCTATATAATTTACTTCGTATAAACTCCTGACTGCCATTGCTTCCGGTGACCATCCCCTTAGCCCTTGAGTAGCTCATAGGAGTCAATAAGCTTATCTTGATTATACAACCTTCTTTTTAGTCGTACAATTATGGGTTGTCTTATTTTAAAGAGTAATTAATAAGCATCCAGAAATATTTTAGTTATTTAAATATTTGCATTGGTTACTCAGAAAAAATATTTTAATCTTTGAGTGAATTTTAGGTCTGAGTGGATTTCTTTAACTAGACATTACAACATTTTGCCGTTTTACTTATTTTAGTCGTTGAGTATTTTTAATCCTGCCCATTAAATAATTATCAGTCGTAAATTAGGAATTACAAAATGTATTTGATACATATAGTACGTTTAACATGGTGCATATTTAAATGTATACTTATTATTGAAGTAAATTACCTAATTTATGATAACCATTACAAGGCGGCCGACTCTTTTGTATCTATAATCAATAATATTATTGTATTATTGTATGTGTATTAATATTATTGTATCAATAATATTTTAATGCATGTAGTTTAAACGTGAGAAATAAATTGGTAACTACTAAAGTAACAATACTATTAATAATAATAAACGCTGTTACAATCGTATTAAAATTGTTACCAACATTAGAATTACTAACAAATGAAAATAGTCTAATAAACATTATTAAAACAAGAACAGTGACCGAAACAATATGGTTAATAATACTATGCAAACATAAAATGGTTCGAACGTAAGAAAATATAGAGTAAAATTATAAAACATTATTGTAATTACATACTAAATTCAAGTTTATTTTAACCTTTGTATAGTACTTTACTTAAGTATTGCATTGTCAAAGAGTATAGTTTCAGAAGAAAACTAGGTAATTTTAATATATATTAGTTGTATCTTTGAAAACTGAGACATGGACTAAGTAATCGTAACTCGACGTCTTGACAAAGTTTGTGAATAAAGCTGAAGGCAATGATGATTTGTGTACACATTATGATAATTATGATTGTGATGCCAACCTTATCTGTGACAATAAACCCGGCGAGTAGGGGACTGATGATTCCAGACAAGGATCCAGCTGTGTTCGATAGACCAAACAGAACACTCGCTTGCCGAGGTGCAAGATCAAGAGTATTACAACTGAAAAAATAATTAAAAATTATAGTAATTATGTGGTTAAATCACGTTTCAACTAAATTTAAAATGTTAAAAAGTCATTTTCAACTTCATTTAATTTAAAAACAATTTGCACTTTGCCATTTACTTCAAAGAGAAGATGATTGTGGTAAAACACACATATGCATCTATATATAAAGTGCTTAATATAACATAATATAATATGCGATATGTCAGGTTCTTAACAGTCAATATATTTTGAATGAAATTGATTGTAAGTTTATAATCTTGGTTGAAATTACTTGTCTAGTGTATATTTAGTTATGGTTCCAATATCTCAATATTCAAACTCTCACTATATATTTTAATGATGCGGTAGTGCAAGCATATATTTCACCCAGTTGAAGACTGTTGAGATCTACTCTGACTAATTGTGTCAATAATTTCGAAGGCACTTCTAACCTAACTTTTAAACTAAATTAATCAATACAAATTTATTGATAGCTTGCTTTAAAAGAAGTGACCAGAACGGAATATGTTTCATCCCAATTATTCTTCGAACACTGTACAAACATGGTAGAAACAAGTGTTCCTAACGTCACATGGAAATTAAGCCAAGTTATTTGTTCAGGATGTGATGAGAGTGAAGCAATTTTCCATACGTTAATATTTTTCAATGAAATTACTTTATGATGTAAACAATATTTCAAACAGTTTAATGCACTTACATACATTTTTATTATTTCCCGGTACTTTAATACATATTTACTACAAAACTGCCCAAAATTCCTACTTTAAATTAATACAGTTCCTTGTAGAAGAAAAACTTCGTCGACTTTTTCTGTCCTGAGCATGGTTATTTTAAACGTCTATAGAAAATTATAAAGGAATAACCCAACCAAAAGTTGATTCCACCATATTGGACAAAATAATTTTACATAGTATACATTTTATAAATACTAACATTTCCGGAACTACTACACAATACTGTGAATTAAAATAACTTCTTTTTCATTACAGAAAACTAATATAATCATTCACCAAAAGCTGTGTCTTTGACTGAAAGTGCCTCAGGCCAGATTTTTACATCCAGTCGTTGATGAGAATAAACACAAATATAATAAATATCAAAAAGCATAATTAACAGTATAAAAAGAAAAATCTCAAATATCAGCAGCAAGGTGATCAGTTAAGCAGTCCACCTTAGTATGGGCGGAACTTCAATCGCAACATAGTACTAGTTACTTCTAACATGCGTGAGGAAGTAGTTACTAGTATGAGGTGAGAGCAAGCGACTCCAGGACGACATAACTTGCGTGGTCATAATACGAGTTACTTGTAACATGCGTGAGGAAGTTGTTACTACTATGAGGTGAGAGCAAGCGACTCCAGGGCGACATAATTTGCGTGGTCATAATACGAGTTACTTGTAACATGCGTGAGGAAGTAGTTACTAGTATGAGGTGAGAGCGAGCGACTCCAGGCCGACAGAACTTGCGTGCTCATAGTACGTGTTACTTGTAACATGCGTGAGGAAGTAGTTACTAGTATGAAGTGAGAGCGAGCGACTCCAGGGCGACATAACTTGCGTGTTCATAATACGAGTTACTTGTACATGCGCGAGGATGTAGTTACTAGTATGAGGTGAGAGCGAGCGACCTCAGGGCGACATAACTTGCGTGTTCATAATACGAGTTACTTGTAACATGCGTGAGGAAGTAGTTACTAGTATGAGGTGAGAGCGAGCGACTCCAGGCCGACAGAACTTGCGTGCTCATAGTACGTGTTACTTGTAACATGCGTGAGGAAGTAGTTACTAGTATAAGGTGAGAGCGAACGACTCCAGGGCGACATAACTTGCGTGTTCATAATACGAGTTACGTGTAACATGCGCGAGGAAGTAGTTACTAGTATGAGGTGAGAGCAAGCGAGTCCAGGCCGACAGAACTTGCGTGCTCATAGTACGTGTTACTTGTAACATGCGTGAGGAAGTAGTTACTAGTATGAGGTGAGAGCGAGCGAGTCCAGGCCGACAGAACTTGCGAGCTCATAATACGAGTTACTTGTAACATGCGTGAGGAAGTAGTTACTAGTAAGAGGTGAGAGCGAGCGACTCCAGGGCGACATAATTTGCGTGGTCATAATACGAGTTACTTGTAACATGCGTGAGGAAGTAGTTACTAGTATGAGGTGAGAGCGAGCGACTCCAGGCCGACAGAACTTGCGTGCTCATAGTACGTGTTACTTGTAACATGCGCGAGGAAGTAGTTACTAGTATGAGGTGAGAGCGAGCGACTCCAGGGCGACATAATTTGCGTGGTCATAATACGAGTTACTTGTAACATGCGTGAGGAAGTAGTTACTAGTATGAGGTGAGAGCGAGCGACTCCAGGCCGACAGAACTTGCGTGCTCATAGTACGTGTTACTTGTAACATGCGCGAGGAAGTAGTTACTAGTATGAGGTGAGAGCGAGCGACTCCAGGGCGACATAACTTGCGTGTTCATAATACGAGTTACTTGTAACATGCGTGAGGAAGTAGTTACTAGTATGAGGTGAGAGCGAGCGACTCCAGGCCGACAGAACTTGCGTGCTCATAGTACGTGTTACTTGTAACATGCGTGAGGAAGTAGTTACTAGTATGAGGTGAGAGCGAGCGACTCCAGGGCGACATAACTTGCGTGTTCATAATACGAGTTACTTGTAACATGCGCGAGGAAGTAGTTACTAGTATGAGGTGAGAGCGAGCGACTCCAGGGCGACATAACTTGCGTGTTCATAATACGAGTTACTTGTAACATGCGCGAGGAAGTAGTTACTAGTATGAGGTGAGAGCGAGCGACTCCAGGGCGACATAACTTGCGTGCTCATAGTACGTGTTACTTGTAACATGCGTGAGGAAGTAGTTACTAGTATGAGGTGAGAGCGAGCGACTCCAGGGCGACATAACTTGCGTGTTCATAATACGAGTTACTTGTAACATGCGTGAGGAAGTAGTTACTAGTATGAGGTGAGAGCGAGCGAGTCCAGGACGACAGAACTTGCGTGCTCATAGTACGTGTTACTTGTAACATGCGTGAGGAAGTAGTTACTAGTATGAGGTGAGAGCGAGCGAGTCCAGGCCGACAGAACTTGCGAGCTCATAATACGAGTTACTTGTAACATGCGTGAGGAAGTAGTTACTAGTATGAGGTGAGAGCGAGCGACTCCAGGGCGACATAACTTGCGTGGTTCATAATACGAGTTACTTGTAACATGCGTGAGGAAGTAGTTACTAGTATGAGGTGAGAGCGAGCGACTCCAGGCCGACAGAACTTGCGTGCTCATAGTACGTGTTACTTGTAACATGCGTGAGGAAGTAGTTACTAGTATGAGGTGAGAGCGAGCGACTCCAGGGCGACAGAACTTGCGTGCTCATAATACGTGTTACTTGTAACATGCGTGAGGAAGTAGTTACTAGTATGAGGTGAGAGCGAGCGACTCCAGGCCGACAGAACTTGCGTGCTCATAATACGAGTTACTTGTAACATGCGTGAGGAAGTAGTTACTAGTATGAGGTGAGAGCGAGCGACTCCAGGGCGACATAACTTGCGTGTTCATAATACGAGTTACTTGTAACATGCGTGAGGAAGTAGTTACTAGTATGAGGTGAGAGCGAGCGAGTCCAGGGCGACATAACTTGCGTGTTCATAATACGAGTTACTTGTAACATGCGTGAGGAAGTAGTTTACTAGTATGAGGTGAGAGCGAGCGACTCCAGGGCGACATAACTTGCGTGTTCATAATACGAGTTACTTGTAACATGCGCGAGGAAGTAGTTACTAGTATAAGGTGAGAGCGAGCGACTCCAGGGCGATATAACTTGCGTGTTCATAATACGAGTTACTTGTAACATGCGCGAGGAAGTAGTTACTAGTATGAGGTGAGAGCGAGCGACTCCAGGGGACATAACTTGCGTGTTCATAATACGAGTTACTTGTAACATGCGCGAGGAAGTAGTTACTAGTATGAGGTGAGAGCGAGCGACTCCAGGGCGATATAACATGCGTGCTCATAGTACGTGTTACTTGTAACATGCGTGAGGAAGTAGTTACTAGTATGAGGTGAGAGCGAGCGAGTCCAGGACGACAGAACTTGCGTGCTCATAGTACGTGTTACTTGTAACATGCGTGAGGAAGTAGTTACTAGTATGAGGTGAGAGCGAGCGAGTCCAGGACCGACAGAACTTGCGTGCTCATAGTACGTGTTACTTGTAACATGCGTGAGGAAGTAGTTACTAGTATGAGGTGAGAGCGAGCGAGTCCAGGACGACAGAACTTGCGTGCTCATAGTACGTGTTACTTGTAACATGCGTGAGGAAGTAGTTACTAGTATGAGGTGAGAGCGAGCGAGTCCAGGCCGACAGAACTTGCGAGCTCATAATACGAGTTACTTGTAACATGCGTGAGGAAGTAGTTACTAGTAAGAGGTGAGAGCGAGCGACTCCAGGGCGACATAATTTGCGTGGTCATAATACGAGTTACTTGTAACATGCGTGAGGAAGTAGTTACTAGTATGAGGTGAGAGCGAGCGACTCCAGGGCGACAGAACTTGCGTGCTCATAATACGAGTTACTTGTAACATGCGTGAGGAAGTAGTTACTAGTATGAGGTGAGAGCGAGCGACTCCAGGCCGACAGAACTTGCGTGCTCATAATACGAGTTACTTGTAACATGCGTGAGGAAGTAGTTACTAGTATGAGGTGAGAGCGAGCGACTCCAGGGCGACATAACTTGCGTGCTCATAATACGAGTTACTTGTAACATGCGTGAGGAAGTAGTTACTAGTATGAGGTGAGAGCGAGCGACTCCAGGCCGACAGAACTTGCGTGCTCATAGTACGTGTTACTTGTAACATGCGTGAGGAAGTAGTTACTAGTATGAGGTGAGAGCGAGCGAGTCCAGGACGACAGAACTTGCGTGCTCATAGTACGTGTTACTTGTAACATGCGTGAGGAAGTAGTTACTAGTATGAGGTGAGAGCGAGCGAGTCCAGGCCGACAGAACTTGCGAGCTCATAATACGAGTTACTTGTAACATGCGTGAGGAAGTAGTTACTAGTAAGAGGTGAGAGCGAGCGACTCCAGGGCGACATAATTTGCGTGGTCATAATACGAGTTACTTGTAACATGCGTGAGGAAGTAGTTACTAGTATGAGGTGAGAGCGAGCGAGTCCAGGGCGACATAACTTGCGTGTTCATAATACGAGTTACTTGTAACATGCGTGAGGAAGTAGTTACTAGTATGAGGTGAGAGCGAGCGACTCCAGGCCGACAGAACTTGCGTGCTCATAGTACGTGTTACTTGTAACATGCGTGAGGAAGTAGTTACTAGTATGAGGTGAGAGCGAGCGACTCCAGGCCGACAGAACTTGCGTGCTCATAATACGAGTTACTTGTAATATGCGTGAGGAAGTAGTTACTAGTAAGAGGTGAGAGCGAGCGACTCCAGGGCGACATAATTTGCGTGGTCATAATACGAGTTACTTGTAACATGCGTGAGGAAGTAGTTACTAGTATGAGGTGAGAGCGATCGAGTCCAGGGCGACATAACTTGCGTGTTCATAATACGAGTTACTTGTAACATGCGTGAGGAAGTAGTTACTAGTATGAGGTGAGAGCGAGCGACTCCAGGCCGACAGAACTTGCGTGCTCATAGTACGTGTTACTTGTAACATGCGTGAGGAAGTAGTTACTAGTATGAGGTGAGAGCGAGCGACTCCAGGCCGACAGAACTTGCGTGCTCATAATACGAGTTACTTGTAACATGCGTGAGGAAGTAGTTACTAGTATGAGGTGAGAGCGAGCGACTCCAGGGCGACATAACTTGCGTGTTCATAATACGAGTTACTTGTAACATGCGTGAGGAAGTAGTTACTAGTATGAGGTGAGAGCGAGCGACTCCAGGCCGACAGAACTTGCTTGCTCATAGTACGTGTTACTTGTAACATGCGTGAGGAAGTAGTTACTAGTATGAGGTGAGAGCGAGAGACTCCAGGCCGACAGAACCAATCAAAGACAGAATGACCCCCTGTGGTGTCTGCGAACGGCCTGCGAGGAACAGGAAAGTCCCCTGACCAATATACGCACCACAAATAAACAGCTTCCGTACCTGCGTGAAAGAATTAATATTTAATGTACATGATATATAGACACTATTCTTATTTTACTGGTTTATTTTAGTGAAATATTTTGTCACATGCAAAATAAGTTTTACTGCATTTGACAATTACATTTATTCCTACAATTATCACTTTAAATACAATTATATGTATGTAAATTTACAAATGTATGTTCTGTATCAAATGTATATAAGTAAAATTGCCATCTATCCAAGACCTTCGATTGACCTTGATCCACTATTTTTGAAAACTAAATGGAATTACTTATAACTTTGGTTGTTTGTCCTACAAAGTTGTATCTAGCAAATAATCTCTTTAAATGTTTCAATTTACATTCCTTTCTCGACAATATTAAGTGTAACATAGATATTCTTTTACATAGCTTTAAACAAATGTTTAGCAACACATTTTTAATCACTCATTTTTATCCTGTTAAAAAAGGCTGCCTAGACGTTTGAAAGTATAATACTTTTGAATAATAATTTATTCTTAACAGGAGCCTAATAATTAAATTCAAACAGCGATGTATCAAAGATTCTAAAACAAACTAATTTACCTTGTTATTCATTTAATAGTCAATCTTGAAATTCATTGGAGATATGCAGTCTAAACCATAGCAATATGAATATTTAGATTTTTGTTTGAAGTAATGATAAAAATTAATTTAATATGGAACTTGTCTTAACGTCGCAGCAACGTGAAAACGTGAAATAAACAAAGTATTAGTCAAGCAGAGTACATGGTGTAGTATAGTCATAGGAAGTCCTGTTCCAATTAATATAGTAGATTTTTCACGTAAGATGTACCGGAGTATCTTTTGCGGGACAAGCGGCGTAGAAAAATATGCTATAACACGAGACCCCGGGAAAAAATCATGTGTCACGAATAATACAAACAAACTGAAACATGCCTCCGAGACATGTAAAGCCTAGTATCACGCTGTCAATCTTCTACTTCTGAATCTGACGACACATTATTTTTCTTCAGATGTCCAAAATGTTGCTTTGAAAACAATGCAGAATAAAAGAAGTCAACATCTACAATTCTAGGATATTATTTCACAAAGTGTTTCATTTCATAAAACTTAAAACCACTTTATGAAATAATTAATATGCATTATTGACACCGTATGAGTAGTCCACACTACGTGTCCTGTGACAGGTTTCATTTGAGGTTGCATTCAGAACCTCTAATTTACTACTCGTTTAATCCCTGTGTGCAGATAGACAGACAGACTATTTGTGGAAAAGAAATTTACACAAAAATTACTCTCAGCCAAATTCCATAGTTGAACATGTACAATCAGAACACATGCATCTCTATGTAGTGATGAAGTTTCATGCAAAACTTCATCACTAAGGATGAGAACTTTCTCGAGATATCTTGCTACATGATATTTCCAAATGTTTTGTTACGCTTCGTAGTGTTATGTTCGAATAGCTAGGTACTATAACGCAAGAGTGCGCTGAAATCAAATTTGTCGCCGACTTTTAACGTTGGCTTTCCGCCTTATTATTTTCATTTTGTTTTATGAATAAGAATGTAGGTCGCATATGAGTGTACACAGTTTATTTAGACATTTATTTATTCTATTTTCTCTTTGCCATCATAGTTCCCTTTAAGACCGTTGTAAAAATATCCACTAACACTCAGCCAAATCCTATAGAGTGAGATGCAACAGAATCGAAGTCGGTGTTGCTTACATAAAAATGAAGCTTCAAGCCAAATTTCAAGTCTGTAGGTAATTTCATTTTCGAGCGAACCGACAGACTGAAAGATAGGCAGACAGATAGAAATGAAAAATGTTGTAGCCTCTAGAGTGGTAGGCTTCGATAATGCTTAGCCTATTTTAGAACACGTGCCTTAATGTGTAATCTTAGCAAGTATACAAAATGCAAGCAACACATATGATGAAAGTATATCGTAAGGCGGGTTCGTTTGACAAAACCTCTGAACAATTTTGTTCAACTAGGCTACGGGCAAAACAATGAATTTCAGTTAAAATTTTCGCGTTAATTAATTTTTCTTGGGGCCGAAATGGAAGAGTGTCAACGAGTTAAAAATATCAATCTTTAATATTTCTCAGATCTGATTCCTTAGCTTGCTACGCTGAGAATCAGCGTCAGAAAACCATTTGAAGATCTTATCCTGCTGAAAACGGTGACTTGTAATATTCTATCTCGTTGATTGACGATGATATAACTATGACTGTATTAACGTGTCTCACGGTTGGGATTCACCAAAATATTTATCTGAAAACTTTCAGCTTTTGGCGGGGAGTGGCGCGAGAGAAACTCGGTCTGGTGCACTGTCTCAGAATTCCAATACACAGAACCAAAACCTATAACCGATCCTTCACCGTTACCGCCTGTAGATTATGGAACTCCTTACCAGATCCTGTCAAACACATTGAGAGCCGAAAACGGTTTGTGGCGGAGCTGAGACGAAAATACCTGGACCGGATGATCGCGGAGGGGCTACTCTTTGAATCGTGACTGTGTGAATGGAAGAGTGAATGGATTACCGTAAGTGTAAGTTATAGTTAATAAGCCTTAATTTGCATTATTAAGATTAATTTTTTAAGAGGTTAAAAGTAAGAAAGGACCATATGGTCCTAATTTCGCCTCAATAAAGAAGTGTTACTTCTTTTTTTTATATCAAGGTGAAAATATAATCTGAGGAAAAGTTATCATTTGGTACTTTAAACCCTCCCATTTCGAATCTTCCTAAAACTAACCCGACTGACAACTAATCTCTTTCTTTGTAAAAAATCCTCTATCGATTTCACAAAAAACTAGATGTGATTAAACGAGGAAAATTTGCTCTGGGCTCTCTGACTAGTAGCCATATTCGCGCACGCCTTCAACGACTAGCCGCGATCAAACGACTTAAATGAAAACAATGTTTATTTTGCTTCTTGTTTCGTCAGTAAACGGATTGCGCCTGGATTTTGTCAGAACACTATAGGCAATACATAACAGTGAATAATAGCATCGATAAGTTGAAGGCACCATACACTGCTCAATCTTTTGCATTTGTTTTTTAATTAAAAATAGAAATAAATTTAAAATAGTATTCTTAATATTTTGTTATCTGATTTTTGTTGTTTATTACTATAATTATATCAATAAACTTCAAGTATGAATAAATTAAACCAAACAATTTCTTTGATTGTAATCGATTCGCATTACTAAAATTTTAATACTAGTTATAGTTGTTACGGCTGTTAGTGTTTTCCCCGTTATACACATATTAACTTTTAAACGAATGAGAAAAATCTAACTCAGAATAAATCTGTAGGGTAAAAAATTGCACTTTTAGGTTAGTGTCACAAGGTTGCCCTACCCCCGAAATACCACATTTTGGGCGCAATTTAAAACTTGAGATGTAAACCAATTTATACATAGTTTTTAAGAGTTTAAAAAAAGAAAATTAACAGTGGAACTTAGTGGTTGTTGATGGTGTTCACAAAGTTAAGAAGTGGTTATTCATTTAGTTATTTACTAGCTGCACATTATGGAGCTCAGTGAACACGAACGTATAACGAATTTAATGATGCTTGGTTATGTATTAATCGAATCAGATCTTATTATAACGTGAAAAACTTATTCAATGACAATTTTAAAAATCGTAGCCTTATCTCAAAATCAGGAGTGTAGAAACGAAAAAAACGTTTTGAAGAAGGCAGAGTCAAGAACCTTCCCAGAACCAAAAGATCAAAGTCAGCTACTCGCGATGAAATGTCAATGGATACTTTGCAATGTGTTATAAAGAATCCAAATGTCTCAGCTGGTTCTGTTTCAGAAACTTTATATATTCCCTAATGACAGTTGGGCGTCGTAACAAATTAAACCTTACAAAATCCACGCAGTTAGTGGAATTTATGAGAAAGACTCCTATTTTGCGAGTAATTATGAGGAATGTTGATAATAATACATACTATTACGTAACTATCAAATAAAATATTTCTTCATACGAAACTTCATTTATCCTAAACAGCAATGTAAACCAGCACAACTGTCGGTATTGGTCTGATTTTAACCCTCATTGGATGAGGTATCGTACGCAGTAGCCAAAACTTTGAAATTATGGCTATGTATCGTATGTGTTAATTTTTCGGACCCTTATTCATTGTAGAAGACCTTCCTTCTTTACGGCTGTTCGGTTAGCAAGAAACAACTCCGATATAGTCTGGTTCCAGCAAAATGGAGCACCTCCGCACTACGGTCGGGATGTCGTCATGTATTTAGACAACACCAACAATCGCTGCGTAGGAGATTATCGAGTGGCCACAGTAAACACAATATGTATTTTAAAAAAGAACTACAGTGTATAAAAGATTTGAGAAACCCAATTGTGCAAGAAATTAAAAGATTTAAGCAGGAATTTGCCACTTCAGAATATTCCAAAAGTTTAGCACACTGTCAGACCGTCGACGGCTAAAGCGTTAGCTAATATTTTTACATTGTACTTTTGAGTAACTACGATTGCCAGAGAAAATGGCAGACTAAGTAATTATTTTAACAAACTGGTTAGAATCATATGAGATTTTAAGATGTGATGTATTCACTCATTTAGCCTAACTACTTCAACAAATACTACATCATTTTTAGGTTAGTTGATGTGTAGAATTTTATTATTTACACTGCTATGAAACCCAGCTTAATAAAATAAATAATAATATATCATGTGGAAAGATATTTTAAAAAGTATAGCTTTTAAAATTATTTAAAACTTATTAAATAACATTTATTTCCACAATATGTTACTCAGTTAGAATAAGAATATTCAGTTTTACAGTCTGTATATGTGTAAGGGATTCACTCTCAATGTTACAGCAGACATTAAATTACCTGCGTTGTCGTGAGAACGTTTTTGTTTTGAAGCCAGTCACTGAGCCCACCACAGAAGTGCATGGTTATCCCCATCATTATATAGGGCAATGACGTCAGCAGGCCGTTCTGTTTCAGGTCGAATCCAAATACGTCTGCAACGTCAGTAGACTTTTACACAAGTACATCACTATAAATGTTAGTATTTCTTTAATTACTATAACTAGCAGATATTACTAAATAATATATAAAATAAACTAAACACTTTGTAAAACTGTTCCGTACGTTCAAATATTGCGATAATCAGGAAGCAGATCTCAACACAACCCCACTACTAAATACATTTCTTGTCATCCCTGTTAGATGTGGTGTATTTTTTATACTCTCGATACTGTATTAGCGTATAAAAAAAGTAAAGAATGTATTATTTTACCAGGCGAAGTTAAGGCTAAGAAGCCCTCTCTAACACTTAACCTGGCGTATACTGCATCATGTATCTTAATGGCAGCCTTATGACAACAATTTTAAAATTCGTGCACGTTTTCGACCTCATTTTAGATAGAAGCGTTATGGGAGGTCATTCACAAAATGAACTCATTTTAAAGATTCAGTTTTAATACCAATCCAAAAGTTTGATAAATAATTTAAACTTTGTTTACTTCATCGTTTAAATATTGAGAATAATACACTTCACTAAATAACTGAAAATCGTTTAAATGTGCATTAATTTATATCTATAAAGTGAGACGCCTCCGGCACGCTATGATCAAAAATTAATGCACAAAAGTGCACGAGGTTCAATATTGCTCTTGTAAGTAAAACTTAAGAGTAGTTTCCCTACAGCTGGCTCTAAGTCACATGATTGTTCTGTGATATTCTATACTGTCTAAGTTCTGCTTTTATAAATCCGATTAAAATTTAATTAATTCGAAGTAAAGTAAATTTCTTCATAATAATCTAAAGTATTTTCAACTCGTTTGGTATAGAGGTTAGAGTAGACATTACAAAGCATAATTGCGTTAAATATGTGAGTATAGGAAAAATATTATTATATTCAGGATCATCTACCTTCTATACTTATTATTCTGTAATAGTATCCAAGTATAATAATGTAGCACCAAATTTTAAATTGATATGATGCAACTATGGCATTACCGTTCATGTATGTAGGGAGCTGATTGAGTACTGTGTAGTGGGTCCAGGTATTGCAGAAGTTGGCTACGATAATTGCCCAAATTGGTATAGAAGTGGCAATTTTTTTCCAAGGATATTTCACCTACAGATAAATAAAGGATTAGATCAAATAATATAATATGTAAAAGATAATTAGCTACCACTGTTTACAACTAATAATGATAGATATAGTAGCTTGCTTAATGATGATGACATAACTAAGAAATATATGGTCTACAGCATTACGTCATACAGAACTTTAAGAAACATACCAACAAATATTACTACTGTAATGATTGGTCGATTTTCGTATCTGCCAAATGGCTTACTTACTAATCACTGTGTTGAATAGAAGAAAAGAAAAGAACTATTTTCACTTCTATATTTCGGGGGATTTAATACCCCCGTCTTCAGGAAGTTTTAAATAAAAATGAATACAGAACTATAACATGTAAACAAAAATTAATAAAACATAAATGTAAACACAGTGCATAACATTTGACAAAGTCCGGCTGACGTGAAATTTTTCTAATTCAATCTTGTTGGAACAGTTGATTTTTATAAAGAGTGGAATGCAACTTGTAATTTATGGCGAATTTTGAATGTTTTAAAATTATTTAAAAAGTTACCTTAAATTTAGACCAAATGGATTTTTTGTCTTCAACATAATTTGATGAGCTTGCTCCATGTGCTTTAATTTTAATCTGTTGTAGTTTTCATCAGGGCATTGTGGTAGTTGGTGTATTCCTTTTAATTTAAAACACTCTTCAATTTTGTCTTGTTTGTGTTCTAGACAATGTCTTGCCAATGGTTTATCTTCATCTTTATGGAATATGTCAAACCTATGCCCTGACATACGGATTCTCAAATGGTTCGATGTTTGGCCAATATATTGTTTGGAGCAAAACTTACAATTAATTTGGTATATTACATTTTTTGAATTACAGTCAATTTTGCCAATTATAGGATAGGTCATTCCGGTACTGCTGCTATTGAATTCTCTTGAAGAAGTCATAATTTTACATGTTCCACATCGTGATTTTTTACATGGATCACATCCATTTCTTGTATAGTTGATAGATTTTGGAACTAGTGTGTTAACAAGCTTGTTTTTCAAATTTGGAGGTCTTCTAAAAATTACTCGAGGTGCTTTTGAAATAAAATTTGAAGTGTCAGGGGAACTTTGAAGTAAATTAAATCCAATTTTTATAATAGAATTAATTTTGTGTAGACCAGGGAAGAATTGAGTAATAAATTTAGGTTCTTTTGAATAATCATATGAATTTTTTGGACATTTCGGTTTATTAATTTGATTTTTGACAATTTTTTTCGGGGTAATCCAAATCTTTGAAGGTTTTACCCAATTTTTCAATGTAGTTTAAGAAATCAGATTGGCTGCTGCATAGTTTCTTTGCTCTTACTGACAAACTTTTTGGAATGGATTTTTTGACGTACATTGGGTGACAGCTGGAGAAATGTAGGTAATTCATAGTGTTAGTCTCTTTTATGTGTAATTTAGTTTGGAGAAATCCAGATTCAATAAAAACATCTAAATCTAGAAACGTGACTTTAGATTTAGAATATATCCATGAAAATTTTAAAGAAGAGAAATCTTGAAGATCATTAAGAAATTGTGTCAATGAATCGACTCCATGATCCCAGATGAAAAAAACATCGTCAATATAACGTAGCCATTTCAAAGGTATTAAGCGTTGTGTATCTAAAAATTCTTTTTCAAATAAGCCCATAAATAAACTTGCGTAAGATGGGGCCATTCTAGTTCCCATTGCAGTACCAGAAGTTTGTATATAATTTTGGTTATTGAATTTAAAATTGTTCATTGTAAGTATCATTCTGATTAACGTGATAATAAATTGTGTTGTAGGTTTAGTATTATTTGGTCGTGAATTTAAAAAATATTCTGCTGCTTTTAAATTTTTTTTTATTAAGCTTTTTTAAAAAAGCTTTACACATTTACACATTACACATTTACACAAATTACACATAAAAGAGACTAACACTATGAATTACCTACATTTCTCCAGCTGTCACCCAATGTACGTCAAAAAATCCATTCCAAAAAGTTTGTCAGTAAGAGCAAAGAAACTATGCAGCAGCCAATCTGATTTCTTAAACTACATTGAAAAATTGGGTAAAACCTTCAAAGATTTGGATTACCCCGAAAAAATTGTCAAAAATCAAATTAATAAACCGAAATGTCCAAAAAATTCATATGATTATTCAAAAGAACCTAAATTTATTACTCAATTCTTCCCTGGTCTACACAAAATTAATTCTATTATAAAAATTGGATTTAATTTACTTCAAAGTTCCCCTGACACTTCAAATTTTATTTCAAAAGCACCTCGAGTAATTTTTAGAAGACCTCCAAATTTGAAAAACAAGCTTGTTAACACACTAGTTCCAAAATCTATCAACTATACAAGAAATGGATGTGATCCATGTAAAAAATCACGATGTGGAACATGTAAAATTATGACTTCTTCAAGAGAATTCAATAGCAGCAGTACCGGAATGACCTATCCTATAATTGGCAAAATTGACTGTAATTCAAAAAATGTAATATACCAAATTAATTGTAAGTTTTGCTCCAAACAATATATTGGCCAAACATCGAACCATTTGAGAATCCGTATGACAGGGCATAGGTTTGACATATTCCATAAAGATGAAGATAAACCATTGGCAAGACATTGTCTAGAACACAAACAAGACAAAATTGAAGAGTGTTTTAAATTAAAAGGAATACACCAACTACCACAATGCCCTGATGAAAACTACAACAGATTAAAATTAAAGCACATGGAGCAAGCTCATCAAATTATGTTGAAGACAAAAAATCCATTTGGTCTAAATTTAAGGTAACTTTTTAAATAATTTTAAAACATTCAAAATTCGCCATAAATTACAAGTTGCATTCCACTCTTTATAAAAATCAACTGTTCCAACAAGATTGAATTAGAAAAATTTCACGTCAGCCGGACTTTGTCAAATGTTATGCACTGTGTTTACATTTATGTTTTATTAATTTTTGTTTACATGTTATAGTTCTGTATTCATTTTTATTTAAAACTTCCTGAAGACGGGGGTATTAAATCCCCCGAAATATAGAAGTGAAAATAGTTCTTTTCTTTTCTTCTATTCAATACTGTAATGATTGCTAATATTGTGCTTTTCTAATACCCTGCAGTTATACTCAAGTGGCCAAGTAAAAAGTACTGATATAGTGCGCAATCATGTATGTATAAAAAATTTTATTTCTTACCGGTACACTATTAAACTCAGTTTCAGAGTTCCCAATGGAATCTCTTATGTATTTTAGCTCATGTTCAGAGATATGCGGGTCCTTTCCCGGATCGTCCTTCACAATGAGCCAAAAGGCGAAAACCCACGCCAGACCAACCGCTCCTGCGTAAACATAACATAGTGAAACTCAGTAACAGTGGAATATCTGGTATATTTTAGCTCCAGTTTGGAAAATATGTTTACTTTTCAGGATCGTCCTACACAGTGAGCCAAAAGGCAAAAATCCACTCCAGACCAATCGCTCCTGCGTAAACATAACATAGTGAAACACAGTAACAGTGGAATATCTGGTATATTTTAGCTCCAGTTTAGAAAATATGTTTACTTTTGTGGATCGTCCTTCACAGTGAGCCAAAAGGCAGAAATCCACGCCAGACCAACCGCTCCTGCGTAATCATAACATAGTGAAACTCAGTAACAGTGGAATATCTGGTATATTTTAGCTCCAGTTTGGAAAATATGTTTACTTTTCTAGATCGTCCTACACAGTGAACCAAAAGGCAAAAATCCACTCCAGACCAACCGCTCCTGCGTAAACATAACTTAGTTAAACACAGTAACAGTGGAATATCTGGTATATTTTAGCTCCAGTTTGGAAAATATGTTTACTTTTCTGGATCGTCCTACACAGTGAGCCAAAAGGCAAAAATCCACTCCAGACCAACCGCTCCTGCGTAAACATTACATAGTTAAACACAGTAACAGTGGAATATCTGGTATATTTTAGCTCCAGTTTGGAAAATATGTTTACTTTTCTGGATCGTCCTACACAGTGAGCCAAAAGGCAAAAATCCACTCCAGACCAACCGCTCCTGCGTAAACATTACATAGTTAAACACAGTAACAGTGGAATATCTGGTATATTTTAGCTCCAGTTTGGAAAATATGTTTACTTTTCTGGATCGTCCTACACAGTGAGCCAAAAGGCAAAAACCCACGCCAGACCAACCGCTCCAGCGTAAACATAACATAGTTAAACACAGTAACAGTGGAATATCTGGTATATTTTAGCTCCAGTTTGGAAAATATGTTTACTTTTCTGGATCGTCCTACACAGTGAGCCAAAAGGCAAAAATCCACTCCAGACCAATCGCTCCTGCGTAAACATAACATAGTGAAACACAGTAACAGTGGAATATCTGGTATATTTTAGCTCCAGTCTAGAAAATATATTTACTTTTCTGGATCGTCCTACACAGTGAGCCTAAAGGGAAAAATCCATTCCAGACCAACCGCTCCTGCGTAAACATAACATAGTTAAACACAGTAACAGTGGAATATCTGGTATATTTTAGCTCCTGTTTGGAAAATATGTTTATTTTTGTGGATCGTCCTTCACAGTGAGCCAAAAGGCGAAAACCCATGCCAGACCAACCGCTCTTGGATAATCGTAACGTAGTGAAACTCATTAGCAATGAAATCTCTGACTTATTTTAGCTCCTGTTTTGAAAATATGTTTACTTTTGTGGATCGTCCTTCACAGTGAGCCAAAAGGCAGAAATCCACGCCAGACCAACCGCTCCTGCGTAATCATAACATAGTGAAACTCAGTAACAGTGGAATATCTGGTATATTTTAGCTCCAGTTTGGAAAATATGTTTACTTTTCTGGATCGTCCTACACAGTGAACCAAAAGGCAAAAATCCACTCCAGACCAACCGCTCCTGCGTAAACATAACTTAGTTAAACACAGTAACAGTGGAATATCTGGTATATTTTAGCTCCAGTTTGGAAAATATGTTTACTTTTCTGGATCGTCCTACACAGTGAGCCAAAAGGCAAAAATCCACTCCAGACCAACCGCTCCTGCGTAAACATTACATAGTAAAACACAGTAACAGTGGAATATCTGGTATATTTTAGCTCCAGTTTGGAAAATATGTTTACTTTTCTGGATCGTCCTACACAGTGAGCCAAAAGGCAAAAACCCACGCCAGACCAACCGCTCCAGCGTAAACATAACATAGTTTAAACACAGTAACAGTGGAATATCTGGTATATTTTAGCTCCAGTTTGGAAAATATGTTTACTTTTCTGGATCGTCCTACACAGTGAGCCAAAAGGCAAAAATCCACTCCAGACCAATCGCTCCTGCGTAAACATAACATAGTTAAACACAGTAACAGTGGAATATCTGGTATATTTTAGCTCCTGTTTGGAAAATATGTTTATTTTTGTGGATCGTCCTTCACAGTGAGCCAAAAGGCGAAAACCCATGCCAGACCAACCGCTCCTGGATAATCGTAACGTAGTGAAACTCATTAGCAATGAAATCTCTGACTTATTTTAGCTCCTGTTTTGAAAATATGTTTACTTTTGTGGATCGTCCTTCACAGTGAGCCAAAAGGCAGAAATCCACGCCAGACCAACCGCTCCTGCGTAATCATAACATAGTGAAACTCAGTAACAGTGGAATATCTGGTATATTTTAGCTCCAGTTTGGAAAATATGTTTACTTTTCTGGATCGTCCTACACAGTGAACCAAAAGGCAAAAATCCACTCCAGACCAACCGCTCCTGCGTAAACATAACTTAGATAAACACAGTAACAGTGGAATATCTGGTATATTTTAGCTCCAGTTTGGAAAATATGTTTACTTTTCTGGATCGTCCTACACAGTGAGCCAAAAGGCAAAAATCCACTCCAGACCAACCGCTCCTGCGTAAACATTACATAGTTAAACACAGTAACAGTGGAATATCTGGTATATTTTAGCTCCAGTTTGGAAAATATGTTTACTTTTCTGGATCGTCCTACACAGTGAGCCAAAAGGCAAAAACCCACGCCAGACCAACCGCTCCTGCGTAAACATAACATAGTTAAACACAGTAACAGTGGAATATCTGGTATATTTTAGCTCCAGTTTGGAAAATATGTTTACTTTTCTGGATCGTCCTTCACAGTGAGCCAAAAGGCGAAAACCCATGCCAGACCAACCGCTCCTGGATAATCGTAACATAGTGAAACTCAGTAGCAATGAAATATCTGACTTATTTTAGCTCCTGTTTTGAAAATATGTTTACTTTTGTGGATCGTCCTACACAGTGAGCCAAAAGGCAAAAATCCACGCCAGACCAACCGCTCCTGCGTAAACATAACATAGTTAAACACAGTAACAGTGGAATATCTGGTATATTTTAGCTCCAGTTTGGAAAATATGTTTACTTTTCTGGATCGTCCTACACAGTGAGCCAAAAAGCAAAAATCCATCCCAGACCAACCGCTCCTGCGTAAACATTGCATAGTGAAACACAGTAACAGTGGAATATCTGGTATATTTTAGCTCCAGTTTGGAAAATATGTTTACTTTTCTGGATCGTCCTACACAGTGAGCCAAAAGGCAAAAATCCACTCCAGACCAACCGCTCCTGCGTAAACATAACATAGTGAAACACAGTAACAGTGGAATATCTGGTATATTTTAGCTCCAGTTTGGAAAATATGTTTACTTTTCTGGATCGTCCTACACAGTGAGCCAAAAGGCAAAAATCCACTCCAGACCAACCGCTCCTACGTAATCATTGCATAGTGCAACTCAATAATAGTGGAATATCTTATGTATTTTAGCTCCTGTTCAGAGATGTGCGGGTCCTTTTGTGGATCGTCCTTCACAGTGAGCCAAAAGGCAGAAAACCCTCCGCCAGACCAACCGCTCCTGCGTAAACATAACATAGTGAAACACAGTAACAGTGGAATATCTGGTATATTTTAGCTCCAGTTTGGAAAATATGTTTACTTTTCTGGATCGTCCTACACAGTGAGCCAAAAGGCGAAAATCCATGCCAGACCAACCGCTCCTGCGTGATCATAACATAGTGAAACACAGTAACAGTGGAATATCTGGTATATTTTAGCTCCTGTTTGGAAAATATGTTTACTTTTGTGGATCGTCCTTCACAGTGAGCCAAAAGACGAAAATCCATTCCAGACCAACCGCTCCTGGGTAATCATAACGTAGTGAAACTCATTAGCAATGGAATCTCTGACTTATTTTAGCTCCTGTTTTGAAAATATGTTTACTTTTGTGGATCGTCCTTCAAAGTGAGCCAAAAGGCGAAAACCCATGCCAGACCAACCGCTCCTGCGTGATCATAACATAGTGAAACACAGTAACAATGGAATATCTGGTATATTTTAGCTCCTGTTTTGAAAATATGTTTACTTTTGTGGATCGTCCTTCACAGTGAGCCAAAAGGCAAAAATCCACGCCAGACCAACCGCTCCTGCGTAATCATAACATAGTGTAACTCAGTAACAATGGAATTTGTTATGTATTTCAGCTACTGTTTGTAAATACCAACCGCTCCTGCATATAGTGTAGTTAGGTACAGAGTTAAAGTCTTGAGAGAATCCTCCCGGAAAGGGATGTCCCAACTCAAATATTACAACCGGCGAAATATTTGTCTTTAAAAATAGAGGACAAACTCGGTGTAACAATTGCATAAACTCAACTTAAAGATAAAATTCTACTTTTCATGTGTTTTAGGATAATACTGAAGGAATGCCCTAAATTTCATCCTAAAATGTACGTGTAAACTCAATTTTACTAACTCACAGTTCTCCTTCTTGTGATGGTTAATGAGGATGCTTTTACTTACGGTATCTTTATTAAATACTGACCCTCCATCGTAGGCTTTATAAATTGGTAATTTTTGTGGGCGAGGCAATTGTGTACCATTTTTTAAACTGAGTAGCAACGCAGAGCTTGTTTTGTTGGTTTAATTGAGAGTACTTTCCTTTAATACGATGTTAACATTAAGAACGCTATATAATTTTTATAGTGTGATAGGAGAGGTTAAGTATTCTCAAACTTATGTATGGTCAAATGCATATACACACCATAAATATTTTTGACTCAGTAAAAATCTACTTTCTTTTAATTAGGTAACAAATGTTTCGAGCCCAACACCTCCTGTTCACTGGTCTTGTAAGATTGTTCATTATAAAATTTAAAAATTACAAAAATAAATAGAAAGGCAAACTGAAACCAGGACCGGTACTTTGGTATTATCCGCAGACCACTACTTTTGGAAGAATATTACCTACCTGAGACCTAAAAAAGTACATTATCTAAAATAATAGACTTAGTTTGACTTACTATGAAAATCACATGTCATTATAACAGTATATTCTTGTTTTCTGCCTCCCGAAAGGAAGCGATTTCGTCGAGAATAAGGCAACTCAATCCCTATCTAAAATTTTTATTAGGGTATATACGTAAGTAGATAAATATAGAAGTGCATATGACAAACATAAACATTTAACGACCGCTACCTGATCTGAGCTTGATTTTTGGTACTATCTCGAACATCATTACACCTAAGAAGAAAAAGAGAGATGTGGGGAAGCAAGAAGAACCACAATATGAAGCAGGAATGTTTTGATTTTTGAATTAAATAAAATGTTTGCGCTTTCTACTCTTATTTCTCTTTTTTCCTAAAAGAAGGCAATTTATAAACAAAATTAGTCATTTCTCAATAACCGCCTTACACATTGCCCTGAAATGTTTACCACTTATGTATAATAGCATAATAAACAACACTTACCACTTTGGACTTATTTAGTGAAGTAGCATGTGCTTTAAACATTATTTATTATTATTTTAACGTTTGAATAATATCTTTGATAAGAAAAAATCATATTTTTTATTTGATCAGATTTATTTTTCAAATTGGTAGGGGCTGTTAAAATTAAATAAATGTGAATAGTTGAAAAACGTTCAATAGTATATCTTAATTGGTTCCTGAGAAAACGCAATATTAGTGAACGTAAATTAACATGGCGTATATAGGGATTTCGGTCTCCCTGACATTGATTTGTTGGTCTTGTTATTGAGCACAAATTTGTTATTTAATCTTTGATGCATCTCTTGTAGTTTACTAGATCTCTTCCTTGTGCATCAATTTGGAACGCCCTGTATAATAAGATAAGAGAGCTTTAATATTAGTTAGCTGGTTTACTCAGTACAGTAATGAACTGTTGACAGGATCATTAATGTTCATATCTGGAACTAAGCCATGACATGCCCTCTCAGGTCGACAGAACCTTGCAGACTTAGTGTTCTACGGCCAAACATCTTTATCTACCTGTGAAGTAGAACATTGCAGACCAACCCAGATAGGAACCAATGAGCCCAGTAATTTGCAGGCCGAGCACTGTACCCACGGGTACGCCGGAGAAAGCCACCCCCACCATGAGAGTCCGTTCTTGGGGTGGAGCCCATCGCGCCCACAAGGCTTGTAGACAAGGGTACGTTCCTCCCTACATGTACAATAATATGAGTGATTTAACACAGTTTACGAAAAGCAAAGTGCTACTATTGTTATAAGTACAGTAAAATGCATTATTATGCATTTATTATACATTTGCATTATTATACATTTTACTGTACTAGACTATAATTGAATAGTTTTGTTCCATCTCTATAGACATACAGACTCTGAACTATAGCAAATGTTTATACCGCGTCATTTCCTTAATAAACAATGTTACATTTTAATTCGATTAAAGTGAGAATTTTGATCTTACTTTTTTAAATATTGAATTTTGTGTTAGGAAAGTACAAGATGTGGAGTGTAAGCAATGTATAAAGTATAAGTATAAGCATTGATGACTTTTAATAACGAATTTAAATCCTTTTCACTGCAAATACGATTTCTACTACTAGAACTTGTTTCCATACCTCAAAAAAACCCTGGACGACTCTAGTGGCCACCAGGAGATACACGTTCACCCGGGCCAGAGGGGGACTGAACACTGTAAGCAATGCTGTCACGAAGATCCCAAACCCGAACACTCTGCTGCCACCCAAGCGGGCACCCAGCCACCCGCCCAGGATTTGAGTGCAAACGTACCCCCAGAAGAAGGAGCTTAAAACAACTGCTCTTGTTTTCGAGTCCCAGTTAAAGTCTTGAATCTGGAAAAGTAAATAATATTTAATTATAGTTTTTACTGATACTAAGTCTCAACTTCATAAATATACATATATACGTTGAAAAATTAATTAGGGTGTATTTATGAGAAGTATGTGCAAAATACTAAAACATTATTAGTGTGGCTATCACATTCGACTATCAAGCCGAAATGAGATAGTCCATCCTACTCGAAATAAAGTTTTTGTTGGGCGTACTCCTTTTCTTGGGAGTACATTTTATTTGCCCATTTATTTCTATTTACAGTATATTTGATAGTGAGTGTGTGACAACACGTAGTTTATTAAAAGTCAGGATAATGTTCCAAACGGATATATACTAAGTAAATGGTTTACCAAATTTAAGCGAAAATAAATATCACGGAGAACTCGGATTGAAGATCACGCTTACGCGCGGCATAGATTACATATTCATGCAAAGGCATAAGCCAATGAGATGTTCTTACTTCAGCCTTTAGTTATTAAATACTGTATGAGAATGTTTCACTAAAAGATTTCTAGAAACTAACGATCCACGCTCATGTCCACGAACTAATACACCCGTACTCATATCCAATTATCACTATAAATTGCATTCCGCTCGGGAAACAGGCGGTGAGATAATTATCTTTGCTATCTTAAGCCGTTTCATGCATGTTCCTCAATATAGTCATCTTTTAAAATATGGACTAGGCATAATGCACAATGCTGTATTACGAAACAAAACTTTTTTTAATATGTTGATTTTTAATCGCAATTCAACTGCAGATTTTTTAGTTTGTAAACAATGTTTCAACATACCGTATGTTATAATGAAATAAGAAAAAAAAATATTTCTTTCTTTGTAGAGTTGAGAATTAGAAATATGTTTTTTGTGATGACAAATTATGATATCTTTCTCATGTATATGCTACAAATGAAAGCCTCCGCGTTTCATCTTTTGAAGTCAAATTCGAACTGGTTTAAAAAGAGAATAGACAAAGTCACGTCGAGACTCCGGTTATCTTGGTTCTATTTGTGGTTTATTCACTTGAATAACTATAAAAAGCTTGGGAAAGGGAAGGGATTGGAGTTATGGAGTACACACCCACGTTCAGGGTCACCCTTATATTAAAGAATTCCAGGAACACAAGGAAGGTCACCATGTGCCGCATTCTCCTCCAGAATATCCATGCTACGAACACTAAGCTTTATTTGTGGTTTTTACTCACTTGTACAACCGTTCCATTATCTAAAGTGATGGGACAAAAGGAGTTCATGACGGCCACAGCCACGTTTAGTGTCACCCTTAGTATGTAGATATTGAAGAATCCTAGGAAAACAAGGAAGGTCATCAGGTGCCACCTTCTCCTCCAGAACATCCATCCTACGAACACTAAGCTTTACTTGAGGTTTCTACTCACTTCTACAAAAGTTCCATTATCTAAGGTGAAAGTAGAAAAGGAGTTCATGACGACCACAGCCACGTTCTGTGTCACCCTTAGCATGTATATATTGAATCCCAAGAAAACAAGGAAGGTTGCCAGGTGTCACCTTCTTCTCCAGAACATCCATCCTACAAACACTAGGCTCTAATTGTGGTTTACTCACTTGTACAACTGTTCCATTATCTAAAGCGACGGGATATAAAGATGTCATTGCGACCACAGCCACGTTCAGTGTCACCCTTAGGGTGTAGATATTGAAGAATCCCAAGAATGCTAGGAAAGTCACCAAGTGACGCCTTCTCTTCCAGAACATCCATCCTACAAACACTAGGCTCTACTTGTGGTTTACTCACTTGAACAACTGTTCCATTATCTAAAGCGACGGGATAGAAAGATGTCATTGCGACCACAGCCACGTTCAGTGTCACCCTTAGGGTGTAGATATTGAAGAATCCCAAGAATGCTAGGAAAGTCACCAAGTGACGCCTTCTCTTCCAGAACATCCATCCTACAAACACTAGGCTCTACTTGTGGTTTACTCACTTGTACAACTGTTCCATTATCTAAAGCGACGGGATAGAAAGATGTCATTGCGACCACAGCCACGTTCAGTGTCACCCTTAGGGTGTAGATATTGAAGAATCCCAAGAATGCGAGAAAGGTCACCAAGTGACGCCTTCTCTTCCAGAACATCCATCCTACGGACACAAAAGATAGATCGTTAGAAAATCAAGAAATAGTTTTGATTATTTCTTTAATTTATGTTCTTATCCGTAAGCTATCCGGAGGTTATATTATTAAACGATTTGTTGGTAGGGGGTTCTAGCATCTTCTATGGTATTCCCTCGACTATTGGTACACTGCAGTATTCTGACAGGTGAAAGTTTTATCCTTACTAAGAGACTAAGATACTAGGAGACTTTGATACTATCCTAAATATCATGGTAGGGAAAGCTAACTGAGCTGTGAAATGAAATGAATGGTTTTCCAAAACCTGGTCAGAAGTCCATCATTACGTAATTTCTGCAGAATTCCTCGTCTCAGATTGTGTATTCTGAACTTTTGTTTTAGGATACCGAGTGTTCCTGGCTCTTCAAGGTTCCTCAGGTTTTACTGATGAGGAACACACTCCAGTGAACTGGCTTGCATACTTTCCCATGTGTCCACCCGTATCCTGAACTAAATGCGTTTACATTCTACATCCTTTTGTCATTGAATCCTTAATCCCTTCGCTCTTTCTACAATGTTTATCGTGCAAAACGTGAAGAGTTTTATAGATAATTAGATTTCTGAGTAATAATAAATAATATTATTATCAATATGCAATACCGTAAGAGAGTTTCCCTGTTTGTCTCGGTGAAGAAAAGATATATATATATATATAATATATTATATATATATATATATATATATATATATATCTTATCAATATATATATAATATATATATATATGTGTGTGTGTGTGTGTGTGTGTGTGTGTGTGTGTGTGTGGTGTGTGTGTGTGTGTGTGTGTGTGTGTGTGTGTGTGTGTGTGTGTGTGTGTGTGTGTGTGTGTGTGTGTGTGTGTGTGTAAATTGAAATTATATTCGACCGGGAGTCAATGGTTTTATGCTCGGTGTAGGTTTCCGAAACTTATTGAACTTTTTTACTGATCGAGGCAATAATAAAAACTCAAATGTGGCTCATAGTAAGCACCCTTTAACCGAAATAGGCTACTCATGCCTACGTATGTACCACGTTTATGTTTTGTTTTCATCGGTACTACAAGACAAACTATGGCACTTTATATTTTTGAGAGGAATTATATGATTAGAGGAATAAAGTTAACCCTTTGTGATCGAATTAGATTTTCGAAAACTTTTTATTTATATTTTCTTGGTCGGAGGGAATCTTATTAATTTGAACCAGAAATGCTCATGCGAATGCAAAACCTGATGTAAGAATCAGTCTCTTAAATTCTGCTCCTCCTAGCCATGAGTACTGAAATAATATGCAACTGGTGTATGTATACCTACAAAATTCATACAGCTAAATTATATTACTTTTACTAGGGAATACGATTTCGAAATTTTCGTTCGAAGATGTGGGTAACAGCTAGTTAATTAATTATAATGGGAATACTATGGTGGAAAATCGACAGCTGCGTCACAAAGATCCCATATTGATACGGTTAACATTTATTGTTGTATATTCTGCTGAGTAGTGAACACTATTATACTATTCTGTATAATATATTGTACCATATGTTATATGAATCGTTAATACATCTTTATAATATGCCTTGCCAGTGAAGTAATTCAATATCAGCATTAAATATATAATCCGTATTTTAACTAAATTCTATATTTTAACTGTTAAATATCAAGGCCTTAAAATTACATCAAATTATTTTTATTCACCTCCATGCCTTTTCTTTTAGTTAAAATTCGGTGATGTCTTCTAAAATTTTGTGGTGTCGGCTTTCTTTTCGTAACCATCCGCAAAGAGTCATGATTTACTCAGAACAAAATGTATTGGTTATTTTTATAAATTATTTATGTTACTTACATTTTACCGATTTTTGGCGGAGTCGGTTTAGTTTTTATACTAATATTGGATATTGGTATAACTGAACTTTGCAGGTACAGATATTGTGTAATTACAGATACAAATGCTCAGAGAGTAGCAACTGACGTATAGTGATGCATAAGAATAGATTTGTGTTAGTTTTTTGGACAATTAGTTAATTTTACGAGGATTGGTAATTCAATAGACCCAGTGAGCTTTGAGCTATTTGGCAATTTTGCTTCATGTTAAACACGCTAAAGAACCGTTAATTAAATCGTTAAATAAGTTTGACATGATCATTTAGATAAATTACAATCCTAGCAAGATAATTTTCCATCTTCCATCCAAATTTTCAATATACTATTATTAGGGCGATAATCTTAACCACACAATATGTAATATAAAAGTATTTTGTGCGTTTTGCTCCGATATCCCTGTATTAGATGGGTACAAGTTTTCAGAAATATTCTTAGTAAACGCTCTCATCCACTCAGAGGTGTGTATCCACATTTTTGTTAGTCCACTTTGTTTTACTTCAGCTCACTTCAGTGTCAAGCTGACGTACTTCCTTCGTAAAAAAAACTATTAAAACCGTGGAAACTACATTCTGTCAATACATTGCAGTGTTCTCTTCCAGAATAATTAGTTTATTCGCAGTAAACAATATGAAAGCTTTATTTGTAATGGTTGAATTTGTAGCATGTACAGTCAAGATAGCTAAATAAAACTTAATGTCAAATTTGATGAAACTATACAATATAGAAACGTGTAAACAACACTCTCGTGCCTAAAGGAAACCGTAAATAGTTATTAAAACTTAATATTCAAGGAAGAGCGATAAGATCGGAACTGAACACTTTTTTAATGTAATACAGGATATGCCAGTAATTGGAATTATTATCTACTAGAAAACACAATTAAATATAATAGTTTAAGCAAATTCTGAAAATACAGCAGATTTTTATACTACAAGCAATATAAGTTTATGAGTATGAGATAACCAACATAATCGAGAAAAAAATCGAATACCATAGTAATTACGAGTACAAACATTTATTTCGTCATAATGCAGAACAGTGGAAGTTTAAGTGGATGTTAAATTTTGCATTTTTTATTTGAATTACAAACAGCCCAGTCATATGCTATAGATATTGAACCTTTAATTGAAATATGTCACAAAGTAATTTCTATATCACTAAATTTCATATTAAAGTTTTAATAAAAGTCCCCGTCCACATTTCCCTGCCCAGCGTTTTGTAATTCCCTAGAAATTTTTTAGTATGCACCATTGTAGGCCAAAATCCTTAAAAAAATCGAATTGTTGTTAGTTATATAAAGAGCCTTCCTCTCACCGAATAGGTCGAAAGTTCACAGGAGTTGATCCCGATTTACGATTTTTTGTGTATTACGAGATTAACGTAGTCTGATATTACCCACTATTTACGTCTCTAAATTCTCCATTTTCCATTTTATCATTACAAATCTGTCACTGAGGTTATGATCAGAAAACTGATGATTACATTTTTGGCGGTAAGGTTTACTTCTACCTCATCATTACAACAACTTATTTTCTATATATGTCTTAAGATGTTCATAAGGTTTCAAGATGGAGCTTTATAAAGAAGATTTGGATAATACAGTTACACAGCAGCGATATGGTTTAATACGATAAGTATCGTACTTACTGACCAACTCCAACCAAATCCAGCTAAGGTTGTTTATGTTAACGTTTGTTTGCCAGCTGCATACGAGTATAAAAATAGTTTCATGGAGGCGATATCTTGCACATGTGCAAAGATTCTACCCTGGCATTTATTAGCAACTTACACAAAACTATCCGTTTCTTAGAATTTTTGAAAATTGTACGACTGTGAAATTTTTTGCATCTTGTACGATTTCATGATGAGTGTGGTCCAGTGTTTGAGAAATACAAGTATGATATATGACAATACCAACCAAGCTTAGTTAGTTTCATGATGTTTAACTCATTGTAAACAAATGTTGCGTTATTTTTTCGGAGAATGTGTTATTTTCAAGTGGATCGTTAATCCAATAAGTCCAATGAACTTTGACCTATTCGGTAATTTTGCTCCATGTTAAGCAGGCTAACGAACCGTTAGTTAAATCCTTAAAAATGTCTCAAGTTTCGCACGATCATTGGGAGAAATTGCAATCCTGGCGCCAACGTGAAACTTCCATCTTCTATCCAAATTCCTCCATAGCCAAATGGACGAATTTATAACCATATGAGTTAAGTTTCATAATTTTTTCTCATTTATTTTCATAAATAGACTATTATCTTAAATTGTAAGTTTTAACATTCATGCATTTTTAACTAGGTATCTAGCCCAAATATGTAAAAATGATGTATTTAGAAACCATAAATTATTAAAACTATTTATGCGCTTAAATGTTTAGATGTGTTGTATAGTTGTAATATGGTGGGCTACGACATTTTTGGAAATAATATTCTAGAATGCCGGCTACTAGGAACCGGCTGTAGTGAGACAACCTTGATATTTTCCCCACAAGGTTAAACCCCACGCACTTATACGATCTTATTTTTGAGCGTAGGGTTTTGCGAATGTTTTGTCAAATGTATTAGTACGCATAAAACTCTTTATAGTTCTTTTTTAGCATATACTTTTACAGTATAAAATTAATGAAGAACATAAGATTTCTTCCCGAATAGTCTTTAAAAATATTTAAAAAGTTTGGATGTGTATTTATTATATGGTTAAAATAAGAAACCGCCCATAACTCGATGGCTAAAATAAGGGGGTAAACGTGTAAGCGGTTTAATATTGTTTTTATGTTGATATAATCACGATAGGGTTATTAATATTATTTATAATACAGTTATGTTTGGGCTAGTAAATGTTACATTTTTAAATATTGTATTCTTCTATATAGTTTTTGAAAGTATTATTTGAGAACATTTATGAATTATTTAATTTGGGGTTATGCTTAGCGAATTTAATGTATTTTTTACAACATTTCACCTTTACATGCACCACGTGACATACAACTTAAATTTATTTCTATACAAATCCCGATTGTTATTGGGAGGTTTGGATGCTCCGATTTCATAACAACATAATTATAGGAAATACGCGTGTACGTTCCAAGTAGCTCGACTCTAGTAATTTTTTATTCATAATCCTGCAGGCGATTTCTCAAAGTTTAATATTTTGTGTATTAAAGAGTCTATACTATTAAAAAAAAAACTCTAATACAGGTTTCGAGGTTCATGGGTGCTTTTTACAGCCATATTTTTGGTGTTCAAGCCAAGGGACTAGAAAAACGTAAATTGTTGGAAGTATGACCCGACTACATCATACTTTAATAACTGATGATCACTAATCATTGATGTTGTAATCTGAAATTAAAATTTGTCTACTGTATACAAAAGTATTGAAACAATTCTTGGAATATTTACACTGTTTATTTCTAGACATTAAGCAGTATAGTTAAATTAATTTTACAATGTAAATTATTATTTTAATTCACTTTCTTACCTTTGCTGCTGAAAAATTTCCATATATTAAACATTTTATAACCGGTATTTTGTAAAATTTTAAAAAGGTTCACTTATTTATATGTGGCCTGTAAAACGTTTTATATGAAAAAACTTCTATTTAGTAAGGATCTATTTTTACGCTTTTAAAGAACAAATCCAAGAAAACCCAAAGCAATAAAAGCAATCACTGTAGTGTGTTACTAACTCACATGACGCAGGCCCGTGAGCGGCAACTACTGTAGTGGTACACTGCACTCTACCGTAGTTGTAGCTCTACTGTATTCCAACGTGTCGGTATTCCACACGGAGCCGGCTGTCCTGACGCAACCGTTTCATTAGCTATCACTCACTAGAACTGCAGTGAACCCAGCCTGTATCATTTCTAAATTGCACCATTGCGAATTTTTTTGTAAACAAACTCAGTGTGTCTCCACCTAATTAGCATTACGCCTGTGTAATGTTCTGCATCTGTCATACTTAATTTTATAGGCTGATTATTCTAATCAATTTTAAATTAGAATTTTCTCCGTGACCTTCATTACTCCATCTTCAGACATATTTTCAGACATGAGAGATTCTTAAATATACCTATTGTACCTATTTAACACTATTTCGCACGTTGATCAATATAATAGGAGACGTTTTGAAAGGAATAATATAACATTGTTTGTCTCTAGATTGATTTTTAAATTTTATTAAAATTTAAATCCACCTTATTATAAATTGCTGGAAACTGTCCATTTTTCAAATATGTTTTGAACTAAGAATGATTGAATGATTTATGGCATTATCAAGTTGATCAATCATTTACGTGTCGAGGATATTGACTACGTATTTCAATTTTAAATCAAATCCATTTAATATTTTCAAAGAAATAAAAAAAAACTCTAGAAACACCTTAAAACACCAAAGTATTATGTTGAATTATTTAATTTTTGTACAGTATTCTATGTTGTGAAATTAAAAAATTTTTAATGTATTTAATATTATAATATAACAATTATAGCTAAATCTCTGTTATAAATAATTTTAGGATATACGATGAATTTTAAAAGTACAGTAATTTAAATTTAATAATAATAATTTCATATTACTATGTATAACATTATGAAATTTAAAATGGTTATGTCATAAAAATCTTAAATTTCATTTTCAAAAGCCCCAGTTGTACTATTAAATCCATAAACTTAAATCACAGCCCCTTAGATTTCTTAAAGTAAATGTTTCATTAAAAATATTATTTTTCATACTACAAATAACTAAAAGTTTTCATTTTTTGAAATTTGCGTGAGTTATATACACTTTAAAACAAAAAAGTTTGAAATATATATGAACTATGTTTGTCCATCTATTCGTCTTTAGTATACCTTTTGATAGAAATATTCTATAAAAACTTGAAGTTTGTTAAATGGATTTTTCTATGTTCAAGGAAGAACCATTTTGGGTCAAAAAATCAAATTCCTGTCCCTCCGTTTGTTTATGCAATAACCCTTTTCTTACGTTAAACACTCTAATGTAATAAATGAATATAAACCAAAAAAACGGATGATTTTTTTGTTTATATTTATGTATTACATTAATCAAACTGTATTTGAGTTTAATTTGTTTGTAATTTGTGTAATTTATAACAAAAATATTAGTTGTTAGAAACCGATCGGTTTTAACATCCTAAATGTATTTTTACGATATCGTTATATGTTACCGGGTAACTCTAAAAGGTACGCACCTTAGCTTTCCAACGGTTAAATTTACAATATTTTAAGGATATGGAACATCATCAACTAAAGACGCTTCTGATGGATTTCAAAACTACCCTATTCTCTTTAAAAATTTGGGTGGAAGGTTTATTCAAACATTTATAATATAATGGCCCATATAGTAATGTCTCTAATGGTAAACTTATGGGACAAACCCAACGAACAAAGGAACCACATTTCTGACAATTCATTCCAAAATGGGTACAGTTTGAACAAAGGAATAATTACAAATTTAATTGCATACTGTGTTAGAAGGACCAACTACACCCTTCCATTTATTATCTTTAAAATGAACTGTCTAACGAGTTACAAATAAAGTTTTTTCATCCTCCTCAAAAAGCAAGGAGCACAGTATGTATGTTTGAATAAGACATTTTAACTGTATTCTAATCGATTAAGACATAACTTATGTATTAATTTTATCACGACTTTTATTTAAAGTATTACACTGGTATCATCATATTTAAAGTTTTTAGTTACCTCTAAATGCAAATCCTTTTGGGCATTTGAAAGTTCTTAACTGTTCAAAAAGGAGGGGCTCTGTTTATGTTTAAGGTATTTTTAGAGTCTATGTATGGCACAATGCAGTATCAGCGATGCCATCTTGTCCCGGTGATTAGGATCCTTTGCAGAATATTTTAGACGATTTACTTCAGGTATAGTAAAACATATAAACATGTCTTGCTTACTTTATCATCTACCTGTGTGTGCGTGTTTAATTTCCTAATTAAACACACACGGATTGTGAGTTCCTAATCACAACCCATGCCCACATGCATGCTTAAACCCGTACGGTTTTATTATGCGTAGATATTCGTCGTAATAAGGCCTGGCATTTGGTTGCAAACATAAACACAAGTTTGTTTAGTTTTAAAGTAATGCCCGTTTTAAAATGATCAAATACTCTTAATCAAAATAACGATGATGTTGTATAAAAACTAAAAGTGATATTTAGATTTAGTTACCTAAAAGTATCTAGTTTTGAACGTGTTTTATTAAGATTGAAGAACAAAATATACTTATAATTTTGTATGATCATATTTCAGAGAATCAACATTCAATATGAGTCTTCAAACGGTAAATTTAATTTTAATAATCACTTTGAACTCAATATTACTATATAATGTAACGAAAAGATTTTAGTTTACTAACTATATTTTATGTTTTCGGAAAAGTCCTTTGTTTTCGAGTTGCTTTTCGTTATACATTTCTTTAAAATACAACAGTTTTGAATGAAATAATGTGTGTTGCTATCACTTCAGTCTTATTAACCCAATTTTCCCTATAACTTGAAAAATGTGTAACTTGTGTAAGTGTCAGAGAAATAGTTCTTCCAGCTCAGTCTAAAGATGTACGTAGGTTTTGCGCCAACTGAAATATTATAATTTATTTTCATTGGATTTACATGTATGCAGTATCTTGAAAATTGTAAGAGATAAAAAAAATGTATTCAACAAAAAGTTAAGGGAATTAAAAATAAAATTAGGCCCAAAACAGATCCCTGCGGCACGCTATATAAAATTGTAATCGAATTTTCAAAGCTACCAATACATACAACTGTTTACGATCACGGATATATGATCTGAACCACGCATGAACTATACCATGCACCCCCTGCCCTATCCGGCATCTTGCTCCTAAAAAAACCAACTTCTAAAATATCCAGCAAGGTTCCGAAGCAGCAATTCTACACTTTATTGCTGTACAAGAATTGAAATTAAAACGCAGTAACAAACAGAAACAAACGTTTAATTATAATGTATCATACAGGATCGTCAGACATAGCTTTGTTATCATAAGCGTGATCGGGCTTCTGAAATGTTGTCGTCTGTGGTGCAGATTCTTCTATGGCCCAGGGTTGTCTCTCCCCTGAAGCGAATATCCCGTAGAAAAGTGCACCCAGGAGATAGATGGTGCTGGCTACGTAGAACACGACCTGCCACTGCTCCGCACTCTACATGATATATAACACATTACATTATAAGATAAATATTTTAAGAATCAAAAAATCTACGAAAGAAATTATTCTAAATAGATAACGAAAAAATTTAATACGAGTTAGTAAACACGGAACAAAAATCAATATCAAGGCAGTTAAAGGAAAGTGAATAAAAGAAAATTGTGAGGGTGTTTAGTCTAAATTGTGATATCCGCTTCATCCTGTGGAGTCTGAAAAGCTGCTCATTTTGGATGAAGATAATGAGTGTTTTCAGTAAGTCCACACACGAGAATAATCTCTTTTATCTTTATCATCAAAAGAACAAGCCTCTAATGAGTTCTTCTGATGAACGTTTTCTTTAAAAAAATCCTTATATGTAACATTTTATTATGAATATCCTGCAAGCCATGAGAACATTCTCTAGATATATAATCAGTAACACAGGCAGTATCGATGCACGTAATATAATAATATATCACCATTATTATTTCAGATTATTTTGCTTATAGGACTAATTATGAGAAATCACTTTGGAATCGCCTAATTTTATACTTAGAAGACAGGATGAAACGAGGTTGACTCGTTGAACTTTACTCATTTTTTAAGATGGATATCTTCGGTTTAAGATGTTATACAAAAACTGCTACTAATACATATACGCTTAAATGGCCGAGTTGGGGAAGCAGAGCTATACCAAGACTGGCTGAATCAATCAATGATCAAATAAGACCAACGGTCGATTTGGCCCATTTTCTTTCTCTTCTTTTTCTTTGTTTTTTTATGCAATAACTATTTTCTCACCTGATAGAGAATATATTTCAATCCTAGAAACGTTACATTATACATTTTGTAACACATAACGATGCAAATGTCCGAAATCCTATTATCATTCAAATCCATCGTCAATACAAAAACTATAAACATAGAATTTAATGTTTTCCTGATTATTTCTTACGTTCCTTTTTGTATACTAAAATAATAACATGGAATTAATATAATTACTTCTTTACTTGAAACTCTATTGGCATGTTTAGTTTTGTAATTGTCTTCCGCTGTCACAGGATATTCCGTATCCTGTCAGGCGATTCGTGTACCCAGAATATTTTAATTTCAAAACTTAAAATTGTATATGACATATACTGTGTTATCATCGCTCATATATTTATCGAATTCACGCTTTTGTTATTTGGTCCGATATGTCGAGTAGGCCTACACTAACCTTATATACAAACTGTCTTACACGTTTTACAATAATGCATGCCTGACAAAAAACCAATACTATTAGTTAGTTGTGTGAAAAGATATGAGAGGGAAGACAACTAACCTTATCTGTGACGATGTAGCCAGTGAGAATAGGACTCACAATGCCTGGAATGCTTGCAAATGTGTTGGACAGGCCCATCAGTACACTGGCATATTGAGGCGCTATGTCCAGGTGGTTTACGCTGAAACAAACAACATATTAACTGTGTGAAAAATAACACCCGTGCCGTGGTCAAATATATAATATCTACGAAAGTTGACAGTCATTTTAATTATTATTAAACATTGTTGTAATTTATTTGGTTATTTCTGAACGTTTAGTTTGTGTTTAACTGAGACATTCTTTGGACCTAACTGTACGTTCTACTAAATTACAAAACTAAATTTTTTAAATCCAATATAATTCAACATTCAATTGTTCTGTACAATTGTATATACAAATTTTAAATCTGTGGTGAAAAAACAGGTTAAACGTGACTAGACGTCGGGTAGCGCGGTAGGATTGCTATCGGTCCACAGCGGAGAACATTCATGTCCGGAAAGCGACATGTTATACATTATGTAACAATAAACATAAATAATAGGTTTCCCAGGTCATGATGACCAGAAAAGAGACATTTGGACCCACACAATATATCAGTGCTGATCTTGATCTCAGATCGGACTAAAGCGATTCAAGCAACCGTAGCTAAGTACACGGGGAGGCGAAACTCCTGCCTAAGTTAAATATGTCGATGTATAAAGCGAACCCTTGAAATGAATCTAAACTGAAATATATTAATCCAGCAGTTACCCACGGCGGCTTTGTACGCAATCTTGTAGGCTTTGAAAGTGTATGAGCACTTCTGCTTCAAGAGTTACATTTATGACTCTAATGTTTAGTGTGACTTGTTACTACGATTAAGAAAATATGTCCTAAAGTGTATATTTATGGCCATTTTAAGTTACTACGGTCTTAGTATTTTTTGTCTCATAGTCGATTTTGCCTTGTTTTCCTAATAAAGAAAATATACATGCATGAACAGGTATGAGAAGGCTACTTCTGTCAAAAGACAACTAACATGGAAAAAATAAAATAAGTATAGTAAAAATAGTACTTTGTCTTTGATATCTGCATTGAAGTACTGAACAAGTAATGGATACTTAATATTTGCTAAAATTTACACTTAAAAGTATATTTTTATTAAAACTTCCTATTTGTATCTGGATATTTTCTTACTCTGTGCTCAACAGCGCGGTTTCATAAAAGGTTGAAATAAGAATTAATTGTTATTACTATCAAGCTTACTGTATGTTTTCACACTATAAATGTAAATGCATTCAGAATAGTGGTTGTACTGTCATAAAATAATAATTATACAGAACAAGGGGTTCTTTCAATTAATATTCCGCAACTTTAAAGACCAAGATGGGATTTTTCGTTACTTTAGAGACTAATGGGGCGTAGCCCGGAAAGATTTACGAAACAAGAGTAGGCCTATATTCGTACCCTAAGAATGTGCATGTAAAATTTCCTTATTATTGGTGCAGTACTCACATACGCCTACACAAACAGGCACCATTATATTTTTATATAATAGTATAGATATTGATATACTTATTTTTAATAACTTCTAAGATATAGGAAAGCGAACAGTGAGGTTATTACTATTATCATTTCTATTATAGGCATCCATACTGTAGTTTTCATAATGCTCTTGGATTTTTGCGTGTTTTTACTGTCGAATATATGTGCTCAACTCTTGAATTTAATAAACTCAATAACCAGACAAACTCCTCTTAAAAACTATGTTCTAGATACTATTGTAGTATTATAGTCAGAAACTTATTTAGAGTTAGCAAGAGCGTTCTTGTTTCTTTGTTGTATTGAATGGTTTAAAATACTAGAGTTATGAGTTTCATCTAAAAGGGATTGTATGTATCCTTTTATTTGATAATGGATTTTACTTCATAAAAACCATCTGTTTGTAAAATTACATCCAACGTCTTACTATGTGCATGGTTTCCATTATTTTTAACAATTTATTGTATCATCTAAAATTTATTTTTATAACACTCGTACATTAGTTTTTTACGTTGCCATAAAATTGGAAATATTTCATGATTTTAAGAATTCCGTATAAAAGAACCCAATAAAACTCCTTCCCCGTACCTGAATGGCTACGCCCTGCCCTTGACGATCGTTATTTATTATCGCCCAGTAGTCAGTGGATGGCCATTAGTGATTGACAGACCTATTGCAAACTGCCTTCATTAGTTGAGTTATAATAATAGGGGCATGTTTTAGTGATAGTGTGAGAGATAGTGGAGTTGATACTTAACGTGTTTTTATCATTGCTGACTTTGCGGTCTCTACGCTTTACGTAATGTATTTTATAGGCTATTTTAATATTTAATCCTTTGAAAATAATTAAGATTTGTTATTTATACTAGACTATAGTTAAGTGTTAGGCTGGTTATCCAATTACAGAAGAGATTAGACGAGAAGCTCCTGCAGGAAAATCAGATTTGGAAATCAAAGGGTATGCGGAAATCAAAGGTCTGTTCGGTTAGTGCTTTAACGCTGGTCATAGCACAGGCTGTAGATCAACCTGAATCAGAATTATCTGTTTTGTTGTCGTTGAATGTTACAGTCAGGTAGGAGACTTAAAGATGGTATGAAGTCAGAGCCAATTATAGGCAGTCTTACGTCTACTAAAAAAATAACTCCGGGTGAAGTCTCGGCGCTAGCCTAGATGGATACGTAATTTGAGTTGGCCGTAAGTATGAACAGTGGAGCAGTTTGCAGCAGTTAGTTCAACGGAAATCTGAGGGTTTTTAGTAGACTTTTCGGTAATCAACAGACATCTGGCTCTACTAGTATATTAGGAATTGAATTTTGCTTTCCTGATCTGTGATGAGGAGCCGTCATCCACCTTGGGAGCAGCCAGTTGACGTCTTTACTGACTGCTGGGGAAGTTTGTTAACCAATAAAGAGATATTATAACAACTTGTTGATCAAGTCTAAAAATTAAGTTTTATTGCTATGCCTAAATAAATATTAGTTCAAATGAAAGTACTCTTAAAAATATGTTGTTAGTTTTTCGTTGTGTCTAGATGGATTAAATCTAAATTAAGTTTTACGGGGTAACTAATCTCTAAATATATGCTAAGTTGGTAATGATAAGAAAAATATTATTTTACAAAAGTTATCATATAAATATATACTATTTGTTCAAATGAACCCTTTTGATACTCTCTCTTTTCGATCCCATCACTCAACTGTAGCTGACGATTGATTTTTTTCTTCGGGGAACTTTATCTATTGATTTCTGTTAAAATCAAATTCTTTACTACTTCTTTTTCTAAGGGGCGGCCTATTGCCATGGACTTAAGCCTCAAGGCCTTTGTGCATCTAGGAAGTACACCAGGAGGCCAAACTGTCTACGATTTCAGCAGTCCTACAAATCGCCAAAAACAAATGATCAGGCTCTCCTGGAAAACAATTCGCCACACTCTTCAAGACTACCAGATTGCGTAGCGCTCCCTTACTATTGCAGGACAGTTAAAGAGCAGAAGTTCAGCAGTTTTCTCTTGTTCGTCACACATTCTACAGAGCAGATCCTCCCGAAGAATACCGAATCTGTGAAGATGCTTTCTCAAGTAAACATGTCCCGTAACTATACCCATAACCCTAGCAGACACCGATCTACTTAAGAAGAGAAGGTTAGACGTCAACCTGAGAGAAGGCGACTGTAGGACCATTCTGCTCATTCTCAGATTCAGATGCAGCCTCCACCTTCTCTCATGTTCCACGTGAACCAATTTCGTCACAGCCCCAAAGGATTCACTCTAGAAATACCAAAGAACGGTTGAGGCCAAGTCGTGTTAACACTGCGTTCAAGTTCTTTTGTTATCAGAGATCCTCCCATCACCAGGAACCCAACAAACAGTCACATTGTTGATTCTACGAGTACCAAGGGAAGAAACGACTTGATAGCAATCCCAGAAAAGTTTGGAGTTGAACCCACAAGAGCCCAACGCCTTCTTGTTTGCCTATAAAACGCAAATTGGCTATCGGCTCTTGGACTAAGTATTTTAAAAGCCTATCTTAATGTGAAATACGAGTTAATCGTAACTTCGTCATCTATATGATGGAGACATAGGTACGAGGTTAGTACTTATAGTTTATTGCACTTTAGACGGGTGATAGGCAGCACTTGGACTTTTCGCCACAGAATTGTATACAACTAAACAATAGCTCATTACCTGAATGCAGGCCAAGCAAACGCTCCCAGCCCAACAGCCATGACCAGACACAATATCACGCCGTTAGCTGTGTGTAAGTGTCCTGCCAGGAACATGAAGATGGTCTGGCTTATGAATGCTCCACAATTAAAAACTTTCCGCACCTGAAACAAAAGTACTGCGTTATGTAGTCTGAGCAATAAAAGTTTAAACAGGGAGTTTTAGGAATATTTGTCCACTAACCTATAAGGCACGCATTTTCGTTTTATAAAACAGATCGTATTGGTAAATTTAAAGCATACAATATTTGAATCTATATGCTTAAGATTAAAATAGACTAAACTCCCAACAATTATTTTGAAATTTAAATTCAACATAACATTAAAATCCTTAGTCAAACGTTTAGAATCCAAAGGTTTCTGCCAGGCTTATTCAAATACACATTTTGATTTAAGATGGATTACAATAAAAGTTGAGAAGCTAAGTTAAGGCGACCGAGGTTCTAATGATCCGGTCACACAAATTTCGTCTACACAAACAGCACAACACAAGTAAATCGTATCTGTGTGGAGATGTTTTCAGACGTTTCCGGAGCAGTCTGCAAGCTGTGTCTAGCTCTTTTCAAACGGTTTGATCAAAAGTTTGCGTGTTTCTGGAGAAAAAAATACAACCTTACCTGTTTCCCAACTAAATTAATAACACAATAGGGGATTAAAGCCTTCCTGCCTCAATTCTGCATTTGTAAATTTGGCAACATTTTCGTATATAATGTATCTTTTAGAGGACGAATAAAACTCAGGTAACAAATTTCGTAGTACTAGATACGTTGTATTAGATAGCACAAAAATTCTTACATAACACTATTAAGTTATGTCTAAATATTATGTTTAATTTACTTTACTTTAATTAATATGAGTTCCACATAAACTAATGTGGGTGCTGGGAGGCAGAAAAAAGAAGCGATCCTCATAATAACATGTAATTTCCCCAGTATGTCAAGTAATATTTGTTCTTTGTAATAATGTACTTTTTTAAATGTATATTTTCTGCCTTGGGCTATACAAAAGTCAATACAATCTTAGAATCTGTAAGTATTATCTCAGTAAAGCTTCTGAAACCTCCAAACTGAGGTAAGAAGAAACTACGAATGCCTCTCTCTCGGTAAGTTAACCACAAGCCAAAGTCACGTTTTCTTCAGCCACCAACTTGACAAACACGTTGACTCGTGTAGACATAAGTAACATGCTTTTAGGTGGAACAATATTTCTATAAAAATATCCAATTCAGAAAAACAGCACTGTGCCAAGTTTGCTGACTTCTCTCTTACAAATATCAGTATCCATACAGTCCACAAACGTGGACGAGGCTTTACAATTTCTCATAGTAAACAGCATTATCATGACTGTCTGCACGACATAATTAAAAAATTAGCGTTTTTAAATTTCTATGTAATTAGTATCCTTACAAAAGAAACACTCTTGGTACATATGTTCCAGCTTACTTGTGTGGTGGTGAGCACTTCCGTATTCCTCAACCAGTCAGCCAATGTTCCAGCGAACTGCATGATGATAGCCATCACCAAGTATGGCAGAGATGACATAAATCCGGCTTTCTCCAACTGGAAGTTGAGTGTGTCTGTAATCACATTTTATGTCATCTCTATAAGTCATTAATATGTCACCTGCAAACACTCACTATTCATAAATTGCATGCTCATTAAAGTACTATTAATAATAATATTCTTTATTGCAATCGTCATATACAAATAAAAGTCCTAATCTAATAACTAACACAATTTAATTTTAAGTAAATAATAGATAAATATCAAATTATAATTACACTTTGGATACGTGACACCTGTTGTCGGTTTCTCGATTGTGGCCGAATTTCTTTTGAAATCAAAAGGGGAGTTAGAAAAAATTATTTTGTAATTGTTACTGAAGACTACAACGGTTGCTTCGCAAAATAAACGGATCAAGTAACGTGGAACGTGGTTTCTGCTTGGATGGATGATCGCTGAGCGATCCTGTCCTTGCAAGCAGCCCGCCTGCCCGTCCATTGTTTGTGGTTCGCCTGGTAAAATAAGACATATTTACTTACTTTTACTTACAACCCCAGTGGCCCATCGCAAACTCGTCATCTGAGTAAAATTCCCTAGACACTAGGAAGTGTTCTAATCGAAATTTATATTTTTTGGGGTTATTAACATTCTAAACACTCTATTAAATTTGTATCTCGAACAGCCGCCCCATAATCTCAGACCATAAGCTAAATTTGGCTGCATTAGGCAATGTAAGTTATCTTCAGATGTCTTCATTGCATTAATAACATAAGTTTATAAACACCCACTTATCTCCAAGGCTCGAAAGTTAATGATATAAAAATATTTAAAGGCCATAAATCGTATCATCATAACCTTATAGCTTTTATAGGTAGAATTGTACATATACCTGTATAAATCCAATCGGAATAATTCTTGAGCAAATAGATTTCAATTCATCTATGGGGTTTTTTTGTATTATACATTAACCGTTTCATGAGAACACTAAACCAATCTTCGTTGAAGATCCTATTTTTTGTAATATCTATCTTTGAAACTAAATGTTTCTACTTCATTGTAGTAACAGAAGGTTCATTAACTAAATACAGTCATTAATAAAGTTAGTACCTTTCATGAATGTGGGAAGCTGAGTGAGCAGAGTGTAGAAGCCCCAGTTCTCGCAGAAGTGGGCTACTACGATGGACCATACGGGCATCGACGTGAGAAACTTTGCCCAAGGATACGTGACCTGTAACAGTCAATACGTGATCAATTTCCTGCAAATAGGTTTTTAAATTGATTTTAAAATTAGGTTATTACAAACACATTTACTAGATATACATGTTACATATACACATATACACTCTATGCTCGGTGGCTTCGACCCACTGGACCTAAAGGGTCATACTTCAATGATTTGGAAGCATTCAGTTTCGGGGATGGATGATAAACAAATTGACCCCATCTTAAAAACATCTAAACTTCAATATGAATATAAACAATTTACTAAGCGTTTAAAAAAATAAACCAATTTAATGGGATATTAAATGATCCGACAACGAGTGAGTATCGCATAGACGGACAGACATATGTACGAACTGCCCTGTGACCTTTACAATCCAAAAGCAATAGGATATTTTCTTAGACCAAGAGGAAACTATATAACAATTTACAAATCTTTATCGCACAAACAGACAAACGGATGGACTGCTCTTTTGCCATTTGAGTACTTTGAGTGCTAAAGATTTGTGATTCATTTCTTTTTTCCGGGTAGTATAATAAGATAGACCTTACTGGATAAGGTTAGAATAGAAGGGTTCATGGAATGATGCCAAATCACCGACGTTGTTCTAGCTTCATATATGACAAACGCATGATAGAATCTGGGAGGGAGAGAGGGCACTTCCATCTCGTTCAGGGTCTCCAGAGCTGGAGCGGGGTCCACGGAAGAACCACCACTTACGACACTTTTCTCTTGTCACTAACAAGTCACTGGGGTCGGGGAAGGACGCAAGTTTGGAAGGAATTCATATGTCTATCGCACACGAGACAAAGTTCAAAACGGAACTAGTACTGGAACTGTGGCCACAAAGGGAATCGGGACTCAAGGCAACGGCACTATTACAGCCAACGAGGAAACGGAGAGTTTGTTGAGATATCGCTCATCATGAGACGATAGTTAAGTCGCACTGCTACAGCCAATGATATATACACAGAGGGTTTAATAACCACGCACCTTGGTAGAGAGTAAATAAGACCGCTTCTGCTTCTTCATAACGCGGCAAGTTCCAAGGCGAGACTCTTATTACGTACGAGAAGACAAAGGGCGAAACCTTTGCCGATCTACCGCTACCGGAAAATGTCATGCTCAGATCGACTCCGTCGGTACACTGACCGGATCTGGCGTCGAGGGAGTCCCACCAATGAGAGAAACGGTGTGGTCGACACATGGTACGATATGTCCAAGGTACACTAAATCAGATAACTGGTTTTACCTTAGAATGCCCTGTACTATTTTAAATATAGCGAGAAATCTTATTCTAAATAATAAAACTAAGTCTACTGTTACTAAACCTATTGCAAATGTCATACAACTTTAATCTTAGTACATAGGTTCGATAACTGCGAAGGCCAGTTTGTCTGTCTGTCCTTATGTCCGTATTCGGGATGACCCTTGACGGAAAGCTCCTGAAGACTTAGTATATAGGTCCACTTTGGTCCACAGAAGTGCATTATTAATTTTGGGATCAAAGGACCAAAGAGCAATCCGACCGTCTGTCTGTCTTCATTCTTTACGTTCTCTCGAGTAATTCGATACTACTGTATATCAGTGTATTCCAGTACTAGTTTGCAGCATTAGGAGCTTCAGGTGCAAGGCTACGTTTGTCGCACGGCTAATCTTTCTGATTGGCTCATTGCGCTTGCCACCTTAAAATGTCAAGTCTTACTCTGCTTGTTTAATAAACTGCATTCTAGCGACGATTGAATAATGCCATCAATTTGCTGCCAACTTTTCATCTCACCAGAACCTTGTTGTAGCTAAAGTCCTGCTGGTTTCACTATAAGGGGCATGCAGGTTGGTAGGTACGGCAGAATATTTTGTGTTTACAACATTGGATAATATTATAACTTTTAAAAAGAGACAGCAATAAACTTAGGTGCAAAATCTTCTGAAGAGGACTTTGTAAGTATCTGTGTTCTCGTTCTAAGTTGAACTTGCTGGTTCCAACTTTATGTTGCAAACACTACAAAATGGAAATTTTATACCGGCTTCCATTATTTCATGCGTTCCATTATGACAAAAAGTTTGAGATTAATTAATCAAATTCAAAATAAAATATTCTAAGTAACATTAAATTCATTAGATGATAATACCAACAATTTAAGAGCCGGTTCACATATTAAGAAATTATACTATTACCTACGTGTTTAGCAGCAGTGTCGTTCGGTCCACCACCAAGAGACTCTTTCAGGAACTTTAGTTCCTCAGGAGAGATATGAGGATCGTCTTCCGGTTTGTCCTTCACCACAGTCCACCAAACAGCACACCATATTAATCCGATTACCCCTACAAACATTAAACATTATACTTAAATAAATACTAAAATCAATTTTAAAAATAATTCCAGTGTTTTAGAATGCAAATGTAAGGGTGCTCTACACACTAAAAAATATGGTAAGTTCAATCTGGTCCATATTTTGTAAGGTTGTGACGTAATATAATTTAAATTTTGATGACGTGATATAAGTAAAATATTGTTTCACTCTGATGAACTTTCGAATACGTAGTTCCCTCGATGCAGTTGATAATTTCATTAGTAAACAATTTCAAACAATATTTGTTTCCTGTGATTGTATTTGTGTTTAATGTATTCCATCTTAAATGGTCATCTTTGATATGTCCAAAGTCATAATAAAAGTACAATTATTTATGTCTAGATTTCTTGTTTGACAAGATTGGTTTATATCCAAATTTACTCTAATACCATTTTTATTTTCACTGTACATGAATGGTCTGCCATCGCTATGTTTTATCTTAGAATAAAAGCAAACCCATAACTATTGCACTCAGTTTATTACTGCCTCATTTTTGGTGATAACGTGGAATGAGCGGAAGTACTACCTGGCTGCGTAAAACAACCAAAACTCTGGTCTTCCTGTTTTACCAAGAGATATTGAAATTGCTTAGTCGGGGAGCCCTCTCGGCCAATCCTCTGAATTTGTTCGAATCCTATCTGTAATAATTTTTTGACTTAAGGCACGTCAATTTTTACACTCACCTGTGATGTAGAAGATGTACGGCCAGCCTAGAGAGTTGGCGATAAAGCCGCACACGGGAAAGGCGACTACGGTGCCAACAAAGCTGCCCGAGAAGGCGATGGAAGCCATCCGAGCTCGCTCCTGGGGAGGCGCCCATCGGGACCAGACGGCATGGATACACGGGTACGTGACACCCTGTCAGCAGCATGAAGTTTAGTTCACAGACGATTATTACAACGTTTTAGGAAACTTACAACTAATTAAAAGTATCTAGTAATACAAGATAAGATATGCTATGCCACTTGTCGTGTAACAGGCTTCAGCTAATTTCACTATTTTGAAATAGAACTACAGACAATTTTTTCGGCAAAGAAAGTTTTACGCAACCTGGGAAACAAAATATAAATTTTGTCAGTCTACTGAGCGATAATTTTCACCGACGTTCAGCCGAATTCCGTGGTTGGACAATAAACATTATACAACTCATTCATGTCTATGTAAAATAAAGTTTCATGCAAAATTCAAAACTACGGATGAAATCTATCTCCAAAGATCTTGCCACTTGATACATTCACATTTTTTCATTACATTTGGTTTCATATCAGTGTTGAAATAATAATAGTCTACACAAGTCACCATAAACAGATGTTGGACGTTTTGGGATAATTAGGGCACATGAGTCATAAGAGTATATTGTCACTGTTACCCATAATACCAATGTATAATTATTCATTAACGCCCAGGTAAATCCCATGGAGTGACATACACCATAATCAAACTCGGTGTTCCTCATATAGAAATGAAGTTTCATGCACAATTTCAAGTCTAATGTCAGTCTGTTTAGAGATTCCGTGTGGACAGACAGACAGATAGAATGACTGACAAAAAATAAAATTTTTCCTACGAGTAGAATAATTACAAACGGTAACATCCCAGTACGTCACTTTTTCCCACCTAAATAGTTTTTACATTCATATGTACACCTTCATATATTATGCTTGCAAAGTAAGAGCAACACAATAATGAATGATAAAGCACAGTACTTAGATAAATGCGAGTAACGGGCAAGTGGGCATACCTTAGATTACACAAGTTACGCAACTAGTACAATCAAAGGTCGTGCCCAGTAGTCTTAGATGAGCACGTGTAATTGTGTGTGACATAATCGTGTAAATTGTGCAAATCGGTTAGTGATTGCATCCCATGACAAACAATTATGTAATTAGATATGAGCGAATCACTGGCTGGTGGTTGCTATCTACAAGCAGCACTGTAAATATGATCGTTTGAATAGCTGGTTGCTGATTGCATTCAGTAGTATCACTAACAGCTATGTAATCAGATCTGTGTGAATCACTGGCTGGTGGTTGCTATCCACAGACAGCACTGTAAATATGATCGTTTGAATAGTTAATGATTGCATTCAGTAGTATCACTAACAGCTATGTAATCAGATCTCTATGAATCACTGGCTGGTGGTTGCCATTCGTTGTCAACAAGCAGCACTGTAAATGGACACTGCCGACATTCGCTGCGGACCGAACCACGACTTATAAACATACCTTAAAACGTTTCATGAATATATAATTTATGAACCATTATAAAAACTCAAATGAAGCATTACCACATTCTATAAATGATTGTACAATTTTGCTATCGAGGGAGTGAATATTATTCTTTTAACGCTATTGAGGTTAACGCATCCAATATTTCAAACAGATGAAGCATTCTTTATGGTTATAATGTCGTGTCAGGACTTTATGGTTGATGATTAAGGAAAGGAGAAGCACTAATGGTTTAGCTGTTAATCAGTAGTGCCCGATAAAACATTCCTTTTTACGTGTTTTTCTCGCTATCCATCATGCTGTAAGGTTATATTATCATAAGTAGGCTATAATTATTAATCAATTCCCTCGTTAGTTATTATTTCAAGATTAATTTACCATGATTATAATAATTATTACCTATTTTACTCTTTAGTTATCATATTGTATTCCTGTAAATATAACAATAACGCTGTCATATATCAAACACATTATAACTCAACAAAGATTATATTTTATTTAGTTATGCCCTAAGGATATCGTTTAGTGTTATTTATTTTATTGCTAGTTAAAAGTATGCATAATTAATAATTATGTAAGTGGTTTGGTAAATATTCAATTATTTTAAATATCAGTAACTTTAAAAATTACAATGTGACTTGTTGAAAACTTAATATGATAACTTTTGGCAAATTCTAATAAATTTGATAGTTTCATTTTTTTATAATGAAAGAAAATCCTCGTTAGATTTTCTTGACAAGTAAGAGAAGTGTGAGAATATTATAAACAACTCATTTAATTAAATCACTTTCCAATACATTTAGAACTGGTTTGGTAGTTTATAGATTTATATTGGATGATTACTGACACTGTTGAACACTTATTGGCCTGGAAGTGGCAATGCCATTTTTATATTTTTTGTTAGTGTCAAATTATGTAGTTGTGTAGGGTATTATTGGAGTTTCCACAATTTTCTTTCATCTTTAAGCTGACATACCTCAAAGAGACCCTCAATGAATCTGATCCCCAGAAGCAAGAAGACGCTGGCGTTGGCCACAGTAGGGGTGAATAAAGTGAAGAGTGCCGTGACGGCCACCCCCACACCGTAAACCCGACTGCCACCCAGACAGGCACCTAGCCACCCCCCTAGAATCTGGGTGGCGATGTACCCGTAGAAGAATGAGCTCAGGACAAATCCTTGTGTCTTGGAGTCCCAGTCGAAGTCTTGTTTCTGAAATCAAGAGAACACAGGATCTTTTTAATAAAAGGCGAATTAGGCTCGGGAAAATTCTAATATGAAAATGCTCAACAAAAAAAAGGTTACCTAATTGTATCAATCCACTATTTTATTACATAAATAACCGTCAAATATTGATGTAACTGGACTAAAACAAATTCAAATTATTTTGACCATTTTCATCAGAAGAATGTGTGAGTAAATCCTACTAAATTATACATCTGTATATTCGCCCCACTGTTCCACATTATTTATAAATTCAATTTTAAATCTTATGACGCGTACTCTGAAGTATGTTTGAAATTACAATTTTAATAATAAACTATTCTGTGTGGTTTTTTTTTATGCTTTGTTAAATTTCATTGAAATTGCCTCTGAGTCACCATCTAGGAAACCAGAAAAATGCGTCTCAATTCAAGGTCCATATGGGAGATTAGCCAACTATCTATTCCGCAATGTAGATCTAGACAATATAGGCCAACGCTGCGGAAATATACCGGTTCCTGTCTTGCCATATCCCTCAACCCAAGGCCACATACTAGGGAGATTAGCCAGTTATGTCGCAACTCAGGAGATTAGCTAAGGCCAATTTTGTGGAAATTAACCAGCTACTAGAACGGATTAACTGATTATTGTGATTCTATAAAATATAGCTAGTTTTCACCATTTTTACTGCCATACTGTCCAATAATTGTATTGTTTATATTTATTCGTGATTCCTTTTTATATTGAAACATAACGATCATTGCATATCAAATTGAGTCAGCATTAAACATTAAACTTGAAGAAGATAACCTTACAATTTCAATTAAGTACATGTACTAAATTATACTTTATTATTGAACTGGACATGAAATACGGTACGGAAAAATAACAACGTACTACGATTATGTATTACTATTATTACTACTACATATACATTTAGTAAGTGTAAGTTGTAGACACAGATAATTTTCAGAAAAAGATTTGTATCTTAGAAAATCTTAGAAATCCATAGTTTCCCATATAATTATTTAAGTTCCTGCGAGGTAAACAACCAATACAAGGGCATTGACTATCACGAAGACTGGAAGTAATTACAGCAAGCACATGGTCTTTATATTAGGCCAAGGACCGTTGCCTAGGTCAGGTCAGCGAACGACCTGCGCCTTTCACATGCGTCCTACCGCCCGCCGCGCTGCGCCGTCGCAGACTCTGGGATAACCGTGCGCACTGCATCCAATCAATGATGGAGAAGAGGAAGGGACTTTAGTAGTTCCAATTATATTTCTCATTAACAAGTCCCCAAGATCTTCTTCACTGTTTGGTTTTGTGTGAAACTTGTATCGATTACTAAATATTTGAAGAGGATAAAAGAATGTATTTATCTAATATCATACCCAGGATGGTTTTCATTACCATTTGAGTTAAAACACTTACCTTTATAAATAATCTTATAGTCAATTACTCGATATACATCTTGTGGTTGAATAACTTTAATCCAAAATTGGTATGCACTTTTTATTAAATAAATGTTAAGAAAATGTGGTTTTTATTTGAACTTCAATTGGCTCAAGAATGAAAAGCTCCAGCCCACAAAAAACAGTTTCTACACTAGTAAGCCAATGGATATATTGATTAGTTATAAAACTATTTTATATTCAAATATCACGACCGTTAAAATAACAGAAACCTCTCAGATATTAAGGTCTGCCACGTCTCACTATTGGAAAGTCAAATTTATTAAAATCCGAAATCACTTAGAATTGGAAATTTTGAATATGCTAGTACAGATTTAATGAGCAAAAGTCTATATTTACAGACAGAAAGTTAGCAAATGCCATGCAGAGGCCAAAACCTCCTTTAGGCCTTTCCGAGGGCAGAAACTGCTAGAGAATGGAAGTTTTCTGGATTCGGAAGCTTCAAAGTCCGAGAGCTGCCACATACAGGCCGATAGCTTTAACAGCCCATGAGCTGCCCGTGCCAAAGGTCGAGAAATGCCAAAGACCGGGAGTTTCCAAAGCCCAGAATCTGCCAAAGATAGGATGCACCTTGTGTCTGAGATCTCTTAGTAGAATGATGTGTAAAATGAATTAGGCTGCCAATGCCAATGAGCTCCCATAGATACATACCGGAGATAGGGAGCTCCCAGAAGCAGTGAGCTGGAAGACTTCAACAGCTGCTAGATCTTGAAGATTTCTTGAGGATGGAAGCTGTCAGAAACCATGTTCTTCCAGAAGAAAGAAGCTGAAATTTGGGTTCAAAACTGATAATCTTCTTGACAAATTAGAATGTGAAATCTGAAAGTCTATGGGTTTGAGGTTCTTAAAAAGTAGTTAAAGAAAGTTGGTCTCACTCAAAAGTTTTATACACTTCACTAGAGAGATATCTTCGAAAAAGCTTCAAAAAGGGAAATACAGTACTGACTCTGTGGCTCTTAAAGCCTAGTAAAACTGGGACTGTTAGTATCCCAGCATTGGTCTCAAGGGGAATCAAGCACAATTTTGGGTTGCTGCCTATATTTAGGTCTATTCCCTAGTCCAGCTAAATGGAGAAGAAGGATGAGGTGGCAGGCAACACAAGTGGTAGTACTTCATAATAATATTGTTTTTCATAGCTTTCTTGCCTGCAGTCTTCCTGTCTTCTTAACATTCATCACTATTTTGGTTGAAGATAATTTTGATATTAAAATACTGAAAAAAATTAACAATTTTTGTGCGGGAAGAATGATTTAAATGTCAAAATTATAGGAGAGAGAAGTAAATATAGGTTTAAATAATTGTTATTTTTTAATTAAGCTGATTAAAATTAATAATGTAATTATGAGGTAGATGAACACAAGGGCAATTTAACGTAAACAAAATTCGTGAGGAATAATATTATCTAAACAATAGCAAACAATTATCTAAAAGTTGTTTATATTATTATTACAAGCGATGAATTTAAGGAGTACAATAATTGTTTCCAAACTGTTCAACTTAAATGAAAGTAACTTAAATTTTACAATTTATTGCTGGTGCTTTGTTTTAAGAATTCCATAAAACATAATTTTAAGAGTTTCATATTTAAAAATTGTCTTAGGTCTTTTCTATTATTTTCCCCTATTATGGTCCTTGTTCTATGCGCTACAACACCTTTTGAATCATCAGGATCTCCAACACCAGGATCTTCATCTCAATAAAGACAATCCTGAGTCTCACACTTTTAATGTTAGTACTTAGGGCTAGGGCGCTGCTGAATCTTATTTTCGCCACTGGTGGCTTATATAGCTGGTGGCTCACCTCCACAATTGTTCCGTTGTCCAGAGTAACGTTGTATGGAGAGTTCATGGCGACAATAGCAACACTCAAGTTCACCCTGAGAGTGTAAACGTTGAAGAACCCCAGGAACGCGAGGAATGTCACTAGGTGACGTCTTCTCTTCCAGAACATCCATCTGTGCCCCGTGTGCCTGCAACACGAATCAATAATCATAACATTTAAGTATATTAGAATAGAACGGCTCTTTGCTGCACAATGATGCTCGCTAAATTATTGCAGGTGGAAATACTTTAGGGGCATCAAAGAACGTGATCTTATTCTTAAGCATCTTGACAGTAGCAATCTTCTTTCCATAAAGCACAAGAAAATACTTATTATAATCAGAAAGTTCACATCAGTGCCATTGAATTTAAGACTGTGCACTCTATTTAAGATGTCCACTAGATTTCACGCACACTATTGTTTGTCCACTTTTTTCATTACATTTTCATTACAGTACTACAACTAACCACAAACCGCAAGAAAGGTTTGATAACACGCTCACTTGTGGTATTCGTCGTTTTAGTAGACTTTGTTAGCTGTGAAATTGACTAGAAAGCGTTAAATTGGAACTGCTTTGTGGTTGTGGCAATGTTACGTAATCACTCAGTCTTAAAACTCATTGCTCTTAAAACAAGGCAAGAGTACGCTACCTCACGTGTCGAGTAACAGGCTTTGCTGAAGTTCAAACCTATAACTTAATTCGGTCGCAAGATATGCTGCAGAGAGTTATGTTTCGCCGGTGCTCAGCAAAATATTATCAAGACTTTCATCATAGAACTCTATTTTTTATATGTAGGAATGAAGTTGCATGCAAAATTGCAAGTATATTGTTCAATTCATCCGGCGGAAGTTAAACAGAAGAGGAATCATGCCAACCTCCTGAGTGACAGCAACATTTCAAACCTATAAGCTCAATTCGTTCTCAAGATATACAGAAAGACAAATCAAAAACTGTTTTACAGTGTCCTAAAAAGGTCTTCTTAAATTTTACTCGTTTTATCAAATGAATTAAAATTCTACTAATAGGTAGTTTTTATACATCGATAAATTGCGGTAATCTTCATGATAGCAACAAATAAAATATGGCTTGTGGATTCGTGAGCTCGATCTTATAAATATATCTCTGCTAGGTTCATTAGTCACTTTAAGTTGGTAAGCCATTCTTTCCAAGGAGTTGATCAAACTCTAAAACACTCACAACATTATTGTTATGGGCATAGAGAAAATGTGTATTTTGCAAAAACGTTGTTGCAATACGGTATTTCTCAAAACTATATTAATATTTCAGCTGTTCAAATTTTATCTAATTTTTAAAACGTCTGAAGGACTAATTAAATTAGGATTTCTAGTAATAACTAAAAATATTAACTCAGTTTGACATGTTTATCAACTCTATATAGTATTTGACACAGCAAAACTAAATCGCTCAGTACACACCACTCAGTCTGACAACAATCTACAATATGTACACTGCAGTACGGTTTTCATTCTTATGTTTTTTATAATAAATAAATTACATAGATCCAAAATAATAGTGAAAACTCTCTAAATCAACCATTTTACATTAAACAAGTTAAAATATCTGTATCCAAGTGAAAAGAACAGTTTTGTTGGATACAATAATACTTACAGCATAGTTTGTGATCATTATTACTGGCTACAAAGTATTGAGCGAAATAAAAGCACTTTGACTTCCTCCAGGAAACGATGTAAAGGAAGTCACGGTTGAAAACCACTTTGTTTCTAAACCGGAAAATGTCGACAACCAGGCAGATGATTACGCGGCACTTGGCAATTTTACAGAATATAGCTGGACTAGGTTACAGCAACCAGTAATGTCTGTGACTGCAGCCACAGTGGCGTAACTATGGCTTGGTTTTGGGTGGATGAATCTGATCAAAGAGCACCCCCACCGCTAGGGAGGGGGTATTGAATACATTTGATTAAATCTAATTTTGATTAAATCAGATAGGTCTAATTCAAAATAAAACATGTAAATGCTTTATTTCAGACTAGTCAGAATGCTGATATACGTTTTTTGTGCTTTTGCGGCGTTTCTACTCCTCATCATTCTCCCCATAATTATGCCACTTGTTGACGATAATATGTCTTATACTAGACGAAATAATTCGGGCTAAAATATGTGAAATGTATTTATATTTCTGCATGATTTGTCACGAGATTCAGAAATGTCGAACATCAGGTTACGACAGCTCATCGTGTCACATAGAAAAAAAAAATGCCCGGAATTGAAGGCAGTCAATCCAACTGCGCAGTTGTTACATAACATGTGCCCAGATCGGTTTTAGGGAATTCTGAGAGTAAGGAAGTCTGTGCGAGCGAAAGCGAGTGCTGCGTGACCTTGACAGCAAGGCAATGGAAGCGAGGTCATAGCAGGGTTGACACCGACCGCTTCTGGGACCCGGTGACGTGTAACGGTATACAATGTACTATCTAATATGTCTGGAGTTCTAGTAATGCTAGTTAGACCAATGCAGTAAGACGTTTTTTGAAATATAGGATTTTACTGAAATTTTTCAGAGATCATACTTTTGAGAAACCGCTGGGGTGTTGTTATATGAAGTAGTGAAAATACGTATATGATAGTAAACTGAATGGGTGATAATCAAGCTTCAAAAATAGTTCCAAGACGGGATATTTTCCCAATACCTGACGACACAAGCTCACGGAGCAGTGCAGTTCTTAAGGTTACGAGATAAATAGGGTCCATAGTACCGACATTTTTTAACTTTTCAAATTTTAAATAGTTAACCGTGTGATCACATCATAGTACAAATTATGAAGGAGAGAAATTTGCGCTAGATATGGCCTGAAAAAATGTTTGCAGGAGTGGCGTAACTAAGGGGGAATAAGGGAGGATAGAATGCCCAAAAATAGCCGTATAACAGTCACTCAAATGGTTTGATATACAGCAGTTCAGTGTTTAAATTTTAACTAAGCTTATATAATTTATTAAAATTTATAATTGTTCCCTATTCCACACGGCGGCGTGCTCTTCAGTCTGATTAACCCTCCCCCAAAGGAAAGTCCTAGTTACGCCACTGTTTTGTCGGTATGTGTGACCGACAGCGATAGAATTGACATTCATATATGTTTTTACGATGTTTTACTTAGAAAATTAGAATCTTCACAGCAAAGAAGATTGGCTGAAAACTATACTTTGAGAGACGATAGGTAGAGGTTTTTCAACATGTGTTTTAATAGATTAACAAAATATTATTTTAATTCAGTTTACTAGAAACTTACAACGAATACAATACTACCGATACCCGCGGCTTCGACCGCAATTTACTGCTGTACAACATAGATGTTAGGTATAACGTATACCTAAATGTTATCTCTGCCATCTTTTTAAATGGTATACCTAACATTCCTAAGATAATTCATGTTCACTTGAAAATATACCAATAACCTAATCCGTTTTTGAATAATTGGTATTAGACTTTGAACTTTAAAGCTGTGTTTCAAAACCCTAATGTCGCAGGGAACATCAGTTTTTATGATCTCCAATAACATAACTTGAATTTCTGTGCAAAATTACATATGATTGAATATACCCAACGATTTCAGTAACACTAGAAATATATTAAGTATAAGTGTGTTAAGGTTGTAAGTATATAAAGTTAGTTTTATATTAATATATTATATTATTATTTGTGGAGGAATCCTGAAGCAGGAGTCGGTATAGTTTTATCACTGAAACCACTTACGGTGTAATATGGTAATAAACGTAAGTAGCATATTTTAAATACATATTATTTGAGTGTTATGCAAAACTTCAACACAATATTGCAATTGTAGCTTCCGCGAGGCGGAAAGACGAACATCATAATTAATAGTTATGATTAGTTTAATTTCTTCGTCATACATGCCTGCTTCGTAAGACCACGTGGCTCGTTGTTTTTGTACCATCATTATTCGTTCTTGGAAAATATGAAGGTGTATTAATACTGTTACAATACTGTGTGCTGTCTTTGCTTTTCTGTCTATATTCGTTATACCACCTGATTGCCATTCTTTTATTCTGTTCGATCTAGCAAACACTAGCAAACATATAATTGTGTTTACCTAATCAGCACGTATCCCTCGTCAACCGCTGACTATTCGATGGTTTTCCCGACCAACAAAAACATTGCACTTGCTTTGAGGTTCCAACTGCATCTGTAAATATGTCCTTCCATAGAGTCGAAGGAGGCCAATCTCAAGTAGCGTACATGCACAAATTTACAGTTTTGTTAATTAAATTAAATTACTATTTAATTACTGTATATAACATCTATTACAAACTAAACTGTGTACATTCTGTATCACTGACACCATCGATAGTTAAAGTCTTATAATATCTTGCCATTACTACTTGCAGTTAATCACTAAAACAGCTATTATAGTATTTTTAGGCAAATAATAATCAGGAATTCATCATTATAATTCATCAGCTAATATTAAGTTTATTATTGGATTAAGATAAACTGTCCGAGCATCACGTGTGTTTTAATAATAAGTGGTTTTAACTAAACAATTTTGTCTTTTATTTTGATTTACAATTTATTTAATACAATTTAAACAATCAATAAATATAATATATTAAACGAACAATGTTTAATTACCGCAATGAGACCTTAAACAACGTGAAGAGATAGAAATGTTCACTTAAATCAATAAAGTTCGTTCCTTTTAAGTTTTAATTCTTTAAAGGTGCTCACTGCTGTCCAGTAGATGGTTTTGACGTCCGTCAAGGTTAGTTATGTAGCGTAACCTATACTTTGAGATCACCTATTCGTCATATGTAATTCCAGTACCTCTTGAGTTACCGCATTTATAACGAGCCATTGAGCTTACATCCATTGTTCTGGACTTTTTTCTGATTTGATAAAGCCGCAGTGCCACACACTTGAATCGCATATGTTCAGACAGGTTTCAAAACAACTGTGAAGTAGTATCAATTAATTTATCTGCAAGAGAGAAATACGATTTTCTTCCAAAAACCAATACATGTTCCAAAGTGTTAAGCTGCAATAGTTTGTTCCAAATAGGGGATCGCCATGTTAATCGCCTATCAAGGGTTAAGGATTCCTAAATATTTTATATCAGTGTGATGAGTTTGTTGAATGTTGTTAAAGAAAGCATGACTAGACCTTTCCACGTTAAGAGTAAATTTAACATGTTGAGATATATTTTTATTCACCTTTGTTCTACAGAGATTAAGCCAATCAGATATTAAATTCAAAACATCTTGCAAGATCTCATAGATTTGTTTTGATGAAAAGCCAGTGTCGTCTACAAAGGATGCAGTTACGTAACTTGATTCGTTGATAAATCTGTTAAGAGTACAAAAGAGGCCCCAATAAGTTACCTTATGGAACTCTGGATTCAGTTTTTGTTTAGGTCTAAATAATAGTTTTTGAATCTAATACTGAAGCATCTTTCAGATAGGAAATATTTAAGAACATTTTAGAAAGTATGAGGAAGAAGTAATTTTATTTTGAACAAAAGTCAATCATTGAACAAAAGTTTTCCGAATGCCCCGCTTAGATCACTAGAGAACACCTTGCTATTAGGTGCTCTGAAACGACTAAAAGAATAATTAGGGATAGCTTAGATCTGGCACTTCATAGATTTGATATAAAATATCATACCATTATTTCTAACAGTACAGAAGTTCACATTTAAGCGCAACCTTGTAAGTTCTGTTTTTCTTTGTTTAGTATATATGAAAACTTATCTTAACTTATTTTAGTGCTTATCGAGAAAACTATGGGTCAATGAACACAGTGTTAATTTTTACCTTGCCTCTGGTTATACATTTGTAAGAATAAGAGTAACTTATTGTTATTTTTTCAGTGTTTACAATCATATCCTTTATATTCGAACAGTTTGGGACAAATGTAGGGGGAGGTCTTATTTCCGTTGACTTATTATGACCTTCCTGTTCGGAATTTATTTCAACATCTTCAGCTTATTTCATACTAATTAATACTCCTAAACTATTTTGTAACTAGATAACAAGTCTTCCATCAGACTCTGCACATGAGTGCTAAACATTCAAACCATTTCGGAAAGGCAAATGTATCTTATTCCTAATTGGTATCAGTAGCCATCCAGTTTTGTTTTGGTCGTCGTCCTCATTTTCACAATAAAAATGTGTTCTAGACTATGCGAAACATCAGCAACACAATAAATAGGATCATTTCATAGACTTTGTTTACATATGACAGGGTATCTACATAGTCTCACTTCTAGCACATCCAGACGTTGCGAAGCGTCAGCCACCACAACTATGATCATTGCATAAACTTGCAAATACACCTTTTTCTCATTTGAAGTGGTAGGTATCCACATCGTTGCACTACCAGTACCAAATCAATAGTTTTCGTAATACATTATGAATAACTACGAATCAGGAACTTTACTACATGTGTTAAGTATTTCAATACTTGATCAAATAAAATATTAATTACTGTAAATACCATAAAGTCATGAGCAAAAATCATAATGAATTGTGTTGTCAGCAGAACAACATAGTCATATATATAATCCAAAAAAGACCCATCTAGAGCGTAAGATTTATTGATTTATGCAAAATATATAACAAAATTAATAATGTAAGTTAACAATAATAACCGTGAAACGGATATAAATTCTCTTAATAACATAAACTCTATTTTACTTTATAACAATTTAACTTTGTTTCATATTTTCTCACAATATGTAAATAGTAACACAAATTAAATATAGTGCAATGCGGATTTTTCTAAAGTTAATAGACTTTTATCTTTTTTATGTGCCGTTAAGTGATAATAATCTGTGTGAGTTTTATTGGTTGCCGTAAAAGTAATTTAATATCCTAATAATATAATAATGTAAGTTTGAAACATTCTTAGGGACGGTAATCTAACTAATATGTTCTTCAATGGAACAAGATTGTGAAGCATTCTTATATAACGCGAATTTGAGAGTACCATGCATTTCTTTCTAACACTATAATTAAATTAATCGATATCTACCTTTATTCTGGATTTGGGTAATATAAAGAAACAAGGTAGGAGAACGCCACAGCTCGTATCGTGTAACAGGTTTCGTTGAAGTTGCAAGTAAAATTTTAAGTTTTTATATCATGTTATTCAAGTTATGTCAGCCTATTGAGCGATACTGGCTTCAATACTAGCAAAATTCCATTACTAGACATGCACTATCGTAACTCCTTTTTGTCTATTAAGAAATAAAGTTTCATGCACAATTTGAAGTCTATAGATATGCTCATTCTCGAGATATCTTGCCACATAATACATTCACAATTTGTTCATCGAGATAGGTTTCATAGCAGTATTTAAATATTAAAATCATGGTAAAGTAGGTACAACACAAGAGTGCGGTGAAATCAAATCTTCCCACCAAATTTTTAAATTGGTTTCCCACTCTAATGTACTGTATGAATAAGCTGCGAGCGTTAATATGAGTTAAAACTCACGTATGATTGTACTCAGCTTCAAATTTAAGTATTCATGTATTCATTCACAAACTCATTTATTCTGCTATTTTCTCGTTGCTATCACGATTACAAGTAACAACAGTGGAAAAATATTTGCTAACGCTCAGCCAAATCCCATATAGTGGCTCTTAGAGAGTCCTCTGCATAAACATAGGATTCAGTGTTGCTTGAATAGAAATGAAGGTTCATAGAACGCTATATGTCAATTCGTTTTCGATATATCGTGTGAACAAACAGGCAGACAGATAGAATTTGCCACGAGTAATAGGCTTTGCTAACGCTCAGCCAATAAGTGTATTTTCAATGGACATGTAATCCTTATTATGAAAGAAAAACATTCAAATCTAGATTTAATTCCAATTCTTAATTTTGCTCGTATTAATTAGCAAAGAAATATTTTCTTTGGTTCTAATATTATACCTATTTTATATTTCAATCCAATGTTCCGGGATTTAGATTTAAGATAGAATTTTATTTTTCATATTATCTGTTTCAGACCAATAAGCGTTGACAAATTGTATACTCGATCGTGTGTACACAACTAAGTATTGTGTCATTTTTAGGTAACTGATATATCCGTATTAAAATCGTACCATTGTTTGTCCGGCTATTCTGTCAAGAGTGGGAACTCTTGATATAAAGTTCGTAGGGACTTGAAACTTGGTAAATAGGTTCATTTTGGCCCAAGGGAGAACTCTATTAATTTTTGCCAAAATTATGGGGAAAAGCCGGAAAATGGTCAGTTCGGCAAAGATTTTCGTTACGTTCTGCCGATTCCTTCAGTACTTCGGTATTTTTACTCAGATTATCGTTATCCCTGCGAAATTCTCTTAAATGACATTGATTAAAATCTACTTATTTCACTCAGAAGCATCAACAGAAGCATTAAAATACGCCATATATATTAATAGCTTACCCCTCTTTTGTTTGACTCAATCCACTTATACACTTATTCAGCACATTACACAGAGAAACACAAATATTCATAAAATGCATTTTAAAAAACGTGTATTTTTACATTTAGAACCTCCAAAACTTAAAATAAAACAAGTGGCACATTATTAAAAGAACAACAATTAATGCAAAACATATGCTTCATTGTTGACGCATACCTGGGAGTCTGAGTTCCACTGTATCTCGTATTTACTTTCCATGCCGACGGCTCTTATCAGTTGAGTCTGACATCCCCACCATCTATGCTTTAACCTCTGCTGACTGGGCTCCTTTTATTCTATGCCATTAAGTGAGAATAATCTGTGTGAGTTTTATTGGTTGCCATAAAAGTAATGTAATATCCCAGTTTGAAGAATTCTTAGGAATGGTAGGTAATCTGATTAACATGTGCGTTATAGAACAAGATTCTAAAGCATTCTTATACAGACATTAATATATACTGACACCTAATTAATGACCAACACTTTACAAATATAAAATATAGATGAAAAGAAACAAATTTTATCACATAATGTATAATCCTACCTTGATTAATTTTTGTCTGTCTGGCTGTTTGCGTTTATTAAAAATTAATTTATACCCATAAAATAGTTTGAGATAGGTATAAAGTTGAAATTTTGCAAGATTAATTATCTTATTAGTGTACTATTAAGTATTAGGGGTTTTAAATTTACTCAAACCATTATTTAAAAAATCTGAATTATTTCATAAATACTTAAAGTATAACAGTCAACATAGTACCAAAATGTTTGTATTGAAAAGAGCCATTTTTTTATTATTTTCATTTTTTTTATAAAATCACTAGCCTTAAAGTTATTAGGCTTTAAAAGTTTTAATGCCATTTTGTTTTAATGTAAATTATATTATTTTGAAACTTTTATCTCCGTATACTAACAAGACCATTAAACTATCAAAGCTTCAACTTGATATCTCAAACCATTTTTATAGGTAAAAATTATTTTCTAAAAAACAGACAGACAAAAAACTAAGCAAGATAGGGCTATATATTATATGATGAAATGTGTTTGTTTTCCCCTGTAATATACTTTAGTAGAGTTAGGGTCATTAATTACAGGACACCCTGTATAACACGAATTCGGGAGTACCATGAATGTCTTCTTTACAGTATGATTACATTAGTTCATATTAGCCACTATTCTGGTTTTGGTAATATATAAAAAAACACGTTATAAGAACGCCACACCACGTGTCGTGTTACAGGCTTCGCTGAGGTTAACATTAAAGCTCTTTAAAAGTAAATAGAAAGAAAGTTCTTAAACTGTTCACGTTGTCCCTTTTAATTTCCGATCTAAAGATGTAGGGATGAGACCATAAGTGAAAACATAATACAGTTATACATGTTTAAGAGCTAGCTTATGTTATTTTTTAAATTACATATACATATACTATATAGATATACATTAAATTTAACAGTGACTTTGTTCTAGTGAATTATTTGTAGTACGTGTGTTTATATTCTTTACAGAATAACGCTGAACCCCAAGAATGTGTAAAACGAGATCTATATAAAATATAAATATTGTAAAATTTTTAGTATTAAAAACAAGTCGAACATAGTAGGTGGACGATATTCCGAAACTCCATTTAAAACTCAACAAAAAATAAAACTGATAAATGTCTGATACGTTTCGTTGACATTAGATTAGCAAGTAGTAACTATGTTTAATAATAACACATTTTTCGCTTTTAATATCTAGCATTTCTCACATATGGGCCATAATAGCAAAATAAATTAGTTCAAAGTTTATAAATCCATTTTAAGTCAAACCCATTCAGAGTACTTAATTTTACTGTACAACTAAATAGAGAGACCCGTAGACACATAAATTATTGAAAATACAGACACGAAACAAAATATTTATGTCGGATCAAAATAACTTTCAATACATGCTGGGCTACTGTTTAAATTTGTATTATTTTAGAAAAGTTGGTATTTGTTAACTTACAAAATATGGTAATTAGATTCATTCCTCATGCCATAGGAAATTGAAGGCCAAACTGACAAAACTTGTAATATGTATACTGCAAATTGTATACAGCGAGGATACACATTTTCTGTTTACCAAAGTGTTCTTAGTTAGTCAATAAAACACATAGTTTGATAGTAACAAATTGATTGTAAACTACGAGTTTCAGTAAAGTTTACATATTGTTTCAATATTATGTCCTTAAATATTAATTTTAATATTCCTTTAACATTATTAGTATCATCTTATGTTTAGGTTAAGTTGTGTAGGGAATTCACTCCAATAGATCAAAATCAGTATACCGCACCATATATGTAATACCATTAGATTCTACTTCAAGCATGCTTGTGTTTCTTAGAAAAGTTCCTAGAATAAATGCGGAAAATCCAACCATTATTCCCCTGCTCGATGTGGTTTTCCCTTGTCCACATCGCATAAATAAAGGTTAAAATATTTTTTGTTTTCTTATAAAAAACTACTTTTATATAGTCTGACACATCCAGAAATGTGTAAAAGCATCGTCTTATACAAGGAGAATTTCAAGATTTTCTGTACGACTAAAATTATTTTTTACTGACAAGAGTACCATTGACAAGAGTGACAGATTCGACTCACCCATGGTGTGGAAGGTTATCCATGGTGCGCGCACGGACACAGACTCCACAACTTTCACCGTCAGTCACACTCTCTGCCACTTGCGCATGCGCTGTATCTCGCCACGCCACTTCGAGCCGCGCTGAGCCCGCCGGGTGATCGAGACAACCGATTGAATTTTGCAATCGCCTTTTAATCGGTTGCTTTTAAATGCAAAATTATTCGAACAGCATTTTACTTATTTACAATCTGTTCAATTTGAGAAGAATAATAAGTAAATGTTATATGCAGGAACAACATTAACAATTAAAATTGAGCTATATATTAACACTGACCTAATTAATTCAAGAATCTAAAAGGTAGTTCCGTGATAGCAGATCGGTAAAATCTGTACACATTTTTAGAATTATCGCGCTTTAGAAAATCTTCTTAACTATTTTGATTGATGCGGTTGAAGTTTCTCTAGATTTGAGTTGCTTGCTGTGCCCCATAACTGCACACCATATGCCCACGCAGGTTTTAGGATAGTTTTATGTAATAGTATCTTGTTCTTCAAAATGAGTTTTGATTTAGATCCGAGAAGTCAAATTAATGTTGTTTTGTCCAAATGTGTGATTTCCATGTAAGCCTTCTGTCTAAGCGCATGCTCAGATAATTCACTTTAGTTACTTGGAGAAATACAATATGATTTTCTAATTGTATGAAACAATTGCAGACCCATTTGACTTCCGCGTTTATTTTACTTCCGGTTGTAGTACCGTACTTAAGATTAAAGTTAATAGACATGTGCCACCATGACCTTTGCCAAAGGAAATTGAGTTTCAAATAAATATTTATTATTGATGGAACTGAATTTATACTGAACTGTATTAAATAAACTAACTTTATCTACTGTAATTACGTGGGAAATTAAACTATTCTAGTTATGAAAAAATATTATATCACTAATCACTAAAATCTGAAGTGATGGATCTTTGACATACTTAATTTCTAATTATTTAAAACACATTAGTCTGAATGATAACACCATACTAACGGATTTTATTCATTTAATAAAATGGCGTATGCTCACATTATTAACAGATTGTAAAGAGTAGTTTTAGTAAATCGCCGATAGAATACAGTTGACTGGTTTCATTCACTTGTCCATGGAAAGAAATCAACTGATAGTGCTAAATCAACCAAGTGAAACTGCTTTCACGAATTGGAGAAACAACTGAATGAAAATTTAAACGATTAAATCGGTTTTATCAACGATTGAATGAATGAATCGGTTGTTGCTTACTACAACAGATTGAGTTCTCAGTGCACTGTTGACTGCTGCTGCGATGGCCAACCGGTACAATATAATTGCATAGTTTCAGCCTATAAATAGTTCACGAAACAACCTTAACGCTAATTGTACAGGAACTACGTATCACTAATAGAGATACAGTATATCACAGCATTATTGACAATTAATGGTATTGTTTTCATGATACTGTACGCTGTAAGAGCTCAATATCTATGAAATTTAATTTATCAGAAGATTCTTTGTTTGAAGGTTATTTTTGACGATGGAAGGATTGTGAAAGAAACAGGATTTTTCCGGACATTTGCCATCGTTCAGTGAAACAAGTTTCACTGAACGATGGCAAATATCAGAAGATGGTAAGTATCCAATGCTGCATGATTTCAGTCTCTAGTAAATGAGTTTTATCATCTTTATAACCCAGCATTCGGTTATATCATTTTCATCACAAACAAATAATCACTTGAGCCTAGTCTGTAGCAACGATAAACTGTTCCACAGCTTCAGAGCAACTACGGAAAAGAAGTCTGAACAATTGTAAATTTTACAGTACCTCACTAAAGTGGTGATTTCATTAGTATCTGATCAGTCAAAGCAGACAGACTTCATCTTTTTCCGGCAGTTTTCTTCGACAGTAATCAATCACCTGATTCTATCCAAATCGATTACTGAGTCTTAAATAGACTACAGGGTTTGTCCGGAAAGTAATAGGACTGATTTTCTTTCGCCGAGACTGTACTTCGGAGCATGCGCGCACCGACTGGATTCGGTAGAGGGCGTTCCTGCCGACGAACAAGAGGCTGGTCAGTTGTCTCCGAACACCTGGAGAGTTAGGACAGGCATTTTCGCATGACGTGTTTCTGTGAGTGGTACAAGCTGAAAATGCAGCGTTCGTTAGAGCAGAGGTACGCGATTAAATTCAGCGTGAAACTCGGTAAATCTGCGACAGAGACATTTGATATGATCAAGCAGGCTTACCCAGATGTTGCTTTAGCAAGAAGTAGTGTGTTTCGGTGGCCGGGAAGAGGTCGCTGATGAAGACCGTGCTCGTGCTGGAAGACCTTCGACTTCGACAAACACTGACAATGTGACTCGTGTGCGCAAAGTTTTGAACTCAGACCGTCGACTAAGTATTCGTTTAATTGCCCAGATGGTAAATTTACCGAAATCTGTGGTTCATGAAATTGTGACGGAGCATTTGAACATGCGCAAGGTGTGCGCGAAGATGGTCCCAAAAGTGCTCACTGATGACCAGAAATTGCGGCGAGTGGAAGTGTGCCAAGAAAATTTGAACATGTGTGAAAGTGACCCCCAATTTTTGAATAATGTAATCAGAGGTGACGAGTCGTGGATCTTTGAGTATGATACCGAAACAAAGAGGCAATCTTCCGAGTGGCACACGCCGGCGTCTCCTCGGCCAAAAAAGGGAATAATGAGCAATTCCAAAGTGAAAACGATGCTCATTGTATTTTTTGACATCAAAGGCATCGTCCACCATGAATTTGTTCCTCCTGGACAAACCGTCAACGCCAAGTTTTACGTGGAAGTGGTCAAGAGACTCAAACAAAGGGTCAATCGGGTCCGATCAGACATCGAAGCCGACTGAAAGTTGCACCACGACAACGCCCCGGCTCACACCGCCTTTCTTGTGAACAGCTACTTGACCAAAGCCGGCATCCCAACTCTTCCACAGCCGCCCTACAGTCCAGATGTGCCCCCCCGGCATTTTTTTTTTTGTTTCCTCACTTGAAAAGGCCGATGAAAGGCAAGCATTTTGAGACGACAGAGGGGATCCAAGCAGCATGCACCGCGGCTCAAGGCTATTCCGGAGAATGCCTTCTGTGACGCCTTCAATGCTTGGAAATCGCGCTGGCAGCGCTGCATCGACGTAGAAGGAGCCTATTTTGAAAGTTGTTAAAGAATTGTAATTGTAATTTTTTAAATCGACTCAGTCATATTACTTTCCGGACAAACCCTGTATGTGGTGTCTAATGTACAATCACCTGAGTCGGTTCGGGAATCAGATATGCAGCTGCACATTGAGAAGGTATTTATCGGACTGGATGTGTTGAGTTCTAATCATATAATTGCTGTGCTTCCCTCATCAAGTTGTTAGAACTAACGACGTGTCAAGAAACATTTTTACTCTGGAACTTGTTTATTGGAGAAGGTTTGATAAGTGCTCCAATTAAAAATTAAAGTTTAGTCATTGACTGTTAGAATAACTGTTAACTTCGTTTTTGACTATATCACTAATTTTAGCACTGCTATTGCTACACTATATTCCAGGCTTTCGAATAGTGTTATAGAACACTCACAGTGTGAAACATCATAAACAGAATGATGGTTACAGCTATAAATTTAAAATAAATGAAAGCAGTATTAATGTCGACAATGGGTTAGCATGTAATCTTGTAGATAACAAAGGATGCACATTAAAGATTTGTTAGATTTTTTTGTAATATTTTCCTGAGTATTACAATAAAATCTATGGTTTTTTTAGTTTCTTTGTTGAATGTGATATAACACACAAAGCATAGGGGGTAAGACGTTATGATTGTTGGGGGATCCAATTGTACCTGAAAATATGGAGATACCAAACAATTTGGTAAAATTTAAGTTTTCAATTTTTCCAAAGTTTTATTTTATTTTAAAACATTTTCTCATCCATACAATTAATCTAAACAAAATAAAACGAAATAAAAGCCAGTATACTATAATGACATATTTTTTAATAAATCTTAGAAAATGTATTATACGTACAAATAAAAAATTTAAAACCCAAGACAAACGAACTCAAAATATTATAAGATAAAGATTCTACGTACATGTAAATAGCAACAAGCAGAGAATAGGTGACTCCGAAGAAAAAATGAAAATAACAATCGGAATGGATGAAGAAATGGTGTGCTAAAAGAAATATATATATATATATATATATATATATATATATATATATATATATATATTATTTATTAATGACGATGATTAGGGCATCGAGATAAATTTCGGCTACAGTATAAGCGTCCAACACTCGAATCATATAGGTCTACAATGAAATATATGCCACTGTTACTTTAAAAGTGTAGAGTTCTCTAAATCTTGTAATAAATGTGTATAAGTAGGTATGTTAAAATTAAAGTGAGATGCCTTGCCCTGAATCAAATGTCAAATGTGGGAATGGGAGTCGCTCATTCATTTTGTTGACAAATTTTAGTAATGGAAGCATTTATGTTTCAGTAAAAAGTATTATGAGAAGTACGTAGATAGTTGTGAAGACCGTAATTGAAAAGAATAACAATCACATAAGATAAGAATAGCCAATTCACAAATTTAAATGTCACAATTAATTTCAGTACTTGTGCATTATAAAGACGCTTGTTTTTTATCGGGGTTAAAAATGGCAATTTTATAGGTTAAATTACGTTTTAAACAAGAATAGCAATGAATACAACACTTGCTCCGATCACGATAGATAATTTCGTAAGGAAAATGCCAATCATAAATCCCTTGAGATAGTACTTCAATTCAAGTTTAGATCACGTAAGCATAAGTTAATTAAATGGAAACAACGGAAATGGAAACACAGAAATAAATTGCAGCAAACAACAAGACTACAGCGGAAAAGGTATCGCAATCAGGCCAGTACCGACTTCTGGCAACAATGATAAACTATCAGCGTTATCTGATCTAAACTAGCTGGGCTTTATCTGCTTACGTGTGCGCCGACCCTGACTATTACTACTTAACTGTGGTATAACGTCGTTTCCACCCGTAAAATACTTGAATCTTCATAATCAACAAGTAACATAATTTCTGTTTATTGGCATACCAAAGGGGATCCTCCGAATTTTTAAATTTTCTTCAAAGAGATAACACATAAAAAAAGTGCTCACAATTTACGAATACACGACTGGGAGGACGTACTGCAGCAGTCCTGCTATTGGTGTTTTGCACACCTATCAATTGTACCTCATCTGAAATATTCATCATGACTGTTCATTCAAGAGATGTGTGCATAGTACACCTTCTTGCCTGACTCTGACTCCCGGACCGGTGCTTGCCAAATGCAATGTGAGAACCAGCAAATATGAGGCTTGTAGAAGAATTTGAGCTGATTTGAAGAACCCTCAGTATGCATTGGTTCGCTAAAAGGATGGTCATGATCCACAGTTTCTATGTGGCAGCTTGGGTCAAGAGGACTTTCTTCTTCTACTTATGAGAATGAATACTTTGATTCATCATTCAGCATAGTAATTGAAACTGACATTTCTAACCCAACCCAAGATGAATTTGCCCATTCTACTGATCACAACGAGCATGTAGACCATCTGGCAAACTAGTTTAAACTGGTGACAACGTCAACTGAAGAAGAACAATTCCATCTTAATTCTGAGCCTATATCTAATATGGATATAAGACAGCAAGTATATCATCAGCCTTTCAGACCTCGGCATTTTATAAAACCATCTACTTGTTTAAATGATTAAATCACCAATTAGGAACTTGGTACATATTCTTTAATGATTTTCTTAAATTGTTAAAAAAGGAAAATTTGGTGGTTTTTTTACTAAAAAAAGAAAAATTGTAAAATTATAATTATTACTCTCTAATTAATTATCTACTGGGTGTCTTTTGTTTCTTTATTATTAATCTTGTTGACATTTTGTTAATAAAAGCTTTAGGTACAGATTATTTTTGTATATTCAATTTTTGATTATGTAACAGTGACCAATGATCTAGTGAGCTATCGAAGATCTAACACTACAAAAATAAACTAAGATACATTGCATTGCTTTGTTTGGTTTATGAGGTACATAAAGAGGATTTCCCTGCTTTTGGAGAAAATGAATGAATGAATGTATATTGTCATATTACATCTTACAAGATCCAGCTATGCTGGTAAGATAGATGACATAGTCAAAAATAGAACAGTAATAATTAATAAGTATTGTCACTGCTACATTATATAACCTAATATTATACTAAATTAAAAATTAAACACTATTAAAAAAATACACATAAAAGCTTTACAAAGATATCAGGTATTAATATAATAAACACTAAAATTTCTCAAACTTTCACATCAGTAATAATATTAATAATAAACGTAAACCTATACATCAAACAATTCCCTTTCCTCGGTTTCCTACAGTTACTAGTAATAATACTAATATCAATTTGACACTAACATGATTCCAACCAAAATGATTCGCTAACAAATAAATAAACTCTAGTATAAATAACAGTATTACAATTTTCAGCTATAAATAAATTTCACACAGAACATAAGTTATTTTAGTTTATAAAAAGGAAGTGATGCCTAGACTGCTAGCTTAGAGAAAGTTAGTTATGGGTCATTCAGGAGTCGATACTAGGGCCACTGTTCTTTCTGTACTATGTTATTATCTTCAACCTAATACATACAAACATGATTTTAAGTGCGAGTCATTCATTTTCTATCAAGTATTCCTCTGGAGGATGGTAAATCAGCTTCAATGTGTGTATATAAGAGAATTTTATTTCATGCATACTATGTTAACGGTCAGAAAGATATAAATAATTTGTTTTTTCTAGCATAAGTTTCTAAATATGTGAACAAGAATTTTGTCATCTATTTCAATAGAAACCTCAACAAAGTTCTTAGGTTAATTCAGCGTTTAATAATTGTACTACCTTTTGCAACTATATGTCAGGTAATGTGAATTTATATGCATCTCCTCCAACAGCAAAGTAAACTTTCTCAGTTCTTATATAAGATAAGAAGCATTTTATCAGTTTTGGTGATTTTTTACAATATTTCTTGACTTGTTTTTATAAACTATTCCATAGAGGGGGAGGTTATACATTTCAACCTGTTTCTGTCCCTTTTTTATGTTTGTCCATATATTTTTTACTGAAACTACTGAACTGATTTAGATAGATATTTGTGTAAACGAAAGAGGGGTACTACTTTAATTTTTTTAGACAAGTATTTGTCCAGGAAATCAATTTGCAAGCTTAACACATAAAACTTGATGGGAAACCAGACAAAATCAATAATTCCAGATATGACTTTTATATAATTACCACAAATTAACTTAGAAATACCAGGAAACATCAATTTTCATTTTTGGATTCAGAGTAATGTTCCTACTAGGGGCAAAAAAAATCTGTCCTTGACCAATGGAACAAGATGGAATGTGGAGATAGAATTTTCTATATCACTACAAGCAGTTAACTTAGAGTTGCTATAGGAAGTTCCCTAGTGTGCAACTAGATACCAGAAAACACCCCTCCAGGACTTCTTGGAAACATGACATGGAGCTATGAGGCGGAATAGGTTGCTGAGAAGTAGTTATCTTCCAAAAACTATCACCTAACTTACATATGCTAGGACATATTGTACTTTGTAGTAACTGTCAGTAACGTTAGTTTTTGGAAGCAATGGAGAATTTATTCTGGAGCAATGAGATAGGATTGAGTGTGGAGATTTAAGCTTTTAAAAACACTACAAATTACATCAGAGCTGCTGAGGGAAGCTTCCCAGTCTACATCAGGGCTCCAGATAACACCCCTCTAGAGTGTCTTTGAAGTATGACATAGAGCAAAGATGCAGAATAAGTTGCTGAGATATACATGCCACACAGGTACTAGTTCTTCATACTAATGGAATCAATCCTAGAGCAGAAAGTACAGATTTTTAAATAAATATAGATTACCCCACAGACACTTAGTGAATGTTACTGCTTATTTCAGAATTTGTCTAGGAAGCCATTGAAACATGCGAAGGAACAACAACATGGAATATGTTGCCAAGGTATATTTTTATAGCTATTCAATTTAAAATGCCTTTATTCATGAAGGACATATGTACATTGAATAGTGTCATACAAAGTACTGTATCATTTGATTACTACACATTTATTCCACAATAAACAACAATGATTACCTCCTCACAACTGGTGTTTTAAAAATATCAATAATCCTTCAGTGGTTAAAAAATACTCATCAATATTACAAATAGAGAGCTCTGTAGTATATTAAATACCTGTAGTTCTTAAATGGAATTTTTAATTTTATAAAATTTGATTCACACTGAATGTTAAAAGGAAAATTGGTATAAAATATGTCCAATGTACAATGTCTTCTTGACAAGACTCAAAATGTTTTTGCATATATAATTTACCTTTATTTCTTATATAACCATGTAATTGTACATAGTTTTATTTAATCTTTAAAATGTTTTCAAAGTTTTTTTCTCATACAGAACAGTTTGAAACACATACAGAGACTATAACATTCACTGAAATTCAGGTTTAAAATCACTAATTGCTAGTTTTTGGATTCTAAAATTGATTCCACAATTTATATGAGGTTGCCTATGCCAAAAGCAAGGAATAATTTTATCAAGGCATCAAGAATTTTATTTGCAAAAAACATATACAGTCTTGTTTCCCAAAAAATTAGAAATAATTTATCGTTGGGATCCCAAGTTTATTGTAAACATTTTTTCAATACAAATACTTTTTAATTTATAAAAAAAAACGAACGCACTTCTGGCAGTAGTGTTAGTAGACATTAACAAAGGAAAGTACAACCAGACTACAGATAAAGCAATAAAATGCTGTATAAACTACAGCATTGTGTAATATATATATGATCTATACATGCAATATCCTCAAAAATTTATTAACAAATTTATTACAGTATATTATCAATAATTAATTACAACACACACACACACACACATACGAGTATTATTAAATAGGTTTGATATAGCTGAAATAGATATTATTTTGTATAATAGTTCATAGAGTAAAAATTAAGGATGGTTCTAGATTGGATTGAATAAGTAGCATAGTCATTAAGAATAATATAATGTATTTGTACCTTTATTATACTGTATTTATAAACAGTCTCTTAAACAGGGAGTATTTCCTGATGAGTTTAAAATTGCTGTAGCTTTACCTGTGTATAAGAAAGTGTATGACAATGATTTGTCATCATCTCGCCCAATATCGCTTACCAGTACCAAGTTTTTGCTATAGGTTAACTAAGGAACAGCAGCTAAAATACTTGCAATACTTTAATTTATTTTCTAACAATCAATATAGTCTTTTACCTGGTAACAAAACTGACTTGGCATCAGAACAACATATAATCTGCATCACAAATTCAATCAGTGCTCATACATTAATTCTTGTTATTTAATTAGTTTAAAAAGCCTTTGACCTTTTAGATATAGATATATGAATAAAAAACGTTAAGAAATATAAAATAGAAGGCTCAGACCTTAGCTATGTTGACTAATTTGAAATGGGTAATCCATATAAGATATTGGGCCAGAAAATAATGAAAATAAATAATTCTTTATATTACATGAAACAAATTCATGAGAATGAATTTATATGTCCAATTATAATGTCTTGGTTCGAGAGTAGATTATGACACGGCATCATACATTATGGTAGCACTTAATGTGTCAACGTTATATAATAATTTATAGTACTAAACGTATGGATACAGTAAGCTATTTGTTCAATTATAATAATAATCTTTCTTTTGAGCTGCTCAATTCAATTTTCTTCATACAAAATTGTTTTAAAGATATTGTCAGGCATCTATTTTCTTATTTTGGCCCAACTTTGTTCAATAAACTTCTTATTAGATAATTATAGGACTAGTATATTCTTTGTAGGGAAGCTTATATCCCAGATGACAGAGTTCATATTAAAGAATGCACTTTATATTGTTATATACCGGGTTAATTATTTGTTGTTTATAAGTTGTTATTTGCATTTAACCTGTTTATTGAATTAATAAAGTTAAGTTTATAGTTTTTTTTTTTTTAAATCATTGATATTTGTTGTATAGGTTACTTGTACTGTACCACTTTTAGTTACAACAGATAGTGATTTGCATCTGCAAGAAGAGGGCTGGACTGTTTGACTGCCTTAGTAATGCACATTTTTTTAGTTGATTTATGGCAACTTACATTATGCATGCGCTTTGAGAATGTAAATTACATTGCATGTATTATATCGTTTAAATTTTGCAAGAAATGTAATATATTTTTACACATTATGAATAAAGATTTTAGAACTTGAACACACACACACACACACACACACACACACACACATTTTATACTGTATAAATATACAATCGCAATACCAATGTTTAAGATGAAATGCTAATGGACAAGTACAATGTTATGCCAACTTATGGAATATAATCTATTTTCTTTAACCTGTAATTTCACATATCTATTATTCATTATTTACAGTTTCAAGCAACTAATAAAGAATGTAAGACTTTAGTTAACATTGCATAAATTTTTAAATTTTATCAATTTTTAGTGATTTGATTAAATATTTTTGGAATAATATAATTCAGTGAATCTTCCCCATAAGTATTTTAGCAGTTTATATTTTTTTATAATTGTATAAATGTATAGCATGTTTTTGAATTTGCCGATTTAAAAGATTCAGATAAATAGTATATATAATTAGTTTTACTTTAGAAAGTTGTTTGAAATTTAAGTTATTGTATATACATAGTAAAAGGCTTTTAAATCGGATATTTGGAAATTGTCTTATAATTAAGGCACACATGCCACTTGATATAGAGTTCTTCTTTGCAAACTATCCACATAGTTTTTATGATTTAGATCTTGTACCCCCTACCACAACCCCCTGTACCTCAACATGTTTTCAAACATTGACATAAAATTAGCTTAAGTGCTGAACAGGGAAGTGTATTTCTTAAGTTATAGTTTCCCAAATATAGCTTTTAATCTTTGAACCAGATTGTTTATATGTAATTTCATTTCAATCTGCTAGGTGAGCCACAACAAGTGCTGTTTTATCTGCATACATAAACAAATGGTAATGGTAAATTTGTTTTAAAAGACAACACATGTTTTTTTTTCTGATATATATTCTATACTGTTCTATATTCTATGTAGAATTGGGGCCAAAACACTACCTTGTGGGACTCACTAATTGAAGACTCTGTAGGAACTATATTCATTGGCTATTTTAATACAACATTTCCTGTTTTCTAGGTAACTGGTGAACCATTTTAAAATGTAGGCTCCTATTCCTATATTTTTTTTAATTTATCCAGCGATATGTCATAGTGAAGAATATGATGGTCTGGAAAGATTTCAGATTTAAGTGATAAACATATGATGTTGCATATTACTTGACAAATCCTTTCCTGCACTATTTCAATATCCTTCTGCACTATTTGAACATCCTTTCACGCTATTTGAATATGCAAAATAAATAGCATGTATGCATCATTTATATTTTCATTCCAGATAATGCCTCCTTTAAGGAAGCTCTTACCCAAGTTATGAACAGATTAATATGTTAAGCAGGCATTTAATTTCATGGACTAAGATTGAATATATTAATGCTAGGTAAGAATTTACTTCCTTAATATTTTGGAATGCACTTCAGTTGAAGTACATGTGGAATATATATGTCATGCAACGGAGGGACAGTGTGGAGTACTGGATTGCAATTTCTCTAAATATTCACAAACCTCACTCATGGTATGGGAAGTTTTACACCTTTGTAAGAGTTTTAAGTATTGGTCCATTATAACCTGTTTGTCATAAAATGGACAACAGTATAGAAAAAACGTTAATTGCCTTAATTAAATGAATGCCCCACTAAGAGTTGGCGTGTTCTTTTATTAAATGAAGTCACTAAATGTTATGTTATAGTTTCTGAAAATCTTCATCTGTATTCCTAATTATGGGAGAATGTATAAAACAGTACCTACTAACAATATTAATACAAAAAACCAGCTTTCAAAACCTGTAATAAAATTAAGGAACTAAAAAGTAACAAGTAATATTAATTTGAAAAACAAAATTTATTGAAAACCAGTAACACAATTTTTGAAGGGAGTGACAATTTTAAGTAGACTAAAAAATAATGAAGTAATTCTACAGAAATCAGATTCATTTATGAGGTAGAATGTGGTTATGTAGTACAAGCTTAAAAGAATGTAGTTTTCTTAAAATATGGTCTTATGAATTAATTGCTGTCATTGAATTACTTCACCGACAAGGCAAATTAAATACCTGTATTTATGATTCAAACTTTCATTTAGGGTAAAATCTATTATATACATTAACACATAGTAGGTTATAATAATAAATGCAATTGTACATTCACTACATAATGGCTAATACAGTGTACCTATTGATATTCAACTATTCAATTTATTAAGTACTAAACCCTGTGTATCTTTCCTTTTTATGCTTATTAGTAGGATTGCAAAAAGAGAAAATATGTATAGAATGTATAACGTTTATATAATTATGTAATACATGTTTGTTGTATTTGGTGTCACCTTACATACTGTGTTGTTTTCTCAAATTAAAACTAGTTTTAAATCTTTAGTTTCTTTAGCTTATAACAGTTTTTTGAAGTTGATTTATTTTTATTTGTATTGTTAAGTTCTTATTCATGAACTTTGACATTTATATTGAAAAATAAAAACCATTTAGAATATTTTGGTAATATTTTATATTTTTATTAGTTAAGTCTAACTAAGACAATTAGTTGTGCACCCCATATTATGACAAAGTGAGATAAAATCAGTGTAGCTTATGTGTGTATTTAAGAAAAACTAAACATTTTAGCCAATTTTTATGTAGTATCTTATTTGTTTTTAGACTCTAAAACATCCAATTAGGTTTCAAAACAGTAGTTGTGCACTGTAGCTATTGTTTTGTACATCGTTTTTTTTGTATGAAATTAGAATTAGAGTTCAGTAACAAACATAACCAAGAGTTTAATTACAACTCATCATACAGAATCAGATAACATGGCTTCTTTGTGGGAGTGACAGGCTCTCTGATTCTGGGGTAGGTGCAGGGGGAGCCCAGCGCTGTCTCTCTCCTGAAGCGAATGCCCAGTACAAGAGTGCCCCCACGAGATAGACAGCGATGATTACGTAGAACGCGTACTGCCACTGCTCTAGATTCTACAGTATAACACATTCAATTTTTAAAAATATTCTAATAGTAAAATTGGTGGAAATAGGCCTAGACAAATTCTCGATATATTCTAAAGAAAAAAATACATAATTATGAGTGAACATACATGCATTAGGAGGATCATTTTGGGTAAACATAAAACATAAAATTGATGATAAGATACTTAAAGCATGAAGGAGTACGGGAAGACTGCTTATTTTAGTTATTTTTGCAAATAATAACAGTCTTTCTGTATATGCATACATGATAATAATTTCCTTTATCTTTATTACTTCTAGACCAAGTTTTTGTTGACTTATTGTGGGGAATGATTTGTGTCAATCAAATCCTTAAATACTGTACAACATTTGACTATTAAATTTTACAAATGTGTTATTATTACCAATAGTCTAAGTAACAGTGGTGGTGAAAACTTTTAACACTAATATAATTTAAAATATTTATATAGCCTATATGGGAAGTGATCCTAGTTCTGGGCTTACATGACTGGTATCATAACTACCACCTAAGTTTTACGGTTCACTCTGAATCCAAACATTTTTGACAGAATTAAAATCTTAAAATATTTCAGCCTCCCTGTGGAGAACCATCTTCAGTCAACAGATGTTAAACCAAAACTGCCAGAAATACACATTTCCTTTTATAGTTAAGTTAAAAGGCAGGTCTATATCTTTATTAACTGTAGCTTAAACAATCAACAACCAGTATGAGAATACAGTGATCAACATTGTTTCCTTATCAGACTGTCAGCCTTTTGATAATTTGATACTTTTTGTATTACAGTTTAGTCATTTTCCTTTATTATTTCTACCGTTTTCTTATTACCCTTGAATGATAGTGTGGAGTTTTTGCTAGTACTTCTGTTTTACAGATAACATATCTGTGATGGGGAGGGTTGATTCAATGTGAATGTTGAGTTTAGCTCTAGTTCACTGTTCTCTTAGTCTAGTGCCTGAAATCCACTGGACCAAGAATTAAGTCTGTGACAGTGTCAGATATCAGATGCTGCACTAAGAGGAAGGTGAACTGGAGCTAAACTCAACATTCCTATAAAATCAACCCTTCCCACTCTAACTTTGTTATGTGTAGACAACTTGGTCTCTCCACTTTGCTTTGGGATTGTGTCTAATACATTGTTAGTGACATAATTTTGCTCCTTATGAGACAATGAGCAAAAATATTTCACTTAGATTACTCTTTATTTTGTAGTCTCTGATATCAAAACTATATAAAAAATTCATTTTTTGAACTCCTAAGTCTCTCCTCTAAATTTACTAAAATGTAAAAAATTTGTTATTTAATAAACATGTATTAGCCTGGGAATAATATTTGCTCTCAATTTGAAAACGACCCAAGAAGTACTTTAGTAATAGCATACTAAAAATGGTAAAACCTAAATTATTCTTTTGTTTGATTCTCACTTCTGTTGGTGTACTAAAGTTATATAAACTGTTGTATATGCTTTACAATGATGCATGCTAAAATCAAAATAATCATTAAGTAAGATAGAGAGGATGACTAACCCTTTCTCCGATGATGTAGCCAGTAAGATGGGTACCCAGAAAACTTGAAACACATGCAAATGTGTTGGAAAGTCCCATTAGAACACTGGCATGCTGAGGCGCTATGTCCAGGTGATTTACACTGAAACACAAGCACAACTATTGGGTCTTCTACTTGGTCTTCTTACAACTAAAAATAAATAATACAACTTTGGACACTACATCCGCCCAGGGCCGCATTTACAAATTCGGCGCCCCTAGGCCTACAGACCAAAGAGCGCCCCCCCCCCCACCTCCAGAGGACTCTGATTACACTGACGTAGAAATCCAGTAAATTTCTTAATTACGTAATTTTGATGAAAGATAATTACAATAGTATATATATATAGAAGTGTTTTGAATAAATAAAAGCAATGAACCAATGAATGAGTCAACGTCGCACCCCGGACCTAGTTAACCTTGGCCACCCGCCCCGCCAAGCGCCAACACCACCCGCCGCCGCAACTTTTTTCTTTTGTGTACTTTAAAATTTATGCGCCCCCTAAAATTTTGCGCCCTAGGCCTGGGCCTAGTGGGCCTATAGGGAAATGCGGTACTGCATCCGCCTATCATAGCTATATATTAATTATTTATTTTTATAACTTACTCTAAATTTACAATATACTATTAACTTTAAGAACACCAAACAAAATAATAGTCACTTGTAGTTAAATTAGACTTTCTGGACTGGCTGAAATGGTACTCAAAGAGAGAGAGCATAATTGTCAATCTTTATCAGAGTATGCTGTCCAGGGGAGTCGATTTATAAAAAATACTTGGGGGGCTCATACCAAGGGTCTTGCTCTCGGAAAAAGTTCTAAAAAAGTGAGTTTTAAACTATTTTAAGCATTTTAGAGTCATGATCAACATTAGAACACTGAAAACTCGACTCTCGATAACTCGACACTCCGGAAACTCGACAAGCTGACACATTTTTTGGCTTTGAAAAAGAAACAAAACATAAAAAGCTTGGTATTTTCATAAAAAGCTAATGTAATTTACACCAATAATTATGTTTATAGATTATCACTGAGCAGTGAATATATAGCACTGAAAGGACTGAAATTATATTAAAATTAATCCTAAACTATAACTAAAAGAATAAAACATAATATATTGTTGTCGGCTGTTCCGCTATAATAGCACTTTAATTGATAAGTGAAATAGCTAATCTAAGCTTACTTTAATAAAGGCTCAGGGTTCATGAAATAAAACATCTTAAAGTTAATGCTTTAATACAATTAACAAAGATAATAAAGTATGTGTAATACTTACAGTCAAACTGTATGTAAATAGCAGGTTTTAATTGGGTCTTACTCCCTAAAAATATTTAGGTATTTGACAATAACTAATACAGTACCACTACTGTAGTAATATAGGAATACAGTACTAAACTAGTACTATTTTGAACCAAACTGAAAATTTAACATTCTGTATGCATTTAATTCTCTAGGTTTTTAATATTGCTCAAAATACCATTATTAGGGCTATGGTTTAGAAAGGTGCAAATGTTGACCTTCTGACTGGATTACTGAATATGAAGTTGTTGATGACTGGTCTGATATCCAATTCATCCAAAACATCTTGGTGGGCATGAAGAACAGCCAAGTTTTTCAATTGCTTCTGTCCCTTTGTTGACCGGAGATATGATTCTAGTCGTTTAAGGGTTCTAAATGGCCATTCTGCTGTTGCTGTCATGATTAGAACTACTTGAAGAAGCTTAAAGTTTCACAACTTCAGATAACATTTCTCCAACTGCAGGCTCTTGTGTAATCTACTTTCATACATCACACATGTTTTTTATAAGCAATATCAGTTAAAATGATCAAGTGTAAGCGCAGTCTCTCAATTTCTAGATAATTTTTGGAAAATTCAGTTGATTTTTCAAAATTTGTTTCACCTCTGTTTGTTTACTAAAAGAAAGCACTCTTGTTCAATTTGAATGACCTATGTGAGTCAATTTGATGCAAACTGCTCAGTAATACACAATTGTACCGTTCCACAAACAAATATAAATAGCTCTCTAGTATTACTTTGGGGTATTGAAAGTGTGTGGTGCGCTGACTTTGTTGTTTTCATACTTCTTTGGTATTCTTCGATTGTGAAGGTTTTTCTTTTAAACACAATTCCTAAAAGTGTTCAAAACTATCCGTCTTCCATTCAATATACAAATAAATAGATGCCCTCATATGTGTTTTCCTGATCAGCAACACTTAGATGAGGGCATTGATTTTTTTTGTTGACATCTACTGGGTTCATTGCATAGCAATAAAGACGTAAAAAGAATTGTCTAGAATTTTAACATTGACTCAAGGTAGTCTGCACATTTGTAATCTGTCTCTGTTTTGTCCTCTGCAGAAAATATTTTAAAAAGCTCTAGAAGCTCTTAAAAGTTTTTCAATATTCCCAAGATACTAGAAGCTCGCATAGTCCATTGAGTGGGGCGAAGGGGCAGTATACCAGCTTGGTTGTTGGTGCTCTTACAGTGTATGCTTCTGAAAAGTCTCATCCTTTTGGTAGATTAAGTCCTTGGCTAAAGCCATAATACGTAAGATGGGAGAAACTGTCTACAACTACCAAATTTAAACTGTGAGCAGTGCGGTGGCTGTTTAATACAGGCACCAGTGCGGTGAGATGAAGCTAATGAAGAACTGCTTCATTAGGTGGATACAATTAATTTTTTTAAATATTTTATACCTAAAACTATTAACATGCTATTAGAAATAAGCTTGGCACACTCTAAAAACTAAATTCTTTGGTACTGTTCCTCTGCCCATGTTTCGCCTCTTAAGTGAAGCTTCAGGTAGACAGGCTGTGTGTGCATAGAGTTCATGGTTGGGACTGGGCGGAGTGTTATTACTCATAAAAAGGTTTTTTAATTTAAAATCAACCTTTTTATATAAATTTAAGATAAGATGTACTAAACACGTGATATTTGTATCTTTTCTGACACTTCAATTGTGTTGAAATGTGTGCAAAATGCATGCTTTTAGTCTAAACATATGCAAAATTTTCTCCTGGGGTGTCCCCCGGATCCCCTACGGCTTAATACACATCCTTTTCAAGTGCCATAGCTGAGTTTGACTAGTGGCCCGATCAAGAAAATATGTCATAAATAAGCTTTAAAAGACTACTTTAAAGCTTCGTCAAAATACATCTACTTCCGTTCCTTTTATTCTGCTTCTGATAAAAGGGGAAGAGTGTGCCAATCCTTTGTTTTCCCTTTAACTAGAGTAAAATTGTTACGGGGAATAACCAGTTTTGATAACCTTATGTGCAATACATTCACAGCTTTATCATCAATGTGGGTTTTAGAACACCGTTTAAATATTATTTTCAATGCATAAATGGTTTAATTGTCACTGGTGCAATCTAAAATAAAAATAAAATAGTAACTTTGTCTTTGCAATCTGCATAACACATCTAATCGAGCACTGTATCATTATTCAATATTTTCTAAAATTTAAATGTAAACAAATGTTTCTGCCACTTTGGTGAACTTCAACTAAAAGACAAGTGTCAAAAACTGTTAGGGCCATTTAACTTTAGATTATGTGTAGTAAGTATTATAATTATTTTTTCAGAATTATTAAACATTTCGAAAAACTTTTCCAATGTTTCTAGTCTCTTAAACCTTCCTTGGACTTTTAAAAATATTTAAAAACCTAAATTAGCTAAATCGATCCAGCCATTCTCGAGTTTTAGTGGAGATAACAAACCTCACCTCATTTTTATATATAAAGATTATTTCTAACCTTATTTTTTCTGAGAATTGTAAAATATTTTATCATCTGAAATTTTCACATTACTGAGTGCTAAACAAAATAAATTAAGATTAAAACAGTCACCTCCTTGAAGTGAATTAAAACTGTAAAACATTTAAATAAACTACTTTTTAATAATTTATAATATGTAAGAAATTAAAGTGTTGTTATTGCTAGTTATTATTTTATTTCTATTAATGTAATACTATAGCTTTCGTAACACTCTTGGAGGTTACTGCTTTTTTAGATACTTGAAGTGCTAAACTCTTGAAGTTAAGAATGGAATAAACCCTACCCTCTTTATAAACTACATAATTATAATAGTATTGTAGCAAATAAATGTATTTCAAGGTATTATTTGAAAAGACCATTCAAGTCAAGTCAAGTCAAAATGTCTTCATTTACTCAGCACAAATCAAGTACATAAATAATGTCAAATATTAAATACAAATAATTACATGATAATGACCATAATTAAGCCTAATTCGAATTACTCAAAAACTCATGAAGGGAGTAATAAGGGTTGACAGAAAAGATTTTGATGTCTTTTAAAATTTATTCTTATCTGATATATTTTAATCGTAATAAGTAGTATTTTCCACAAACTTGTGCCCATATGAGTTGTTTTTCTATTGAAAAAAGAAAGCCTGTGTTTATCAGGTTAAAATGGTTTATATATTTAGTATTATAGGGATGTATTTCAGAGCACTCACTAAATTTGTTTGGATTATAAACAAAATAAAGTGCAATAACATATATATTGATTTTATACTGTCAATATTTTTAAACTTTAAAAATATTCTCTAACATGATCATAACGCTTTAGTTTCAACATTATTCTAATTGCTCATTTTTGAAGGATTAAAACCTGATCTAAATTATTGCCACAGGTTCTGCCATATACACATACAACCAAAGCAATGAGGGAGTGTATATGAGCATGATAGATCATTTTTAATACAGGAACAACCATATAATGAATAAAGTGAATTTTTCTCTAAAAGAAAACACTACTTATCTTAAAACGTTCTAAAAAATTAATATGTTTTGTTTATAATTTATTATTATACCTAGAATGAGCTCTAATGGGAACTAATTTTATTAATGTAATTTTACTACAATATTTATATACCTGAAAATTATATAGAAGGATATGGCCTTTTCAAAATGAATAATACCTCATATATTAATTGTTTATTTTTAGTTTCATGAACCTGCACATATTTAAATATACTAGAATATTAAATACACTCAATATAAAAATAAAAAAAACAAATACATTATATTTCAATATTATTATTTTAAGAACATTCCATGGTACTGGTCACAATTCTTTGTGATGATTTTATATAAGACTAAATTGTATTTTTAGGTATTAAATGAGGTATCCACCTGAGGGAGGGATCAGATTGTGAAAATTTTGGAATTTAGCGTTACTAATTGTTTTCGTATCACTGGGCAATGGTAAATGTAGCAAAAATTGCTGTAATCTTTTCTCTTAATTGGTTGTAGCCAATATATACTTAGTCTAGATTGTGTATAGGCTAGTGAGTACTATTGCTTAATAGGATTAAGTTTTTAAAACACTATTGTGACAAATTGGTCAACTAATAGTTTCTAATATTGACAATGTCTATTGCTTGTTATGTGACTTGCCGAAGGATAAATAAATGTCTTTATTGTCTTTAATATATTTTTGGCAGCATTCAATGGCAATGCTCACAAAATGATGAAGATATTAGCCTCAAAAAAACTGTATACTTGCAGACAAGCTACCAATAGCTGATGTCTGACAGTTGATGTGCTGAAGAAAGCGGTTATAGCTAGTCAGTAATTAGTTACCTGAAGGCAGCCTAAGTAATGCTGACAGCCCTATGGCCATTACCAGACACAATCCACATCGTTAACATAGTATTAGTGTGTGATATGATGGAAATATTAGTTTTATGAATACTGTTACTTGTTTACGGTATCAATGACTGAGAACAGTTGTTGTAATAAAATGTTGATACAGCTATTCAGTAATTAGTTACCTGAAGGCAGCCCAGGCAAACGCTGACAGTCCTATGGCCAGTACCAGACACAATAACGAACCGTTAAAGGAGTTTAAGTGTCCTGCAAGCAAAACCAATATTGCCTGACTTATGAAGGTAACACAGATGAAAACTTTCCGCACCTATAACAAGAAGAAACCTTTTATGTAGTATTATGTAATGGTCGATAAACTAATTTAAGGCTACCAAGATTGTATAGACATGAACTGCCATGTCACTCTATCGTTATACCTTGTCTTCACTTCCAAATTTGAATTTCAAAAAATTAACATAGTATGCACAATATATCCAAAATGTATTCCTTGTACACTGTCTGCCTGTGGAGATGTTTTCATACTGCATACTGTATGGAGACTGCAAACAATTTGGATACAAGGTTGCATGTGGATCTGGAGACAAAACACAATGTTTTATGTTAACCAACTAATTATAATACATGGACACAAGATGCAAGTTTTCCACCTCAATATTCTGCATGTGTGGAAGTGTCTGTGAACAAAGGAATTTTTGTAATATTACATAGTCAATCATGAATTTAAAAATAATGATGGAAAAACAAAGGTCAGGATAACTGGTTTGTAGCTCAATGCTGAAAAGAAAAAATATAACTTAAAAAAAAAGATTGTTTAATTAGAATATTGTTAAATAACTTATCTCAAGAAAGATTTGGAAAATGTACAAATTTTGCATCTGAGAGACAACATAAACATATTAAATATTAATATAGAAAATTTTCAAGCAAAAAAAAACCAAAAACGTAGTAATGAATTGGCTCAGATAAAGCTTCTTCTTGATGACCAAAGGTTTATTGAGCCTTCCTCCTCAACTGTCGGCTTCCATAGGTAATGATGCACTCCTACCACTTGATGCTTTATCACTCTTTGATGAGCTCAAGGTGAATTGCTCAACAACCAAATTCGACCTTAGTCCTTTTTCAAAAGAAAAAAATTTTCATTACATAGGTAAATTTTAAAATTATAAGGTTTTATAACTGTTTTGTGTCAAAATTCTAGATTTGGGTAAAAAGATCCTAGAAGCTTCAACAAAGGAGGGATTCACTTGAACAAAAAAGGAAAAACAATAATTTGTAGAGAGAGTAGAGTTGCATGGTCAATACATGGGAAAATCAACAACTTTGGAGTTGTCTTGGAATATGGGACTGTTGTCAGGACTTTGTCTATCTAAGTGAGCACTGGAAGCCTCTTTTCCTCGTATAAATGAATTATTCTCCAAAACGCATTGAAAGTCATTTTAACAGAATTGCCCAACCTGCTGTATCTCTTTTCACGGATGACAATCGCCTTATTCTAAATAACTGTCACTTTAGCACCCTGTTAGAACAGTAAACAGCCATATCATGTTTGATTTCTGACTGATTCAGCACCAATAACCTATTCTTAAACGTTTCTAAAAGAATATTGTGAACTTTTATTCCCAAATCTTTCAAAACGTTTCTAATATTTATACATATGGTGACAATTCAATAAATAGCTGAAAATTTCCTAGGGTTCTATATTGAGTTTGACCTGAAATATAATAACCATATAAACATATCGAATCAGCTAAAATAAGATACATTCACCTATAGGTGCCTTTCTACATTTACATCACAAGAAGTTCTTATACTGGTTTACTTAAGCTTATTTGAGTCAAAGTTAAGATACAAAATAATATTTTGGGGATTTTCTACAGTGATCAACTTTAATAGAGAATTTACACTTCAAAGAGAGCGTTGACGGTCATCTGGCAAATGAATGAGACCAGTTGAAAAACTCTAGAAAGAGTTTCTGACCTAATAAGACTCTAACCTTGGCCTTCCTTCTCATTTTTCATTTGATAATGTTTGTTGACAAAATAAAAATATGTTTCCACATTTAAATCAAGATCATAACAAACAGCACAGACATTATCTAATTTCAGACCAATTCAGATTCAACCTTTATTATTTTTTGGCTCTAAGCTCTATATTTCACTTCCCAATGTAATCCAAATGCGAATGAATGTAAACAGTATTACAATGTATTTAAGGGCTTACTTGATTGGAAAGGGTTTCTACAGTATCCACGACCGATATTGTTTTGTAATATAAATTATTTAAAAACTGTTACAAGAGTGTACTCTGTTTTACATTCAGATTGTATCCTCTATTGTAAACAGTTCTGTTCTATTGCTTTAGAATTCTAACTTTGCGTACTGATTTTTTGACATGCACAGTAAACCTTTGTGTTCTATCGTGTAAATAAATTATTCTTGTTATTACGTAACAAATTTAGGTTAACAATTTGGTATGTGTACAGAGTAAAGAAATATGCTTTTATTAAGTTAAGTGCAAACATTTTAACTTTAACGCAATAAGTGGGTTTCACTAAATCTTAAACCGAGAACAATCCACTAGAAAACCTACTAAGTTTCAAACTTCCAATTTAAAGAAATTACTTGTAAATTACTGAAAAGTCTCCAAATTGAATTGCTCATTTAACACTTGAGTGTAAGTACATGTTTCGTAGAGACTTCAATTATAAAAATATAGCAATCCAATCGAATTTTTTTTATTAGTCATATATAATATGTTTCATTTTAACTTATTTGTTGTTTGAGAGATTTTTATATTAATCATACTACTATATAAATACGAAACTGAATTAACTATTTATCTTTACAAAACTGCAAAGGGCAGCGATAATGGTTCCAGATGATTTGCAATTTCTGGTCATACAATGCTCACTAAAATTCAAATCAAATCAGTTTTATTGCAGCGACAATAGTACATTGTATAGCAAACGTCATGGATTTTAATCTAAAAAAATTAAAAATTTCTTACATTCTTATCCCAAAATTCTCATTCACACATACAATTTTACAATTATGCACATTTCATTCTTCACCAATATAATCAACTTTAACAGCAGAATCAGTCATGTAATTGGGCGGTCTCCCAGTCAAATGCAAAAAATTTCTCTGCATTATAAAATGCTTATGACACCAAAAGGTGTTTAAGGTGCATTTTGAACACCTTGGGTGAGGCAGGTGTTCAAAAACCACTGTTCTGTGTCTCGCAGTTCGTAGTAGTTTTCTACCTCGTGTCTCATGCATATGTATGTGACGACCTCTGGTTAAGGCACACTTATACATACCAAACAAAGTGGTTTCCAAAATGTACAGACACAGGAGAGTTAACAGCTGCAATTCCTTGAAAGCTTGCCTGCATGACTCTCTGAATTTTATTTTTGCGATAAAACCTAATCTGCAGAGGTTATTCTGGTGAAGTTCATACCCTGCAGTAGTCTTCTAACCTGAGGTCAGAAGAAAGTTGCAGATCCATAAACCCCTCTTTCTCGATAATTTAGCTGCATGGTTTAGAATTATAAAACAAGCAACCCAAGCTCGTCTTCTCCTGTCACCATCTCGACAAACTGTGACTGGCTTATGTGTATTATTGTACCATGATGTACTATAATTTAATCCACTGTACCATTATGTTGGTAACATTGAATGTAAAACTACATCAGTGTATCTAATTAAACTGTGCTTTGTGGGTCTACTCCTGTGACATTAGAGATGGGCTGTATATAACGTATTAATGTCGGTAATATCGTTATTCAATGGTAACCTATTACCAAGATAATGTGTTACCAGTAACATCCTGTTATTTCAATAACAGGTGGGCTGAATGATTTGAAGTTCTCATAACGTCTTTCTGCTATTATGTTTATCGGTAACCTGATTACTGAGTAACAGCCGAGACTACTATCGTGCAAGGAATGAGGCTAGGAACAACCAAATCTGATAACGCTGGTATTACATTACTGAGAAACCAATAACGTAGTGGAGTAAGCTGGATGGTGCGGTAGGGACAAGGAATAAAATATCAGATTGAAATAAATAACAATAAATATGTAAAATAGATTATCAAAATAGAAAAGTAGACTTTGCCCTACGATTCTGTCGTGGGCTAAGGCGAAATAGCCCCACTCATGTAGATTTAGTCTGACTCAGTGTACTTGCAATTTTTTAATCAGTTCAGTAACAGCTTGATACTAATGCCTAGCGTGGGATTGGCTGGTAACATGTTACTGGAACGTAATACCGACTAACCACGTTATTTTGGTAATAGGCTATTGACAAGTAACTGTATTTACCATCCCTATGTGACATCACATCACTCCAAGCTAGCCGGGTGCAGATTCCTTGCCCTCCCCCCGCCCACCTGCCAATCACCAGCAATGCAGTAACCACCTGGGCAAGTACTCAGCTTTGGCGGGCTCCGGAAAACATATTCGGCCAGGCCTCGTCATGACTCGCCCCCACCCCGTCTGTTGAATCGGCTCCTTCAAATATATGTGTGCCGAGGTCAGGCCCGAGCCCCGGTAAAAATGTCCGAAAAAACCGGTCTGAGTACGGGCCTGCCTGGACGACATTCTTGTAACAGAACAAATTATTCTGATCATATGGTTAGATTAAAACAAGTTTGTAAGAGACTAGAGGATAGTGGGTTTAGAGTTAGTAAATAATGTAGATTTTTGTGATAGCCTAGAGTATTTGGGTTTTGCAATTAGTAAACAACGCGTAGACTTCACCAAACAAAATCGAAGCGACATTGAGTGCCAGACCAAAGGATGTAACTCAGTTTAAGGGTTTTCTTAGTACAATTTATTGTGATCATATGGTTAGATTAAAGCAAGTTTGTAAGAGACTAGAGGATAGTGGGTTTAGAGTTAGTAAATAATGTAGATTTTTGTGATAGCCTGGAGTATTTGGGTTTTGTAATTAGTAAACAATGCGTAGACTTCACCAAACAAAGTCGAAGCGATATTGAGTGCCAGACCAAAGGACGTAACTCAGTTTAAGGGTTTTCTTAGTTTAGTTAATTACTACGTACCAAAATATCAACAATACTCACACCCATGTACATGTTGAATTTTTAAGGGGTTTAGCATGTAGCAAGCAAATCATTTGAAGAGGTAAAAAAACACATTCTTCAGCTCAAGTACTAGCTAATTTTACCCTGATTTAAATTTAACCTTAGTATTTGATGCTAGCGCCAAATACAAAAAAGATTGTATGGTAGGGCTCATCGCCTTTGTCAGTAGTGTGTATATAAATGTGTGGAAAAAACAGTACTCACAAATATATAAAGAACCTCTTGGCATTGTGAATGGTGTTAAAAGTGTAACCAATTTTTATATTGTAATCACTTTTTGCTAATTACGGACCATAAATCCCTGGTAATTAGTTATTTTTGACTCAAAACAGGCAACCAGCTTTCGATGGCAGTAGATTTTGTAGCGTATTGGTATTAGGGATTAAATATATACTCAGAATCAACTTGTAGGCTTGGACACGTGGGAACACAGGTGTGTGTGGTTACTACATGTTTGTGATGCCAGTCAACACCAGAAAAGAATATTACCACTTATTCATATTATAAGATAACACACTTATTTCACTCTAAAATATCTTGTAACCAAGGATAATGTAATTCTAAACACACGTGAAACATATAAGATAATAATAATTATATGGAACAGTGAAATCATATTATACAGCTAATAACTAAATAATATTTCATGTCACCAATAATATTATAATAATATTTAGGTCTAGTTTGATTGTGGGTCTACGAAATCGTAACGAGTAACGTCTATTCGGAGTTGTCTGTTTATTTACAACAGGTACGGTGTTTACGTCTGTGCGCGAGGTCATTGTCACAGATACTCGTGTGTTGTTGTGTTGGAGTGGGGAGTGGTCGCCACGCTTTGCCTATCTCGGCCACTTCGCTTCCGTCATCGCTGGGAGTAGAGATAGCCTCCCGACTCTGACCTTGTGCTTGTGCCAAGTGTGGTGGAATGCGGTGTTGCCAGATTGCGCTTGAGCGCCACAGTTTGATTGTTTTCAGTTTGAGGGTCTAATGATTTATCATCTAAGCCTACTGGATTCTGTAGTTCTATCAATTGGTCTATAAGACGCTTTAATTTCTTTCAAGAACATAACAAAATTACACATGTTATTGTTGAGTCACTCTACCAAACCCATTTTTCCTTACTAAAAAAACGTTCAGCTAAAACCAGATGGCCTAACATCACCATAGTTTTTATATTTGGTTGTTGTGGTTATACAATATTAAATCAGGTCTAATTAAATGTAATCTACATTTTACACACACACACACACACACACACACACACACACACACACACACACACACACACACACACACACACACACACACACACACACACACACACACACACACACACACACACACACACACACACACACACACACACACACACACACACACACACACACACACACACACACACACACACACACACACACACACACACACACACACACACACACACACACACACACACACACACACACACACACACACACATATTATGTACTTATCTCTCCAAAAACAGTTATATAATGGTTTCATTTAGTGTTCTAACAAGAATCAGCTAATGCTAAATTGATAGTACCATCTTGTAAAGCAGTTTTAAGCGTATGCTTATAAGTTCTGACTGTACTTTCTGCCAGTCCATTCGATATTGGTGAGTATTGAGGGGATGAGAATATTTATTACCATTTTTGAGTAAGATGTTCATGAATGCAAAACTAGTAAATGGAGGTGCGTTATCGCTCATATTAGGATCAACCAAGCAAGAATCTAGCAAATAAGTCTCTGAGATAAGAAATTTTATGTTTTGCTTGTGTTGAAGAGTCTGGCAACGACTCAATCAATATGTTAAGTCTATAGGTACTATTGTCTGAGACTAGCTAAGGAACAATCCAATCAATACATATATATGTAAGAATCCAAACAATATTTAAGTACTATCTTAGAACGAAGCTTATTTTGATACTACTGGAAAATTATGGTAATTACAGCGTTCACTATTATTTCCACAATATTACTATATAATATGTACTCGTACTACTTAAAATGTATGGATACTACCTGGAAACTTTACGAGATATAAAAAGTATGTAAGTAATAAAAATATTGGTAATGACCTGGAAAATCTAAAACAAATTATGGTTTTGTTCTAATAATACGTAATAACTAAGAAATAACCATTCCTTTTCCAAAATGTTAACAACCACCGTTTTGAAACCTTAGGAGATAGAGGAATGGAAAAGAATTATTTATAACTATCTAATGTAATGTTTTTTAAAACTTCTCATTTTCGGTCTAGTTAAAAAAAGTTGTTACATTTTTGTAAAAATGCAAACAGTTGATATTTTGAAACAGTCTTAACCAATAAACTTTCAAATTATACTGAAATAAATATGATAATATAGCTATAATCAATAAATAACGACGTTAACTAAGGTTTGTTTATAGAGGTTACGGAGAGACATTGACGTCTTCGACAGGCTAGGTGCAATGCCTGGATATGTCGGACTCAACACGTTAACAAGTCACGTACGATCACTGTTGTTACAGTACATATTATCATTACTGGTCACAGTTACTACCGACTAAAACAGTTTTCCCCTGTCTCGGGACTCTGATCCCCCACGGTACCGCCGTTAGGCATTACTTCGCAGAGGGAGAGTATACAGCTATTGCCCTTTCTTCTAGCAAACTGAGGTCTCACTTTCACCTTTCTCATAGTTTCTGGCTTTTGCTCTTTTCTTTTCGATCGAACGCAGGTGTGTGAGGACTTCTGCAGCGAAGGTGCTTGTGGCGTTCCACGCAGCTTGTGGCGTTGATTGACATCATTACTTCAACTATTGTCTCTGGTTGGATATTCCGATTGAGGACACTCTAAAATAGGTCACGCTGAGATCTGAAGCGAGGGCCCACAAAGAATACGTGCTCCGCATCTTCTGGGACTCCTGGTCAGGACGGGCACTCCGGGGAATCATGGTGCTTGAAGCGGTGAAGATACACCCGGAAGCAGCCGTGCCCTGACAACATCTGTGTGAGATAGTTATTGACCTCGCCGTGATTTCGGTTCGGCCAAACATGAGACGGTCTGTTCATCTTTTCTTTAGTGTGGCATCTCACTGTGTTTGCCATCATGCGATGCTGCTCTGTCGTTTTTCTGTCCCGAGTTTCTCAGGGCTCAGTGTGGTTGACCTCTTTCGTTGGTATAGATTTTCTCTTTCCTCAGCTAGGACTTTGAGAGGTAGAATTCCAGAAATGACACACACTGCTTCCTCAGATACTGTGCGGAAAGCACTGGCCACTCTAAGAGCACTCTGCCGGTATATTGGTCCAACTTCTCCATGATGCTTGGGTTTTTAGTGCGTCTGCACAAATGGGTATCCTGCAGGTGAGCACCGATGTGACTACCGATGATAGTAGTAGCCTTCTGCTTTGCTTTGGACCTCCGACATTGGGCATCAGTCGTGCTAGGCTGGCTCTTACCACCGGTATTAATGTGTTCGACCTGCTGCTTGAAGGTGAGCTGGGCTTCACTCCCAGATATTGGATAAATGGTTGCGATGTGATTTCTTGATCCTCGACATTCAGCCTAACGGACTCTACTTTTTTCCACTGGTGACGAGCATCGCCTAGGTCTTGTGCTTGGTTAGTTCCAAGTTCACCGTATTCATCCACAAGATTTGCTCAACAGTGACGGTGAATAGGTGTTTCACCTCATCAAGATGCTTGGCAACGATCACTACGGCTACGTCATCCGCATACGTAACAAGTTTAGCCCTTCTTGGTATTTCGATTCTCAGCAATCCGTCATACACGATATTCTACAAAAGAGGACCAAGAACAGAACCCTGAGGTACTCCTCCTATAATATCATATTCCTTTTGACATTCTTCGTGTCGTATTTGAGGACTCTGTCCGTGAAGTAGCTTGCAACTATCCTACGCAGGTATCCTGTCACGTTCATTCTTTCAAGGGCCTGCATAATGCAGTCCCAATTGGCGGAGTTGAAAGCGTTTCTGATGTCTAGCGTAGCCACTAGACAGTATTCTTCCATCTATCCCCTACGATGGCAACCCTAGCTGTGCTGACGACGAGGTTGACGGCATCCAGCGTTGAACGCCCTTTCTGATAATCACACTGGTTGTCGGAAATAATGCAAAATAATGTTCCTGTACCAAGTTTAGTTTGATTTATTACAAAAATGTTACTGTTTGTTATCAGGGTCACAATTACTTCCTCAAAGTTGTTATATACTACTTAAAACTTTGTACAATCGCAAGATACACATACATAATATAATTCTTTTATGGTAAGTGGTTTTGAGTTCTGGGAGCCCTGGGGGAAATGTACAAAATCTACTAAAAATTCAATAATGAGCGTTCAACAGAGTGTGCACCCTCAGCTGCTTCAAAATTGACGACGGTAGAAAAATATTGTTCGAGAGTAAAACTTATAACAAAATACGTGCAAAACAAAGTTTCCAGTTTACTTGTGTGGTAGTGAGCACTTCTGAGTTCCTCAACCAGTCAGCCAATACTCCACCGGCAGGCATAAGGACAGCCACCAACAGATACGGCAGGAACATGAGCCAGGTTTCATCTATCCTGTAGTTGTATATATCTGTAATTAGAGGTGGTAATCTAGTTATCTCCAAGGCTTGAAGGTCGATATAAAGTTTACCATATGATATAAGACAACATGTACTGAAGGAAACAGGATTTTCCGGACATTTGCCATCGTTCAGTGAAACAAAAAATCAGTAACACTACGTTTCGAGATCTGCAATCTGATCTCTTCTTCACGTAAATAACTAACCTAATACATAATTACAAACTAGGTTGAAAATAAACTTCTTAAAACCATACTGTGACTCCGCATTGGTTTATTACAAAAAAGTTCATCTAGCATAAACCAATAATAATAATAAAAACGGCCTATTCCTGTCCCCCTTCCTTTTTATTTCCGCCATCTTGTTTCAACCGTGACGATTGCCATTTGCTTTTGGCCTATGGTCAGTCGTATGTGGTTGGTAGACGAATGCAGACGTATTGTGACCTGTACTCTGTAGTTAAGTTTTAATGATTAGTGTGGTGTATAGTTTCTTATTAAGTGCATGTTTTAGAGTTAGTGAAGTTGAAACAACATGGTGGTTGTGATTCCTTATTTAGGAGTGTCACAACGCTTTGGTATGATTTGTTTATTTTCAACCTAGTTTGTAATTATGTATTAGGTTAGTTATTTACCTGAAGAAGAGATCAGATTGCAGATCGTAGTATTACTGATTTTTGTTTCACTGAACGATGGCAAATATCCGGAAAATCCGGTTTCCTTCATAATCCTTCCATCGTCAAAAATAAACTTCAAACAACATATACTACCATAAATGTTATAATTTCACCCAATAATTTCAATTTGAGTAGGTATTCTGAATTGTATTTATAAATTTGTAACAAGACAAGTCCTGACACGAAGCAGACTGACCTGAACTCATTTTAGGGGTTTTTTAATTTTAGCAATGCATTAAATATGTACCTAAGCATTTTGAAACTTTTTCTATCTTGGTCACCACATGACATTACTTCTTACAAATCATACTGCCCAACATGGAAATATGATCTGACCCTGAAACTCGCTGGCCCCCACAATTTTATTTCCAGTTTTTCACAAGTATATCTAATTTCTGCATCCAAAGGAATTGTATTCATTCAAAAATGCAACTATTTTCTATTTTATTAAAGTATTATGTATTATTGTTTACATCTCTTTATGTTTGGTGCTTTCAAAAATTAATTTGTCAGAGTTAACATCAAATTCAAGATGTCCCTTCTGAAAATCTGGGGCTTTGTATTTTAATAGAACCATATTTAATTACTCCTTTAATAATTATTTATTCAGCCTGGTGTCCAATTATGTTTTTAGTTTTATTTCTACAGGTTAAGTCTAAGAAACTGAAATGTGGTAGAGCTTTGCCTATTTACATAAAATAGTTTTCATCCATAGAATTTACATCACTAATACAACCATGGTTAAAGGTTGTGTTTGGTAACTTCATCGTTAAAACTGAATTTTTTCTACTTTAATTGTAAATAAAGTGAATTCAATTACTAAATACAGCTATGCAAAAAAGTTTATACCTGTCATGAAGACTGGCAACTCAGTTTGCAGAGTGAAGCCCCAGCTCATGCAGGTGTGAGCCACAACTATGGCCCATACAGGCATCGATGTGATGAACTGGTCCCAAGGATATATAATCTGTATAACAGTGAAATGTTGTTCAATTCCTTGGAAAAAATGTTTTTAAGATGTCCATAGCCTTTACTTTATTAAAAACACATTTGTTAGATATGCATTTTTTATAAACTTGTCTTGCTTTGAGACGGTTTAGACCCAGGACCCCTTAATGCAATGCTTCGGAATTAATAGGAGTTTCGGGATAAGTAATTTTAAAATAAGCATCTCTCATTTAAAAATTACAATTTTAAAAGTGTTTATGGGCGTCTATAGGAAGGAAATTTGTCAAGAGACAAATGTCAATAGACAAGAGTTAGACATAGTACAGACATGAAACATCGTGAGTAGCCACCCGATGACTGTGTTGTTCTAGTATGTGTTGGCAACACTTCAAGTCTGAGGCGACGAACGCTAAATTTTCCATTCGGCTCTGTTTGCAGGTTTTAAAAACAAAACTTATTGTACCTTAGGACGCTGCATTCTAGTGACAACTGTATGATGTAATACATCAATAGCTGCCAAAACCTTTCTTGTCGTTGCCTCTTTTATGGAGGTTGCTACTATTGTGCTAATGTCACAATGTACTATTGCGTGTAATGTGCTGAGTATAAGGGATAAGCCTGTCACACAGGAGAACATTTATATTCACAATATTCAATAATATAACAAATTTGATACAGAAATAAATGTATAGACTATATTAAAATTAGGCATAAACTTTTCTAAAGAAGTCTTTTTAAGCAAGCATCTGTTTTCTAATTTTATAATGAATTAATTCGTTCCAACTTTGCACTGCAAAAACAAAACAAAAATTAAGTCATTACAGTTTCTATTACCATAACTCTTCCATACTGGTAACACGTTTGAGATTAATACAAAAATGTAATTGAAATGGCATTTAAAATTAAATTAAATTCATGACATGGTAAATTGTATCAATATGAGTGCCGGTTAACATAAAAAACAAGAAGCATGTTAAAAGCAATACTACATATTGCACAACAGGCATTGCTGGGATTACATATAAATTTCAATTTTCATATGTCTTGCCAACAGTGGGAAACGGATAACCATACAGAAAAGAAATGTAAGGTTTCGCTAATAAGGAACTGTACCATTACATACATGTTTAGGAATATAGTCATTAGGTCCACTGTCAAGATTATCTCTCAGGTACTTTAGTTCCTCTGTGGAGATGTGAGGGTCGTCTTCCGGTTTGTCCTTCACCACAGTCCACCAAACAACAAACCATATCAATCCGATTATACCTACAAACATTAAACATTATACTTAAATATGTATGAATACTAAATTGAAAACGATTCTAGTGTTTTAGAATCCAAATGTACAGTGCTCTATAAACCCATAACTATGCTAAATATGATCCAGTCGAAATTTTGAATGTTTGTGACATTAGAGTAGAACTTTGCTTCACTCAAACAAGTACAGATTGGGATTTTTTAACCCACTTTAAAGTTAATAATTTAATTGTTAATAAAATTTACACTATTTTTATTCGTATACAATATCGTTTCAATGTTAAATAAATAGTTATCTTAATAATGTGAACATTTAAAATAAAATTATAAATTATGTCCTAGATTTCTTGTTTGTCGTGATTTATCTACCTTAAGGCTCCATTCCAGGACCTCTGTTGCTTCCATTATACATAAACGGTCTGCCATAGCTATGTTTTGTCTTCAAGTAAAATTAAATCCGCAATTATTTTTCTCTGACGCTATTTGAACATCGGCTAGTTTCTCATAACAATGTGGCATGAGTAGAAGGACTATCTGGCTCCTTATTACAACCAAAACTTTGGTGTTCCTGGTTCACTGAAACAAATTCATAACGCTGAGCTATTCTCTAGATTTTATTTGTTTCAGATTTTATATACGAAGGATTCAAACCCTACTCCTAGGAAATTGGTGGACATAAAAAAGGAAAGGATTTGTCAGTTATTGAACTCACCTGAGATGTAGAAGATGTACGACCAGCCTAGGGTATTGGCGATGAAGCGGTACACTGGAGGGGTGACTACGATACTAAAATAGCTGCCCGAGAAGGCGATGGTAACCAGGCGAGCCCGCTCCTGGGGAGGCGCCCATCGAGACCAGACGGCGATAATACTCGGGTAAGTGACACCCTGACACAGGCATGAAGATCAGTTTACAGGCAATTATAGAAACTCTTTATAGGAGACTAAAAACTAATTGAATGTACAACTCTGAACAATATGAAACAAACACGTGTTTTTAGTTTATTGTCTTAAGCTTGTGAGGGACGGACTGGAATGATAGAACTAGCTCATGCAGGGGAATTGCCCTTGGTGATTTCTAACCTTACCCCTCTTCCCAAAGAGTTTCTACAAGACTCTGAGAGGAGCAGTGCTTTTGCTGCAGTAGGAAGATCTTCACCTTCGTCATCCGCGAGTTGAGAAAGAGTCCTTATAGCAAGGTGTGGAGAACTATTTACACGTAAGTGACAGTGTTTAGGTTGTACACAGAGATTTTGGAGAGGGGGAATTACGTCAGTGAATGAGATGAAACATCTGGTGCATGCTTATCGTGGTGTCTATTTTCCTGATGTCACAACAAAACACAATTTTGTGATCCTGAATAGCAGGTTGTCACATATGTTGATCTGCAGCTTCCGACCATTAAGTAAGCTGTCATTGAGACAGAGTACATTGCTAGATTTTGAGCTGGCATCAAATACAGTACCCAATTTAGTGGTACTGCTGCTTTCTTTGAGGACTCCATCCATAATGGGGTAAGAAGTAGCGAGATAAGGTTACATTAAAGTTTTCCATTTTGCTCATGTGCCCGAAAGATGCATATTCATTCATGAAATTAGTGTATTGTTCATGAAAATGAGGCTGAGCACGGAACTTAGCTTATAGAGGATGGAATCTACACTCCGGAGAGATACATGATATTCCTAGAGGTAGTTGGTTGCTTTTGTGAAAGGTAATCGAACAACACAACGTTTATCAGGATCCCTAGAGTGAGTTGAATCAAAACGTAGATCACAAAGTTTCTCTTATGTCGACTGTTTTCGGCATGAGGGGATTGTTCTTGCTGCCAGAATGTTTGGAGACACTGGTGCAAGGCCAAATCATTGGTTGAGAGCAGATATATAAAATAAGATAAGATGAGAGGGCTAGGAGATGCAAAAGGGACTTCTCCTATGATCACAAAGCCAAGATGAGTTTCAACCGCCTGGGGCATATTTTCCCAAGAGCGTAGATTTTATTACTGAGTATTTTGGGAAATAATCCTCCACCGACCAGTACCTCTTGGTAGGTGAAATGTGGGGTCTGCTTTGGCTTTGGCTTTGGCTTTCTGAAACACTTCTGGAACCAATTCTACTCAAGGGGTTCCACGGATCTTTTGTCCAGTATGTAGAAAGGATGTTGAGCAGCCAAGGCATGCTTGGAGAGACGTTTGACATATCTATATATATAACATGCGTTTTGCACGAATTGTAGTCTGAGCTATACTCGTAATTTGGTGAGAGGAGCGACGAGTACACAGAAGCAGAGCAGCGCGCTTGGAGATAAAGTCGCACATACTCTCAGAACATAGACTCAAGTAGCAGCTGAAAACATGAGTAGTGCCGCGCGGTGAGGTGAGTTACACTGACGTGGTGCCTAGATGAACATTAGAGTGACCAACAGAGAGCTGGTATTGGGACTGAGACGCTAATACCGCAGATGTATTTTTGTTTGAGGTAGAAGCATTGTTGAAGGCAGTAGTCTCTTGAGAGGCTTGGTTTGAAAATGGAATAAACTGTGGTGAGGTTTGTGAAACGTTAATTGGAATTTACATTGATTAATATTGTGATTTCCTAAACACGACAACCAGCGTTGCTCTCTTTTTACAAGTAGGTACCGTTATTGAGGAGTTTTGTGAATTTTGATGGGAATGATTGGCTATGTTGAGTCTTCATAGAGCTTGAAGGGCGGTGTAAATTATTATCCTCAAAATGAGAGCATTTTTCATTTAACAATTGTATTATACATTGAGTATCGGGTAGAGCACGAGGTTCGTTGCCAAAACATGCACGATAAGCCTCGAGTTTCTTCCTTAAACTATCCATTTTGCGAAGTATCATCACAAAGAACAAGGGGTTGGACTCATAAGTGATTTCACATTCAAGAACCTTGAGTGCGCTCAGAGAATAAGTTCACGAATGGTCTTATGTTTTAGTTGAGTTGACTGAGACTTCCGACAAATCTCTTATGTGATTTAAAGGGAGAGCTGTCAAATGACGTGGGTTTTGATAACGATCAAATACGCTTATACGCTTTTTCCAATCCATTATACGCTTTTTCAAAGTTTCTCTCAATAAGCCATCGATTTTCCTAATAAATAATATTTCCGCAATATCTTTCAATTTATCGATATTAAGGAGACATTCATCATTCTTATTTTGTTTAAAAGTCTTCTTTAATCATGCTAACTTATTATCATTCACTTTTTCATAATTATAAATTTGATTATCTTTTCCCCTTTTCTTAAATGACTAAATACATCGTCTTTTATTTTCTTATTTTCCAAATTTTTTACAGTTTTAATAACGATTATAACTTTTCTTCAAGAGATATTGATAGCAATATGGACAAGTATTTTTGCATTCCCCATTTATTACAGAGAAAAATTGTTGAGGCAAGTTTCACTATTCAGTAAGATACGTTTTTATTTAAGAAAAAATATTGATTGCATTCATATTATTTTCTTTAATGCTTTCTAAAAACTCATAAATAAACTCATTTATAGTTGAAAAATCCCTTCGCTTTTCATGATAAACTTTAAAATTATAAACAAAAATAGTTATATAGTAAAACAAATTACTGATTAATAGAACTATCTTCTAAAATTCAATAGTTTATATTAAATGAAGTAAAAGGTTTCAGAACGAATCGTGACACGATTATGATCAAACATTTTTGGAAATAATCTATCTATTTTGGCAATTTGAATTCATAATTGCTTTCTTTTATAAGTTATTAAATGCTAGAAGCTTTAGTGACTATGGAAAAAGCTTTTCGCGCTTTTTATACTAGACAATCTTGACTATTTATTATCAAAGCTACTTTAATTTAAGACAGATTTTCGTGAAAATTATACGCTTTTCTCGGCCGCATCAATTTTTCTACCTTTTTAATAAAAACGACAATATTTTTACAAGGGAAATTTTTCTCTCTGTTATTTCGATAAATAAGAATGGTTTTCATAGAAATACACTCTTCTCCAGTGTATTAGAAATGATTAGGGATTAAACAGTTGTGTGATTGTTCACATTATTGGAGACTTGCCAACCTCGTAATAGCAGTGAGGTTTATATACACTGAGTGTATGTCAAATTACACTCACCAGTATACATTCCTCTCCAGTATAATAGAAATGGTTAGGGAGTAAACAGTTGTGTGGTTGTTCAAATTATTGGAGACTTGCCAACCTCGTAATAGCTGTGAAGTTTATATACAGGTACACTAAGTCTATGTCAAATTATGAAATTGTGTAGGAAAACGTTAGGAATTTACTTCAGTGTCTATTAACAAACTGATAGCAGTTTTCATAACATAAAATAATCTATCCTGACATACCTCAAAGAGACCTCCAATGAATCTGATGGCTATCAGTATGTTGACCACGTCCATGTTGACCAGAAAAGGCGTAACAAGAGAAAAGAGTGCCGATAAGGCTACCGCCACACCGAACACTTGAGTGCCCCCCAGACAGGCACCTAGCCACCCTCCTAGAATCTGAGTGACGGCATTTCCGAAGATGAAGGCGCGCAAGATGGTGAATATTTCCCAGAAGTTCCAGGTGACGTCTTGTTTCTGAAATCATAATCACACAAAAGGAGATTTATAAGTAAGGACAGAATTGTGTCAACGCTTGAGTCAATATTGTTATGGAATGCTTAATCACAGTAACACACTGAATGGTTACTTTATTGTGTAGGTCCTTCTACAAAATACAAAAAAAATGTTAGAATACATATAAAATCAATTTTGGATCTTTGCCTTACTGTTTGAAAATCTAATTACCTAATGATTGATTATCTAATATCAGAGGATCCCTTTTTACTTGCAATAAAAAAAGTTTTTAAAATTCTCTGAATGAGTCGTCTGGAATGAAACATGAGTATCTTTAAGAAACCATTAATATACGGTCCTTTGCATTAACCTAAAATGCGTGCAGATTAGCCAACTAACAATTCCGCAATGTACGAGTAAATCTGGACAAAAGAGGGCCAGTGCCTATCAAACTGTTTATTCCTCAATCTAAAGATGAACCAAATAACAATCCTGCAGTGTAAATCGAGACAAGAGAGGACCAAAGCATGTTATCATAATCATGTTATAGAGGACCAAACTTAACAATTCCTCAATCTAAAGATTAGCCAAACAACAATCCCACAATGCAAAGCCGGACAAAAGAGGACCAGTAACTATCTTACCATTCATTCTTCAGCCTAAAGATTAGCCAACTAACAATACCGCAGTGTAATCCGGACAAAAGAGGACCAGTCCCTATCTTAATATTTATTCCCCAACATAAAGATTAGCCAACTAACAATCCCGTAATGTAAATTCGGACAAGAGATCGAGACAAGAACAGTTTGATCTGATAAGAACGGTTTAACCAGTACCTATCTTACCATTTATTCTTCCTATCTTAACAATTCCTCAATCTAAAGATTAGCCAACTAACAATCCCGCAACGTGAATCCTGACAAAAGAGGACCAGTCCCTATCTTACCATGTATTCTTCAATCTGAAGATTAGCCAACTATTAATCCCGCAACGTGAATCCGGACAAAAGAGGACCAGTCCCTATCTTACCATTTATTCTTCCATCTGAAGATTAGCCAACTAACAATCCCGCAACGTGAATCCGGACAAAAGAGGACCAGTCCCTATCTTACCATGTATTCTTCAATCTGAAGATTAGCCAACTAACAATCCCGCAACGTGAATCCGGACAAAAGAGGACCAGTCCCTATCTTACCATGTATTCTTCAATCTGAAGATTAGCCAACTAACAATCCCGCAACGTGAATCCGGACAAAAGAGGACCAGTTATCTTACCATTTATGCCTCAACCTAAATTTTACATAACGAGATTTTGAGTAACTGTCATGCAACTTACATCTCGACTCAAAGATGTGTAGTATATTAAACAGCTCTTATCTCGTAACTTATATTTCTACATAAGGCCCGCACAGTGGAGATTCTCTATAAGTATGAAGCTACTTTGATCTCGTTTCCAAGCTTTATACGAAACGTGGCCCATAAAGCGGAGATTCCTGTTCCATTTTAACTCTATTCTTAAATTTTTCTTTAAACGCCAATAATGATAACATGATTTTCATAAATAACAAATTAATAAAATCGGACATTCAATCTTCTAATTTTTACACTTTTTGTACCACAGTATATAACATAAACTATTATACATGTTAAAAATTAACAAAAGTAATCCAGCTTTACCAGTGATATTTTGTTTAAAGGCCATGAAAGATAATTTGAAGACTTAACATTTTAAAATTTTCCTCAGGCTTTTATTCTTAAGTATCTCTAAAGCCCTCCTCTTCTCTAAGAAAATAATCCTGTCTCACACATTTTTAATTTCGTACTTCAACAGGACACTACTAAATTGTACCTTCATCACTGAATGTGATGGCTGATGGCTCACCTCCACAACTGTTCCGTTGTCCAGGGTGACATTGTATAGAGTTCTCATGGGGTTAACGGCGTTGAAGAAGTTCGACCTCAATAAGTTTACGGTGAAGAACCCCAGGAAAGCGAGAAACGCCACTAGGTGACGTCTTCTCTTCCAGAACATCCATCTTTGTTCGTTGTGCCTGCAACATAATTTAAGGACGAATCATAAAAATTAAGAATAGTACTACAGATTGGTTAGTTTCAGCTGGACGATACTGTTCATTCCGTTAATGAAGTTCGATTATCCTAGCTCCAATATAAAACATAGTTTTACTAACAAGCTGAGATACTGTTTAACTTGTAATGTATTTTAAAACGTTGGTATTTTCGCTGTTCCAAAATATAGTAAGCAGTTTCAATCCTAATATTATCGGAAATCGAAAATCAGCCTTTGAAAACATGGGGACATATCTCCTCCGCTCCTAAGCTCTTCTTGAACTCCGGATTAACACTTGATTAGGATCAACTATGAAGGTTGGCATGTTACTCGCAACACTTCCAGATATTTAAAAACACTACCATCTTGAAACCTTAGAAACAAAAATCTTAGAAACATACATTTGTTTGTATAAACGTAGAATTGATTTAGTTACAATAAAACAGAAATTATGTATATTAACATATTCACTTATAACGATAATATATGTACTTTGTATACTTCCAAAAGAATTGTTGTTTCAGTGTTTTTCATCGTAAGACTTTTAGAATTCTCAGGTCATTCACAACGTTAGTTACGTGCTTATACTGTCGTAAGGGTTTTCAGACAACGGCGGTACAAACATTTGAATAATATATAGTATCATTACGGAAATAATAGTGAACAAATGATTAGCATAATTTATAAAGAACTCACATGTTTAGGTAAGTTCTTTGGTTCGTCACAATCAATAGAAAGATTTAGGATGGCGGCAATTTGTAATCGTAAAAGAAGTTCGGTCTGGGATATTTTACAACATAAATTAGAATTGAGACAACATTTTAAGCAATTTGAAGCTACTGTTTTTCTTAATATTATTTCCATAAAAGCGGTTGTTCAAAAGTTTTAGATAGCAAAAACTTCATTTTTTATAATAATTCGAAATAACAGTACATGTGAAATATATCTTTCTTCCAAATAAGCCAGATGGGACATTTCACCTACTGACGTAGTTTCAAAAATTGTATTATGGCTGTCGTTATAACAATTCTCAATATAAGGGATTAATCTGGTAAAATAATTCATAGCTATTACTTAATCATCTTGAAACATACAGGGATTAAAATAAGCATATAAATTGTTTGTTTCATTCTTACTATGGTAGACGGAAGATTACAAATGGACAACAGAATTTCTATGTTGTTAACTAGCTATTTATCTAGACACATTTAAACTTAATATTTTATAGAATTCATGTTCATAAAATTGCATTACGTAATGAACTTTTACAGTGTGGATAGTAACCGTTTTGAAACTTTCAATTGGTTGGAAGACTTTTATTGGTGGATAATTTATCAGAGTAATGTATTGTAACTTATCCGTATGTATATTTTTAGTACAAATTTTAGTTTGAATTGCCTTGAAATTATGACATTTCACTACTATTCCCGCAATTTCACTTTAAATTATTGACTACACTATTATTTTAATTAAATTATTTACCATTACAGACACAATATTATAATTTTTAATACACATAAATATTACATTTATATTATTATTGCGTATATAGTTTTATTACACTTAACTCTTACGCTTTAGAGTCGACAGCCATTCACAATTTTGGAAAATAATGGTTATAACTAAGTTTTTATTCGTGTTTTATTTCTAAGTAAAAAAAACCAATTTTAACATGTTGCTATTTCACATTGTTTTGCCAATTTTTTTTTTTACAAATGTTACATTTGAACGTTCAACCTCATAAAATTAATATGCAACAAGAGAAGTTTATATTTATTGGTACATAAATAAACTTCATAATCTTATGAAGACAGAAATACCAACTACTTGATGTATTGAATATAAAAATATTTGTTATGCATTTCTAAAAGAACGCAGGTTTAGGGTTTAGGAGGATTGAGAGAGCTCTGAGCAGGATTGGCAGATAACTAATTCCAGGTTACTTGGAGTGGACGGGGAATGGGTCAGAGGGCTGCTTATCGCAGAAACGGTAGAAAAACCGGAAACGATGTTGCTTATGCGTTCTAGCGGTCAGAGTTTGCATACTGAAGTAAGCACAACCGGTATTCGAATATGAATGACTCGAGTTGAAAGAGAATTCGACTCGGCACAAAACGATATCAGCACCTCGTCTCACTCACTAGCGGACTCATTGCCAACCTCAGGAAAAGAAATTCCCTTGTTTTCCCGAATCAGTGGGTCAGGACTAAGATAATACCTTATTTGGTTTCTACCTCCCAAAACGAATATTTAGTACGCGGATAATTTTTTCTATGGACTAAATATACGCTACGATTGCCATTTTCTGTATACAAAAGCGTCCTTAACCAGTAAGACAAACTGTTATTAAGGTGGATTAAATAACTTTAAATACATACAAGCGTTATTAAAGTTACCTTATGTCGTTACAATATGTTCTGAGCCCAATATTATTTTAATATTCTATTCGCATCAGAATATATTTCCCTCATGCTTATGTATAATTGATATTAAATTCCTAGAATGGATGCGTTAAGAAATGCTGTTTTTTATAATATGAGAATTAAATTTCACTTATACCAATTACAAGAGTTAATTGAAAGAAGCAACTTACCCGCGGCGTGGAAGGTTATCCATAGCTCGCGAACAGAGACCGACTGCCTACTGGTCTGCCGCTAACGGCTGGGCGGTGTGTAACGTATTAGTGTCAATAACAGGGTTATCCAGTGGTAACCTATTAACCAGATAACGTGCTACCAGGAAAACCCTGTTATTTCAGTCACATCTGGGCTGTATTGTATAGCCAACAAGGCACTGGTAACTATCAAATTGAAACGTTCTACATGGATTTATAGTTCTAATAACACCTTTATGGTATTACGTTACTCAGTAACAAATAACAACCGAGACGATTATCGTCCAAGTAATGAATCTAGGAACGGAGCAGTTCTGATAACACTTATTAGGTTACTAGGAGAACAATGGCATAATGGTGCGAGCAGATTATCAAATATACAGATCTATTTATGAAAATAGATAGTGCGTTGTAAAAACTGTTCTGAAGTTTTACCATCAGCTTATCATAAAATATCTTATTATAAAACAGTTTTAAGATGCGTCATTATATTGAGGGTCTCCTGGAATAGCGGCGTATGAGCCATATTTTCCAATTTTTTATTTGTTTATATATTGATTCCGTATCTAATCTTATATCAAGTTGTGCAAAATTATTTTGTAGGTAATTTTTTATGACCAAAAAACAAGGGGCTTATGAACTATATTTGCCATTTGGCGTTATGTACATAGTGGTGTATGTACATATGCCTTCTGAATTCATATAATAGGTTAATAGAAGAAAGATATCAACCATTCGTAATTATTAAATATTAAAAAATAAGTAAAGAAAATTACCTGCTTGTACTTTAATATGTAGTAATAACATAATATAAAATCATCGCTAATTTGTTGTAACATATATAAAATCTAATAACAAATATAAAATTGCTAATATAAAATCAAAGAGTTTCATGTTTGTTTTTTACTCTATGATATAGTTGGAAATCAACTTTAAGACGAAATGCAGATGCTGGGTGCTCAAGAAATACACATTATTTTTCTTGTTACAGTAGTGTTTAAACTTTTTTTTGTTTAAGTTAGTAAATATTCGTTTGCTACAATATTAATTAAATAAAATCCTTAAGCGCCTAATAAAGAGAATATTAACTTTTCATGTGTCAAAACAAATCTAGTTTGAGTTTTTTTATTTGCATTACAAGTAATACTGTACTAATTTATAATGTGTGTTTATTTAATCATGTTTTTTTAATGTGTAACAGATATGTTTTTCCGCAAGGTTCATGAGAATATTTATATTAATATTGTCCTTATTTTGCTTTAATGTCGTCCTTTTTCAACTCCTAAAGTCCCCCTTTTAACAATTTGCGTCTTTGTGTTACGTTGAATGTATCCCCTTGATTGTGGTGGGGGGGGGGGGTTGATGTGGGATGCAACGCTCTTCCATTGATAGACATATTCCAGGTATATTTTAATTTGCGTTAAACTGCAAGTATAGTCTTAGTCGAACAATGAACCGTAGTTCAGTTAAAAAAAAATCATATTTTTGATATTTTAAATATAAAAGCTGACAGAGTAAAATATACGCTTTGTAATTTTTTGGAATGACGATTCCGTCTGTGACCCGTAGTGGTTGACAAATACAACAAAGACACTGTCGCTTCCACACTTCCCACGCCTCGTTCAAGAGAGACAGCGAGTACTTCATGCAAACAGTAAAATGCCTTTCCGACCAGATAACGTCTAAGTTTTGAGGAGTGTAGGACCAAAGTAATTAATTAGATTTGTATAAATTAATGTCACTTTACTTTCTCTATTTTTAAATAATTTTAGTTTATATTGATAATTGTTGTCATACAAAAAAGTCAATGTAATGATAAATTAATGTAGATGGGAGTGTTAAGATGCTATATGACGGAACATATTCTAAAACTCTTCCGTGGTCTGAGACCATAGACAAACAGCAAGTCCACGCGGAACAACAATTCTGAAGAAACAAAATTTTCGAGAACATAATCTGCCTAGACTCAAATATTCCACTGTAAGCCCACCCTGAGTATCGTGGCCGGCAACGTCAAAATCCTTAATTAAAAAAGAAAAATAAATTAAAATAATTCCCATTTGTTTCAACAGTCACTGTAACAAATATAGAAATGGCGGAAATTGTGGGGATATTATGATTGAACTTAGATTGAGATGAACATGTTATATTATTGGTGTCAAGAAAGTAGTATATTACAGGAATGCACAGCAGATTGTGCGTTATTCCAGAAAATCCCATTTTCTCAAAAAAAAAAAAAAAAAAAAAATAGTCATCAATATTGGCATCAATCTATCAAGGTTAACATTTTAGTTCTTCAGGATTAAGGTAGTTTTACTAATCTTAAAATTACTACAGAAAACATCCTGAGTTATAGAATGTTTTAAAAACGAATCAAGTACGGAGATAGCTTAAAAACATATTGTTGTTGTTAGTGAAGAAGACAAATCAAAATCTGTTGTATTACTCAAGTTGATACTTATAACAGTTTGTCTAAACCTGTAACCGAAAAGATGATCTAATATGGCATTAGAGCCTTTGTTAAGACTAGTAGAATGAAATTAAAATCGCCAACAAACAAAATAGATTTATTTATTCGTGTACTTTCATTATCACGATAGTTATTTCTTGCTTCTATGATGTAAAATCTCCCTCTCGCTGATGACTCGAATAGTAAAAAGTAAGGCCGTAAGTATTTTTAATTTGATAAAGTAAACAGGGCAAACACTTTGGATCAGTTACGTAATTACGTATATTTGCCTTGATGGCAATCTAATAATTATTTTAAAAGTAGTAAAGTCATATGCTTTGTCGGTAGTATTCGTGGTAGTATTCGGAGAGACATAAAAATCTACATTATCAGAAAGAACATAATTTAATTGACTTTATCTGAAAATAACATGTGATTATGACGCATGGTTATTGTTTTCTGTCTTCAAAAGGAAGAGATGTCGAGCAACTATGTACCAAATAACAAATGGTAGATAGGGACAGAATGGCCTCCTCGCCATCGCTTGTTTTCGGGAGGCAGAAAACAAGAACGAATCGTCACTATAGCATTTAATTTTCAAAGTAAGTCAAATGAAGTCTGTTCTTTTAAACAATGTAGGGTTTAGGTCTCTGTTACGAAAAATTCTTCCAAAAGTAGTGGCTGACGGATAATACAAATGTACCGATTTGTCTATAAAACATGCATATTAAATAAACTTGTCTTCACCGGTAGAAGGTAACTGAACGTAAAGAACGAGTTTATATTAATTAAAAACAGCTTAAAACATAGTTAGCATTACTATTCGGTTTTTTTATCAAACAAATCCATCACAGGTCACAACGCCAATAGATACGTAATAATCAACGTTTAAATTTGACAGGATTTTCCACTTTAAATATACGGTATTCCTCATTATACGGAAGGTATTTTAACACCCTAAGACAAAGTGAAGAGAACACTTACTAAATTGTGTGCTACATCAGCTTACTAAATGCAACAAAACGTCATGAAAATTAGTATTTTTATGCCTTTTTTCATCTATTTAAAATAAAAACAAACTGTAAATGCAAAATATATAGTTTTTAAGAGAGCTATTGATAGGTGTAATGAAAGTCATAACTTAATATTTAAAATATCCTTAATTTAAACTATTTATAAAAATGTGTAATGTACCGAAAGGTAACAACTGTAACATGTTATTAGTAAGAGCACATCATTACGTTGCAGTACATTTGGGAACCTGGGATAACAATTTGGGATAGCTAAAATTTTTAATGAGGTACAGTAAAAAACTATGAAACCGTGCAACTGTTACATTTTAGACCACTATGTATACTAGAAATTAAATAAATTGTAGCTTTAAAAAAATGATCAGTGAATTAAAAAGAGACCATTAAAGTAAAGTACCACTCGACATTTACATTTAAAAACTTTAACAAATTACCCCTACCTCCTCCTCACAGAAGTTACATTTTGGGGTATTTTTAGTGAAATATGGAGAGTGTGGTTAAAACAAATAAGGTAGGTTTCTCGGTTCAACTGCTATACATCGCGGACGTGTGGTCTACCCACCGATGTATAATACTCCTTGATATTATATTATACATCGATGGGTATACCTCACTTTGTATATATCTCATGACATTGTATGGCTGATATATTTATGCGTCAGCTTTCACCAAATACTAATGTTTCTTCCTGGAAATGTTATAGAAGTTCTCCGTAAAATTATATGAGTGTAAATTCAAGTGCCTAGATAGAACATTATTTTGTTGCTTCCAATTATTATTTCCTCAAGGTCATCCTAATATTCTGGACACCTACCGCTAAACGCTAACTATTACATTCGCTATATGAGTGTCCATATTTAAATTATATTTCTCTTTCAATACTTACCTGAAATTTCGAAGTCATAAAGTTCATTAATTAACTGTAAACATAACTAAGAAGGTGTTTGGAGCAGGAAGAAAAAATGGCAATAAATAGTAAAAAACTCTTCTGAATGTCAACAAGCTCTTTTTATTGAATATGTCTTTAATTTCTAAATTTATTAAAAGGTTATTCATATCGAATGTTAAAGAGAAATTAGGTGTAAAACATCGTGATGAAAGATATATTGAATGTAAGATATCTTCTTGAGATAAAATTCAAGATTTTTTGCACGTATAATTTACCTTTATTTGTAGTGTAAGTATATAATTGTACATGGTTGTATTTAATCTTTAAAGTGCTTAAACCATTTCCATTCACATGCAAAACAGTTTGAAACACAAAGATTATAAAGTATACTGGCATTATTTTCAAATTACAAAAAAGTGCATGAATTACAGCATTGTATAATATATACAATCTACACATGTAATATTCACATAACTCAACTAAAAAATATATTGCAATATATTACCAATAATCACAATACACACTATCCCACGTGCGCACGCAAGCACACACACACACACACACACACACACACACACACACACACACACACACACACACACACACACACACTCAAATCAAATATCAAATTTATTACACAAATTTGATATAGTTGAAATATGTGTTTATAAAATATTTCATAGAATAAAAATTAGGAGTAGTTCTGGATTGGATGGTATAAGGAGAATTGTAATTAAAAATAATATACAAAGTGATTCGGGTAGTTACCGGCACTTTCTGAGCTTATTGTACTTTCAAAAATAATGAAAAATATTCATATAAAAAAATTTGAAAATGCTTTGTTACTGAGTAACGGCCGACAAAATATTTCACCCACAATAAACCCGAGGTTAAATGATCATTTGCTGGGAGTTTGGGAAGAAGGATTTAGAGACGAATTCAGCTTTTCTATTGGTTTTTGACGTGATAAATTGAATAAAGTTTGTTCCACAACTGAATCTATCTTATTGCTTAAAATTTACTATGTAAAACACAAAAAGAGCATTCAAAAAACGATTGTTTATGTTTAAAGTACAATGCAATTTGTTTAATAGATAATAAGAACATTAAATTTTGCAGATAAACTTGTAGAAAATTTAATACTGAAGGAAGTTATGTACAATAAGCCAATTACAATGAAAAAATAGTTTGAAAATTAAATTTTACTACCTTCCAAGAAATACAAATTTTGAAATGGAATAAACGTTCAGTTATTTCCGCAATGTAATAACAAACTCAGTAGATATATTTGTACTATTATTTTACTGTAGTTACAAAAAGTCTCTCGAACAGGGAGTATTTCTTGATGAGTTTTAAATTGCCGTAGTTTTACCTGTACATAAGAAAGTGTACTACAATGATTTGTCATCATCTCCCCCAATATCGCTTTCCAGTGCCAAGTTCTTTTTTAAACTTAAACTAAGGAAAACTGCTGAAGTACTTGCAATACTTTAATTTATTTTCAATCAATATAGTTTCTTACCTGGTAACGGAACTGACTTGGCATCAGAACAACATATAAGCTGCACCACAAATTCAATTAGTCCTCACACATTAATTCTTGCTATTTATTTAGTTTAAAAAAGCGTTTGACTTTTTAGATATAGATATTAATACAGAAATTTAAGAATTATGGAATAGAAGGCTCAGGTCTTGGTTATGTTGACTCTAATTCGAAATGGGTAATCGATATAAGATATTTGGCCAGAAAATGAGGAAAATTAATAATTTTTTTATTGCATGAAACAATTTATGACAAATCAATTTCTATGTCCAATTATATATTTCTTGGTTCGAGAGTACAATGTGATATGGCATCATACATTATAGTGGCATTTACAGTAGGCCTACCATATCGGCAAGGACGTAGCCAGCAAGGGGATACAAGGGATCTGGACCCCCAAATTTTCAATTAATATTTTTGTAAACTATTATTAATTTTTAAATAGTTCAGTATTACTGAAATGTACTATTGAAAGATCGCTCTCATTAAAGAAACGGGTCAAGAACTTTTTAAGGAACAAAATGGGGGCTTACTTTCTAACCCCTAAGTTGTTTAGAACTGAGTTGGAGTATTTTATCACCCTTAAACAATGTTACTTTACCCCATTACAATGATTTGGCTTACTTATTCATATAGTTGAAGACTTGGAGTAAAGTAACCCCCTCATGGGGTAACTTTTCCCCAAAATAAATAAAAATATAACTAGTAGATTAACAGTGATAAAAATATTCAAAAACTAATTAATGATTAGTTCTTCAAACATACTATCAGAAATTACTTTGTTATCGTACGTGTATATAATTTAAAAACAGGATTTTCTTTACAAAGTGCAGAAAGTTGAGTTAAGTAACCCCAGTTGACGGTACAGTGTTTTGAAGTTAATTTATTTTTATTTTAAAATTTTATAGTTTTTAAGTTGTTATTCAAGAAATTTGATATTTATATTGTAAATCTTTTTTAAAATTTCCATTAGTTAAGTATAACTAAGGCAATTGTGCGTCTCCTATTATAACGTGACATAGAGTCTGTGTAGCTTGTGTGTGTGTATGTTAGAAAAACTAAGTATTTTAGGCATATTTTTACATAGTATTTTACTTTATTTTGAACTCTAAGAACAGTCCTTTAAAATATTCAACAACGTTTCAAAGCAGTAGTTGTGCACTGTGGAGATGTACTAAACATAGTTTAGAATGTATTCAATTAAGTAACAAAAATAAGAACAGTTTAATCACAATTCCTCATACAGAATCAGATGACATGGCTTCGTTGTGGGAGTGAAAGGCTCTCTGATTCTGGGGTAGGTGCAGGGGGAGCCCAGCGCTGTCTCTCTCCTGAAGCGAATGCCCAGTACAAGAGTGCCCCCAAGAGATAGACAGCGATGTTTACGTAAAACATGTACTGCCACTGCTCCAATTTCTATGGTAAAACACATTAAAATGGTTTAAATATTCTATGAGTACAATTGGGGGGAACTGGGCCTTGACAGATCCTCAATATTTTCTAAAGAAAAAATGACACAATTATAAGTGAACATACGTGTATTAGGAGGATGATTTGATTGAAGAAGTGTTTGACATAAAATTGGTGATAAGAAATTTAAAGGATGAAGGAGTACTGGAAGGCTGCTCATTTTAGTTATTTTTGCAAAAGATAACATAGTTTTTCTGTACATGCATACACGATAATAATTTCCTTTATATTTATTACTACCTAACCAAGTTTTTCTTGACTTATTGTGAGGAATGTTTCCTGTCAATCAATTCCTTAGAGACTGTGTAATATTTGATTATTCGATCCTAAATACATAGGCGTATCCAGTGCAGGTGCTACCAGTGCCGTGGCATCACCACTGGATTGAGATTCAATCTGTGTAAAATATGATTTCTTCGTAGATACTGTAAGATTTCTATGGCCGCACTATTTAAAAACCATCTCATATATAGATCTAATTAACTTTCATTTTCTTTAAGCATTTTCTCTATATCACAACAGTGCCATCGGCGGCCATTGCTTTTTGACACAGCTACAAACGTATATAGTTGCCTTTGTTGCCGCAGGCCTCTTTAACTCAGTAGTAACCCACGATGCTGATGCAATGCCAGTGTGCCGGACTGAGTTGGTGACTGTACTAGTGTGCCCCATGTCATAGACTCAGTCAAGAATGGGAGTTCAGTGTGTATACACACCATTTCCTTATGTTATTTTGGATTGCTAACTTAAAAATAACTTATTTTTATGATGTATAAATGGCTAATGAAAAACCAGAGCCTATCAAGGATTTGGACACAACCAAAAAAAGATGAATTATTTCTACTACAAAAATGTAAAATATGCAATTTAGACTTGGAAGTTTATAAATTTTTTCAGATCCCTTACATTTTTTTTGATAATTTATATCTGATTATATTTGAAGCTATTAATTCTGTCACCCGTTCAACATCACCTTACAATAGACTATTAACACTATAAGCCTGTTTTTTCTCTTTCCAAGCTTAGTCGCTGTTGTTAGTGCCAGTTCCCGTTTGGAATGTACTCAAAATGATAATGATATGAAGAAGATTGATGTAGAGCTGCAACTGAAGGGAACAGAGCTTGATGGTCATTCCCATGCCTTACAAAGAACTAGCAAGACAGATCGGTTAGGATTTCACGTGGCTCATACCCACCACGAATTTCATAACTACCCTAGAAAAGAAGTTTCCAAGGGTAACATTATAGAAATAGATTTTTTCAACCTAAATGGTCCGAAAATTACAAATGGCTGGAGAAAAGAGGAAAAATAATGCTGCTTATTGTTCTTACTGTCGTTGTTTTTCTAAATGACAGTTCGTTTAGCGATTTGGTTGAAAATGTATTAACAGCAATAAAAAAATGACATGAAGCTAATAAAATGTTTAGAGTTTACGAAATAAAGTAAATGTCATGTATAAAGTATGATTGGCTGGGAAATTTATGTCACTAGCAAACCCGTCGAGGTAGTGTTGGATAGTTCAAAAGAACTAAACTACATGTCACCGCTTGTCGATATAGTCCGTTTGCTAAAGGTGGGTAATCTCTTAGAGGACTTAACGAGCGGAAGGATAGCTTAGAGAAAGGTATTTTACTATATGTTGTTGCTATCCAGTAAAAATGTGACTTTTTTAAAACTACTTGGAAAAGGCCTCTGAGAACTGTACTTATTTTACTTAGCAAACTCATTCAAAATTATATACTAACGTCATTTCGACCAGTGATTCTGAAAATATAAGTGATGAAATCAGCGGATAGACCTTTACAATTATAGCCGGTGAAATGTCATCATGAGTAATTAATTAGCAGTTGTGTTTCACCATACTCCTAAAGGAAGTGCATATCCAGTTGAAAAATTGAAGTACTTTAGCGATTAAAGTCTACTGATGCTGAAAGAATATTTAAGTCAATAAACTGTATGCTGTTTGAAGTAGGTGTGGTAACATATATTTTGTGTGTTTTGTCGGGGTTCTTTAGAGTACAGGCTAGATGTAAAGTTGTTATACACATTGTTTAAGCCTTGTCTGATAGTGCCTGCGCAAATCACAAGGAAAATCAAATGTTTTTTTACTTCTTTGGAACAATACAGATGATTTTAAACTTTGTTGAAACTAGTTCAAAAAGACATGAAGTCTTTGAGGACGTTGTCAAACAAACTGCAATTAAACGAAAGACTCTGGAATTCGTTTCAGGCAATGTAGATGGGCCTGCCATTCAGTGACGATGTCTGTAATTTATATTCACTTATATGAAATTATAAAAGTCATTGAATAGTGTATGGAGTCTAGTACCTGTTCTAAAGATAAGGTCACAGGTGAAGGTATTTTGCTTCTTAATTTGATTTCATTTTGAAAATTATGTATTTTGGACTTTAGCTTGCTTTGAAAGTAAATAAAGCACTGAAAAATCCTAAAAGATCTTTGCCAAGCAGTTAATGATGTTTGGTAGAAATGGGAAATAGTGAAGAAAAGTTAGAGGACATCTTTATCAAAACATAGGAAATGTGTAGTGCACTAGATAGCGAAAAGGTAAGTATTATTAGAAGACACTAGTTTTCTCTTCTCCTCCTTTGTTTTCCTATAAACTAAATTACATTATATACTTATTACCTTGTTTTGGACGGCCCTGAAGAAAAGCTGAGTACTGGATTTCATCAAGAAACAAAGAAGTGATCTCTGCTACAGGAAAATGGATGGGTTAAATTTTAATGACTGTTATAAGTGTAAAAATGATGACTTTAAAATTGTCGCAAAAAAATTAGAAGTCAGTTTTGCAGTACCAGCAGCAGAATTAAAGCTGTTGGAATCAAAGAAACGTAGGCAAAATTCTGATCAAAAGTAATTAAGATTGACTTGTTATCAAAGTTCCAACGAGATTCAACCTTTGAAAGTTGTAGTGCCGTTGTTAATAAGTTTTGTGCAATACCTCGTAACGAACTACAAAAATGAGAGTTTTCTCAAAACTCAGTGTCATGAGATCCTAGCTCATATCTGCAATGCGTTAAAATTGGTTAGAAAACCTAATGGTACCGTTTGTGGAACAAGAAATGGCTATAATAACAACACACACACATAATACAACATAATTCCAACGTAAGAACATGTGATATAATTGAAATCTTCAAGAACAGTGTTGCATTCGACCGTCGGATGATTCAAAGTGTTGTGAAACATCAACGTATAATACGTATAAGAGACGTGTACTTTGAACTTGACTTTAACAACAACAACAACACAAAAACTCTAACCTTTCTTACCTTGACATTTTACAGTACCCACTGATAACACTTACATTATGTTTATACTAATATTGTTCTGTGTAAATAAAAATTCTAGAAACATGTATAAAAATGTATCACTGTTTAAAAGACTCACTACATCTGAATTGGCTTCATCACTACTATGCCCCCCTCCCTCTCTCTCTATTCCTCTCCCTCTCCCTATACAATTTTTACGATTCATCAAACCGCAAAGTCTTGAAATATTTCAGCCTCCCTGTGGAGAACCATCTTCAGTCAACATATGCTAAACCAAATATAAACAGAAATATAAATTTCCTTTAATAGGTCAGTCAAAAGGCAGGGCTGTATCTTTATTAACTGAAGCTTAAGCAATCATTAACCAGTATGTGAAGAGTGTGATCAACATTGTTTCCTAATCAGGCTGTCAGCTTTTTGATAATTTGATATTTTCTTTATTACAGTTTCGTCATTTTCCTTTATTATTTCTACAGATTTCTTATTACCCTAGAATAATAGTATGTAATTTTTGCTAGTACTTCTGTTTTACATGACATATCTGTGATGGGAAGGGTTGATTAAATGTAAATGTTGAGTTTAGCTCTTGTTCACCGTACTCTTAGTCTAGTTTCTGAAATCCACTGGACCAAGAATTAAGTCTGTGATAGAGTCAGATTTCAGACGCTGCACTAAGATAGAGGTCAACTGGAGCTAAACTCAACATTCATATAGAATCAACCCTTTCTACCCTAACTTCATTATGTGTAGAAACTTCCACTTAGCTTTGGAATTCTGACTAAAACATCGTAGTAAACATGATTGTGCACCTTATGAGACAATGAAAATACCTTTTCACTTAGGTTACAGTATATTTTGTAGTCTCTGATGTCTAAACTATGTAAAAAGTTCATGTTTTTAAGTCATCAAATCTTTTATCTCTTCAGAAGAACATGATTCCAGATTCCAGGAGTCATGTTTGCGTCACTGTCTGAATTCAGATGCTGCACTAAGAAAAAGGTAAACTGGGGTTCAACTTCATGTTCATAATTCTGTTTTATAAAATTCTATTGCTGGGTTAGTTTTGTAACCTATGTTCTAATATACCCCGATATGTTTTACTCCAAATGCGACTAACTGGTGAAGATGTTGAACGTGTAGTCTCCCCAGTGTAGCAAATTTAACTTCCATACAAATGGAAAAGTACAGGTAATAAAGAAATACTATAGCTATAGCATACTAAACGTAAAACCTAAATAAACTATTCTTTTGTTTTAATCTCGCTTCTGTACTTCTTAATTAAAAGTTTTGTGATTTGGTCTACAAAAGTTATATAAACTGTTTCATATGTTTTACAATAATGCATGCTAAAATCAAAATAATCATAAAGTAAGATATGGAGGATGACTAACCCGTTCTGTAACGATATAACTAGTAAGAAATGGAATCAGAAAGCTGATAACACATGAAAATGTGCTGGAAAGTCCCATTAGAACACTGGCATGCTGAGGCGCTATGTCCAGGTGGTTTACACTGAAACACAAGGACAACTATTAGTTTTGTGAACAACAATTCACTACTTGAAAATATAAGACTTCTTGGCCTCCTTACTGCACCGAATGGACGAAACACATGGGGTTAGATTCCGCTGAGGTCGTAGTAATGGATACTCGATTTGGAAAATTTACTTGTATGTTTAATTGTGGCAAATAAACATAAAAGCACCACTTATAAATGTTAAAAATAAACTAATGTATTACCACGTTGCTGCCAAATAGAGTAACAATGAACTAAATAATACCATAGGGGTGGGCCTAATGGTTCCAATGTTCTATGGGAGTTTTTCCTATAAAATTAATAATTATTTAAAACTTTAAAATTGACTTCCCTTCACGTAGATGTCTAACAAGCGAGGGCGTCAGCATCTTGACTGGACATTGCAGATGTAGTCGGAAAAAGTAAAGATTAATATATTATAAATCTAAAAGCACTCAAAGTTGTAATCAGAGACTCGAAGTTAAAATAAGAGACTCGGTTGAACTCGCCTAAAAGAAAATCACGACGGTATAGCTATTTATCGAGACAACTTAAGATACATCACAGCGTAGTCTCGTCAGAAGGACATCACCACGCCATTATCCATATTAATCTGCCAAATAAAACATCAACCAAGGTACGTTAAGTTACTATTTACAACTGTATATTTCAATAAAAATTAGATGTCTCGCACAAAGGGGCTAATTTATAATATGAAAATATAAATTTTACTTATGGACATGGCCCGCGAGATATTGCTCGGCAGCAAGATGGTCAGCTACTAAGTTCACGAGAGAAAAAATAATACGCGTGCCAGTTAGGTTATTAATCCGCCATGATATATATTATATTAACTAGTAACGAGTAACAGGGCTGCGAAAATATGTATTATATAACATAAATAACGTTACATTACAACTAAAAATACATAATACGTTTTTAGACACTAAATTCGTCTTTCAAGGCTATATCTGACGTTAAATTTACAATATAATATGAACTTTATGAACAATGAACCAAATACTGGTCAATTATAGTTGGATTTAGTCTCCTACACTGGCTCGAAGAGAAATAAATCATAATTGACAATCTTCATGAGCGTACGCTGAACAGGGGCACCGACTTATAAAAATATTGGGAGTCTTGCCCCGGGAAAGTTTGTAACTGTTTAGATAAAAAATAGTGAATTAAAAAAAATCTTAAGCATTTTAGAGTCATATAATCATATAAAGCATTAAAACCCCGAAAACTAGACCCTCGATAACTCGACAAACTAGGAAACTCGACAGGTTTGACACATTATTACTTTGAAAAAGAAACAAAACATAAACACGCACAGTACTTTCCTAAAAAGTTAACAGTTTTTAGCAATAATAATAATATTATGCTTGTATAATATTGTAAAAAGTGAATATAAAGCTCTGAAAAGACTAAAATTATATTGAAATAAATTCTAAACTATCATTAAAAAAATAAAATATAAAATAATGCTGGCCTGTTGGACAGCAATAGCACTTTGATTAATAAATGAAATAGCTAATTTACGTTTACTTTTAATAAGGCTCAGGGTTTATGAAATAAAAACAAAATCTAAAAGTGAATGCTTTAATAGAATTAATAAGGGTAATACAGTATGTATAATACTTTCAGTCAAAAAGCATGAAAATAGCGGTTTTAAACTAAATCCTTTAAGTATTAAAGTATTTGAAAATAACTAATCTAGTTCTATAGTAATATAACACACAGTACTAAACTATTACCAATATTTCGAAACTGAAAATTTAATATTCTGTATGTATTTAATAATTTTATTTTATTTAATTAATATTTTATAAAGATTTTTAATATTGCTCAAAATACCATTATTACTGCTTGAGTGTACTCCGAAAGGTTTGGCTGGATTGCTGAAAATGAACTTGTTGATGACTCAGATATCCAATTCATCAAAAACATCTCGGTGAGCATAAAAAACAGCCAAGTTGTTAAATTGTTTCTGTCCCATTGATGATCGGATGTATGACGTCAGATGTTTAATTAAGGGCGCTAAATGGTCGTCATGATTGTAACTACGTAATGAAGCTTAATACGCTTCATACTCCATATAACATTTCTCCAACTGCAGGCATTAGAGATATGTACTAACAAACATCAGCCGTGTTTTTAACACCAGTTATTTTTATTAGCAATATCGGTTAACATATTTAAGTGCAAGAGTAGTCTCTCAATGTCAAGGTATTTTTTTAAATATTACTAAATGTTAATAAAAACACTACTATTCCAAATTTTTTATTTTTTGGACGAGGCATTTCGAAACCAAAGGTTTCATCTTCAGGTAACTCCACAAATAAATATTCAATTATTATTCTTACAATTAATATTAAATAACGTATGGTGTAAAAATGTAAATACAAAAATTTTGGAAATATTTCCGCCAGTATGAAAAATTAGATTTGACTAGAGTTTAATTTTTGAATAAATTAAGAAGAAAGAAGATAGGAATTTTCAATAGGGCCCTCTTCATTGTTCATGAGTTTTTCTTTATTAAAAGAAAAATTAATAAAATTAATCTAAAATTAATAAAAGAAATAACAAAACCAATGAACTTAAATGCTTGGGAAACACTATATACATAAACAGAAATAAACTATTTATTGACATACTCAACTGGGTTAATTGCATGGCAACGAAGATGTAAAAGAAATTATACTTAAATTGTAACATGGACGTAAGTTTGCTTGCACATTTGTACCTGTCTCTGTTTTGTCCGCTGCAGACAAAGTTTCAAAAAACTCTAGTTAGTTATTCAATATTCCCAAGATACTAGCAGTTGGCATAGTCCACCGAGTGGGGTAGAGTCATAGACTAGCTTGATCGTTGGCGTTATCACACCGTAGCACAGTTGATGTGCTAAAGAAGTTGATACAGCTAGTCAGTAACTAGTTACCAGAAGGCAGCCCAGGTAAACGTTGTAAGCCCTAAGGCCATTACCAGACACAGTATTAGTGTGCAATAGTGATAGATATATTAATTTATTGATACTGCTTACTTGCTTACGCTATCAATGGTTATAACAGTTAATGTTGTTCTAAAGAAGTTGATACAGCTAGTCAGTAACTAGTTACCAGAAGGCAGCCCAGGTAAACGATGTAAGCCCTAAGGCCATTACCAGACACAGTATTAGTGTGCAATAGTGATAGATATATTAATTTATTGATACTGCTTACTTGCTTACGCTATCAATGGTTGTAACAGTTAATGTTGTTCTAAAGAAGTTGATACAGCTAGTCAGTAATTAGTTACCTGAAGGCAGCCCAAGGAAACGCTGACAGCCCTACGATCATTACCAGAGAGATTAACACAGCATTAACGGAGTGTAAGTGTCCTGCAAGGAACACAAATATCGCCTGAATTATGAAGGCACCGCAGATGAAAACTTTCCGCACCTATAACAAGAAGAAACCATCTCTGTAGTGCCATTATAACGGTCGATAAGCTGAGTTTAAAGCACCCGATGTTGTAATGACATGGCCCTATTGTTGTACCTTGTCTTCACTTGCAAATTTGTATCTCAAAACATTAACATAGTATGCAAAATGTGTCCTCTAGTATATTGTCGGCCTGTGAAGATGTATTTCATACTGCATACTGTATGGAGACTGTTTGCAAAAAATTTGAATTCAACGTTGCACGTGATTCTGGAGACAAAAATACAGTGTTTTAAGTTAACCGAATTATTAAAATGCATGAACACAAGTTTCCATCTAAAATCTGCGCGTGTGGACTTGTCTGAGAGCAAACATATTTTCGTAATATCACGAATCGTGAAATATAACTTATAGTGCGTTTAAAAATCTAATGTAGGAAAAACAAAGATGTCAGGATAACTAATTTGTAGCTCAATGCAAAAAATTAAAATGATATAATTTTATAAAAAAACTAAGAAAAAATGTTTGTTTAGAATTATTGTTAATACCTATCTCAAAAAAGGATTTTTTAAATGTACAAATTTTCTATCTGAGAGACAACATAAACAAATAGAAAATCATCGAGCAAAAAACCAAAAACTTAGCAATGAATTGGACAAGATACAGCTTATTCTTGATGACCAAAGGTTCAGTGAATGTCCTTCCTCAATTGTCGGCTTCCATAAGTATAATGCGGTTCCAACCTCTAACAGCTTTGATGTTTTATCACCCTTGATGAGCTCGATGTGATTTTCTCAACATCTATCCTAGAAACAATAAATTTAAGGAACATTCACACAAAAGGTAAAATAAAAGGAAAAGTTAAAAAAAGAAACCATTAATAAAAATATCTCAATTAATCTGTATGGTGATAGCCATGGATGGAACATGTACCACCACCTCGAAAAAGAATTTGCCTCTAAATCTTGTACGATAAAACCATCAAAGGTAGAACCTAGTGCCCCTCTAATTAAAGTGGCGAAAGTAGTCAAAAGTGAATCGTCAACATTTAAGGACACATAACTATACTGTTATTATAGGAGGTACTTAATGATGTGTCTAGTTGTAGTAAAGACCAGAATTCTGATCTCCAACATCCCAACCAGATTTTACCTAAGTGCTTTAAAAAAAAAATCATTAAACATGTTATTTCTAAAATTATAAGGTTTTATATCTTATAAATAAATGTCGAAGTTCTATACTTGGTTAAAAAACGATCCTAGAAGCTTCAAAAAAAGGGAAGCCATAACTTGTTGAGAGATCAGATACATGGTGAAATCATGGGTTAATCAAGAGCTTGATGGAGTTGTATGGGAACATGGGACTGTTGCCAGGACCTCATCTGTGTAAGTGAGCACTGGGTGATGATTGATCAGGCAGTGCATCTTTCAGTTAGATTAATATTTTGTATCATCTTTCTGTGACACTGCTATTATTATAAAGTAAAATGTTTCCTGGCTTGCGAACCTTTATATGACAGCAGTCAGGAACCTCATTTCGAGATGGCGGCTGTCTCTACCCGGAAATGTGAATCAAGTTTATATGTCTATATATGGGTCTATACTTCTAGATATCCGGGCGGGCAATTAGATATTTTTGACGAGCTTTCTATAAGTTATGCAAACTTTCAAACTTGAAGAATATAATTCTTCCCGCATGATATTTTACCATCAATATTATTAAATCGTCCCCAGATATTTTATTATTCCTTGATCTCTTGAACAACATTGATCTCATCCCTATTATACATGTTATGAGGAAATTTTAAAAAGGAGAGTCTTGTCTGGTTAATATTATCACCAATACTTATTGCTCATGTTGTTCCTATATGATTGTTTACATGAAGATCAAATCACAACCTTTTTTACGGAGGAGCAGTTAAAATCCAATGAGAAGAAAACTGTTCATTCAACACAATCATAACAAAGCAATTTTCAGAAGATTTCTTCAAAGAGAAACGTGGTATAGCGGTTTTCTAGTACCATCAGTGAAAACCATCACACCAACAAGAGTGACCGTCACTTCTAGCGAGAGCAATTGACAACTTTATTACAAATGTGACTGACTACCAGGTGTCAGTGATCAACAAAGCGATCTCAGACCACTATGACCAACAGGTCGTCATCGATGGTCACAAACCAAACACGGGATCCAATCAGAGAAAAAAATCGTAAAATGGAGCAGTGGAAATTGATTACTAAAGGTATCCTAGTTTCGAGAGAAAAATTAATATTTCTGTCCGATATTATTAAGCACTCAACAAATGAGGAATTCAAACACTTTTAACAAAATTGTAATCGAAAGGTAATCGGAACTGCTAAAGCTTATGATGTCACCAAATTTCTACTTGCGTCAAAAGCTTCGTGGGCCATATTCAACAATAACAAGATTATTTAATGACAGATCTATTGACTACGTATTAAAAGCGAACAAATCAGCGATACAAACAGGATGGCTGATGAGTTCATCACATTGCCTCTGTTGGCACTGGCCAAGGACTTAATCAGTAATCATGGTCAGCCACTCCCCCCCCCACCAATACGGAACCCAGCTGCTTCCATGGCTCTTGCTCCGGTCATAGAGGAGGAGATTTCCTGAGTGATAAATGATTTTCCAACAAAGAAATCGAATGATTTAAATCATGCGTCAACGTAGCTTATGGCATAGTGTTTAAACATTTGTTGAAGTCACTTGAACATTTGATAAATGTCTCTATTAGCTCTAGAACATTTCCCTCCTCTTTCGAAATAGCCAAAGTTACCCAATTTTTAAGTAGGGCGATCCCAAATCCGTTCAAAATTACCGCCCGATCTCAATTCTACCAAGTTTCAAGAACGGTTTTCTTCATTCAGCTTCAGCGTTTCTTGGAAAAACACAACCTACTATCATAAAGCCAGTTCGGATTCCGAAATGGAAAGTCGGCAATTGATGCAGTCGTGCGTCTAGTTGACAGGATAGTGGAAAGAATTGAAAGTCAAAGAAATACGCATAGTATTTTCTTGACTTATTAAAAGCAAATTTTTTATTTACGGTTTTTAGAGGCAAGTTAAATGAAATTAAAAAAAATAAAACTGATAATTTTAGTATAAATGTATATAAATTATTGAGTTCTGCAGGCGTAGGAGAAAATACACAAAAAACTTCTGAAAATTCTATAACAAGGGTGATTATAAATCGGTTTTCAATAAAAAGAAGTCCCCATATAGAGTGAACACACAGAATGCAAGTGTTGGCAAGCTTCAATGTCCCGTCATAAACAACATTCTCGTGTTTATTTGCTTACTTGAATAAAAAACTTAAAATTTAAAAATCATCAATGTATGTAATTAAAAATAAATGGAAACGCATGATGAGGTTTTCCCCAAGTTATGTTGGCACAAACCAAGATATCTAACCTCTTCCTAAGCGCTTAGGTATACTATTTTTCTCACTAAATCTTATATTTGTCATATTGTATTTCAAAAAAGTAAATTAATTAATATTTATTACCATCCGTTACAGTTGTGACAGTTTTACTTCAGGACCCAAGAATATTCGGACATAGCGTGCACACTCGGCTACTTCAACTTTGATGACCGGCATACAAATATTGTTCGAGAGTAAAACTTATAACAAAATAAGGGCAACACAAAGTTTCCAGTTTACTTGTGTGGTAGTGAGCACTTCTGAGTTCCTCAACCAGTCAGCCAATGTTCCAGCGACCAGCATTAGGACAACCATCAGTAGATACGGCAGGAACGACATGAGCTTGGTTTCATGCATCTTGTAGTTGTATATATCTGTAATCAGAAGCGGTGTAATTTAAAAATAATCATTGTCTCATTTACAAATACTACTAAATTGAAAAATTATATGGTAATCAAATTATTACTACAATCATTACATTGAGAACAATCTAGTTATCTTCAAGGCTAGAAGGTTGATATAAAGTTTACGATTTGATATAATACCATAAATTGTGTCATTACGCCCCTATTATTTGTATATATATATATATATATATATATATATATATATATATATATATATATTTAATTGTACTTGCAATTATGCTATCAGATAAATCCTGGCGAGAAATAAACTGATTTGAACTCATTTCGGTTTTTTATAGTTTGGCATGGCGTTAAATATGCATCGAAAAGTTTTGAAACTTTTTCTATTTTGGTCTCCATATGACCTTTTTATATTGGATTAAGTATTAAAAATCATACTGCTCGGTATGACAATATGCTCTGACCAAAAACTTGGTGTTTCAACTATTAATTAATTTGTCACAGTTCATTCACTTTTTCACAGGTGTCCCTTCTGACAATATGGGGCTTTGTATTAAAAAATAATTTATTTATTTTTAAAATATTTATTACTTCAGTCTTGTATCCAATTATGTTGCTATTTTTATATCCACAGGTTGTATCTAAGAAGCTGATATTTGACTCTAGCTTTGCGTATTTAAAGAAAATAGTTTTCATTTAATCGAATCTACATTACTAATACTACTTCGGTTAAAGGTTGTATTTTGTTAATTTCATCGTTAAAAACAAAATTATTCTTTTTTTAGTTGTAATTAGTGTATCCATTAACTAAATGCAGCTATGTAAGAAAGTTAATACCTCTCATGAACATATTCAGCTCACTGTCCACAGTGAGGCCCGTGCTCACGCAGGTGTGAGCCACAACTATGGCCCATACAGGCATCGACGTGACGAACTTGCCCCAAGGATATATAATCTGTATAACAGTCAAATGTTGCTTATTTCCTTGGAAAAACGTTTTTTAAAGTGTCCATAAACTATGTTTTATTAAAATCAAATAAGATAGATATACATAGTTGTATGCACTTATCTTCCTTTCTGACTTAAGGTTAAGGTCCTGTGTCCCTTAATTCAATGCTTTCGAACTACGAGTAGTTTTGGGTTGGGGAATTTTAGAATAAACGTCTCTCATTTCAAAACTGTTATTTTAATAGTGTTTATGGGAAAATGTAGGTAGGTAATTTCTTAAAAGAAGAATGTCAGCGGTCAAGAATGAAACATGAATGGCATCAAACATCGTGAGTAGCCACCCGACGACTGTGTTGTTCCCATATGTGTTGGCAACAATTCAGGTCTGAGACGACGAACGCTAAATTATCTACACTGGAGCTTGTTACACTGCATTCTAGAGACAATTGTATGATGTAATACATCAACTGCCGCCCAAACTCTGCCCAGTCATTGCCTCTTTTATACTAATATTGTGATACTATTACAACGTACTATTACGTGTACTGTGCTGTGTATAACGGGCAAGCCTGTCACACAGGAGAACATTTAATGTTGCAATATTAAATAATATTATAATTTTTAAACGAAACTAAATGTATATACTGTTTTAAAATTAGGAAGAAAATTCTAAAGTTCTAAAGAGGACTCTATAATAAAGCATGTGTTCTCGTTTTATAATGAATTAATTCGTTCCGATTTTACAACTGTTAAAACACAACAAAGATGATATGCCATAACAGTTCATTTTACTATAAAATGTTTTATGCCGGTAACACGTTAAAGATATACAAAAATCTAATTGGAAATGACATTTTTATTTACATTAAATTCATTAAATGGTAAATTATAACAATTCGAGTGCCGGTTAATATAAAAAAAAAACGAGAAGCATGTTAAAAACAATATCACGCCTTGCACAACAGACATTTCTGAGATTGAATACAAAATTCAAGAGTATAGCAAATTTAATTCCTCACATGTCCTGTGAGGTGGTCAGAAAACCGTACAGAATGAAATGTGTACAACTCTCTTCCAGAGCTATGTAGAAATGATCATGCAAAATTTAAAGCCTTGTACGTGACTGAACTGTTTTCAAAATATCTTACGGATAATTATGCTACATTTGCTACCGTGTATCTTCTTAAAATGTTTGTACTCTGTGTACTATGTTATTTTATTATTCGGTTTTCTTGTCGTCATCATGGTTACCCGTAAGGTCAATGTTAAAATGTTTACTAATGCCCAGCTAAATCCCATGGAGTGAAATACTACACCATTGAACTCAATGTAAGAAGCTTCGTGCAAAATTTCAAGTCTTTAGGTCAAGTTTGCTCACAAGATATTATGCAGGCAGACAGACATAAATAAAATTTGTCCAGTTTCTCAAGTAATAGGCTTCACCAATAAGAAATTATACTATTACCTACATGTTTAGGAATAGAGTCATTAGGTCCACAATCAAGATTCTCTTTAAGGAATTTTAGTTCCTTTGTGGAAATTTGAGGATCGTCTTCCGGTTTGTCCTTCACCATTGTCCACCAAACAGCACACCATATTAACCCGATTATACCTAAAAACATTAAACATCATAATTAAATAAATGCGTACGAATACTAATCTGAAAAACTTTTTAGTGTTTTACAATCCAAATGTACACTACTCTATACACTAGGAACTATTATAAATATGATCCGATTCAAACTTTCCTTCACTCAGACAAGTAGGCTACAGTTTAGGACTTAAAAAACATGCATACAATTAAAATGTTTTGCATTAATAAAACATTTCATTAGTGTTTTTTAGTTGTGTACAACATTGTTTCCTTGTAATATAGTCATCCTAATTATTTCAAAATTCAAAAAATAAAAGTAAAAATTATGTCCTAGATTTCTTATTGTCGAGATTTATAAATCCTAAGGCTCCATTCCAGGATATCAGTTGTCCATTATACATAAACGGTCTGCCATAGCTATTTTTGTCTTTAAGTAAAAATATATCCTCAATTATTTTTCTCCGACAGTATTTGAACATCGGCTGGTATTTCACAACACTCTGCCATGAGTAGATATCTGAATCCTTACAACAACCAAAACATTCGTCTTACTGGTTCAATGAAATAAATTCATATAGCTGAGCGAGAGAACCTTCTTAGCCAGCAGTTCTCTGGATTTGTTTTGTTTCACGTTTTATGTATGATGGATTCAAACCCTACCACTAGGACATTTGTGGACTTAAAAATGAAAGGATTGTCAGTTGTTGAACTCACCTGTGATGTAGAAGATGTACGGCCAGCCAAGGGTATTGGCGATGAGGCGGCCAATTGGGGGGTTAACTAAGGTACCAAAATATCTGCCGGAGAAGGCGATGGTAACCAGGCGAGCTCGCTCCTGGGGAGGCGCCCATCGAGACCAGACGGCGATAATACTCGGGTATGTGACACCCTGACGCCGGCATGAAGATTAGTTCACAGGCAATTATAAAAACTCCTTTGAGGAAACTTACAACTATTTTAAACTGTTTTATAAATTGGAAATATGCTAAAAGTTAATAACTGTAACATAATTTTAGAAAGAGTCTTCTTTGGTAACTTTGGATTTTCTAATATTTTAACGAGGTAACAGTAATAAAAAGGTGGAAAGTTACAATTACAACAATTTGGGCTACCCTGCACATACGAAGCTAAATAAGTTAATTTATTTTCAAAATGGTCAGTTAAGTTTATAAGGAGATACGAGTCGACTTACCTTTACATTTTAAAACCTTTAAAAAATTACTCCTACCCTCCAAATGTGCCAGTTTGAGAATTTTTGGGACAAAATATAGGAGTTTTAGTTTAAACGAAGAAGGTAGGTTTATCGGTTCAGCATCTCGGACGGGGGTAGTCTGCCTCACCCTGTATACTTGTATTGAGCAAACTCCCAGCTTGATGGTGATTGTGGTGGTCAGGAGTGTCACGTTTAGAAATGTACTAGATATACCAAGTCTTCTTGATTGTAAATTAACCCCATTTGGTACTGAATGCAGGTACTATTATTTAGAATTTATGTATCGTAATAAAAATGAACATATCTGGATCTTACATGTTACATTTATTACAATAACAATAATATTAATCACATCACAACAACAAAATAATGTTTTTCCATTAAATCTACAATGAATAGTCCAGTAAAAATAACGTAATTCAAAACTTGGTGGATTCTCCCCAGACTCTCTCATAACACTCTTGACCTCCTCGTCACGTCTGAGGGTGGGCCCAGCGTCCAAGTGGTGAATCAGCTCCCCCGCCTCCCCACGGGTTTCAATATTTCCCGTTTATTCTATTCATTTAAGACTAATGTATTACTGTTCCAAGGGATCAACCGCATTGACTCTAACACCAATGTTTCAAAGAATAATAAGTTTTTGGATATTCTACACCTTTAATGTTACAAAAATAAATCACTGCGTTACGAGGATTTGAGGTTTCGTTAATAATATACTTTAAACGAAGAAGTAATATTTCATGCAATACTAAGACAATGAGGTGAGTTTTTATGCACAACTTTGTATTTCATTTCTGGAATTGGATGTATTTACATTAAATATAGCATTTATTGTTATTCATTAATACATTTTATTTTTCAGTTACCCGAAGCCATTACATCTCTATGTTTGCATTTTGATGTCAGTTTTCTTTAAATAATTATTCTCGCCTTTAAAGATATTATACATCAAAACGAGTTAAGTGACAGACTAATATTTAGCTGCGTGTATATGTTCAATATCTGAAAACATTAAAACAAATTAAAACTGTAAACCTGTTTAGATATGAGTATACAATTCTTCTACTAGTTTGCAATCAACTTTAGAACTTTATAATATTTGTTACACGTAAGCCTTTTTACATGCAAAAATGCATGGTGTAGTCCACAAGCAAAATCAATACATTGGTGTTGGAGATAATGGAATTGATTTTTGTTTTATACCTGGAAATCGAAAATTTAAAAGATAAACAAAGTCTATATCCAGGTTTCGTGGGACGTTCCAAGGCCGGCCTTCAGGTAGAAAAAATCTGAACATGATTCCAGCGTTTTCTGGCAGGCATACTGTAACTTTTAGTTGTTGCTCAAGAGCTACATCGTGTTTTTGGGACTGATCTCAAGTGTCAATTGTTTCATTTATTCTAGTTAATCTAATCTAGGTACTAGTTTTCCAAAAACGTTAGTGGTAAGCCTACTTTGTTTTCTTGTTGAAAATTTAAAATAAAGTGTTCACTTTAAATAAAATTACATTATGCTTCACAGTATATGTATATTCAACAATAACAATCAGATAAGAACTAATAGCTCTAATATCGATAGTAAGCAGCATTATGCACTTAGGGCTTATGTCATGATTTACAAAAACTGCAGTAGGCTAATATGCAAGCTAAAATAAGGTTAAACTTTAATACAAACAAAAAGGTAAATATTAAGTACAATCATATCTTTTTGTAAGAAATAACTTATCTTATCTCTAAATTAATATAGAGAACTTTTACAAAAAACCTAATGTTTGCGGAATTATTTTTAGGAACAATGAACGAAGATCCAGATCGATCCTAAACATCGTCCTCTATGAGAAATTATGAAATTATTCACCTTCCATGCATTCCCTACGGTAGTGTTCAATATTTCCCAGGAAGAAGAAGCCCCAATTTCAACATTGGGCACTACTGTGGAGACTTTCGTTTCAAATAAATCTGAGCTTCATGGAAAAAATACACAATAAAAAAATTAGCACAGAAAAAACCCTAAAGAAACAACCAGATCAGAAATTAAAACGGTATGGAAAAGTAAGAATTTACAACTAGAGTAATGAAAGGGTGATAAAATAGAAACACTAGTAGCTCAGGAGCAGCACACACAATTTTTTTATCGCTATACAATTTTTTCCAACATTTTCCCATTAAATCATAAGGTTTCTGGTACATTAAAATATTATTTAATCAAACAAAAAATAAAAATCATGCATTATAGGGTTAAAATGAAGATTAAACTCACGAAATATCTAAACTTCGCTGCTATTTCGCTGTTAATACGTAAATCACGAAGTACTCTTATATTAAAAAAAACAATCATCATTTAAAAAATTGAGGAATTATTTATTGAAAACAAAGAAGAGATTTCAGAGAAAAAATAAATATAAATATAATAATAAATGTATAAATACTATGATTTGTAGAAATTTCTCTTGTTTGATTGTCTAGATGTGTTTATTGTACTGTAGAAAGTATTTTCAAAAAGTATTAAATTTCTAATCTCTCCAAAATTATCCATCTGGTTATAAAAGTGTCCTAGGACGGTTTTATTACTATTTACTGTGAGGTATATATACACTGAGTTTATGTCAAATTATTAGACAAGTATAGTATTAGAACTGTTTAGGGAGTAAACAGATGTATGAATTCACATTACTGGAAACCTGCCAACCTAGTAATAAAAGTGAGGTTTATATAAAATTAGTTTATGACAAATTATAAAACTGTGTAGGAAAATGTAGGGATTTAACTTCAGTGTTTATTAACAAACTGATAACAATTTTCATAACATAAACTAATCTATCTTAACGTACCTACCTCAAAGAGACCTTCAATGAAATTAGTGGCTATCATTATGTTGGCAACCCCTATGTTGATCAGAAAAGGCGTAACAAGAGAAAGAAGTGCTGAGAGGGCCACCGCCACACCGAACACTCGACTGCCACCCAGACAGGCACCTAGCCACCCTCCTAGAATCTGAGTGGCGGCATTCCCGAAGGTGACGGCGCGCAAGATGGTGAATATTTCAATGAAGTTCCAGGTGACGTCTTGTTTCTGAAATCATAATCACACAAAAGGAGATTTATAAGTAAGGACAGAATTGTGTCAACGCTTGAGTCAATATTATCATGGAATGTTTAATCACAGTAACACATTTAATGTTTACTTTATCGTGTAGGTCCTTTTACAAAATATTAAAAAACTGTTAGAAACTTACTAATATAAACGGAATTTAAATACATTCACATCCTTAGATCCTCCACTGTTGCATCATGCGTAAGATATAAAATCAATGTTGGATCTTCGCTACATGTTTGAAAATCTAATTACCTAATGATTGGTTATCTAATATCAGAAATTCCATTTTTACTTGCAATAACAAAAGTTTTAGAAAATCACGTGAATGAGTCGTTTGGAATGAAACAAACTCTTTAAGAAACCATTAATATACGGTAATTTGTATTAACCTAAGTAGGAGGCGCGCAAAATATTCAATAACTCCTGGAAGTTCCGAGTGATGTCTACTTTCTGAAATCATAACCATACAAAAAGAGATTTTTAACTAAGGACAGAATTCTGTCAGCACTTGGGTCAATATTGTTATGGAATGGTTTAATTACAGTATCAAATGTTTACCTACTTTAATGTACAGGTCCTTCAACAAAATATTTTAAAACTTTTAGAAAAACTTTTTTTAAACTTACTAATTTAATTAAACTACAAAATTAATTTGTAATACAGTAATAAGGAATACACGTTATGTTAATAAATTTACATCCTTAGATTCTCCCCTATTAAATGATGCATCATACATGAAATCTATTTTATATCTTTGTCGCGTATTTTTGAAAATCTAATTAAAATGTAAGTAATAATGTTTCTGAAGTGAGACAGAAGATCCAGTTTTTATAGCAAAAGGAAATTATGGTCTGAAGGAGCCCTTCGGAATGAAACATGAGTATCTCAGTACTATACGGTCCTATATATTATCCTAAATTGCGTACAAAAAATGAGCCAACTAACAATCTTACAGTTTAAATCCGTAAAAAAAGGACAAGTGCCTATCCTAAATCTGAACAGTGCCTATTTTATTGTTTTTATCTAATTCTGAAGATTAGCCAACTAAAAATCCCGCAATGTAAATCTAGACAAAAGAAGACAAGTGCATATCTTTTTATATTTTCCTAAATCTGAAGATTAGCCAACTAACAATCCCGTCATTTAAATCCGGATATAAGAGGACCATATCTCATATAACGGAGATTTTGATTAACTGTTATGCAACTTATATCTCGGCCCAAAGATGTATACATATATAAAGCCAGCTATTATTTCGTAACTAATATTTTTATATATTGAAATTCTCCATATATATATCATGCATATTATTCCAAAGCCGTATAGGAAACTTGAATTTTAATCTAAGGCCCATAAAGTATATTATCCTATACCAGTTTCACTATATTCTTTTCTTTAAACTTGTTTAAAATGGCCATGAAAAATAATTCGAAGACCTTAAACATTTAAGAATGTTTTTGGGGCTTCTATCCTTAAATATCTCTAAACGCCTCCTCTTTTTAATAAAATAATCCTGTCTCACACGCATTTAATTTCGTACTTCAACATAGCGCACAACTAAATTGTACGCTACTGGTCGTGATGGCTGATGGCTCACCTCCACAATTGTTCCGTTGTCCAGGGTGAGATTGTATGGTGATATCATGGGACCAAGAGCGTTTATGAAGTTTGACCTGAGATGGCTCACGTTTAAGAACCCCAAGAACGCGAGAAATGTCACTATGTGACGTCTTCTCTTCCAGAACATCCATCTGCGTTCCTTGTGCCTGCAACACAATTTTAGTAGACAAATCATAAAAGTAAAGAATATTATTACAAAATTGTTATTTCCAGCTGGACGATACTGCTCGTTCAGTTAATTTTTTTAGTTTAATACAACTTGAAAATAAAACAGATTTTTATCCCCAAGCTGAGATACTGTTTTAAATTGTAATGTATTTTAAAAAATTAATATCTTCACTCAAAAATATGGTATTAATACAAATAATTATCAATCCCCATACCATCGGAAATCGAATATCAACCCTTGAAAACATGGGGACATACCTCCTCCGCTCTTAAGCGGCTCACGAACCTGGTATTAACGCTTAATCAGGATCAAAAACTGGTATTCGCAGGGCTATCTGTATTTAGGCATGTGCTATTCTAGCACGACAAGATGTGTGTGTGTGGGGGGGGGGAGAATGTTTTAATACAATTTTTCATATCCATAATGAAATGTTTATAAGGCATTAAAATAATTAAAGGTTGCTAGCAAAAATGTATTATTATTATTATTGAGTATTTATTATTATTACGTTATATTTCTCAAGAATCATGCCGTTATAAGGCTTTTTGAAAGAGAGCAGCGAGTGAATCAAAACCTAAATAGGTCTGTGTATGTCGTTCTAGATGTTCTAGCGCCGCATACCGCTCTAATACTTTCGGATAACAATCCGAGATTAACATTAACATTTTACTTGTTAATTTCTGTGTTAATATATTTAAAGCAGATCAATTACAAAGAATGACATTTACTTGTAACGGCTAAAGGGTAACTATTTTTGGTCCTTTTCAACCAAACTCAAAACTCATAAATCGGAAACTTTTAATCCGATTACGATCAATTTTTTTAATAAAAAATAGTTGGAAGCGTGATATTTTTGAGTATGTAATTTTAGACTGTTTTTAGCATGGAATAAAAGTTGCTATTAAATTACTAGAGCGATTGCTGTAAGACATCCAACGCTCACAGAAGTGGCACGATCGTTGGCCTCCAATAAGAGCAGGCCATGGTTTAAGTACAAATGGCAGGGAATAGCATTTTGCTTCTGGAATCGTTAATTGTTATCTAGCACGTTGAAATAGCGTAGCTAATTATTGAGTTTGGTTTTGATTTACAGTTTGTTCCTAACAGTTAATATCATATATTTTTATCTACAAATGGTTTTTATAAAATTGAAGGGCGATTGATGTTTTTACGTTATATTAATCTTTTGAAGAAACAAGATTAGGCAAACTGTTTACAGCTGTGGACCAACATAAATTTAAAGAACCGCATGTTGTAAAAGCAGGCCCGTTTTACCAAATAGATAAATAAAAATAGAAAAGGCACGTGCCTAGGGCGCTAGGCAGTTGTTATTTTTGGGGGGCGCAAAAAATGGAAAAACATTGCCGTGGTTGTATCTGCATGCATCATCGTCAAACAGACGTTTTCTAGGCTGTCTTAAGCTGATAAATGAACTTGGTGCATTTCTCGCTCAACACATGATAACAAAGGCAAAGGCAGTGTATCATACCTTTCGTCTGACATTTGCAGTGAATTGTTTGATATTATGAGCAAAGAAGTTCTGAAACAAATCTTAAATGAAATCAAGCAAGCTCGCTATCTATCTTTAATTATAGACTCCACAACCTTACGTGTCACACAGACCAATTGGCTATAGTACTTCGGCATGTTTCATTGCCTAACGCTTGCGACAACGAACGCCTGATACAACTCTTACCCATTGTATGCCACAAATCTGGAAGTTTGGAAGAAGCAACTCTCAGGTTACTTGAGAAACTTGAGCTGGACTGTCGTGGACAAAGTTACGATAACGCATCAAACATGTCGGGCATATACTCAGGTCATCAGGCAAGGATTAACAGCAAAAATGATCTTTGTACCATGTGCACCTCACTCACTAAACCTTGCTGGGTGTTTTGCTGCTGAGAAGGCGTGTTCAGATAACACACGTACAAGGGCTGTATGCTTTTACTCGGCATCCACTTACAGGTGGAACATCCTAAAAATTCATATTGAAAAGAGCAATGAAGGAAAATCAAAGAAGGATCAGAGGAAGCTAATGGTGAAACCCCCGAGTTACACAAGATGGTCTGCTAGGGCAGACGCACTTCAAGCTTTAAAAATAAGTCAACATGAATTAAACGATGCTCTTGAAGAGCTAAATGAAGACGATACTCAGACACCAGAAACATAATGCACAGCCGCTGGGTTTCTAAAAACACTCGGAAATTTACAAACCACGTTATTAACTGTGATCTGGGACGAAATTCTCGAGAGAGTTGATAAAACAAGTAAGACTCTTCAAAATCAAGATTTAGATCTCCTTGGTGCTACAAAGGAACTTAAAACACTGTTCTCGTTTTTGAGTGGAAAGAGACATTTATTTGATGATTTAGAGTCCTAACCATTGAAACTTGCAGAAAAAGAAGAAGCTGTTTACGACAAAGCAAGAAAAAGAAAGTTATTGCCCAATGAAAAGGACAGAAGCATGGAAGAAACATCTCCTCAAGGAAGATTTCGCACTGGAGTGTTTATTGCCATTGTTGACAACATAGCTTCGCAGCTCAACAAAATAAGGGAGGCCTATTTAAGATCTTACAAAAACTAGAAGAGAAAAATTCGAAAGAGGTGACTTGTGAAGCTAAACTGTTAAAGTATACATGAACGATATTGATGGGCAAGACTTTGTCCAGGAATGTAACCATTTAAAACAATACATGGTTTTGGAGAACCTTTCTAAGATCAAAGAAATGTACGCCTACATAAAATCAAACAGATAAGAGAACACTTTCCCCAATTTGGAAGTCGCTCTCAGGATATTTCTAACCTTACCTGTGACGAACTGCAGAGCTGAACGTAGCTTTTAGCTTTGAAAAGAGTGAAGTCAGAAATTAGATCGTCGAAGGTTGATAAAATAATGTTTATGTGCACCCAAAACTGCATTACTTTAAAATTAGACTAAAAAAACATTATTGACGACTTTGAAACACAGAACCCAGAAAAAGCTGAATGGATCTTGTTCAATTCTTGAGCTTGTATGAATCTCTAGTCAGTCTAGTATTAAGCCAACAAACCAAAAATAATCCAAAGGAAATTTAATTAAACGAATACTTTAAATTATGTAAATACTTCAAATTTAAAGAAGGAAGGATGGGTAATCCGAGAGGTATGTTACACGCATTCCCACAGGAGGGAGGCCAGTAGATACCTCACGGCTACCGGTTGCCAGTCCAGGACACGGCAGGACCATAGGTGGTGGATAATGGGAAGGCACTCGAGAAGAATCAGGATAATTTGTAAAGGAGAGTTAAGGGACACTAAGTCTAAAGTCCCTAAATCTAAATTTACGGGGTACGTGCGTTATGATGGGCTGGTGGGGGGGGGGGCGTAGTCAGCTGGCAGAGTGCAAAACGGGCCTGTGTAAAAGATGGACCTGTTGTCTAATTGTGACGATGTCTAGCAAAGATCTGTAGTGCTTCAGAGAAAACAACCTCAAGTAAAATAGAAATAATTGCTATTAATAACTGAAAAATCTCATCTAACAACTACGAGAACGCTGTCACATCTGAAAATGAACCTAAACCTGAAGAGTCTTTTACATCTTTGTCCTCATCTCTACTAATATCAGAAATATTTTAGGGGAAAAATTGAATTACAGCAGTGATGTCATGTAAGCGAAGTACAATGATATAAGTTTCGATCTAACAGTATTCCCACTGCGGTTAATATCGACATAAAGACAACCAGCGTGTTTACATTTAACTGCTGCGCTCACACGTTATGTCGTGCCACACAAAGTTTATATTGGTAAACAAAGTAACAAGACAGTAAATAGCCCTCATAGGACACCTGGATGTTATGTAGGTAAAGCACCCTCAGATCATTGTAAATTTTTAGAATTTAATGTCCAGAATTTGATCATAGGTGTAAAAATAAAAAGGCAAAAAGAGGAAATGGAACAAAAAAAGTATGTAAACGCAAACCTACGTTTTAATTACAAGATAACGCATCAGAAAAACCCTAGTCTGTTATAATCTATCTGATAGAGACTTTGCATTGCATACAAGCGTAACTGTCCCGGAATCTTGCATATTTTATCGCCTGTGCAAAGCCACCTCATCAAACTAAAGAAACATCAATAGGAGGTTGCAGAAATATTCAATTAGAGAGTACCGAAACATCATCGCGCCTGTAAGTGACAGTAACCAAGCTGCAAGTGCTGCGGACGATGGAACTCCCTGGAGCCTGTTGGTCGGCGGCTGTGAGGGTAACAGTCTATCATGGCGACACTTCGACTCTATGGCGGGTCTCTTCTCGGTACATATAAAACCATTGACAGTATATCAAACATGGGAGATGAAGTTTGGCCATAAATCATCCAATATTGAATGTGTTTTTATATATGATGCACAGCATTGCGCGTCGGTTGGATTTGATGGGTCTATTCTCCTTAACTTTCATTTAATTTTAGATAAAATTCGCTGTTAAAAAAATCTACATAAAAGTAATTGACTCATCCCTAGTTATAAAATCTATTGATAAACCGTGTAATAAAAATAGAAAGTTTATCTGCTAAGGCTAATAGTGAATGTAACAGTAGTTAGCAGGGTGATTCAGACCAGAACTTGACTTATCATTGCCAATAGACTTTTCCGTGACCATGAACCTGTTTTAAAACTACTTATGCCGAAATGTAATGGTAATATTGTCAGCTATTCTGTTAAATTAATGGTTTACAATTTTTAAATTATATACATTGTATAAAACATGACTGTCATTTAAATGTAGTTTGTAACATAGTAATACAATTGTGTTAATAGAAGAGAATTGACTCGTGTATGATACTGTGTGAGATACAAACTATGACTTTAACTAGCCAGATATTGTAATATACGAATTTTACAAGGAAACAATTAAAAATACACTTTTAGTGTAATACATTTCAATGCTCAGAGCATTAATAAAAAACCGACATCATAAATATGTTCCTGGAAGAAAATGATCATGAAGCTTTTACCAGAAATCGAAATATCCATAGTGGAGTCGCAGATATTATCAAGACTTTCCAAGAAATTTGCAACAAGTAAATGAATTTTTACTTGAAATGCATATTTAGAGTGCACTGTAATATCAATACGAAGTATAAAACTTAGCTTTGCGGTTTTATGGAGACCTCACGATGTCGAATTAAATATTTTTATATATCAAAAAATAACTTAATAACTCTCGAAACATAGAGAATCTATCTGTAGTGTCAGCTGGTCAGCTGATTTAAAAATATAATTTATTTTAGTATTGTAAAAGATATAGACCACCTGTTTTGTTTTGGTCATTATTATAAAGTTAGATCATCTTCTCTCTTTAAATAGAATACTATTATTTTGACTAATTACATATCTTTAATTTCTTAATTAGGGACAATTATTTAGTAACATATTCATTCCCTATATTAGTAACCCCGAAAACAAATTATTCAAGACCCGCTTTTATTCACATTCAATGGAAGATTGCAAAGGCAAAACGACATTTTGCGGACTCAAGTTGAAGATCTGCAACGTCATCTTCAAGGTCAGCAAGAAAAACAATGCTGAAGAGATTCACCATCCTGCTAACCAGGACAATGAACAGCGGAAACTGATATACAAACTGCAGGGACTCTCCCCAACGTGTCATCAATCGGGTAAGTGTCAAACTTCCACCCTTTTGGCCCGAAGATGTGGAACTATGGTTTGCACAAGTCGAAGCTCAGTTTACCATCGCCCATGTTTACACAGGAGAATACAAGATTTGCATACGCTGTAAGTCAGCTAGAAGGTCGCTACGCTCATGAGGTAAGGGATATAATTAAAGCTCCTCCTGTAGCCAACCCTTAAACGCGTCTCAAAACCGAACTTATCCAAAGGCTCTCTCTCTCAGTACCAATCAACGACTAAAACAAATTCTGACGGAGGAAGAAATGGGATCTCGTAAACCATCTCAATTCCTTCGTCATCTACTATCACTTTCCGGTAACACTCCAGTACATGAGGATCTTATTCGTCAACTATGGATCACTCGCCTACCATGCCAAGTCCAAAGCAATACTGCAGGCACAACCTCAAGAACAGTCACTAGAGCAACTAGCTCATGTTGCTGACAAGATATTTGAGGGTAATAGCCCATCAATCCCTTTGAGTACAGTTCAAAGCACCGCAACTCCGAATGTAAGTGTATTTACTTTGCCATCTACAGTGTGTTCTCTCAACCGTTAAAAACTGTAAATATTGACTCAGAACTCACCTTGGTCATTAAGGAATTGACGGATAGGATTTCTCAGATCGAGCAGCACTCTCAGCTCATCATCCTGGATCTCGCTCAGACTTACACGGCCAGGATAGTTTCTAAATCATTATCTAGCTCCTCCGATATATGTTGGTATCATTTTAAGTATGGTAAAAAAGCTAATAAATGTATCAAGCCATGTACATTTTCTTTAAACTCCAACAGCAGTCAATAATGGCGTCTACTGGCTGCTCAACTGGAGGACGACGCCTTCTCATCAGTGACCGGGTTACTGGTACTAAATTTCTCATAGACACTGGTTCTGATCTCTGCTGCTACCCACGTCACCTATTACAAAACAGACCACAAACGCGTGGACTACGACTTGGTTTGCAGCGAACTCATCACAAATTCACACCTACGGTTTTAGAAATTTTGGTCGAAATCTAGGTTTGCGACGCATCTTTTGCATGGAAATTCATCATCGCTGATGTCACCATGCCCATCATTGGATCTGATTTTCCTTGCTCACTACGGACTTCTTCCTGACTGTCGCAATCAACGCTTGATTGACTCAACAACTAATTTAACAGTAAGATGTCACACTTCTGATGCCTCTGTTCCTAGTGTGAAGGCCCCTCACCGAGTCCACTCTCTATTCCACGCTGTGCTTGCTGAGTTTCCTACCCTCACTCGTCCGGCTGGAACACCTCGTGAGGTGAAGCATAATACGTTACACTTCATTAAGACGAGCCTGGCCCTCCAATCTCTTGCCGACCCTCGCCGTCTTGCACCTGATCGCCTTTAAATCGCCCCAAAGCCGAATTCGATAGTATGGTCCACAAAAGGGACTGCCCGACGCTCTGATGGACCTTGGTCGTCTCCTCTGCACTTAGTTCCTAAGAAGACTGATGGTTGGCGACCGTGTGGTGACTACCGTGCTCTAAAACGCTAGAACCATTCCTGACAGCTATCCGGTACGTTCACATTCATGACTTCAATCATCAAATTCGTGGGGTGCACAACATTTTCGGTCATTGATCTAGTAAAAAGCTTACACCCAAATACCAGTAAACCCTGAACGACATCCCTAAGACGGTCATAACCACACCTTTCGGTTTGTTCGAATTTCCCTTCATGGGGTTTGGACTCAGAAATGCTGGACAGACATTTCAGAGATTTATCGACGAAGTGGTTTCAGGACTTGATTTTTTGTTTCCCATACATTGATGACATACTTATTTTCTCACAAACATCCGAACAACATCAGATCACCTCCGTATCCTTTTTCAAAGACTCACAGACTATGGAATCCTTGTCAACGCTAACAAATGTGTCCTTGGATTTCCAATAGTTACCTTTCTAGGCTACGAAGTATCTGCCAGTGGTACTAGACCTCTTCCCGGATAGTATCCACCGCTCTTCAGAACTTCGCTCGCCCGGAAACTGCCAAAGGACTACGTCGTTTTTCTGGGCATGATTAATTTTTTATAGAAGATTCATTCCTTCTGCATCTCAACACCAAGCATCGCTTCACTCTGCTCTTGCAGGCCTCAAAGGGAAATCAGAAGATAACCTGGACCACCGAGTTAGAACAGGCCTTTCATCAATTGCAAGGAGAATATCTCTCTCAAGCAACTCTGCTCAATCACCCTGACCCAAACGCTCCACTCGGACTTTTCACTGACACCAGCACCTCATCTGTTGGGGCATGCCTTCAACAACTCGTCAAGAATGAATGGCAATACCACTTGCTTTCTTTTTCTCTCAAAAGCTTACTGCAAGACAAATAGAGTGGCCCGCCTACTACCGTGAACTCTATGCCGTCTACTCATCAGATACATCATTTTAGACACATTTTAGAAAGCTCAACGTTGTACTATTTCACTGATCATAAACCATTGACATTTGCTTTCCAACAGAGAAAGGATAAACTTCCTCCTGTTCAAGTCAATCAACTATCATTTATTGCCCAATTCACTACTGACATTCAGCACATATCTGGTATCTGCAAACATCGTTGCCGATACTTTCTCACGTGTCGATGCCATTTCAGGAATCACAACTGTCGACCACTGTACTCTTTCACAGGCTCAACGAGAGGACACTGAATTCAAGATCTTTTGAACCGTCACACAGCATTTGAAGCTCAAGAGAATCACAGTCCCTGGTTCAAACGTTGACCTCTTCTGTGACACTTCTAATCCTTCACTCCGACCATTTGTACCTGCTCCTCTCAGACGACTGGTTTTTTGACTCTCTACACAACTTAAGAGTCATCCCGGCATCAAAGCTTCAGCTCGCCTCATATCTCAAACGTTTTGTTTGGCCTAATATTCAGCGAGATTGCCGCACTTGGGCCCAAACTTGTCAGCTCTGCCAACGTGCCAAAGTTTCACGCCACGTTCACAGTCCCATTGGAACAGTCAATCCACCATCTGCTCGTTTTCGTCACATTCATGTAGACATAATTGGACCACTCCCACCAGCTGGCCCGTACCGATACTGTTTGACCGTTTATTGACAGGTTTACCAGATGGCCAGAAGTTCACCCACTTCAGCAAATCACTGCTGAGGAAGTCGCCGAAGCTTTGGTGAACTGTTGGATATCCCGTTTTGGATGCCCAGAACGTATCACAACGGATCAAGGTCGTCAATTCGGAATCTGGACTTTTCAAACGTCCTCACCTCTAAATTTGGGATTGAACGTCTACGGACCACCAGTTATCACCCACAAGCCAATGGTATGGTCGAACGTTTTTCACCGTTATCTAAAAGCGGCCATCATCTGTCACCCGGAATCAAACTAGGCTCCAAGCCCTCCCTCTAGTTCTGCTTGGTATCCGAAACGTATACAGAGAATATTTAACAACGTCCTCTGCTGAACTAGTATACGGAGAACCCTTACGGTCTACCTGGATCAACTCCTTGCCAGCCCTCCGGGGTTGGGACGCAGTGAAGACATCTCTGACCTTGTTGTCAGGCTGCAACGTCAAACATCTCGCCTTCAACCTGTCTCTGGCTCAGCTCACAGCAAAAAAACTCAGACATTTGTCTTCCAAGAATTATCAACATGCACTCATGTTTTCTTACGTGACGATACTGTGCGTCGAGCCCTGCAACCTCCCTACAGCGGACCTCACAAAGTGCTTAGCCGTGACGACAAAACTATGACCATTCAGATCGCAGATAGAAGCTCTAAAGTAAGCATTGACAGAGTGAAGCCTGCTTACATTCTAACCTGACCCTTCCCCACAGCCTCAACCAAGAAGCGCCCACACACCGGCACCCAGCATCGGTACACCTGCTGCAGACCCGGACAACGCAAACACCAGAGTGCGCTACCAGATTTGGTCGCAATGTGCCGTTTACGGCTTGCTCCCTGACTTCCAGTCTCCCTAGTAGTATAGGAGCTAACAACGTTTTCGAGAGAGAATTTCAGGTCAGCTGAAATTTTGATATGCTGTCTTCCTTGCTCTTTCGGTTGGAAATCCGGGATATCTGGCTGGCGGTTAGTGGTTGCGTTTATTAATGCGCATCTTACCTTCGCAGGTAAAAAATCCAGCGCTTCGGCAAATGGACAACATGGCGTCAGTCTGAAATCACGTGTTTGTGTGGTGTTTGTGTGTTATTTGTGATATTTATTTATTAATTTCGCTACAATCGCCAGTGGTAAAACGAAATGTGTTTCTGTAAAGGACATAAACATAAAATCATTCTTTTCGTGAATTGATAAATGAAGAAGTGCCAGGAAGTTTTGAATATACGTTTAAAATATAAATTAAAGTACTAGCGCTGCCGTCGCTTTCTGTCTCTCTTGCACTCCAAACTATCTCTCTCCAACCACAAGTATCATACCGCAATACTGTTCTTTAAGTTTTTATTTATATCTAATATTTAACAATCGAATTAACGTCTGGCAAATTAATTTTATATTATTTTATGTTTAAATAACATAATATAAAAATTACAGACATTCAAAAATACTTTGAATTTTTGATTTAATGAAAATAAAATTTCGCGTATGGCACATAATTAACAACAATAAAAATGTCTGGCAATACAAAATTAATGTCTGGTAGATCTATCTAAAGGGAAAAAAATTTTAAATTACGCATAAAAAAATTCTTTAAAAACTCGAGGATATAAACCTGTGAAGGTAAGATGCGCATTAATAAACGCAACCACTACCGCCAGCCAGATAGCCCGGACTCCAACCGAGAAGAGCAAGAAAGACAGCATATCAAAATTTCAGCTGACCTGAAATTCTTGTTTTAGAAAACGTTGCTAGCTCCCGTACTATAGGGGGGCTCATGTAGTGTCAGCTGGTCAGCTGATTTAAAAATATAATTTATTTTAGTATTGTAAAAGATATAGACCACCTGTTTTTGTTTTGGTCATTATTATAAAGTTAGATCATCTTCTCTCTGTAAATACAATCTAATATTATTTTGACTAATTACATATCTTTAATTTCTTAATTAGGGAATTATTTAGTAAACATATCATTCCCTATATATCCTTGACTTTAGAGAAGAACTATGCTGTTGGGCGTATTCTCATTACATGGGTTCCATTCTTTAATAAAAACCTACCAGGATTACGCTAAGTAATGAAAGCATAATTCAAAATACTGATACTAACATCGAACCCAAAAGTATACTGATGTCTAGAAACTTAAAAATATCATTTTTGGATCACAATGCCAAAATATTTCAGTTCATACGTAATAAAATTAACCGGTACATATAATAATTACAAATCGTTATTTTTAAGAAAGCTCTGTAAAATATTTTCACAAATTAGTAGTCTACTGCTAGAAGACTGGGACGACGTGTGGTCTGCTGTTTAAATTGAAGATAAAATGTAAAATGTTGTTATCTACTTACAAAAATTATTATGACACAGTGTTTCCTTTTGTTAAAACAAGTTAATTTAAGATGAAAATAAAAACTAGATAACACCAAGTATTTTACAGGCCTACTTTTGAACGCACGATTCACCTTTAAGGCATGTGGTGTCAATTGAAATAAGGAATCTTGTTGAGCTAAAATTAAAAACCATGTTTCTACTTGAAGAGAGAAATATAACGACAAATTAATTTTGGATTATCAAACTATCTGGTTAGTTGTTAATAATAATGTAAATGACGCTTTGCTGATTAAACGAAAATTCGCAAGGTAAAATATAATTAACTCATTATTAATGGGTGCAAACCAGAGATGGAAAAAAATCTCTGAGCTACGGATGGTCTGGAGAATGAAAGAGAGGTTTGTGGGCTTAGATGATATTATGGTTTATATCTTTAACAAAATTTTCGATGGTATAAAACATGTTTTCATGCTTCATCTGTATTTGAGTTTCTAAATTCCACCGTCTCTTCACTTGACAGAAGATTGTCTTCAATTCGTATTTTTCTGACCTCAACAGGGTTTTTAGTGTGCCGCATAGTGGCTTGCTAAGTAAACTTAAATAATACCTTGTGCGTAGCCACACCCATTATTTTCTTTCAAATCATATCTGAGTAACACAACCCAAACAGTTGAAGTACGTAGCCCATCTATTGTTTTCCGATCTAATACTGTGTCTGTCAAAAGTGGCGTTCCCAAGGCTCTATTGTGGGCCCTAACTATTTATACGAACGGCCTCCATCTAAACGTTCACTATAGTCGAGCATTGATGTATGCTGATGATTTATCTTTTCTTGCTTCTGGGCGTGCTTTATTGGAAATACTCTGCTCAGCAAGGAGAACTATATAAGAAGCTTTTAAATGGTTTCTAAAAAATAGTACATATTATTTACTCAATAGTAAATTAACTGGATTTATGAATCTAAAGCCTTCTAATGGATCATGCCTTCTAAAGTATGATTTTACAAATGGAATTGGGTGATATAATTGAAATCGAAGAAATGTCTTGGCCTCCCTGTCGATGACAAAATTAATTAAGATCTGCTCGTGGATCACGTGTGTAAACAGGTTCGTACTGTGTGCCGTGATCCAGTTTTACCAGTTTTATAATATGGTGTAATTTTCTTGGGATTGTCAACTCAAAGAAATTTTAGTAGAGTTTTCAAACTGCAGAAATGGTGCTTGAGAACCATTGCTAAAGTGAACAGCAGAAATTCTCTGTAAATCACTGTTCTTAGAGTTTAATTTAATGACGTTTGCTGGACTGTTGGGGTACGAGTGTTGCATGTTTGTTTGATCAGATCCCGAACAATTCAAAAAATGGAGTTTTTCATTTGTACTCTATAAGAGGGAGGGAACAGCTTACAGTGCCTGTTTACTACTACACACGTAGTTACGAAAAAGGACCATTTTTGAAATGTTGAACAAGTTGTAAAACGGGCTAAAATTATATAAGAAGCACCTGCTTTTGATAAAAGGTCAAGGGATTATTTTATAAAAAATGTTATATGACATAGATATTGTTATATTTAAGGCCATAAAAATCTTCCAGGATGGCAAAGTTTGTTATTATTTAGTTCTAAAATGTTTTGTTAATTATTACGAACTGAATATTAAAGTGAATTATTTTATTTAAGTGAATTAAAGTGAAAGTTAAGTGAATTGTATTGTACAAAACTGTTGTTGACGTATTAATACTGTACATAGTTTGGAATGAACGAATAAAAGATTATTGATTATCATTAAAGTCATTATTCTGGGCGTAAAAATGTATAAACCACAATTAAAAATTTAAATTATAACGTTATAACTGTTTTATGAAACATATTTTGTTAATTTAGCGTCTACTAATCTACTAATTGAAACACGCAAACTACCTAACTGCGATTAAATTATGATAATATTGTAAATTTGAAAGTGCCTTATTTGTTTTGCTTTTAGCGTAATCTATTACCATGAAATGCCGATAGTAATGCACTTTGAGTTCTTATTTCGAAGGTCCGACTGGGCTACGCCCCACTAGTCTTTAAAGTAGCAAAAAATCCAATCTTGGTCTATAAAGTTGTGAAATATTACTTGAATTAATTATTAATTAAAAGACCATGTCTAATTTAATCAACATTTCTGAGTAAATATTGTTTATTATTTTCAATTGGCTTACATTTATAATGAATATTATTTTTATCTAAGGAATAACTATTTTTATTATTAATAGCATTTTATATTTCAGTGATTAGGTAAGTACTCTTACTACGATTAAGTAGATAACTTAAACAATACCCTAAACCCTAAGATGGCCAGAATTTGACACCGAAGAACTCCTTTGAAGCAGTAAGCTAGAATTATGCTAGATGAAAGTTAGCTCGACTGTGCTTCTGAACTAATGTACCAATTCCAACTGTAAATGTTACAAAATACAAACATTATTTTTCTGTTTATGAAAAAAAGAAACGTGTAGTGTTTTTGTTAATGTACTTTTTTACATACGCCTAAATTTGACCTAATACTGTGCATTTTTATACAATATTAAGTATTACATCTAAAATACAATATTACAATATATAAATTTTACCATGAATTGTTGGTAACAAGGCAAACCCAGCACTGCCGTCCGAAATAGAATTCACTGAGAACCAGTAGTGGTCAAACAAATGCAACGCCAACAAAATTGCGTACAAAGAAGCAGGTAACTGCTAGCAGTGCATATATGGGACAATGTAGCCTAACTTTTACTTTACATAGATTGTGATAAAACCTAATTTAGTAGTCTTTTGACAAAGTTTGGCTTGATCAGAAAATAGGCAAAATCAGCTATTGAACAAAAACTACTAACATCAAAGTAAACTACAAAGACCATAAATATACACTATTGACCACATTTTCTTAGTTGTGAGAAGAAGGCAATCTTGAAATTGGCAAAATCTACGAAATTGTGTGTGAAGCCGCGGTTAACTGCTAGAATTTATATAATAAACAGGTTGGAGTGGTAACGATTATGTAGTGGTCTGCTCACGTCCAGCATAAAGGCTGTAATAACTGTCTTAATATATTTCACTAGTTCTCTGTAATCTTTGGACTAGCAATATAGCAGGTTTTTAAAACCTCACAATTGTTTTATTATTATTGTTGTTGTGTATAATCTTCGGGTAATAAAAAAGCCTAATTAGAAACCATTTTTGTTGAATTGTGCAAACTTCAGAACTAACAGGAGATGATTGGTGAAATTTTATTATATTTTTAGAAAATTGTGTTGAAAGAAAATGTGTAATATATATAATAAAGCGTAGCTTTTTGTTCTGTTCTGTTCGGCTTTACTTGTTCTCTTAGGACAAGAAGCTTATAAATAGCACTTAGTCCTGTAAGAACCTTTGTGCTGGTTTCGGAGTGACAGGATATTCAGGATGGCTAAGGTTAGGGAGTAGGGGCCGCCTCCTATTGAGATCTATGAGGAAGAATTAGGGCACTACATCTCAAACTCATGTCTCCCCGGATGAAGGGGAGGTCAGCTGTGAACCAGTCTCTCCAGTCAAAGTAGGCAGGGAGTGGCATACCCTTGTTGAGGCTAGCAAGAACCTCAGTGGTTAGGAAACAAACTCCACCAACTCCAACAGTCATCTCCAACAGTAGACTAGACTTATCGAATTGCCCATGAACCCCAGAATCTCGACATTTGCGATTACTGATGTCCCGCTCCTGGACATCCATAAGGCTGCCCAGATTGAAATGACTCATCGGTTTTGCTATGCCCAGTGGTGGATTCAACTGAAAGGTATAAACCAGCCAGAAGTAATCCCTGCTGGGTTGGCTTATGTTGGCGTAGCTTGGTAACTTATCTTTAAGGTTTAAATTATTGTTGTGTTAGAACAACTCTAGAAATCTGACTGGTGGATAATGAGAAGGAGGGGTAGGGATGGAAGAACGGTGAACAACTGAAGGAGCAGAGGTCCAAATTATTAAATAGAGCATGGGTATTTGATTCTGACCACAGAAAATGACTGACGAGCTCGGTATTAAATCAAGTTCACGATCAAATATAGTTGCAATATAAATGGTTTAGGGATAATTCTGAGGATTAAAAATGGCTTCACGAGTACAGAACTAAAATAGGCGTGGTCTAACAATTGGTCCAGGAGCTTGATATGATGAAAATTAGATATTTTGGAACAAAACCCTTCCGAGTCAGCCCCATTGTAATGTTTAATCTTGCCAGGATGAATGCCTAAACATATGTTAAAAATGAGGAAATATACTTTATTAAGACTACAATGAATAGAAATTGTTTTGTGTTTCGGAAAAAAAACCATTAACAGAATATATATGAAGGAAACAGGATTTTTTCCGGACATTTGCTATCATTCAGTGAAACAAAAAATGATTTTAAAAAAATCCTTCCATCGTCAAAAATAAACTTCAAAAGAAGATTATATATATATATATATAAATATATATATATAATATAAAAAATATATATATACACGTATAACTGGAAAATTATTAGAGCTGTAACGGAGAAATATGTACGCCCATTGACTTACACAGCCGTAATCCATTTTAAAGAGTATCGATTTGTTTTTATGGCCAATGTGAGCCTAAATCAGAGTTTTCGAGTCCAATTTTATTTTTTAATTTTCAAAGTTAACCTGTGGTTTATTATACGTGTTTTTAAACTCCTGTCAAAATAAACATTTATTGAAATAGGAAATTTAACCTTTCCAAAATATGTAAATGCAAAGTTTTACAAAAATAGCACTTTCTACACATTTAAAAACAAACTTTATCTATAAAACAAAAATATTTATCTGTAATGAGCAGTATTACATGCAACATTTACATACTTACAAAAATTTTCCTACACCAAAAAAATTAATATTTTGAAAAAGTGGATGTCTATGACTACCGATCAAATATAAATGAAAGAGTATGTGATCTGGTATCTCATTTTAAACGTCTTTGAAAGGATGAATATTTATAATCAAAATGTGTTTTCACGAAAGGTATAAATCTGTATTTCGTTATTGCCAAAATATAAACGTTTACACCATTGTTGCTATAAATTATAACTAAAACATTTTTTAAAGTAACTACGTGGGTCATATGATCATGGTTGAGAATATTGTAAATAACAACTTATTTTTGTAAAATATCTTTAAACATTTTTTATTGATAAAAATTAGTGGACCAAAATATAATTAATATATAGATATAAAAGCTTATATTCTGTATATAAAAATACTTATAAACTGTACTTGCAATGCTTCTAAAAATAATATAATAAAATCTAAAACATACCGCGCGGCTTCTAGGTTGTTTTTGTAAAAAAAATGTTTCTACCGGTTGGTTCCCCTAAAAATGATGAAAAGGTTCATAAGGCCGTGATTGAAAATTAATTTTTAAATAATGCTCTATGGCATTAATTTTAATCGTATTTTAAAAATTTATATTTCGCCACTCACACTTTTTCTAAATTTATAATTAGTACATTTTCTATTGCTCCAGAAATTAGAACACAATGATTACCTAATTTATTTGAATTTTGCTATTTGGGTCCAAATAAAAATAGCTTATCTAAATAGTCAATAGATGGAGTTGCACTAATTGAGGGAAATCAATCACTAAAGGCAGTGGCCACTTAAAGTTGTATGTGATTGAAAAACGACGGCTTTGGTACATGAACCTATGACTTGTGTAAGCTATCAGGCCTAACGTGGTCATTGCGCAATAGAAGTTGATAATAAACGTAATGGTTCGCTAATCCTTCAAAAATAACTTCTGATGGCTCAACTCTATATCGAATCATTGTTGTAACGAGAGGTTCTGCATATTATTTTGTATTGAAAATATAAGTATCATATTTATAAAACTATTTATGAACTTTTTTTAGTTTAATCAGTAATCAATACTTTATGTATGAATTAAAATAGAAATGCCCGATATAGTTAGAAATATGTACAGGAGTGCTGAAAAGTCTTGAGACATACAGTGACATAGGGCATGCAATTGAACTTGGATGCAATCAGTTGCTCTTTACCACCTCAGGGAGATGACCTGAAAGGAATCAGTAGAAAATCTTAAATGTAAGCATAGATCTATGTGCATATCATTTTACAGGTTTAATTAATAGAACGTCACTCCGCAAATTAGACCTCAAAAGGTTAATCCATATAAAACGGCGGGGCTCAAAGGTCTCAATACTGATATGTGCAAGTTCAAGAATGGCTTAATTTTATTGTAACCATATAATATGAAGCTACAAATTAGACCTCAAAAGGTTAATCCATATAAAACGGCAGCGCTCAATAGTCTCAATACTGATCTTATGTGCAAGTTCAAGAATGGCTTAATTTTATTGTAACCATATAATATGAAGCTATAAATTAGACCTCAAAAGGTTAATCCATATAAAACGGTGGGGCTCAAAAGTCTCAATACTGATATGTGCAAATTCAAGAATGGCTTCATTTTATTGTAACCATATAATATGAAGCTACAAATTAGACCTCAAAAGGTTAATCCATATAAAACGGCGGGGCTCAAAAGTCTCAATACTGATATGTGCAAATTCAAGAATGGCTTCATTCTATTGTAACCATATAATATGAAGCTACAAATTAGACCTCAAAAGGTTAATCCATATAAAACGGCAGCGCTCAATAGTCTCAATACTGATCTTATGTGCAAGTTCAAGAATGGCTTAATTTTAATGTAACCATGTCATATGAAGCTACAAATTAGACCTCAAAAGGTTAATCTATATAAAACGGCAGCGCTCAATAGTCTCAATACTGATCTTATGTGCAAGTTCAAGAATGGCTTAATTTTAATGTAACCATGTCATATGAAGCTACAAATTAGACCTCAAAAGGTTAATCTATATAAAACGGCAGCGCTCAATAGTCTCAATACTGATCTTATGTGCAAGTTCAAGAATGGCTTAATTTTATTGTAACCATGTCATATGAAGCTACAAAAATTATCTTGTAAAAATAAAACTAGTGCTTATGTGATCTTGTGTTATGACTGTAATGTAAATATTTTAGAGAATAGTTTGTAAAATAGGGGTTTATAACATTTTTTATAAATTTTAACATAAGGAATTCTGTGTATGAAATAACTAGACCTAGCTTACAAGTGAATAATAACGGTACGTACATTGACAACATGCTGTATCTGTGCACCCTGATAGAATTGTATCGGCATTTGTGGAACCAATGATAATGTCGGACCACCATAGTGTGGTTATCAAGGGAAAGTTGGATTCATGTCATGTTTGTGATACTAATTTAATGTTAATAATAGTAGATGTGAAAGGAATTGTAAAATATCCAGATCTATTGATGATATTATATGTGCACACTTTGGGGTTTTGTAATCAAGGTCAGCTGGCTAATATTGTATATTTTATCTACGTTTAATGATAAATTCGAGTTTTTCTTTAGTAAATTTGTAGAATTAGTTGTTATAGCCTTTCCAATTAAATATAGGAGTGATGTTAAAAATAGGCCTAAAAGCCAAAATGGTTCAATGAGCTACTGAGGGTGATGAAAGAACAATGTTCGTTTACTTATGAATTGTGAATACATTTCATGATTTTCACAAAGAATCCTACATAGTTCTGAGGTCCAAACATAAAAATGAGATAAGACAAGCTAAAGTAGCTTTCAATGGTAAACAGATTAAGAACGCTATAGATAAACACAAAGCTATTTGGTCAATAGTTAAAGATAGCCTAGTTGGTCTTGAGGGCCCTTCCGTTAATAAGGTTGATTCATCTCTAAGTAGTACTGTTTTTAATGATTTCTATTTTACTCAAGTAACTTCAATTAACCAAGAAGTGCGTCAGACAAGACACGATATGTCATACTGCTTAAATAAATTCAGATTATCTCAGATACATGAAGCATACAACGTAAAATCACTGTTTTCATTATTTCTAAAGTTCTTGAGATTATACTGCACGGCCAAGTAATGAAATATTTTAAACATAATTTTTTTCTCCAACAATCAATATGATATTGATTTAGACATGGAAAGAGTCTAGTTTGGCTGTAGTTAATTTTATGAAAGAATGTACAATGAATGTGGATGAAAAACAATTGTGTAGTAGGTAGTGTTTGTGAAATGTCAAAAGCATTTGACGCTATTGATCATCTCATACTTTTAAAAACTTAAAGAGTGTGGATTTGTTGTTAATTATGTTAACCTTATTCAATCATATTTTTCTGAAAGGTTCCAATCTGTATTTTATAATGATTGTTTTTCTCTATATGTGAAAATCTGACTGGTGTGCCACAAGGATCAATTTTGGGACCAACTATGTTCATTGTGTGTGTTAATGATCTGCCACCATATTTTAGCAATACCTGTGTACTATCTGTTATGTATGCTAATAATTTTGCGTTAAAATTAAGTTGTGCACATTTTAATTATTTAGTCACTTGTTGTCCCATTTTAACTCTGTAGCTGAGGATTGGACTGCAGCTAATATTTTATGTTTGAATAAAGATAAGACTCAAAGCATTAAACTTAGTTTAAGTAACAATATTAGTAAAACTGACGATACATTTCTGGGTGGGTTGTTACAATAAAGTGTGAATTGGGATTCTCATATTGTAAACATACAGGTATGTAAAAATATTTCAAAAAGCACCTTTATGATTAGAATATTAACATTAACTGTTATTTTAAATCTATTAATGGCAGTTTATTATGCAACCATACAAAGCCATTTATCATATGGAATAACTGTCTGGGTCTGTGATACTAATGTAAGAAAGCTTTTAATTTTACAATAGCGAGTTTCAGGAATTATTTGTAATGTTAGTTGTATAACGCATTGCAAACCTTTATTTAAAAATCTTGGGGTTCTGACTGTTTCTTCATTGTACGAATGCAGCTGCTATTATTTATAAGATCAAGTTTAGTTTGTATTCCCACGAATAGCTCAGTTCATGACTATTTTACCAGACAGAGTAACTTTCTTAGAATTGGGTAATGTAATTTTCAAACATCCATTAAATCAAATTTTGAATTGGGTAAAAATTATACAACTTTCTTACCAGAAGAAATAAAAAGTCTAAATGATAAGAAATTTAAACAGAAGTTAAAATCAGTGCTGAAAGAACTAGGTACATATGATGCTAACCAAGGAATTTATTAACCGCTATCAAAATTCAATTCAATATCCTAGTTATGCAGCCTATGTCAGATGATGTGTCTTGTTTTGAACATGTGAACTTGACAATACCATGCATTTAAATATGTATTACAGCAATAAAACAAATTGATAAATTGATTGAAAACGGCATGTTAAGGAATTTATGACTCCAGATATCATATTTAATTCCGTTGAACAATTGTTACCTACACAATCATAAACTTAATATTAAGACATCATAAAAATCTAAAAAAGTTGCTACTTCGAGGACAGGTAGACTAATGTGTTTTATGTAGCCCATATGAATAATAACCACAGTTACAAATTTTATCGAATTTTCATACTTGTTTCGAATAAAAGAATCCAGAAAAATTGCTGATTTAGTTTCATATTGATGTTTTCCACTTTTTAGAAAATATTGAGTCCAATTATACAGTTTTTGGAATTTGATTTAAATCTACAACTTTAAATTAGCGTTGACTTAATATCGGCTCACTGTGGCGCGACAGCAGCATCTTGTGTCATTTACATGTGGACTCATTGCCAACCTCACAAAAAGAAATTCCCTTGTTTTCCCGTATCAGAGGGTCACGACTAAAAGAGATTGGAGGAAAGATAATATTGAGATTGTCTTTTTTGGTCTCGACCTCTTAAATCTGATATTTAATACGCGGATATTTTGTTCTCTGATCTAAATATACATTAGGATTGACATTTTCTGTATATAAAAGTGTCCTTAACCAGTAAGACAATTTATTTATGTCTCAATAATATTAACTTCCTAGAATGGCTCTATAAGAAATACTCTCTTTTCTATACTCTGAGAATTAAATTACACCTATACAAATGATAACAGTTTAATGAAAAAACTTACCCGCGGCGTTGAAGGTTATCCATGGTGCGGGAACAGACACCGACTATGTTGTGTACTTGTCGGTCGCTCAGAGATAGGCGGTGTGTAACGTATTAGTGTCAGTAACTGTTATCCGGTGGTAACCTATTACCCAGATAACGTGTTACCAATAACACCCTGTTATTTTAGTAATAACTGGACTGTACTGTACAGCCGACAATGCGCTGGTGACAGTCAAACTAAAACCTTCTAACTGGACTTGGAGTTCTTATAGCACTTTTTTGGTACCTATTACGTTACTCAGTAACAAATAACAAGGATTATCGTGCAGGCAATTAGGCTAGGAAGGAACCAGTTGTAATCTTGGTATTAGGTTACTGAGAAAACAGTGATGGAGTGAGCGAAATAGAAAGCGCATTATAGAACATTTTCTTTTACAGAACAAGTTTTTTTATCATCTTATCATAAAAATATTTTATTTCTAAAACAGTGCATAATTAACGCAAATTAATTTCCCTTGTGTTCTAAACTGATGTAGCATACGTAAAAGTTTGTATGATTTTAAGTCACTATGCCAGGAAAAGCGCACTACACATGTAGGAAATGTATTTTCGATACCACTAAAAATAATAATATAATATATAACTGGTTTTTTAATTTAATAAACATTTGAAATATTAATTTAATGTCAGAATATTAAGCTAGGAAGCATTTCATTATGTAATACTGCACACATCTTGTATAATAAATTATAAACATATTTACTGCAACAAAAAGTTTAATGCAATAAATAAATATTTATGGAGGATTTTTCATGACATTTTCTGGAGCTTCCATTATTGAAATTTAATTTAAAAATATCTTAAATTCTAATGCGGTTCTTATTTTATACTGCAATAAAACGTTATTTGCCTTGTTTTCTAAGTCAGTATGTGTATAGGCTACCGTCAAACATTTACATTTCATGTGAACTAATTTATTTGCATCTTATAACATTAGTTTAATGTCAACCAGCATGATTCTACACCAAACAAAAAACCGTCTTTAGGGGTGGCGATACCGTTATTGGAACGCCAAAGATAGGTCGGCTACCATCGTAACAAATTACTGGAAACTAATGCCAATTTATCACGTTATTTTAGTAATAGGTTATTGAAAAGTAACGGGTTCTCATCTCTAGGTCACATCACCGTCACTTGCGCATGCTTCGTACACGCCAAGGCCACGCCATACCGGGCCGCGCACTGTTACCAGACGTACAAGGCGTATACGTCACACACCACACATTGATACAAATATTCAAGGTATATTTTAACTATCATTAGACTGAGAGTATAATTGTAGTCGAACAATGTATCATAGATCAGTTTTGTTTGAATTTGTTTTGATATTTTAACTATAACAGTTGACATTGAGTAAAACATTAGACTCGTGCATTGTAACTTTTCGGAATGACGATTCCATCTGCGATCCGCAGGGGTTGATAAATGTTAAACAGACTCTGTCGCTTCCACACCACCCGCGCTTGGGACGAGAGACACAGCGATAATGGCCATGAACACCTATCGGACATGTTTATGAACGGTTAATTTGTAATAGTCTTAACACAGTTCTGATCACTTTCGTTGTTTGCTAATACTCGTGTATTAGTGACTTTTTTTATTAATAAATATTGATAGTGGTACTAGTAATAACAATAAAATATAAGTACAAAGCCTCTAGTTAAAGAATATAGTATATAACTATCATAGTCCTTTAATAACGTCTGACTTGATGTTCGTATTTTTTAGTGTCTTATTTTACACTAGTGTGTAAACACACACATGTTATGTATATGTGTATATTTTATGTATGTGTGTATGGACATGTTTTGTATACATAAATCCTAGGAATAAAGTATAAATAAATAAAAACAAAATACGAGATTAGCTTCTGTGATGTAAATTCTCGCTGATAACTCGATCAGTGAACAAGAAAGGCCATCAATATTTTTAATTCGTAAAGTAAAGACGGAAAATATTTGGGTCAATTTATTTTATTATATATTTCCCTATGATAACAATCTAATAATTTTTTTTAAGTAGTATAATTCATACGATTTGTTGGTATTTTGGTAGTAATCTCGAGAAAGAAACCGTTGTTTGATATATCACCTAACTTCAAGCTCAGATCGCGTGAGCGCTCGTTAAAGTTTTATATTTATAATATGTCATCGTATTTACCTACTTATAAAGCCCAATGACAAATAGTAGGTAGGGACAGAGTGGCCTCCCTCTCGCCATCGCATCTTTTCCAGAGACAGAAAACAAGAACGGATCGTCACTATAACATGTAATTTTCATAGAAAGTCAAATAATGCCTGTTCTTTCTAATAATGTATGGTTTTAAATCCCTGGTAAGAAACATTGTTCCAAAAGTAGTGGCCGCCGCATAATACAAAAGTACCGATTTGTCTATAAAACATACGAGATTTGTATACAACTCGTTCATATGAAACTAACTCGTCTACACCGGTAGAAGGAAGCTGAAGTAAAAACACGAGTTTAGATTAATTAAAAACATAGTTAGCTTTATTATTCGGTTTGTTATCCAAAAAATCCACCACAGATCACAACACTGATAAATACATAATAATCAACTTTTAAATTTCACAGGAATCCACACTTTTAATGTACGTTACCACTCATTATACAGATATTGTCGTAGTAAAAGGTGGTACACACTTTTGAATAATCTAAGAAAACGCTAGGAGAACACAATGCATCAAAACGTAATGAACATTAGTATTTTTTATGCCATTTTTCAAGACCAAAGATCCAAGATAAAATTAAACTGTAAGTAAAAAATAATAATTTTCTAGAGAGCTAATGATAGGTGTAATAAAAGTCATACATTGCTGTTTAAAATATTCTATATTTAGACTATTAAAAAAGTACAAAAAGGTGAAAAGTAACAACTGAAACATATTATTAGTAATAGTACTTATTTGTAAACATGAGATAACGATTTGGATTTTCTAACATATTTAACGAAGTAACGGCAAAAGAATGTAAAACCGTGCAAAGTTTACATTTTAGACAACTATGTATTCAAGAAACAAAATAAATTATAACTTAAAAAACATCAGTGAATAGAGAGACCTTTAAATCAGATATGACTCGATCTACCTTTACATTTGACAATCTTTCAAAATTTACTCCTACGTCCCCCGCAGCCACAAAAGTTACATTTTGGTGTATTTTTTTAAGAAATATGTGGGTTGTGGTTAAAACAAACGAGGTATTGAGGTATGATGGTTTCTCGGTTCAACTGCTATACATCGCGATGTATAATACTCCTTGATATTATATTATACATCGATGGTTCTATGTCACCCTGTATATCTCTCATGGCATTGTATGGCTGATATATGTTTCGCGACGGCTTTCACCAAATACTTATTTTTCTTCCAGGAGATCTTATAGAAGTTCTCCGTACAAATGTATGAATCTTAATTCACGTGCCTAGAGAGAATATAAATTTCTTTTGCTTGCAATTAATATTTTCCTCAAGCTGATACTAATATTTTGGACACCAACCTCTAAACGCTAAATATTACTTTGAACAGTTAACTGAAATTTCGAACTCATAAAGTTGATTAATTGAATATAAACGAGCATCTAGAATCGTGAAGAATAAAGAATTTTATTTAAAAAAAATGCAGAGTCTTGGGTCCCAAAAATAACAAATAATTTATCGTTAGGTACCCGTCTTTACTGTAAACATTTTAATACAAATACAAACTAATTTGCAAAAAGAAAAACGAAAACACTTCTGGCGACTGTGTTTGTAGCCATTAGTAAAGAAAAGTACACCAGAATACCGATAAAGGAATTAACAAATTTTCATTAATTACAGCATTGTATAATATATACGATTCACACACGGAATATCCACAGCAATCTAAAAGAAATGTATTGCAATATATTATCAATAATAGCAATACCACGAACGTTCACGCACAAGCACGTACTTACACACGCGCGCCCACGCACGCACACACACGTATTATTAAATACATTTTATATAGTTGAAATAGATATTTGTAGACTAGTTCATAGAATAAAAATTAAGGGTGGTTCTGGGTTGGATTGAATAAGTAGCATAGTCATCAAGAATAATATAGATATATTTGTACCTTTATTATACTGTATTTACAAAAAGTCTATTATATAAAGCACTTGCAATATTTTAATTTATTTTGTGACTATTAATATTGTTTTTTACCTGGTAACGGAACTGATTTGGCATCAGAACAACATATAAGCTACGTCACAAATACAATCAGTCCTCATACATATTTATTTAGTTTAAAAAAGTATTTTACCTTTTAAGAGTCGCAGATATTAATACAAAAATTTAAAAATTATGGAATAGAAGGCTCAGCCTTGGCTATGTGGACTCTAATTGGAAATGGGTAATCCATATAAGATATCTAACCCGAAAATGAAGGAAAGTAAATTATTCTTTATAATATATTACACAATTTATGACAAATCAATTTATATGTCCATTTATATACATCTTGGTTCGAGAGTACAATGTGATACGGCATCACATTTATAGTATGGATAGAGTGAGCTATTTGTTCAGTGATCATAATGTTCTTTATTTAGATGGCATTTTCAAGTTTAATGAAATAATATATGTACATAACCATCTGAAGAGATTTCTTGAGAAGAGAAAGCATATGATGTCTCAAAATCAATCACCTCGTCAAAAAATATTTCTAAAAAAGTTTGGGGCATCATAAACAATAAAAACAAAACACAGAAAACAATCAAAATTAAAATTGGGGATAGGCTTGTGGAGGATGCGACTGAGGTTGCGAACGAGTTTAACAGATTTTTCGCATCTGTTGCTTGTGAGCAAAATCCTTGTCCACCACCTCCTCAAGTAAACCCCACGCGTATACAGGGACCAGTTTCCTCATTGGCACTGGCTCCTGTAGTTGAGGAAGAGATCGTGAAAATCATTCAGCAGCTCCCACCCAAAAAAACAAACGACATTAATTTGATGTCGGCGTGGCTTATAAAGAAATGCTCCAAGCATATTGCCAAGCCACTAGTCCAATTAATAAATCAGTCATTCGAAGAAGGAGTTTTTCCCTCGCTCCTAAAAATTGCAAAAGTGAGCCCAATCTTCAAAAAAGACGACCCATGCTCTGCAAATAATTATCGGCCTGTCTCTATTTTGCCTGTTCTGAGCAAAATTTTTGAAAAAATCTTTTTACAAAGAATGCTTCAGTTTTTGAATAATCACAACCTTCTTTCTGAACACCAATTCGGTTTCAGAAGGGGCAAGTCGACAATTGATGCAATTGTGAGTCTTGTTGAAATGGTGGTAGAGGGATTAGAAAGTCGAAATCTCACTTTAAGTGTATTTCTCGACTTAACTAAAGCATTCGACTGTGTCGACCACGTGAAGCTGCTTGACAAACTTGAATCCCATGGCATCAGAGGCGTGCCTCTTCAGTGGCTTAGCTCATTTCTAAGCCGCAGAAAACAGCTTGTTCAAATCTCAAACAAATTTTCCGAGCCGTTGCAGCTGAGATATGGAGTCCCTCAAGGATCAATTCTCAGTCCAATTCTTTTTCTCATCTATGTCAATTACATAGACTCATCACTACTGCACGGGAAACTTGTGCAGTATGCTGATGACACAACACTTTGTTTTACCAGCAAATCCAAAATGATTCTGGAACAACAAAGCTTTCTCGACGTCAACAGTTGTGGCCAGCACTTCAATAGCCTCAACCTCAAAGCAAATTCTTCAAAGTCAAACGTCCTGACTTTCGCACTGCGATCAGGAAATCTCAATGACGGTGCAGCCGTATTATTGGAAGACACAGTGCTGGATGAAGTCGAATGTTCAAAGTTTCTGGGAATATTCCTTGATCGAAGATTGACTTGGAATGCTCACATTGACCACGTTTGTTCCAGACTGTCCTCAGGCATTTATGTCTTGAGGTCTTTAGCCAAGTACTGCCCTACTCAGGTACTGATGACGGCGTATTATGGCTTGATCTACCCCCACCTCACTTACGGTCTGGTGTTATGGGGAGCCTGCGCAAACAACCATTTCTTCCGAGCATTCAAAATTCAGAAGCAAGCGATTCGCATAATCGCAAAAATGAAATTCCGAGAATCGTGCAAAGAAGCCTTCAAAACGTTGCAACTGTTGACTCTGCCTTGTCTCTACATTCTTGAGACAAGCTCATTTTGTTTGTCCAAATGTGCATTAACCCGGGCCGTGACATGCACGAGTATGAGACAAGAGGCAGAGATGCCTACCGAACTGGAAGACACAGGACGGGGGTTTACGAACACTTGCCCTCCCAGGCAGGTATTCGGTTCATCAACAAGTTGCCAGATCAGTTAAGAAATGCCCCAACGCCTAAGGTGTTAAAAACTCGTTTAAGACGCTTTTTAGTGTCGCAAGCATTTTACAGTGCTGACGAGTTTATGGCATTCGACTGGGTGACCGCACAATTAGCAAACTGACTACCGGCGCTGGAAATGGGAATATTGGCTGGATGAATGTGGAGTTGGCTGAAAATTTGTACGTTTGAATGTGGTTTGAGGCGATGTGAAAGTTTTAAATTTTAGATATTAATTTTAGAATATCTTGACTATTGCTGATTACATGTGATTATGTCCTGGCAATAAAAATTGATTTGATTCTTATTAAAATAGCACATAAGAGACTAAGAGCTGCTCAATTTAACTGCCTGCATGTACCACATTGTTTTAAAGAAATTACCAGACATGGCAATTATCCCATTTTGGCCCAACTTTGTTCAATAAACGTGATATTAAATATGGAAACACTATTTTCTTTGAAGGGAAACGTAAATTCAAGATGAAACGTACAGAGTTAATGTTAGAGAATATATGATACACATACAGACTGAAGTTGTAGATCGTGTGTATATGTATGTGTATGCAGGCGTATATTATTGTTAGTTATAGTCTTACATTATTATAGATTTGTTATTGTGTTATATCGTTAGATTTATTACTTTGTTGTTATTTATATATTCATGTCCAAAATTATCAGTTTGTATTACTAGGCATATCTTAAATATTTGTTGTTAACAAATATTCAATCTGTTATATTATAATTAATAACGTTCAGCTGTTTGTTCTTTGTCAAATTTTGATAGTGTGCTATTGCATGTATTTGTCATATAGGTTACTTGTACTGTGTTATTTTTAGTTTCTACAGATAGTGATTTGCATGTGCAAGAATGCATGACTGAAATGTTTAGACTACCAAAATGAAAATTGAATTTAGTCGATTTATGACAACTTATACAGTACACGCATGAAATGTATTATTTGCATGTAATATATAAAAAAATATTCTGAGAAAAGATTTTTGAACTTGAACACACACACACACACACACACACACACACACACACACACACACACACACACACACACACACACACACACACACACACACACACACACACACACACACACACACACACACACACACACACACACACACACACACACACACACACACACACACGCACGCACGCACGCACGCACGCGCGCACACACACACACACACACTATAACTTATGCCAACTTATCCAATATAATCTAATATCTTATATCTATAATTTCACTTGTCTATAAATCATTATTTACCATTTCAAGCACCTAATAAAGTATGTAAAGCTTTAGTAAGCATGGTAACCATTTAAAACTGTTACAGTTGTAGATGGTTGGTCGGCGAATATTGTGACCTGTATTCTGTGGTTCAGTTTTAATAATTAGTATTGTGTTTAGTTTTTAATTAAGTGTATCTTTTAGAGTTAGTGAAGTTGACACACAGCATGGTGGTTGTGATTCCTGACTAACACGAATCACAACAACCTGGTATGATTTTTGTATTTTAAACTGGTTTGTAATTATATTAGGTTAATTAATTACCTGAAGAAGAGATCAGATTACAGATCTCGAAACGTAGTGTTCCTTATTTTTTTTATAATTGAACAATGGCAAATGTCCGGAAAAAAATAATGTTTCCTTCACAATCCTTGCATCATCAAAAACAAACTTCGAACAAAGAATTTTTAAATTTTATTAATTCTTTAGGGATATGATTAAATATTTTTGGAATAATGTAATTCAGCCAATTATCTCCCATAAGTATTACTAAATGTTGGCACTTTATATTTGTTCTAATTTTTCTAAACGTATAACAAGTGTTTGAGTTTGTTAATTTAAAAGATTTAGATAAATAGTATTTTTAATTATTTTTATTTTAAACAGTTGTTTGAATTTAAGATATTGTATGTACTTAGCAAAAGGTTATATTAAATTTGGAAATTGTGTTGCAATTGAGGTACACATGCCATTGAGACAGAGTACTTCTTTGCAAACTATCCACATAGTTTATAATCAATTTAGAAGTTGTACTCCTTATCACATCTCCCTGTACTGCATTAAGAATTCAAACACTGACTTATAAATTAGCTTGAGTTCTGAACAGGGAAGGTAGTTCTTACGTACTAAAGTTCCCAGATAAGATTTTAATCTTTTAACCAAATGCTTTATATATTCCCATTTCAATTAGTGAAGTATAGTGATACTCAAATAATTTTATATCATGGCCACTTTTAGATTTTGCCATTACGAGAGTTTTGTTAGTGTTTATTAAAAATTTTTTTTATGTAACCTTCTAAGCATTATATTACATTGACAAGAAATAAGGGACTCTGCTAAGTAAATGTCCTTGTCAGCCATCACGTCCTGTTTTATTTGCCTACACAAACAAATTTCTATGAAAATTTTGTTTTGAAAGACTGTTATCACATATATTAATTAGAATTGGGACCAAAACACTATCTTTAGGTACTCACTGATTGGAGACTCTGTAGGAACTATTCATTGGCTATTTTAATAGAAAAATTGTCTGTTTTCCAGGTAGCTTATGAATCACTTTAAAATGTAGGCTTCTATTCCTATATTTTCTTTTATTTATCCAGCAGTATATCATAGTGCAGAGTATAAAATGCTTTTGAGTAATCAGGAAAACTGCTCTCTGGAGATTAAAAGGTAATTAACAACATTTTTTAATTCAAGTAACAAGGTTTCTGTCATTTTATTTGTTTTGAGAACCATGCTGGTTTGAACAAATTATTTCATTTTCTTCCAGTTATTTATTGAAATAGTTTGGAAAATATTTCTTAAATATTTTATTCATAACCCATAAAATTGCTACAGGCCATTAGTTTGATGTTAGATGTTACTATCCAGAATAAAAAAATGGTCTTATAATCGCAACTTTAAGATTGTATGGAAAATTCCTTGTTTGTATGTCATAAACGTATAACGTTTCATATTACTTCACAAATCCATTCCTGCGCTATTTGAATCTGCAAAATAAATAGCATGTATGTATCATTAATATTTCCAAATAGATAATGCCTCCTTTTAGAAAGCTCTTATCCAAGTTATGAACAGATTAATATGTTGAGTAGGAATTTATTTTCATGGATTTTATTATTGAGTATAGTAATGCTAGTTAAGAATTTACATCCATGAGGAAGTATACTCGTATCAGTTGAATTATTAATACTTCAGATGAAGGTCAAATGGAACGGATGAACAGTGTGGAGTACTTAGATTGCAATTTTTCTAAATATTCGCAAACCTCACACATGGAATGGGAAGTAATTCACGTTATCACAGCTTTAAGTATCGAGCCAATATAAAGTCTGTGTTTGACATAATATGGACATTGATATTCAACTATTTAATTTCTTATTCCTATTACGTGAAGTATTAAGTCGTGTGAATGTTTCCTTTTGTTGTCTTCATATTGTAAAATACACTATGTTTAATATTTTGTATTTCCATTAGTTAAGTAAGACAATTGTGTGTGCTATATTATGACGTGATGTAAAATCAATGTAACTCGTGTGTGTATGCAAGAAAAATATAACCATTTTAGTCTTATTTTCATGTAGTATTTTATTTATGTTTAGACTCTAAGAACAGTCCTCTAAAATATTCAACAACGTTTCAAAGCAGTAGTTGTGCGCTGTAGCTATTGTTTAGTACATAGTTTCGAATATACGCATTTCAGTAACAAATATAACAACAGTTTAATTACAATTGAACTCTGTTTCCAAACATTAGCTGTCCACTGTAGCTATTGTTTAGTACATCGTTTTGAATATAAAATAGGAATTAGAGCTCAGTAACAAACGTATCCAACAGTTTATTCACAGTTCCTCATACAGGATCAGATGACATGGCTTCGTTGTGGGAGTGATAGACTCTCTGATTCTGGGGTAGGTGCAGGGGGAGCCCAGCGCTGTCTCTCTGCTGAGGCGAATGCCCAGTACAAGAGTGCCCCCACGAGATAGACGGCGATGATTAAGTAGAACATGTACTGCCACTGCTCCACAGTCTACAGTATAACACATTCAAATGTTAACAAAATATTCGAAGGGTACAATTGGAGGAACTGGGCATAGGCAAATACTCAATATGTTCAAAAGAAAAATGACAATTACAAGAGAACATACGTGTATTTAAGAGGATGATTTTGGGTGAAGAAAGGTTTGACATGAAATTGATGATAAGACATTTAAAGGATGAAGAAGTACAGGAAGGCTGCTTATTTTAGCAAAAAATAATATGGTTTTTCTGTACATGCATACATGATAATAATTACCTTTATGTTTATTACTTATAATCTAAGTTTTTGGTAACTTATTGTGATGAATGTTTCCTGTTAATCAAATCCTTTAGATACTGTAACATATTTGCTTATTACATCCTATATATATATATATATATATATATATATATATATATATATATATATATATATTATAATAGCATATATCTATATCTATATCTTTATTAACTCTAGCTTACACAATCAACAACCAGTATGAGAAGACTGTGATCAATATTGTTTCCATAGGCTGTCAGCCTTTTAATAATTTCATAACTTCTTTATTACAGTTGAATCATCGTTCTTCATTGTTTATACGGTTTTCTTATTGCCCTTGAATAATAGTATGGAATCTTTGCAAGTACTTCTGTTTTACTCATGGCATATCTGTGATGGGAAGGTTGGTTCCACGTGAATGTCAAGTTTAACACCAGTTCACCGCACTCCTAGTCCATTGTCTGAAATCCACTTGACCAGGAACAAGTCTGTGACAGCGTCAGACTTCAGACGCTGCACTAAGAGGAAGGTGAACTAGAGCTGAACTCAACCCTAACCACGTTATGTGTAGGAAACGTGGTCGCTCCACTTAGGTTTGGGTTTGTGTCTATTTGTAGTGAAACATCGTAATGCACATATTCGTGCATCTTATGAGACAATGAAAATATCTTTTCTCTTAGCTTTCACAATATTTTGTGTCTCTGATGTCGAAATGAAGTAAGTGTTAGTTGTAGTTCAGTAGTGTCTGGTGTGTTCTCTCAGAAGAACATGAGTCCAGATTCCAGATATCGAGTCTGCGACAGCGTCAGACTTCAGACGCTGCACTAAGAGGAAGGTGAACTAGAGCTGAACTCAACCCTAACCACGTTATGTGTAGGATACGTGGTCGCTCCACTTAGGTTTGGGTTTGTGTCTATTTGTAGTGAAACATCGTAATGCACATATTCGTGCATCTTATGAGACAATGAAAATATCTTTTCTCTTAGCTTTCACAATATTTTGTGTCTCTGATGTCGAAATGAAGTAAGTGTTAGTTGTAGTTCAGTAGTGTCTGGTGTGTTCTCTTAGAAGAACATGAGTCCAGATTCCAGATATCGAGTCTGCGACAGCGTCAGATTTCAGACGCTACACTGAATATTCTTATTTGTATTTTATCAAATTCTATTTTTTGTTAGATTTGTAACATATGTTCTATTAAGGCCGAGATTTTCATACACTAACACGTTTCGTACTCCTAATGTGAGTAACTGGTGGAGATGTTGAACTTGTAGTTACCCCAGTGAAGCGAATGTATCTTCCGGAAAAATGGAAAAGTGTTGGAGATACAAGAAGTAATTTAACCACAGCATACTAAACGTAAAACCTAAATTACTCTTTTATTTTATTCTCGCTTCTGTAATTCTTAAACTCACAATTTAGTGATTCGGTCTACAAATGTTATAAAATTGTTTTATGTTTTACAATAATGCGAGCTTAAATCAAAATAATCATTAAGTAGGATAGAGAGAATAACTAACCCTTTCTTTGACGATGTAGTCAGTAAGAAGTGGACTCAGAAGGCCTATAACACATGCAAATGTGTTTGAAAGTCCCATCAGAACACTGGCGTGCTGAGGCGCTATGTCCAGGTGATTTACACTGAAACACAAACACACATTTTAATCTTCTGAACAATCCACAAGTTAAAAAATATCTACTTTGTCTTCTTACAACACAAAAATACATAATACGACATTAACAACTAAATTAGTGATATATATTACGCTTAACTTACAATATAATATTAACTTTATGACCACTGAAACAAATAGTAGTTTAGTTGAGTTTAGTATCTTACACTGGCTGAGATGGTAATCGAAGACAGAGCATAATTTCCAATCTTCATCAGAGTACGCTGCACAGGGGTGCCGACTTATAACACATATTGTGAGAGTACATATCGGGAAAGTTTCTTAATTAAAAATGGACAATAGTGAGTTTTAAAGTTTTTTTAACATTTTAGAATCGTGTGATCAACGTTTATAACTCGACACTCCGGGATACTGAACAAGCCAGACATATTTTTGGCTTTGAAAAAAGAAACAGAACACATAAATGCTTGGTATTTTCGTAAAAAGAAACTTTAATTAACAGTAATAATTATGCTTACATACTGTTGGAGAGCAGATTTTATAGTTCGTAAAAGACTGAAATAATATTTAAATATTATATTAATATTTAATATTATATTAAAAACTCTCTCTCTCTCTCTCTCTCTCTCTCTCTCTCTGTCTCTCTCTCTCATGGCTATTACCTGACACAACTGGCTATTACCGTTAACGGAGTGTAAGTGATCAATATGATGGAAATATTAGTTTTATGGATACTGTTTACTTGCTTACGCTATCAATGTCTGATAACAGCTATGAAGTTGATACACCTAGTCAGTATATAGTTACCTGATGGCAGCCCTGGAAAACGCTGACAGAATTATGGCCATAACCTGACAAAATAACACACCGTTAACGGAGTGTAAGTGATCAATATGATGGAAATATTAGTTTTATGGATACTGTTTACTTGCTTACGCTATCAATGTCTGATAACAGCTATGAAGTTGATACACCTAGTCAGTATATAGTTACCTGATGGCAGCGCTGGAAAACGCTGACAGAATTATGGCCATAACCTGACACAATAACACACCGTTAACGGAGTGTAAGTGATCAATATGATGGAAATATTATTTTTATGGATACTGTTTACTTTTTTTTTTTTTTTTTTTTTTTTTTTTTTTTGCGTTGGGGTATTGGGGTGGATTCACAGATCCTCACACGTCAACCTGAGCTTATTGTGTGCCCCTTTGATGTTATAGAGGAGTAAGCCTATCTTTGTGCCCTTAATTAGGCTAAGAAGCTTTTCCCCGATACTAGCATCTGGTTTCGTCGCCTGGTTGTTTATCACCGAAAAGAGCCCTTCTCCTTGCTCCCAGTCTCTCACAGTCCCAGTATTATGTGTTTTGCAGTCTCTTCAGACTTATTGCAGAGTCTACACTCCGAGTCCTCATTTTCGTAAACCTAGAGTGTTTAGGTGTTTCCTGAAGTGGCCGTGTCCAGTGATCAAGGCAATCACTTGCTTAACCCCCGATCCCTGCCCAGCCCCATCAGCCATCTGGTGAAGCCGGAGCTAGAATCGGCAAGCAGTCTTTTGCCGAGTGCTTGTCCTTGGTGACTCTGCCACCGCAAGCGTGTCTTCCTGGACCATTTGTTTATACTTTGGTAAGCGGCTGACTTGCTTATACCACAAACTCGGTTCTGGACCGGGTGTATGGCATGCTTGCTCCGCTTTTGGCAAGCCTGTCGGCGCATTCGTTGCCACCTATGCCTGTGTGGCCCGGTACCCAACCAAGACGCACACAGTTGCGTGATCCAAGCTTGCAGAGAGTGTTAAAGCACTCCCACACAAGCCTGGATCCAATGCTGTTGGAGTCAAGAGCTTTAAGAGCTGCCTGACTGTCTGACATTATACAGATGTTTCATTCCCCGGTACCCTCTGGTGAGGCCTAGGTTGGCACAGGCTAGGATACCATAGATTTCGGCTTGAAAATATGGAAGCAGTTCCGACCCAAACTGCCGCAAAGGGCAGTTCTAGGGGATTGAATAAACACTCCATATCCAGTTCTACCCTTAATAAGCGAGCCATCCGTGTACCAGACAAAGCTCTTTCTTATTGTTGGGATGTTTATCTTGCGATTTCCACTCATCTCTGGAGTAGAAGTCAACAGAGAATGGCTTATTGAATACGAACTCCCGTTCTCATTATGTCGGAGACCATTTCGAGAATAGCGCTTGGGTTTACAGCTTTAGTGATGGCGCCATGGCTCGTGTTAGACGCGCCATTCCTCCACAAGCCAGCAACCATCAGCCGATAAGCTGACTTACGACGCGCTTCAGCTTTTATATGGACATCAAGAGGTAGAAGTCCTAAAGCCACCTCGAGGGTCGCTGAGGGACTGCTCCTGAATGCTCCGGTTACAAAGATTGTGCCAAGCCTTTGTAAAGCTCTCAAGCTTGGCTTTGGCAGTTTACCTGATTCCACCTTTGTCCACCAGACTAATGAACCATAAGTGATTTTGAGGCCTTACAACTGCTTTGTAGAGCCATAGTGCTATATGGGGTTTTACGGCCCCATGAGATTCCTGCAAGTCTCCTGGACGTCATGAGCGCCCACTTTGCTTTGTGCAGGATATTATTAAGATGATCATTCCACATAAGCTTATGGTCTAGAGTCAGTCCTAAATATTTGACTGTCTTTGACCACTCAAGCTGAGTGGATGCGAGTTTCAGCCTAGAAAGAGACTCTAGGTTCTTTTTCCTAGTGAATGGTACAACTACTGTCTTAGAGGGATTTACTTTCAGTCCCTCTCCCTGACACCAGTTGTGTACATGTTGAAGGTTGGTATTCATGATATCAACAACAACATTTGTATATTTTCCCTGTACCATAAGGACTATGTCGTCTGCATATCCTTGGACATAGATTCCATTGTTAGTAAGGTCCTCAAGTAGACCATCTACTACTAGATTCCACAGTAGAGGTGACAGGATGCCTCCTTGAGGACATCCCCTTGTGGGTGCGATCACAAGCGATTCTTCATTGAGAACGGCCCTGATCCGTCTGGAGCACAGCATGGCCCTATGCCACCGGCACAGGGCTGGCTCGAGGCCACGTCGCTGTGCTCCACTTACCATTGCAGTGAATTTGGGCATTGTCAAAAAGCTCCTTCAATGTCTATGAAGGTGCACAATGCCAATTCCTTGGCGGACAGGCTATCCTCAATCCTACTGACTAGTTGGTGCAGTGCTGATTCACAGGATTTGCCTTGCTGGTATGCATGTTGGTTGCGATGAAGGGGAGTGTCTGAGAGAACTCCCTTTTCTCAGGTGCCTCTCCACCAGTCTTTCTAATGTTTTTTCAGTAGAAACGAAGATAAACTGATGGGACGAAAAGATTTTAGGGATAGAGTAGTCCGCTCTCCCTTTTTTAGGGATGAAGACCACCCTGTTGAGGACGCCAGACTTGTGGTATGATAACAGCTATGAAGTTGATACACCTAGTCAGTATATAGTTACCTGATGGCAGCCCTGGAAAACGCTGACAGAATTATGGCCATAACCTGACACAATAACACACCGTTAACGGAGTGTAAGTGATCAATATGATGGAAATATTAGTTTTATGGATACTGTTTACTTGCTTACGCTATCAATGTCTGATAACAGCTATGAAGTTGATACACCTAGTCAGTATATAGTTACCTGATGGCAGCCCTGGAAAACGCTGACAGAATTATGGCCATAACCTGACACAATAACACACCGTTAACGGAGTGTAAGTGATCAATATGATGGAAATATTATTTTTATGGATACTGTTTACTTGCTTACGCTATCAATGTCTGATAACAGCTATGAAGTTGATACACCTAGTCAGTATATAGTTACCTGATGGCAGCCCTGGAAAACGCTGACAGAATTATGGCCATAACCTGACACAATAACACACCGTTAACGGAGTGTAAGTGATCAATATGATGGAAATATTAGTTTTATGGATACTGTTTACTTGCTTACGCTATCAATGTCTGATAACAGCTATGAAGTTGATACACCTAGTCAGTATATAGTTACCTGATGGCAGCCCTGGAAAACGCTGACAGAATTTTGGCCATAACCTGACACAACAACACACCGTTAACGGAGTGTAAGTGATCAATATGATGGAAATATTAGTTTTATGGATACTGTTTACTTGCTTACGCTATCAATGTCTGATAACAGTTATGAAGTTGATACACCTAGTCAGTATATAGTTACCTGATGGCAGCCCTGGAAAACGCTGACAGAATTATGGCCATAACCTGACACAATAACACACCGTTAACGGAGTGTAAGTGATCAATATGATGGAAATATTAGTTTTACGAATACTGTTTACTTACTTACACTATCAATGTCTGATAACAGCTATGAAGTTGATACACTTAGTCAGTATATAGTTACCTCATGGCAGCCCTGGAAAACGCTGACAGAAGTATGGCCATAACCTGACACAATAACACACCATTGACGGAGTTTAAGTTTCCTGCAAGCAAAATCAATATTGCCTGACTTATGAAGGTACCGCAGTTGAAAACTTTCAGCACCTATAACAAGAAAAGACGTATTATGTAACGGACGATAAGCTAAGTTAAAGCGTCCGAGGTTGTAATGACCTGGCCCGCCGTGCCGCCCTATCATTGTGCTTTGTCTTCACTTGCACATTTGTATCTCAAAACATTAACATAGCATCCATAATGAATCCAATGTCTGTGGTATATTGTCTGTGTATGGAGATGTTTACATACTACGTGCTGTATGCAAAAATGTTGATACAAGGTTGCGCGCGGTGCTGGAGACAAACATAATTTTTTATGTTAACCGAGAAATTAAAATGCATGGACGAAAGGTACAAGTTTTCCATCTCAAGAGTGCGTGTGTGGACATGTCTGTGAACAAAAGAATTTTCGTAATATCTTCTCATATACGAGTAGTTAATCGTGCAATGTAACTTATATTGGACGTAAAATAAACAATGATGGAAAAGAAAGTTAGGAAATCTGATTTACTACTTAATGCAGAAAAATAAAGGATATAGTAAAAAAAATTGATTCTTTGGAACCTATTACTAATAGCAGTAACCTTGCTAATGCTACTTAGGAGGTCATTAATAGCTGCTAATCTAAAGTACGTGTTTTATTTCTGACTTATTCAGCACCAATAACTTATTCTAAACCTTTTGTAAACGATTATTGTGGAATTTTATTCTTGAACCTCCAAAAATGTTTCTATTATTTATACATTTAGTTGCATTTCAATAAATACCTTTTCCTGTAAGTTTCTTATGGGTTCATCTCGAGTTTTATTTGAAATGGAGTGCCCATATGAAAATACTATCGAGTCATCTAAAATCAGATACATTCAACCAGAGGTGGCTTTTAACATTTGCCTCAGAAGAAGTTCTTGAACTGGTTTACCTAGGCTATATGAGTCAAATGTTAGGTAAGAAATAATATTTTGGAAATTTTCTGGAGTTGTAATTTTTAATAGAGTTTAATCTTAAAGAGAGGGTTGGGGGTCGTTTAGAGAACTAATGAGAGCAGGTGAAAACTGTACAGAGAGTTTCTGATCTAGTGGGATACTATCCTTGGCCTTCCTTCTTACTTTTTGACAGTGTTTATTTTTCGAAATAAAAATCTGTTTCCACATTTATACCATGATCATAACAAACGGCACAGAAATGATCAAATTTCAGACCGACTCAACATTTTTTTAAACTTTTTCATTTTGGTCCTAAACTCTACAATTTACTTCCAAATGTAATCCAAATGCAAAAAAATGTAAACAGTTTTAAAACATTATTTAAGGGCTTAATTGATTGTAAAGTGTTTACTCTCGTGATATTCATGGCTTGATGAGACCTTTAATGTTTTGTGGTATGAATAATCTAACAATTGTTACAAGAGTATACTCTGTTTTAAATTTAGATTGTACGCTCTACTGTAAACAGATCTATTCGATTGCTTTCGTATAATTATTTTTTATTCAGATTTTTTGACTTACTTGGGAAAACAATGTGTTCTACTGTGTGAATCAAATCAAAATCATATCAAATCAAAATAATTTATTTCTCATTGACATTAACATGTATCGAGAATTGTCAATATGTATAAAATAAATAAATACTAAAAATATTCTTATTAAAGTTATTGCTATATCTGGTAAAACTACAAATTAAAAATATATTGAAAAACAGTACTAATGATAGTTTTACTTGTAAGGTTGGGTGGGGCACAAAAATTCAGAGAGTGAGTAAAAACAGTTTTTTACAAGAAAGTCTTTTAGTTTGTTTTTGAAAGATGCAAGTGAAGTGCTAGCTTTTAAATAATCTGGCAATCTATTATAAATTGTAGGTCCTAAATATTCTATTGATTTGCGGAACATATTATTACTATGGTGGGGTACTGTAAACTATTTTTATTTCTGGTGGGATATATATGATTGTGGGTAGGAAAATCGGTAATGTGTTTAAAAGTGTAAATTGATACGGAATAAATAAAAATGGAGGGGAGGGTTAGTATATCATTATGCCATATGACATCACAGAGGAAAAGTAACCATCATATACCTTTTTCAGTGCACTACTTTTCAGAAAATTGGAAAGACATTTTAAGGAAAACAATACAAAGTTGAGCTTAGAGCTTATTCTTATTATTACGTATAAATTTTAGGATAACAATTGCGGTATGTGTAAAAAACGAAATAATTGTTATTGAGTTAGGTCCAAAAAGTCTTACTTGAACGCAGTAAGTGGGATTCACTAAATTTTGTATAGAGCCAAACGACGAGAAAACGTAGTTTCAAACTTCCAATTTAGAGAGATTACTTGCAAATTACTAAAATTATTCAATTTTAAGGGTAATTTTAAAGTTAATGCTCATTTAAAACTTTAGTGTTTTTGTAGAGAATTCAATTATAAGCTAAATCCAATTCAGACAAATTGTTTTTGTTAGTCATATATTATTTCTATCGTTTTAACTAACGGAAATTAGCAACGAAACTATAAAGATGGTTACAATTAGGTCGATCGGATAGTATAGCGGTGCTGAGGAAATGTGGCAAACATTTATAGAGTGCTTGAAGAACTTTTTGAAGTAATTGATTTTGGCGGTCTATAAATGTATGTTTTACACGGGGAAAAAACGTTCGTCTCGCGTCACGGAACGTCACGCATGTTTGCTCTGTAGCTGCTAGAACAATACTATCGCGGTCATTTTGTGTTAGAATGTCAGTGAGATTCTACGTTATCTCGACAACTATCCCGGCGTAATTATGAGCGGGGACTGTCGCTCCTTATTCAAGCGACTTCTTCTTTTGGCAGGCTATGGATGTACATTTTTCCTCAGTTTTCAAAGTGAAATGATAGCTTTACTGAAACGTAAAAAATTAAAAGGAATGACCGGCAGAAGTGGCTTTAATTTATTTATTTTTATTTTAGACACCAATGCAAATACATATATGGAAACAGAAATAGATGGTACAATAAATATATGAAAACTGTGGAATTAGAGATAATTAAAAGATCATAAACTATAATTTCAGTGATGGCAACTAATACATCTCAAAAAGATAATAGCAAAAGAGTCAGTAGGCTAAAGAGAATCAAGCATTAATCATACTGCGTGAATCCTCATTTCATTTTCTCAATTTGGGCCGCAGAGTGCGTACCCTTCAGTCAACAAACAATACCAACTGCCAAGTCATTGACGAGAGATGTGTCCAACGTAAGCTGCGCCAGTACAGATGTAAGCATCCACTGTTTCCTTTGAATTTGAATTCGCGATCCTCAATTTCTTTCTTTAGCTGTTGTGATCAACAAGAGCAGACTGGTTCCTTGTTAACGAAAGAAACCGGAGAGTGACGGGGTGTGGGCTGCTGTGTTTATACTACTAACACTTATTTTGGTTATCTCTGGATCTTAATTGAGGCCCCACAAGTACGCCCAATACGTTTGGCCAGTGTATAGCTTTCACGTTATTTGTCGTCCTAGCCTATGTAATAATACAAGGTTTGCCTTTTTTGTCTCTAACATAAAGTCCATTGTTTTTCTCTTTAGAGTTAAAATTAAATTAAATATAAGCTCAATACAATTAAATCCTATGTCAAATTATCACATATGATCAAAACACAAAGAATTTCCATTGCCTCTAAAATTAAGGCAGTCAGTATTTTAAGACAATACTCAATATGTACGACAGATGTTACATTTCATTATTGTATGATGTAGTAATAATAGGTTCCTTCGTTTTTCTATAGAACTCCCGAAATACACTAGAACATCATCGTTGCATGCACAAAAATACAGGCGCTTCGATAATATTGTTCTATTACCTGTGGTCGGGCGACTGACTGCGGAAACAGCTTGCGAGCTAGGCAGTTTGGAGTTGGCGTTGCCTAACCTGAATTGGTTGTGCATATGCGCGAACCAAGCAATAGCGAATGCCATCCTGTACCAATCTGTTATGAATGCTTTTTATAGAAAATGAGTCACTTTCTATTTTTATATACCGGAAACTCATGTCTTATCAGCTTTGGTTTATCTCTCCCGGAAATCTAGTGCATTGAAACTATTTCCCACGCTACCTTAAACTATTGTATGTAAACTAATTAATGCAAATTAGCATTTACAGAGCAATTCAAAGTTTGCTGCTAAAATATGTAGAAACAGTAGGAATAATTTCACAAGTCTACAAGTCAGTGGGTTACAGCCATTGCTCTAGTGTTAAAAGTTAACGGACAACATAGATTAAGTTGTGACTATAAAGTCTCAATTAATTAATTTTTACAGTTAGACAGACATTCCTTAACTAGGAATGAATATTTTGTGATCAAGGATAATGTAAAACTAAACACACGTGAAACGTATAATATAACAACTATTATATGGAACAGTGAAACCAAATACAGGTCATAACTGGATAATATTCCATGTCACGTCATTTCCAGGTCTAGATTATAGATTTACGAAACCGTAAAGAGGAACGTCTATTTGGGTTTGTCTGTTTATTTACAACAGATGAGGTGTTTACATTTGTGCGCGAGGTCAGTGTCGCCGCTACTGGTGTGTGGTTTGTATTGGAGTGGGGAGTGGTCGCCACGCTTTGCCTATCTCGGCCACTTCTGTCACCGCTCTTAGTAGAGATAGCCTCCGCGACTGTGACACGTGCTTGTGCCAAGTTTGGTGGGGCGGTGTTGCCAAATCGCCCTTGAGCGCCATTGTTAGTGATTAATGATTTATCATCTAAGCTTACTGGATTCTGTAGTTCTATCAATTGGTCTATCGATGCTTCCATTTCAAACAGAAGTTAACACAATTGCACATGTTACTGGAGTTAATCGTTAAGGCACTGTGTCGTTAACCCATTTCCTTACTCCTAAAGCTTTTAACTAAAACCAGGTGGCCTAAGGCGAGAATGCTTTGTAGACCATCATAGTTGGACAATTCTTTGTTTAAATTTGAAAATATTAAATTTTTTACATTACATCCAATTAAATATAGTCTAAATTTTAATAATCTGCTCAAAAACATATATAATGGGGTTTTATTTGTGGTTTCATATCGTACGTTTCTATAACTGAATTAACATTCAAGTCATCTTAAAAAGCAGTTTTAGACTTATGCTTATCAGTTTTCACTGCTCTTTCTCCCAATCCATTCAACTTTGGCGAGTACATAAGAGTTATAGAACGCTTAATGCAATTTTTAACTTTTTTAAGTAAAATGTTCTTGAATTCAAAACTAGTAAATGGAGGTCCGTTATCGCTCGTATTATAATCAACCAAGTCAAATATAGCAATTGAATCTCTGAGATGCGAAATTGTGTGTTTTGCTTGTGTTGAAGAAATAAATATGTCAAGTCTATAGGTTCTATTGTCTTTGACTAGGTAACGAACTTATCAAAACAATATGGAATTACTATCTTAGTACCAAGTTTAGTTTGATACTACTAGAAATTGCGGCAATTAAACTGTTTACTATTATTTCCACAATGTTAAAATATAGTTATACACGCACTACTCAATATGTATGGCTACTATCTGGAAATTTTACAAGATATAAAAAACGTCTAAAAATTACATTATTGTAAAGACCTGGAAAATATAATACTTGTTTTATTTTGTTCTATAATACTAAGATATACCCATTCCTTTCCAAAGTATGAACAGCCACCGTTTTGAAACCTAAGGAGAAATTTTTAAATATATATATATATATATATATATATATATATATGTATGTATAAGTACCTAATATAATATATTTTTTATAAAAACTTTATAAGTTTTATAAGTACACTTTTTTTATGAAACTTGTTATTTTAGGTCTAGCATGTTAAAAAATATTTCAGTTAACTTTTTTTGTACAAATGCAAAAAACTGATATTTTGTATACAATAGTACAATTATAACAATAAATTAACAAGCTTAAGTAAACTATGTGCAGAATATTGTCTCGGTGCCAAGGATACTTTGAATCTATTACAAAATAATTTGGCTGGTATCGGGTTCACAATTAATTCCTCAATTTTGTTATACACGACTTAAAAATTTGTAGTCTGCAATATAGAGATTTCACGAAATCAAAAACGTATAAGAACTTACATAATTATAAATAAATTATCAGTTAGTTTTTGTTTTACTACATTATGCCGAATTGGCATAAATACATGGAATTTTTTGTATATGGTGGGTGGTTTTGGGTTCCGGAAAGCTGGGATAAAATTAACGAAATCTCCTGAAAATGCAATAATAAGAATGATTAGAAATCAGTTTTCAATAAAAACAGTCCCCGTATAAAGTGAACACACAGTATGCAAGTGTTGAAACGGCTCAATGTCTAACAACATTCTCATGTTTATTTGCTTACTTGAATCAAAAACTTAACATTTTAAAATCATCACTGTAATTAAAAATTAATTATTTAAAGGGCTGAAAGAGAAAATATTTTTAATTTATGTTGGGAATTTTCCAAATTATGTCGCACGAAACTAGAAAGCTAACCTTTTCCTTATTTAGATACATAATGTTTCACACCAAACCTTATCAGATTAGTTTGAAAATGAAATTTAATTAATATCACCATCCAATACGGCTTAGACAATTTTATTTCAGGACTAAAGAATATTTGGACCGAGAATATTAAACCCTAGGCTGCATCAACTTTGACGACCGGTATAAAAATATTGTTCCAGAGTAAAAGTTGTAACAAATACGAGCAACAAAAAGTATCCAATTTACTTGTGTGGTAGTGAGCACTTCTGTGTTTCTCAACCAGTCAGCCAATACTCCAGCAACCGGCATCAGGACAGCCATCAATAGAACTGGCAGGAACGACATGAGTCCGGTTTGGTCTACTTTGTAGTTGTATGCATCTGTAATCAGAGACGGTGTCAACTCTAAAGCAAATTAATCTCTTATTTACAAAAACTGTTATATTGAACAAGGGTTGGTCATTAAATTATTACTACAATTATAACTTCTAGTTACAATAATTACGATCTAGTTATCTCCAGGGCTCGAATCCATGATCTTATATAAGGCATCACGTATTACCATAAATAGTATAATTTCTCTTTTATACTTTTTATAGGAATTTTAATTACTCTTATACATATGCAACAAACAAGTCCTGGCAACAAGCAGACTGATTTGAATTCATTTATTTTTTTTATTTCAGCAAATCATAGTGCTCGACGTGGCAGTATGCTCTTACCCTCAAACACGTTGGATACCACAATTTTATTTCCAGTTTTGTACGAGTATAATCGATTTCTTCATCAAAAATATTTCTATTTATTTAAAATTTCGACTATGTTATTATTGCATCAGAGTAGTATTTATTTACTGTTACATCTGTTTTGTTTGGTCCTTTTAAAAATTGATTCGTCACAGATAATTAACGTTATCAAAGTTAACATTAAATTCCATATATCCCTGCGGAAAGTATGGGGCTTAGTATTTTAAAAGAACCATATTGAATTACACATTATTATTTATTACCTTAGTTTGGTATTTAATTATGTTCTATTTTTAATTTTATAGGTTGAGAAACTGTCATATGACCATAGCTTTGCCTATTTAAACAAAAAAAGCAAAGCTCTATTTATGATTATTTTAATAGTTTCCGTTTAATTAAATCTACATCGCTAATACAACCATGGTTGAATATTGTATTTTGTTGATTTCATCATTAAAAATTACATTTTTCAACTTCAATTATAATTAAAGTGAATCAATTTACTAAATAGAGATATGTTTATTACATAGTTGATACCTCTCATGAAGACCGGCAGATCCAATTCCAGTACAATGAGGCCCCAGCTCATGCAGGTGTGAGCCACAACTATGGCCCATACAGGCATCGACGTGACGAACTTGTCCCAAGGATATATAATCTGTATAACAGTAAAATGTTGTTCAATTATTTGGAAAAATGTTTTTAAGATGTCCATAGCCTTTACTTTATTAAAAACACATTTGTTAGATATGCATTTTTTATAAGCTTGTCTTGCTATGAGACATTAGATCTCTTAATTCAATGCTTTGGAATTAATAGTAATTTTAGAATAAGCATTCCTCATTTAAAAATTGCTATTTCAAAAGTGTTTACGGGCGTCTATAGCAAGGTAATTTGTCATGAGACAAGTGTCAACAGACAAGAGTTAGACATAGTAAAGACATCAAACATCGTGGTGAGTAGCCACCCGAAGACTGTGTTGTTCTAGTATGTGTTGGCTACACTTCAGGTCTGAGGCGACGAACGCAAAATTTTCCATTCGGCTCTGTGTGTTTGCAGGTTTTAAAAACAACACTTATTGAACCTTATTACACTGCATTCTAGTGACAACTGTATGATGTAATACATCAACTGCCGCCAAAACTTTGCCTTGCCGTTGCCTCTTTTATGGAGGTTGCTAATATTGTGCTAATGTCACAGTGTACTATAGCGTGTACTGTGCTGTGTGTAAGTAATATAATAATTTTGATACAGAAATAAATGTATAGACTATATTAAAATTAGGCATAAACTTTTCTAAAGAAGACTTTGTAAGTAAACATCTGTTGTCAAATTTTATAATGAATTATTAATTCTTTCCAACTTTGCACTGCAAAAACACAACAAAAATGAGGACATAACAGTTTCTATTACCATAACTCTTCCTTACTGGTAACATGTTTGAGATTAATACAAACATGTAATTGTAAATGACATTTAAAATTAAATTAAATTCATTACACGGTAAATTGTATCAATATGAGTGCCGGTTAACATAAAAAACAAGAAGCATGTTAAAAGCAATACCACATATTGCACAACAGGCATTGCTAAGATTACATACAAATTTCAATTTTCATATGTCTTGCGAACAGTGGGAAACGGATAACCATACAGAAAAGAAATGTTAAGCCGCGTTTACACCGGAGTTAATAACATTTTAAAAGAGTTCAAAAATTCACTATAACATTTGTTAATAACACGCCAAAACCCATGTTAATAACACGATTTTTGTTATCCACCGAGTGTCGGTAAAGATCAAAGGAAGGGTGTAACTTTTGTTAATAACACATGTTACAGTCGCCACGGGCGTTGTAACTTTTGTTGGTAACATAAACATATCGCATTACTTCTCGGCATCACAGCAATGAATCGTCAATGGCTCACTCTGACGACACTTCTAGCTACCAATCAACGAGTTATAATTCAAGACTTGCTACTGCATCGTCAGTGATCGCAGAACCCTCCTTAATTGCGGACTCTCTTGGAGTACTCGAAAATGTATTGGGCTCTATCGTCACCGAAGACAGTACAATCATTACACTACTGAAGTAAACTTCCATTGATTAAACACTGTACCTATCATTTTAATGTCAGTGTGTTCAATAATTAAAACTGAATTATTGAGTTTTACCTTTAAGTTAAAACATTCAAATTATTTACCAATATTTACCAAGATAATTATAATTGCACAGACAACAAACAACCGTAGGTAATACCAACCATCTTGCAATGTAATGTTAAATGTTTATACTATATTTTGGTCAATTAAAAGCATACCGTATTATAAAAATACATTGTTTAATGTTATCCTGCAGGAAAGAAATCTAAGCGTCGCAAACCTCTGGTACAAACAAGGATATAGTTGATTTCGAAATATTAAACAAATAACAGACTTGTAAAAAAATCTCCAGTTGCTAAGAAACGTAAGGTCACTGCTAGCTTTTCTTGTACTGGGATTGCTTTTCTATAATTTGTGCCTTGCTTGCCAATTACATGTCCTAACATAACTATTAAATGTTCAAAGTCACTTCTGGCCATGCGCAAAAAGTCTTGATGCTTCCATCACACCGCAATTCACCTGATAGGGGGTCAATGTCATCCTCTTGCAGGTCATTCAACATATCACTGTCACTGTACACTGATCTTGCCCTTAATGATGGTTTTATCCAATATCGTTTTGGTTTCCTCTGTTTTGACAGAATGACGCATGCAGCTGCAGCAAGAACCACGTCCTCTACACTTGACATCTCTGACTGAGGCTGTGGCGGGGCGGGGCGTTCATAAAGTTGATAACAAATGTTACACTCAAACTGGTGACACTGTAACTTTTAGTTATTAACTTTAGTTACTGTAACCTTGTTAATAACTAAAAGTTACCAACTTTTTGTTATTAACTCCGGTGTAAACGCGGCTTTAGGCTTCGCTAATAAGGAACTGTACCATTACCTACATGTTTAGGAATATAGTCATTAGGTCCACTGTCAAGATTGTCTCTCAGGTACTTTAGTTCCTCTGTGGAGATGTGAGGGTCGTCTTCCGGTTTGTCCTTCACCACAGTCCACCAAACAACAAACCATATCAATCCGATTATACCTACAAACATTAAACATTATACTTAAATATGTATGAATACTAAATTGAAAACGATTCTAGTGTTTTAGAATCCAAATGTACAGTGCTCTATAAACCCAGAACTATGTTAAATATGATCCAGTCGAAATTTTGAATGTTTGTGACATTAGAGTAGAACTTTGCTTCACTCAATCAAGTACAGATTGGGATTTTTTAACCTGTTTTAAAGTTAATAATTTAATTGTTAATAAAATTTACACTATTTTCATTCGTATACAACATCGTTTCATTGTTAAATAAATAGTTATCTTAATAATGTGAAAATTTAAAATAAAATTATAAATTATGTCCTAGATTTCTTGTTTGTCGTGATTTATCTACCTTAAGGCTCCATTCCAGGACCTCTGTTGCTTCCATTATACATAAACGGTCTGCCATAGCTATGTTTTGTCTTCAAGTAAAATTAAATCCGCAATTATTTTTCTCTGACGCTATCTGAACATCGGCTAGTTTCTCATAACAATGTGGCATGAATAGAAGGACTATCTGGCTCCTTAATACAACCAAAACTTTGGTCTTCCTGGTTCACTGAAACAAATTCATATCGCTGAGCTATTCTCTGGATTTGTTTTGTTTCAGGTTTTATATATGAAGGATTTAAACCCTACCCCTAGGAAATTGGTGGACATTTAAAAGGAAAGGATTAGTCGGTTATTGAACTCACCTGAGATGTAGAAGATGTACGGCCAGCCTAAGGTATTGGCGATGAAGCGACAAACTGGGGGGGTGACTACGGTACTAAAAAAGCTGCCCGAGAAGGCGATGGTAACCAGTCGAGTCCGCTCCTGGGGAGGCGCCCATCGAGACCAGACGGCGATAATACTCGGATAAGTGACACCCTGACACAGGCAAGAAGATTAGTTCACAGGCGATTATAGAAACTCTTTCTAAGAGACTAAAAACTAATTGAATGTGCAAATATGAAATAATATGAAAGAATAACAGGTTTTTAGTTTATTTTCTTAAAAGCTTGTGATGGTCGGAGTGGAATGATAGAACTAAAAGACCAAAGCTCATGCAAGGGAATCGCCCTTGGTGATTTCTAAACTTACCCCTCTTCCCAAAGAGTTTCTGCAAGACTTCTTTGATTTTTTTTAAAGTTACATTGGACTGCGAGAAAGACAAAATAAGATAATGCAACATAGTATTGTGGGATCCGACAGAACGTTACGTTTTCACGTCACTTCTTTGCAATGTTCCTGCCCTTTGGCCTTAAAATCTATAATTTCTTCCTTAATATAAGGAACCTATGTACTAAGTTTTAAATCTCTAGCATGTATGTATCTAGAGTTATCGCTTACAGGAAGAGATGTACAATGACACAATTTTAAGAAGGAACTGTCGGGTCCTTAATAAAGACGTTGTGTGAAACAATCTATATAGAAATCTACAAGATGTACTACTATGTACAGAAATAATACTATAGCGTTGAACTGAGAAACCTACCAAGTTCGTTTGAAGAAAAATCTATATTTCGACCCTAAAGAATTCTGGAAAATAAGTTTGAACACTCAAAACTACTACAAAAAGAGACGTTAGGGAGGGGCAGAGGTAATTTTTAAAAGATTAAAAAATGTAAAGGTGTATCTCATTTTAATTTACTAAGTATTTTGAAGAAAAAAATAGTTTACGTAGCTTTTGTATACATAGTGGTCCAAAATGTCAAATTTTTATGGTTTTACAGGATTTTCTATTGTTACCTTCGTTAAAAGTTTTAGCTATTCCAACCTTTAACTAAAGTTACCAAAGAAGAACAATTTCTAAAAAATTTTAAAATTATCACTTTTCAGCACATTTCTAATTTTTAGCATATTAAATTTCTATTACATTTAGGATATTTAAACTTGTAAAATCTAAACACATTACATAGCAAGGTATTAATTTCATTATACCTGTCAATAGCTCTCATAAAAACTAACATTTTTTCATTTAAAGTTTGGCTTTATCTTGAATGGTTGAGAAATACGCCAAAACTACCATTTTATCGACGTTATGTTGTATTTAGTGCGCCATAGTGTTCCCATAACTTTGCCTGAGGGGTTTCAAAAGTGTCTATCACTTGATTTTAAAACACTTTCTGTTTAATGAGAGGTACCTTATACTAAAAGTGCGAATTATTATCAAAATAAACGACGTTGATTACAATTTATCTAATAGAGATCTGTAATGGATTTGTTTGATAACAAATCAAATAGCAATGTAAACTACGGTTTAATCTGTTTTTAATTACTAAACACGTAATTATTCAGTAACTTTATACATATATGGACAAGTTTATCTTCAACAATTACTGAACCTTTTTGAACAAAGTTTGGGAAAAATGATTAGTGATGATAATCATGTGTTCTCAGATCACGACGTTTTGTTGCATTACAGCGGTTAGAACTCCAGTATTTCCCGTAGGTCTTTAGTGAATTAATCTTTTACATTTTTTAAACTCTTTCACATGCTGCAATGCTGCAATTTACCACATGCTGGATATGCTGGTTATCATTTCACCACATTGTTTAAATGTAATTATTTCTTTAATTTCTTTGTTCTTAACGTGATACTTAATTAATGTTTAAAATTTTACGTTGTCGCTGGTTAAGGGCCATACGGCTCTAACTTTGCCTGTATAAATAAAGAATTGTTCATTTTCATTTGAATTTAATTAGTAATTTATAATTACTACAATTATCTAAGTTCTATTTCAGTCAAAAATTATGTTATTCGACTAAGCTAGATGTTCGAACTATAGTACATTGAACTAGGCCGGAGTTTTCTACACCCCTTAATACCTCTTCCCTGTTTATTTATTCAACTGCTGTTCTGATTCGTTGCATCATATCCTTTCGAGTCGTGTGCCTTGATGCATAACCAAGTCTTTTAACCTTCCTGACATTATTAGTCCATGCACGTTAGTCAAGGGTCTAGGCGAAGAGTTTAACGGGTCCACCTCTCTCAATCCATTTTGAGGTTATTCCTCATCCAGAGTTTGTCTCACCGCTTCAGAGTAGTGAGCGGTGCCTCATCGAGAATAAACCACATTTCTTGGATAGTTTCTTCATGAATATTCAACAATAAATTAGGCAAGTAATAGATGAGGAAGTTGTACATATTTCCATCCAAGAGTCCTTCGCAAACAATCGGCCAAACATTTGGTTAGCAATAAAACTGCACCAAGTATTGAAAGACCTGTATCTTTGGTTGTCTACCTTTCGCATCCAATGGGTATTCTCAAAAGCCCAGAACCTCATATTGTAACGGTTCACTTCTCCATTGATTTGGAAGGCATCTTCGTCGCATCATAAACCTTGTGAACAATATTCATCTTAGTGCATTTTATCACGATCCCACAAACAAAAGTTAATTATTAGGAGGTAGTCATCTCCATGCAGTTCTTCATGTAGTGAAATCCGGTATGGGTGCACTTTATTGTCCTTACGGATCCTGAGGACTGATCGTAGCCTAATTCCTGCATATGTAGCCACTATTACAGATGAGTCACGTCACACAGATCAATCGCAGCTAAAACGTCTGGTGCCTCATCATCATTAACTAGTGAGCTGTTCTCCTTTGATGTGATCCAATTGTACATTTCCAGTTTTATAAACACGACTAACAAGTATTTGGAAAAACTCCTGGTAACGTAAAACGTACATAGCAGCAGCAGTTGTGTAGTTCACCATGATTGAGCATTTAGGGCGTCATACGCAGTGTTTGCACCAGTTATTACGTCATTTACGTAGGACTGAGATTGCAGTACTTTAGCTGCCGTGAGAAAATATTCACCTTCGTCATCTGCGAGTTGAGAAAAAGTCCTTATAGCAAGGTACGGAGAACTGTTTACACCTAAGTGACATGTTTTGAGAGGGGGAATTACGTCAGTGAATGAGTTGAAACATCTGGTGCATGCTTATCATGCGGGTTATTTTCCTGATGTCACAACAAAACACAATTTTGTAATCCTGAATAGGAGCAGGATGTCTCATATGGTGATCTGTAGCTTGCGATAAGTAGCAGGTGAGGTTACATAAAAGTTTTCCATTTTGCTTATATGCCCAAAAGATTCATACTCATTGATGAAATTAGTGTATTGTTCATGAAAATGAAACTGAGCACGGAACTTAGCTTCTAGAGGGTGGAATCTACGTTCCGCAGTGAGACGAGATGTTCCGAGAGGAAGTTGGTTGATTTTGTGAACGGAATTCGAACAACATAACGTCCATCAGGATCTCTAGAGTGTGTTGAGTCAAAATGCAGATCATAAAGTTACTCTTATGTCAACTGTATTCGGCATGAGGGGGATTCTTCTTGCTGCCAGAATTTTTGGAGAGACTGGTCCAAGGTCAAATCTTTGGTAGAGAGCAGATTCAGTTTATTCATAATTATAAATTTGATTACCCTTTCCCTTTTTCTTCAATGATTAAATACATCGTCTTTTATTTTCTTATTTTCAATTTTTTTAAATTTTAATGACGATTATAAGATTTCTTCAATATATCTTGATAGCAATATGGACAAGTATTTTTGCATTCCCCATTTATTATAGAAAAATATTGTTAAAAACAAGTTTCACTATTTAGTAGATTTTTTTCCGAAAAAAAATATTAACTACATTCATGTTATTTTATTTAATGCTTTCTTAAAATTCAGAAATATACTCCTTTGTAGTTGAAAAGTCTCTTCCTGTTTCATAATAAACCTTAAAATTATAAACAAAAATAGCGGTATAGTAAAACAAATTACTGATTAATGGAATTATCTTCCAAAATTCAATCATTTATATTCAACAAAGTAGCCTAAAGGTTTCAGAACGAATCGTCACGATTATGATCTAACATTTTTGGAAATAATCTATCTATTTCTCTCAAAATTTAGGCAATTTGAATTCATAATTGCTTTCTTTTATAAGTTCTTTAAATGCTAGAAGCTGTAGTGACTATGTTATTTCATTTTCGTGAAAATTACGCTTTTTATCGGTCACATACATTTTTCTACTTATTTTTATATACACATATTTTTACATACAATATACAATATTTTTACGAGGGAATTTTTTCTTTCTCTTATTTCGACAAATAAGAATGAATTTCATAGAAATACACTCTTCTCCAGTATATTAGAAATGGATAGGGAGTAAACAATTGTGGGGTTGTTAAAATTATTGGATACCTGCCAACCTCGTAATAGCAGTGAGGTTTATATACACTGAGTGTATGTCAAATTACACTCACCAGTGTACATTCCACTCCAGTATATTAGAAATGGTTAGGGAGTAAACAGTTGTGGGGTTGTTAAAATTATTGGATACCTGCCAACCTCGTAATAGCAGTGAGGTTTATATACACTGAGTGTATGTCAAATTACACTCACCAGTGTACATTCCACTCCAGTATATTAGAAATGGTTAGGGAGTAAACAGTTGTGGGGTTGTTAAATTATTGGATACCTGCCAACCTCGTAATAGCAGTGAGGTTTATATACACTGAGTGTATGTCAAACTACACTCACCAGTATACATTCCTCTCCAGCATATTAGATAAGGTTAAGAAGTAACCAGTTGTTTGATTATTCAAATTATTGGAGACCTGCCAACCTCGTAATAACAGTGATGTTTTATATACACTGATTTTCTGTCAAATTATGAAATTGTGTAGGAAAATATTAGGAATTAACTTCAGTGTTTGTTAATAAACTGATAACAGTTTTTATAACATAAATTAATCTATCCTGACATACCGCAAAGAGACCTTCAATGAGTCTGATGGCTATCAGTATGTTAACCACGTCTGTGTTGACCAGAAAAGGCGTAACAAGAGAAATGAGTGCTGAGAGGGCCACCGCCACACCGAACACTCGACTGCCACCCAGACAGGCACCTAGCCACCCTCCTAGAATCTGAGTGGCGGCATTTCCGAAGATGAAGGCGCGCAAGATGGTGAATATTTCCCAGAAGTTCCAGGTGACGTCTTGTTTCTGAAATCATAATCACACAAAAGGAGATTTATAAGTAAGGACAGAATTGTGTCAACGCTTGGGTCAATATTGTTATGGAATGTTTAATCACAGTAACACATTAAATGGTTACTTTATTGCGTAGGACCTTCTACAAAATATTAAAAAACTGTTAGAAACTTACTAATTTACACGGCATTTAAATACATTCACATCCTTAGATCATCCACTGTTGGATCATGCGTAAGATATAAAACCAATGTTGGATCTTTGCCTTACATATTTGAAAATCTAATTACCTAATGATTGATTATCTAATATCAGAAGATCCATTTTTACTTGCAATAACAAAAGTTTTTAAACATCCCGTGAATGAGTCGTTTGGAATGAAACATTTTATTTTATTTTTATTTTATTTCATTTGCATGCTTTATAGGCTAATATTATTAACCATTTACAATAAAGCGGTTATTACATATAAAACAACATATGTTACAATTAACTGTGGGCATGTTCTTCACACACTTCACTTTATATATAGTTTTAAATTATGTGATAACATAAAAGAAATTTTACTTACAGGCTATTGCCTGTAACTTATATAACCTATAACTTTTAAGTTATAAATTAACGAATGAGAATAAATAAATCTATAAAAATCCATAACAATAATAATAAATGTATTAAAGATAACAAGAAAATGAGTAATAAATATATGCGCATCAAATAAATAGGAACAAACAATTAATTGCATGGAATATAAAAAAGTTACAAACATAGGTACAATAAAATTCAATTACATTATACACAGCTGATTAGTTCATTTAAACTTGTGAGGCATTTAATTTTATATACATTTTGTGAGTCACAAAAAATGTCTGCATCAGACCCTAAGGTCTGTATGAAATTGTACGACCCCATCACCCGGTAGAGTGGCGAGGAAGCATGAGCCGCCGTGCGGCAGAATGGAACTGAGAACAGAAGGTTGCTCCTACTGTTGAATGAAGGTACGCGATAAGATAAGACGGCAAGGTTAGCAGGATCGTCTACCAAGCCTCGCACCAGCTTGTACAGGAACATCAGGCTAGCTACCTTCCTCCTCAATTCAAGACTCCCGAACCCAAACAACTCCAGCAACTCGTCATATGGAACTGCGGACGTAAAAATGTTAAAGCATTAAAAAAATAAATACCTTGAAAATAGTTTTTGATCTTTTTCTAACATACTTTGATATGTAGTATGAATAGGATTCCAAATAATGATATTGTTTTCCAGCCTCGACCTGGCCAATGAATAATACAGTAATATCAGAGTTTCTACATTTTTTAAATTGAAACTTTGTCTAATAACAAACCCCATAATTCTACTAGCTGCTGAAGCACACGCATCTACATGACAGTTAAAAGATAAAGTAAAGTCTATATAAATACCTAAATCTTTAATTTTCTCGTTCACTCTAGATACTAGTACTCCATTCAAAAAATAATCATTTTCTATGTAATTACGAGATCTTCTGAAAGTCCATTACCTCACATTTTGATGCGTTAAAATTATTTTGATTTAAATACTCCATCTAAAAACGTTATTAAGATCGGCTTGCAGCTCACCAGCGTCCGAATGTGACCTTATTTGCTTAAATATTTTTAAATCGCCCGCGAACAAAAGAGCATTAAAAGAGAATATACAATTACTTATATCATTTATTAATATAGTGAACAGGCAAGGCCCTAAATTTGAACCTTGAGGAACTCCTGATTGAAAATTAAAGGTTGATGAGCTGAAACCAATATAAAAAACAAATTGCTTCCTATCAACAATGTAAGATTAGAAAAAAATTTAAAAAACTTAATGATATGCCATAAAAATTCAGTTTTTACTATAAAATCTGATGATCGACTTTATCAAAAGCTTTGGCCAGGTCGAGAAATAAAGAATCAGTTTGAGCTCCAGAGTCCAGAGCCCCGAGGAGATATATCCTGTAAAATTTAACAAATTTGTGCTAACTGACCTCCCGGAACAAATCCATGTTGTGCTGGGGAAATGTATTTTTTAAAGCGATTAAATAGAGATTTATGTACAATTATTTCAAATATTTTAGCTGATACATTCAAAACTGCCACTGGCCTGTGATTAACTATTTCCGATCTCCTTCCGCTCTTAAATATAGGAGTAATTTTCCATCTGTCGGGAAAAACGTTAGAGGTCAGACTTAAAGAAGAGCCAGGCATGACACACCCGCCAGACACGGCGCCCCCGTCGCTGACTCTACACTCGGCTCCGCTGTATATTTGTTATAAACCGAACTGAAATATTCTGCAAATGCAGAGGCGATTGCCATTCCACTACCTAGCTTGACTCCATTATATTCCATAACCATTAACTTACTATTTTCAGATCTTTTACTATTTAAAAAAACTTTAAAATTTAGTACTGTCTCTATTAATTAAAATGTCTATGTTATGCAAGTCATTATCGTACACAAACTTCATTTCACGCTTCAAAAGAGACCTTTGATTCTTAAATCTAATATAATTTTCTTAAGAACTGTATTTTTTATATTTTTCCTCAACTTTTCCTTTAGTTTCAAATTTAAAATAATTGATGGGGTGAACCATAATGGATACTTCGATCTTTTTTCTCTTTTTAAAGGACAAGATTTTCCAACTATTTCATTCACTTGACTATAAAAGCAATTTACTGCACTATTTACGTTTGGGATGGAATACAATTGAGACCAGTCAGCGGAAGATAAATCTTGATACAATTGAAGAAAGTTGGCCTTACTGAAACAATAACCCGCTGGTCCGGTTGACCATGACCTAAAAGATAACGGAGAATCAACAACAATCCTCGCCTCAATAGCCGGGTGATAAGGGTCCTCCGTCACTAAGTGATCCTCACACCTGGTTACCTCTATCTTATCCATGTTGTAAATAACTAAATCTAATGTTTTGTTTTGAAAATTGGAAATATTGTTTTTTAATTTAAGACCGTGTAAATTTAAAAATAGAGACAATTCCTTGCATAGGTTATCACCAGTGATTAAGTTAGAATCTGATCCATATATTGGCAAGTTAAAATCACCTTTGATTACTACGTTACTATTAACTGAAAGCTGTATTTTGCTGCAAAGAATCGTAAAAAGCCTGGTAAACCCCTAATGGACATCTAGGTCCAAAATAAACTACACTAATATACAATACTTTTCCCTTATTATTTGAGATTTTTGCCCAAACACATTTACATCCATTTACATTTACTTGAAAGTTATCTAATTTATTTGACAATAGATCTTTAGACAAAGCTAATAAAACTCCCCCTCCTCCTTGTCTCCCTGTAATATCTAAATTTCTATCACACCTATATACATTAAAGTTATCAGAAAAGAGCTTGATTAAAGTTATGAGAAAAGAATTAAAACTTGATTGTAAATTCGTTTCTGCCAAGGCTATTATTTCAAAACTACTTGTCAATAAATTTCAAACAAATGTATTAGTTTTAGGTCTGAGCCCTCTTACATTTTGATAATAAATGGAATATTCTATTGATTCTTTAACCATTTAAATTTAAAGTGAACAAAAAAGTCAATTCCGATAAATTAGTTTTCCAAAAGTCATTCAGGAAAAAATTATTTAGGGCTAAATGTAGTAGGCCTAATAATAAATTAAAAATTGTATAGTAACGTATTAAAGCTAATAAATATATGCTAGGGTCTATGCATGAGCTATGGATTAATAAACTATAATAAATAATTAATAATAAATATAGAGAACACATAAATAAATAAGAATAAATACAGAGATTACACATAAATAAACCTTAATAAATATGAAAACGTAACCCATTAAAGCTAATAAATGTATATTAGGGCTTTGCATAAGATACTATGGATTAATGAACTATAGTAAATAATAATTAATAAATATAGAGAACTCATAAATAAATAAAAAAATATATATAGAGGTTACACATAAATAACAATTAGAGGTATGGAATACGGTAACTTACAAGTATTGTCTCTACATGCGTTGGATTTCCGAGGAAGATGTGATCTTGATGACCGGCGATCCCTTCTCCCGCCGTACAAAGATGGAGCAGTTGGTCGTCCACACTTGGTTATAATATAACCCTTCTGCTTGGCAGCCTCCCTCGTCATCTTCAGCAGCTCTCGGTTGGCAGGTGTTAGCGATTCATTAATGTAAATAGAGTTCTCGCTGCTGTAGCCGAGATCGGTAGCTCTGAGGTTTCGCCTGACCTTCCTCTTGTTCCAGAAGTCATCCTTGTGTAGTCGGCTCACAAACTTTACGATGATGGATGGGTCTCGGCTGAGTCTGTGTAGCTTTTCCCATCCGATGTACAGCATCCATCAGACTTGATGACCAGTTTTAAAATTGCAGGGTGACAGCCAATCTTCTCATGACATGTTGAATGTTTTCGTTGTTATCTTCCAGTATTCCCTATATAATTAAGTTGTTTCTATGAGAATATTGTTCCAAGTCCCTAAGTTCTTTCTTAGTACTTTTCAACTCTTTCCACAACCTCTGATTCTCCTCATTTACACGCACCAGTTCATCCTCACAAGCAGTTATTTTCGAGTCCTGTTTGGTTACAAGTTGTTTCACATCACTGATGTTAGTATGGCACAGCTCAATAGAAGCAGCTAAATCTTTCTGTTCCTTTTTAATATCCTGTATGTCATCTGTATGTTTGCTTAGAATATTTATTATGGAGTTCAATTTATCATCAATAGACCTTAGTGAAGCAGACTCGGGCGTCTCCGGTTTTCCGGACTTAGCCAGTTACGCGTCGTGACCTTGAGCTGACATGGCGCTCACTGATATTGCACAACTTAAAAACTATCAACTTCCTATCAACTTAAAAACTTGCAATTTCTTATCAGCTCGTCAATTATAAATTGATTAATAATTATACTCCCACAGTGATCACTACCACAATGTGCACGCACTTGACAAAAATTGTAAACAATGGATCACTATTTCTCACTTAAAACGAACTAAATCACGGAAAAAAGATGACCAGTACCTATCTTACCATTTATTCTTTAATCTGAAGATTAGCCAAGTAACAACAACGCAGTGTAATCCGGACAAAAGAGGACCAGTCCCTATCTTACCATTCATTCTTCAATTTAAAGATTAACCCACTAACAATCCTGCAAATTGATTCCGCATAAAAGAGGACCCGTCTCTATCTTACCATTCATTCTTCAATTGAAAGATTAGCCCACTAACAATCCTGCAACGTGATTCCGCACAAAAGAGGACCAGTACCTATCTTACTATTTATTCTTCAATCTGATGATTAGTCAACTAACAATCCCGTAATGTAAATCCGAACAAAAGAGGACCAGGCCCTATCTTGCCATTTATTCCTCAATATAAAGATTAACCAACTAAAAATCCCATAATGTAAATCAGAACAAAAGAGGACCAGTCGCTATCTTACCATTTATTCTTCAATCTGAAGATTAGCCAAATAACAATCTCGCAATGTAAATTCCGGTATAAGAAAACCAGTTATCTTACCATTAATTTCTCAACCGACATCTCATATAACGAGATTCTGAGTAACTGTCATGCAACTTATTTCTCGACTCAAATATATATATATATATATATATATATATATATATATATATATAATATTTTAAACAGCTCTTATCTTGTAACTTATATTTCTATATAAGGCCTGCACACTGCAGATTCTCCTATGACGCGACTTTTATCTCGTTTCCAAGCTGTATACGAAACGTGTATTCCATTTAAGGCCCATAAAGTGGAGATTCCCGTTCCATTCATACTCTATTCTTGAATTTTTCTTTAAACGCCAATAATGATAAAATGTATTTCATAAATAATAAATTAATAAAATCGGATATTCAATCTTCTAATTTTTAAACTTTTTGTACCACATTATATAACATAAACTATTATAAATATTAAAAATGAACAAGAGTAATCCAAATTTGCCAGTGAAATTTTGTTTAAAGACCATAAAACATAATTTGAAGAGCTTAATATTGAAACATTTTTCTGAGGCTTGTATTCTTAATTATGTCTAAACCCCTCCTCTTCTCTAAGAAAATAATCCCGTCTCACACATTTTTAATTCCATACATCAAACAGGACACTACTAAATTGTATCTCCTTCACTGGTAGTGTTGGCTGATGGCTCACCTCCACAACTGTTCCGTTGTCCAGGGTGACGTTGTAGGGAGTTATCATGGGGTTAATCGCGTTGAAGAAGTTAACCCTCAATATGTTTACGGTGAAGAACCCCAGGAACGCGAGAAACGTCACTAAGTGACGTCTTCTCTTCCAGAACATCCATCTTTGTTCGTTGTGCCTACAACATGATTTAAGGACAAATCATAAAAATGAAGAATATTACTACAGATTGGTTAGTTGTAAGGGTTTTCAAATAACGATGGTACAGACCTTTGAATAATATATAGTATCATTACGGGAATAATAGTGAACAAATGATGCCAACACACATGTTCAGGTAAGTTCTTTGGTTCGTCTCAACCAATAGAAAGATTCAGGATGGTGGCAATTTGTGATCGTAAAAGAAGTTCGGTCTGGGATGTTTTACAACATAAATTAGAATTTAAAAATTTTAAAGCAATTTAGAGCTAATATTATTCTTAATATTTTTTCCATAAAAGCGGTTGTTCAAAAATTTTAGATAGCAGAAAATTCATTCTTTATAATAATTCGAGATAACAGTACATGTGAAATTTATCTTTCTTCCAAATAAGCCAGATGGGACATTTCACCTATTGACGTAGTTTCAAAAATTGTATTATGGCTGTCTTTATAACAATTCTCAGATATTGGATTACTCTGGTAAAATAATTCATAGCTATTACTTAATCATCTTGAAACATACAAAGATTAAAATAAGCATGTGGATTGTTTGTCTCGTTCTGATTATTGACTATGGTAGACGGAAGATTAAAACAGGACAAATGTTTTAAATAGCCATTTATATAGGCACAAATTTAAACCTAATATTTTATAGAATGCATGTTTGTATAATTGCATTATGTCGTGAACTTTTACAGTGTGGATACTATCAGTTTTGAAACTTTCAATTGTTTGGAAGACTTTTATTGGTGGAGAATTTATCAGAGTAATGTATTGTAACTTATCCGTGTATATATATTTTAGTGCAAATTTGAGTTTGAATTGGCTTGAAGTTATGATAATTCACTACTACTTCCGCAATTTCACTTTAATTTATGCATTACACTATTATTTTATTTCAAGTATTTATCAATACAGACACAAGATTACAGTTTTTAATACACATTTACATTACGTTTGTATTAGTATTAAGCATATAGTTTTATTACACTTAACTCTTACGCTTTAAAGTCGACAGCCATTCACAATTTGGGAAAAGAATGGTTTTATATATATATATATATATATATATATATATATATATATATATATATATATATATATATATATGTGTGTGTGTGTGTGTGTGTGTGTGTATATATATATATAAGTATTTATTCGTCTTTTATTTATAAATAAAAAAACCATTGTAACATGTTGATATTTCGCATTGTTTTGCCAAAAACTTAAAGTTTTTGTTTAATAATGTTACAATTTAAACGTTCGATCTCATAAAATTAATATACAAGACAATTTTATATTTATTGGTACATAAATAAACTTCAGAATGTTATGAGGACAGAAATACTAATTACTTGATGTATTGAATATAAAAATATTTGTTATGGATTTCTTAAAGAACGCACGCAAAACATAAAATGAATAGAAACTGTCAGATTTAGGGTTTAGGAGGATTAAGAGAGCTCTGAGCAGGAGGGACAGATAATTAATTCCCGGTTACTTGGAATGGACGAGGGAATGGGTCAGAGGACTGCTTATCCCAGAAACGGTAGAAACACCGAAAACAATGTTGCTTATGTGTGATCTACCGGTCAGAGTTTGCAATACTGATGCAAGCACAACCTTAAGGTATTCGAATACGACAATGACTCGAATTAAAGAGTATTCGACTCGGCACAAAGTGATATCAGCACCTCGTCTCAGTCACTAGCGGAAAATAAATTCCCTTGTTTTCCCGTATAGTGGGTCTAATATATTACCGAGGTACGATAATATCTTATTTGGTTTCTACCTCCCAAAATGAATATTTAGTACGAGGATAATTTTTTGTATGGAATAAAAATATACACTACGACTGACATTTTCTGTATACAAAAGCGTCCTTAACAAGTAAGAAAAACTGTTATTAAGGTTGATTAAATAATCTTAAAATACATACAAGTGTTATTAAAGTTACGTTATGGCATTATGGACGCGTTCAGAAGTACTCTCTTTTCTATACTATGATAATTAAATTGAACTTCACCAATTACAAGAGTTAATTGAAAGAACCAACTTACCCGCGGCGTGGAAGGTTATCCATGGCGCGCGAACAGACACCGACTGCGTTCTTGTTGTCGGCCGCTTACAGATTGGCGTTGTGGAACGTATTAGTGTTAGCAACAGGGTTATCCAGTGGTAACCTATTACCCAGATAACGTGCTACCAGGAACACCCTGTTATTTCAGTCACATCTAGGCTGTATCGTACAGGCAACAACGCACTGATAACTGTCAAGTTAAAAAGTTCTAACTTATTTATAGTTCTAATAACAGCTTTATGGTATTACGTTACTCAGTAACAAATAACAACCGAGACGATTATTGTCCAAGTAATGAATCTAGGAACGGAGCAGTTCTGATAACGCTTATTACAGTAGGTTACTGGGTAAACAATAACATACTGGAGCGAGCAGATTAACAAATATACCAATCTATTTATGAAAATAGATAGTGCGTTGTAAAACATATTATGACCCATATTATGCGTATGACCCATATTTTCCAATTTTTTTATTATTTTATATATTGATTCCTTATCTAATGGCACATCTTATATAAAGTTTTTGTGCAAAATTATTTTCTAGGTTATATTTTATGACCAAAAAACAAGGGACTTATGAACTATATTTTCCATTTGGCGTTATGTACATAGTGGTGTATGTACATATGTCTTCTGAATTCATATAATAGGTTAATAAAAGAAAGATATCAACCAATCGTAATTATTAAATATTAAAAAATAAGTAAAGAAAATTACCTGCTTGTACTTTAATATGTAGTAATAACATAATATAAAATCATCGCTAATTTGTTGTAACATATATAAAATCTAATAACAAATATAAAATTGCTGATATAAAATCAAACAGTTTCATGTTTGTTTTTTACTCTATGATACAGTTGGCAATCAATTGTTAGACTAAATGCAGATGCTGGGTGCTGAAGAAATACAGATTATTACTCTTGTTGTGTTTAAACTTTTTTTGTTAAGTTGGTAAATATTCGTTTGCTACAATATTAATTCAATAAAATGCTTAAGCGCCTAATAAAGAGAATGTTAACTTTTCATGTGTCAAAACAAATCCAGTTTGAGTTTTTATTTGCATTACAAGTAATACTGTACTAATTTATAATGTGTGTTTATTTAATAATGTATAAATATATGTTTTTCCGCAAGGTTCATGAGAATATTTATATTAATATTGTCCTTATTTTGCTTTAATGTCGTCCTTTTTCACCTCCAAAAGTCCCCCTTTTTTGCGTCTTTGTATTAGGTTGAATGTATCCCTTTGATTGGGGGGGGGGGGGTGTTGTGGGTTGTAACGCTCTTCCATTACATATTCCATACACATATTCCAGGTATATTTTAATTTGCGTTAAACTGCGAGTATAATCGTAGTCGAACAATGTATCGTAGTTCAGTTGTTTTTTAATATTTTTGACATTTTAAATATAACAGCTGACAGAAAAAAATATACGCTTTGTAATTTTTTGGAATGACGAATCCGTCTGCGACCCGTAGTGGTTGACAAATACAACACAGACACTGTCGCTTCCACACTTCCCACGCCTCGTTTGAGAGAGACAGCTAGTACTTCATGCAAACAGTAAAATGCCTTTCCGACCAGATAACGTCTAAGTTTTCAGGAGTGTAGGACCAAAGTAAAGAATTGAATTTTTATAAATTAATGTGTAACTTCACTTTCTCTATTTTTAAATAATTTTAGTTTATATTGATAATTGGTGTAATTCAAAAAAAGTCAATGTAATGATAAATAAATGTAGATGGGAGTGTTAAGATGTTACATGACCGAAAATATTTTAAAACTCTTAAAACGTGATCTGAGACCCCAGACAACCAGAAAGTCCACGCAGAACAACAATTCTGGAGGAAAAAAAATTTTCGAGAACATATCTCTGTCTAGACTCAAATATTTCACCGTAAGCCTACCCTGAGTATCGTGGGCGACAACGTCAAAATCTTTAATTAAATATAAACATAATAATAATTCTTATTGGTCTGAACAGTCACTGATCTCGAACAAACAGAAGAAATAGCGGAAATTGTGGATATATTATGATGGAACCTAGATTTAGATGAACATATTATATTATTGGTTTCAAGAAAGTAGTACATTACAAAAAGGCACAGTAGATTTAACGTTATTCCCAAATGCACCATTAAAAAAATTATCAATATTTCGATATTGGCATCAATCTATCAAGGTTAACATTAAAGTTCTTTATGATTGAGGTAGTTTTAGTAATCTAAAAATTACTTGAGAAAACAACCAGAATTATTGAATGTTTTAAAAACGAATCAAGTAAGGAGATAGCTTAAAAATATATTTTTTGATTAGAGAGAAAGACAAAACAAAATCTGTTGATACCTGTAACAGTTTTTCTAAACCTGTAACCGAAAAGATGATCTAATATGGCATTAGAGTCTTTGTTAAGACTAGTAGAATGACATTAAAATCGCCAACAAACAAAATAGATTTATTTATTCGTGTACTTTCATTAATTATTACAAAAGTTATTTACCATGATTAGCTTCTATGATGTAAAATTTCACTCTCGCTGATGACTTAAATAGTAAACAAGTAAGGCCGTAAGTATTTTTTTATTTGATAAAGTAAAGAGGGAAAAAACTTTGGGTCAATTTCTTTTATTACATATATTTGCCTTCATGACAATCTAGTAATTATTTTAAAAGTATTAAATGTCATATTATTTGTCGGTATGGTAGTATGCGGAGGAACATAAAATCTGCATTATCAGAAATAACATAATTTATTTGACTTTATCTGAAAATAACTCGTTATTATGACGATTTGTTCTTGTTTTCTGTTTTCTACAAGGAAACTATGTCGAGCCACTATGTCCCCTTAAACAAATAGTAGATAGGGAAAGAGTGGCCTTCTTTTCGCCATCGCATGATTTCGGGAGACAGAAAAAAACGGATTGTCACTATAACATTTAATTTTCACAGTAAGTCAAACAAAGTCTGTTATTTTTAACAATGTAGGGTTTTAGATCGCTGGTACGAAAATGTCTTCCAAAAATACTGCTAAACAGTAATTATTACTTTCACTATATAAGTGTATATTTCTCTTTGAATACTTACCTGAAGTCATAAGTTAATTAATGAAATATAAACATGATTAAGAAGGTATTTGGAGCAGGAAAGAAAAAGGGCAGTAAATTGGTAAAACTGTGCTGGATGACAACACACTCTTTTTATTAAATACGTCTTTAACGGGTTTATTAATTAATTAAAATGTTATTCATATCGAATGTTAAAGGGAAATTAGGTGTAAAATATCGTGATGAAAGATATCTCCAGCGTAAGATATCTCCTTGAGATAAAATTCAAGATTTTGTCGCACATAAACTTTACCTTTATTTGTAGTTTAACCATAAATTGTACATGGTTGTATTTAATCTTTAAACTGTTTTACAATTTTCAATCACATACATACAGTTTGAAACACAAAAAAAACTATAAATTATACTGCGATTATTTTCAGTCAGAAAAAAGTTTTTTAACTGATTAATTGAAATCTAAGTTAAAAACACTCTAATTGCTATTTTTTAAATTCCAAAATTGAATCCACATATATATTTAAGGTTACCTCTGCCAAAAGCAAGGAACAAGTGAATGCACCTAGAATAGTGAAGAATAAAGAATTTTATTTGCAAAACACATACAGCGTCTTGGGTCCCAAAACAATACAAATAATTCATCGTTGGGTACCCATCTTTACTCTAAACATCTTCTTAATACTAATACCTTATAATTTACAAAACGAACAATATTTATGGCGACAGTACTTGTAGCCATTAACAAAGGAAAGTACAACTAGACTACAGACAAAGCAATTACAAAAATTGCATTAATTACAGCATATAATATATACAATCTAAACATGTAATATTCAATTAAATCTACTGAAAAATGTATCACAATATATTACCAATAATTACAAAAAAAAAAAACACACACACACACACACAAACACACACACGTATTATTAATATATTTGATATACATAGTGATATAGTTGAAATAAATTTTTATGAAATATTTCATAGAATAACACATAAGAGTAGTTTTGGATTGGATGGTATAAGGAGCATTTTACTTTCAAAAATAATGAAATAATTCCATATAAAAAGATCCCCGGAAATGCTTTTTTACTGATTAATAGCCAACAAAATATTTCATCCACAATTTAGTAACCGAGGTTAAATTATCATTTGTTGAGAGTTTGGTAAGAGGGATTTAGAGACGAATTCATTTCTTTCTAATGGCTGTTGACATGATAAATTGAATAGAGTTTGTTCCATAACTGTATCTCTCTTATTGTTTAAGATGTACCACGAGTATGTAAAACACAAAAAAAGAGCATTCGAAAAACAATTTTTTATGTTTAACGTACAATCAATTTATTTAATAGGTAACAAAAACATAAATTTTTACAGAGAGACTTGTAGACAATTTAATACTTAAGGAAATTATGGACAATAAGGCAACTACAAGGAAATAATAGTTTTAAAATTAAATTTTACTACCACCACTTTACCTTGCAAGAAATAAACGTTTTGCAGTATTGTATGTAATAAACATGTAGTTAATTCCGCAATTTAATTAAAAAGTCGGTAGATATATTTGTACCATTGTTGTACTGTATTTACAAAAAGTCTCTTAAACAGGGAGTATTTCCTGATGAGTTTAAAATTGCTGTAGCTTTACCTGTGTATAAGAAAGTGTATGACACTGATTTGTCATCATCTCGCCCAATATCGCTTACCAGTACCAAGTTGTTTTATACTTAAACTAAGGAAATGCTGCTAAAGTACAATACTTTAATTTATTTTCAACAATCAATATGGTTTTTTACTAAGCTGCACCACAAATTCCATCACTCCTCTTACATTAATTCTTGCTATTTATTTTGTTTAAAAAAAGCATTTGACTTTTTAGGTATAAATATCAATACAAACATGTAAGAATTATGGAATAGAAGGCTCAGGTCTTGGCTATGTTGACTCTAATTCGAAATGGGTAATCGATATAAGATATTTGGCCAGAAAATGAGGAAAATAAATAATTTTTTATATCACATGAAACAATTTATGACAAATAAATTTATATGGCCAATTATATAATGTCTTGGTTTGAGAGTACATTGTGACACGGTATCATGCATTATGGTAGCACTTATATATTATAACCTGTGGTAATGTGTCATCGGAATGTCTTACGCATAATTTATAGTATTACAATATGGATAGAGTAAGCTATTTTTTTAATGATAATAATAATCTTTATTTTGATCAAATTTTCTAGTTAAATGCATTGATGTATATGCATAAGCATCTGCAGAGATTTCCTATTAAAATAACATATAGAGAGACAAGATCTGTTCAACTCAACTGTCTGCATATACCAAATTATTTTGAAGAAATTTCTAGACATCAATTTTCCCATCTTGGCCGAACTTTGTTCAATAAACTTGTTATTATATATGGCAACAGTATATTCTTTGAAGGTAAACCTAAATTCAAGATGGAATGTACAGAATTCATATCATAAGATACACATACACACTGTGGTTGTAGATCATTTGTATATGTATGTGAATGTATGGGTATATTATTGTTAGTTATAGTTTTACATTGTTATATATTTGTTATTTTGCCATATAAATATATTTATTACACTGTTGTTATTAATATATTGATATCCCGAAATTATCCGTTTGTATTAATATTTAAATCTTAAAAACTTGTTGTTAACAATCTTCTGTCAATCTGTTATATTATATAATTAAAAACGTTCTGTTATGTTTGCTCTTTGTCAATTTTTGATGGTGTGCTGTTGCACGTATTTGTTGTATAGGTTAATTTTATTGTACTAATTTGTGGTCGATAGTGATACCTAAATTATTTTTCATCGCTGCCACTTTTAGATTTTGGCTGAAACAACTATTTTCATTGTGGTAAAATAAGTAAACACAGTCAATAATATTAAATATGAGAGAAATTAAAGTTATTTACGAGAGTTTATTACTAGTTTTCTGTCATGTCCCCATCTAAGGATTATATTATAGTGAGAAGAAAAATTATCCTGCTAGAAAAAAGTCTTTATGGACCATCATAAGTGCTGTTTTATCTGAGTACATACAAAAATTCCCATTAAAATTTTGTTTGGAAATACTGCTTACACATACTTAATAAAATTGGAGCCAAAACACTACCTTGTGGGACTCCCTGATTGGATACTCTGTAAGAACTATATTCATTGGCTATTTTAACAGAAAATGGTCTGTTTACAGGTAATTGTGAACCACTTTAAAATTCAGGCTTCAATTCCAATATTATTTAAATTCACCCAGCAGTATGTCGTAGTTAAGGGTATCAAATGCGTTTGAGGAATTGACATAATTGGCCAAACTTGTTCTCTGGAGATTAAAAAATAATTAATGACATTTGTTAAATTAAGTACCAAAGTTTTTGCCGTTTTATTTGTTTTAGAAACCATGCTGATTTATAAAAAAATATTAATTTTCTTCCAGGTATTTATTAAAATAGTTCAATATCTAATACCTTCAAGCTTTGGCATCTAGACGGGTTGTAAGCATTAAGGTAAGAGACACACACACACACACACACACACACACACACACACACACACACACACACACACACATATATATATATATATATATATATATATATATATATATATATAAAATATTTCCAAAGAAAAAAGCGGAAGCTTAATGTGAAGACAGCATATGGATGTTGATCTTCACACAGTAGTAGAATAATATTAAAAAGAGGAATAAAACGATTTTGAGGAGTTACTGCAGGGGACAATGGGTTCTTGCCTTTCACTAAAAAGTGTTGTCAGAAAGGTTTGGTGAGTTTGAAAGTTTTAATGATTGTGAAGTGAACATTTCAATGCAGAGGTCCTTGAAATGGCCGGATCAGAAAGACACTTGGAAAGATGTGCTTTAAGGAATCGAACCTCCAAAAACAAGTTTCTAAGCGTGTTTTTTTCAGTCCCAGAACTTGACCGTGTATGGTTCTGTTAGCTGTCATGTGAGCATATATTGAAACTTCACATCCAGTATTTTATTTGTAGTGTACCAGTATGGTTTTAAATATTAATTTCAAAAATATTTAGGTTAATTTAGTTTAAAATCAAACGTTAGTTGGTAAACGGTCAGAGAGAATACATTCTCTGATTAAAACGAAAAATATTTTACAGATATCTTTTGTATGATTAAAATAAACCTCTAAGTTATTTAGAACCAAGTTGGACTATTTTATTACCTGAGTGTTACTTTACCCCATTACAATGACTTGGCTTACTTACTCATATAGTTTTATACTTGGAATAAAGTAACCTCCTCTATGGGGTAACTTTCTCCCAAAATAAAAAAAAATATAATTAATACGTAATGAACTGAAGAACATGAACTGTAAGAACAGTTTCTTTAAATATTCAAAAACGTTTCAAAGCAGTAGTTGTGCACGGTAGCTATGGTTTAGTACATAGTTTAGAATATATTCAATTCAGTAACAAAAATAACAACAGTTCCATTACAATTCCTCATACAGGATCAGATGACATGGCTTCGTTGTGGGAGTGATAGGCTCTCTGATTCTGGGGTGGGTGCAGGGGGAGCCCAGCGCTGTCTCTCTCCTGAAGCAAATGCCCAGTAGAAGAGAGCCCCCACGAGACAGATGGCGCTGTTAACGTAAAACACGTACTGCCACTGCTCCAAACTCTACGGTAAACCACATTCAAATTTTTAAAATATTCTAAGAATACGATTGGGGGAACTGGGCATAGACAGATCCTCATTATGTTCTAAAGAAAAAATTACACAATTATAAGTGAACATACGTGTGTTAGGAGGATGATTTTGGGTGAAGAAGAAGGGTTGAAATAAAATTGATGATAAGACATTTGAAGGATGAATGAGTACTGGAATGCTGCTTAATTTAGTTATTTTTGCATAAGCTAACATGGTTTTTCTGTACATGCATAGGCTACATGATAATAATTTCATTTATCTTTATTAGTTCTAGACCAAGTTTCTCTTGACTTATTGTGAGAAATTGTTTCCTGTCAATCAAATCCTTAGCCACTATATAACATTTGGATATTACATCCTATAAACATAGGCGTACCCAGTGGAGGTCTCTGATTGATTTTCTGTCAAGAGGTGAACCCATTAATGTAGAAAGGTATTGCGAAACCTTCAGAAAGCTAAAGCGGGCAATTTAAAACAATGTTCCGTAACGAAATTGTGTTGCTCCATGACAATGCTCGGCCCCATACCGCTGGTGACACTCAAACATCAGTTCTACAATTTCGTTGGGAGCAGTTCGATATCCGCCCTACAGCCCGGACTTGGCACCGTCTGACTACCACTTGTTCCTGCATATGAAGCGCGAGCTATGCGGCCAACGCTTTGAAACCGACGATGAAGTGATAATTGCCATAGAGTCGTGGCTACATTCGTTGGCGGGAACTTTCTATGAAGAGGGTATAGACAAATTGATCACCCGCTACAAGTGTTTGAACATCGGTGGAAACTATGTCGTAAAATAGTTTGAGGTTTGGACTTTCGTGTAGAAATAAAATGGTGTTGACAAAAATAGTTTTACTTGTTTCTTTAAAAGATAAACGTTACTTACTTTCTGAACACGCCTCGTATGTATTACCATAACACATGATACAATAAAAATAATCATAATGTGGGATAGACTAACCCTTTCTGTCATGAAGTAACTCGTAAGATATGGAATCAGAAAGCTGAGAACGGATGCAAATGTGTTGGAAAGTCCCATTAGAACACTGGCATGCTGAGGCGCTATGTCCAGGTGGTTTACACTGAAACACAAGGACAACTATTAGTTTTGTGAACAACAAAACACAAGTTGAAAATAAAAGATCAACTTCGCCTTCTTACAACTAAAAGTAAATAATACGTCTTTGGAAACTACATTCCTCTTTCAAGGCTATATCTCACGCTAAATTTATAATATAATATGCACTCATGAACACTGAAATAAATACTGGTAAATTTTAGGTGGGTTTATTCTTCTACACTGGCTAAGACGGTACTCGAAGATAGAGAAATCATAATAGTAAATCCTCATCAGATTGCGCTGTACAGGGGCACTGACTAATAATAATATTGGGGGTCTTTCCAATCTACATCTAAATTTTTTGATAAAAAAGTGTGAGTTTTAAAGGTTTTTAAGCATTTTAGAGTCATCATTCAACATTAGAACCCCGAAAACTCTCGATTACTCGACACTCCAGGAAACTAGAGAGGATTCACACATTTTTGGCTTTGAAAAAAGTAACAAAACATAAACATGTACGGTATTTTCCTAACAGGTTCATTTAATTCTAGTAATAAATATGCTTATTCTGTAAAAGAGTGAATATATAGCTCCAAAAAGACTGAAATTATATTTAAATAAATTCTAAACTATAATTAAAAGAATAAAACATAAAATAATGCTAGCCTGTTGCACATTAATATCACTTTGATTAATAAGTTAAGTAGATAATTTAAGTTTACTTTTAATAAGGCTCAGGGTTCATTAAATAAAAAATATCTAAAGCTTTAATATAAATAATAAGGGTAATACATTACGTGTAATACTTTCATTCAAAAAGTATGTAAATAGTGGGTATTAATTACATCCCATATTTATTAAAGTATTTGAAAATAACTAATTTATTTCTATAGAAAACAGTACTAAACTAGCACTAATATTCTGGAACTGAAAGTTTAACATTCTGTATGTATTTAATTATCTGGTCAGAAATCCAATTCATCAAAATCATCTCGGTGAGCATGAAGAACAACCAAGTTATTGAATTGCTTCTGTCCCATTGTTGACCGGAGATATGACGTCAGATGTTTAATTAAGGGCGCTAAATGGCCGTTATAATTGGAACTACTTAAATAAGCTTAATACAATTCACTATTCCACATAACAATTCTCTAACTACAGGCTCCAGAGTAATGTACTAACAAATATCACCATTTAAGACCAGTTATTTTGTATTATGATTTTTCAATATTTGCTTTTTCCTCTGCTTACTAAAAGCAAGCATCCTCATTCAACTTCAATGACTTATGTAAGTCCAGTTGATGGACACCGCTCAGTAATGAAAGATTGCACAGTTTTACAAATTTCAATGTAAATAGCTCTGTAGTATACTACTTTCGGTTTAGAAAGTGTGTGGTGAGCTGACTTCAATTTTTAATTCTTCTTTGGTATACATCGATTCCAAGGAAGCAAAGAATCATTATCTTCAATGTTGTGTTGCGTGTTGTATGTAAAACCATCACATCTTCCATTCAATATACAAATTAAGCCCTCATATTTTTGGACCAATTTTGTTTAACCTTTACATAAATAATTTAGTGCTCACTATAAACCACGAAAATACCGTTATGTACGCTGATGATATTGCCTTCATATTTTCTAATTACAGTACAGAAGAACTCGAAATTAACAGTAACGTAGTCTTATCACAGGCCTATCAATTTTTAAATAATCTGAATTTACATCTTAATTTCAAAAAAATACAATTTACAGAATTTAAAAAAATAATCATCTTCAGCCTCCATGTGTTGAAATAAACGAAGAAAAAATAGAACACCAATTATCAGTAAAATATTTGGGACTTCAGGTGGACGATGACTTGACTTGGCGATCCCACATAAACTTTGTGTATGCCTCTTTGTCTTCATCGTCCTTCCTGATCTCCCAGTTTGCAAAATATCGCCATGTTCAGTTATTAAAAATAATATACTTTGGTTTGATAGAGTCACGGTTGCGGTATGGGCTTCTTGTTTGGGGCTCGGCATCTCAGTACTTACTAAAAAGGGTTTTCGTTTTACAGAAACGAATTGTGCGTGTTGTGGCTGGCATATCTCGCAGAAGTTCATGCAGAAATGCATTTAAAGAGCACAGCATTTTGACCTTTCCATCTTTGTATATTTACGAGACCATTATCTATGCCAGGTTTCATTGTGCAAATGTAGTAGATGGAGCTGCTATACATGACCACAACACGCGAGCCCGAGTAGACCTGCGACAAACCCAACATCGCTCGGCTCTGGCGGGTGGACTGCCTCAAAATTCAGGGGCTAGGTTTTTTTGGAAGCTCCCTAGTCATTTAAAAAATATAACTGAAAAAAACAATTTTTAAAAAACAACTAAAAGAATACATATTAGAGGGTTGTTTTTATTCGGTTGGGGAGTTCCTAGCCTAAACTCTATTTTAATAATCATTTGTATTCTTTTATTATTTAATGTAAAATTAGTTCCTACTCAGCTTGACTTTCATACAAATATTGTATTTTTATATGTTATTTATTAATAATGTACTACTGACTTTTGTCATACATGTAATACATGTCTACGACAATAAAAAGATTGAAATTGAATTGAAATTGAAATTTTTTTCCAGATCAGCTACACTTAAAAGATGGCACTGGACTTTTTCGTTGACATCCACTACTGAATTCAATGCTTGCAATAAAACCGCGAAAAGAAATAATACTTATATTGTAACATTGCCTTAAGATAGCTTGCACATTTGTAATCTGTATCTGTTTTGTCCGCTGCAGACAATGTTTCAAAAAACTCTATAAGTTATTCAAAGTTTTTCAATATTCCCAAGATATTAAAAGCTCGGACAGTCCATCGAGTGGGTTGAAGTCATAGGCTAGCTTGATCGTTGGCGCTATCACACCGCAGTACAGTTGTTTTGCTAAAAAAGTTGATACAGCTAGTCAGTAATTAGTTACCAGAAGGCAGCCCAGGCGAACGTTGCCAGCCCTAAGGCCAGTACCAGACACAGTATTAGTGTGCAAAATAATGGAGATATTAGTTTTATGGATACTGTTTACTTACTTATGCTATCAATGGCTAATGACAGTTAATGTTGTTCTAAAGAAGTTGATACAGCTAGTCAGTAATTAGTTACCAGAAGGCAGCCCAGGCGAACGTTGCCAGCCCTAAGGCCAGTACCAGACACAGTATTAGTGTGCAAAATGATGGAGATATTAGTTTTATGGATACTGTTTACTTACTTATGCTATCAATGGCTAATGACAGTTAATGTTGTTCTAAAGAAGTTGATACAGCTAGTCAGTAATTAGTTACCAGAAGGCAGCCCAGGCGAACGTTGCCAGCCCTAAGGCCAGTACCAGACACAGTATTAGTGTGCAAAATGATGGAGATATTAGTTTTATGGATACTGTTTACTTACTTATGCTATCAATGGCTAATGACAGTTAATGTTGTTCTAAAGAAGTTGATACAGCTAGTCAGTAATTAGTTACCTGAAGGCAGCCCAAGGAAATGCTGACAGTCCTACGATCATTACCAGACAGAATAACACAGCATTAACGGAGTGTAAGTGTCCTGCAAGGAACACAAATATCGCCTGAATTATGAAGGCACCGCAGTTGAAAACTTTCCGCACCTATAACAAGAAGAAACCTACCATGTAGTATTATTATAACGGTCAATAAACTAAGTTAAGGCATCCGATGTTGTAATAACATGTTCCGCCGTGCCGGCATATTGTTATATCTTGTCTTAACTTGCAAATTTGTATCTCAAAACATTAACATAGTATACAGAATGTATCCAACATGTATTCTGATATATTTTCTGCCTGTGGAGATGTGTTCATACTGCATACTGTATGGAGACTATTTGCAAATAATTTGGATACAACGTTACGATTGATTCTGGAAACAAAATACAATGTTTTATGTCGACCGACCAATTAAAATGCATGGACACAAGATACGAGTTTTCCATCTCAAATCTGCGTGTGTGGACTTATCTGTGAACAAAAACGTAGCGTAATATCACATATAGTTTATCATGAAATAGTTTATAACTTATAGTGGATTCAAAAATTAATGACGTAAAAACAAATAGGTCAGAATACTACTGATTTGTACTTCAATGCGGAAAACGGAAATGATATAAATTGACTTAAAAAAAAGAAAACAACTGTTGGTTTAAAATTATCGTTAGAATCAAATCTCAACAAAACTATTTAAAATATTTACAAATTTTCTATCTGAGAGACGACATAAAGATACAGAAAATCTTCGAGCAAAAAACGACAAACTTAACAATGAATTGGCTCAGATACAGCTTATACTTGATGACCAAAGGTTCATTGAAACTTCTTCCTTAATTGTCGCCTTCCATAGGTAATGATGCGATTCCTACCTCTAACAGCTTTGACGATTTATCATGCTTGATGACCACGATTTGAACAGCTCAGCATCTATCCTAGAAAATAATAAATTTAAGGAACACTCACATAACAAAATAAAAAAAGAAAAATTAAAAAAGAAGCCATTGACAAATAAAATATAAATTAATCTGTATAGTGACAGCCCATGGATGCAACATGTACCACCTCCTCGAAAGAGAATTTGCCTCTATATCTTTCACGATAAAACCATCAACGATAGAACCTGGTGCTCCTCTAATTGAAGTGGTGAAAGTAGTAAAAAGTTCAATCGTCAACATTGAATAACTATTGTTGTTATAGGATGTACAAATTATGTGTCCAGTTGTAGTAATGGAGGCAAAATAGTGACTGCAAACTCTGCTCTGCTGATCTCTGTCGCTGATTTCTCTGTTTTCATTAGACGGGTTAATTCTAAAACTAAATGTTTTCCTAACTTAGAAATAAGTGTAAAAGTGTTAAACTTTGGTAATTAAAATGCGGATCCAATTTAATTTTTCTGGGATCCAATCAGAAAAAAAACAATCCGGACACTAGCCCCACAAACATTGCACATCTCAACTGTATGCTTTCGAAAGAGAGCTGGAGGTTTCTAAATGTCTTAGATTCCGTACAATAACAATTTTAAAAGTTTGAAGATCATTTCAATTTTAATTTGAACGTAAGCTACCCTTCAATTAAAATCCTAGAAGTTCTGTACAGGGGAAGCCATAACTTGTACAGAGAGCAGATACATGGTCTACTCATGGGTTAATCTAGAGCTTCATGGAGGTGTATCGGAACATGGGACTGTTGCTAGGACTTTATCTGTCTCAGTGAGCACTAGATGACGAGTGATTTTCAGAAGATTTCTTCAAAGAGAGACATCGGATAAGGTTTTTCTAGTACCATCAGTTGAAACCATCACACCAACACTAGTGAACGCCACTTCAGCGACAGCAATTGCCAACATCATTACAAATCTGACTGACTGCCAGGTTTCTGTGATCAACACAGCGATCTCAGACCACTATGACCAACAGGTCGTCATCGATGGTCACAAACCAAACACGGGATCCAATCAGAAAAAAAAAACAATCCGGACACTAGCCCCACAAACATTGCACATCTCAACTGTATGCTTTCGAAAGAGAGCTGGAGGTTTCTAAATGTCTTAGATTCCGTACAATAACAATTTTAAAAGTTTGAAGATCATTTCAATTTTAATTTGAACGTAAGCTACCCTTCAATTAAAATCCATCCAAAAGCTAAAATGAAGAAGTGAAATGGGATTACCACATGTATCCTTATTTCAAGAGAATAAATAATACTTCTCTCCTAATAAATAAGCACTAAAATGATAAATTCAAACACTGTTATCAAAATTATAAGCGAATTTATAGAAGGAAGATCAGAGCTGCTTAAAGCTTATGATGTAACCAAAGGTTTAATCGCGGAAAAACGTATCAAAACTGCGTGGGCCATAATCAACAATAAAACAAATATTTAATAACAAACATAATGACTACAGATTCGAAGCGAACTAATCAGCGATGCAATCAGAGTCGCTTATGAGTTCATCACATTTTTAATCGCCAGTGTTGGCACTGACCAAGGACTTAGTCGTTATCAGGGTCAGCCACTCCCCCCACTTATACGGAGCCAAGCTGCTTCCATGGTTCTCGTTCCAGCCACAGAGGAGGATATTTCCAGAATGATAAATTATTTTCGAACAAATAGGCCGAATGACTGAAGTAGTGTTCAAAACATTTGTTGAGGCCACTTGAACATTTGATATATGTCTCTTTTAGCTCTGGAACATTTCCTTCCTCTCTCAAAGCAGCCAAAGTTACCCCAATTTTTAAGTAGGACGTTCCCAAATCCGTTCAAAATTACCGCACGATCACAATTCTACCAAGTTTCAGCAACGGTATTGAAAAGGTTTTCCTCATTCGGCTTGAAAATTTCTTAGAAAAACACAACCTACTATTATCAAGTCAGTTCGATGTATGTTCGGTAATGGAAAGTCGAAATTTATGCAGTCGTGCGTCTAGTTGACATGATAGTGGAAGGATTTGAAAGTCAAAGAAATAAGCTTAGTGTTTTTCTTGACTTATCAAAAGCTTTCGACTGTGTAGATAATCATGCCAACTTAAGCCATATATTGGAGTATCACGGGATACGAGGAGTGCCACTTGGGTGACTCAAGTCATATTTAGTAGTGGAAAATAATATGTCCAAATTTCAGATACTAGTGATTTCAGATTTCACATCTCTCCCTCGGATTGGGACTTGGAGTTCCTCAGGGGTCCATCCTCAGCCCACTACTCTTTTCATTGTATGTCAACAATGCTGGCTCGTCTCTGCATCACAGCCAAATTGTCCAGTATGCAGATGACACAACTTTCTGTTTCAACGCAAAATAAATGAAACATAGAACTTGAAATGGTGAAATTCACGAAGCTCAAAAATACAATTCAGCATTTCAATGAGCTAAATTTTAAAACAAAAGATTTACTTAAAACAAATCCGACAAAATCTACTGGTCACCCTAGAAGAAACCGAGACTGAAAAAGTCTACTCAATAAAATTCCGTGGAATACACCTTGATCGAGGGTTGAAATGGGATTGTCACGTTGACAGCGTGTGTGCCAAATTGGCTACAGGCATTTATATACTGAGACAATTATCCAAAACTGTCTAATTCAGGTGCTAATGACGGCTTATTGTGGATTAATCTACTCACATCTCTCCTATGGGGTATCTTTGTGAGGTTGCGCAAACATAATTTTTCTTGATGTTTAATTCTTGATCAAAACCTGTCAGAATAATTGCAAAACTGCAAGTTATAGATTCGTGCAGACCAGCATTTAGAAATCTGAAACTGTTTACATTGCCTTGCCTCTATATTTTGGAGACATCTTTTTTAAGACAAAGTGCAGTCCTATAAGAAGTAGCGACATATACTCTTATATAACTAGAGGCAGAAATAACTACCGAACTGGGAGACACATAACGGTAGCTTATGAAAGTTTACATCTCAAGCAGTTCGGTTTGTCAACCAGCTACCAAATTCGATTAAAAATGCTGCGATACCCAATGCATTTAAATGCATCAAATGCGTAAACGTATAGACGAGTTTATGGATGACCACATTATTGGCTGACTGAAATTGGGGAAGAGTGGCATTCAGAATGAATTGAATTCAAATGTAGGGAATGAATGCTAAATTTTAGAGAGTAACCTATTTTTACGGTTGCGATAATAGGAATGTGTTATAAGCAATAACACATATTATTATTATGAGACTAACAGATGCTCGGAAAGAATGGCTATAACTTAAGAACTAAAAATACATCCTCTACCTTTTACGCCAAATGTATACATCCTAATGCGGGCTCTCAGGATCATATATTTGACTTGAAAATATGGGCGTGTATTTGTATTACTTACATTGTATGTATTTTACAATGACATTCAAACCGTGTCGTCCCCAATGAAGATATTGTGATTTAATTGACACGCATTTTTATAGAGGATATATTTACTGTGTATAAAACTACGAAAATTTTGAGACATGAAATTAGTAATTGTGTGTTTTTTTACCATGGCTGAGCGATGACGTCATCTATGTGCAATGCGCATAGACGATGCAGACCCTGGGCGATAAACAAATATAGGCAAACTGAAATAAGAACTCCAAGTTAAATATTGTTTACAAAGCACGATATTTCATTAGTTTGGTTGTGTAATTGGGGATTTTCATATACAAAGTGTGACAAAAACATGTTATAGCGATCGGTGATTAAATAATAAACGTACACGTATATAAATTGACGAAAATAAATCTATTTTGTATTTTTTTGTGATTTTAATGTCATCACTAGTGATAATAATGACTCTATTGCCATATTAGACATTCTTTTAGTATACAGTGTTAGTCAAAACTATTACAGGCATCTACCTGAGATTTGTCAAAGTAGACACGGCATAGGCAACATTTTTGTAAATCTTTCACTTAAAAAATTAGCCTTTTATTTAGCGGTTTCTTACAAGCAAATTATATGAAATTAAAAAAATAAAACTGATAATTTTTGTATAAAAATTATTGAAAAACATTGCAACATGAATATTGGATTAAAGTATTCAATGACAAATATGTTGAAAGAAAAATGTTTACTTTTTATAGCCTTTATCATAACATTAGAAATTTTAGAGTACATCAGGATGCGTATACATGTATTATATAGTACAGTCCCCATATAGAACATATACACAATGCAAGTGTTGACAATGCTCAATGTCCTGTCATAAACATCATTCTCATGCTTATTTGCTTACTTGAATCACAAACTAAAAATTTTAAAATCATCAATGTAATTCAAAATAAATGGAAACGCTAAGAGAGACAGTAATTTTAATGCATGATGTGGTTTCCCCAAATTATTTTGGCACAAGCCAAAATATATAACCTTTTCCTAAGCGCTTAGGTATATTATTTTTCACAGAAAATCTCATAATTGTCATATAAATAGGAAAAATATTAAACTAATTAATATGTACTGTACTACCATCCATTACAGTTGCAACAGTTTTACTTCAGGACCCAAGAATATTCGGACATAGTGTGCACACAAGGCTGCTTCAATTTTGATGACCGGTATAAAAATATTGTTCCAGAGTAAAACTTATAACAAAATACGGGCAACAAAAAGTATCCAATTTACTTGTGTGGTAGTGAGCACTTCTGTGTTCCTCAACCAGTCAGCCAATGTTCCAGCAACCACCATCAGGACAACCATCAGTAGATATGGCAGGAATGACATAAGCCCGGTTTCATCCATCCTGTAGTTGTATATATCTGTAATCAGAGGCGGTTTGAGTTCTAAAAGTAATCGTTCTCTCATTTACAAACACTACTACACTGCAAAATTATATGGTAATTAAGTTTTTACTACAATCTTTAAATTGAGAAATAATCTAGTTATCTCCAAGGTTTGAAGGTTGATATAAAGATTACAATTTGATATAAATTAATATACATAATATCATAAATTCTATCATTTCGCGCCTATTATTTGTATGGGTATTCTTAATTATAGTTATAAGGATACTTATAAGTAAACTGATTTGAACTCATTTCCATTATTTTATTTTGGCATTGCGTTAAATATGCATCTAAACGTTTTGAAACTTTTGTTATCTTGGTCTCCATATGACATTTTTTTAATTATTAAATACCTTTTTTGATTACGTAAAAATCATACTGCTCAGTGTGTCAATGCGCTCTGAGCATCAAACACGTTAGTTCCCACGTTTTATTTTTTGTTACCAAGGTTTTCAAGAGTATAAGCGGTTTCTTCATCCAAGTAACGTGTATTTATTCAAAAATGCTACAATTTTATTAGTATATCAGTATATTTATTCTTACATTTGTTTATGTTTGCTGTTGATAAAAATTTATTTGTCACAGTTCACATCAAATTCCATATGTCCCTTCTGAAAATATAAGACTGTATTTTAAAAGAACCATATTTAATTATTTTTTATATTTATTTCTTCAGTCTTGTATCTAATCATGTTGCTATTTTTATATATACAGGTTAAATCTAAGAAACTGAAATGTGACCCTAGCTTTGGTCAATTAAGCCATTTAAATTTAACATAATCTAAATCACTAATACAACCTCGGTTGAAGGAATTATTTTATTAATTTCATCGTTAAAAACAAATATTTTCTTCTTTAATTGTAATTAAACAGAATCCATTAACTAAATACAACTATGTAATAAAGTTGATACCTCTCAAGAACGTCGGCATCTCACCGTCCAGAGAGAGGCCAGTGCTCAGGCAGGTGTGAGCCACAACTATGGCCCATACAGGCATCGACGTGATGAACTTGTCCCAAGGATAGATAATCTGTATAACAGTCAAATGTTGCTCAATTCCTTGAAAAATGTGTTTAAAGTGTCCATAGACTTATTCTTATTCAAAAACATATTTGTCAGATATACATTTTTTGTACAATTACTTTGAAACATTAAAGTTTAGACCCAGAGCCCCTTAATTCAATGCTTCGGTACTACGAGTAGTTTCGGGATAGCAAATTTTATAATAAACATCTCTCGTTTAAAAAAATGCTATTTTAAAAGTGTGTACGGGCGTCTGTAGGAATGTAATTTCTCAAAAGACGAATATCAACAGACAAGAGATAGACATAGTAAAGACATCAACCATTACGTGTAGCCACCCCACGACAGTCAGTTCAGTATGTGTTGGCAACACTGAGCTTCAGGTCTGAGGCGATGAATGTGATGGCAGTCTGTATGCTACATTTTATATTCGGCTCAGTTTTTAGGTTTTAAAAACAACACTTATTGTACCTTATTACAATGTATTCTAGTACGATGATGATGATGTAATACATCAACTGCCGCCAAAACCTTTTCTTGTACCTCATTTATGGAGGTTGCTAATATTGTGCTAATGTCACAATGTGCTATTGCGTGTAATGTGCTGAGTATAAGGGACAAGCCTGTCACACAGGAGAACATTTATGTTCGCAATATTCAATAATATATCAATTTTGATAAAGAAATAAAATGTATAGACTGCATTAAAATTAGGCCTAAACTTTTCTAAAGAAGACTTTGTAAGCAAGCATACGTTGTCTAATTTTATAATGAATTAATTTGTTCCAATTGTACACTGCAAATACACAACAAAATTATATGCCATAACAGTTTCTATTACCGTAACCCTTCCAAGCTGGTAACACGTTTAAGATTAATACAAAAATGTAATTGAAAATGACAATTTTTATGTAAATTTAATTCATTAGATGGTAAATTGCAGCAGTTTGAGTGCCGGTTAAAATTAAAAAAGAAGAAGAATGTTAAAAACAATACCACGTCTTGCAAACAAGAATTTCTGAGATGCATGCAAATTCCAAGTGTATAGCAAATTTAATTCCTCACTGTTCTGTGAGGTGGTCAGACAAACATACAGAATGGAATGTGTACAATTCTCACCCAAACAGTGTAAAAAGAAAGTATGATGCAAAATGTAAAGTCGGTAGATTCCTGGATTGTTTTCAAAACAATATTTCGGATAATTAGGCTACATTTGCTACTGTGTTACTTCTTAAAATGCTAATGGTTGTACTCTGTTTAGTATTCATTACTATATTTTCTCGTTGTCATCATGGTTACTCGTAAGACATCCATTTAAATGTAGACATGTTTACTATTGTTAAGTCAAACCACATAGAGTGACATACATCATGATTTATGATTGAACTCGATGTAGAAGCTTCATGCAAACTATCAAGTCTATAGATCAGTTCGTTCACAAGATGTTATGAAGACAGGCAGACAGACAGAAATAAAATTTCTCCAGTTTCTCAAATGATAGGCTTTACCAATAAGAAACAATACCATTACCTACATGTTTAGGAATAGAGTCATTAGGTCCACAATCAAGATTATCTCTAAGGTACTTTAGTTCCTCTGTGGAGATGTGAGGATCGTCTTCCGGTTTGTCCTTCACCACAATCCACCAAACAGCACACCATATTAACCCGACTATACCTACAAACATTAAACATTATAATTAAATGCTATCATAAATATGATACGGTCTAAATTTTGTATGTTTGTGATACATACTTTGATTAGAATAGAATTTTGCTTCACTTAGACAAGTATGCTACAGTTTGAGATTTACAAAAACAGCTATAAAGTTAGTAAATTTGTTATTAATAAAAATTCTGTTAGTATTTTTTAGTTGTGTATATCGTTGCTTCCTTGTAAAATAGTCATCTTAATTATGTCAACATTGAAAATAAAATTATAAATTATCTCCCAAATTTCTTATCTGTTATTTCTATCTTATATATTAATCAATATTCTTTCTTATCTTATTTAAAAAAAGTAAAAATAAATTATGTCCTATTTTTCTGTCAAGATTTACATACCTTAATGATCAATTCCAGGACATCTGTTGTCTATTACACATAAACGGTCTGCCATAGCTCCAATGTTTTATCTTAAAGTAAAAATAAATCCTCAACTATTTTTCTCCGATTGTATTTGAACATCAGATGGTTGTTCATGACAATGTGGCGTGAGTGACATGTGTCATATCTGACTCCTTACAACAACCAAAACCTGGTTCAATGAAATAAATTCATAAAGCTGAGCCAGAGAACCTTCTTAGCCAGCAATTCTCTGGGTTTGTTTTGTTTAAGGTTTTATGTGTGTAGGATTCCAAACCTACACTTAGGAAATTAGTGAACTTAAAAAACGAAAGGAATATCAGTTGTTGAACTCACCTGTGACGTAGAAGATGTACGACCAGCCTAGGGTATTGATGATGAGGCGGAAAACTGGGTCATTGACTACAGTACCAAAATATCTGCCCGCGAAGGCGATGGTAACCAGGCGAGCCCGCTCCTGGGGAGGCGCCCATCGAGACCAGACGGCGATAATACTCGGGTAAGTGACACCCTGACACAGGCATGAAGATCAATTCACAGGAAATTATAGAAACTCATTTGGGGAGACTTATAACTAATTTGAACTATTTTATAAATTGGAAATGTGCTGTAAATTAAAAAACTATAGAGTCTTCTTTGTCTTTAAAACTTATTTTCCTGAATTCTTAGGGGTCGAAATATGGGGGTTTCGTTAAAACGAAGAATGTACGTTTCTCGGTTCAGCATCTCAGACGGGGGTGGTCTGTCTCACCCAGTATACTGGTATTGAGCAAACTCCCAACTTGATGGTGATTGTGGTGGTCAGGAGTGTGACATTTAGAAATGTACAAGATATAACTTAACCCCATTGGGTACTGAATGCAGGTACTATTTAAAATTTATGTTAGGTAATAAAATGGCATTTTCCTGGATCTTAAACGTTACATTTATGACTCTAACAATTATATTAAACACATTACAGCACAAAAATAATGTCTTTCTATTAAACTTAAATGAATAGTCCAGTGAAAATAATACGTAATTCAAAACTTGGTGGATACTCTCCAGACTCTGTCTTAACACCCGTGAGCCCTCACCTGACGTCTGGGGGTGGGCACGGACCAGGTGGTGAATCATGATATAAATGATGTCATTAGGGCGTTATTTGAATAATTTATTGCATATTATTGTAACAGAGTAACATAATTAACTTTTTTTTTTCGGATCCATCCATTTGATTTCATCGCAAGGTAATTTTTGTGACAAAGCCCAACCTTAAAAATTGTTTTCATCGACATACGACAAATAATTTTCTGGCTTGGTATCGGAAAAATATTTGAAATATCCGTTATTCGTTTTTACATATATTTTTATAGTGAGTGAGTTTTATATACACTGAGTTTATGTCAAATTATACTCACCAGTATGCACCCCTCTCCAGTATATTAGAACTGGTTAGGGGGTAAGCAGATGTATGCTTATCAACATTATTGGAAACCTGGCAACTTAGTAATAGAAGTGAGGTTTATATACAATCAGTTTATGTCAAATTATGAAATCGTTTATGGCAATGTTAGGATTTCACTTCAGTGTTAACAAACTGATAACAGTTTTTACAACATAAACTAATGTAACCTGACATACCTCAAAGAGACCCTCCATGAATCTGATGGCTATCAGTATGTTGGCCACGCCTATGTTGACCAGAAAAGGCGTAACAAGAGAAAAGAGTGCTGATAAGGCTACCGCCACACCGAACACTCGACTGCCCCCCAGACAGGCACCTAGCCACCCTCCTAGAATCTGAGTGGCGGCATTTCCGAAGTAGGGGGCGCGCAAAATATTGAATATTTCCATGATATTCCAGGTGATGTCTACTTTCTGAAATCATAAACAACCAAAAAATGATTTATAACTAGATACATATTTATATAAGTACTTGTGTCAATTTGTTATGGAATGGTTTAATTACAGTATCACACATTAAATTGTTACTGATCCTATTGTAAAATTGTAAAAATATTTTAATAACTTTTGTGATACAATAATACGGAAATACACGTTATGCTAATAAATTGACATCCTCCACTATTGCATTATACATCATACATAAAATCTATTTTAGATCTTTGTTGCGTATGATTGAAAATCTAATTAAAATGTCAGTAATAAACTTTTCTGTAAGGTGGCAAAAGATCCAATTCGTATAGCAAAAAGAAATGTCTAAAAATGGTTTGAAGGAGCCCTTTGGAATGAATCATGAGTATTTTGCCAAGTAACAATCTTACAGTTTAAATCCGGATAAAAAAGGCAAGTGCCTATTTTATAAATTATTCCTAAGCCTGAAGATTAGCCACCTAACAATCCTGCAACGCAAATCCAAACGATCAAAGACTAGTACCCATCTTACCGTTTATTGCTCAATCTGAAGGCTACCTAACTAACAACCCCGGAACGTAAATCCGAAAAAACAAAGACCAGTACCTAACTTATCATTTATTCCACAGTCTGAAGATTAGCCAAATAACAATCCCGTAATGCAAATCTGGACAAAACACCTTACCTTATTGTTGATTGCTCAGTTAGAAAATGAACCAACTAACAACCATCCCGTAATATAAAGCCAGACAAGAGAGAAATAGTACATATCATACCATTCATTCCTCAATCTGAATATTAGCCAACTAATAATCCCGCAATGTAAATCTGGACAAAAGAGGACCAGTTATCCTATAATTCCTCAATCCAAATCTCATATAATGAAGAGTTTGAATATCTGTAATACAACTTACATCTCGACCCAAAGTTATATAGTATCTTATAGTAATATAGCCAGCTCTAATTTCATAACATGGCCTGTACAGTGCAGATTCTCTATAGCCATCATGCGAATTATATCTCGTTCCAAAGCTGTATAGGATACTTTTATTTTAATCTAAGGCCCATAAAGCGGATTGTACTCCTCCAGTTTTACTCTATTGCTTTCTTTAAACTTTTTTCAAAAAGGCCATGAAACATAATTCGAAGACTTCAACATTTAAGAATGTTCCTGGAGCTTCTATCCTTAAATATCTCTAAACATCCTCTTCCTTTTTAAGAAAAGAATCCTGTCTCACACATATTTAATTTCGTACCTCAACATAGGACACTACAAAATTGTATCTCCATCACTGGTTGTGATGGCTGATGGCTCACCTCCACAACTGTTCCGTTGCCCAGGGTGACATTGTAAGGAGTCATCATGGTGTTAATAGCGTGCATGAAGTTCACCCTGAGACTGCTCACGTTTAAGAAACCCAGGAACGCGAGGAATGTTACTAGGTGACGTCTTCTCTTCCAGAACATACATCTGTGTCCCTTGTGACTGCAATACAATTTAATTAAATTGTGTTAAAGTAATATACCTTAAAAATAAAAAAATATTTTTATTCACAAGCTGAGATGCCGGTTTAACTTGTAATGTATTTTAAAACTTTGATATTTGCACTGTTCCAAAATATGGTAAACATAATCAATACTCATATCATCGGAAATCGAAGATCAACACTAGAAAATATGATCAACCTCCTCCGCTCTTAAGCAGCTCACGGACCCGGGATTATCACTTGATCACAGGATCAACGACAGGTATTCGCAAGCCCGTATTTAGGCACGTGCTATTCTGCGCTCACGCATACATTGGCAAAATTTGTGGAGAGGGGTGTTTTAAATATAATTGTTCATATCTATAATAAAATGTTTATAAGGCGTTAAAATAAATTCAAATACGTTCTGTTATATTACTCAAGGATCATACCATTATAAGGTTGTTTCAAATAGAACGGCGCGCGCATCGAAACGTAAATAGGTGTTTGTATGTTCTAGATGTTCTAGCGCCGCTTTCCACCCTAATACTTTCGGATAACAAAGTATAGATACCCGATTTTGATCATTAACCACGAACCGACGAATAAATGTACATTAACGGGAGTCACATTAAAATTTTACTTGTTTATTTCTGATTAATACATTTAGAGCAGATAATTTACAAGGAATGACATTTACTTGTTACTATCGGAAGAGCTAAGGAGTTATAACGACTTGGATTGTAGATATTAATATTCAGACATCCAAGACGATATAAAATATTTTTTGATTAGTAAGCTCCGAGTGAATATTCAGTAAAATTTATTATTAGATTTTTAAACTATTAAATATTATCTGGTTTGTCTTAAGGGGAGATGTACGCCTATATTGTAAAAAAAATCAATATTTTTTTTATATTTTTATCTTAAAGTATAGATCTTTCTGAGTTCAGTGATATATAATACATATATATTTGGGTTATATTTATAAGCTAAAAAAAAATTATAAACATTCTAGTCGGGCGCACGGATCCGTGGTCCGACGTATCGAAGACGTTCTGAACGATAGGATACTGTTTTGAGCATTTTAATATACATAATTTGCACTTTTTAATAATACTTAATATTATTTTAATATTATTTTCACCAGACCTGCTTAAAAAATGTCTCCATGGTCAAACACAGAATGTAAACGAAAGTTTTAATTCTGTGTTGTGGACGCGTATACCTAAATTAAATGTTGTAGGCCTGCAAACACTAAGATTTGGTGTTTTTGACAGTATTATTACTTTTAATGAAGGAAGTCAAGGCAGAATAAAAGTGCTTAATGATCTAGGTATAAAGCTAGGCCAAAACTGTGTTTATACACTACGTCAGATTGATGAGGACCGAGTGAGGAAAGCCGAAAAAGCTGGTGAAGAAGAGACAAAGCAAGCTAGGAAACGGGCAAGAATGGTGAGGAAGAAACTAATTGATGATGATAAGGCCAAGGAACAAGACTATGAAGCAGGGATGTTTTAAAAGGTACTTTTCAATCATATTTTTGTATACATAAAAGTGTTTTGTGAATTACCGAAAAGTTACTTTTTTGACATAAATGTTCCTCTTTCTCAGGAACTAGTTGTCCAATCTTCATGAAATTTATATCATATATATATAACGTACCTATTCATACAAGCCCTGCCACTTTCATAAGTCTAGATCAAAATAAAAAAAAATAAAAATTTTTTTAAAAACAAATAATTGAAAAAAATATTGAGTATCCTTAAAAAATTTCTAAAGCCAAAAATATTAATTGGAAATCTTTAAAAGTGGCAGGGCTTGTGTATAATAGTATGTTTTAGAAGTGCTAAAAATTTCAATTCGTTAGGTATCATAGTTCTTGAGAAAAAGGAACATAAATATTTGAAAATTAACATGAGCTGGTATAGGGCGTACATCTCCCCTTAAATAAAAATCAAAGAAATTAAAATAATGGATTTATTTTAAACAGGCAAATTAATAAGTTCAATGTTTCAGAATTTTCATCACTCTGTTTTCTACAAAGAATTGACAAACCGTTTAGTAATTTTAAAAGGTCCTTTGGCAAGAAATAAAAATATTAATCAAATATATCAAACTAAAAATCAGAGCTCTCTTCTGAAATAAAATAATAAAGTTTTCAAATAAAAATCAGATACCACTTGGAAATCACTAAAATAAAAATGTTCCCTTCTAAGTTCACTCAAAATTCAAAATCAAACTTCACTTTCCACTAGTTGTACCTTAACTTTCAAGTCTTTGCAATTCAGATACAACTCTCTCAAACACTCTCTAATTAATGTTCAATTAATTTCCAACTAATAATTCACAATAAAACATTTCCAATTAAATATTTATAAATTACTACATTTCCGAATTTCAATTAAATTTATTAAAAAAGTTCAATTTTAATTCAGTTTTCTTGCAAGTAACAAAATGTAACTTGTATGATTCTATTGTGCTCTATTGTTCATCGAGAATCAGTTATTCAGATTGCTCTGTAGTTTCTATGAATATAATTTTTCCTATAAAAAAGACAAAAAAAAAAATAATGTAATATATGATCTGGAAGACTATTTCAATATACAATAAATTTGTGCTTACCTCAAAATCCCTCGCGGAAAAAATTTAGAAACACGGCGCACTGTAATCAACTTAATTCACGATAAATTACCAAAAGAAGGGCGAAAATTATGACCTGGCGGTTTTATAGTTCCTCTTCCTCCCTTTCGGATGGACATCCGCGGCGTTCTCTCATTGGCCCAGCCATATCCAACTCAAGAGCAATAGCCCTGTCAGATCTGACGTAACTGCAGTACAAGACAAGTTCTGATCAATTCAAGGCAGTGAACCGCTTTCCTAATAATTTAAAGTTACTAGAACTAACTTGCCAAAGGATTACATATTCGTTTTTTATCCTAACTTCTCACAATCTAATTAAAATTAAATCCCAATATTTCTTTCCCAAATTTTCATTTAATTTAAGTTTTAATTAAAAAATCAACCAATGTAGCTATAAAAAAGCTACAGCGGTAAAGGTTGGGCACTTTCCAACCAAACTGCAATTTTCAAATCTCATAAATCGAAACCTTGTGATCCGACTACGATAAAATGTTTATAAAAATGTTTGCAAGTGTACTATTTTTGAGTATGTAATTTTAGAATGTTTTAGCGTCGAATAAAATTTGTTCTTAAATTGCAAGAGCAAGTGATGTATGACATCCAACGCTTACAGATGTGGCAGGATCGTTAGCCTCCAATCAAGAGCTCACCATGGTTCAAGTACAACTGGCAGCGAATAGACTATTGCTTACGGACTCTTTAATTGTTATTTACCTCCTTGAAATAGTTAATTGAATCTCTGGCAGAGAGCGTATCTACATATTGCGTTTGAACTTATCCAGAAGAGTATGAAACAAGAAGAGACTGCTCATTCTACTATCAAATACACGGGCTCTCTGTAGTTTGCAGGAGGGGCCCCTCCATCCCCACTCTTTCTCTCCGAGGTTTATGATCAGCCTATGTACAGTAGGTGGACCACGAGGAGCTCGTCGACAGCGGCATCTTGCGTCACTCACATGTGGACTCATTGCCAATCTCAAGCAAATAATTCCCCTGTTTTCCCGCATAAGTGAGTCGCAACTGAAGGAATCCATGGGAAGATAATATCGAGATTGTATTGTTTTGGTCTCGAGCTCCTAAAGCTGATATTTAGTACGCGGATATTTTGTTCTCTGAACTAAATATACGTTAGGATCGACATTTTCTGTGTACAAAAGTGTACTTATCCAGTAAGACAAACCGTTTATATTAAGATAGTAAATATATAAAAATGTTATTAATTATGTCGTTACAATATGTTCTGATCCTAATATTATTTTAATATTCTATTTCCATAACAATATATTTCCAGCATGCTTACGCCTCATTAATATTAAATTCCTGGAACGGACTCGTTAAGAAATACTCTCTTTTCCATACTATGAGAATTAAATTTCACTTATACATATTACAAGAATCAACTTAAAGAACACATACTTACCTGCGGCTTGGAGGGTTATACATGGTGCGCGAACAGACACCGACTGTGTTGTGTACTTGTCGGTCGCTCAGAGATAGGCGGTGCGTAACGTATTAGTGTTAGTAACTGTTATCCGGTGTAACCTATTAACGAGATAACCCGCTACCAGCAACACCCTGTTATTTCAGTCACATCTGGGCTGTATTGTACACCCGACACAACGCACTGGTAATAGTCATATTAAAACGTTTTAGCTGGAATTGGAGTTCTTATAGCACCTTTTTGGTGCAATGTTACTCAGTAACAAATAACAACCAAGGCGAGTATCGTGCAAGGAATGATACTGGGAAGGGACCAGTTTTAACTTTGTGTTACCAGTTTTAAAATTACGTTACTGAGAAAACAATAATGGAGTGAGCAGATTATCAAATATACCGATTTATTTATCGAAATAAAAAACGTATTGTCGAACATTTTCTGAAGTTTTTATTATCAGCTTATCATAAAAATATCTTATTTCAAAAATAGTCCCTAGTTAACAAAAATGAACTCCTTTGTGTTATAAACGGATATTATATATATATATATATATATATATATATATATATATATATATATATATTTATATAATTAAAACAAATAAAACCACATGGTTTATTTGTTTTGGAAACCATGCTGATTTGTAAAAAATATTTTATTTTCTTCCAGGTATTTATTGAAATAGTTTTATTCTTCTTTTATTCATAACCGATAAAATTGCTACAGACCAACAGTTTTATGCTGTGTTTAGATGCAGACATAAAAATGGTCTTATAACACTAAGATTGTCTGAGAGATTTCTTATTTATATATGTTAAACGTATAACGTTGCATATTACTTCACAAACCCTTTCCTGCGCTATTTGAATATGCAAAATAAATGGCATGTATGCATCATTTTTCCATATACATAATTCCTCCTTGTAGAAAGCTCTTATCCAAGTTATGAACAGATTAATATGTTGAGTAGGAATTTAATTTCATGAACTACGATTGAATATAGTAATACTAGGTAAGAATTTACTTCCTTAATATTTTGGGATTAGGAAGTATTTCAGTTGAAATATTAATACTCCAGTTGAAGTACATGTGGAATATATATGTCATGGAACGGAGGGACAGTGTGGAGTACTGGATTGCAGTTTCTCTGAATATTCGCAAACCTCACTCATAATATGGGGAGCATTTCATTTTATCATAGTTTTAAGTATCGATCCAATATAAAGTCTGTTTGACATAACATGGACACCTGTACAGAAATAGACAAGGTTCATTACCTTAATTAAATGAATTAAATAAAGTTAGGCTACTAAATGTTATGTTTTAATTTATAAAAATCTTCATCCTTATGCCTAATTATGGGTGAAAATATGCAAGAATGGAATTAAAAATATGAGTCTCTAATACAAAAAAGTCAATTTTAAAAACATGTAATGAAATTAAGGAACTAAAAAGTAACAAGTACTTTTAATTAAACATTTTTTTTTTCAAAACCAGTAACACAAAGTTTTGAAAGCGGTGACAAATTTTAAATATAATCTGAAGTGATGATGTGATTCTAACGAAATCAGAGTCGTTTAGTTATATAAAGCACGTTTAAAAGAATGTATTTTTTATAATATGGTCTTGTGAATTAATTGCTGTCATTTAATTATTTCGATTACAAGGCGTATTAAATACCTGTATTTATGATTCATACTTTCATTGAGGGCAAAACGTCCTATATACATAAACACATAGTATACTAGTGACTGTAATTGTACATTCCCTACATAATAGCTAATACAGTGTAGCTATTGATATTCAATTATTTAATTTGTTATACCTATTATGTGAAGTACTAAGCCGTGTGAATTTTCCTTTTGTTGTATTCATATTGAAAAACTCATTTTTAATATTTTGTATTTCCATTAGTTAAATAAATGAATTTCGCGTCATATATTATGTCCTGACATAAATTCGAAGCGAAAAACGAAGCATTTTAGTCATACTTTCATCTAGTATTTTATTGATGTTTGGATCCTTTTGAACATTTATCAAAATATCCAACTATGTTTCGGAACAGTAGTTGCGCACTTTAGATATTGCTTTTTTACGTAGTTTTAAGTATAAAATTGGAATTAGAGTTAAGTAACAAACATAACCAACAGTTTAATTATAACCCATCATACAGAATCAGATGACATTGCTTCGTTGTGGGAGTGATAGGCTCTCTGATTCTGGGGTAGGTGCAGGTGGAGCCCAACGCTGTCTCTCTCATGAAGAGAATGCCCAGTAGAAGAGTGATGCCAAGAGATGGACGGCGATTATTATGTAGAACAATAACTGCCACTGCTCCAAAATCTACGGTAAACACATCCAAATATTCTAAGAGTACAATTGGGGGAACTGGGCATAGACAGATACTCAATATGTTCTAAAGAAAGAATAACAATTACAAGAGAACATACGTGTATTAGGAGGATGATTTAGGGTGAAGAAAGGTTTGATATGAAATTGATGATAAGACATTTGAAGGATGAAGGAGTACTGGAAGGGTGCTTATTTGAGTTACTTTAGCAAATATTTTTCTGTTAATGCATACATAATAATAATTTCGTTTATCTTTATTACTTCCAGATTAAGTTTTTGTTAACTTATTATGAGAAGTGTTTCCTTAGATACTATAAAATATTTTATATATATAAATTACAAATAAGATGTACTCGTATATTCGAGGTGATCCTAGTTCTGGGCTTGCATGATCGATACATCATTACTATCATCTAGGTTTTATGTTTAACATTGCAACAAAGTAACTTTGACATAATTAAAATCTTGAAATATTTCTGCCTCCCTGTGGAGAACCATTTTCAGTCAACTGATGTTAAACCAAAACTGCCAGAGATATACATTTCCTTTTATAGGTCAGTTAAAGGGCAGGTATATCTTTATTAACTGTACTTAAACAATCAACAATCATGAAGGAGGAGGATCTCTTCTTATTGGAATATCAATTTTCTATTATTTAAAAAAACAAATAGGCTACACAAATTATTGGAGAATTGTGAGTTTTCTTTTGTAAAATAATAGAAAATCAACAATCAGTATGAGAAGACTGTGATAAATTTTGTCTCCTAATCAGGCTGAAAGCCTTTTAATAATTTGACTTTCCTTATTACAGTTTAGTCATCGTTCGTTATTTATACGGTTTTCTTATTACCCTAGAATAATAGTATGGAATTTTTGCAAGTACTTCTGTTTTATAGATAACATATCTGTGATGGGAAGGATTGATTCAATGTGAATGTTGAGTTTAGATCCAGTTCACCGTACTCTTAGTCCAGTGTCTGAAATCCACTGGACCAGGAATTGTCCGGGACAGCATCAGACTTCAGACGCTGCACTAAGAGGAAGGTGGACTGGACCTAACTCAACATTCGTATATAATCAACCCTTCCCACTCTAACTTCATTATGTGTAGGAGACATGGCAGCTCCACTCAGCTTTGGGTTTGTGTCTATTTGTAGTGAAACATCCTAGTGAACATATTTGTGCACCAATGAAAATATCTTTTCTCATAGATTACACAATATTTTGTAGTCTCTGATGTCGAAACGAAGTAAGTGTTAGTTGTGGTTCTGTAGTGTCTGTTGCGTTGTCTTCAGAAGAACATGAGTCCAGATTCCAGATGTCGAGTCTGCGACAGCGTCAGATTTTAGACGCTACACTGAATATTCTTATTTGTATTTTATCAAATTCTATTGCGTGGTTAGTTTTATAACCTATGTTCTACTATAGCCGAGATTTTCATACCCTGACGTTGTGTACTACTAATGTGACTAACTGGAGGAGATGTTGAACTTGTAGTATCCCCAATGTAGCGAATGTAACTTGCGGATAAACGGAAAAGTTTAGGTGATACACGAATTAATTTAACTATAGCATACTAAACGTAAAGCCTAAATTACTCTTTTATTTTATTCTCGCTTTTGTACTTCTTTAAAGCAAATGTTTGTGATTTGGTGTACTACAGTTATATAAACTGTTTTATATGTTTTTACAATAATGCATGATTAATTCAAAATAATCATAAAATAGGATAGAGAGAATAACTAACCCTATCTTTGAGGATGTATTCATTAAGAAATGGACTCAGAAAGCCTATAACACATGCAAATGTGTTGGAAAGTCCCATTAGAACACTGGCATGCTGAGGCGCTATGTCCAGGTGATTTACACTGAAACACAAACACAAATTTTAGCCTTCTGAACAATCCTCAAGTAAAATAAATATCTACTTTGTCATCTTACAACAATAAAAATACATAATACGACATTAAACACTAAATTAGTGATATATATTACGCTTAACTTACAATATAATATTAACTTTATGAACACTGAACCAAATACTAGTTTAGTTGAGTTTAGTATCTTACACTAAGGTGGTAATCGAAGACAGAGAATAATTGCCAATCTTCATCAGAGTACGCTGCACAGGGGTGCCGACTTATAACACATATTGTGAGAGTACATATTGGGATCTTACCCCAGGAAAGTTTCTTATTTAAAAATGAGTGAGTTTTGACATTTTAGAATCGTGTGATCAACGTTTATAACTCGACACTCAGGGAAACTGAACAGCATGACAATTTTAGGGTTTGAGAAAAGAAACAAAACACATACATGCTTGGCATTTTCGTAAATAGAAACTTGAATTAACAGTAATAATTATGCTTACATAGAGTTGGGGAGCAGAATAAATAGTTCGTAAAAGACTGAAATAATATTGAAATATAGAATAAATAAAGAATATAATATAAAAAACTGTCGTGAAAAGAATAAAACATTAAATACTGCGCGTAACACCTCTCTCTCTCTCTCTCTCTCTCTCTCTCTCTCTCTCTCTCTCTCTCTCTCTCTCTCCTCTCTCTCTCTCTCTCTCTCTCTCTCTCTCTTCTCTCTCTCTCTCTCTCTCTCTCTCTCTCTCTCTCTCTCTCTCTCTCTCTCTCTCTCCATAGTTTTAGCCAATTTACTTCCAGTGTATAAATATGTCTTAGTAATAGGAGACTTTAACATAAATTTAAGTACTGGTCGTGTGTTTTTCGAAAAAACGTATTTATTGGATACTGTTAAAAATTTGAATATGTCTATATTACCATTAAACCCCACATACCACAGACCAGAATCTGAAACATGGCTAGATATCATGTTTCTCTCTCCCAAAGTTGCGAACCCGAGTGAGTGCAAAAACTATAGAGCGATAATTATTTTATGTGTTTTGGGTAAAGTAACTGATAAAATAGCCTATCAACAAATATGTAACTTTGTTAGTAATAATAACATTGTATATAAGTATCAATCAGGGTATAGGACTAACTTCAGTACACAAACGGCTCTAATTCGTATAACTGATGATGTTAGGCGTGCAATAGACACTCGCCAATTAACTATAATGGTACTGCTAGATTTCACACGTGCTTTTGATTGTGTTCAACATAGGCTATTACTGTCTATTCTTAAATCTTATAGTTTTAGTGAAAGTGCTATTATGTGGTTTAACTCTTATTTAATGGATAGAATGCAAAGAGTGAAAACAGGTAGTGGATTATTGTCGGATTGGAAGCATAATCCGTTAGGGGTACCACAGGGATCGACTTTGTCTGCTTTGTTGTTTAGCTTGTATATAAATAGAATTTGTGAGTCACTTGTTTTTAGTAAATCCATGTTGTACGCCGATGATCTGCAATTATATATCCATACTAATGTAAAAGATTTAAATAACTCAATTAACTTTATAAATGCAGATTTAGATACTCTTTTTAAATGGTGCCACAATCATGGATTGAGTTTAAACATCAGTAAATGCAAACCAATTATCTTAGGAAGTAGAAGGTTGTTAAATACAGTAGATTTTAATTTAGTGGAACCTGTAATTATAGATGGTAATGTGTTAGAGTATCAAAGTATGGTTCAGAATTTAGGTTTAAGAATTGATAACACTTTATCTTGGACAGAGCAAGTCAACTACATACATAAGCGAGTTTTTCAGTGTTTGCATCAATTTAGAGGATTGTGCTTTAGTCCTTCAGTGAATATTAAGAAATTATTGATATCAACTCTTGTTCAACCGTTGTTTGACTATGCTAGTGTAGCCTTCTGTGATTTGAATAGTGAGTTGATAGCAAAGTTACAAAGGGCACAGAATGCATGTATCAGATTTATTTTCAATTTACGGTTGGACGATCATGTTACTCAGTATTTTAGAGATTTAGGTTGGTTAAAGGTTAAAGAACGAATTGAGTATAATATTCTTGCTTTGGCTTTTAAGGCCTTGACATATAAAGAACCTCAATATTTGTATGAAAAGTATACGTTTATGAACAATGTACACCTTAGAGAGACACGTTTTGGTAGTGAAACCTTGCAGTTTCCAATTCACAGAACCGTGACATATAGTAAATCTTTTTATGTGCAGTCAGTCAGATTATTAAATGCTGTTGATGTTGAAACTAAAAGTGCAGAAAACCCTAAGGCTTTTTTGAGAGGAGTTAAAAGTCAACTATTAGAAAGGTATTTGTAACTAATGGATATAAAAGGATGTAAAGGTATGCATTGAATGGATATCTTGTGGATATATCGAATATCCATGGATGATCTAATGTACATACAGTTTACATTTGTGGATTAATCGAATGTATATAAAATATCCACAGAAAATCCACATACTATACATGGTAGATATATACTGAATCGGGAATATGAATATCCCGTGTACATCCTGTGGATACCACGTAAATCCCATGAGTATCGTGGATTTCCATGGTAGTTATACACTGCATATACATTAAATAGGTTTGTGCTGTATGGGATATATACCTGAAGGGAAACGTTGTTAGCCCTAGGGCCTTTACCAGACACAATTACGCACCGTTAACGTTGTATTAGTGTACAATATTATGGAGATATTAGTTTTACGAATACTGTTTACTTGCTTACGCTATCAATGTCTGATAACAGTTATGAAGTTGATACAGCTAGTCAGTATAAAGTTACCTGATGGCAGCCCTGGCAAACGCTGACAGCCCTATGGGCATTACCTGACACAATAACACACCGAAAACGGAGCGTAAGTGTCCTGCAAGCAAAATCAATATCGCCTGACTTATGAAGGTACCGCAGTTGAAAACTTTCAGCACCTATAACAAAAAAAAGTATTATGTAATGGACGATAAGCTAAGTTAAGGCATCCGCGCCGTGCCGCCCTATCATTATACCTTGTCTTCACTTGCAAACTTGAACCTCAGACATTAACATAGTATGCATTAAAGGTTATTTTTGACGATGGAAGGATTGTGAAGGACACAGGATTTTTCCGGACATTTGCCATCGTTCAGTGAAACAAGAAAACAGTAACACTACGTTTCGAGATCTGCAATCTGATCTCTTCTTCAGGTAAAGAACTAACCTAATACATAATTACAAACTAAGTTAAAATAAACAAATCTTACTAAAGCGTTGTGGCACGCCTAAGTCAGGAATCACAACCTACATGTTGTTGTCAACTTCACTAACACTAAAGACATGCACTTAATACAAAACTATACAAAACACTAATCATTAATGATTAGTGTTTTGTATAGTTTTGTATTAAGTGCATGTCTTTAGTGTTAGTGAAGTTGACAACAACATGTAGGTTGTGATTCCTGACTTAGGCGTGCCACAACGCTTTAGTAAGATTTGTTTATTTTAACTTAGTTTGTAATTATGTATTAGGTTAGTTCTTTACCTGAAGAAGAGATCAGATTGCAGATCTCGAAACGTAGTGTTACTGTTTTCTTGTTTCACTGAACGATGGCAAATGTCCGGAAAAACCCTGTGTCCTTCATAGTATGCATAATGTGTCCAACATGTGTCTGTGGTATATCGTCTGTGTGTGGAGGTGTTTACATACTGCGTACTGGTCTGGAGACAGAACATAATGTTTTATGTTAAGCCATAAATTAAAATACAGGATATACAAGATATGTTTTCCATCTCAAGACTACGTCTGTGGACTTGTCTGTGAACAAACACATTTTCGTAATATCACTTATAGGATTCGTTAATTGTGAAATGTAACTTATAGTGAACGTAAAATAAATAATGATGGAAAAAAAGAAGTGAGGATATCTGATTTATTACTCATTGCAAAAAATAAAAGGATATAGCTTTATAAAAAAAAGAAAGGTTGACTCCTTGGAATCTATTTTGAATAGCAGTAACCCTGTTAATACTACTTGGGAGGTCATTAATAGCTGTAAATCTAAAAAATGTTTTCAAAAGGCATACCCCTTAAACAAAAAATTGTGAGAGAGATAATTACCGATCCTTTCGTGATCACGCCATCTCTTAGTAATACTTCCGCCAATGATGCTGATTGATAAGCACATTCACTATCCTCCTGCACTAAGCGTTCTCAATATTAACTATCTGTCATTCCAAATGCATTCCAGTCTTTCCTTTTTTTTAGATATCAACCACAATCAAATCAAACTAGCATTATTTTATTAAAAACAAAACAAACAAATCCCAAGATTTATTGAGATTTCCATGTTCTCCTTTAAAGTTGTTTATCTCTCAACCCTCTCTTATTCTCACCCATCTCTTTAATGAAGGGATATTTCCATCTAATCTAAACTTAACAAAAATCATAACTTTAACAAAAAATCCTAAAAAGTAAGATCCAGATTGCGACAGACCAATAGCCATAATCCCAATATTGGCAAGGTATTTGAAAAGACCATTCTTTGAAGAATTTATGATTTCCTAGAAATTAATAAAATACTAAACGAAAGTCAATATGTTTGTAAACCTGGGTCAAAGACTAAACTTGCCATAACTTACTCTATAAAGAGAATTATACCATCTCTTTATTTAGGACATTTGATATTGTAAGATAATCATATAATTCTTAATAAACTTAAAATTTATGGAGCGACGCACCAGCTGAACGGGCGGCGAGACTCTGCAATCACGTTATCTACTAGACCGCTCGACTTTGACCTCTGTCTGAGGATGGGGAGGGGTTTGCAATAAGACAATTCCTGTTTTATATTGACGAAATATTGTTCTACGCTAATCTAGTAATCAGTAGAAGCAAAATGTCAAATAACGATTCATGTCTGGGTGTGGTCGGTATAATCCCAAAGTACCCTGACAACATTAAGATGCAACATGGCCGTAAAATATTTTTTTTCACCAAGCTGATGATTCCAAAGACGTTTAAAATTTGATATCATAGTAAGAAACATACAGGGAATAGAAAAATAGTATATTTATTCCATAAAGAAGATTAAAATATCTCTTAAAAAATATGAAAAGTCCGCCGGTGATAAATCAGACGGTTGGTCCTTAAAGGGGTTAATCACATGGTTTAGAATTATAAAACAAGCAACCCAAGCCTCGTCTTCTCCTGTCACCATCTCGACAAACTATGACTGGCTTATGTGTATTATTGTACCATGATGTACTATAATTGAATATGTTGTACCGTTATGTTGGTAACGTTGAATGTCAAACCACTTCAGCCTATCTAAATAAGCGATGCTCATTAGTTCTTTTTCTGTGACGTCACATCACACCACCCGGACCTGGTCTGCCGATCCCTTGCTTCCTCGCCAGTCTCCAGCCATGCAGTACCCACACAACATCTGTGTCCCTGCGGCCCCAAGCTTACCATTTCATTCAAGTATTTATTTCAACCCCTACTGCTCCTACTACCAGTACGTTACAATGGCAACGAGAGTATGGAACATACAGTGTAAGTGCCGAGTAAAATATTATAACCTGCGTATGGTAAAAGTAACGCAACATTCTGTGAATATTTCTTAATATTCCTGATGCCGAAGGCAAGTGTATTGAGGTTGCGCTTATGCCTTTAGATAACCATTTCTACTAACAGTAACAACGGAAATTAGCAACGAAACTATAAAGATGGCTTCTGTTTCGCGTCACGGAACGTCACGCATGTTCACTCTGTAGCTGCTAGGGGCGGGACTATCGCGACCATTTTGATGTTAGAATGTCAGTACGTTTGTCCTTTCAGTAGCTATCAAGGCGTGTTAGTGAGGAAGCACTGTCGCTCCTTGTTGATGTGACTACTTTTTTGGCAGGCTACGGATGTATATTTTCCACATGCTTTCGAAGTGAAATGACAGATTTACCAAAACGTAAACAAATGAAAATGCAGTCGCGGAACTGACCGACAGAAGTGACTTCTAATAGCGGGCTGTGAATATATATCTTGAAAAAGTACTTTTCCTAATTATTAAATAGTTATTTTTTATATTTGATGATGAAATGAGACTCCAAATTCGTTAACATAAAAGTTCATAATTTCTATTAATTTTATTCATATTTATTACATTTCATATATTACAATGATCACTGACTTCTAAATATTAAAGTAATACATACAGGGTGATTCATGAAGTTCTCCCCCCACTTCTACAGCACATTGTACTAGTAAAAATAATGAAAAAATGTTATATAAACATAGGTCCGAAAACGCTTCGTTAGCGAGTTACAGCTAGCGAAAGATTTCGTCTGAATTCCTGGGTAAAGAGTAAAATAAAGCCATACTGAACTTTTGGAAAGGTTAATTAAGTAAGAAATATCGTGGATTCTTATGTATTTTTACCTGATAAAGCTAATAAAATAGGTTTCAGAACTGTACCTGAAGTAGTTTTTGAGGGATTCAGGGTTAAATGCAAAAATTTGGGGCACGAAACAATGTTTTTTTAAGTTTGATGTACAATAACTTTGTTAAATTGGTAATAAATACATAAAATCAACAAACATTAATTGTAGAGAATTTAATTTTGAGAAAATTGATATAATCAAAGTCTAAAATAAAACAGAAATAAGTACAAAAAAATCGATTTTATTCAGTATAATACATTACTAGCTGTAAAGAAATACCGTACGGTATTTAGTTAAAATAAAACAAAAACAAAATGTTTGTTCCTTAATGATGAGATAAATTGAGAAAACAAGATTAACTGTTAAATAAATTTGTTTGTAAATAAAAATATCATGTTTTATTACGTTGTATTTTTTTTAATAAAAATTTACATCAAATGTTCGAAAATAAATGAAGCAAACATTTTCCCATTATTGTTTACTAATCATCGAAATGCAGTTTTTTGTTTTATTAATTTCTAAGTTGGTAACGCACGAATAACAGCTGATCAACAATGGTATTCTGTACTGTTACGTTAGAACTGTGTATTAGTGGTGTTTTGCAAGCTACAGCAGGAGATCGGGTTCTGTGAATCTTGTTATTAAATGCAATTTTTCTGTGAGTTATAATTCGATTGTTTATTCAGCGAAAAAATGCCTTACTTATTTACATCAGAGGAATACGCTGATATGCTTTTTATTTTGGGTTACTGTAATGGTAATGCTAGAGCTGCTGTAGAAGAATATGAACTACGTTACCCTAATAGGAGGATTCCAGATACCAAAACAATTTCAGGAACTTTTCGTACTCTTCGGGAAACAGGATCACTACCAAGTACTAGAACCAATTATGAACGAGCTGTCCAACTTGATGATGATATTGTTATTAATGCTGTTCATCGCAGTCCAGGTGTAAGTACACGACGTATTTCTAGGCGGATAGGAGTTTCGCAGTCAACGGTGTGGAGGTCACATCGAAACAAATTTTATCCGTTTCATAAACAAAAGGTTCAACATCTACAGCTAGGGGATGGTCCGCTTCGCTTGGAGTTTTGCAACTTTTTGAATATTAATAATCAACTCTACAAGCGTATTTTGTTTACGGATGAGGCACAATTCACTCGGGATGGTGTCAGTAACTTGCACAATGAACACTCATGGGCAGAAGAAAATCCACATGAGGTAGTGGAACAGAACTTTCAACGCCGATTTAGCGTCAATGTCTGGTGTGGCCTTTTGCACAATCGGCTGATTGGACCTTTCATATTACCTGGACGCCTAAATGCTGAGTTCTATTTGCATTTCCTTCAAGAAGAGTTGCCGCAGCTGTTAGAGAATGTTCCTTTACATCTCAGACAAAATTTGTACTTCCAGCATGACGGAGCACCTCCCCACTTTTCACGTGCCGTTTCTGCTTATTTAAATCATCCATTTCCTGGACACTGGATTGGTCGTGGAGGGCCTCACCCTTGGCCACCAAGATCACCAGATCTATCTCCATTGGATTATTGCATCTGGGGATGGATGAAAGACATTGTATACAAGACAAAAGTGAATTCTCGTCATGAATTAATTGCCCGTATTATAAATTCGGCTGTGCAGATACAGGGAAGTCCTGAAAAATTAAGAAACGCAACAAAAGCAATACACAAACGTGCTGCAAAATGTATTGATAATGCTGGCTTCATTTTCGAACATCTATTATAAAAAGGTGCGTACGGTTGGCCCAACCTGATTAATTTTGCTTAAAACTAGTAATGTATTATACTGAATAAAATCGATTTTTTGGTACTTATTTCTGTTTTATTTTAGACTTTGATTATATCAATTTTCTCAGAATTAAATTCCCTACAATTAATGTTTGTTGATTTTATGTATTTATTACCAATTTAACAAAGTTATTGTACATCAAACTTAAAAAAACATTGTTTCGTGCCCCAATTTTTTGCATTTAACCCTGAATCCCTCAAAAACTACTACAGGTACAGTTCTGAAACCTATTTTATTAGCTTTATCAGGTAAAAATACATAAGAATCCACGATATTTCTTACTTAATTAACCTTTCCAAAAGTTCAGTATGGCTTTATTTTACTCTTTACCCAGGAATACAGGCGAAATCTTTCGCTAGCTGTAACTCGCTAACGAAGCATTTTCGGACCTATGTTTATATAACATTTTTTCATTATTTTTACTAGTACAATGTGCTGTAGAAGTGGGGGGAGAACTTCATGAATCACCCTGTATACATGTTCATTAATATCGTTTATATAGTTTGGTCAGTATCATTTTCACTACAATCTTGTATTTCCAGAATAACTGTTTTTTTCATTGTCATTATATTCTAAAAATGAAGATAATAGTAATAACTTAAATAAGAAACAGAAATTTTGAACAAAATCTTGCTAAATATCTTTTAAACAGGATTTATTCTTGTTCACTATCTCGTTGTACTTAACATTACAATAGACATTTTTAAATTAAATTCATCTAAAAAAAATAAATTAAAAGTTTTGATTTTTATTTATTAAAATTTGCATTAAAGTCTGTTTGTTGTAATTTATTTTTAAGTGAATGTAAATTAAACCCAACGTAATTGCGTGAATGTTATAATTATAATCAAAATAAAGACTAATTTTCTTCTATGATTCAATTAAACTATGGCATTGTTAGCTAGCAAAGATCTAATCAATTATTTTTAACCTTTGTTTAAATCCCATCAGGACGAAACTAGTAGTGAACCGGAATTAATACAAATCGAAGTTCATATTAGCTGAAGTTCAGTTTAGAACCCGATTAGCTTCCTATTAAATAATTTAGTAAGTTAATGAATTTTCCGTCGGATTCATTCATTAATAAATTAGTAGGTTGTAGATTTATTCATTTTACAATATACATTAGTCTCTTTGCAACGATTATAACCTGAAGAATTTCATAAAAAAGGAAAGTCTGCGCCTTTAACGAGCTTTACATTTTGAGGAATTTGTTTCTGAACTTAGGCCTTTAGGAAGGTTATTGAGTATTTGATACCAGCTTCCTATGTCATACGTTCAAAAGCGGCATGACGGTGCTGGGCGGTACGGAAATTGCTGGTGCACTGCTCTGCCAGGAGTAAATGTACATTTGAAACAACAGTAAAGGGCAGTCTCAAACAAGTACAAGCACTTAAGAGTCAGCGGCCAAGATACCTGAAGGCATCTTTATACGATTCGCTGTATTTTAATTTATCAATTAGTCGAAAAACTCTATCAAAGTATGATTTGGTGCAACTACCCCACAGTCTAATACCGTACGATGGATGCGGGTAAATATGGCCAAAATAGGCCATTAATTGTATTGTGATATCAAAAAATTTTTTTGAAGACCAAATATGCCTGAAACAACTTTTGCACACACACTGCCAATGTGGTAGTTTCAGGTCAAGCCTCTGTCGAGGTGTAATCCTAGGAACTTCCATCATTATCGTAGGATTTTATTTAAAATTTATATTTTTGAAGGAGAAATGAATGTTACTTGTTTTATAATGGTTTGTCGCTAATATAACGCAAAGTACTAGAAGCAAGAGTTTAAATTCGAGTGTTCTTATTCCCTGAAGGAAGCTGTCCTGATCAGAGACGTGTAGTCAACGTATTGAATAATTTTCCCGCTTGGGATGGACGAATCTACATTATTGACGTATATTAAAAAATGACGGGCCCAAGGACCGACCCCTGAGAGACTCTGTGGAGCGATTTGATGATTATAGACTTAGAGATTGGACACACTGGCTTCTGTCTTGTAAATAGGACTTAAGCCAACGATGAGAAACACTCGCACATCGTAGTACTCGAGTTTGCTCAATCAAATGTCGTGCCTACAAAATAAAAGGCAGGCAGCTCAAAAAATACGCTAAGATTCTGTTGACGTTTCTCTATGCCTTTCAGGATTAAGTCAATCATTTCTGTCACGGCCTCAATTTTTGACGTCAATAGTCTAAACCTAAACTGTTTTGCCAGTGAGGATTCTGTTTTTCCAGATATATGGAAAGTATGTTTAAAAATTTTTTGAAATACATTGCTTAATACTGGCATAATTTAAATGGGCCGGTAATTGTTTGCCGAATTGTTTGTACTTTGGTCCTTTTCACTTCGGTTGGAAATACGCCACTTTCAAGCGAGAGGTTTATAATTTTAGTTAATGGACTAACAATGCTCTTAGAACATTTGTTGATTAGCCAAATTGATGTTCCGTTGATATCTACAGTTGTTTTTGTTTGTTTTTTTTATATATCTGGTGAGCCTCCGCCTTACACACAGGAGAAAGCATCATAAAAGGTACCTCGTGCTGGTCCAGAGGGGAACTTGATTATTAAAAAGTTATTAAATTCCGTTGCTTCAGTTTGGGGGCCAGTTGTGATTTTTCCATTTATCAATAATTTAATTTGGTTTTAAAGGGTTTTGTTTTTGAATTAATTATATTCCAAGGTGTTTTCATGAAGATTTTAGATTTTCCGAAATCCCAATTAAGTTATGTGATTTTGCAGGTTTAGTAACCTTCATATATATTTTAGTTTCCAAAAAACTTTAATAAATTTCTACCTGCGGAAGTTTCTACTAGTTATGAGTAAAACTTAAATTCTGTCTTGATACGAGAACTCCCAGAATATTCCACCAAGTTCTTTTTAATTTCACTCTCAGCAATTACCTTTTTGAGAGGCAAGTTACATTCAAGTTGAGAGTATCATTGAATGCAGAGAAAATCTCATTAGTATTATTATAATTATTTAGAAATTACTAATTTTCAATTTTTCGATGTTTTTAAGCATGGCCACGCTTTGGGGCTTAGAAACCCTTCTACACGTGATTTGAGAGGCGTCCTCCCTCAGAGAACACCCACCAATTTTACCGTCCTCTGGGCGTAATGGTCGTAATAGCTGTACTCACAACCGACACCGAGTAGTTGGATATATTTGTGATTACATTGTCAATTGCACTGTTCGACGCCGCAGTCATCCTGGTAGGGGAGCTCACAGGCGAGGTCAAATTGAATGGCGCTAGAGTATCTTAAAAACGCTAAGTTAGAGCATCTTACGAGTCTAATACGTATATTATAATTCCATGTATTACAAATTTATGAAAATTTGCGAGAATATGACAAAGAAGAGCCTCAAACCCCCTCGAAAAAGGCACCCCTGCGGCCGCTCGGAGATATATAGAAGTCCACAATGGCGACCGCTCGAAAGGGATCCGTGAAAACCTCTATGCCCTCTATCTCTAGGTCAAATTCGGACGCCTGGATTAATTTTAAAGTTATATTTTGTGTGCTATTTCACAAAGATCACACCCCCACTTTTGTGATTTTTTCTGTGACAGGATTTGCCCAATTCAACATTATTAATTTAAAAAAGTGAATAGCTTCATCAGTGTACCCATGTTCTGAGACTATATAGCCATCTAGATTGAGCTATTGGCAAAAAATTTAAATTCGTTTGATTTATTTTTGGCTATTTGAGAATTCTGATGGACAATTTTAAATAATTTGCAAACATTACGATTTATGTTGTTTAAGGTTTGGTCAATCCCGGGAATACCTCGGTAAAAAAACATTGCATTCAGTAGGCTTGGGTGACTACTGTATCTCTAAAGGTGTTAGCTCATGTTGGTCCATTTCTTCAAGATCGGTGGTTCGTTCGGTGAGTCTCCCCGATAATCCTCTACCTGCGTTGAAGCTTAGGTTGCTTTTATCGCCTCCGCGTAGGTATCGTAGGGTAGCGTGAAGGTTTTACCACTTGTGGTTGTCGGCCACTGGATTTCTACCATCAACGCGCCTGATGTCTGCCGGAAGCTAGAATGTGACGCCACCGGTTGCAGACTTGGCCCGAGGGTGGCGTGTTCTTGGACAGAGGTTGGAAGATGTGTCAGCTTGCCGGATCGGAGCACCATGGCGTATGATTTCGCAGATTCTTGCACACTAGATACACTTGCCCAGACTGTCAAGATGCTATCCATTTTGTGAACAAGTGTCTTCGGAAATCTGTAATGTGTACAACTCCAACATCTACCTCTCGTAGATCTTTCAGCTTTTCATTGATTCTCCTAACGTCTATATTCGGAAGAATATTCCAATGCTCATGATGGTGGTGGAACAGAGAGACAGCAAATGAACTGAGTTTGTTGATGTCTATTAATGAATCGTAATTGCCCCGGAAGAGCCATAGCCGCGCGATATTTTCGCGGAGTGACACCGTTTACGTCATTAGTGGCCGCCATGATCACCAAAACGTCCTCATCTCCGAAGTCACTAATCATATCAGACACATTCTGGAGTATATGACTGGTTGCCGCACCCGAACTCGCATCCGGAGTCCACATACATCATCCGTCGGATGACCGACAACAGGGAGCTTTGAAAGCTAAAGTTGTTTATGTAATATTACTTTTCTTTCATTCGAGTTCGTAGTGGCTTAATCATATTGCGTGATTTCTCACGTAGTATCTCGCAACCCTGACATTAGACACAATCTCCGATATCACCAGAACTTTCGATTTGAACCGCAGAATTCGTACCCTTAAGTCATCAAACAATACCAACTGCCAAGTCATTGGCGAGAGATGTGTCAACACAGCTATTGACTGAGTAAGCTGTGTCAGTACAGATGTAACATCTACTGTTTCCTTTGAAAGTGCATTTGTGGAGTTGAGATCCTCAATTTCTTTCTTTAGCTGTTGTCGGTTCATTGTTAGCTCTGATATTCGAGCAATCAGTTGGTCCTTACTTTTTAGGTGGTCAACATCAGTTTGTACCTCAACACTGTACATCCTCTTCCTTGCCAACAACTGTGACACCAGGGGCGGAATCGTCATAAGGTCGGGTGATGAAGTCGAGATTAGGGGACTGACGGAACCGGGGGACGAAAGAAACCGGTGAGTGACGGGGTGTGGGCCGCTGTTTATCTTAACTAACACTTATTTCGGTTTTCTCTGGATCTCAATTAATTTTAAGCCTAACAAGCACGCCCAATACAAACAATGTCTCCGTTGCCCAGTGTGTAGCTTTCACGATAATTATCGTACTCTGTAATAATACAAGGTTTGCCCTTTTTTTGTCTCTAACATAAAGTCCATTGTTTTTCTCTTTAGAGTATAACTAAAATAAAATAAATACTCAATATAGATAAATCCTGAGTCAAATTATCACATACGATCAAAAATAAAAAAATTTCCATTGGTTCTAAAATTAAGACAGTCAGTTTTTTAAGACATGTCCTCAAATTGTATGTCATACAATACATTTAAATAATGTCCGATATAGTAGTAATAAGTTCCTTCAAGTTTTTGTATGATATTCCTGCAACACATTACAACGTCATCGTTGCATTCACAAAAGTACAGGCGCCTCGATAATTTTGTACTATTACCGGTGGCTGGGCGACTGACTGCGGGAAAGTGATTGCGAGCAAGGAAGTTTGGAGTTGGCGCTGCCTAACCTGAATTCGTTGTGCGCATGCGCGAACCAGGCAGCAGTAAACGTAATCCTGTGCCGGTCTGTTATCAATGCTTTTTATAGAAAATGAGTCAGTTTCTATTTTTATATACCAGAAAACTCATGTCTTATCAGCTTTAGTTTAACTCTCCCGGAAACCCTGTGCATTGAAACTATTTCCGCGCTACCATAACCGTTGTGTGTAGACTAATTAATGCCAATTAATATCTACAGAGCAATTTAAAGTTTGTTGCTAAAATATGTAGAAACGGAAGTAATAATTTCAGCAGTAATACAAGTCAGTGGGTTACACCCATTGTTCTAGTGTTAAAAGTTAACGGACAGCTTAGATTATGTGGTTCTAATTAATTAATTTTTAAAGTTAGGTAGACGCCCCTAAGATTGAGGAATTGTTTTCTCGTTTACAGATCGGTGAGAGATTTTCTAAAATATATCTCTCTCAAGCTTATTGGCAGTTGAGATTAAATTACTAATGTAATTAGTATTGTACAATCAGTAATCACAAAGGTTTGAAGTGTCCAACTGATTATCTTAAGGTATATCATCTGATCATGGTATATTTCAAAGAACCATTGAACAAACCCTAGAAGGAATACTCGGTGTGACAGAGTTCCTGGACGACTTTCTTGTAATAGAACAAAATGTATCAGAACTTATGGGTGGATTAAAACAGGCTTGTAAGAGACCAAAGGATAGTGGGTTTAGAATTAATACAGAAATGTATATTTTTGTGATAGCCTGGAGTATTTGGGTTTTGTAATTAATAAACAAGGCTTAGGAACTTCACAAAAAATTGAGTGATATTGCCTGAACCAGAACCAAAAGATGTAACTCAGTATAAGGCTTTTCTTGGCTTAGTTTGTTACTACGTACCAAAATATCAAAAATGCTCACACAAATGTACATGTTAAATTTGTAAGGAATTTAGCATACAGCAAAGCATATGATGAGGTAAAAAAGCACTTATTCAGACCAAGTACTAGCTCATTTTAACCCTGATTTAAAGTTAACCTTTAACACTTGATGCTAGCGCGTACGTTATCGCGGATGTGCTCAGTCAACTTTAAAAGGGTGGTACGGAAAGGCCTACCCCTTTTGACAGTGGAGTGTTAAATGATGCTGTAAAACAGTACTCCCAAATAGTAAACAAGCTCTTGGCATTGTGTATGGTGTAAAAGTTTAACCAAGATGTTTCTTGTAATCCCTTTTAGCTAAATACGAACCATAAACCCTTGGTAGTTATTTTTGGCTGAAAACAGACTACCAGCTTTCGATGCCAGTAGACTTTGTAGCGCATTGGTGGTAGGGCTTAAACATATACTCCGAATCAACTGGTAAGCTTTGGGCGGTGGGGACACAGGTGTCGTGTGGTTACTGCATATTTGTATTATCACTTATCAGTCAACACCATAAAAACGAATTAGCAATTAGTTATTTATATTATAAGATTAATGTTTTGTAATCAAGGATAATGTACGAGGGTCGTCCAGAAAGTAAAGAACGTTTTGTTATAAGTCAATAAAAACAAAAGATAAGAGCATGAAAATTTATTTATAAATACTTATAAACTTACTCTATTTTTCTACAAAATCGCCGGAACTGTCAAGGCACTTGTTGTAGCGTGGCACCAGTTTTTCTATACCGACGTTATACTGTTCTGCCGCCAAGGAATGAAGCCACGTTTTTACTCCTTCTTTGAGGTCTTCGTCACCCAAAAAGTTTTTTCCGCCTAAAAACACTTTCAACTTTGGAAACAAGTGATAGTCACTCGGAGCCAGATCTGGACTATACGGAGGGTGTCCGAAGATTTGCCATTTGAAAGAATTGAGTTCTGCTTTGGTTCGTGCACTGCAATGAGGCCGAGCATTGTCGTGGATCAGCACCACTTTCGACGACAGCATTCCGCGTCGTTTGTTCTGAATAGCGCGGCGAAGCCGATGCAAGGTCTCGATGTAGGCCTCTGAGTTGATTGTTTCGCCTCTCGGCATGAACTCCACATGTATTAGGCCTTTTCGGTCCCAAAAAACTGTTGCCATCAATTTCCTGGTGTTCAAATTTGGTTTTTCTTTCCTGTTTTTTGTTGGTGAATTCGAGTGATGCCATTCCATTGACTGGAGCTTTATTCCGGGGTTCGATAGGAAACCCAAGTTTCGTCACCCGTTACGATGCGGTCAAGAAACGCATCACCTTCTTCGTCATACTGAGTCAAAAACTCAAGAGCTGCTCCCATCCGTTTAGTCTTGTGGACATCAGTAAGAATCTTAGGCACCCAACGAGCACACATTTTCTGATAACCAAGACGTTCAGTCACTATTTCGTGCAAAAGCGACCTTGAAATTTGTGGGAAAAATTCCACTAGACCACTCAAAGTGAAACGACAGTTTTGTTGAATTTTTCCATCAACTTTCGCTGCCAACTCGTCAGTAACGAGTGACGGCCTTCCACTTCGTTCCTCGTCGTGCACATTAGTTCGACCTTCCTTAAATTGAATGCACCATTTTTTCACTGATGACTCGTTCATCGCATTGTCACCGTAAACTGCCTTAATTTGCCTATAAATTTCAATAGGTCGAACATTCTGTGCATTCAGAAACCGTATCACACTACGCAGTTCACACTTGGCGGGATTTTCAATTAACGCCGCCATTTTAAACTTTCACAGGAGACGCAAACGTGACCTCACGGTACCGCTACTCAGCTCACACTGAGGCAGAAGGTGTGGCTAACGAACAAGCTATCTACCGCGGTGGTGGGGGAACTGCGCCGCCCGTGATGCGTTCTTTATTTTCTGGACGACCCTCGTAATATTAAAGACACGTGAAAAATATAAGATAACAACTATTATATGTAACAGTGAAACCAAATACAGATCATAACTGGATAATAGTTCTTGTCACCAGAGGTCTAGTTTGATATGGGTCTACGAAACCGTAAGGAGTAACGTCTGTTCGGAGTTGTCTGTTTATTTACAACAAGTACGGTGTTTACATCTGTGCGCGAGGTCATTGTCACAGATACTCGTGTGTTGTTGTGTTGGAGTGGGGAGTGGTCGCCGCGCTTTGCCTATCTCGGCAACTTCTGTCACCGCTCTTAGTAGAGATAGCCTCCGCGACTCTGACATGTGCTTGTGCCAAGTTTGCTGGATGCGGCGTTGCCAGATCGCGCTTGCGCGCCATTGTTAGTGATTAATATTTATCATCTAGGCCAACTGGATTCTGTAGTTCTATCAATTGGTCTACCGATTCTTCCATTTCAAACAGACGTTAACAAAATTCACATGTTACTGGAGTTAATTGTTGAGTCACTGTATCGTCAACCCATTTTTCCTTACTCCTAAAGCTTTAAACTAAAACCCGCTTTCTAGACCATCATAGTGTGATATTTGTTTGTTTTGATTACAAAGTAATACATTTTTTACATTAGATCTAATGTAATATAGTCCAATTTTAATGATCTCCATATAAACAGATATTAATTGGGTTTTATTTGTATGGTTTCATATAGTGTGTTTCTATAACTGAACTAAAATTCATGTCATCCTATAAAGTAGTTTTAGACTTACGCTTATCTGTTTTCACTGCTCTTTCTGCCAATCCATTCGACTTTGGTGCGTACAGAAGGGTCATAGAACGCTTAATACAATTTTTAAGTAAAATGCTCTTGAAATCAAAACTAGTAAATGGAGGTCCGTTATCGCTCGTATTATGATCCTCCAATATATACAAAACGAAACATGTTTTATATTTTCCAGGTCATTAAAAATAATATTACTTCTTAAGCGTTTATTATATCCTGTAAAACCTTCAGATAGTAGCTACACATTTTGAGTAGTACGAGTACAGCTACAATGTGGAAATAATTCGAACAATTTAATTGCCGTAATTCCTAGTAGTATTAAACTAAGCTTGGTACTAAGATAGTAAACTTTCAAATAAACTTTCAAATCATACTATCATAAATATAATAGTATAATTATAATAATAAACTAACAAACTTAAGTTATGTAGAAAATACTGTCCCTGTACCAAGTTTAGTTTGAATCTATTACACAACGTTTAGTTGTTATCGTGTTCACAATTAATTCGTCAATTTTTTTATATACGACTTAAAACTTTGTATAGCTGAAATATAGAAATCTCACAAAACCAAAAATATATAAGAACTTGCATAGTTCTAAATAAATTGTGAGTTAGTTTTTGTTTTACTATATTATGCCAAACTGACATAAATGTATGTAAGTTTTTGTACATAATATATGGTTTTGGGTTCTGAAGGCCTTGACGAAAATGAACGAAATATCTTGAAAATTCAATAATGCAGGTGATTAGAAATCAGTTTTCAATAAAAACAGTCCCCATATAGAGTGAACCCACAGTATGCAAGTGTTTAAAAGGCTTAATGTCCCGTTATAAACTTACATTCTCATAATTATCTGCTTACTCGAATAAAAAACTGAAAATTTAAAAATTATCATTGTGATTAAGAATTAATGAAACGCAGAATGTATTTTTAATTTATGTTAGTGATTTTCCCAAATATGTCAGCACAAAACTAGGCAACTAACGTTTTTCCTTACTTAAGTACGTTATTTTTCACACCAAACCTTGTCAGATAAATTTGAAAAAGACATTAAAAAATATCACCATCCATTACTGACAATTTTTTACTTCAGGGCCAAAGAATATTTGGACCGAGAATATTAAACCCTAGCTGCTTCAACTTCGACGACCGGTATAAAAATATTGTTCCAGAGTAAAACTTATAACAAAATACGATCAACACAAAGTTTCCAGTTTACTTGTGTGGTAGTGAGCACTTCTGAGTTCCTCAACCAGTCAGCCAATATTCCAGCGACCGGCATCAGGACAGCCATCAATAGAGATGGCAGGAACGACACAAATCCGGTTTCAGCTACCTCGAAGTCGAATATATCTGTAATCAGAGGCGGTATCAACTCTAAAGCTAATTTATCTCTCATTTACAAACACTATTATGTTGATAAATTGAATGGTCATTAAATTATTACCACAGTCATAAATTTGGTAACGATCTAGCTATCTCCAAAGCTCGAAGGTTGATATAAAGTTTACGATCTGATATAAGACAACATGTAATATAATAAATTGTATCATTTCACCTTTATAATTTTTTATAGGAATTTTAATTATGCTTATGAGTATGCACCAAACAAGTCCTGGCAACAAGCAAACTGATTTGAACACATTTTGGGTTTTTTTATTTCGGCAATGCATTAAATATGCATCCAAGCATTTTGAAACTGTTTATATCTTGGTCACCATATGACTTTTTTTATTGAATTATTTTTTACAAAACATACTGCTCGATTTGCAATATGCTCTGACCTTCAAACACGTTGGCTCCCACAATTTTATTTCCAGTTTTGCACGAGTATAATCGATTTCTTAATCAAAAGAATTTCCATTTATTCGAAATTTCAACAATTGTATTATTATTTATAGTATTTATTTACTGTTACATTTGTTATGTTTGGTGCTTTTAAAAATTGATTTGTTACAGATAATTAACATCATTACAATTAACACGTTATAGTTTTCGTTTGATTAACTGTACATCACTAATACAACTTTGGTTGAATATTGTATTTTGTTGATTTCATCGTTAAAAATAACATTTTTCAGATTTAATTATAGTTAAAGTAAATCTATTTACTAAATAGAGCTATGTAATAAAGTTGATACCTCTCATGAAGTCCTGCAAATCCAAGTCCGGTATACTGAAGCCCCATCTCATGCAGGTGTGAGCCACAACTATGGCCCATACAGGCATTGACGTGACGAACTTGCCCCAAGGATATATAATCTGTATAACAGTCAAATGTTGCTCAGTTTCTTAGAAATTTTTTTAAGTGTCTAAAGACTTTTTTTATTCAACAAAATGTTTGTTACGTATACATTTTTATACACTTACTTCTTAACATGAAGGTTGAGACCTAGGGCCTCTAATTCAACGCTTTAAATCTACGAGTAGTTTTGGGATGGGGAAATTTAGAATAAACATCTCTCATTTCAAAACTGTTATTTTAATAATGTTCATGGGCAACTGTAGGGAGGCAAGAATGAGACATAATAATGACATCAGACATCATGAGTAGCAACCTGACGACTGTGTTCTAGTATTTGTTGACTACACTAAGCTTCAGGTCTGAGGCGGCGAATGCTAAAATTTATAATCGTCTTTGTGTGTTTTTGCAGGTTTTAAACAACACTTACTATATTTCTGAAGCTGTAGCTTTTTTTCACTGCATTCTAGTGACAACTGTATGATGTAATGTATCAACTGCCGCCAAAACTCTGTCTTGCCGTTGCCTCTTTTATGGAGGTTGCCAAAATTGTGCTAATGTCACGAACTGTTTCAATAACATTATAAATTTGAAACTGAAATAAATGTATAGACTGTATTAAAATAAGGCAGAAATTGCTGAGATTTCATGCAAATTCCAAGTTTATAGCAAATTTCATTCCTCACGTGTTCTGTGAGGTGGTCAGAAAAACATACAGAAAGAAATGTGTACAACTCTCATCCAAGCTATGTAGAAATGAGTATCATGCAAAATGTAAAGTCTTTAGATTACTTAACTGTTTTCAAAATATGTTACGGATAATTATGCTAGATGTGCAACTGTGTTACTTCTTAAAACCACATGTGGTTGTACTCTGTGTACTACGTTATTTATTACTACTTTTTCTCGTTGTCATCATGGTAAGGCCTATGTAAAAATGTTTACTAATGCTCAGCCAAATCTAATAGAGTGAAATACTACATCATTGAACACGATGTAGAAGCTTCGTGCCAAATTTAAAGTCAGTTTGACCGGTCAGTTTCTTGTCAAGATATTATGCAGCCAGACAAACAGAAATAAAGTTTGTCCAGTTTCTCAAGTGATAGGCCAATAAGAATCTATACCATTACCTACATGTTTAGGAATAAAGTCATTAGGTCCGCAATCAAGATTCTCTCTCAGGTACTTTAGTTCCTCTGTGGAGATGTGAGGATCGTCTTCCGGTTTGTCCTTCACCACAGTCAACCAAACAGCACACCATATTAACCCGACTATACCTACAATCATTAAACATTATGGTTAAATAAGTAAGAATACTGATTCGAAAACAATTCTAGTGGTTTAGAATCCAAGTATACAGTAAATATAAAGTATATGCTATGAATTATGATAAATATGTTCCGGTCTTAATTTTGTATGTTCGTGATGCATACTTTGATTAGAGCAGAATTTCACTTCACTCAGACAATTGTAGTTTGGGACTCTTTTTAAACCAGCTACAATACATACTTTTGTTATTAATAAAAACCTACACTATTTTTTGGTTATGTCTAACATTATTTCCTTGTTAAATATTCATCTTAATTCTGTCAACATTGATTATAAAATTATAAATTTTCTACCAAAATTCTTATCTGTCGAAATTTATCTACCTTAAAGATTTATTCCTGGACCTCTGTTGTTTCCATTGTATATAAACGGTCTGCCATAGCTATGTTTTGTCTTCAAGTAAAAATCAATTCGCAACTATTTTTTTTTCAACGCTCGGAAATGTTTGGAGTAATGCATTGTCAGTTGTTAAACTCACCTGTTATTTAGAAGATGTACGACCAGCCTAGAGTATTGGCGATGAAGCGAACAACTGGGTCGTTCACTACGAAACTAAACAAGCCGCCCGAGAAGGCGATGGTAACCAGGCGAGCCCGCTCCTGGGGAGGCGCCCATCGGGACCAGACGGGTAAGTAACACCCTGACACAGGCATGAAGATTAGTTCACAGGCGATTATAGAGACTCTTTATAGGATACTTAAAACTAATTGAATGTACAACTCTGAAGTAATATGAAAGAATAACGTGTTTTTAGTTTATTTTCTTAAAAGCTTGAGAGGGACGGACTGGAATGATACAACTAAAGGAGAAGAGCTCATGCAGGGGATTTACCCTTGGTGATAGTATCGTAGGACTCGACAGAACGTAACATCTTCAAGGCACTTCTTTGAGAAATTACTAGCCATGTTCCTACCCTTTTGCCTTAAAAGCAATCAATGTCTTTCTTGAAATAAAAGGAACCTACTTACTAAGTTTCAATTCTCTACCATGTCTCTATCAAGAATTATAGCACAGAGGAAGAGATGTACAATGACATAATTTTAAGAAGAAACTATTGGGTCTTTATTAAAGACGTTTTGTAAAAAAATTATTCATCAAATCTATGACCAATATTCTCAAATGTTCTCCTAATTTTAGTTTAGTTGGTCAGATAGGAATATGATCATCTAATTGGTCATTTACGATAGCATAAAACTAATAAATTCCTTTACAAACACTGATAATTCTTCTTCCTTTAAAGTCCAAGCCATTTTTAACATTTTGAGTATTGAATGGCACGAATAACATTTAGACTAAAAAATGTAGGCGTTGTTGATATAATCAACAACATCTATACTTTCTTATAATTTTAGAGGTTTTTAAAATTGTTCTTTAACATGTCTATCAATATTAGGTTTTACACCAACTATTCTTTTTTATTGGCAAACTTGTGTAATATGTTTCCACTTTAATTTTATCAATTTGTATCAGCCTTTTCAATATGAGACATTCAATTTTTAATAAAATTATCTTTGTCCCATCTTAAAATCCTTTTTCAGAATTTTTATTCTATCATCAGTTTTACCTCTCAAATTTAAAGTCATTAGAATTGTCAGGTCGTACTTAAAATTTGTAATTTTAGTATCAAGTTCTGCTTTAAAATCTTCTATTTTTACATCAAACACATCTGAATTATCATCTTCAGGCAGATTTTTTACCAAATGTTCAACTTTCTATCGAATTCATTTCTCAAAGTGTCTATATATTTAAAATATCCCGTCTTAAGTTGTGGGCCAAAAATATAAAGATTTTGTGAATCCATATTTATTTAGTTATAATTTGTTGAGAACTTCTTTTAAATTGATATTTTTATAAAACTCATTCAATTCAAATAAACAATAAAGGTCCGCAAATTTGAGGATCTTTATAGCCTTTAATTTTAGACTCATTGTAATATAACTCAGTTTTTCTTAAATATTTTATTAATTATGTAGAACTTATGTGGACTTTATTCTTCCACATGAATTAAAATAGTCATTAACTTTATTTTTGAGAACTCCTCTACAACGCTTAGTATTCTTACAAATATCTTCCAATTCTTTGAAGGTTTGATGTTACATAGTTCAAATTTTTCATCTAGTCTAGACCCTGTAATATATTCCATTTCTTTATATAAGCAATTAAAAATATTTCTAACTATATGAATCACATATTTTTATAATTGAAGCAGCTTTTCTAATGCAAGGTACAATATTCTTTACAATTGGAAGATCTTCCTCAAAATCTAACAAATCTTTTAAAAATACACAGTTTTCAGTTTTTCAACTGACTGTCACAAAATTGAATTCTGATAGCTTTATTGTTTTTCTTGTATTTTTAAAGTTTATTCTATTGTCTTTTGTTAAAAATATGTAATTTTTACGGCTTTAATGTATCTACAGTAAATTTAATACTAAAAGAAATATTCTTTTTAAATGGAGATTTTATGTTATCTTTTTCATTTTTACTGAAACTATGTTCGCAGATTTTTCTCCATTTATTGAGTAAAATTTAAATTTTCTTTAATTACCCTACCCAATTTTCTTTTTAAAAACATTGCTGTAGCTGTTAGGAGTGCAATAAATCTTTTACTTAAACTATCATCTTTGCTTCGTCTTGTAAAGTTTTAACTGCAATATGTCTAGAATTTGTTTTTCTATGTTTTGCATTAAAATGTTGTGTTCCATCCAAGATTTATTTAATTTTTTTATATCATGACCTCCTTTTTTTGTTCTCTTTTTCAAGCTTTGTTCCAAGCCCCAGATACTGGTAGCCTCGTACGTGTTATTCAAATGGTAAATTGTTTATAAAATCGTTCAAAAGTACACTACCTACAATTGGAGAACTTATTACTGGTAAAATCATTTTTAAATACATGACTCTGTCTGGTTTTCATTTATTTCATCAAGTTTATTTGAAATACAATTTTTAATTGATTCCTTTTCGTTAAAAACTTTTTTGTTCCAAACTTTTTATTGAGCATACTTGTAGTTAAAAATACTATCAAGTTTAGTTAAATCATCCATATATCTGTATTCTATCTTGCTATAGATGAATTTTCCTAATTCAGATCCTTCGATTATGTTTTTTAAAATTGGTTTAATTTATATGTATATATATATATATATATATGTATATATAAATATTTTCTTTAGTCTTGAGGTTAAATTCCAAATGGCTTATGTATCAATATGTATTCTTTTCGTGTAAAAATAAAAAAACCAAGTATTGGTAAACTCTTTATATGAACTTTCGTATGTCAGCATACTTCATCAGATAACAAATAGTGTATAAATATTAACAAAATTAAATTATCAAACTAACTAAATATAAACAAGAAAAAGAACTGAAATAGAATAATAAACAGGGGGAAATACCTCACAGCTGATGTTTCATCATAAACACCAAAGAGTAAAAAATTTTGAAATTAACGAATGTCCAAACCTAAAGGAAATTTTGACCTTAAAACAAGTTGATGAGCAGTTTCGCTCCTCCTCAAATTAAACCTATTTATATTTTCGTTGGCATGCAATGGAACATTATTGATGCCTTTTAATTTGTTACAGTTTTCAATTCAGTCCTGATTATGTTCCCTGGAATGTACAGCGAGGGGCTTGTCATCTCCATGAACAATACTGTGATACGAAGAGGGTTAGAGGTTTGGCCAATATATTGTTTATTACAAAAATTACAATTTACCTAATATATTATATTACTTTAATTACAATCAATTGTTCCTTTAATTGGATACGTTTTATTGGTTATGTTACTACCAAAATTTTGACTAGAGGACATAACTTTGCACGTACCACAACGTGGTTTTTGACAGGGTTTACAACCGTTAAAAATTTTCTCTCGATTTTTGTGTTTAAGATTGGTTTCGACTAGCATATTTTTAAGATTTGACGGTCTTCTAAAGATGACCCTATGTGGTTTTGAAAATATATCTTTAGTTTCCGATGATGACTGTAGAATATGGAAAGCAGTTTTAATTATAGGGTTTATTTTGTTAAGTCCGGTGTAGAATTTGGTAGTAAATTTAGGTTCATCTAGAGGAAAAGGTTTGTTGTAATTAAAATTTTTTGTCCTATTAATTTGATTTTTTACAAGTTTGTCGGGATAATTTAAATTTTTTAATGTGTTTGTTAATATAATTTGTGAAATCTGATTTTATATATATATATATATATATATATACTCGTTTGATATATATATATATATATATATATATATATATATATATATATATATATATATATATGCGAATATATGGATATCAAATCCCACGAAATATAGAATATATATTAGGTGAATTATCTTTTAAACACATAAAACACACATATGTGCTTAAAAGAGAATTAAACTAATCATTAGTTTCATTTTACTATAACATTATTTATTATATTTTTTAATACGATTCTCTTAAGATTGAAACAAAATAATATATTCTCTTAAGATTTGTATACTAAGTTATTCGTATCCATAAACTCTTTTTCTTAATAGAAAAAGACGAAATTTAGTACCAAAAACTTTATGTGAGAACTTTGTCATTCAATTTATGCTTTTTTCTAGTTAACATTCATTTTATTACTTTATTTATAAAAAAGAAAATATTGTTTCTTGTTATTTTGATAAATAAGAAGAATTTTCATAGAAATGTTCATAGAAAAAAGACCCCACAAAGTAAATCTGGTCAAAAGGGTCCAGTGCTTATTTTACTGTTTATTACTCAATCTGAACATTAGCCAACTACCATCCCACAAAGTAAATCTGGTCAAAAGAGGTCCAGTGCTTATCTTACTGTTTATTACTCAATCTGAGTATTAGCCAACTAACATCCCACAAAGTAAATCTGGTCAAAAGAGGTCCAGTGCTTATCTTACTGTTTATTACTCAATCTGAATATTAGCCAACTAACATCCCACAAAGTAAATCTGGTCAAAAGAGGACCAGTGCTTATCTTACTGTTTATTACTCAATGTGAACATTAGCCAACTAACATCCTACAAAGTAAATCTGGTCAAAGAGGACCAGTGGTTATCTTACTGTTTATTACTCAATCTGAATATTAGCCAACTAACATCCCACAAAGTAAATCTGGTGAAAAGAGGACCAGTGCTTATCTTACTGTTTATTACTCAATCTGAATATTAGCCAAATAACATCCCACAAAGTAAATCTGATCAAAAGAGGTCCAGTGCATATCTTACCTTATTTTTTCCTCTCGGAATTTATTACTCCAACATGCCATCTTTAAATTCTTACACTTTTGGTACCACAGTAGCCTATATATCAAAACTTATAATAGCTAAAAATGAACTAAAGTAATCCAACTTTTCCAGCCATATTTTGTTTAAAAAGGCCATGAAACATAATGTGAAGAACTTCACATTTACAAATTTTCCTGAGGTTTGTATTTTTAAATATTTCTACCCCCTCCTATTCTCTAAGAAAAGTGTCCTGTCACACACGCACGCGCGCGCGCGCACACACACACACACACACACACACACACACACACATATTTTCGTACTGCAACATAGGACACTACTAAATTGTATCTTCATTACTGGTTGTGATGGCTCACCTCTACAACTGTTCCGTTGTCCAGGGTGACATTGTAGGGAGTGCGCATGGGACCAAGGGCGTAGACGAGGTTCCACCTGAGACTGTGCGCAGTGAAGAACCCCACGAACGCGAGAAATGCCACTAGGTAACGTCTTCTCTTCCAGAACATCCCGTGCCCCGTGTGCCTACAACACAGAATAAGGACCAACGTAAACGTGAAGAATATTACTACAGAATGGTTAGTTTGAACTGGACAATACTGCATGTTCAGTTAATAGAGTTGGAGTAGTATAATTCCAATATAATAAATAACATTAGTCACAAGCTGATATGCTGTTTTAACTCGTAATCTATTTCAAAACGTTGGTATTTTCACTTTTCCAAAATATGATAAGCACTGTCAATCCTCATATCATGGAAAATTGAAGATCAACCTTAGAAAACATGGGGACATACCTCCTTCGCTCCTAAGTAGCTCCCAAACCCGAGTTGAACGCTTGGTCAGGGCCAAAAACAGATATTCGCTGATCCGTATTTAGGCACGTGCTATTATGTGCTGACGCACAGGGAGGCAAGATTTCAGGTACGGTAACATTTTAATATTATTTTTCATATCCATAATAAAACAATTACAAAGAATTAAAATAATTATAATACGCTGTGTTATGTTACACAGTATCACTTTATTTGTTCAACGATGCCAGGCTAGGTTAGCGTCCGCATCAAATCGTAAATAGGTTTTGGTATGTTGTTCTAGATGTTCTAGCGCCGCATACCCCTATAATACTTTCTGATCACAAAGTATAGATACCCGAGTACGAATATTACGTGAGTATGTAACTTGTGATTCGATTACAACTAAATTTGTATAAAAACAGTTACAAGTGTAATATGTTTGAGTATTTAGTTTTATAATCTTTAAGAATATAAGTAAAAGTTGTTACCAAATTATTTTCTGAACTTGTATTATTGACCGGATGGTAATACGTTTTCAGCGTTGGTCAAGTTATGGATTCTTAAAGTTGCAGCTGTTATTTTAGCACGCGAACGGTTTTTATTGGTCCGTATTTAGTTCAATTTTTATGTTTCAATTCTTACAAGTTATGTTGACTGTATGTTTATACCGTTGACAGTATGTGTTTTACTTCGATGAAGACTTAATTATTATTCAATCTGCATATAACGACGTGATATCAGTATGTTCATATCTACAGAAAATGCTACCTAACCTCAATGTTTTCTACTGACCATACTACTGAAGAACTGGAGAGAGTCGTTTAGGCCAGCATTTAAAAGTTTGCAGCTGTTGACACTACCCTGCCTCTATATTTTAGAAGTGTGTCTCTTTTTTAAGTACAAATGCGAACATTTAAGAGGTAGTAATGTACACTCTTATGAAACCAGAGGCAGGATAATTACCGCACTGCGAGACGGTACAGGACGGTAGTTCAAGAACGCTTGCCTTCACAGGCAGGCGCTCAATTTGTCAACAGACTGCCAAATTCCATTAAAAGTACAAATACGCCCGAGGCATTTAAAGCTCGTCTGAAATCAGCATTAATCCGTGCAGCATTTTATAATAAAGACGAGTTTTTAACACACGATTGGGAGACCGCTGAATTGGCTGACTGACACTGCGGCTAGAGTGGACAAATTCGAATGAACTATTTTTAAATTTAAGAATGGAAACTACTGTATGTATGAATGAGTCCAACTGTCTTGGATGAATGGGAAATTTTAGTTAACATATAAAACTGACAATTCCTATACAATTTTGTACATTGTTTACGCAATAAAATATTTATTATTACACGGACGTAGTGTGGTTCCCCGCTGACCTGGGTAACAAGAGAGACTGCTATATGACATCTAATTCTCAAAGAAGTAACAGGATCGTTTGACTCCAATCAAGAGCTGGCCATGGTTTAAGTATAGCTGGCAGCAAAAAAACTCTTTGCATGTAGAATCTTTAATTTTTATTAGGCCATTAAAATAGTTACTTGAACCTACGGTAGATAGCGTAGCTACATATTGCGTTTGGTTCTGATTTACAATTGGTTCATAACATTTAATATCGTATATTTTTATCTACAAATGGTTTTTATAAAATTGAAGGAGGATTGATGTGTTTTTATTTTTTATTTATCTAATTATATTAACTTAAAATAGAATCTGTTGAGTAATAATTAAATATGGATTTTACTGTTAAAGAAACAAGATCAGGAAAATTGTGTACAGTTGTAGACCAACATAAATTTAAAGTATCCCATGTTGTAAAAGGTGGACCTGTTGCGTGGCGATGTCTAGCAAAGACCTGTAGTGCTTCAGAGAAAACAAACTCAAGTAACACAGAAATAAATGCCATTAAATTCACTTGTTACAATGTATAATGGCACCTCGACTATTGGGCAGGTCTCAACCATCGATGCTCGGGACATGCGCGGGCACCAACCACGAGGCTCTACGCTCATCTGTCCCTGCACAACCTCATGGAAACATGGAGACACAGTGTTGCCAACAAACATCAAACGTTGAATGTTTATTGTGTATGCTGCACAACATGGCGCTTCTGTTAGATTTAATTTGTAACAATTCACCATAACTTCCATTTTATTTCAAAACCAATTCACTGATGATGAGATCTACAGAAAAATAATCAACTTATCCCTAGTTTTAAAAATCTCATTGATTGATAAATCTTGTAAAATAATAGATGCAGTGTATGTGTTAATGCCAAGAGCGAAAGTAACAGTAGTTCTGATAAGACTAGTTAGCAGTGTGATTTAGATAAGAATGTTTACTTTGCCGTTACCTTGAACTTATTTTCAAACAACTTATGCCAAAACTCAATGTTAATAGTCTCTGCTATCCTGTTAAATCAATGGCTTATATTTTCTTCATGATAGTATCTATGTAAAAAATGGCTTTCATTTAAATATGACTGGTAATATAGTATAACAAACTATTAAAATAGTATTAATAGTTTGTAATTGACTCACGAGAAGTGTGACACAAACCGTGACTTAAACCAGCCAGATATTTTAATATAACAACATTACAAGGAAAAGATTAAAAAGACATTTAAGTGTAACACATTTTAATGCTCAGAGCATCAATAAAAACAGACATCATCAATTTGTTCTTGGAAGAATATAATCCAGAAGAAAATATGCAGGTTTCCCAAGTAAAACGGTGGAGTCACAAATTTTGAGAAAACTTCATATGACGTTTCTTAAAAAAAAATAAATAAATAGGTTTTAACTTGAAATGCATATAGACTGCTCTGAAACCTCAATACATAGTATAAAAATTAACTTAGATTTTGTGGAGAACTCCCGTTGGCGACTTTAACTATTGTTTAAAACCAATAAACGACTTAATAATTTTACGCAAAAGAAAAATTACAAAATTATAATTTTTTGGATCTTAATATTCGTTTCCTTGACTTTAAGTGTCAGAGAAGAATGATGCACTTGGACATATTCTCATTACATGGGCTCCATACTCTCATAGAAAATCCTATATATATACACACACACACACACACACACACACACACACACACACACACACACACACACACACACACACACACACACACACACACACATTCATTAAATTTGTATAAGTGGCAATAGCCTAATTTAATTTCAATAAACATTGAATGACAAAAAGTACACATATGTGATAGAAACGGCCAAATACAAAATAATTGAATCGTAAAAAGTAAGGTCTCTGTGGTGTAATGGTAGCACATTCACCCGGCAAATGAGAGATCCGGGTTCGAGTCCCGGCGGAGCAAGTACTTCTTATGATTCAATGTTTATTGAAATTAAATATATATATATATATATATATATATATATATATATATATATATATATATATATATAATATAAATAATATATTATATTTATGTATTATATACGAGAATCACCTTATTGTAAAAATATTACATTAATATGTACATTTTAAGTACAATAAAGGCAGGTAGATAATAAACGTGGTAACCTACAGTTTGTAAAAATGTGTGCCCAATTAAGATGGTGTTTAATAATTTGTTACGATTCCAGGTCGTTATTTTTCTTTTCAAAATAATTTTTTGATTTTGCTAGCACGTTACGTGGCAATGTAATTGTATATGTATAGCTTAGGCATTAGTGAAGTCAATTTGTGTACGATATTGCAATTTTTTCAAACATGAGATATTCCACTTGACAGTGTATAAGTTTTACTCTAACCAGGTTATATAGCTGCCCAATGTAATTCAAACACATATAAATGCATTGTTATAATATTAATTGCACTATTTTCTACACTAAAAGCACATTTAGAGATCAGGGATTCATTTTAATAACGTGCGAGTATATCAACAAAACAACCGCACAATGAAACGACTAGTGTACAACTCTGAACTTTCCTTGCAAACGCTAAATTTAAATAAACTTACGAGAGAGAATTAGAAACATTTATGGGTTTTATGGTGAGAAACACGAATCTAATGTTTGTTGAGTTTTATATTTTTGAAACCGAGAAGTGGAACTATTGTACGGGATAACAGGCCACTTGTGATCTTTGCGTAATGGAAGTTGATAAGAAAAGTTACGGTTCACTAGATCCTTCAAAATAACTTGTGATGTCTCAAACTCTATATTTGCTCAATGCTGTATGTTGCTCTAACGAGAGGTTCTACATATTGTTTCATATTAAAAATATAAAGTATCAGATTTACAAACACTATTGATGAACTTTTTTATCGGTAATCAATGTTTTTTATATGAGTTCAAATACAGATGCGGAAATAGTTAGAAAATGTATATTTATATAACCAGTTCATGTAAAAGTTTCAACACATATTTATTTTAATATAAATATTACAACGTAGTACTGTTAATATCTTGTTAAGGACTTCAAGTATACACATACAACATTCGCAATGTACAATATGAAAAACTTATGATTAGGAAAGGCTTAGGCGGGACAAAATTACTTTGAAATATCTAAATATTGAATTTATCAGGTTATTTTAAATGATACGTTATAGCAAGAGAATGAGTTTTAATTGATTCCACTTGTAGGGCAAGTGCCATATGATAATGTGTTTCATTTCACCTTGACCATTGTTCGTATTCAAGCACCATTAATTTTAAAAAAAGCACTAATTTAACTTTAGATATGAACATTTTTACATATATAAAACGTTTTGGTTTCTACTCATCTTTCTATTAAATAAGGTATAACTTCAGTGCTTATCATTGGTACACACTACTGCGGAATATAATAATAATAATTATTAATTACTTCTGGATTAGTAAAGAACTTATTTAGAAACACCATAAAAGTGAATTAATTAGATGTAGTTGTTTTTTTCGAAATTGCGGCAATTTTAGGACTTGTCCCCTCTGGAAAAATATGTAGCTGCGGCTCTATCTGTTCATAACCAATAAGTGTTATGTTCAAAACGTGATGTGTAGCCACTTGCATGTATTTTGCAGCATGTGTACATGTAGCACAATGTGTAGCATGTATGTTGTATTGTTGTATTGTTAGGAATTACATAAAAGGGCGAACGTGAAGTATATTTTATTGCTTACAAACTCCCATGTAGTCTAATAGTGTACCTCGAAAAAATTGTTCTAGCAAGCGGATAAAAAAATAGGTTATTCCGTAATATTGCGAGTCAATTTCCGAATTTACTCGTATTCAACCGTGAAGTTGCGAATTTGCGGAAGGTAGAATGAAGAAGAGTCGACAGAGGTCCGTCCGCAAATGCGAATAGAGAATCCGAGTCGGCTGTCCTTGAATACCAGAACGAGTCGGCTGACTAGTTACGACTCGAGTAGTTAATGTATTCGAATATGAGTTACTCGAGTTGAAAGAGCATTCGACTCGGCCATCGCTAGCAACACTTACTATCGGAATCATTGCCAATCTCGGGAAAAGAAATTCCCTTATTTCCCCGTATCAGCGGGAAAACTAAGGATGTATACATGGTACTTGGTACAAGGTAGTTCCGAAAGTAAGATAGTATTAAGATTGTCTGGAGTTGATTTCGAACTCCTAAAGCTAATTTTTAGTACGCGCATAATTATTTCTGTGAAATAAATATACGGTACATTTGACATTTTCTGGCATACAAAGGTTTGTTCTTATCGAGTAACACAAACTATCTATTATTAAGATGGATTAAAATAATTTTAAATGCATACAAGTGCTATTAAATTTTACTTTATGTCGTTAAACTATGTTCTGTTCCTAATATTGTTTTAATACTTCATTTTCATCAGAATCTATTTTCATCATGTTTATGTCTCATTAATTTTAAATTCGTAGAATAAATAGGTTAAGAAATACTCAATTAAATTGCACTTATACCATTTACAAGAGTTAATTGAAAGAACCTACTTACTCGCGGCGTAGAAGATTATCCATAGCGCGGGAAACAGACACCCACTGCGTCTTGTTGTCGACCGCTAACATATGGGCGTTGTATAAAGTATTAGTTTCAGTAACAGGGTTATCCAGTGGTAACCTATTACTCCGATAACATTTTACCAGCAACACCCTGTTATTTCAGTAACAGCTGGGCTGTATTGTTCAGCCGACAACGCACTGGAAACTGTCAAATTAAAACGTTGTAACTGGATTTAGAGTTTTACTCACTTTTACTGTTTTACTTATGCGATATTGTTTCAACAAAACTTACGTATGGACACATACAAAAGTAGATGCTTATCAAAACGTGTTTTATAGTTGACCTAAATATAAGAAAAAATTAATGAACTTTCAAGCTTTTGGTGGCGAGTTTCTGATGTATCAGAAGATATGCAATAACCTATTTCATTTATTTTATAACATATATGAATCAAATGTTCACAAAAAACTGTAATACCAATGTAAAGAAATATCGTACTTTGTTAACATCGATATTGGAAATACTGTGTTGGACCATTTCCAATTCAGAATAAAACAAAAGTAACGTAAATTAAATATACATTAATTTATTGTAAATATACCGTAGTTTTGCTTTAAATGTAAATTGTAGGATACTTTTGTCAGAAAGTACGGATTAGATACTTTTTCGCAGTTGGTAATGCTCGAGTGTTTAAATTTGGCAACACTGCGCTGGCGCCGCTCCGCGCTGGACTGTCGCTCTGCGTACGCACAGCTGCTGCCTGCGGCCGCCATGGCCACTATCAATAGTTGAATAATACAGTTGCGTAATTAAACCAAATGCAGGTAGTTTATGGAACTGGGAAATAAGAGACTACGTTTTGAAGATACAGGGCTGTGGCGTAGCGAAGGGGGGGGTCCAGGGGGTCCGGACCCCCCCCCGAAATTCAAGAAATTAAAAATATATCATGGAGCAGGAGAAAAAAAAGAGAGTTATCATTACTCTTGTCTACACACATTAAATTGATTGATTTAATTGATTAAAGTGACCGTTGTTATAAATATAATTGTCCTTTCGTTTAAATCATAAAGTATCAAACAATACTTTTGGGCTCGGCCTTTCGGATAGTGTAGTGTAATCACGGTATTTATAGGGCGCGGTCACGTGACGTCGCAAAGTAACCTGAACCATAACACGGCGAAATAGTATAAATTAGCGACCACTTCGTTCAAATTCGTCTTGGGGACGTAAAATGACCGCTTAGAATTAAGTTACGACGTTGATTTTAGGTGTTATTAAACTGTAGACGTGTATATAATTATCGAAAAAAATTTAAAAAATCACTTTTGGTCGGAAAATACACTTGAAAACTCTATGATTAAAACTTCATACTAATTTGAACTTCAATGATTGAGGTAACATGGTGTTTTCGGTTGAGTTAGGACGACGATTTTTGTTATCATTAATCTGTACACTGTACCTATATAATTTATTGAGAAAAAAATCACTTCCGGTCGGTAAATACCGAAGAAAAGCTCTCTACAGATTCAAGTTTTACCGATTTTGGATTTCACTGGTTGAGTGGTTGAGGTTAAAAGTAGTACTTCGAATTATGTTAGGACGTTGATTTTAGGTATTAATTCAACGCCGACGACTAATACCTTATATAATTATCGAGAAACAAAACAATAAAATCACTTCCGGTCGGTAAATACCGAAGAAAAGCTCTTACAGATTTAAGTTTTCAAGATTTTGGATTTCACTGGTTGAGGTAAAAGTGTGGTACTTAGAATTATGTTAGGACGTTTATTTTTAGGCATTAATTCAACGCCGACTAATACATATACAATTATCGAGAAAACAAAACAATAAAATCACTTCCGAACGGCAAATACCGAAAAGAAAAGCTCTCTACAGATTCAAGTTTTGACGATTTTGGATTTCACTGGTTGAGTGGTTGAGGTAAGAGTGGTACTTAGAATTATGTTAGGACGCTGATTTTAGGTATTAATTCAACGCCGACTAATACATATATAATTATCGAGAAACAAAAACAATAAAAATCACTTCCGGACGGCAAATACCGAAGAAAAGCTCTCTACAGACTCAAGTTTTGACGATTTTGGATTTCACTGGTTGAGTGGTTGAGGTAAGAGTGGTACTTAGAATTATGTTAGGACGTTGATTTTAGGTATTAATTCAACGCCGACTAATACTTATATAATTATCGAGAAACAAAACAATAAAATCACTTCCCGGACGGAAAATACCAAGGAAAAAGCACTCTACAGATTCAAGTTTTGACGATTTTGGATTTCACTAATGAGTCGTTGAGATAAAAGTGGTACTTAAAATTATGTTAGAACATTGATTTTAGGTATCAATAGAACGCCGACTAATAACTACTATATAATTATCGAAGAAAAATTGAAAAATCACTTCCGGTCTTATAACACACAGGAAAAAACTCTACTGATAAGTTAGTTCCGACTACTTTGGATTTCACTGACTGAGGTATTATTTCATTTTCCTTAGTAGGGATATATCCGATCGGAAGTGATTATTTTTGTTTAATTTTTCTCGATAATTATATATTTATTAGTCGGCGTTGAATTAATACCTAAAATCAATGTCGTAAACATAATTATAAGTACTACTTTTACCTCAACCAGTGAAATCCAAAAATCGTCAAATCTTGAATCTGTAGAGAGCTTTTCTTCGATATTTACCGAAAGGAAGTGATTTTTTTTCTCGATAATTATATTGTTAGTCGAAGTACAGTTTAATGATAACACAAAACATCGTCGCCCTAACTCAATCAAAAAATACCACGTTTTACCTCAATAACTGATTTCCGAAGTAGTTTGAAGTTCTAATCATTAGAGTTTTTTCATGTTGTATTTTATTTCTGACCGAACGTGATTTTTTATATTTTTTTCCGATAATTATGTACCGGGATAACAGGCCACTTGTGATCTTTGCGTAATGGAAGTTGATAAGAAAACTTACGGTTCACTAAATCCTTCAAAATAACTTGTGATTTCTCAACTCTATATTTGCTCAATGTCGTATATTGAGGTTCTACATATTGTTTCATATTAAAAATATAAGTAACAGATTTACAAACACTATTGATGAACTTTTTTAATCGTTATCAATGTTTTTTATATGAGTTCAAATACAGATGCCGGAAATAGGTAGAAATGTATATTTATATAACCAGTTCATGTAAAAGTTTCAACGTATATTTTATTTTAATATAAATATTACAACGTTGTTGTACTGTTAATATCTTGTTAAGGACTTCAAGTAACACATAAGGTAGGGGGGCCAAATATCGCCCCACTTAAGGGAAAATTTAACGGTTAATTATGGGTCATTTTTGTTCAAATAATTGTTGAAATACGTAAAGTAGGGTATTCAATTACCTTATAACGTAACTTATATTTTTCTAAAACAACACAGTTTCACATTTAAAAAAAAAATATAAGACAAGTTTGAATGTTTTTAAACTTAAAAAAAGTGTTCCTAATATCGCCTACCATGTTTTCCTATATCGCATATGGGAATAGTATTGGAAAATTAGTAGAAACATTTAAAAATTGTTTGAAAAAGAATTTTAATCATAGTAGTACAAAATTATTTGATTTGTTGTGCAAAAAGTTACTGGCTACAATCTTGACAAACTTAAAACTTTTGTTTTTTTAGACTTTCTTTTGTCACAAGCTTCATGAAAAACCATAGAAACATTTCTTACATTTTAACCAAGTCTCACCATTTTTGTCACTTGAGTAAAAACCATCACAAAGTCCACATTGAGCATCATCACCATCACCATAACTACTGTCACTGTCATCCGTTGACACATAGGGTGGGTCTTCGTCGTCATCAGTTGAGTCAGGAGACGGCATCCCTTTTTTTCTGTTTCTCTTCTTCTTCTTTGCCTGAGACTTGCTTGAGTCATAAGTCAACTGCCGTTTTACCTTTCGTTGTCCTGTCTATATACCCAAGTAGTGCATTTTTTAAAGGTGGAAGCACTGACAACAGCTGCTGATCCAGCCCTGGAATTCAATGTTGTTGTGGAAGAGAAAGAGACGGTACACAGGATTGATGTCTGTAGGGGAAAACTGTGATTGAGCTTGGCGATTTTTGTTGAGGTGTGTCTGTATTTCTTGGACTTCTTCTTCCATTCTAGTGTTTTTGTTGGTGATGGAGGAAATCTTCATCGGTGAAAATGTTAGGATTAAATGGCAAAATCCCTGTAAGCTGCAACCCCTTTTGTGGCGATTGATAAATGTAGCCGACTTTTCATAGGCTTTTCCAACAAGCTCACCTATTTGAAATACCGTAATGGCTCTAAAATGGATGGTTTTACCAGCCAGTTCTCAATTTCCTGAGCGTAGTAAGTCTTGTGAAGCTCTTCATAAACGTTTTATCCAGAGGTTGCATGTGGTCTGAAGAATGAGGAGGGAGGCACACCAATGAGAGACGCCATTTTCACGAGCTAGGTCGATCAAGTCTAAATTGCGAGTGTGAGTTTGTGTGGCCATCAAGAATCAACACCACTGGATCATCTTTAGTTGGTTTCAACGTAAGAAATGAAATGTGCAAACCATTTAGTAAACAAAATCTGTCTGTATCCAACCTGAAATATGACAAGCAGCAATTACTGCCAGGAGGGAGCTCCATCCCATCAGTTTCAGGCTTCATTCTCTTACCGTGGGAACACCAGCATTGGAGGAACAAAGTTTCCTGATGCTGACATACAAGCAACAATGGTTTATGAGGCGACCTCTTTCGGCAGATGACAGTTTATGAACTTCTCTTTTCCCCTTTAAGATACAACTCGCATGCTCTTGTGCTGTACACTTGTTACACCAGTCTCGTCGACGACGTTAAATACCCGAGTTGGTGAGAAATTAACGCGCTCTAGTTCTGGCTTGAGAATATCATAAAACTTTTTCACATTTTCAGGTGAATTCCTTTTATTCTGGCCAAGGACAAGGGTTGTGGTTTCCGTAATGGACAACTCAGGATGGCGATTAAAAAACAGCCGTAGCCATTTCCTTCCTGCACTTTTTGTTTCCTGCGAAAAAGGGTGGTGGGCAATTATTGTTTCGTATAGCTAGTTGGAAGGCCATTCTTTTGATATCTTTTGCTGTGAGCCCATAAAAAGACCTTTCCATTTTTAGACAATACTCTACAAGCTCATCCTCCATTTCAGTCGGCAAGACAGGTTTTCGCCCCAATGGAACTAAAATAAAGAAGCTTTTCTAGTTCGTCTTCACTTTTTTTTACGTAATTCTTTTAGTGTCGATTCTAGGCACCATAAAATATTTTAGAGGCTTTTTAGCAAACCCATTTCTTTATTTTTCACTGAAATTACTGTCTCCTTCATCTTTAATTTATCCCATGTTTTCCTATGCGCCATCTGAAAAACAAAGAACGAAATGTTTAAAAAATGTGTTCCCAATATCGCCTAGTGGGCGAATAATAGGAACACTGCGGTGGGCGATATTAGGAACAACTCCTCAAAAAACAAACATGGCGCGGCCACTACAGCCAAACACGCAAAATAAAATGGATCAAAATATTACTTAAACCAAAAGCTGTTTCCGAAGTTTTTTTTTGAATAGGATCAGTAACATTTTGTAATTACCTTAACTCTTAATTTTATACTAATAATAAGTCACATGGGTTTTTAAACTCACCTTAGGCGAATATCTTTGAAAAATCACAACATAAAACTGAGACACGCTAACCTTCCCAAACTTTCACAGATTACTCCAGCTGACGGCTAGTTAGTAGCTCAAACGTTTATGGGTAGATCGCTGCACTAACCAGCAAGTTACTGCAGTGGGCGATTATATTAGGAACATGGGCGATATTTGGGCCCCCTACCTTACAACATTCGCAATGTACAATATGAAAAACTTATGATAGGAAAGGCTTAGGCGGGACAAAATTACTTTGAAATATCTAAATATTGAATTTATCAGGTTATTTTAAATTATACGTTATAGCAAGAGAATGAGTTTAATTGATTCCACTTGTAGGGCAAGTGCCATATGATAATGTGTTTCATTTCACCTTGACCATTGTTCGTATTCAAGCATCATTAATTTTAAAAAAAGCACTAATTTAACTTTAGATATGAACATTTTTACATATATAAAACGTTTTGGTTTCTACTCATATTTCTAATAAATAAGTTATAACTTCAGTGCTATCATTGGTACACACTACTGCAGATATAATAATAATTATTATTAATTACTTCTGGATTAGTAAAGAACTTATTTAGAAACACCATAAAAGTGAATTAATTAGACGTAGTTGTTTTTTCGTAATTGCGGCAATTTTAGGACTTGTCCCCTCTGGAAAAATATGTAGCTGCGGCTCTATCTGTTCATAACCAATAAGTGTTATGTTCAAAACGTGATGTGTAGCCACTTAGTCCCATGTAGTCTAATAGTGTACCTCGAATAAATTGTTCTAGCAAGCGGAATAAAAAATTAAGTTATTCCGTAATATTGCGAGTCAATTCCGAATTTACTCGTATTCAACCGTGAAGTTGCGAATTTGCGGAAGTAGAATGAAGACGAGTCGACAGAGGTCCGTCCGCAAATGCGAATAGAGAATCCGAGTCGGCTGTCCTTGAATACCAGAACGAGTCGGCTGACTAGTCACGACTCGAGTAGTTAATGTATTCGAATACGAGTCACTCGAGTTGAAAGAGCGTTCGACTCGGCACATCGCTAGCAACACTCACTATCGGATTCATTGCCAATCTCGGGAAAAGAAATTCCCTTATTTCCCCGTATCAGCGGGAAACTAAGGATGTATACATGGTATACATGGTACGTGGTACAAGGTAGTTCCGAAGTAAGATAGTATTAAGATTGCCTGAGTTGATCTCGAACTCCTAAAGCTAATTTTTAGTACGCGCATAATTATTTCTGTGAAATAAAATATACGCTACGATTGACATTTTCTGCATACAAAGGTGTTCTTATCGAGTAAGACAAACTATTATTAAGATGGATTAAATAATTTTAAATGCATACAAGTGCTATTAAATTTTACTTTATGTCGTTAAACTATGTTCTGTTCCTAATATTGTTTTAATACTTCATTTTCATCAGAATCTATTTTCATCATGTTTATGTCTCATTAATATTAAATTCCTAGAATAAATAGGTTAAGAAATACTTAATTAAATTGCACTTATACCATTTACAAGAGTTAATTGAAAGAACCTACTTACTCGCGGCGTAGAAGATTATCCATAGCGCGGGAACAGACACCCACTGCGTTCTTGTTGTCGACCGCTAACATATGGGCGTTGTGTAAAGTATTAGTTTCAGTAACAGGGTTATCCAGTGGTAACCTATTACTCCGATAACATTTTACCAGCAACACCCTGTTATTTCAGTAACAGCTGGGCTGTATTGTTCAGCCGACAACGCACTGGAAACTGTCAAATTAAAACGTTGTAACTGGATTTAGAGTTTTACTCACTTTTGCTGTTTTACTTATTCGATATTGTTTCAACAAAACTTATGTAAGACACATACAAAAGTAGATGCTTATCAAAACGTGTTTTATAGTTGACCTAAATATAAGAAAAAAATAATGAACTTTCAAGCTTTTGGTGGCGAGTTTCTGATGTATCAGAAGATATGCAATAACCTATCTCATTTATTTTATAACATATATGAATCAAATGTTCACAAAAACTGTAATATCAATGTAAAGAAATATCGTACTTTGTTAACATCGATATTGGAAATACTGTGTTGGACATCTCCAATTCAGAATAAAACAAAAGTAACGTAAATTAAATATACATTAATTTATTGTAAATATACCGTAGTTTTGCTTTAAATGCAAATGGTAGGATACTTTTGTCAGAAAGTACGATAGATACTTTTTCGCAGTTGGTAATGCTCGAGTGTTTAAATTTGGCAACACTGCGCTGGCGCCGCTCCGCGCTGGACTGTCGCTCTGCGTACGCACAGCTGCTGCCTGCGGCCGCCATGGCCGCTATCAATAGTTGAATAATACAGTTGCGTAATTAAACCAAATGCAGTAGTATATGGAACTGGGAAATAAGAGACTACGTTTTGAAGATACAGGGCTGTGGCGTAGCGAAGGGGGGGTCCAGGGAGTCCGGACCCCCCCCCCGAAATTTAAGAAATTAAAAAATTTATCATGGAGCAGGAGAAAAAAAAGAGAGTTATCATTACTCTTGTCTACACACATTAAATTGATTGATTTAATTGATTAAAGTGACCGTTGTTATAAATATAATTGTCCTTTCGTTTAAATCATAAAGTATCAAACGATACTTTTGGGCTCGGCCTTTCGGATAGTGTCGTGTAATCACGGTATTTATAGGGCGCGGTCACGTGACGTCGCAAAGTAACCTGAACCATAACACGGCGAATAATATAAATTAGCGACCACTTCGTTCAAATTCGTCTTGGGGACGTAAAATGACCGCTTAGAATTAAGTTACGACGTTGATTTTAGGTGTTATTAAACTGTAGACGTGTATATAATTATCGAAAAAATTTAAAAAATCACTTTTGGTCGGAAAATACACTTGAAAACTCTACTGATTAAAACTTCAACTAATTTGAACTTCAATGATTGAGGTAACATGGTGTTTTCGGTTGAGTTAGGACGACGATTTTTGTTATCATTAAACTGTACACTGTACCTATATAATTATCGAGAAAAAAATCACTTCCGGTCGGTAAATACCGAAGAAAAGCTCTCTACAGATTCAAGTTTTACCGATTTTGGATTTCACTGGTTGAGTGGTTGAGGTAAAAGTAGTACTTAGAATTATGTTAAGGACGTTGATTTTAGGTATTAATTCAACGACGACGACTAATACTTATAAAATTATCGAGAAACAAAACAATAAAATCACTTCCGGTCGGTAAAATACCGAAGAAAAGCTCTCTACAGATTCAAGTTTCAAGATTTTGGATTTCACTGGTTGAGGTAAAAGTGGTACTTAGAATTATGTTAGGACGTTAATTTTAGGTATTAATTCAACGCCGACTAATACATAATAATTATCGAGAAACAAAACAATAAAATCACTTCCGGACGGCAAATACCGAAGAATAGCTCTCTACAGATTCAAGTTTTGACGATTTTGGATTTCACTGGTTGAGTGGTTGAGGTAAGAGTGGTACTTAGAATTATGTTAGGACGTTAATTTTAGGTATTAATTCAACGCCGACTAATACATATATTAATTATCGAGAAACAAAACAATAAAATCACTTCCGGACGGCTAATACCGAAGAATAGCTCTCTACAGATTCAAGTTTTGACGATTTTGGATTTCACTGGTTGAGGTAAAAGTGGTACTTAGAATTATGTTAGGACGTTAATTTTAGGTATTAATTCAACGCCGACTAATACATATATAATTATCGAGAAACAAAACAATAAAATCACTTCCGGACGGCTAATACCGAAGAATAGCTCTCTACAGATTCAAGTTTTTGACGATTTTGGATTTCACTGGTTGAGTGGTTGAGGTAAGAGTGGTACTTAGAATTATGTTAGGACGTTTGATTTTAGGTATTAATTCAACGCCGACTAATACATATATAATTATCGAGAAAACAAAACAATAAAATCAATTCCGGTCGGTAAATACCGAAGAAAGCTCTCTACAGATTCAAGTTTTGACGATTTTGGATTTCACTGGTTGAGTGGTTAAGATAAAAGTGGTACCTACTTAGAATTAATGTTAGGACGTTGATTTTAGGTATTAATTCAACGCCGACTAATACTTATATAATTATCGAGAAACAAAACAATAAAATCACTTCTGGACGGAAAATACCGAGGAAAAGCTCTCCACAGATTCAAGTTTTGACGATTCTGGATTTCACTAATTGAGTCGTTGAGATAAAAGTGGTACTTAAAATTATGTTAGCACATTGATTTTAGGTATCAATACAACGCCGACTAATAACTATATAATTCTCGAAGAAAAATTGAAAAAATCACTTCCGGTCGTATAATACACAGGAAAAACTCTACTGATAAGTAGTTTCCGACTACTTTGGATTTCACTGACTGAGGTATTATTTCATTTTCCTTAAATAAATAAATAAACAAATAAGGCCTTTATTCTTGAGCGGATTTCAGTTTACAATCTGTTTTACAAATCGACTCACGTCAAACTAATCATAACAGTACAATACGTATTTTAAAACTGTGACACCCAAATATTGCGTGCTGGTAATTTACATAGAAAATTCATACTTAAACAACAATACATCATTAAGGTACTATACAGTTTTAACTTCCTTTTTGAAAGTTTTAACAGACAAAGTCTTTATAACTGGTGGTAAGGCATTGTACTCATGGGGTCCAAAGTACGAGAAGGACCTTTTTGTAGCCTCCAACCGCACACGCGGCAGTTGCAGCTTGTCGTCCTGTCGAGTGTGCCGTTCTCTTAGGGTACGTCCAAGATGCACGCTGATAAAAGCAGGTAGACAGAGTCAGATTTCTCGGCGCCGACTGTCTGACTCTGACGGTAGGCTGATGTGGCCATTATGTAAGCAGGTTGTCGGCGCAGAAAGAGCTGCCACCAAAAAGATATCAGTGTACAATGGAACTTACAAGTGAACTGGCTGCAGCTTTATTGCAGCCAAGTTAAAACCTATAAGAAGTGAAATACATCCAATTAATAAATTAAGATCTGTTTACGGGGAGTACAAACACCTATTTCCGCAATTACTTGCCGACGAAAAACCCATTTTTTTTTAATATTTCAGAATAATCCCGGATAACTTTTATTTTATTTTGTCAAAAATTGAACACAGGCTGACTAAGAACTGGGCGAAATTACCACACAACCCCTATTCAAGCGGAAGAGAGACTAGTTGTCACATTAAGGTACGTAAACACAATTTTTATAATTTATAGAGAAAGTATAGTGATCGCACAAATTCGATGTTGGTTTTTTGACGGACCTTTACGTTTTGGGGTCCTCTGAACCCAAAAAAGTGGTTTTTACAAAATGTCTTTTACAACATACGTTGTTTACTAAACATTGAAACTGACTTGAAAAGATCAGCTGATTTACTAACAAACTTCTAATAATTCTAGTAATTGAAGCAACCCTTATGTGGTCACCAGCAAATGAAACTACCTATATCGACCATGGCCTATAAAACACGTTTTAGAACATTGTGAGAAAGTATGTGCCAGTTCTTGGTACCGTTTATTATAATCCGTGATCCTCTTTAAAACAACCTTAATATCTTTAAATCTTCCGCCAACAGGCATCAACGATGTTCCTATTGGAATGTTTTTTAAGGCGCTTATCCCATATCGGAGGATTAAGTTGCACTTTTGATACTAAATTGTCGATATCCATCGTAAAAAAAACAAACAACACTCAATACACACACGAAAAATCACTTTCCGACTAGCAGGTCGTCTGAAACCAGAATGAACAAATCATTCCGGTAAAAATCGGAGTCAGACTACCAGTGCGCAGAAAGTCAGCGCGCAGGTGCAGTGTGGCCACTCCTGCTTAACAACGTGGAATTTTACGCACGCCGACTCGGCGCTGATCGGCGCCGATCGCCTGACTCAGAAAAACCAGCGTGCATCTTGGACGTACCCTTATGCACCAATGTCACAGTTTGGAGCCTACAAATATCTTGAACAGAGTGTAAATTTGCTCTTTTGCGATAAGGTGAGATTGTGGTCAAATTTTTTTTAGATTATAAACAAACCTCAGCGCACTGTTCTGTATCCGTGCAATGATGAACATTTGCCTCTTGAGTTAAGCAGCTACCAAACACTGGAAGGGCGTAATATATTGATGGAAATACCAGAGAATTTACAATATGCAGCTTTGAAAGCATTGGAATTAACGCTCTGTATCTATTCAAAACTCTCAATTTACACATTGCACGTTGAGAAATCAATTCAACATGTTTAAGAAAGTTTAGCTGATTGTCAATTATAATTCCCAGGACTTAAACAAAAACACGATCTTCCAAACAAATACCCTCAACAGAAACAGAGAGAAGACTCCTGTTCATGGTCTCTTTAATGGATGGTGAGCAAAAATGCACCACAGAACACTTAACTGCATTCAACTTTAGGCCATGTCCCTCCGACCACTCTTTAACCCTACGCAGATCAGCATTGAAACACTGCACGCGCTTCATGGACACCTGGAGGGGATATGTTAGAAGTATCTGAGAGTCATCCGCATAGGAGTAGAGTGAACACGAGGACAATGCAAGTTCAAGATCACAGTATATAAAATGAACATAACAGGCCCTAAACATGACCCTTGAGGAACCCCTGTATCCTTCGACAGCGAGGAAAACAGTTTTCTTTTACCTTCGTCACCCTGACTCCGTCCGCTCAAATATGAGCCAAACCATTTTATAGCGATTTCATTAAACCTATAGAAATTTAATTTGGCAAGAAACAGTTCATAATTCACTGAGTCAAACGCTTCAGAGAAATCAAGCGTCGCCAAAAATACTTCCAAAACCTTTATCTTTCGCTACATGCAGCTCATCCATAATGTTTTATATCAAGGCGGAGGTAGTGCTGAAAGACTTCCTAAAACCAGACTGATGTACAGGAAGAATATTTTCAGCCTCAATGAAAGCTGTCAACTGATTCACCACTACCTTCTCAAGGATTTTTGACATGCCGGAAGGATCGATATCGGCCTAAATAGGGAAATCACACTTGGATTCTTTATTTTGGGTATGGGCGTGACAAGACTTTGCTTCCAGCATGATGGAAAACACCAAGAAGCAAGGGACAGGTTAACCAAATGCGTAATAGCTCCCAAGCAATATGGGCTCATGGCTTTCACTAGCCTGATAGATATTCCATCAGTCCCCCACAGCCACTGACGTAATGTTATTCATTATGCATTTGATCTCACCCTCAGTAACTGGCACAAAATTGAAACCATGCGCTAGATCCTCACAAACATTGTTTCTGTAGAAATCCAGTTTTCCTCGAGGCTAATCCTGCCTCCACCACCCATGCCTGCAAAGTACCTGTTGAGGTCATCAGCTGAGAATCTTATATCGTCACTATTACGGTCATTTTTCCAGCACTCCACCGGACCGTAAAAACACCCCAGAATGATTTAGAGTCCTTACAATTCAGCTTGTCGTGAAAGTAATTTCGTTTTGTTAAATTACTTCTGATGGCGCAGTTCAATTTATTTCGTGCCTTACAGTACAACGTTCTAGCAGCCGAAACATCACTATCATGCAGTTTGTGTTTGAAATAATTTTTTTCTTTTGTGAGCTCTCTTATCTCGTCACTCCGCCATGGGGCTTTCTTCTTGGTGACTCGCTTTTCTTGTTAACGGTACGCATGTGTCAAGCAGTTGGACAATGTAGGTAGTTAAAAATTGACTAACTTCATCGACCGAGGTCTTTGTCTCAATATCATCCCAATCAATACGTGACAATAAAGAAAACATACAGATACACATCGAAATTGGAAAAAATTTCGATAAGTTTATAAATTTCTCCTTTGGCCTATAGTTGCCATACCTGAGATCACAATATACCAGGTGGTGGTCCGTAATTTGTTTAAGTCTTGAATCAAGAATTTTGGACGTATCCACTAAACCAACTTTGACTATGTCTAGACCTTTATTCACAACAATATGGTCGATCAATGTCGAAGAGCTCTCGGTGACACGAGTGGGCTCTGTTATGAGTTGTACCAACCCTAACGATTCATACAGGTTTTTTCAGGAATCTACAATCGGCCTTACCAGTATCCATAAGATTTACATTAATGTCACCCAACAAAACAACATCATCAACATCCAACATCTGATCAATAAACAAAGAATACAAAATAGAACTCAGGGTGGAATATATAACACAGGGTGGTTTATATACCACGCACACACACACAGCTTCTTGTTTCTCAAACTAAACGCTGTATCCTTAGTAGGTATATCCGATCGGAAGTGATTATTTTTGTTTATTTTTCTCGACAATTATATATTTATTAGTCGGCGTTGAATTAATACCTAAAATCAATGTCGTAACATAATTATAAGTACTACTTTTACCTCAACCAGTGAAATCCAAAATCGTCAAATCTTGAATCTGTAGAGAGCTTTTCTTCGATATTTACCGAACGGAAGTGATTTTTTTCTCGATAATTATATTGTTAGTCGAGTACAGTTTAATGATAACAAAACATCGTCGCCCTAACTCAATCAAAAATACCACGTTTACCTCAATAACTGAATTCCGAAGTATTTGAAGTTCTAATCATTAGAGTTTTTCATGTGTATTTTATTTCTGACCGAAGTGATTTTTTTATATTTTTTCCGATAACTATGTACTCGTCTACAGTGTACAGATACAAAAAATCGTCATTGCAACTCATTCATAAAAAACTCAATCAGTGAAATCCAAAGCAGCCGAACTTCTAATCAGTAGAGTTTTTCCGGTGCATTTTCCGACCGTTAGTTTGACCTGCGCCCGAACAACGTAGAAAATTGCCCTCCTTTTCTAAAGGGTTTTCGGCTGTCAGTGGCCCAATGTCCCCGAAGGGGTATTTCATTTTCTCCACAGAATATAGTTTTGTTAATTACACGATTCAGTGAAGCTCTGATTTGTTCTTCTTCTTTCTTATCCAGTGAACGCAACATCACATTGGTGCCTTCTACTCGGCCAGAATCGAAACCGTAAAGTTTCTGTAGCTATACAAGAAAATTTGTGGCACCGTACTAGAGTTGTTGTGAGGGTTGAATTTGCCTATTACATCTTTCCACTTTCTATAAGGCGTAGTTACTAAAGCTCCATATTTTTGGTATTTACCTTTTACTAGTGAACTCATTGGCAAATAACACACAAAACGTCCCCCGGATCCCCGGTTTCGGACGCCCCCCCCCCCGAACGACATTTCTGGCTACGCTACTGATACAGGGACTATTAGTATTTGATAGCATCTAAGAATATGCTAGTTCTGTTAGTAGCATGGAAATTAGGCGTCATTGTTGTAAGAAAACAGTAATTACTATTATAATGAGACAAAGGCTAATGATTTTACCATTCTAACTGTAATAATATATTTTTGTGAAAACCCTGACACTCATCCGTTCATGTGTTGCAAAACTATCGCATAAGAATAGATTATCTTTTACAAGTCTAAATATAGATACAAATGGCTTATAATATTGACGAGTTTTTATGAACCACAGAAGGACGTTGAGGCCGATTTACCCCCCTCTCGGAGGGATCCTTGATAGCTAAATAATTCTCGCACTCAAAATCAGATATTTTGGTTTATTTTTTTATTACATATTTGCCAAGTTGACAAAGTAAATAATAATTTTAAAAGTAGTTCATGATATGTCGGTACTTTAGTACTGTCAGGAGGCCGCTATGTTTGGAAGGGGTTTCTTACTAGGGACCTAAAGAACTACATTATTAGATATAATAGAATTTATTAGATTTAATGTGAAAATTATTCTGACCTTTCCGCCCTCTAAAAGAAAGCGCTGTCGGCGAGAAGGAGCCGACGCTGTCCCTATCTACTACTTGTTACTATGCGATATAATCAGTAGGTTTAGATTAAGTTATAATGAATATGCTACTAGTATTACCAAATTAAAGATTCTCGTGATCTGAGATTGAATTTGGGTACTATCTCCAGAAATGTTTTTCATTTTTCTACAAAAGAGCGGGGTGGCTCGCCAGGCGGGCAGTTCCGATCGGTAGTTCCCGACCTTAGATCACGTCCCAGATCGTCCTGACATCAGATCACGTTGGAAAAGAATAACGTCCTTTGATATACTACCTAAATTCAAGCTCAGATCACGTGAGCTCTCATTAAATTTGTATATTTATAATACGTTGTCGTCTTTACCTACTTATATAGGCTAATAACAAATAGTAGATAGAGGCAGAGTGGCCTCCTTCGCGTCGAGTTCGCTTTCTTTTGGGAGTCAGAAAACAAGAACGGGTCGTCATTATAATATGTAATTTTCACAGAAAGTCAAACATAGTTTGTTCTTTCTAATAATGTTGAATTTTAGGTGCCTACTAAGAAAAACCACAAAAAGTAGTGGGTTTCGGATAATACCAACGATTTTGTGTATAAAATATACATTTAAAAATAAACATGGCTATACCGGTAAGTGACAGTAAGTGAACGTAAAACACGTTTTTAGATCAATAAAAAACAGGTTAACACATAGTTGGCATTGCTATTTGGTTTGTCATCAAAAAAATTTATCACAGGTCACTAATAGATATACGTATCGTAATCAACGTTTAAATTTGACGGGAATTTGCACTTTTAGTATACGGTACCCTCATTATACGGATTGTTTAAAAAACAAGTGGTCCACTCTTTTTAATACCCTAAAGCAAAGGTATTAAAACACAACAGCGTACTAAAAGCAACAAAACGTGATAAAAATTAGTAGTTTGGATGCCATTTCTTAACCATCCGAGGTAAAACTAAACTTTAAATACAAAACATATTTTTTAAGATAGCTACTGACAGGTGTAATGAAAGTCATACCTCGATGGTTACAATATCCTAAATTTGAACTACATAAACAATTTAAATGTTCTGATAATTGACACCTGTAACAATTTGAAATTGCAAAAATTGTTAACAAAGTGAGAGTAAAAGGATTGAAAAGAATTGTCAAACCGTAAAGCTTTTAAATTTTTTACCACTGTGTATACAAGAAGCGAATGAAATTAAAACGAAAGAGAGAGAGAGAGAGAGAGAGAGAGAGAGAGAGAGAGAGAGAGAGAGAGAGAGAGAGAGAGAGACCTTTAAAATGAGATATCGCTTGATCTATATTTACATTTGAAAATCTTTCTAAATTTACCTCCATCCCCCCCATACGAAACTTGGAGTGAATTCTATACATCGCATACAGGTTGTCTACCTGACGATGTATATCTCTCATGATATTGTATGGTTGATATATTCTCGTGTCAGCTTTCACCAAATTGTCATATTTCTTCAAATTGGAGATATGTTATAGAAGTTTTCTGTCAAAACTTTTGTACTAAATGCATCCAATGAAAAATATCTTCATGACATAAAATTCAAGACTTTTGCATGTATGAATTTACCTTTATTTCTAGTTTAACTATATAAAGATGGATTATGTAACGTTATAATTGTTCATTGTTATTATCTAATATTTAAAGTGTTATTAACCTTGTCTTTCACGTACAGAACATTTTTAAACACATACAGACTATAAGAATACTGACATTATATTCAGTGAGGAAAATGTTTTTTGTACTGATTCATTGAGATCCAACTTTAAAATCCCTCTGTTTGCTAGTTTTTGAATTCTTGCATTGGGTTCACATATTTATGAGGTTACCTATACCAAAAACAAGGATTAAGTAAATGCATCAAGAATCAAGAACTTTATTTGCAATAAACATACAGAGTTTAGGGTCCCAACAATTTACAAATAATTTATCGTTCAGTACCCATCATTACTGTTAACAAATTCTTAATACATATTAATTTATAAAAATAAAATCTAATACACTTCTGGCGTCAGTGTTTATAGCCATTAACATATAAAAGTACAATCAGACTATAGATAAAGTAATAAGACATATATTGCATGATTTACAGCAATGTATAATATATACAATCTACGCGTGCAATATCCACAGTAATCTACAAACTAATTACAATATATTATCAATAATTACAAAACACACGGGCGCGCGCGCACACACACTCACACACACACAATTATTATTAGATAAATTTGATATAGTTGAAATATATATTTTTAGAGTAGTTCATAGAATAACAGTTGAGAATAGTTCTGGATTGGATGGTATAAATAACACAGTCTCTAAGAATAATATAGATATATTTGTACCTTTATTGTACTGTAGTTACAAAAGGTTTCTTAACAGAGAGTATTTCCTTATGTTTAAAATTGCTGTAATTATACCTGTGTGTAGAACGGGTATGAAACCGATGGGTCATCTTTTCGTCAAATATTTTTGCTATATCGTTATATTTATTACACGGTTGTTATTTATATTACAAAATTATAAGTTTATTATTAATAGGTAAATCTTAAATATTTGTTGTTATCAAGTTTTTGTATATTTAAATTCAGTTTGTTATATATTAATCAATAATATTCTGTTATGTTTCTTCTTTGTTAATTTATGATCGTGTGCTGTTGTACGATTTTTTATATAGGTCACTTGTAATGAGTAATATTTAGTTACTTGCGTGTTCAAGAAGAGGACTGAACTGTCAAAGTAAAAAGTGAATTTATTCCGTTTACGACAACTTACACGATAACACACTCCTAAAAGGTGCTTAGCGAATACGTAAAATTTTATGTATTTATATAATTAAAATTTTCGAATATGAATTTGATTTTAAACTTGAATACACACTCACGCACGCACGCAAGCGCACACGCATATGCGCACGCACACATTTATATCGTATGATGATACATCACATTTCCAATGTTAAAGATAATATGCTAATAAAAATTACAATTTTATAAAAGCTTATCCACTATAGTATATTCTCTTAAACCTACAATGGCACATGTCTATTAGCCATTTAGTTAATGATCGATTTAGAAGCTGTCCCCCCTACCTCAACCCTGTACCGCATCAAGGATTCAAATATCGACTTATTAGCTTGAGTGCAGAACAGGAAAGGGTATTTCTTAATCTTTTTACCAGATTGTTTATATTTAATTCTCATTTCAATTTAAGATCCACAGGGATACGCAAATTATTTGTTTTTGTGGCCACTTTTAGACTTGCAAACAAACATATACTTTTATTGTGGTTAAATAATCAAACTCAGTCATAACTTTCAACTATGGAGATCGATCAGAAGTATTACGAGAAGAATGGAAGTTTATCACGAGAGTAATTTTATAGTTTATTTATCAGTTTTCTGTCAGTGTTCACCTAAGCATTACATTATAGTGAGAAGAAACAAGGGATTCTGCTAGATAAAAGTGTCTTGTAAGCCACCACGAGTGCTGTTTCATCTGCGTACATAAACAAATGGCCATGGAAATTTAGTTTTGAAGTACTGTTGACAAATATAATAGAATTGGGTCCAAAACACTACTAATTGGAGACTTTGTAGGGACTATATTCATTAGCTATGTAACCAGAGTATGGTCTGTAACTAGTGAACCACTTTAAAATATAGGCTTCAAGATCCATTTTTTTTTAAATTTATCATGCAATAAGTTATGGTAGAGTATCAAATGCTCGGGGAATCGAAAAAATTGGCAAGCACTTATGTTCTGAAAATTCAAAGATAATTAATAAAATTTGTAAAAGTAAATTCTCTGTCCCTTTATTGTTTTGTAAAATACACTGGTTTTTGCAAAATATTTTATTTTCCTTCCGGTATTCATTAGTGTGAAAAGTATTTCTTTTATATTTTTTCCATAACCGATAAAATTGCTACAGGCCAATAGTTTGATGTTAAACGTTTAGATTTGAACTTACAAATTGGTCTTAACATCGAAACATTTTAGATTATCTGGAACGATTCCGGATTTATGTGTGATAAACGTATAGCGTTGCATATTACTTCACAAATCTTTTCCTGTGCTATTTGAATATCCTTTTACGTCACTTTGATATGAAAAATAAATTGCAGGTATGCATCATTCATATTAACATTACGAACTGTATGGTTTTCTCAAATTAAAATTATTTTTACATTTTTAGTTTTTCGGAACTTATTACAGTTTTAAGTTGATTTCCTTTTTATTTAAAATTTTATTATTGTCAATAAAGTTGAAACTCATATTGCAAAATAAAATTAAATTTCAATATTTTGGAAACATTTTATATTTCTATTAGTGTCTAACAACACAACTGTGCGTCCCATAATATTATTACCTGACATAAAATCAGTGTAACGCGTGTGTGTGTAAGAATAACTAAGCGTTTTAGTCCTATTCTTATATAGTATTTTATTTATGTTTGTAGTCTAAGAACAGTTCTCTAAAATATCCAGCTAGGTTTTAAAACTATAGTTGTGCACTCTATATATTGTTTTGTATAAAATTGGAATTAGAGTTCAGAATCTAACGAACAGAACGGGGTGGGGTCGGCCAAACGCCCAGAGGCACCTTGGTCACCCCCGCCCTCCGCTGAGGGACCCGCAAAGAAGGCTAGGAGGGAAACCCAAAAGCCCGAAGCCCACGATCCCGAGGCCTCTGGTAGCACACCCAAGGCTACCTACAGAGAGGGTCGCTCGCAGCGATTAAAATGGCCATAGCCCTCGAAGGCTACCCGGAAGCGAAGCTTAGTGCAGAGCAAGGGAGAAGCCATCGAGGACGCAATTATGGAAGAAATCCAACCCTGGAGGATGGTTCCGTTCCATCGTTTGCGGGCACCTACCTAGAGAAATGGTGTTTTAATTGCTTCCTGCATCAACGAGCACACCAAACGTTGGCTGGAAGAATTTATCCAAAGAATAAAACCTCTGGGAGATGATATCTCTCTGAGAGTGGGTCTGCGTTAAGGACATCTTGAGGTCCACTAGGGTGTTTTTCAGAGCTCACCCGAAGCTTCTGAAGAAGACACCTGAAAAGGTTACTTGAGATGTTCAATAAGCAGAACCCCAACCTGAATGTAAACGAGTGGAAAATCCTTCCATCCAAGCCAGACCCGAAAGGTTACGGATTCGTCTGCTTCCTGGGACGAGGTCTGCTACAAGGCTGTGAAGGCTTCCAACTGTAGAGCCAACTTAGGACTCTGGCAGGTCTCAAATTGTCTCCTCGACAGTCAAGGACAATGCCACGAGTTCTACAAATCAACCTCCAGCACAGTAGGGCTGCCTCGGCAGCCTTCTGCCAGTTCTTCCTCCAGGAGGGATTTGATCTGGCACTGATTCAAGAACCATGGCTTCACCAAGGGAGAGTGGCGGGCCTAAATGAAACCAAAGGTAAGTTAATTTACTGTACCTCTCTAAGGAATGTCAGAACCTGCATCCTGTTGAGGAGAGGCTTGGATTTTCTAACCCTCAACGAATTCTGCTCCAGAGATCTCACTGTGGGCACACTGACCTGGAAGAATGGAGGTATAGTGCAGAGCACAATTGTAGGCTCCGTATACTTGCCATATGATGCCAGGGAACTCCCTCCATCAAGAGACCTAGAGCTCCTGGTGGAAGAAGCACAAGCCAGACGTCAACAACTTCTTCTAGGTTGTGACGCCAACGCCCATCACTCTGCTGGATGGGGCAGCACCAACACTAACCCTAGAGGTGAGGGCACTTTTACAATTTCTTCTAAGTAGGGACCTTATTTATATGTAATAAAGGTAACCGCCCTACGTTCGCAACACGAATTAGACAAGAAGTTATTGACATAACAATCTGCACACAAGGAATACTTGGAATGGTTGATAAGTGGCACGTAAGCGAAGAGGCCTCATTATCGGATCACAGGTATATCCTCTTTAAACTTGCAAGATGAGGCTGCAGAGGTCCTCTATCGTAATCCCAGGAGGACTGACTGGTTGGGATATAAGTCTGAACCTTCAGTCACAGTTGGGATCGGTAGGCGGAAGGGTGCGATGCTTCACAGACATAGATCAGATAGCTTCTGACCTGCAGAATGCTATAATCAATAGCTTCCATGACAATTGCCCATTGCGACGGGGGAAGAGTCGAACCAATAGTAAGTGGTGGAACTGCAGACCTCGCTCGCAAAAGGGCTAATGTCAGGGAAGCTGTACAATCAATGCAAAAGGAGCCGTATCTGGAGTCCTATCATAGAGCTCTAACAGAATACAGCCTAGCAATTAAAAAAGCAAAACAAAGTTCCTGGAGGCAGTTTACACAGAAGGTAAATGAGTTAAGCGAGGCAGCTAGACTGCAGCGCTTGCTAGCCTCAAGTCCAACCGGTCACTTGGGATCTTTAAGGTCCCAGGGAGGTCAACACACTTCCGGGTCTAGTGATAGCCTCAAACTTCTCCTTGAGACTCACTTCCCTGATTGTATCTTTGAGAATGACGACACTGGAACGTCTGGTAATCACGAGGCAGGCTCACGGCCAAGAGCTTGTCGTGGTAGCTGGGCCATTGCCAGAAGGATTGTCACTCTCTCTAAAGCACAAATGGGCAATTTCTAAATTTGCCCCTTTCAAATCTGCAGGAGGGGATGGAATCTTTCCGGCCCTGCTTCAACAAGGGCCGGAGAATCTCCTTACCCTTCTATGTGAACTATTCAGGGCGAGCCTAGCCTATGGGTACATACCACAAGGTCTGGCGTTCTCATACAGGGTGGTCTTCATCCCTAAAAAAAGGGAGAGAGCGGACTACTCTGTCCCTAAATCTTTTTCGTCCCATCAGTCGTTTTCTACTGAAAACATTAGAAAGACTGGTGGAGAGGCACCTGAGAAAGGGAGTTCTCTCAGACACTCCCCTTCATCGCAACCAACATGCATACCAGCAAGGCAAATCCTGTGAAATCAGCACTGCACCAATTAGTCAGTAGGATTGAGGATAGCCTGTCCGCCAAGGAATTGGCATTGTGCACCTTCATAGACATTGAAGGAGCTTTCGACAATGCCAAATTCACTGCAATGGTAAGTGGAGCACAGCGACGTGGCCTCGAGCCAGCTTTGTGCCGGTGGCTTAGGGCCATGCTGTGCTCCAGACGGATCAGGGCCGATCTCAATGAAGTATCGCTTGTGATCGCACCCACAAGGGGATGTCCTCAAGGAGGCATCCTGTCACCTCTACTGTGGAATCTAGTAGTAGATGGTCTACTTGAGGACCTTACTAACAACGGAATCTATGTCCAAGGATATGCAGACGACATAGTCCTTATGGTACAGGGAAAATACACAAATGTTGTTGTTGATATCATGAATACCAACCTTCAACATGTACACAACTGGTGTCAGGGAGAGGGACTGAAAGTAAATCCCTCTAAGACAGTAGTTGTACCATTCACTAGAAAAAAGAACCTAGAGTCTCTTTCTAGGCTGAAACTCGCATCCACTCAGCTGGAGTGGTCAAAGACAGTCAAATATTTAGGACTGACTCTAGACCATAAGCTTACGTGGAATGATCATCTTAATAATATCCTGCACAAAGCAAAGTGGGCGCTCATGACGTCCAGGAGACTTGCAGGAATCTCATAGGGCGTTAAAAAACCCCCATATAGCACTATGGCTTTACAAAGCAGTTGTAAGGCCTTCAAATCACTTATGGTTCATTAGTCTGGTGGACAAAAGGTGAATCAGGTAACTGCCAAAGCCAAGCTTGAAAGCTTACAAAGGGCTTGGCACAATCTTTGTAACCGGAGCATTCAGGAGCAGTCCCTCAGCGACCCTCGAGGTGGCTTTAGGACTTCTACCTCTTGATGTTCATATAAAAGCTGAAGCGCGTAAGTAAGTCAGCTTATCGGCTGATGGTTGCTGGCTTGTGGAGGAATGGCGCGTCTAACGCGAGCCATGGCGCCATCACTGAAGCTGTAAACCAAGCGCTATTCTCGAAATGGTCTCCGACACAATGAGAACGGAGTTCGTATTCAATAAGCCATTCTCTGTTGACTTCTACTCCAGAGATGAGTGGAAATCGCAAGATAACATCCCAACAATAAGAAAGAGCTTTGTCTGGTACACGGATGGCTCGCTTATTAAGGGTAGAACTGGATATGGAGTGTTTATTTCAATCCCCTAGAACTGCCCTTAGCGGCAGTTTGGGTCGGAACTGCTCCATATTTCAAGCCGAAATCTATGGTATCCTAGCCTGTGCCAACCTAGGCCTCACCAGAAGGTACCAGGAAATGAAACATCTGTATAATGTCAGACAGTCAGGCAGCTCTTAAAGCTCTTGACTCCAACAGCATTTCATCCAAGCTTGTGTGGGGAGTGCTTTAACACTCTCTGCAAGCTTGGATCACGCAACTGTGTGCGTCTTGGTTGGGTACCGGGCCACACAGGCATTAGGTGGCAACGAATGCGCCGACAGGCTTGCCAAAAAGCGGAGCAGCAAGCATGCCATACACCGGTCCAGAACGAGTTGTGGTATAAGCAAGTCAGCCGCTTATCAAAGTATAACAAATGGTCCAGGAAGACACACCGCTTGCGGTGGCAGAGTCACCAAGGGGACAAGCACTCGGCAAAAGACTGCTTGCCGATTCTAGCTCCGGATTCACCAGATGGCTGATGGGGCTGGGGAGGGATCGGGTTAAGCAAGTGATTGCCTTGATCACTGGACACGGCCACTTCAGGAAACACCTAAAACACTCTAGGTTTACGAAATGAGGACTCGGAGTGTAGACTCTGCAATAAGTCTGAAGAGACTGCAAAACACATAATACTGGACTGTGAGAGACTGGGAGCAAGGAGAAGGGCTCTTTTCGGTGATAAACAACCAGGCGACGAACCAGATGCTAGTATCGGGGGAAAAGCTTCTTAGCCTAATTAAGGGCACGAAGATAGGCTTACCCCTCTAACATCAAAGGGGCACACATAAGCTCAGGTTGACGTGTGAGGATCTAGGAATCCACCCCAATATCCCAAAGGAAAAAAAAAAAACGACAGAACGAAATTTTTAATTACAATTCCTCATAAAGGATCAGATGACATTGCTTCGTTGTTGGAGTGATAGGCTCTCTGATTCTGGGGTGGGTGCAGGGGGAGCCCAACGCTGTCTCTCTCCTGAAGCGAATGCCCAGTAGAAGAGAGCCCCCACGAGATAGAGAGCGATGACGTAGTAGAACACGTACTGCCACTACAACACACTCCATGTTATAACACATTCAAAATAGTAAAATACTCTAATAGTACAATTGGGGAACTGGACCTAGACATACCTTCGATGTGTTCTCAAGAAAAATGACAATTACAAGAGAACGTACGTGTATTAGGAGGATGCTTTTGGTGAAGAAAGATTTGATAAAATGAAATTAATGATTTAAAGGATGAAGGAGTACTGTAAGGATAGTGTGCGATACCCGTCATTTTTCGGACTCTAAGTCCGAAGCTGCTTATTTATGTTATTTGGGCAAAAGACAATATATTTTTCTGTACGTACATACATGCGAATAATTTTCTTTATCACTATTACTTTTTGACCAAGATTATGTTAACTTGATGTGAGGAATGTTTCCTGTCAATCATATCTTTAGATACTCTATAGCATTTTATTATTATATCCTTCAAATCAAATCAAAATCACATTTAATTCCACAAATTACTGAACGTACAGAGGTAACATTTTATATTAATGAAGAAAACAGATGTAGCATTTTGATAAAATAAATAGTTATGATTAAATAATTTACTGCTAGACAATACAAAAAACCTTAAATCACAAAAAAATATCTATAATCGATATTTAAGAGAGATAATTATTTTTTTAATCTAGTGATTAGAATTGATGTGTTACCAAATTGTTTATAATTAAGAAAACATAGGAAAGTAGCCTACATGGGTCTTAATGGCCTACACACAGCAGACTCGAGTTGCTAATTTTAGGCTTAGGATTGTTCTTGAGCAGTGTATGGATTAATTTTATAAAATGTTTATTAAAATAAGTTATATGGGGTAGAATAAATTTGAATACAATATAAGAATTCTGATAACTAGCAATACTGTAGAGAAAATAAGCATCGAAAATATAAGTAATGATTGGATAAAAATTCATAAAAATAGGATAGTTACTAAGTGAAAGTGGGTTTTTCTATCTTTAGTATGTTAAGGAATGCGGACAATCCATTAGACAGTCTATGTCCGCCTGCAGTCAACAGAGATAAGTGACTCGGTCTCCTCACTACTGATAAGAATCACAACACCATACTCTACAGGAAACTCGCCGCCATTCACACCGCATATAGACACAGTTTTCGGTCTGACCGCCTAGTAACTCCTAAACCACGCAAGAGGATGGTAAACTCCTATACATGTAAACTCTCGTAACATGTATAGCTGATCGTTTATAAATTTATTTATTTTTATCTACACTATGTAACGCTTTCTTTAGATCAAAGGAAATTTAAAATTTATTGGAAGTTTAAAAGACTATCATAACCAAGAGCGGATACGCCTCGTAATACAGTATTGTGTCTAATAAAGTCTACCTTACGTGTGACTGCGACGTTCAACTTTTTTTAATCCTTTAGAATATTATCTAAACATTTTAAATAAGAACGAAATAATTATTTTTACTAAGATTTCAACTTAAACTTGCTAGAAACAATATCTCCTTGTATTGGCAGATATTTGAATTGTATACTAGGAACATGTCTAATTCAGTATACAGATAAACCAACTAGGATAACAAAAACTAGAAAGTCATGCCTGGATCACTGCTTATACGACATAAACAACGTATAGACAGGCGTGTTACAGACTATGAAAGAGATATCATTTTAAAATGGTTAAATTATAGTTATACAGTGAACTCTCGATAACTCGAACCTCAATCAGTCGAATTCTTTGATAACTCGAATTTTTTCCGTTCCCTTGAGAAAACCTGCCTAAGTCGAAAAAACCCATGCGTAACTCGAATTAATTTTGCACCCGAATTTTACGTCAATAACTCGAAGTGATAGAAAAATTACCTCTATAACTCGAAGTTCAGTAGATAAGTCGAAGTCTTTAAATACATTACCACTACAACTCGAAATTTTCAGATCAACCCTCGCTAACTCGAAGCTGTGCTGTGTGTGTTGGGTCATCGGTCATAGACCTAGCCGAACAGGTCTGGACATGTCGCTGAATTGTCCAACTGTCTACCAAACGTCAGTGCCGTGTGCAGTCAGTTCCCACGCATTTAGTTAATAGAGTGGCACGTTCTCGTTCCCGGTCTAACCCTGTTTTGCGTTTAGTGAATGTGAGTGACTACAGTACAATATGAGTGACAACGTGAGCACTAGAAAAGTGAAAACTTTGAATATAGGGGACAAGTTGAAGATAATAAAGTTAGTGGGTGAAGGGAAGAGGAAAAAGAAAGACATTGCCGGAGACAATGTACATTACAGTACATACAGATTTAGGGAATAAAAAACATAGTTTATCTGTACCTCTATAATTCGATTTTTATTTTGTTTACCTCTGTAAGTCGAATTACCTGTGTAAGTCGAATTTAGTGAAATATTACCTCTATAACTCGAACTATTATTCTTAAGTCGAACTATACGTAACTCGAAGAAAACAGCCGTTCCCTTGAAATTCGAGTTATCAAGAGTCGACTGTAGTACGAAAAAGCACCGATACTTGAATTTGTTTATTTAAAAGTAAGTTATACATAAATAAAATTCAAGCGTCTCATGTCTATTAGAAACTTGACTTACTACTAAAAATAAAATAACGAAACCAAACACACAACTAATAATAAATACCTACGTTATCACTTTAAATTTAATACATGTAATACGATATGTTTAAATGGACAAATAACCAATCAAAATAAAACTGAAAGATATGTTCTCTAATTAAAATTTCGTATTGTAAAACTACATATTCATATTAATTTTATATTTACATGATCTAAGTAATAGTGGTGGTGAACACTTGTCCACTATCATAGTTTAAAATGTATATACGGTTTTACCGCTTATACCGCATCAAAGTACTTTTCACAAAAATAAAATCTTAAAATATTTCATCTCCCTGTGCAGAACCATCTTCAGTCAACAGATAATAAACAAAAAATGCCAGAAATATACATATAAATGAGGTCTTTTCAAGGTATTTATTAACTGAAGCTAAACAATCAATAACCAATATAAGTATACAGTGATCAACATTGTTTCCTCATCAAGGCTGCCAGCCTTTTGATAATTGTATGCTATTTATTATTGCAGTTGAGTATTTCTTTCTTCATTATTTCTACGGTTTCTCTTAGTTTCTCTTATTACCCTTGAATAATAGTATGAAATTTTTGGAAGTACTTCTGTTTTGCACGTAATATATCTGTGAAGATAATATATCTGAGTTTGGCGCCAGTTTCCCGTTCTCTTAGTCCAATTTCTGAAATGAGACCAGGAATCAAGTCTGTGACAGTATAATCTAGGTGAAGAGGTAATCTCATTGACTCATCAAGTACACAATTTAGCGCACTATGATGTTTTAAACACGTTCTCCCAACACGGTTTCTACACATCTCTGACCAACCGCGCTTTCTACACATAATGTTGCACTAAGAGTAAGATGATGTGGAGCTAGACGCAATATTCACATCGAATCAACCTTCCCACCATAACTACGTTATGTGTAGAATATTTGGTTGCTCCACTTTGCTCTGGGATTGTGTCTAAAACGTTGTAGTTCACATAATTGTGTTCCTGATCATACAATGAACATAACGTTTCACTTAGTTTAAAATATATTTTGTAGTCTATGTGACTCTGATGTAGAAACTATGTGAAGACTTAAATTGGTGTTCTACGTCACAGACTTTTTTCAGACGAATATGATTCCAGATTCAAGCAGTAGTCTGCGAGAACATCAGATTTCACACGCTGTGCTAAGAGAAAATTACACTGGAGTTAAACGCAATATCCACACTTCTATTCTATCAAATTATACTCCATTGGTTAGTTTGGTAAACAGACTATGTTCTACTATGGTCGATATTTCCCATACCTGACGTTCTGTATTCCTAATGTGACAAACTAGTGTAGATGTTGAACTTGTAGTTTTCCCCGTTTAACAAATGTAACTTACATATAAATGGAAAAGTGTAGGTGATAGCCATACAATAAGTACTTTAGTTATAACATTGTAAAAATTGTAATACCTAAATTTATATTTTGTTTTATTTTGGCTTTTGTACGTTTTAAATTCACATTTTTGTAGACCACTAAATTTATATAAACTGTTTTATAATAATGCATACTAGAATCAAAATAACCATAATAACCAAAATAACCAAGAGGGTACCTTACCCCATAATCAGTGAAGTAGTCAATAATTTGTATACTCAGAAAGCCTGGAACGCATGCAATTGTGTTGGCAAATCCCATTAGAACACTGGCATGCTGAGGCGCTATGTCCAGGAGATTTACACTGAAACACAAGCACAACTATTAGATTTGTGAACAGCAATCCACAATCCTAATGTATCATTTACATATTATATTACAGTCTTACTCTATTTCTAATGATTTTATAACTGTCCCATATTTTATAATCTTTAGTTTGTACATATCTTTTATAAATGACATTCCTTTCTTTCATCAAATTTTTTATTCTATTATTTAACCATGGGCATGGATTCCTTTTATTTGACACATTTCGAACATATATATGTTTATTGAACAGGTTATTGAGATTATTTTCCAAATATAGTACTTTCTGATCTATGAATTCACTCGTAAAAACATCATTCTACTCTAGAGAATTACAATCTTGTTTCAACTGTTCCAAATTTACATTTTTTAAATCTCTTATAGCAACACTACCCTTACTAGCTAACGGTTTGTTCTTTAAATTTATCTCAACATATATGACATCGTGATAAGACATTCCATACATCCATACATGTAACTGACCAAATTTAATTATTCTGGATTCATTATTTGTTATTATCATGTCTAATAAAGAATCAGTATCAGGTCTATGATAAGTCGAATTCAATGGGAAAATATACAAACTAAATTATTTACAAAATTTAACATTTGTTCTCTATCTGAAAAAGATCTATCAGTCTTCAAATCAATACTGAAATCTCGTACCAAAATAACATTATCATAAGATGGTAAAAAATGTCCTACTAATATTGATGAAATTCACACATACCTGTATATCCTGATTTAGGTGGCCGGTACATAACACACAATAACAACCTCCAATTACAACAGAATTAAACTAGTATAAACTCAGGTTTCTTACTTTATTTTTTCTCAGATGAGGCAACATTTATAACTAATATGATTTTTTATATAAACAGCTACACCTCCTCCTTCCTTATCCTCCCTATCATGACGTATTAATGTGTAGTCATCCATCAAATAAGACACAGATGGAATATTTGGTTTTAAGAAAGTCTCCGATACTGCTATAACATCAAACAAATGATCATTAAATGTACTTAAAAAAGTATTTCTATGAGCGATAATACTTTCAACGCTTACATGAACTAGCTTTAGAAACTTTATTTTACTATTAAAAATTTCCTTTAAATTACTTAAAGACAAAGGCTCTTGATTACATTCTAAACTACTTACTTGTCATTGATACAACAAATGAAATGTTTACACCCTATTACTAAAATCCCTTTAAATAATAAAATTAACCCGAAATCTATACATAATTATGTACTTTTGACACGTTTAAATGACACTATTCATGTATGTATGTACACACTCAGTAAAGATATTATTTGATATGTGATTTGTCTTTCTGAAAACTGTAAAATATTTCATCTGAAATATATCCTTGCCTCTTTACAAATTAGATAAAATAGTATTGTAACAAAATAATATTAATTTAATATGTCATTTTGAAAAGAATGTAAATTTTTCATTAAAAGAAAGACTACTTTTCTTAAAACTTTGAAAAAACTATATATTTGGTTTTTAGTTTATTATTATAGCAAGAATGAATTCTAGTGGGACCTAATACTATTAATGTAATTTAATTACAATACATTTTGTGTCCCCAAAAATGGTAGAGGAAGATATGGCCTTTTCGAAAGGAATGAGGTATTACTACCTAATATAATGTGTTTATTTTGAGTTACTTGAAGCTGCACCTATGTTAATATACTCAAATAATAATTACACTAAAAATAAAATTAAAAAAAAACAAATTATATTTTGACATTATTACTGTAATGATAGTCTAGACTAATGGTCAGAATTCTTTGCAAGGATTTATTTATATTAGCCTATATTTTACTTAGGCGTTAGTTTAGTAATCCACCTGAGGGAGGTATTAGATTGTTCAGATATTAAAATGTAACGTTAATTATTTTTGCGCAATGGGAAATGTACGAAAAATGTCTGTTATCTTTTCTCTTACTTTGAATTTGACGATATATATTTTGGTAATACTTAATGGAACTGCTCATGGGAATCCATAATTTTGAAAGCCTATTTCACAACCGCAAGAAATAACTCAGTTAACACAATATGATGGAGATATTAGTTCTATGGATACTGTTTACTTTCTTACACTATCAATGACTGATAACAGTTATGAAGTTGATACAGCTAGTCAGTAATTAGTTACCTGAAGGCAGCCCAGGCGAACGCTGACAGCCCTATGATCATTACATGACAGAACAACACACCGTTAACGGAGTTTATGTGTATTACAAGAAAAACCAATATCGCCTGGCTTATGAAGGAACTGCAGTTAAAAACCTTCCGCACCTATAACAAGAAGAAACCTATTATGTAGTCATAATAGTAGAGTTCCCAGGCTCACCTTACACTAACCTGAAATGCAGACATAAGATCATAAGTTCATTTGAAAACACATACATTGTGACATGAATGAATGATTGAATGGAAATGGTTTATTTCCCAAAAATAGTATAGTAAAAACACATATACATATATACCTAAACACGTATTGTATGTCCAAAACTATGTATCAGAGCGCAACAATACGGTACTAATACTTAGTTATTTTTTATTATATTAAACTTGTAGAAATTATATGTAATGCCACTAAAATTTTATAAAGGTTGAGTGATATAATTGGGTGATATAATATAATATACTGTGTTTAATAAAAATAAACTTCCAAAAAACGTCAATTGAGCAAACGAGCTTTTTACTGAATTAAAAATTTCTAGTAAAAATGTATAAAGTAATAGGTTCTTGGCCAACCTGTATTTATAAAAATAAACATAATTTTTATTGAGATGGATCGATAAGCTAAGATAAGGCATACAGGTTGTTATGACCTGGCCCGTCGCATCACCCTCTCCGTCATACCTTCACTTCCAAATTTGTATCTCTAACCATTAAAATGGAATGTAGAATATATCTAACATGTACCTCTGGGATGTATATTGTCTACCTGTGGAGATGTTTTCATACCGCGTACTGCATGGATACTGTTTGCAAACACTTTGGGTACAAAATTTCGCGTGGTTCTGCAGATAAAACGCAATGTTTTACGTTGTTCGATAAATTAAAATGCATTATCACAAAATACCAGAATTCCATCTCAAGTATCCATGATATCTCGTGAAAATAATTCTAAAAATGTACAAATTTCAGATGCATGGTCAGTTCAGGAGTGAATCGAGGGCTCAGTGGAGTTGTCTTGGAACATCAGACTGTTGTCGGGAATTCGTTTGTCTAAGTAAGCACTGAATGACGAATGATCAAACAGTTTATCTTTCGGTCAGTGGCTACCATCTTGGATGATTGTTTTGTAATACTGCTATTCCTGCAAAGTAAAATGAAATCTCGAGGTGACCTAGTACAGCACAGCCAGGAACTTCATTTTGAGGTGGCGGCAGTTTCTGTCCTGGAACTGTGAACCAGGGTCATATATCTGTATAGGTCTCAGGACGAACGATTGGATGTTTTCATTAATACATTTTTATGTAAACTTTCAAACGAGAAGAATAGAATACTTATCATAGGAGATTTTAACATGAATGTTCTTGAATCGTCTTGAGACACGAATTTTCATTGCGTTTATTACTTCAAGCTTCGTGTTGTCTGTACAAGTTTGTCTGGCCATAAAGATCAAATAATACATTCTTTTCACTGAGGAGCAGTTTAAATCGAAAAGAAAAGATTTTGAGAAGTCTACCTTAAAGAGAAAATTGCGATAGGGTCTTTCTAGAACAATCAGTTGATACCAAATTTTTAAATTTAATGACATGCTCACGAACTTTGATTTATCATTTCTTATTGTAAATAAAGTTCTAGCTGTCATGGGATGGCACTGTGGCTGACTGGGCAGGTGATGGCCAGCCAGCGGCAGCTGCAGGATGCGTATATTTTGCAGCGTTGCGCTCCTTTTGAACTCAGGACTTACTACACTTCTAAAGGGATGTCACCATAATCTTATCACTGAAAGTAAATCTAGACAGGCCTTGGAATCTGTTTCTAATAACAGTAACCCTGTTTAGACAACTTAGGAGGTCATTAATAGCTGCAAATGTAAAAAGTTTTTTCCAAAGGTGCTTGTAAACTAAAAGTTGAGTGAGAGATTATTAGCGATCCTTTCCTCATCGTCTCATCTCTAAATAATACTTTCCCCAATGAGGCTGATATGTATGTACGATCATTATCCTCATGCACTGAGCGTTTTCAACAGCAACCCTCTGCCATTTCACATACATGCCAGTCTTTCTTTTTTAAATATCAGCCACAATGAAATCACACAGGCATTTGTTTTATTAAAAAATTAAAATAAATACCAAGATCTTTTCAGATTTCAAAGTTCTCTTGTAAAGGAATTTGTGTATAAACTCTCTCTTATTATGACTCATCTTTATAATCCTTCAAAGTGAAGAAATCCTCAGTAATTCCCAATACTATGCTTCGGATTCTGTCATCAAGAGTGCTTTCAGGGATATTTTAATGGACGCCTACTTTTTCTCATATACATTAATGATCTTCCAAAATATACTGAAAATAATTTCAACAGAACCGTCAAACCTACTCTTACTTTTTTCGCGGATGACACTAGCCTTAATCCAAATAACAACTGTCACTTTAGTATCCTGTTGGAACAGCCATATCGTTTTTTATTTCTGATAGATTAGGCACAAATAACATATTTTTAAACTTTTCTACAACGAAAATTGTGGATTTTATTCCCAAGCCTTCAAAGATTTCCCTAATATTTATATATTTGGTGGCAATTCAGTAAATAGCACTTTTCTTGTAAGTTTTAAGAAGATCTATTTTGAGTAAGACTGAAATGTAATGCTCATATAAACATATTATCGAATCAGTTACATTCACCCTAAGGTCTCTTTCTACATTTGCCTCATAAGAAGTTCTTAAACTGGTTTAGTTAAGCTTAATTGAGTCATAGTTGATGGATGGAATAATATTTCTAGTCATCAACGTTAATAGAGTACTTACTCTTCTAAAGGGAACGTTGACGGTCGTCTGGAGAAGGAACGAGACTAGATTAAAATTGTAAAGAGCGTTTCTGATATAGTGGGATTCTAACCTTAGCCTCCCTTCTCATTTTTCATTTGAAAATGTTTGTTTTTAAGAATAAGAATTTATTTCCAAATTTTAGAGCTTACTTGATTTGGAAAGGGTTTCTACAATATCCTCGTGATGCTCATGTCTTGAAATAACACTGGACAAGCCTTCATCCCAGACATACGATCAAATTGTGGAGGCGATCCGCAACCATCTGCATCCCAAACCGCATTTCAAAAATAATGATTTTAGTCCACAGACATCGGTGAGAGACTATATTATGTATTTCAAGCAGTTATTACAGCACTGCGAGTTAAGGGTCCAATGGTATTTACTGATGATTTAGTTTGCTTTAAAACTGAAAGTTAAAACTGATGCTATACCTAAGTATTATAAGAATATAATTGTATCTTTCTCTGTTAAAAGTAAAGTAGAAGCTGAATTGGTACTTTTAGAAACAGAAGGAATAATTTCAGCAGTAATCCAAGTGACAGTGGGTTACACCCATTGTTCTAGTATTAAAGGTTAACGTACAGCTTAGATTATGTGGTGAATATATAGTCTTAATCAATTAATTCTTAAAAATAGACATACCTCCATTACCTACGAATGAGGAATTGTTTTCTAGTTTACAGAACGGTGAGGGATTTTCAAAAATATATCTCTCCCAAATTTATCAGCAGTTGAGGTTAGATGACCAAAGTAAACAGTATTGTACAATAAGTACTCACAAAGGTTTGTTTGTGCCCAACTGATTATCTTAAGGTATATCATTTGATCATGGTATATTTCAAAGAACCATTGAACAAACCCTAGAAGGAATACTTGGTGTGACAGTGTTCCTAGACGACATTTTTGTAACAGGTCAAAGCAATTCGGAGCATATGGGTAGATTAAAACATGCTTGTAAGAGACTAGAGGATAGTGGGTTTTGAGTTAATACAGAAATGTAGATTTTTGTGATAGCCTGGAGTATTTGGGTTTTGTAATTAATATACAAGGCTTAGGAACTTAAAACATATTTGAGTGATATTGAGTAAAAAGCATATTATTGATATTATAAGACATCGTACTTAAAATATTTTGTAGCACCCATAAAATATATTTTCGAGGACAATTTAATACTGAACACATGTGGAACATATAAGATAACAACTATTGTATAGAACAATGAAACCAAATACGGGTCATGACTGAATATTTCTTGTCATCATAGGTTTAGTTTGATTATGTGTTTAAAAACTCATAAAATTGTATTCCTTACGTCTATTCGGAGTTGTCTGTTTATTTACAACAAGTGATGTGTTTTCATTTGTGCTCGTGGTCAATAACACCACTACTGGTTTCATAGTCCGGTAAATCTAGCCCAAAAATAGGGGTAGACTTGCATTAATTCCCAGAAAACATTTACATGGATATTAGGGACACCATTTCTATGAAATTGTGAAAATTTCCAATCGATCTCATGTCAGCAAAAAGCTTTATTCAAGGTGAAATGTTGCAAAAATGGGATTTTTGAATTTTTAGCGAAATGGTTAGTTTTACGATAAAATATGCCAGACAAAAATTATATGTGGACAATACAGCGTAAGAAATCTGTAATTGTTTTTTCTCAAAAATGGTTAGTGTTATGAAAAGTTAAGGACAAGTTTTGTAGATAATTGCATGATGTACAATTTTCGTCTGTCATATTTTATCACAAAATTAATCGTTTCGTTAAAAAATTCAGAAAAACCCATTTTTGCAACCTTTCGCCTTGAATATAAATTTTTGCAGACATGGAATCAATGGGGAATTTTCAAAATTGTATAGCAATGGTGTCCCTAACATCTCTGCAAATTTTCAGCTTTCTGGGAATTTTTGCAAGGGTCAATTGACCAGACTATCAGTGGTTTCTTATCGTTTGTATCGGAGGAGGGAGCGGTCGCAGCGCTCGGCTTATCTCGGCCACTTCCGACACCGCCCGGAGTCGAGATAACCTTCAACTCTGACCTTGTGCCAGAGAATATAATTTTATAAACATAATTCTCTAGTAGTTTTGAAGAAATCTTGTGGTTGCCTCACTATCTATTACATTATCTGTGGTATAAACTAGTTGCCATTTATGTTTGGTGTGAACAAAATTTAATATTTTGTATTGTGTTAATTCAAACCAACCCTTTATCAATTATTTTTTATTTAAAAGGCAAAAGGCTCATTATTACGATAAACTTCATCATACCCTTCAAAGCACGATTCGTCTGGTTTAGCCAACACCAAAACCCCAATGAGCCAAACTGAAGATATGGAAACAGAAAAAGCTGTCCAATATATTATTTTATAACGTACTAATGTCTCAAATTCCGAAACAAGAGAGCTTAAGCCCAAAAGTAAACATACTCACTATAGGAAACTGTAGGAAAATAAAATGCTGAAAAAAATTCCACCTATATCACCAGGACGTAAAAATCACTTTAAAATGTGTTATGGAGCGAAAATAAAGGGCCCTTTGAGACCGCAATTTAAAGCAAACAAAAGACCAAAATAAATCCTTTTCAAGTAGTTAACTCTACTATGACGTTATGTCATAGTAACCGTGGTGGGAAAACATCTATCAGTGATTTGCAATGATTACTTATCGGCAAATAACCTTATATAATCATATCGTCTTATCAGTTTCAAAGACGTTGTCCCTTCAATCAGGCACACCTAGTAGGCGTAATGTATGTAGAAAGGGAAGTCACAGAATATGAAATTTTGACGTTATCTGAGAGAAATCGCCCAATTATTAATGATCAAAGAATATATAAAAAAAACGTGTAAATAGTGTTATGAGTGATACCCAATTTGTCAAATTAACGCTTGATTCTGACAGCCTTCCTGAGTCAATTATGATACCGGTAAAGCTATGATTCCGTGTTTTTTATTGGCACATTGCCAATTCTCCATGGAATAAGGTTCGAATCTGTAGAGATTGCAGTGAAAAACATACACCTAAGTTGCATTGTTCAATCCTCCTCATAATAGTGAGACTGGACTTCCTTCTCTTCCCACTCCAGCTCAAACATTTCCCAGGCACAGTAGCTATGTTGTTACACAAAAGAGATTTTCACCGTTGAAAGGTCGAATGTCGCACGATAAATTTGATAGGTTACCTAACTATGATCTACATAATGTAGCTCGAACACCTAGGCCAACTAGCCCCAAAGCCAATTCTAACAAAAACCTATGTGAAACCCCTACAGATACGTTTTTACATCAATGTTATCGAATAAACAACGCCATAGATTCAAGAGAAAATTCCCGAAGAATGCTTTGGAAATACTTCTTAACATCTACAACAAGATATGGAATAATGAGGAAGATATACCTATACAGTTGAAAGTACTTAAAATAACCGCTATATTGAAACCCACTAAAAATAAAGAAGATGAAAAATCATATATGTCTTTATCATTAATATCATGAAGATTATGAACACAATTTTAAAGAATAGACTTGAGTGGCTTGAAAAAAAATTATTCCTGACATTATTTGGATTAAAAAACGTAGCTGTCAAGATTACTTACTTAACTTCACAACTGATATCCATGTTGTATTAATCCATAGAGAAAATTGTATTGTTACTGCAGTAACAATAAATAGTGCTTATGATAATGTATCCATACCTAAATTGCTGATAAAACTGTATATCGCTGGTATTCCAACCAAATTTATTATTCACTTCAGTAAATGGCTTGATGATAGAAGTCTGCATCTGATACTTCCTCATGATACTATTATAAGGCATTCATGTAAGGGCTTACCGCAAGGAAGTGTTATTGATCCTATCTTGTTCTCCATTTACATATCCGATATAAAAAACTGCCCACCAGAAGAAGTTAATTCAGTTCAGTTTGCTGAAGACATAACGCTATATACTACTAGTTACCAAAAATATGACAGTGTCCATAATCACATGCAGTAAACTAAATTATATAGTTAAAAGGTTTTATTAATTATAGCTATAATAGAATTGCAACAAAATATATAGCTAATAATTTACAAATTTGATTCAGCAATGACCTAATACTAAATTTCTCAGACAAATAGAAAATCATTGTACTAGATAACCATGGTTTAAAACATGCAATTTCGGTAGAAGGGTAACTATGAATATTTGCAGACGAGGACATGCAAATGTAAATTCTTGTTTTTATAAAACAGGAGATTTTAGTGTAATGTATTTGAACTACACAATGGCAAACGTAAAAACAAAATAACATATTCTATTAGAATTTCCTAAATACAATTATGCAAGACAACACTGTTTCAAGATAATAGAATCACCAAGTCCAACAAATATATCCTCAAGAAATGTACTAATCAACCTGTAGAAACAAACATATATAGAAATCTTCAAGGAAATTAATAAATTTGTATCCATCATTCAAAAAACAATGTAAAACTAAGCACAGAACACTTAGTACACATAAATGGTATCTTGTCCTAGGTTTCTACCCGTTTTCCACCTTTTTGGGATTGGTTATGCCTGAAGGACATTAGGCAGAGAAGATCTCAATAACTTTTTCGTTTCTCAATATCCTTCTATATTAGGGATCCCTAGGATATTATATACTATTAACTAACGGACATAATAGGGTTATAACACACAACTTTTTGTTTATTTTGTTTGTGTGTATTATGACTATCCGTTAACATAGGTTATGTTCGAGAAACAAACTACAAGTAAACTGAGTTGAAGATTGGAAAAAGAATGTATGTGATTCTACCATAGAGGAACTTTGTACCATAGAGAAATTTGTAATATTTTGGTGTTGGGGGTAATGGAATGGTGATGAGACTAAATACAAACCATGAGTCACTCTATGTGTAAATGTATTACATCCCATTAATATAATCATAATTTTACTGGTAACCACAAGAACCGAGTGATTTTTATTCTAAACCAATACCTGAAAAGAAAAATCAACAAAAAACGGTATACATAGAGGCTTCAAGGGACTTTCCCAAAGCCGGCCTTAGGAAAAAAAATAATAAAAAAGACCTTGCCCAGTTTGGTTGAACGTAGTGTCGCCCTTGAGCGCTACTATTAGATTTTTTCACTCTGACTGCCTCAAGACATAACATCGAACCCTACTGGATTCTAATGCACAAAATATTCTGAAAATTCAATAACTAAGGACATTAGAAATCAGTTTAAAAACAAATCTTCTTATAGACTAAACACACAGTATGCAAGTGTTTGCAAGGTTCAATGTTCTATCATAAACAACATTACAATGTTTATTTCCATAGTGGAAAAAATGAACAGTTTAAGATAATTACTGTGATTAAAAATAAATGAAATCGCAGAAGATATGTTGTGGTTTTCCTAAATTACGTTGGAACAAAACTAGATATATAACTTTTTGCCTTACTTGGGTACATTATTTTTTCACAACAAACTTTATAATTGTCAGATTAATTTGAAAAAATGAAATTTAATTAATATTATCACCCATTATTGGTGTGACAGTTTTACTTCAGGGCCCAAGAACATTTGGACCGTGTTTAAATCCTCGACTGTTTCAACTTTGACGACCGATATAAAAATATTGTTCCAGAGTAAAACTTATATAACAAAATACGAGCAATATAAAGTTTCCAGTTTACTTGTGTGGTAGTGAGCACTTCTGAGTTCCTCAACCAGTCAGCCAATGTTCCAGCAACCGGCATCAGGACAGCCATCACTAGATACGGCAGGAACGACATGAGCCCGGTGTTACTTACATCGTAGTCGTATACTCCTGTAATCAGAGGCGGTGTCAACTCTAAAGCTATTGAAAAATTGCATGTTCAATAAATTATTACTACAATTATAACCTTTATAACAACCTAGAACAATTTCTGCACGAGTATAATTGATTACTTCATTCAAACAATTTGTATTCATTGAAAAACCCAATAACTGTATTATTGTATTGGAGTACAATGTGTTTACTCTTACATCTGTTTATGTTTGATGCGTTTAAAAACTAATTTATTATAGTTAACATCAAATTCTAAATGACCCTTCTAAAAATGGAACACGTTTACGATGTGGCTTATTTCGGCTTATTTACGAACTTTTTTATATGCATCGTCGAATTGTCAATAATAATGGCAATAATAATCATTTTTACGTTAAATGTGTAAGTATAACGAGAACTTTACTTTTTCTCAAAAAAATATCAATATGTTTTTTAAATGTTACTCTTTGTACACTAAAGGTTACCTAAAATCTAATTCACATTAAAAATTAATCAATCGTACAATCAACGTGATATACGATAATCTTAGGTATTTATTTAAGCGCGGGAATAAATTTAAAATCCACCAAGACAGGCAAACAATAAAAACTAATTAAGGAAATACATAGCAACGTGTACCCCAACAGGCACACGACACATTTTACGAAATACTGGTGTGTACCCATCGGATCGGGTACACGACGGCAGTTGTGAAGGATCACGTGTACTAGCCGAGAACGTGTTAAGAACCATATTTAATTACTGCTTTAATATTAATTTCTTCAGCCTTGTATCCAATTTTATTTCTATTTTTAATTATATAAGTTAAGTTTAAGAAATTTCCATAACCATAACTTTGTCCATTTAAATAAAATAGTTTCCAATTCATTGAATGTACATCATAATATAACCCTCGGTGGAGGATACGTTTTGTTATTTCCATCGTTCAAACTAAGTTGTCCTACTTTAATAGTAATTATAGTGAATCCTTTTACTACATGCAGCTATTTAATAAAGTTGATACCTCTCATGAATATCGGCAGCATAATTATCAGTGTATTGAAGCAACAGCACATGCAGGTGAGAGCCACAACTATGGCCCATACAGGCATCGACGTGACGAACTTGTCCCAAGGATATATAATCTGTATAACAGTCAAATGTTGCTCAATTCCTTGGAAAAAGATGTTTTGGATGTGTATATAATCTTTGTTTTATTTTTAAAATTTGTTAGATGCACATTTTTATACACTTGTCTTGCTTTCTAAAATTAAGGTTTACATCCAGGGTCCTTTAATTCAATGCTTTGGAATTGTGATGGGGAATTTTAAAATAAACATCTCTCATTTCAAAATCTGTCAAAGTGTTTATGGGAAATATTATAGTAAGGTAATTTAAAAAAAAACAAAAAAATGTCAGCAACCAAGAGTAAGCCTTCAAAACATCATTGTGAGTAGCCACCCGTCGACTGTGTTGTTCTAGTATGTGTTGGCAACACGACAGGTCTGAGACGACGAACGCTAAATTATCTATTCGACTCTGTGTGTTTTCAGGTTTTAAAAACAGCACTTCCTGTTCCTTATGACACTGCATTCTACTGACAATTGTATGGCTCAATACATCAACTGCCGCCAAAACTTTGTCTTGTCGTTGCCTCTTTTATGGAGGTTGTTATTATTGTGTTAATGTTACAATATGCTGTTAAGTGTAATGTATTGTGTGTAAGTATATACTTGTACAAAATATACGTATATAGTGAAAATTAGGAAAGAATGTTCTACAGTAGATTTTAAACGCAAGCATCTGTGTTCTCATTTGTTCTCAATGAATTAATTTCCTCCAGTTTTACACTGCTAAAACACAACAAAAATGAGATGCCATAGCAGTTTCTATTACTTTATACTCTTTTATGTTATCAACACATTTTGCATTAATAAAAAACATCTAATTAAAACAACAAAATATAAAGTAACATATGAAAAGCAATACCACGTGTTAACGCAACAGGCATTGCTGAGATTGCATCCAAATTCCAAGTCTATAGAAAATTTCATTCTTCACATGTCCTGTGTGGTGTTCAGAGAACCATGCAGGTATAAATTTGTACAACTCTCTTTCAAAGCTATGAAGAAATGAAGTATCATGCAAAATGTAAAGTCTGTAGATGACTGAACTGTTTTCAAAATATGTTACGGATAATTATGCTAGATGTGCAACTGTGTTACTTCTTAGAATCCTATATGGTCGTAATCTGTTAACTAAGTTATTTTATTTTTATTATTCAATTTTCTCGCTGTCTCATAGCTACATATAAAGCCAAAGTAAAAATATTTACTAATGCTGAGCCAAATCGTATGGAGTGGCACACTACATGACTAGGCTCGAAGTAGAAGCTTCATGCAAAATTTCAAGTCCGTGCGTCAGTTTGTTCTCAAGGTACTATGCAGACGGACAGACAGAAATCAAATTTGTTTCGTCTCTTAAGTAATAGACTTCACTAATAAGAAACAGTACCATTACTTACATGTTTAGGAATATAGTCATTAGGTCCACAGTCGAGATTGTCTCTCAGGTACTTTAGTTCCTCTGTGGAGATGTGAGGGTCGTCTTCCGGTTTGTCCTTCACCACAGTCCACCAAACAGCAAACCATATTAACCCGATTATACCTACAAACATTAAACATTATACTTAAATATGAATGAATACTAATTTGAAAACAATTCAAATATGCATGTACAGTACTTTATAAACTAAGGTATACTTTATATACTTTAGTTTATACTTTATAAACTTATGGTAAATATGTTCAGGTCTAAATTTTTCGTGTTCGTGATGCATAATTTGAATAGAGTATAATTTCGAATCACTCAGGCAAGTACATTTTTGGGCTTGTTTTAAATAAAATCAGCTATAAAGTAAAAAAATTTGTTATTTAGTAAAAACTTACATTACTTTTGGTTGTGTATAACACTGTTTCCTTGTTAAATTAGTCATCTTAATAACATTTATAAATTGTATTATTTAAGGTTCCCTGCTTATCTACATTTACCTCCCTTAAGGCGCAATCCCTCTGCTGCATTAATTATGTATAAATTGTCTGCAATCACTATGTTTTGACTTTGTTTGACAATTTGTTTTTTAATCCACAACTATAATTCCTTGACAATATCTGAACATCGGGTAGTTTTTCACAACAATGTGGCATGAGCGGAAGGCTCCTTACTACATTCAAAAACCATTAGAACCCCTATAGCCAGCAATTCTCGTCATTATTTTTGTTTCAGTTATTTAAAAAGGATTCTAACCCTACATAGGATTCTACCCTAGGAAATTGGTGAAATAAAGAAGAAAAGGCATGTCAGTTGTTTAACTCACTTGTAATGTAGAAGACGTACGACCAGCCTAGGGTTTTGACGATGAGGCGTAAAACTGGGGGGGTGACTACGATAGCAAAATAGCTGCCTGATAAGGCGGTGGTAACCAGGCGAGCCCGCTCCTGGGGAGGCGCCCATCGAGACCAGACGGCGATAATACTCGGGTAAGTGACACCCTGACACAGGCATAAAGATTAGTTCACAGGCGATTATAGAAATTCTTTTAAGAATAGAAGTTTTCATGTCACTTCTTTGCACTGATACTGCCCTCTGGCCATAAAAACAATAAATGTCTTCCTTAAAATAAGAGGAAACTATGTACTAAGTTTCAAATTTCTAGTATCAAGCGTTATCGAACGCAGGGAGAGGTGTGCAATGACACAGTTTTAAGAATGAACTGTCAGGTTCTTAATAAAGACGTGTTATAACAATATCTATACAGTGCAGGCAGACCACGATGTCCTATAGCGACTGAATTGATAAACCTACTTTCTTTGTTTTAACAAAACCCCCATATTTCGATTCAAAAAATTCAGGAAAATAATTCTTATTCCCCAAAAATCCCTTAAAATGGGATTTTTAGGTGGGGTAGGCATCATTTTTTAAATATTTTCAAATCTAAAGGTAGATCGAAACATACCTAATTTTACCATAATTATCTTGTTTTTCAAGTTTTCATTATTTTACTTCTTGTGTACAGAGTAGATAAAGAAATGTCAAATTTGTAAGGTGTCACCGTCTTTTTGTTCCTATTTTACTTTTACTTCGTTAAATATTGTAGCAAATCCCCATTTTTATTGAAGGTTACCAAAAAAGTACTCTTTCTAAACATATGTTACAATAGTCACTTTTCTGCACAGTCCCAATGTTTAAAAATTCCATAACTTTGGATATTGCGAACTCTTATTCTAACTTTTGGAAAATAAAATAGTAAGGTATAGTTTTAATTACACCTATCAATAGCTCTCATATAAACTAACATTTATTGTATTTAAAATTTGTTGTTATCTTATTATTGTTGCAAAATAGTGCCAAAAATTATAATTTTCATGATATTTTTTTGCATTACATTGTTTAATCTTTTGAATTTTCCGCAGATACTTAGTAAATTAATTTTTGAAACTTTTTCTCTTAGATATTGAAATTTAAGTAGTTATTATTCCTACAACAATCTATATTCTGTTTTATTCCAAAATTATGTTATTCAACTAACGTTATTTACAGATGTTCAAATTGTAATCCATTGTTTTCCAAACAGAATTATACCCTGAAACCTATATAACCTATAAACCTATAATTATATAGCCCCTAGGACCTCTTTTCCGATTATCGATTGAACTGCAGCCCTGATTCATTGCACCAGGTTCTATCGAGTTGTAGGCCTTGGTGCATAAAATCTGTCTTTTAAATAAAAAAAAAAAAAAAAAAAAAAATGCCTTTATTGACGAGTGACACATCAGCTCAATACTGCTTTACAGCACAACTCCTAGTCAAAGAACTTACACTAAAAATAACAATTAAAACATATTCAACACAAATTCAAAAACTGACAACAAGAGTAAGAAAGTAAAATTAACACACAATCAAAATAATATCAAAACATATGAAATAACAAATAAATAAACTATCTATACATGTGTGAGACTGATATTGCTTCAGTCTCTTTTTGAAAGCGAGACCGATAGCTGCTTGAGGTCACAGGGGAGATCATTATAAAGTTTAGGCCCGAAAGTAGGAGAACCCTCTCCTTCCCACCTCAAGCCTAACCCTTGCAAAATGCAGTTGTAGCGCGTCCTGTCGGGTACGCGGAGAGCAACCTCCCCCCCGGGTCACAAGTCTATCCACCAGGTACCACGGCTCCCGCGCCGCCAGCACACGGTGGACTAGAGTGCAAGTCTGCATCCTGCACACGGGCTTGTGTTGGCAAAAGTCCGGCAGCATCCCGAAATGCAGACACATGCTCCCGTCCACGGAGGCTGAAAACAAAACGGACAGCTGCGTTCTGCAGTCTTTGAATACGGCTCATTTCATCATGCGTGATGCTATTGCCGTATGCAGGGAAAAACAGTAATATAGCTCTGACAAGAATTATTGATTGTACCAGTTGGAGCTTAGCTGCAACTGGTAGGATGGTTCGGTATCTGTACAGACCCCTAAGCCTCCCCAAAGCCTGTTGAGAAACATAAGTGATATGGTCAGAGAAGGTGAGACCACTGTCAAGCACCACGCCCAAAGTCTTGACAGGCGTCACTCACCCTTTAGCAACTCGTCACCAAGTTTGACTTGCACAGCTGCCTCAACGACACGTTGGATCATGGTGGGAGGTTTGCAACATGGATTACTGTGCATTTGTCAACATTCAATTTGAGACCGTGCCTTATCGACCATTGACTTATTCTCAAAAGATCAGAATTGACTGCCATAATAGCTGGGTCGATTGAGTTCAGCTCATAAGATAGATGCAATTGGCAGTCATCTGCATACGCATGCACGTTGCAGTGACGCACACAATCGGGTAGGTCGGCTGTATAAAGGGTATACAAAAGAGGGCCCAGACAACTTCCCTGCGGCACTCCTCTCGATTTCTCGAGGGGATGTGAGACTTCGGAACCCATCTTAGTCACTGTTCTCTGTTTTTTAAATAAGACTTAACCAGGTAATTGCATCGTCCTGAAAGCCCAGATATTTTAATTTCGCAAGCAGTAATTCATGGCTTATGGAGTCGAAGGCTTGAGAGTAGTCAAGCATAACTACAGAGCTACACCTGCCTCTATCCCTCGCCTCAAACAAGTCTGCAAACATATTCATCAACGCAGTGCAGGTGCTATGGTTTCTTCTGAATCCTGACTGCAGTTTAGGGAGCAATCGTTTCTGCGTTTACGTATTCAACAATTTGTCTAGTTACTAATTTTTCAAGGACTTTCGACATAGCTGGTAGTATAGATATTGGCCTCAGGTCATTGACATCTTTCGGGTTAGGTTTTTTTGACAAAGGGTGAACTATACTTGTTTTCCCACTCTTTGGGAAACTCACCAGTTGACAAAGATTTGTTCATTAGGTGGGTGATAGCACCAATGGCATATGGACTGACGGCTTTTGATCATTAAAATACTTATGTCATCTACTCCAAACTGCCCTGGAGGTGATCTCATTTATAGCCGACTTTACTTCGTCCTCTAAATATTCTTCTAAAAACAAAAAATTATTGACCAAGGCCCCACGTGTCTGTCGATAGTAGTTGTTTATCAGTTCTTCGTCTGCTTCATAAAAGGATCCCATATTTTGAGAAATAGTTATTTATTTCATTCACATTTTATATCTGCTGGGAGGTGGTTTTTGCTCTTTTTCTTCACTATATCACTCTGCTTCAGGCACGTCCAAAACCCCTTAGAATCCTTACAGTCAGTCAGTTTTTCAAACAAGGAAATTATTTTTTTCTTTGCGTACAACACCGTTTAATCTATTTATAATATTTTTATATTCTATCCAATCACGCTCTGTTGTTTTAGTCTTTGCAAATTTTTTTCGTAACTTATTCTTCAAATTTGTTAAGTCAATAATTTCTTTATTTTTCCATGGTGCTTTCTTCTTCGTTATTCTTTTTGTCACCAAGGGTGCCAAAGAATCAAAAAAATTACTTTCTACACATTTGAAGCAATAAAAACTATTTATACATCTCACCTCCGTCATTTCATAGGTACATTCCATTTTACTTTACTCAGCCTGGCTAATGCACCCTCAATGTCAAACTTTGAAAAATCTCTATATGTTACAAACTTGGCAACGGTTTTTTTTTTCTTTTCTACACACATTAGACTGCAGTAAATGAGTTTATGGTCAGTAATTTTCATATTTCCTGTGATCCAAAATACTCGAAACATCAATCACCCACACGTTTCAAGGTGAGTCGCTTTATTTGTTATTATATGATCTATCAGTGTGGATTGATGTGGCAGTAACTCGAGTAGGTTCCGTTATGTGTTGTACGCTATTTGTCATTTTTAACAGGCGACCGAAGATGTTTGACTTCTTGACAGTGACTTGACAACATATTGATGTTAGTATCACCCAAGCATATGACTGAGTCCACTTCAACTGCGATGTCCACAAACAGTGCCTGGAAAGAAGGAGTCGAGGCAGGTGCTACTAAACACTAGGCGGCCTGTACACTATGGCAACGGCGAGCTTAATTACCCCTTATTTTAAGGACTACAGAGATAAATTCTATGCCTGGATCCACGCTAGGTATATTCTTTCTCTCGAAAGTCAAACCTTCTTTAATGTAAAGAGCCACACCTCCTCCGGCTCCTACTATTCGGTCAGCTCTCAAAAGCGTGTATCCAGGTATCTCGTAATGGTCAGAAGGGGTGCTGGGACTGAGCCAAGTTTCTGATACTCCAAACAAATCCAAATAAAAGTCATCTAGAAATGATGACATCTCCTCGAAACCCGTGTTTAAAGGAGCGCATATTTAGGTTCCCCACAGTATTAGTCGGGCCGATAGCCGTCCCGAGCCTTTCTCGGCTACGGCTGGTAATGTCGTCTGCTCTGGCTATGTTGCTAACTTCATTACTAGTTGGATCTTAAACTCTGTTTTGAATTCCTTACTATATTTTGTAATTGAATTTGTGTAAAATGGATATATTACGATATGGTAATGGAAAAGTTTATAAAAAAACTGATAACAATTTTCAATATATAAACTTAGCTATCCTGACATACCTCAAAGAGACCCTGAAAGAATCTGATGGCTATCAGTAAGTTGGCCACACCAGTGTGGATCACAAAAGGCGTAACAAGACAAAACAGTGCTGTGGAGGCCACCCCCACACCGAACACTCGACTGCCACCCAAACAGGCACCTAGCCACCCTCCTAGAATCTGGGTGGCGACATATCCAAAGAAGGAGGCGCGAGTTACTTTTGATATTTCATCAAAGTCAAGTGTAAAGTCTTGTTTCTGAAATCAGAAGCACACAAAAGGAGATTTATAAATAAGAACAGAGTTGTGTCAACGCTTGGATCAATATTGGTATGGGATTGTTTAATCACAGTACCACACATTTACTTTTGTACAGTTCCTTAAACAAATTAAAAAAAAACTCTTATTAAATTAAGTAGAATACAAATATTTCAATAACTTTTGTGATTCAATATTATGGAATGATACGGTATTCTAACAAATTTACATCCTTAGATCGTCCACTGTCACACCATACATCAAAGGTAAAATCAGTTTGCAGCGTATGTTTGTAAATCTAATTATAATTTCAGTAAAACTTTTCTGTTAGTTGTCAGAAGATCCATTTTGTATTACAATAAGAATGGTTTTGCTCTGAAGGAGCCCTTTGGAATGAATCCTGAGAATCTCCCTAAGAAACCACCTGTATATTGTCCTTTATATTAAACTAAAATACATTTAGTCAGAAATTAAAGAGAAATTTAGCCAACTAAAAATTAGTAATGTAAATCTGGCCATAAGAAGACCAGTTATCCTACCATTTCATATAGTTGAATTTTTTTAGTAACTGTCATGCAACTTATATATAATAACAATTATTAGACTTCTCGGTATAATATTTCCTTTAATATTTCGCCATTTGCCGTTTTCAAAAAGGTATAATAAAAAATAACACAGCAAACAAAATTAACATAAGTAAATAAATAAAAATTTACATAAATAAATAAACAGAAATTTTTTAACATGTGGCTAACAGCAAAGAGAAATATCATATATATATATATATATATATATATATATATATATATATATATATATATATCAATAGCTGATCTAGGGCCAATGCAGCGAAAATTCCTGTTCTATTTTACTCTATTCTTTGATTTAGTTTCAACGCCAATATGGCATTCTTTATAAATAATTTTTTATAGGGGACAAATTAATACAATCGGACATTCCATCCTCATTACATATTTGGTACCACAGTAGGAAACATAAACGATATCTGTTAAAATTAACAAAAGTAATCCAACTTTGGCAATCGTATTTTGTTTGATAAGCCACGAAACATAATTTGAAGAGCTTAAAAATTAAAGGGCTTGTATTCTTAAATATCTCTTAGCCCACTCCTCTTCTCTAAGAAAAGAATCCTACCTCAAACACTTTGAATTTCGTACTTCAACACAGAACACTACTAAATTTTTGTGATGGCTGATGGCTCACCTCCACAACTGTTCCGTTGCCCAGGGTGACTTTGTAAGGAGTTTTCATGGGATCGATAGTGTAGACAAAAACGGACCTGAGGCTGTCCTCGATAAGGATCCCAAGGAACGCGAGGAGTGCTACTAGGTGACGTCTTCTGTACCCCGTGGGCCTGCAACACAATATAAGAACAAATCTTAAAAGTGAAGAAATCACTAAATAATGGTTAGTTTCAACTGGACGATACTGTTTGTTTAGTTAATGCAGTTGGAGAAATATAACTTCAATATAAAAATAACTGTTATCACAAGCTTTTATCTTGTAATGTATTTTAAAACGTTGGCATTTTCACTGCTTCAAAATATGGTAAGCAGCATCAATCCTCATACCATCGGAAATCGAAGATCAACCTTAAAAAACTTGGGGACATACCCCCTCCGCTCCTAAGCAGCTCACGAACCCGAGATTAACGCTTGGTCAGGACCAAAAACAGATATTCGCTGGCCCGTATTTAGGCACGTGCTATTATGTGCTGACGCACAGGGTGGACAGATTTGAGGCACGGAAAATTTTTAAATATTATTTTTATATCCATATTAAATTAATTACAAAGTATTAAAATAATTACAATACGCTTTGTAATGAAAGAAAGAAAGAAATTTATTTCTCAAACAACACCTTACATACATACATACATTTAATAGGTATATCATGAGAAATATTTAATCCTCCAAGGCTTAGCCTGATTGGAGGCTTTACTGCAAATTTAAATATCACCGTTCAAATGGCAACTAAATTATATAAACAAAAATAAAGTAATTATACTTAAATCTATAATACACAATCAAATATACAATAAATACTACTCTTCCAAACTACTACAATTTATAATATGAACTTACAAAATCATTAGACAAAACTACTTAAATACTTATTGAGAGAATTTATGATTTAATAACTATAATACTTATCATAACTATAATAATTATAATATAGGGCAATATACAGTAAGTAAAGCAAATTACAGTGGAGTAAAGTAGGAGGGAAAACTAAAACAACTAATTACAAATATAAAACAATAAATCTTCAATATTCTGAACTGTAAACAACCATAGTCTTAATTTTTTAAGAAAAACATTTATATTACTTAAATCTTTTATGTTGTTTGGCAATTTGTTAAATAATGTAGGTGCTAAAAAATTTAATGATTTTGTAAAGTATGTGTTTCTTGGCTTCGGTACGAACACATTTTTATTACTACGCAGTCTGTTAATATACTCATAATTTTCCCTACAGTTTCTACTTCTTAAGAAAAAAATGTTTAGTACCTTATATACATAAATATATCTTAAAGGAAGAACTTTTAAGGAACAAAAAATTGGGAAAGAATGTTCAAATCGATTACTTTTAGTTATTATTCTCATAAACGTTTTCTGTGCTGTAATTATAGGTTTTAAGTTTGAGACATATGTGCCTCCCCAACACACTATTCCGTATTCTAACCTACTATGAACTAATGAAAGATATAATGTTCTTAATAAACTATCACTACACAAAGTATCATTTTATTTGTTGCATGATGCCAGGCTAGGTTGTGTAAAAGAGGGCAGCGTCCGCATCAAATCGTAAATAGGTTTGTGTATGTTGTTCTAGATGTTCTAGCGCCGCATACCACTAATCTTATCGGATCACAAAGTATAGATACCAAAGTATAAACATGAACTACGAACTCACTAATAGATATGCATTAAAGTAAATTACATTTAACTTTTAACTTCATTTATTTCTGTGTTAAAGTATATACAGCAGATCAGTTTCAAAGAATAGTATTCACTTTTTATTTCGATAGCAGTGAAAAACGTCACCTTTTTGGCGCTTTTCAAGTAACTGCAACTATAAAACACAAAATTCGGAATCGTGTAATTCGATTACGACAATTTTTTTTAAATACTTATACGTGTAATGTTTTTGAGTGTTTCGGTTTTATAATTTTTGTAGAATTCGAATACAAGTTGATGTCAATTACATTATAAACCTTTATTCTTGAGCGGGTAGTTAAAAAATTCGGCGTTCGTCATGTGATGAAGCTCTTAAAGTTACAGTTCTTATTTTGGACGGCCATAAATACTTTTGTTTATTGCTCCGTATTTAGTTGAATTTATATGTTGCACTTCTTACAGGTTATGTTGACTGTATGTTTATAACGTTGAAAGCCTATTTTTTACTTCGATGAACACTTAATCATTATTAATTTTTAACATAACGACGTGACGTGAATATTTTCATATCTGCAGAAAATGTTACCTAACCTCAACGTTTTCTACTGACCACACTACAGAAGAACAAGGCCATAGTGTGGTTCCGCACGGTCCGTGGTATGAAGAGCAACTGCTGTATAACATATAACTCTCACAGAAGTGGCAGGATCGTTTGACTCCAATCAGGAGCAGGCCATGGTTCAAGTACAATAATTGGCAGCGATTAGACTTTTGCTTATGGACTCTTAAATGTTTATTTACCTCTTTAAAATTTGTACTTGAATCCCTGGGAGATAATCTAGCTTCATATTGCTTTTGGTTCTGAATTACAATTAGTTCATTAATGTTAATATCACATTAAGTTTTTATCCATACATGGTTTTATATAATTCGACGACGTTTGATTTGTTATTTTTTATTTTAATATTTATATGAACTAAAAATTGAATCTGCAGAGTACTAACTAAACATGGCCTTTACCGTTGAAGAAACAAAATAGGGCAAACCGTGTGTGGTTGTAAAATGAATGTCCTCAAACCAGTATGAAAATGCCAAAGTCAACGCGTCACTAAACATTTGAAAATGGAACTAACCCTATACAGTCTATTAGATCTTTGTCCTCGTCTACATTATTATTAGAATTAACTCTATCAGAGGAATTTCTCAACCGATTACGAGTATTTGAAAACTAAAGACAAACTCGTTGCGCGTATAAAACAGCTAGAATTTCGGTGTCTTGTAGTCGAAAGAGTAAAGAATCCTCAGAGAACTGTGGTTAAGTATTTTAATATCCTGTGTGAGATTTCAGCTGTAAAAATAAAAAGGCAAAGAGATGAGGCAACAGATAAAATTACGCAAACCTTAGTTTCAAGGTAACTGTCAAATAACTTTTGGTATGGTATAATTTCACAGTCAAAACACTGAATTCCATGCATTTAATTGTATAAGTGTCCCGAAACATTGCATTTTGCTATCCCCAGCGCCAAGACAACTCACCAAACTACAGGAGATTGCAGACATGTTGAATTAGAAAGTACCGAAACATCATCTCGCCAGTAAGTGAAAATAACCAAGAAGCGAGTACTGCGGACGAAGGAACACCCTGGAGCCTGTTGGCCTGTGAGTGTAACAGTCTATCATCGCGACTCGTGGACTTTATGGCGGGTCTCTTCTCGGGACATGCATGAGGGCTGCGGGCGAGAAAACTCCCTAGAGCCCGTTGGCCTGCGGCTGTGAGTGTGATAGTCTATCTTGGAGGCACCTCGACTCTATGGCGGGTCTCTCCTCGGGACATGCATGAGAGCTGCGGGCGAGAAAACTCCCTAGAGCCCGTTGGCCTGCGGCTGTGAGTGTGATAGTCTATCTTGGCGGCACCTCGACTCTATAGCAGGTCTCTTCTCGGGACATGCATGAGAGCTGCGGGCGAGAAACTCCCTAGAGCCCGTTGGCCTGTGGCTGTGAGCGTGATAGTCTATCTTGGCGGCACCTCGACTCTATGGCGGGTCTCTTCTCGGGACATGCATGAGAGCTGCGGGCGAGAAAACTCCCTAGAGCCCGTTGGCCTGTGGCTGTGAGTTTGATAGTCTATCTTGGCGGCACCTCGACTCTATGGCGGGTCTCTTCTCGGGACATGCATGAGAGCTGCGGGCGAGAAAACTCCCTAGAGCCCGTTGGCCTGTGGCTGTGAGTGTGATAGTCTATCTTGGCGGCACCTCGACTCTATAGCGAGTGCCAACGTGCAAGAACACTAGCCACGAGGCTCAACTCTTATCTGTTCGCACTACCACTTTGAATTTACGAGTTCAGTTGGATTAAATTGGTAATAATTCACCTTCAACTTCTTTTTCATTTCAGAACAAATTCTATATTGAAGTGATCTACATAAAATGATCAACTTCTTCCTAGTTTTAAAACCTATTGATAAATCTTTAAAAATAGAAACACTGTATCTGTTAAGGCTAAGAGTGAAAGTAGCAATTGTTCTGATAAGACTAGTTAGTAGAATTATTTAGATAAGAACTTTTACTTATCATTGGCGATAGTTTTTGCCTTGACCTTAAACATATTTTCTAACAACTAATGCTAAAATGTCACGTTTATAGTCTCTGCTATCCTAGTGAATCAATGACTTGCATTTCCAGAATGATATCCATTATGTAAAAAAGGCCTTCATTTAAATATAACTGATACCATTACTATGCCAAATTATATAGTTACTATTAAAACTAACATGAATAGGTGGTTGAATTTAGAAGACAACCACGAAGTAAAACATATTTTAAGTGTAATCGTATATTAAAGCATAACTTGGTGTCTTTTGTGTTGTTGTAAATGGTTGTATGTGTATCTGCCAGATGATACGGGGTTGACTGGTGGATGATGGGAAGGGACGGAGAGGGATGGAATACCTGTGAACGACGAAAGGCACAGGGGCGCACAATTATTAAATGTAGTCATGGGTATTATTTGATCTTGACCAGAGAAAATGACTTCACGAACTCGGTATTAATTTGAGTTCAGGATTAATGATAGTTTCAAGCTAAATGGTTAAGGGATAATCCTGAGAATTAAACATGAGTAGGAATATCCCAGATTCAGCATTATTAACATGGGCTCTTATGGGAGTTATTTTTAGCGCATGAATGTCAACTCTTCTGCATCGCCAATGTTGTGATCGGTCGATCTATATCTGTCCGGGCTTGGCGTGCAATGTCAGCAAGCCGTCGTTGGCATCTTGATGACCTATTGGCGCGCATTGTTAACGATGCCGTGGAGCCGCGCATATGTGTCAGTCACGTGGTCTGTTATGGTGTGACAACGTCTCGCGCCTGATTTAGAGGTGGGACGACATCTCACGCATAATAGCCAATGCGTCTTTCCGGCAGTTTTTCCGGTCTTTTGCGTGCATATATGGTAGTAGTGCAATCTGTTAGAGGTGTGGCTAACAGAGTGTACTGTCTCAAGCGCCGTGCACCTTTACTGGATATAGTAGGCTCGCATTAGTGACAGTGTCTGAAAACAGGCACAATTCAGACACCGCAAAAGCATGTTGAGAACCTCTGGGAGTCAGAGATTGTGCGAATTGATTTCTTAGTAGAAATATTAGCACTTGATAATAAAAACAGTATAGTGCGCGAGAAGGTGTTATCTGTTTTCACATAGTTGTTGAATGAGGCATAGGAATGTATAACTGTAGTGGTGGCTTTCAGGAAGTTCTTTAAATAGACAGATTAGCTTAACGCTGCGATCTCCGAATATTGAATTCTGTATGATCGTAACAAACTACGCTTTCATTTATTGTAAATAATAACATATCACCCAATCAGTGGCGATCTATATATAACCTAATCGTTCGCGTGCTCTCTAGTCTCGCTTGGATCTGTGTTAAGGAAAAACTATCACGCCGCCACTAGACTGTTATGTACATATCACATAATCTATCGTGTAATTGTACGGTTGTCATAGTAATCGTTTACTTATATGAGGGCATAGCTTTGTGGCGGTTTCTAAATTTAGCGGTTACCTTTGAGCGGTAAGGACCTACTTCTTAAGGGGAGTCGGATGGGCCTATCCCCGCAATGTTAATTTGATGAAGTTTAGGTACCATTATCTTAAAAACTGTAAATGGTAGCCAGTTAATTCTTTTTTTATTCTGCTTCTTGTACTTTCCTTAACATTTTGAATACAGGGTTATAAAAAATCTTTTCATATAAACGTGTGACATATTTTTTCTTTTTATGCAAAAAATATCATAAAAAATTACAATTTACTCTGATGTATAAAATTAAGTACTGAACATAAGGCAATAATATGTATTCAAAATGTAGATTATTACTTAGGGAACAAATTAAAAAAAGAATCAACAGGCTACCTATAATAGTTTTTTAGAAAAGTGTACCTATCGAACAAAAAACATAGTTTTTACAGAAAACGCATTTGAAGTTCATTGTAACCAACTCTATAAAAATACAAAAATAAACTACAGTTAATAGTGTCCAGGGGCATATGCTGGGTTATCAGGATCCTCTTCTTCCTCAAGCAACTCTTCCAGTCTTAATTTGGTTAATTTTGCCCTCTGCCGGCACTTCTTTTTAAATTCCTCGATGGCATTTTCTGCTTGTCGGATTCGGATCTCATCTTTCTATTTCATTTGTCTGACCAAATTTTTGCCAGGCTTGTAGCCTAATTGTTAAAGCTAAACATCTCACGATATTACCTTGATTGAAGCAAGCAACAGCCTCATATACACCTAGTTCAAGGGTTGACCTTAGCATAAATGTATCTTTAGGAAGTCGAGACCAAATTATGTTGTTGACGGATTCATTAGGGTTTTATGTACCTCCGTGTAAATATTTCCTTTGAAGGTCTGGTGAAGCCAAGTCCCTAAATATTGGTTTTATTTTGTCCATTACCACTTTAGGCAGGTGGAAATGATCTTTATGATCATAGGCCTCCTTATTGGCCATCGCTCTCTGGTACTTGCACGTCAAAATCTCTTTGCAATTCTTTAGAAAAACAGCTATAAAAAAAGAACTAACTATCATAAAATCTTAAGTGAAGTATTTTCTGAAAAAGAATGAAACAGGGAATACAAAATCACATAAAAACTATTTTCGGTAAAAAAGAATTTTTTGCCCATCCGAGTCCCCCCTAACTTTTTTGGTGGACATACTCAGTATACTTTAATTGTGTTAAACCATTGTGCTTCTATAATCTACTAAAATCATTCAATATATCGTATATCGCAATGAATTGTATAGCTCAACAATTTTTTATTTTGTGTCTAATAGCTCATAATGGAATATGCACGTGTATTCCCCACAGATGTGACGATTATGTGCTTCTATAATCTACTAAAATCATTCAATATATCGTATATCGCAATGAATTGTATAGCTCAACTATTTCTGACTTTGTGTCTAATAGCTCAGAATGGAATCTGTACGTGTAATTTCCACAGATGTGACGTATGCCAAGAGGTTCAGGCTTTACGACTACAGGACCACCTTCCAATTCAATCAGGACCTTCTACTCAAGTGACTGACATAGATTGCCTCAAATAGGGTTTAACGTCACTAGTGGAAAATGGTAAAGAAGGCGTTTCTCCTGATCACTTGGGTTTCACACTAAGCTATGTCAATCTGTTACATAGATACCCCGGCCCCGTAACCTTCGAACCTGTCAATTAAACAAGCGCAGATGTTATTTGGGTTATTTTTGCGGAATAATCCAGTCAAACGCGGATTCTATATCATCTAGTGATACGTTTGTCGCAAAATGTTTAAAAAGCGTGAGTACTGCGGTAAAAATATCCTCTGTGAAAATACTTAAGTCAGTGCGCAAGTATGGAGAGGTGTTTTTCGAGGTGTATGGAGATTTCACAGCATCTGATCACCAGTGTTATATAAAAGTAGATCACAACAAACCAAAGACTCAAGACTTTCCGTACATATCCTTTAACTTGAAAACCCGACAGGATAAGTAATTCTCTACATGTAGTAAACTTATACGTGCCTCAACGGTTCTGTTTTAAATGCATTAAAGGTAACGATTGCCTTATCGGATCCTAAACTAAAGTGTTCAAATTGGATCCTATCGGTAGGAATATTAAATTCAGTTACAGTTCACCTTCCACTTAGTGCAGCATCTGGTCTAACGCTGTGACAGATTTGACTCCTGGAATCTGGAATCAACATCCATCTGAAGAGATCCAAAACAGGAGGATCAAAACTAAAATATTCAAATCGGATCTTACCGGTGAGTTCATGGATCATATCATGGAGGTAAGAACAAATTCTAAGATGTGTGCGTTGTCGCTCACAAAGGGCAACGTTTTGATTTTCAATTCCTCCTGAAATACTTTCTAAAAGAGACAAAGTTCACTCCAAACCTCATCACTAGGGGAACCATAGTGATACTTATGGAAATAGACAACGTTAGTTTTATCGAGTCGTTGGATTACTTTCCGATGGTACTTTCCGCACTCCATAAAGCCTTCAATCTACCATCACAACAGAAAAAGGCTACTTTCTCATTTGTTTAATACAAAGGGAGGCGTAGGAAAATTGCGTCGTCTTGCTGCCAACCAAAGAAATTTACTGTCCAGATTTAACCTAAATATCTGAGAAAGACAAAGAGTGCTTTAACAAGTGGTGTGATGCACAGATGCAAAACAATTACGTCTTTGATTTTCAAAAAGAATTCCTGCATATCTGATGTGTATATATTGGCCTTCGCGCTTGACGGTGCTTGTCACTGCTCCAGCATCTCCTCTCGCCATGCATTCCAATGTGACCGATTACGAGAGGATGTAGCCACGCTCGTATAGTCTCCGAAGAGACACACCCAGCATCCGCCTTCTACAAACTTCACTATCACCCACCGCTTTATGGCCGGCCCATAAAAACACTTTCTCAAGCATCAACTTGTTGTGGTAGTACGTACCTCTGGATAAAGCAGAAATTCAAACTGCAGTGTCTGTCGCCCTGCATTCAATTAATGAAGAACTGGAGCGGATACTCCTTTGAATTCATATGAGATCGGAGGACCCCTAAAATCATGTCTCATTGTCCCCTATTAGTCACCGTGAACAAGCTTTGGTTACTTCCAGTCACTTAGATTAGTCCTGTTTTAACAGCCCCCAAGGTATCTGTATTAAAGAACGTCACCCAAAATAGGAATCTGCCACCAAATGAGCAGTGAACTTGTAATGTACACAGTTCTGCGTCTCTCAACATTAAGTTATAAAAATAATACTTTTGTTCACACTAAGTGCAACTCGCTGTTTTCAACTGCCCCCTCAGGTCTCAACTAGGCAGAATGTTTGAGTTTGTCAATATCTAACTTTCGATCATCTGTGTATAGCATTCTATTTATTATTGCAACCTCTCATATCATAAATAAATATATTGTGCCACTGCAATATTTGATAGCTTTCTGCATAAAAAAATACAATATGTTGGACGACTCTGCTACTGCATGAAATGACCACTGTCTTTAATATGACACGTTAGAAATAATTTCACTGCACCATCGCCGCATTCCGTAGCTCTCCGTACTAACAAAGATGGTAAACTCCACAACCATCACGTGTATGATCACTGTCTCTAAAATATCTTCGTTATCCAGCGATGATCGTCTAGAAGTCACGGTGTATAGTGTTATTGATAAGTGGTATTGTTGTCTGAGTAACTGCATGCGTTTAGATTAGCGAGTTCCATCACTCACTATCACTACAATATGGAGTCATAACACTACTGCCGCTATGATACAACGTCCATTGATAAAAAGAGATAGAGGGCGAGGGATGAGAATCATGTGACTAACCAACACTTTTGCTCTCTTGGTCAGCTGTATGCGGTGTTTCCATCACCGTATTAGTCATTATGTCAGTGGTTATCAGTGCTAAGAACACGTAATAGCGTAAGATGAAATCTAAGTGGTGCTTTAGGATGGAATAATGGTGAGAGTTGCGGACTGCACATATTCCACTCGAATGGCAAAGAAGTAAACAATCTCCCGCCAAAACACCCCGACCTGAAGTCTTATTGTTATGTGACATTAGGACAGTGGGACTGGACCTGGAGGTGACATTTCTCCCGTGTAAGTAACCCTGGCGATGCTACTTACACGGATGTCAAGAACGTTCTTGTGTGGGATATCCTATAACGCAAAACGACTGTGTTAGAGAGGGCCTGGAATATTATACAGGGTGTTATGAGTGAAACACACACTAAAGCTTTAGCTATCAAACGAACATAGCGGTATGGTTTACTTGGTAGTACTTATAAAGAATGTAAATAATTTTGCAGTGTCTACGTTTCAAAAACATTGATATTGCTCCGTGGAATGGATAGGTTAATTACAGCAAGCATCTTTGGGGCTCTTCATTAAACTGAGAGAATATTCAACAGTTTAAAGTTCTGTATTAGCAATTCAAAAAAACATTCAGGCCCTTCTTCAGTATGGTCTGTTCGAAACACGATATACCTTGTAAAAGTCTTGAAACAGTTTTAAATGGACTACACGTACATAGTTAACAACAATGTAGCCTGGAAAAATACCAGATCTTTCTACCATTTTCAAAACTATCCTCGCAAATGGAAAGAGCCGCAACTGCAACAAGTGGTTGTGGAGGTGTGAGATTAAAGCTCACGTCTTAGGCGTGCCCCTATGGGAATTTTGTATAGTTGTTTTAGATACAAAATTTGTTGTGTTTAGTTGTTTGTGTGTTCATTTTTTGTCATTCACTAATTCGATTCTGAATTATTCATACGTACATTTGAAAGTAGCTGCAGTAAGGACAATCGTTTGGTTAGAGCAGTGTATGTATATTTTTAGACAACAACAGCTTGGCACAATTGGAAGTAGTTGTTCATCCTGGTTTTTCCAACTTCCCTGTAGTGGCCCAAGTTTCTACACCACCCATGAGGTAGGGTCTCGGCACGTTTTTTTTATTATAGTTAGTATCCTCGGGAGGCCTAGTTTCACTTTGTAACGTCAAAGTTCTCAACTGAACGCCGAGTTTTAACACTAGTTGATGGGAGTCTCAAACAGTGAACAACAAATTCGTGTATACATGTCTCAGTTAGAATATGGTAACGTCTGGCAACTGCCCAACAATGGTCATTTTTTTATCAATCAATTTTTATGCCATTTCACGGAAAACCACAAGTTATTTACCTAATGATAGCCCGATAAACTTTGCATTGACATATTTTTGACACGCCAAACGAGAAAGTTATAATTTGTTTTAGATGTTTCCAATTTAGGAATTTGATGAACTTCAAGCTGAAAGCATCTGTGAGCACACTGATAGATGCATTGGGTTCTCGAGGAATAAGATACTAAATGGTAGAATGACTAAACCTTCCGTTCTCTACAGACGTGCGTGCTCTCCTCGTGCACAAATCTTCCTACGTTATTGGGTCGCTCCAGACCCTTTTACTGTTTTAAATTTTAGTAATTAAATTTAAACATTCATTTACCTACACTATAGATGTCTTGGTTAGGTTCTCCCGCTTTCCGAATGATCCCCAGAAGGAGTTCAATGAATGAGTTGGGCTAATGAACAGATACCTTCGTTTTTCTGAATTTTTGTAGGATCTAGTTTGATAACTTCGTGTTCGTAGTAATCTTGTACGTAACTAGTTTTATCTAGGTCGGTGTTGCACTATGAAAGAAAGCCAGAAGCTTCTTGCTTTAATTTTAAAAACTTGTTGATAAAGTCAGTATCTTACCTCCATTGTCGAAAGTAGCCATCTTGTACTCCCACAGTTCTAACATATCGAGAATTATGCAGCCCTTGTCTGCTGCTTTCTTCAAATCGTCCATTGTCCAAGTCCCGACTAGAGCTCTTTCATGACTGTAATCATCACAATTTTCTGGATTTTGAGTTTTACCACCCGTTTTGCATATTACGAACAGTTTTTTTCCGGGAGCACACGGTGATAAAGGTCCAGGGGAGGAAGGACTTTCCACTTCATCATACCATCAACACTCATTCCCCTAGCTCACTGATATAAATGCCTGGATGTACAAATGTATATCTACCGTTTTTGCAAACTTACTGGTACAGGCTATAGACGTACACGTACTGGATGCTTTCGTCTTCTTAGCATTTGCGGTAGGTCTCTGTATTTCTCAGCCTACCTCTGAAGAATCCATCCCTGGGATCGAGCAAGTGGACTTTTTACGTAGTATGGGAAGCGAGTTTTAGTTTGTCAATTTCAGACCTCCTTCAGTCTGCGGCATTCACACTTCCACATTTCGACTACTTCTTACGGGCGTTTCTCACAATTTTGAAATGTTATACTTTGTTAGTTCAAACCTGAGATGTAGCGTATCTGAATGGGCCTCTTTTAGAGGCTCCCCACTACTGCACGAAAAACATTTAGAGCATCCATGGTAGTAACAGCCCTGGAAATCGTAAGCACACTCTCCATCGAAACCGTCAACTATAAGGCCGTCAATTTTGGTTTCCCTCCCTCGTCATGCGTGTTTGATTGTGATACCTCGTTGTTCCTCTTCCCAGGACAACCACTGTAATGGAACGGCCGAATGAGTGTCTACCATGCGGTAACCGTGTTTTAGGAATTAATCCGATGGTATGTAACTAAAAAGTTTGGTCTAAAAGCAAGACAAGCGGTTGAATCAACCCTTCCCACCATTGCCCAACGTTATGTGTAGAAAACTCTGTTGCTCCACCGTGATTTGAGATCGTCTCAGAAACATCGTAGTGCACTTAATTTTGTACCTGATGAGACAATGAGAACTCTTCATCTTGATTACAATTTTTGAAGATGGAGCTTGTACCGGCTACATGTTAACTTATTTACATTCAAACACATAAACCAATATTTAAAACTTTTATTTTTGTGAGGCCTTTCGATAGCATGGCTCTCTTAGTAAGACATCATAAAAGTAAATACAAAGTGATTACAAATCAAATTGACTTTTTGTATTTACTTTTGTAATGTGTTTGACGAAGATAGCCTTGCTAACGTAAGGCCTGACGAAAAATAAAAGTGTTAAATATTGGCTTATGTGTTTGAATGTAAATAAGTTGATTACAATTGTTTGTAGTCAAAGTGCCTCTGATGTCGAAACCATGTAGAGAGTTGGTATTTTAACCTTCTTCGTCGCCGATGATTTTGGATAACTTCAGATGGATGTAGATTCCAGATTTCAGGAGTCAAATCTGTCACAGCGTTAGACCAGATGCTGCACTAAGTGGAAGGTGAACAGGAGCTGAACTTAACATTCTTACCGATAGGATCCAATTTGAACACTTTAGTTCAGGATCCAATAAGACAAGAGTCGCAATCGTTACCTTTAATGCATTTTAAACGAAACTGTTGAGACACGTATAAGTTTACTACAGGGAGGATTTTTCCTTTCTCAAAACACTCATGTGTTGGTTTTCCAAGTCAAAGAATATCTACAGAAAGTCTTTAATCTTTGGTTTGTCGTGATATACTTTCATATAAAACTGGTGATCAGATGCTATGAAATCCCCACATATCTCGCAAAACACCTATCCACACATGAGCACTGACTTACGAGTTTTCACAAAGATAGTTTTACCGCAATCCTTACACTTTTAAATCGTTTTGCATACTTGTCAATAATGGGCGATGAAACATGTTTAATTTTTTAAATGATGATTACAAAGATTGCAACACATCCCACTGTGAGCAAGTGTGCAAAGAGGGGAGATCGTGTGACATTTATGACACGAATTGCTGACTCTGTGATGACCCTTGTGGCAAAACGTACGTGACAACCTAAGCAGAGATATTTACAGGCAAAGGCGGTAGTTGGGCTTGTGATGACGTTATAATGATTGTTGTGGAATATAAGCTTGAGTTTTGTGTAAAACATCGTCATTATCACCGCTGTAATACACGTCTCTGCCTTTATTGTCATACTTGTACACCGTGAGTTTTCATTTGTTTTAATAGGACTGGAATTTTTCTAATTTCGGTATTTCTGCTCCCTTTTCTAAAATTTCGAATCTGACCTTGGCTAGTAGTTTTTGAGCTATAAATGTCTTTATCCTAGCATTGTTTTACAGTATAGCTATAAATTAAGGGGTATTTTAATGCTGAGTTTCCCTATTATAATAGCTCGAGCCAGACACAGATTGTCGGTATTGTTAATTACGATAATACCTGTTCTAGCTTTATATTCTTCGCTAAACGGTTGCATGATCCGGGTCTTCTTATTGCACCCCTACCTACAGGCAGGTTCACTCTTGTACAATATACGACGAACATATCACTAGAGGTTATAGAAGCTGCTGCGTTTGGCTGGATTATTCCGCAAAATATTTCCCAAATTGCATCTGCGCTTATTTCATTGACAGGTTCCAAGGATGTAACCGGGGTCTCTATGTATCAGAATGACACGGTTTAGTGTGAAGCCCAAGTGGTTAGGAGAAGCGCATATGTCACAAAATGGTACAAACGCAGCTTGTTTCAGACAGTACACACTGACAGCCCCATCTCTAACAGATTGCACTACTATCATCTGTGCACGAGACCACAAAAACTATCGTAAAATAGTGCATTGGCTATCAAGCGTGAGATGTCCTCACACCTTTAAAATCACGACACCAGGCGCGACACGTTTGTCAAACCACAACCAGCCACGTCACTGACACGGATGCACGGCGCCCCCGAGGCACCGTCTATTATGCGCGCCAATAGCTCATTAATGTGCCAATGACGGCTTACTGACAATACACGCCAAGCCGAACAGATATAGACCGACCGATCACAAAACAGGCGGTGCAGAAGGGCTGACATTCATGCGCTAAAAATAACTCCTTAAGAGCCCATGTTTATGCTCGGTGTGGGCTATTCCTACTAACATGGCTTTACGAGTACAGGACTAAGATAGTCATGATCTAACAGTTGATTTCAGCAGTTTGGCTAGGGAAAGTGGGATAGTTTGGGATTACAATCTATCGAGTCAGCCTATTATCAATTTTTATTCCTTCAGAGATAAAAGCGGTGATAAACTTGATTTTTGTATGAAATGCAATGCATGAAAAACAATGCTAGAGCAGTTGAGGATTGGATTATCTGTTGTTTTCTGTTTAAATATCTGACTGTTAATAATAGTGTAACATTCAATAACAATATCACTTTCATGAGAGAAGTGTAGGAAATTGATTTCTCGGATTAATTGTATAACAAATAAAGAAACATTTACAGTGTACGAGTATGTCTAAATAAGAGTTCCCGATCTCATTTTATACGTCTTTTGAACGATGTGTATTTACTTTAAATAGTTTTTTCATTAGAGATATAAAAATTTAAATTAATATTGAAAATTATAAACTGTTGATTATAATACGTTTGCAACATTATTGATTCGAATTATAACCAATAAAATATTTGGTCATTTGAACATGTTTTTAAGGACTTGACTATGCAAAATGTGTTTAAAAATTTTATTATTGATTAAAAATGATGGTTTAAAAACTTCTGAATTCTATATCAGGTAAATAATATAATACCGCACGAACTTCTTCAATAAAATGTTTCTACCGGGTGGTTGCCCCTAAAATATATTGAAAAGGTTCAAATAGTCTTAGTAGAAAAATAATTTTTAAATATTGTTCTATGGTATTTAACTTTAGTCGTTTAAAAAAATGAATATTTCCCCATTCACACCATGTGTCTAAATGCATTATTAATTAATATATTTATCACTGTATTATGAATTATATAAGATGATTACCTAATTTAGATGTGTTTTTTCCATTTCGGTTCAAATAAAATAGCCTATCTAATTAGGTGGATATGCACTGATTGAGGGAAGAAAATAAAGCGACTTTTTATTCAACTTGGCAATGTATTGGTTTTACTCCTAACCAGAGTACAGCTGTCCAATATAATTTAAACATATACTGAGTGTTGAAAATGTGTGCAACCACCATTTTATCTGTTGAGTGGTTAAATAAAAAATTGAGATTTTGTATACGGGTATACTATGGTTTTAACTATCTTTTGGTGCCTTATGTAATTTCTTATCACTGATAGGGGACGTCCTGAGGAGGATGCAGTAAAAAGTTTTTATGGAAACCTATAATAAATTACACCTCATTTTTAAGGCCATTTTTCCTTAGGTAGCCACAAGTTTCATCTCAAAATTACCACCCTAGCGAAAATGGCAACTGTTTAAAACATTAGAATCTTATTTGGTATTTCTGTTAAAACTAAGTTAGGCAAAACAATACAAATAATACATTTAATCAAATGTTTTTTTTTTTCAATAAGTGTTTATTTAATGCACAGTAAGACAATGGTGATCGTGATCAATTCTCCATATTCGTTTGTAAGTGGACTGCATAGCTTTTAGAATGGCAATAACAGTCGAAGTTCCTGATAACTAGCAGCCACTTTCTCTTAACGAAAATGTTTTCTTGTTTTGAAATGTTGGGTTTCCCAAGGTCGTTAGATGAACAATAAACTCCAGTCTGTTACTAAGTGGACTACAGACCCGCAGTGTGTTGAAATGTAGAACTGTGTTGTATTCTGCAATGGAATTAACTGACTGTGAACGAGACTATGGTAACTGTGTCAGGTCCTTTCGTGGAGTGCGAGATTTCTTCAATGATTTATTTCCAGATAGGAATCCAATATCTCATACAGCAGTCATAAAAACTGTTCAACGGTTTGAATTGACAGGTAGTATAAGAAACCGTTCAAAATCTGGAAGGCCCAAAAGTGCAATAGACGACGAACATTCTCTGGATGTTTTGCAGGGTGTTGTAGAAAATCCACATACTTCCCTCAGAAAAGAGCTGAAGGTACATTTTAGTTCAGTGCATAATGTTTGAAGAAGAACAATTTTAAGCCCTATAAAATCCATTTAGTACAAGAAATAATTGAATATGATTTTGATAGGGGAATTGAGTTTTGCGAAATAATGATGAGGAAGTATGATCAACTCGTGATTTAAAAAAAATTCTTTATCTTTTTCTGATGAGGCCTCTTTTACACTGTATGAGCACGTAAATCGGCACAACTGTAGACATTGGACTAGTCAAAATCCTCACTGGATGGTAGAGTCTCATATTCAACATCCTCAAAAAGTGAATTTCTGGGCTGTCATATGTGGAAGTAAATTTTAACTCAGAGACTTACCTAAATATGCTCCAGAACCAAATACTCCCTGTTATTTGAGAATCTATTAGCGCTAAACTTTCCTACCGTCTAGTTTCAGCAGGACGGAGCACCTTCTCACTTTGGAATAAAAGTACGACAGTACTTGAATGAAATATTTCCTCAAAAACGGATTGGTCGAAAGGGGGGCAGTTCAATGGCCTCATATTGGAAGATCACCTGATTCGTCCCCGCTAGACTAGTTTTTTGGGAGACATTTGAAAAATAATGTTTACAAAACACAACCTTGTGACTTAGATGACTTGAGGCAACGAAATTATGGAAGAAACACACACAATTTCTGAAGAAGCTTTACACAACACTGTATCAGATTTCTACATTCGAAGTGCACACTGTCAGACTGTGGGAGGAACACATTTTGAAAATGTTTTATAACTTCGTATTAACACTTTGGAACTTTAATTCCCATATCTTCATTTACAAATCGTTAAGTCATCATTTTCATTTATACTGTTTTTTATACACAACAATTGAATAATTAGTATGTGAAATCTTATTTAACACTTTAAAAATCATCATTTTCCAGTTCACTAAATGAAATACCACTTCGTAATTGGCTTGTAATCACATTTAAAAGAACACAGATCCTGACCACTCAAATACCAAGGTTTAAAAATTTCGAACAATCGCCATTTTTGCAAGGGTGGTCTTTTAGACATTAAACTTGTAGCTACTTACTCAGAAACAAATGACCTTTAAAATGAGATGTCATTTACCATAGGCTTCTATAAGAACTATTTACTGCATCCTCCTCGGGACGTCCTCTATCAGTGATAAAAAATTATAAAAAATCCGTATACATTTTGTATAGATTTTCTCAATTTGTTTTCTTTAACCACTCAACAGATAAATGATGATTCCACACATTTAAAAACCCTTTATATAATGCGTTGTTGTAATATTAATTCCAGTATTTTCTACACTAAAAGCAAATTAGTCGTCAGGGACTCATTTCCCCCCGCACAATGTAGTGTGTCAATACCCCAATTGGCCCACAATTGTGCGAATAGTGTACAACTCTAGGCATTGTTCGCAATGCCAAATTTGAATAAACTTACGTGAAAGAATTAGAAAAATATATGGTTTTCGTGGAGAAAAACACGAATCTAATGTTGATATATTTTGAAACCGAGAAGCGAGACTATTTTCCTTGAGCAAGATATCATGCCTACTGTGATCTTTGCGTAACTGAAGTTGATAAGAGCCATTACGCTTCACTAAATCCTTGAAAAATAACATCATGCCACAACTCTATGTTGACTCATTGTTGTATTTTTTAACAAGAGGTTTTGTATGTTATTTCACTTTTAAAATATAAGTTTCAAATTTATGAAAACTATTGATGAGCTCGGTTTTTTTAGTTTAATCAGTAATCAATATATGTTTTATCAATTTAAATAAACGCCTTAAATAGTTATAATATTTGTAACAAATTTCTGTAAAATTAAAATTATGTTTTTATAAAAAATATTACATCGTTGTACTGTTGGTGGAGGTATGTGGGGGTTGGCTTGTATAAGGACTTGAAGTAATACAAACAAAATGTGCATAGTGTAATATGAAGGTTAGGATTTTAATTGGTTCCGCTTCTAGGGTAAGGGTCAAATGATAAACTTCACATTCATACAGTTCAATTATTTCCACTAACTAAATGACCTTGACCAGATTTAAACATTAACATTTTTCTCGTCAGAAATCACGCCAATTTTTATATTTAATAAATATGCTGTATGTTTGTGCGTATGACTGATAAGAGATAATATAAAAGTATTTTTTGGCATCTTTCAACTTTAGAAATTATAGCGTACACAATTTAAATTATAGACATATCATTTTTCCCTTTAAAAACTTGTCTCAAACAGGCTAAGGTGAATAATAATAATTTTTATATTAGAGTAATAATTTGAAATTTAAGTTTGTACTATGAAAAACTATTTAACCCATCTACGAGAGGTTAGTACACCTACTGAATGGTTTAAGTCCACGAATGTTATTGCTATCTTATGCGTTAATTCTCCTCAGGGCAGACAAATGGCATATCTAGCGAATTAATTTTTTAACACGAAATGTAGGTCTATATCGATTATAATCAAGCCACTTTTTTCTTAAATAACAACAAAAAGAATCTGTATTAGTATCTAATCCATCCATCAACTTACTACAAACAATAAAAGTCGGTGGTTCATCGAATGGATCGGACAAGATGACTTATCAGCTAAGAACTATATAAATATGATATGAGATATAAACGGCAGAGGTTAAATGGATTTATGACTCCATAAATAATATTTCACACAGTTGAATACTTTTACCCTATTTAATATAAACTTACTAAATAGTGCAACAATCAAAACCATAAAAATGTTACTACTTCGAGAATATTTATTTTAATAATAACCACAGTAACAAATTTTATACATTGTTTCTATAAAAAAAAAAAAAAAAAAAAAAAAAAAAAAAAAAGAAAAAAAAAAACAAGAATAATGGCTGATTTTAATCTATCACTAATGTCTTCCACTCTTTGGAAACTATAGAATACAGGTTTTGGGATCAGAATTTAACGGCGTTGGCCTACTTTCGGCTCTCGGTGGCTCGACAGCGGCACCTCGTCTCACTCACATGTGGGCCATTGCCAACCTTAGGAAAATAAATTCCCTTTTTTCCCGTTCAGTGGGGAAATAATGCACTTCCGAGGTAAGATAATATCGCGATTGTCTGACAAAGTCGAGCTCCTATAACTGACATCTAGTATACGGATCGTTTTTTTCTCTGAAATAAATATACAATAAGATTGACATTTTCTGTGTACAAAATTAGTGTACTTATTCAGTAAGAAAACTGTGACTATTAAGATTGATTAAATAATAGTAAACACAAACAAGCGTTATTAAAACAATTGCGTTAGTAAAAGTTCTGATCTTAATACTGTTTTAATGTTCTATTTCCGTCATGCTTACGTCACATTAATATTAAATTCCTAGAATAGACGGGTTAAGAAATACTCCCTTTTCTATACTCTGAGAATTAAATTGCACCTATACAAATGACAAGAGTAAATTAAAGAAACAACTTACCCGCGGCGTGGAAGGTTATCCATGGTGCGGGAACAGACACCGACTGTGTTGTGTACTTGTTGTCGGTCGCTCAGAGATAGGCGGTGTGTAACGTATTAGTGTCAGTAACTGTTACCCGGTGTAACCTACTAACCAGATAACGTGCTAACCAGCAACACCCTGTTATTCAGTAACAGCTGGGCTGTACTGTTCAGCCGACAACGCACTGGTAACAGTCAAATTAAAACGTTCTAACTGGATTTCTGGAAGTTCTTATAACATTTTTTTGGTATTACTCAGTAACAAACAACAGCCGAGGGGATTATCGTGCAAGCAATGAAGCTAAGAACGGACCAGTTCTGATAACGGTTTCGTGGTATTAGGTTGCTGAGAAACCAATAACGTAGTGAAGTGAGCAGATTATCAAATATTTATAGAAATAGAAAGCACATTGTAGAACACTTTTCATGTTTTGTCATCAGCATATCATAAAAATATCTTATTTCTAAAGCATTCATATTGTGTAATTAGTAAAAATGAATTTACTTTGTGTTCTAAACCAATCTACGAAAAGGTTTGTGTGATGATTTTGTCATTAATCCAGTAATACAATATCATATTAAAATTGTGTCATTAATATTGTACAATAATATAAGAACACTTTAATGTTAATTAGCATTTGAAAATATCAATTTACACAAAATAATAATTCTTGTTAATTGTTGTTGTTTCTTTTTATGTCAGAATAGTAAGCTAGGAAAGGGTTTCATTATGTAATAGGCTACACTGCACACGTCTTGTATAATAAATTATAAACATATTCACTGCAACATAAAGTTGAATATGATAAATAAGTATTTATATAGGATTTTTCATGACATTTTCTTAAGTTTCCGTTATCGTGTTAAGCTTGCTATCGCAAATCAATGTACAAATATTTTTATTTATATTGGTATTCATATTATAAACTTCAATAAAACGTATATACTTTGTGTTCCAACTGAATATGTGTATAACTTCAAATATTTACATTAATTTAATATCACCTAGTTTATTTACACCTTATAACTTTAGTTCAATGATACAGCATGAGTCTAATACCGAACAAAAAATCGTCTTTAAGGGTGGCGATACGTTATTGGGACATCAACAATACTAGGTCGACTGGTAACCTGCTGTCATGTTACTGGAACATAATACCAACTGAACACGTTATTTTGATAATAGGTTATTGAAAAGTAACGGTTCCTCATATCTAGGTCACATCATCGTCACTTGCGCATGCTCCATAAATACCAAGGCCACGCCTACCGGATCGCGCTGCGCACGCCATATAGTGATACCAGAGGTACATAGATTTATCTAAGGAGGGTTTGGGGGTTGTAAACCCACCAATGATACAAATATTCAAAGTATATTTTAATTTGCGTTAAACTGAAAGTATAATCGTAGTTTTACTTATTTGATATTTTAACTATAACAATAACAATGTTTAACTATAGCATAGAGTAAAACACAAGAATCATGTTTTATCATTTTCGGAAAGACGATTCCATCTGCGACCAATAGGCTTGAACCAGTTGAACTTCGTTCGGAAACGTAGCCGCCGCGCGCGCCGACCAGTGGTTTCCTAGACTGCGTAGAATAAACACGGCTGAGTGTAACATGGCTTCACGTAAAAAGGAATTGCTAGCGGCTGCACTAATGTTATATAGTGATTTACATCATGACATGGATATTGTGGCATTACAAGCTTCGAAAAAGCGTAAGCAGTGCAGTGAGATGTTCAAAAGACGAGACAGTGAAGGTTCTTTCAATTTAGGAGTGACTAAACATTTAATAGACAGTGAAATAAAGTTTAAAGAGTACTTTAGATTTACTAAAGAATAGTTTTCTTATCTTGCTAATTTAATAAAGGACGATTGTTCTACTGATCCAACAAACCAAGTGAACAATCCGATGTCTCCTGAGATGAAACAGGCAGTTACTTTAAGGTACGTGAATTTCCAAAAATAACTGTCATAATCTTACAGTAAATAAAACCAACACACATAGGTGTACAAGTGATTTTACTTGACGCAAGGCTAACAATGAGTATTTCTCTATAAACATATTTATTTGTTACAAAAAACCTTAGTCCATACAATGAGATTGTACATTGGAAATATTCGTAATTATCTTGTTTCAATAGACTCGTCCCGAATATACACATCCAATTATAATAAAGTTATAAAAAGAACATATTTATCAAATTTTAAAATAATGAGGAAAACGTAATTAATTATAAATGTCCTACAAAACGGAATCGATACTTGCCTAAAAATACTTAGATTAATTTAGGCTAGTTGATTATGATATAACTAATCTCTAAGTTGAATGCTTATTTTTAATATTACGGGTCCAGTTTGAAAATAAAAATATTTTCAGCTTCATCTAATACTCTGAAAATAGAACTTCGGTGTCACTTTATTGGTTATTAGCCGAATTTGGACTATATGTGCTATGTGACATAGCAGAAGAATACCTGTTTGTGGGAATGTAGTTTTATGTTTGGAAAGCACTACTTGAAGTCGTAGTTCTATGTCACTAACCACATTCAATTTTTTCTTTTAGCCTCAAGCTTTTTCTGCTGGTGTAAATTGTTTCATCGTCGAACCTATTGACTTTTAAAATTTCGATATCATCTTCAACTGGAACCTCAGGAGCAACGAGTTTTTCTATCTCTTTGATAAACTGAACTTGAGTTTCTTCTTTACGTTTAACCTTTTCAACAATTATATTGCTTTTAATTTTTTTCACACCTTTCAATTTTTCCAATTCTAAAGGCGTGTTACCGCAATCGTCTTGAACACCTGTGCAGTTGTCCTGTGGTGAGCAAATGCGGAGAGAGTTGTCTTGCTCGTTTGATTCTGTACCCACTTCTTTGATGTGATACGTTCACTACATTCTTAACTTAACCTGCTGGGCTGTCAATCTCCTCTGCATTAGTAAGTTCCCTGAAATAAGAAAATCACTTAGAGCGCTAAGCAGTTGGCATAAGTGGAAGATACACAGAAAAACGTGTCTGATTGCAGCCAAATAAAAAAAAAATGGTATAATTTGGCCGAACAAGTTGGTTGCAGACTGCTCCAAAATACGTCTGGTCATATAGGCCAGTGTGACAGTTGGTGCTTTTATATAGTCTGGTGATGGTCACCAGACGTTTAAGAAGTTTTGGGGAATACAGTCTGGTACTACCAAAAGAACAGTATAGTGACTGCAATGATTTTCTTGGTTCTAGGTAGATAGATAGATAGATAGATAGATAGATAGAAAGATGGATAGACAGATAGATGGATGGGCGGAGAATAAATGGATGGATATATAGATAGATAGGTAGTACTTGTCAAGTTAAATAAATCCTAACATAAACATTTTTCATATACATAATTATAGGATCTACATGTAGAGAATCACACAACTATTACTTTTTGAATACTTAATGTCGTTCATCTTCTACGTCATCAAGAAAGTGTAATCTATCCTAATAGATTGCCCTTTTTTTCTTCGCTCGTTGGCCTGTTCTTGAAATTTCACTTGTTCTGTGACGTTTAAAATTGTCTCTTACGATTCGCCTCCTTGACTTACACTGTTTTCCTGTAAAATTGTAAGTTAGTTTCTGCTATAAATTATGAAAATAACTAATTTTAAATTAGATTAATATTAGTTTGGTAACTTCTGCATATTTTTTCAAGTTTTTGGCCACATAGTGCAATATCGAAATTTGTGCCCGATGTCCTACCATCACTAAAAAATAGTTTGCAAGACACGTTCCTTCCTCCAGCATCTATAAAAACTGGAATCAAAAGGCCCAAGAGTTCTGGGGTCATTGACAGTTTCCAAACTGTGCAGCAGGTATGGATGGGAAACATATCTTTTCTCTAGAATTTTATCTCCCGGCAAGTCTGGAAGTCTTTTTTATAATTTTACAGGGGTTTTTCTGAATCGCTCTATTTTCTATGGTTGATGCTAAATTCAAAATTCTCCTCACTGACGTTTGATTCTATGGAAAGTAAGGAGATGTCGGAATCTTCCAAAAGTCAGTAATGGGATCTAAGGTGTCAGGCGGGGAATATTTCCCCCCACCTCAAAATTTGCCAGCATAAAAAATTAAGCTTCCTCATGATATTGTCGGTGATGAAGCATTCAGACTGGATAAACATGTGATGAAACATTTCACCCAGAAACAAACTGTAGCAACCTCCTCTAAGAGGAACTACAATTAAGCCCTGTACAGAGACTCGAAGAGTAACGGAAAGTGTATTTGGAATCATGTGTCTTATGTTTAGAATCTTCTTTACCCCCAATTAATTTGAAACCTGAGACAGTAGATTTGGTAATATTTGTGTGTTGTTGCCTCCACAACATGGTAAGGAACGAGTTCATTGCTAACAACCCCCAAACTCCTACACATGTCCCAACAAATAACACGATACCTTTGGCTGGAACCGGAAGATTTGCCAAATCTAAAGGTTTCCAATTGAGGAGTATTTTAATGGAGTGTTTCAGCAGTATTTATTACAAAAAGCACGTACAAGTATGGCAAAAACACAAGAAAACTACATACTGACGAACTTATGTGGCCCTCACAGATGTTTTTGTTATAGTGGCAAATAGTTAATTTACAATGAAAAAAAAAAAAATACAATTATACAAACAACGTACCTGTTTTATTCAGCGAAACTCCTATTTTCTTCCATTTGACGTCCTTCTTTGTATTATTCTTATAGAAAGGATGAATAAACTTCCGTAATATTTCGTTAGAAGAGACCAATTCATTAAAAATTCTTCGTCGTCCTTGTTTGAGAATTTTACCTTCTTGGCGACTTTTACTTCCCATTCTAATTTTGATATTGCTCAAGACATGTTTGTTACGCAGCGTATCTCAGAGTTGACTGCTCTGAAAGCAGTTAGCCAAATACGCAGCTATTAATACGCGCGTACTTGATACGTTGCCTGGGAAACCGCTTATACGAACCTCCATAAGACAAGTGTGCTGCTGCGTCTTAGATACGCATACGCAGCGCAAGTTAACAAACTTCTTGCAAACAGTAAAATGCTTTTTCACGCAGATAACGTCCAAGTTTTGAGGAGTTTCGGATTGATGAATTGGTTTTTTATAAATGTATGATTTCACTTTCCCTATTTATAACTAATTTTAGTTTATTGCAGGAGCTATTTTCTGGAATTTTAAACAAATTAGTGTCAAAAAAGTCAATGCAATGATAATTTAACAAAGATGGGAGTGTTAAGATGCTATATGACGGAAGATATTCTGAAACTCTCCTGTGGTCCGATGCCCCAGACGGACAGTAAGTCCACGCGGAACAACAAATCTGTAGAAAACAAATTTCAGCCTAGACTCAAATAGTCCACCGTTATAGCCCACTATGGGGGTATGGGCCGACAACGTCAAACGCCTTAATTAAATTAAAAAAAAGAATAAAATTATTCTCTTTGACTTAATATTAATCACTGATTTCGAACAAATAAAGAAAACGGCGAAAATTGTGGGGATATTATGATGGAACATAGATTGAAATGAACATATTATATAATTAGTTTCAAGAAATTAGTATGCTACAGGAATACACAATATATACTACGTTGTGCAAAAATGTACCATTTTTTCAAATACTAAAAATGGATTAATCTATATTGGCCGTCATCCATCAATGTTAACGTTAAAATTCTTTAGGATTAGGATAGCTTTACTAATCTGAAAATCACTTGAGATAACATGTAGAGTGTTTGAAGGTTTTAAAAAAAACCAGTCAAGTAACGAGATTTTTCAAAAACACAATGTTTAACTAGTAAGAAAGAAAAAACAAAATCAGTTGTAATACTTAAGTTAATGACTGTAACAGTTTTGTCAGTTAGACCTGTAACCAAAAAGAATATCTAATATAGTATTAGAGTCATTTTTGTGGTTGGTAGGAAGACAACAACCAAAATAGATTTATTTTTCGTCCATTTATATTCGTGCACTTTCATTTATTATTATGATAGTTATTACTATGATTAGCTTCTATGATTTTCTAATGATGTGATAATCTCACTGTCGCTGATTACTGAAATAGTAAACAAATAAGGCTATCAATATTTTTAAATTAGTAAAATAAGGAAGGCCGTTTTTGGGCCAATTTCTTTTATTACATATTTGACAATGTTGACAGACTAAATAATAAATTTTAAAAATAGAAAAAATTCATATTATTTGTCGGTACATCGTTATTATCCGGAGACCACTATTTTTGGAAAGATTTATTTCCAGGGATATTAAAAATCTACATTATTAGAAATAACAAAATTTATTTGACTTAATGTAAAAATTAAATATTATTATGACGATCGCTTCTTGTTTTCTGTCTTCGAAAAGAAAGCGAGGAAGCGAGAAGGAAACGACTATGTCCCTACCTACTAATTGTATTACGCGATATAAGTACATTTAGATTAGGTTAGCATAAATATGTTATTTTGAGTCACAAAGTTAAAGATAGCATTTACGAGCACTCATGTGATGTTCTTTTCTCGTCAAGTGAGGGATCGCGGCGCCAGGTGCGCCACTAATGCTCGCACTAATGGCTGGGCGGACATTTCCAATCAGGTAATTCCTGACCATAGATAACGTCCCAGATCGTCCCGACACCAGAATCACGTTGGACGATCTGGGACGTGATCTGAGGCCGGGAGATCACCGATCGGAAATGCCCCTGGCCATCGGCACCACCCCGCACTTCTCAAGAAAAAAAGAAATCATCCTTTGATTGTAATTGTATTTTTATGCTATTTGTCAACCATCCAAGATAAAGGCAAACTTTAAATACAATTAGTTTCTAAAGGAGCTACTGATAGGTGTAATGAAAGTCATACCTTGATGTTTATAAAATATGCTAAATTTGAACTACTATACAAATTTGAAATGTGCTGAAAAGTGACAACTGTATGTGACGTGTTTTTAGAAAGAGTACTTTTTGAGTACCTGGTATAATAATTTGAATGTGCTAAAATTTCTAACGAGGTAACAGTACAAACCTGTGAAACCGTACAACTTTTACATTTTAGACCACTATGTACACAAAAAGCGAAATCAATTAATTAAAAAGAAAATAAATTAATAGAATGAGAGACCTTTATAATTAGGTACGACTTGACTACCTTTACATTTGTAAATCTTTCAAACATGACCCCTACCTCACTTCCCCCCCCCCTCAGAAGTAACATCTTGGGGTTCCAAAATATTTTTTCCGAATTCTTTGAGTTCGAAATATGTGGGTTTTTGATAAAACGAAGAAAGCAATTTTCTCAGTTCAGCTGTTATACATCGCGGACAACTTGAGTCTACCTCACTCTGTATATCTCTCATGACATTGTATGGCTGATATATTTTTCGTGTAGGCTTTTACCAAATACTAATTATTCTTCCAGGAGATGTGTTATTAGAAGTTCTCCGTGCAAGTGTAAAAGTCCAAATTCACGTTCCTAGATAGAATAGCATTTCCTTTACTTACAATTAATTTTCTCCTTAATATTATTAAAATATTCTGGAAAGCTACCGCTAGACGCTGATAGAGGAAATTGAGCTCCTGAAATATTACATGCAGTATATAAGTGCTCATACTTACATTATATTTCTCTTTGAATACTACATGAAATCTCGAAGTCATAAAGTTGAGTAAATAAATATAAACATAAATAAGGAGTTTATTTGGGACAGGAAGGGAAAAAGACAGTAAATGGTCACAGCTGTACTCGATGTCAACGAGCTCTTTTTATTAAATACGTCTTCAACGTGTTTTTTATTTATTACAATTGTATTCATGTTGAATGGTAAAGGTAAAATTGATATAGAACATCTCCAATGAAAAGACATATAATTCAAGATTTTTTGCTTGTTTAATTCAACTTTATTTCCAGTGTAACCATGTTTGAAATAGTTTGAAAAAATCAAGAATCATGAAGAATCAAGAATTATATTTACTACAAACATACAGAGCCTTGGGTCCCAAAAGTTACAAATAATTTATCGTTGGGTACCCATCTTTACTGTAAACATCTGAATACAAATACGTACTAATTGACAAAGAGAAAAAAGAAAACACTTCTAATAGCAGTGTACGTAGGCATTAACAAATAAAATTGTAATATGTCTACAGATAAAGCAATACAAAATATATTGCATGAACGTATTATATATATATATATACGTTCTACAAATGCGATATCAACATTAATTGACTAACAAATTTATTACAATATCTTACCAATAATTACCACACAATTAAACACACATACGTGCGCGCGCTCGCGCGCGCTTACACACTTTATACTGTATAAAGGTACATCACAATACAAATGTTTAAGATAATATGCTAATAAAAAAACTATACTTTATGAAAACTTATCCAACCAACTTAATCTATTTTTTAAATTAATAGTTTCACATGCCTATTAGTCATTATTTACCATTGCAAACAACTAATTAAGTATCTAAGGATTAGCATTACAAAAATATTTGAATTTTAGGAATTCTTTACGTATTTGATAACATACTTTGAGAACAATGTAACTCATAGAATTTTTTTCCATAAGTATTACAAAATCTTGGCAGTATATATTTATCTAATCTTCTGAATGTTAAGCATGTTTTTGAGTTTTCCGATTTAAAATATTCAGATAAATAGTATTTTATAATTATTGTTAGTTGTAAAAGTTGAAACAGATATTAATAGAATAGTTCATAGGAAAAAATAGATTAGTTATGGATTGGATACTATAAGTAACATAGTCATTAATAATAATAATATAGATGTATTTGTACCATTATTGTACTGTAGTCACAAAAGTCTCTTGAACAGGGAGTATTTCCTGATGAGTTAAACATCGCTGTAAGTTGTACCTGTGTATAAGAACGGGTATGACACTGATATGTCAGTATTTCGCCCAATATCGCTTATCAGTAACATAGATAGATATTTAATATTTTAATAAGGAAAATATTGCAAGACTTCAACCTATTCCGTAACAATAAATTTGGTTTTTGACCTGGTAACGGAACTGACTTGGCATTAGAACAACATCTAAGCTGTATCATAAATTCAACTGATGCCTTTGCCCTTTTAAACATTTATATATAAATACAAAAATTTAAGAAATATGGAGTTGGAGGCTCAGGCCTTATCCTTGATATTATACGAAAACAATTCAATGAATTTAGATGTCAATTGACAAATGAATTTAGATGTCCAATTACTTATGCCTGGTTTGAGAGTACAATGTGATACTTCATGAAATCATGAATTATGATAGCACCATATTACAACCTGTGGTAATGTGTTGATGCCATGCCTTATTCATAGTTTACAGTATTCGGCGTATTGATAGAGTAAGCGATTTATTAGTGATAATAATGTTCCTTTTTCACATGTCTACTCGTATTAGTCATTATTTACCATTTCAAGCAACACAAAGTGTGTAAGGATTAACTTTGTAACAATTTTTACATGTTAGCAATTCTTTAGGATTGATTAAATATTTTTGTAAAAATGTAAAAATGTAGCCCAGCCAATTATTACATAAGTATTACGAGGAAAAATTTAGTATAATCGTACAAAATCTTTTTTTTTTTAATTTTGTAAATGTATAGCATGTTGTTGAGTTTGCTGATTTTAAAGGATTCAGATAAATGGTATCTATTAATTATTTTTAGTATAAAAAGTTGTTTGGAATTTAAGGTATTGTATTTACGTACCAAAAGGCAATCGGAAAAATTAAAATTTTGTTGTAATTGAGATACACCTGCCATCTGAGCATATCCATGCCATATCCATAAAGAGTTCTTTTTGAAAACTATCCACATGGTTCATGAACGATTTAGTGGGTGTACCCCCTACCTTATCAAGGTTTCAAACATCGACTTATAAATTAGCTTGATTACTGAACAGGGAAGGATATCTGTTAAGTACTAGAGTTTACCAGATATAGATTTTAATCTTTTGACCAGACTGCATAGATGTAATTCCCATTTCAATTTATAATGTATAGTGATACCCAAAATTAATATTCCGTTGCCACTTTAAGACTTTGACACAATCAATTTTCATTATGGTTAAATAAGTAAAGTCATAACTCTATTAGCTTATTCACTATTGGAGATCGGTCAGGAGTATTATAATAGGAGTGAAAGTTGTTATACTTCAAGATGTGATAATTACAAGAGTATTTTAAGAGTTTATTACTAGTTTACTGTCGTGTGCCCATCTAACCATTATACTATAGTGAGAAAATATGAGGCATTCTGCTAGATAAAATTCTTGCGAGCCACCAAGAGTGCTGTTTTATCTGCATAGATAAACAAATGCTCATGGAAATTTTGTTTTCAAAAACTGTTAAGATACATATTAAATAGAATTAGGGCCAAAACACTATTAATTGGAGACTCTTTAGGAACTATATTCATTGGCTATCTTAACTTCTTAACAAATGGTCTGTTTTCAAGGTAACTTGTGAACCACTTTAAAATGTAGGCTTCAATCCCATATTTTTTTTTTTTATTTATCCAGCAGCATAACATGGTCAAGAGTATCAAATGCTTTTGAATAATCGACAGAACACTTGTTTTCAAAAAATTAAAAGATCATTTATAACATTTGTAAAATCAAATAACAAATTGTTTGTCCCTTTATTGTTTTAGAAGCTATGCTGGTTTTTACAAAATATTTTCTTCCAGGTATTTAATTAAATTGTGCGAAAACGTATTTCTTGAATAGTTTTCCGTAACCGATAGAATTGCCACAGGCCAATAGTTTGGTGTAGGCTAACAGCTAAATTTAGTGTAGCTTGTGTGTGAACGAAAGGAAAAACTAAGCATTTTAGTCATATTCTTTTATAGCATTGTATTTATGTTTGGACTCTATGATAGTCCTTTAAAATATCCAACTAAGTTTCAAAGCAGTAATTGTGCACTGTGGCTCTTGTTTTGTACATAGTTTTTTGTATACAATTGGAATTAGAGCTCAGTAACAAACAATATCAACAGTTTAATTACAATTCCTCATACAGGATCAGATGACATGGCTTCGTTGTGGGAGTGATAGGCTCTCTGATTCTGGGGTAGGTGCAGGGGGAGCCCAGCGCTGTCTCTCTCCTGAAGCGAATGCCCAGTACAAGAGAGCCCCCACGAGATAGAGAGCGATGTTCACGTAGAACACGACCTGCCACTGCAACACACTCTACGGTATACCACATTCAAATTTTTTTAAATATTTTAGAGTACAGTTGGTGAACTGGGCCTAGACAAATCCTCAATGTGTTCTGAAGAAAGAATTACACAAATATAAGTGTACATACGTGTATTAGGAGGATTCTTTTGGGTAGAGAAAGGTTTGACATGAAATTTATTAAAGATATTTAAAGGATGAAGGAGTACTGGAATTAGCATAAAGCATAACTAAGTATGCGATATCTGTCATTTCCTTCGGTTTCCAAGTCTGAAGCTTCTTATTTCGGTTATTTGGGCAAAAGACAATATATTTTTCTGTATATACATACATAGGAATGATTTTCTTTATCACTATAGATTGTATACCAAGATTTTTTGAGAGGAATGTTTCCTGTCAAGCATATCTTTAGATACTCTATAACATTTTATCAATACATCCTTCAAATCAAATCAAAATCACATTTATTCCCACAAATAACTGAACATACATAGGTAATATTTTATATTAAAGAAGAAAACAAATGTCACATTTGGATAACAAAAGGTAATATAATATAATTCCAAATAGTTAACATTACATAATTTACTGCTGAATAATATAAAAAAACCTTATATCCACAAAAGAAATAAATCTATACATCGATAGATAATTAACAGTTTTTAATGTGGTAAAAACAGCATTTATCATTAGAATTAATTTTTTACCTAATTCTTTATAATTAAAAATCATGGGAAGAGTCTACATTGGTATTAAGGCCTGTGCGTAGACTTTAATTTTATGTATAGGATTTTTACTTTGAACAGTGTGTGGATTCATTTTATACAATTATCATTAAAGGAAGTAATCTGAAGTAGAATAAATTATTGATATGATTTAAGACTTATGATAATTAGAAATGTAAAGATAATAAACAAAATAAATAAAAATGATGAGTGAATAATAGTTAATAAAAATATGATAGTTACTTAGTGAAAATTGGTTTTTCTATCTTTAGTTTAGTAAGGAAAGTGGACAGTCCCGTTAGTTAGTCTATGTCCGCCTGTAGTCAACAGAGATAAGTGACTCGGCCTTCTCACCGGTGATAAGAATCAACAACTCCTTGATTTTTTCCTTAAGAACAAGAGAAGAAGAATCAAGTAGCTTTACATTTCTAATGATTAGAATCGATCTATAAGAAGAATTACGATGTATCCACTAACAGGAGATAAAAACTTTTTGCTGCCGCAAATGCTTTGTGTTCGTGAATAGTGTAAACATATAGGAATTTAGATAGACAAAATTTAACCAAGATGTTTGTTAATATAAATAGATAAAACTTTTATAGCAAATTTTTAATAGACAGAATTTCGGTTTCTTAAAATAATAAATCAGAGGCATGTCTTCTACGTTTGGCAAAACCAGCTTCTAGTATAGATTGCTGAACTATAGCTAAACTTTTAATAAATGAAGGTAAGGTACCCCCCTCAACTCAAGCTAGAATGCCATAAGAAAACATGATTGTACGCAAGCATAATAAGTTATTTTAATTTCTTTTAAACACCTGAAAGCAAATATATATTTTCTCACCTTACTAAAAAATATTTTATGTATCTGATCAATCGAGAACCAAACACAGCACCCAAATATTTGTATCGCGGCACTTTACAAGATTCTATTACAAGCACAATCATTGTTATAGTGATTATTACAATTATGAACAATTAAAACGTGCAAGTTGTAATCTGAATTCGGTGTTAGAGAGATGGGCATAGATTTAGTTTTCGAAACGTTCAGTGATAAAACATTCTGGTCTATATATAGTTTAATTGTCACTTAAAGATTTATTTTGAACGTCCTGTCAACACTTACCTTTGATAATAATTACAATTTCATCAGCAAAAACAAATAATTAAACATGAATCTGCAGTTTTGAAATGTTGTTGATGTATATCAAAAATAAAATAAGACAGACTCAGCGTACTCCTTGAACTCACTCGCGTACTCCACAGGAAGCTCATCGCCATTCACACCGCAGATAGACAAAATCTGCCGCCAGACTGCAAAGTAGTCGTTACACCTACAGGTGATAATTTTAAAATTTATGTACACTATCAAACGCTTTCTTTAGGTCAAAGAAAATCAAATAAGTTCTCAACCATCCTATAAAGCGTGATAAATTTCTTTGCTTTCATAAAAAAGAACGTCTGAAATATTTTATCAGTCCAAAACCTATATTGACACTCTGCTAAAATATGGCTATGCTGAAAGTAACTTCCAAACAGTTCTTTCACAATTTACTCCAGTACGTTAACGAACACACTTTATAGTGAAATGGGACGATAGTTATTGTTCTCCGTAAATTTTCTATCTTTGTGAAGTAGAAATTCTTTATATAACTTAAAACTATCAGGAAACATTTAATACCCCAAGCTAAGGTTTATAACATGTAGAAAAAATAAATATTGTCTTTGAGTGTAGAAGCCTGGACACCATCATAACCAGGAGGGGGAATGCCTCAGTAATATAGTAACGTGTCTGATAACATCCAGTTCAGTGACAGTCCAAAGTATGAACAGCTCGTAATATTAATCATCATCGATAATCAATGGACCCCCGGTGTTAATTGAACTCGTTAGTTAGTTTGTCCTACACTAGTAAAAAACGTGTTGAAATGATTGGCAACTTCCTCACATACACCGTGAGTAAACCACTATTACACAAAAGTCGTGTGCACAACCGTTTGTATTTTTGTTCTGAAAAGTTATATTTCAGGCGATATGGGGAAGATTGCGGGACAAGAGTGCGGAGTCTATAACCATCTGTGAAGCCGTATTTATCAAAACCGATGGTGTTGTAACGGGAAAAGTAAATGGCAAGACCAGTGCTGTAGTGATCAGTTATCTCAGTCTGTAACACAGCTGTCTGTACGTTGTTCATATCGATTATATCGTATAAAAAGTGATCCAGGCTTGACTTTCTAGGTTTTTTATATCCTTGATGTCTTATCTATACACTGAATTGGACAAGTACCTAGTATACATTTCTGCCAGTATAAGGAGAGTCTGTTTCTAGAAAGTTAAAGTTGAAATCTCCGGCCAGAAAAATTATTTCGTTCTTATTCAAACTGTTCTAAATACTCCAAGAAGAGTTGAACGACTCAGTTAAACGTGCGGTAGAGAGCTACGAGAAACACGTTTTGTAACACTCTAGCCTTAAAATAGAGTTTTATTACATAAGTGTCACTTAAAGAAGTTTATGATGTACTTGTCAAACCGGTTATTAAAGTAAACAACAACACCATTGACTTTGTTACGCTTTTTATCAGGAAATATCAATGAAATATTTTAAGTTTATCGTCAGAATTACTACTTAGGAAAAATCGATTGTAAAATATGATTTTAGATCTAAGCTATCGTTTTGGATTAACAAAGAGTGTTTATACCATCATTAATCAGTCGTTTATGCCGCTTAAGTACAGAACACGCAACTAATACAATTTACACACAACTAATAACTAACTACAAAACACATTGAATTTAATACATATGATAGAATTTGTGTGTGTGTTTGTTTGTATGTGTGTGTGTGTGTGTGTGTGTTTGTGTGTTTGTTTGTATGTGTTATAAATAGTCTAATAGTGGTGATATGGTTCACACTGCATCAAAATACTTTTGACATAATTAAAATCTTGAAATATTTCAACTTCCCTGTAGAAAACCATCTTCAGTAAATAGATGTTGAAACAAAACTGCCATAAGTAAACATTTCCTTTAACAGGTCAGTTGAAGGGCAGGGCTGTATCTTTACCAACTAAAGCTTAAAGAACCAACAACCAGTATGAGAATACAGTGATCAACGTTGTTTCCTTATCAGACTGTCAGCCTTTTAATAATTTAATGCTATCTTTTTTATTATAGTTTAGTAATTTTTCTTCATTACTTCTACGAAGGTTATATATAACCCTTAAAGTTTTGCAAGTACTTCTGTTTTACACGCAATATATCTGTGATGGGTAGGAATGATGGGAAGGGTTGATTCAATGTTAATTTTGAGTTTAGCTCCATTTTACCGTTCTCTTAGTCCAGTTTTTGAAATGAGACCATGAATCAAGTCTGTGGCAGTGTAATCTAGGTGAAATGGTATACTCATTGACTCGTCAAGTGCAAAGTTTAGTGTACTACGATGTTTTAAACATGGTATCTAAGCAAGGTGGAGCAACCGAGATTTCTACACATAATGTTGAACAACAGTAAGGTGATCTGGAGCCACTATCAAATTTCGTATTGAATCAACGCTTCCATCGTTACGTGTAGAAAATTTAGTTGCTCCACTTTGCTTTGGAATTGTGTCTAAAACACTGTAGTATACATAATTATGCGATACTACAGCATGTAGTATCGCATAACTACATAACCATATACAACAACCATGTGTGCTTTTCCTGCTTTATGTCAACGACATAGGATCATCACTTCGGCATGGAAAACTAGTGCAGTATGCTGATGATACGACTCTCTGTTTCAGTGGGAAATCCAGTGAAGTTTTGGAACAACAGGCTTTTGTTGACATCAACAACTGTGTCCAACACTTTAACAGCCTCAATCTCACAGCAAACTCATCAAAATCAAATGTTTTGAATTTTTCTTTGCGTGTGGTGGAAAACCTTAGTGAACCCGCAGTTTTCTTGGGGGACTCCACACTGGACGAAGTCTGCTCTTCAAAATTCCTGGGAATACACCTTGATAGAGGGTTGACCTGGAATGATCATATTGACCACGTTTGTGCCAAAATTTCCTCAGGAATTTTCGTTCTGAGGTCTTTAGCAAAATACTGCCCGAGTCAGGTACTGATAACGGCGTATTACGGCTTGATTTATCCCCATCTGTCCTACGGTCTGGTTCTGTGGGGAGCGTGTGCAAACACTCACTTCCAGAGAGTTTTTCAGACTTAAAAAAAAAATCGATTCGAGTCATCGCAAAAATCAATTACAGAGAGTCGTGCAGGCCGGTTTTCAAGAAATTGCAGCTGTTGACGTTGCCGTGTCTCTACATTTTAGAAACAACCATGTTTTGTATGTACAAATGTGCCTTAACCAGAGGCCGGGACATACACATGTATGAGACACGAGGCAGAGAAATCTACCGTACGGGAAGACACAGAACGGTAGTTTGTGAACACTTGCCTTCGCAAGCAGGTGTTAATTTCCTCAACAGACTGCCCAACTCTATAAAAACTACCCCAACGCCCAAGGCGTTCAAAGCTCGTCTCAAACGCCTTTTGGTGTCGGATGCATTTTATAATGCAGATGAGTGTTTTGAATTCGACTGGGAGACCACACAATTGGAATGACTGACTCCAATGTTTGAAGTGGGTTTCATTGGCCAGGAATGAAAGATGCGTGATTGTAAAACTGTATGTTTGAATGAGGTAATGTGGTATGAATGTTTAAAATTTTAGAATTACTCGTACAATATTGACGTTTGCTATGCAACTCATACATGTTGTCCTTGCAATAAAAGAATTTGATTTGATTTGATTTGAACCAAACGGTGCCAGATGTGGTGTTAGTGTGCACCAGTTTGCTCTTTCTGTTATGTTGTGTTTGTATGGTGTGACAATTGTGAACCTGATCAGAAAACAAAAATATATTTTCACTTAGATTACACTGTATTTCGTAGTCTATGTGTCTCTGATGTCGAAACGAACTAAAGAGCATCTACATCACCGAATTTTTTCAGACGAAAGTGATTCCAGATCCCAGGAGTCAAGTCTAAGATAGCATCAGATTTCAGACACTGCACTGTGGGGAACGTAAAATGGAGCTAAACTCAATATTCATACTTCTGTTTTATCAAATTCTATTGCGTGGTTAGTTTTGTAACCTATGTTCTACTATGGCCCATATATCCCATACCTGACGTTTTGTATTCCCAATATGACAAACTGGTATAGATGTTGAACTTGAAGTTTTCCCCGTTTAGCAAATGTAACTTACATAAAATGGAAAAGTTTAGGTGATATTCATATTAGAAGTACTTTAGTAATATCATTCTAAAATAGTTTAACCTAAATTGCTCTTTTGGTTTATTCTTGCTTTTGTACTTCTTAAATTTACATTTTAATAGACCACTAAAGTTGCATAAACTGTTGTATAATAATGCATGCTTGAATCAAAATAATCATAAAGTAGGATAGAGCTGATAACTTACCCCATACGCAAGGGCGTAGTTAATAAAACCGATACTAAGAAAGACTGGAACACATGAAAATGTGCCGGAAAATCCCATTAGAACACTGGCATGCTGAGGTGCTATGTCCAGGTGATTTACACTGAAACACAAGCACAACTATTAATTTTGTGAACAACAATCCATACGTTACAAAAATACAATATATAACTTGCTCTTCTTAAAACTAAACATAAATAATACAACTTAAGACAATACATTTATAACTATGGCCATATTTCACGCTAAATTTACAATGTAATATTAACACCTAACCAAATACTAGTGACTTTTAGTTGAGTTTAGTCTCCTACACTGGTTGAGACCGTACTCAAAGAGAGAGCATAACTGTCAATCTTCATCAGAGTGCGCTGCAACACATAAACAGATGGAAACTGATATCTACTATAGATATCAGATGGATCGACTAGCAACACAAACGTGATTGTGGTTGGCCTTCCTTTATAGACGGGATAGGCCTGATCTAAATAGTTTTGATTTCTAAGATTAATATGAAAATTTTTCAAATCGTTTTTCACAGTTTGTTCATTGCCCATTTCCCTGTCACTCAGCTCAGTATTCAAGCCTCAACTTTACACCAAATTTGGCCTCCATCTTAACATTTCAGGGAAGAGGAGGATAGCTAGTCTCCTTTTTAACATGATGCCTGTTGATTGTAGCTCCCAAACCTCTCCTATTCCTGTCTTAATTAACCGAGATCTCTCATATAACTATATGTCCGAATCACTCCCAGTTATGTCGGATACCAGTGCCGAAAGACACCTATCCTCCTAAGAATGACTGTTTTTTGAGGGCTGTTTGCCGAGAGTGGATAGTGTTTTTAATGAATGTAATTGTTCTTTGGTGGGCAGGCCTCTATTACGAAGTCTCCGAGTTATCCATCAGAATGTGCAGGGTGCCAAGGGCAAAAATGCCTCAAATTGAAGTTTTACTTGATCTGTACTCCCCAGATTTGCTTTGTATCTCTGAGCATTTTTTTAATAAAGCGGACCTAGACTCTTTCAGCATGCCTGGCTACTGTATTGCTTCGGGGTACTGTCGTTCTATCTTAAAAAGAGGAGGCGTTTGTATTTTAGTTAAGGAACTACTTAAGTTTTATGAAATTGATATGTCTGAGTTCTCGATTGAGGGTGTTTGTGAGTTGTGTGGTGTTTAGAGTTGAGTCTGAAGCAAATATTTTTTTTATATGTGTCTATAGACCACCTAATCAGAGCATTTCTGAAATAAATGATTTTTTTCTATCGATTTCAGCATTGCTTGGAAACCTGTATCCATCTTGACAGATGGATTGTTTTGTCTGGTGATTTCAATATAGATTTTTCCACCATTAGTCAGTCATCTAAAATTTTTATCGATCTGATGAATTCGTTCGGCTTGGTGAGCACAATAGACACTTTCACTCGAGAATTTAATGGTTCCAGTTCACTCATTGACAACATATTTAGCAATATTCCAAAGAATATGTTTTCACCTCAGGTTCTAATTACTGGAATTTCCGATCATCATGCGCAAATTGGAGACATTGGCCTCATTTGTTCCCTTCAACCCACAATATTATTAAATTTACATTCAAGCGGTGCTTCACCCCGGACGGCATTCGGGTCTTGAAGGAGTCTTTTGGAGGGTGAATCATGGCATGAGCTTTTTGGAGCCGCTGATGTTGATGAAATGTTTGACTCATTTCTTGCAATTTTTGTCATTTTATATTGATTGTGTTTTTCCTACAAAAAAGACTAAGTTCGGTACATGGGGCACTCAGATGAGGATTCCTTTGGATGAAGATCTAAAAAAACTTTCATAATCGCTTTTGTTTCTCTACTCGCTGTCTAAGCATCTTGACTCTTCTCATCCTTTTGAGAGTTTCTTTTATTCAAACCAAGAAGGAGTTTAGGAATCGCATCCATTCCGCCAAAGCGAAAAAAGTATTGACCTACATCAGCGGGGCTCAGAATAAACAGCGAGCTGCTTGGAATGTGGTTAAGGATCTCATTCCTGATAAGGAAAGCTAAATGCCTTCACACATATTACGCTTAATGACGAGAATGGCGATCTGATGAACAATCCTAGGATGATTTCAGAGAAATTCAACATCCATTTTGCAGAAATAAGCCAGAGTTTGAGAGATTCTGAGGGTAATTCTTCATTTGTTCCTCCTAGATCATTGTCTTCATCAAGTATGAGTTCCTCTATATTTTTTGCTCCAACTGATAAGAATGAAATCATCTCAGTCGTAAAGTCCTTGAAAACAAGCAATTCAGCAGGATTTGATGGAGTTTCATCCAGGATTTTTGTTGAGCTGTATAGATATATTGGCTGATCCTCTTGCACAGATTGCGAACTCGTCATTTGAATCTGGGAAGTTCCCATCACACCTGAAGCTCTCAATTGTAAAACCTATATTTAAGAAAAAAGGAAGTCCAAATGAACTTAGCAATTACCGCCCCATTTCGATCCTTTCTACATTTTCAAAAGTTCTTGAAAGGCTTGTGCTGACCAGACTTTCCAATTACCTGTCTGTCAATGGAATTTTTACATGACCATCAATATGGCTTTCGTGAGGGGTTGTCTACAGTCAATGCAATTTTTAGTCTTCTAACTGAGGTATCAAACTCATTGGATAACAGGAATCACGTGTTTGGCCTATTTTTTGGATCTTACGAAGGCTTTCGACGTTGTGGATCACGGGTTGTTGCTCAGAAAACTTGAAAACTTGGGTATTAGAGGGAAAGCTTTTTGATTGGATTTGCTTCTTATCTCCTGAACCGTAGACAGATTGTTGAAATTCCTTTTATTGATGATACAGGGTGCTTAAGAAAACAATTTTCTGAGGAGCGAGAAGTACGCACTGGAGTTCCCCAAGGCTCCGTACTTGGTCCTTTATTATTTTTACTATTCATAAATGACATCCATCGAAGCGTGAAAGGTTCCAAGTTGTTTTTGTTTGCTGATGATACCTCTTTGGTCATCTCTGGTTGCAATCGAGCCGAGCTTGAAATCCAAACCTTTGTTCAGGCCAGTAATTTGCCTGCAGTGGTTTGGGTGGAAAACTCTCTGTTTGTAAATACATCTAAAACCAATTTTCTTGATTTTGGAATTAGAAAGTCTGCTAAAACGTTGATTGAATCTCAAAACATTATGATTGGAGAGTCAGAAATGTGTCCTTCTTTGAATGTTAATTATCTTGGAATTGTTTTGGATGATCAGCTAAACTTTTTTAGTCACATTGATAAAAGTCACAGAAAAAACTAAGCACTGCATATTTTTGATGTATAGACTATCCTGTTTTGCTAGTGAGGAAATTCTTTTTGCTTACTTACTATGGCTGTTTTTATCCTTACCTTTGCTATGGAGTCTCTATATGGGGATACGAGAGTAAGAAAACTCAATATGTTTTTCGTCTCCAGAAAAGAGCTATACGGATTATTTTCAAGTTGAGTCGTTCCCAGTCTTGTAGAGGTTACTTTCGCAGTAATAATATCCTTACGTTCCCATCCATTTATATCCTTCAGTGTCTTTCTTTTTACAAAAAGTATCCCCACCTTTTTTCAGTCAACGTTAATCCAGCCCATAATTACTCCTTAAGAAAAAAGAAACAACCTAATCCTACCCTGCCATAAAACATCTTTTTTGAAAAACAAAGTCTTTACTCCTGCATCCGCCTTTTTAACTCTTTGCCATCCTGCTTGAAAATTGTTGTGGACGATAGGGAATTTCAAAATCGTCTGAAAAAATTTCTTATTTCGAGAGAATATTACAGTGTCCGGGAATACGTTGAGGATAATAGATAGTAGATCACTCCTGTTATATTGATTTGGTCTTGTTGTGTTTGATCTGTCAGTAGTCTATACTTTAAGTTAGGATATTATAATTTTCTTGACGAATGCCTATGCATGTTATGTTTTTGGCAATAAATGAATTGATTGATTGATTGATATCTGTATCTGAAGAGACGAAACAGATTCATTAGTTAGTTCACCAAAGTTTTGAATGGGAACTAAGAACATTGCATAGAGGATAGCTTAGCTGGGGACAACTTAGTTTTTAAATGGGAACAGTACCTATAGAAAACCAAAGAAGTAATTTAGTTCTTGATTAGAATTCAGTGAAAAAATTGTCTAGTGAACGGAAATGTTTGAGGACCAACCAACAACTAACGTAGCATCTAAACTGTGCAAATTATGTGACAATAAATTTGTTCTCCATTTTCCTACTATCCAGAAAAAGACGTTATGTATCCGACTTAGACAGTAAATCGGTGCTGATCCAGAAGTAAAATTTCACTGACATAGACTAAACAATCGTAGCTACGCTACACGAATAGGATGAACCTTCTGTGTGGTCTTAACTCCCTTGCAATAGCTTGATTGAGCAAAGACATTGATACTCCAAAAATAGTGAAGTTGTCTTGACATTAGTTAGTCTCTTCAAATACGGATAGACATATTCCAGATGTCACTGTGTTACAGTGTATCCAGATGGAAATTGAGACCTGTGATCTCTCTTCAAATACCATATCACTCTGCGTAGAAAGTGGCTAGTAAACTTGATTAAAAACACATTTCTGGATCAGGAGATCTGGTAGACAAACAATAGATCTAGATCTCCTCATGAAGTAGTTACTTTTAAAGAAAAGGTAAGAATGTCATGTTAATGAAATGCTTTCTGACGTCACAATCCAGTTATCCAACCGCTGTAAAAAAAGAACACATGTGATCAGGCTGTGCATGTGTTCAACCACACTTAACCTTGGAAACAAGGAATGACAGGGAGGGGGAGGCTATCCTCTTCACTCTCTATAAGCCAGTAATATTTTATATGGTAATCATTTCTAACCAATTTCACCAAATCAAACCCTGATACAAAATCCTTTTCGGCATAATCCGAATAACTTATTTTATCGGTAACAATAAATTATTTCATCATTACAAAATAAACCAACGACTGACCATGACGAGTTCCTTTGAAACTAATTAAGTGTGTTGGTAAATCTTTGTTGGAGCCTTTAGCTCATATAATTAATTCTTTGCTAGGAACTGGAAAATTTCTGAAGTTTAAAAAATGTCAAGAAAAATGAATCCCAATTTTTAAGTAAGGTGAAAAATAAAAATTAGGAAAGACCATTCTGTATTGGTTTTACCTTCTACATCAAAAATTTATGAGCGGGTCATGTAAAGTTGATGAGTTGATCATTTAAAAACACAACAATTTATTTGATAAATAGACGCACGAATTCCGTAAATCCACCACTTCAGCACTGCTAGAATGTACGGAAACTATAATAGATTCGATAGACAAGGGGGTCTCGTCCATAGGTGTTTTCTTGAACCTGCCAAAAGCATTTGACAGTATTTCTCAGAAAGTCTTTCTCGACAAACTGAAAGTTATAGTTTTGCCAAATTTTTAATTAAAATTTTTTCAATAATTCTCTCGGGTATATCCCAGTATGTCGAGATTACATCAACGCAAAATAATCAATTAGCAGAACATAAATCAAGCATTCTAAAAATCAAGTATTCCTCAAGTTTCTATTTTGAGACCATTGTTGTTTTTATGCTATATACAAGGAATGCTACAATGCTAAACAACATTAATGGTAAAAAAGTAATGTGATCTTGTATGCTGTTGCTTCTAACTTAATGGTCACTGCTAAAACTTATCAAAAATTTGGACTTAGCCTCTAAAGTACACTTAAAAACCCTTCAAAAATATTTTCAAAGAAATATACTATTTTAAATAGCTGCAAGGCTACTCAAATGATATTTTACACAGCACAAAGTAAAGGTATTTCAGAAATATCTATTTTAGTGAAACAAACTAAAATTAAAAAATTAATAATATAAAATTCTTAGGACTTTATTTTTACCAATAACCTTAATTGAGATTGTCACATAAAATACGTAGCTAACAAAATTTCACAGGCCTCTGTATCTTGAGGCGAATGTCTTTACTGTGTAGAATTAAAACATTAAAGTCAATCTACTATCACATATACATTCTCATTTATGTTACTGATGGGCCATTTATAGTGGAACATTTAAAACAGTTTAGACACAATTTTGATACTTAAAAAAAGCATTAAGAATCATTAAATTTTGAAAAGGGCTTCCACTGTTTTCTAAAGCAACATTTATTGCAGCACTCCTCCTACTCCCTGAAAGAATTTTTCCCTTAATCTTAATAAAATATTATTATTTGAGATGCTCAGTAGATAAAAAATAGATTAAACTAATTAAAACTCAGCAATGTCATTTTTTAGAAATTAGGCTAAGATTTGGGCTATTATGTATTAATTTAGGTTAAATACATAATTTATGTACTTTTAAAAGTGTTGACACAGTTATTTGACATTATTCTTGCATGTAAATACACACCGAATAAAGATATTAGATTCTAATTATTTGTCATTCTGAAAATAGTAAAATATTTTAGATGAAAATTTTCACATTACTGAGTGCGGACATTATATGAATAAAGATGGAAACCGTCACCACCACCTTCAACTGAAATAAAGTTTAAAATATTAAAATATATTACTTTTAATAATTTCTAATATCAAGGAAATTGAACAATGCTGTTATTGTTAGTAATTATTTCCAGTAATGAAATACTAGCTTTTATAACTCTTGAAGTTTAGTTATGGAATATATACCTACTTGCCACTTTACAAACTAGATACAATAGTATTGTAGCCAAACAATATTATATCAAGGTATCGTTTTGAAAAATCATACGACCAAGAAAGTAGATTTTCACTAAAAAGCTGCTTATCTTAAACCTTTCTAAAAAGTCTACATGTTTTGTTTGTAATTTATTCAAACACTGAGAATGAACGGTAAGGTGAGGCCAAATTTTATCAATGTAATTTATTTATAATAATTTTTGTATCTCCAAAAATGGTATAAGGGAATATGCTGTTCCCTTGTTAATGTACTGGAATATTAAATACACTCAAAATAAAATCGAAAAAACAAATTATATTTTGACATTGTTATTTTAAGAACAGTCCAGACTTCTGGTCACAATTCTTTGCTATGATTTATTTATATTAGCCTAGATTGTAATTAGGTGTTGGTTTAGTTATGTACTTGAGGGAGGAATCATATTGCGCAGATTTTAAAATGTAGTGTTAATGCTTTTCGGCAATGAGGAATGTACGATTGCTGATTTGTTTCTCTTATTTTGAATTTGACAATATATATTTTGGTAATATTTAATGGCAATGCTCATTGGAATCCAGAATGTTGAAAGTCTATCTCACAACCACTAGAAACAACTTAGTTATCATAATATGATGAATATTAGTTTTATGAATACAGCTTAATTGTTTACTCTATCAATTACTGATAACAGTTGATGTGCTAAAGAAGTTGATACAGCTAGTCAGTAATTAGTTACCTGATGGCAACCCAGGTAAACGCTGACAGCCCTACGGCCATAACCTCGCACAATAACACACCGTTAACGGAGTTAAAGTGTCCTGCAAGGAAAATTAATATTGCCTGACTTATGAAGGCACCGCAGTTGAAAACTTTCCACACCTATAACAAGAAGAAACCTATTATTAGTCTTAATAGTAGAGGTGAAAGATGAAGTTCCCAGGCCAATTTTACACTAACCTGAAATGCACACATAAGATCACAAGTTCATTTGAAAACACATACATTGTTTGAAGGTTATTTTTGACGATGGAAGGATTGTGAAGGAAACAGGATTTTTCCGGACATTTGCCATCGTTCAGGCGTGACTTAGGCGTGCCACAACGCTTTAGTAAGATTTGTTTATTTTAACCTAGTTTGTAATTATGTATTAGGTTAGTTCTTTACCTGAAGAAGAGATCAGATTTCAGATCTCGAAATGTAGTGTTACTGTTTTCTTGTTTCACTGAACGATGGCAAATGTCCGGAAAAATCCTGATTCCTTCACATACATTGTGACGTACATTATAAGGATATAACTGTATATTTCTCTCTTAAAAGTAAAGTAGAAGCCGCATTGGTACGTTTGAAAACGAACGGAAGGAATAATTTCAGAAGTAAATCCAATTCAGTGGGCTAAACCCATTGTTTCAGTTTCTAAAACAGCTTAGGTTTTGTGACGACTGTAAAATCTAAATGCATTCATTCTTAAAGATAGATAGACATCCCTTACCTAGGATTGAGGAATTGTTTTCTAGTTTACAGATCGGTGAGAGATTAAAAAAAATTATCTCTCCCAAGTTTATCAGTAGTTGAGGTTAAATGACCAAAGTAACCAGTATTGTAGAATCAGTACTCACAAAGGTTTGATTGTGTCCAACTGATTATGTTAAGGTATATCATCTGATCATGGTATATTTCAAAGAGCAACCATTGAGCAAACCCTAGAAGGAATATTTGGCGTTGCAGAGTTCCTGCACGACATTCTTGTAATAAGACAAAATAATTCGTAGCATATGGGTAGATTAAAACAAGTTTTTAAGAGATTACAGGATTGTGGGTTTAAAGTTAGGAAAAGTATATTATTGGTTATTTATATTATACGATAGCACACTTAAAATGTTTTACCACATTTTTAAAATATTTTTTTTATCAAGGATAATGTAATACTAAACACAAGTGAAACACATAAGATAGGTACAACTATTATACGGAACAGTGAAACCAAAGACTGGTCATAACTGGATAATATTTTTTAATTATGGCCTTACTAATTCGTCTATCCGGAGTTGTCTGTTTAATTATAACAGTTGATGAGATGTGCTCGGGGTCAATGGCACTGCGACCGGTTTGTTATGGTTTGTATTTTAACCGGGAGTGGTCGACGCTACGTGCTCGGCTCATCTCGGCCACTTCCGTCAACACTCGGAGTCGACTCTGACCTTGTACCATGTTTGGTGGGAGGCGGTGATGTCAGATCGCCCTTGAGCGCCACTGTTAGATTATTTTTAGCCTGACTGACTAATGATATATCATGAAAGCCTACTGGATTCTGTAGTCCCATCTATGTGACGCTTCCATTTCAAACGAAAAGCTTACAAAATTAAATACGAGTATGTTATTGTTGAGTTACTTTACCATTACCTATTTTTCCATACCCCTAAAATATTTAGCTAAAATTAAATGGCCTAACACCATAATACTTGGTAACACTACCATAGTTTTTGTCACAAAATATTACATTTTTACATTAGGTCTAATTAAATCTAATCTAAATTGTAATGGTCTACACAAACACATATGTACTGAGGTTCTATTTGTTGTTTTATATACACTAGTGCGTTTCTATAAATGTGTTCTAACAAAATTTAGTTCATGCAAATTCACAGTAACTTACTATCTTGTAAAGCAGTTTTACGTTTATGTATATCAGTTCTGACTGTTCTTTCAGAAAGTTCATTCGATTGTGATGAGTATGGAGGGAACAGAGAATGCTTAATACAATTTTTGAGTAAGTGTTCTTAAATTCAAAAATAGTAAATGGAGGTCCGTTATCACTCATATTATGATCAGCCAAGCCGGATCTAGCAAATAAGTCTCTAATATATGAAATTGTGTGTTTTGCTTGTGTTGAAGAGATCAGCAACACATCAATCAATATGTTAAATCTATAGGTTATACTGTCTAAGACTAGCTAATGATATTATCCAAACAATATAGAAGTAGTATTTTAGTACCAAGTTTGGTTTGTTATTAATATTAATTATGGTAATTACGATGTTTACTATTATTTCCACAATGTTACTATATACTACTCAATATGTAAGGCAACTATCTGGAAATATATAACAAGATATAAAAATGTGTAAGAAATGACATTATTATTAATGACCTGGAAAGTCTAAAACACTTTTTTTGTTCTACGATACCTTATAACTGAGATATAAACATTCCTTTTCCAAATTTTAAACAGTTACCATCTTAAAACATTAGGAGATAAATAAATGTGAAAATTGTATTTGTAACTGCCTAATATAATGCTTTTAATAACTTGCCATTTTGTGTCAATGTTAAAAAATAGTTGAATCGATTTTTTTCACAAATGCAAACAGCTGATATTTTAAAACAGTCCTAACCCATAAACTTTCAAATCATACTACCATACATCTCTAAATGTTCTAAACAGTTGAAAAAAAACTTGAACTATAAACTGAAAGACTGATATAAGCCCCAACTTAGTTTTCTTTTGACAGAAGAAGGCTTCTCTGATCTGGCCATAATTAACTTTCTGACGTATATTTGTGTTCGTGGAAACAAGCATTGGCGACGGAAATATAATTCACTCGAACCAGAAATACTATCAGTCGTGCAAAAACATCCGAAAGAGTTGCACTCTGTGGAGTATCTGCTAGTACAGAAATAATATAAAATAATATAAAGAGCTAGGAGCCTAAGCACTACATTTAACTAAGACGGTATGTATGTGCAGACAGTAGCTAGTCCCCTTTAACTAAGTTGTAGTGTTGGATACGGGGTAATACAACCAACTGTGTTGGCAGTTATCGTGTTTCACATTAATGTTCCTCAATAGATGAGTGATACCTACTTAACACTTATTACAACTCCAACATAAGAAATCTCGAGAAACCCCAGCAAAATTCAGGAACTTATATTGTTGTAAATGAACAGAGGTGATTCATAGTCATAGTTTTTGCTTGTTTGAGCGATCGCAAACTGAGATATAAATGTGAATGATATATTATATATACTATTGTGATAAAAAATACATTTTACGCTGAAAGGGAATAGTATATAAAATTTATGTTGGGATTTTCCCAAAAATTCGGTACAGCAAACTAGATATGTGACATTTTCCGGAAGCACTTAGGGTATATTATTTATCACACCAAAATCTTAATTTCTAATCTAAAATATCTTAAATTTCAAATTCGTTTAAAAAAAATTTAAATTTTTATAAATATTTTTACATTTTATTAAATGAAAGACTAACCAGAGTTTTATTTATAAGTTTGTTAAATGTAAGATTTTGTTTATTTTAAGATTTGTCTCATTATTTCTAATTTCATTAGTAAAATTATAAGTAGGATAGATATTCAGATTTTCATGTTACATAATATAAGCCTAAGACCACTATTATTAGAGACACAACCTAATATCATGCATTCATGCAAACACATTCCAAAACAATATAATTATAAGAAACAACATGTACCTAAATAAGAAGATATGTCAAAAATAATTATAATATTAACTAGTCTATCCAATTTTCAACATGGGCCTACACCATCAATTTGAATTTTAACCCTCAGACCTGACACAATGACAAATAGATTAGATTTATATTAGTTTCTTATAAATAATTTTTTTTTAAATGTAAAATAGCTCTGAACATACACCAAAAATATGTTAAACAAATCACTTATTAGGATATTAAATACCATTATCCTGTAGTTAATAATAAACAAACACAATTTAGAGCCTAGTTTAACAATATTTGTCAATAACCAGCAATAATAGTACATTTTCTAATACGAAAATGTGCGCGCGCGCGTGAGCGAGAGCATAGATTAACTACCACCCAAGATCATAAAAAAGTCATCTACGAAAGGATTTTTGAATATAATTTCTTTCAATGCACGCGATAACCTAAAAGGGAGGCAATCGACCGTGGAGGTTTGGGTGTAAAATAGCAGCCCATCTTGGACAGTGACCACTGACCTATCTCAAGTAACATTCTACCGACAAAATCGAATGTTCTTTGCAAAAACAAACACTTGCCCTATGCATTAAAATAAGACTTCTTATAAGATATATTTATTAATCTTCTAGATTTAAGAACAACACAAATTATAACCTTTTCCTATAGTAGATTTTTGTAAGAAATACGAATTTAATAATGCCCACACCCGCCCCACATTAAAAATTTAGAACCTTAGACATAAGATATATTTAAGCACTTGTAACAACAGGAAAGCCATGTAACTATTACCAAACAATGCTTATATAATTAAAAAAAAAAACTTGTCACGAATACACTAAAGATCGTTTTCTTTTTTAATATAATTCCGATAAATTTCCTAAAATTCATTATTTTTAATTATAAGAGCCATAAAGGAACATTTAAATCAAATTCCTCAACCCAAAACCCTTCTTCCTCACCTCTGACCAATTATGAAAAATTCCTGCAGTTCGCCATTGTTAACTGACCACCTGATTGGCCAGCAGTGATCTTAAACAGCTTCACTCAGGAACCCAGAGGGGCCATCTTGTTGAGCATCTTTAACCCAGTCTCCTCGGATGGTCTTGATACACGACAATCACCGTGACTGACTAACACATTTTTTTAATACATTGATCATAAAACCTTCAATTTAACCATTAAAATATCAAATTACACAGTACACGCACCTGACTTCGAGAATATCTCCTTTTAATACTTGACAAAGGGAATTAGTTGAGTGAGAACATTGAAACTTATAATAATTGACACCAAGACAGTGTATATACTTGTATCTTTTTTTCACTCTCCATATTCGTCGCTTCATCTGCCTGAACTGACATCCAGCATCAGAGAGAAGTATTTCAAATAAACTTCGAGCACATAAACATCCAGATCTTCACTCTCATCATTTCACCAAACTACCCACCAGATGGAGCCCGGCCTTCTACACATTCGTCAAGGATACCCTTCATCACGAACCCAGCTACCAATCGGCTCAATAAAGGAGAAAACTGTCAGAGAGATTTAATTTATATTCCAATATAAACACTTTCTTTCAAAGATCATTGTCCAACACCCATTAAATGAACTTTAGAAAATTGTACATAAATTTCCTTGTAAAGCTCATAAAATACTTTAAATATTAATTTTCTGTCATAATATTTTTTTTTTACTTACAATTAATATCTATTTCTTTATTTCAATATTTTAATCATCCAAACAATAACTGTCATGATAAATAATTTATATATGGCTGTCTTTGCTTTTATATTGTCTTTGTCAGGGTGGAAAGAACCTATCCCCTAGATAAAGCAGAACAGATTGTAAACTTAATTAGAGCATTCATTTATATTTTTTAAAAGAAACCCCTGAGAATTGTTAATAAAAGAATTGTAAAAGAAATTTAATAATTATAGTATATGAGCGTCGCGAGACGAGATTTGGTAATACGAGATTGTCAACAAGAATTTATTTATTTTCACTCAAAACACCTTTCATCTTTATTTATCTTAAGATATAATAATAATGGACACCACAACGGAGAAGTATGTTAATAATATTACCACCATTTATTATGGCTGAGACAGATTACCTCAGGGGCCGTGCACCCTCGACTGCTTTAATTTTGACGACCGGTATAAAAATATTGTTCCAGAGTAAAACTTATAACAAAATGCGGGCAACACAAAGTTTCCAGTTTACTTGTGTGGTAGTGAGCACTTCTGAGTTCCTCAACCAGTCAGCCAATGTTCCAGCGACCGGCATCAGGACAGCCATCACTAGATGCGGCAGCAATGACAAAAATCTGGTTTCATCTACCTCGTAGTTGTATGTCTCTGTAATCAGAGGCGGTGTCAACTCTATAACTAATCAATCTCTCATTTACAAATACTACTCTATTGAAAAATTTCATGGTTATTAAAATATTACTACTGTCATAACATTAAGAACAATCTAGTTATCTCCAGGGCTTGAAGGTTGGTATAAAGTTAACAATCTCATATAAGACACAATATAGTACCATAAATTGTATTAATTTCATTCTTATATATTGTATAGGTATTTTTAAGTGTGCTTATAAGTATGTAACCAGTTAGGTCTTAGCAAGAAGCATAATGATTTGAACTCTTTTCAGTACTTTTTTGGCAATGCATTATATATGCTTATAAGCATTTAGTAACTTTTTCTATCTTGGTCTTCATATGACCGTGTTTTATTTATTGGATTACGTATTAAAAATCATATTGCCCAATGTTGCAGTATGCTCTATCCTAGAAACACGTTGGCTCCAACAGTTTTAATTCCAGTTTTGCACAAGTATAATTGATTTCTTCATCCAAAAAATTTCAATTTATTCCAAACATTGTACTATTTTATCAGATTAGTATGTATTTACTCTTACATGTGTTTATGTTTGGTGCTTTTAAAAAACTAATTCCTCCCAGTTGGTTGACTTCATCACAGTTAACATCAAATTCCACAAGTCCCCTCGGAAAATATGGGGCTTTGTATTTTAAAGTTTAAGAAACTGCCGTGTGACACTGCTTTGTCTATTTAAACAAAATAATTTTCATTTCAATGATCGTAAATCACTAATTCAACCTTAGTTGAAGGTTGTATTTTGTTAATTTCATCGTTACAACCCTAACTTTTCTACTTTATTGTAATTATTGTTTGCCTGTATTGTTGAGATATTATTATTGTTATGTATTACTTATTTATTACAACTATTTATCATCTATCTATTGTTGTCTGTATTATGATTATTTATTGTGTGTTTGTCACTATATGAGGAAACTTTCTGTCATGAGGAATTTTAATGTCTATAATGTAAATGGTGTTGACCGTTAAATAAATAAATTAAAGTGGATCCATTAACTAAATACAGCTATGTAATAATGTTGATACCTCTCACGAAAATCGGCAGCAAAGCCATCAGTGTACTGCCCCAGCTCATGCAGGTGTCAGCCACTACTATGGCCCATACAGGCATCGACGTGACGAACTTGTCCCAAGGATATATAATCTGTATAACAGTCAAATGTTTCTCTATTTCATATAAACAAATGGTATTAAGGTGCTCATAAACTTTATTTTACTAATAAAATATTTGTTAGACGTACAATTGTTATACACTTGTCTTGCTTTAAGATATTAAGGTTTAGACCCAGAGCCCCTTTAATCAATGATTTGGTACTACGGGTAATTTCGGGATTGGGAATTTTAGAATAAACAACTCTAATTTAAAAACTGGTAATTTAAAAGTATTTATGTACCGTACGTCTGTAGGAAGGTAATTTGTTTAATTACGATTGTTAACAGACAATAGTAAGATATAGTAAAGATACCAAACATCTTGAGTAGCCATCTGAAGACTATGTTGTTCTAGTATATGTTGGCAACACTAAGCTTCAGATCTGAGGCGACGAATGCAATGTCAGGCCGTACGCTAAATGTTCTATTCGGCCCTGTGAGTTTGCAGGTTTTAAAAACTACATTTACTGTACTTCTGAATCTTCAGATTTATTACTCTGCATTCTAGTGTAATTGTATGATGTAATAAATCAACTGCCGCCAAAACTTTGTCTTGTTGTTACCCCTTTTATGGAGGTTACTAATATTGTGCTAATGTTACAGTGTGCTGTTGTGTATAATATTCTCTGTATAAGGGGCAGGGCTGTCACACAGGAAAACATTTATGTCCCCAATATTCAATTATATTATAATTTTGAAACCGAAATAAATGTATAAACTGTATTAAAGTTAGGCATAAAATATTCAAAAGAGGATTTTGTAAGCAAGCATGTTCTCTGTTTATAATGAATTAATTTGCTCCAATTTTATACTGAAAAAACACAAAGATGAGATATTGAGATTGATAAAAATATCTAATTGAAAATGACATTTTTAATTAAACTCAATTCATTATATGGTAAATTGTAATAATTTGAGTGCGGTTAAAAAATATAAAGAGCAAGGAGTATGTTAAAAACAATACCAGGAGTCGCGCAACAGGCATTGCTGAATTTGCATATAAATTATAAGTCCATAGCAAATTTCATTCCTCACTGCCTGATAGAAAAGAAATGTGTACAACTCTCTCCCAAGCTATGTAAAAATAAAGTATCGTGCAAAATTTAAAGTCTCTAGACGATTGAGCTGTTTTTAAAATATCTTACGGATAATTAAGCTACATGTGCTGTGTTACTTCTTAAAATGCCATATGATTTACTCCGTTTTACTATTCATTATTCGATTTTCTCGTTGTCATCATCGTTACCGTAGACCATTCATGTAAATCTAAAAATGTGTTCTAATGCTCAGCGAAATTTTAAAGGGTGACACACCATGATTAAACTCGATGTAAAAGCTTCATGCAAAATTTCAAGTCTATAGATCAGTTTGCTTACAATATATTATACAGATACACATACAGAAATAAAATTTGTAGAGTTCTCCAAGTAATAGGCTTCACTAATAAAAAAACCAATACCATTACTTACATGTTTAGGAATATAGTCATTAGGTCCACAGTCAATATTCTCTTTCAGGAACTTTAGTTCCTCTGTGGAGATGTGAGGGTCGTCTTCCGGTTTGTCCTTCACCACAGTCCACCAAACAGCAAACCATATTAACCCGATTATACCTACAAACATTTAACATTGTACTTAAATACGTATGAATACTAATTCGAAAACAATTCTAATGGTTTAGAATCAAAATATAATGTACTCTATAAACTAAGAATCGTTGTAAATATTTTTCGCTCTAAATTTTGTATTATTGTGATGCATACTTTGATTAGAGTAGAATTTCGCTTAAGAAAAGAAGCTATAAAGTTAATAATTTTGTTATTAATAAAAACGTACACTATCTTTTGTTTGTGTATAACATTGTTTCCTTGTTAAATAGTCATCTTAATTATGACAAAATTTAAAATAAAATTATAAATTATGTCCTAGATTTCTTGTTTGTCGTGATTTATATACCTTAAGGCTCCATTCCAGGACCTCTGTTACTTCCATTATACATAAACGGTCTGCCATAGCTATGTTTTGTCTTCAAGTAAAATTTAATCCGCAACTATTTTTCCAGTCGGTATCTAAACATCGGCTAGTTTTTCCTAACACTGTGGCACGAGTGGAAGGACTATCTGTCTCCTTACAACTTTCAAAACTGCAGTCTTCCTGGTTCACTGAAACAAATTCATATTGCTGAGCCAGAGGAATCTTTTAGTCAGCAATTCTCTCGATTTGTTTGTTTAAAGTTTATTTATAGATGTATTCCAACCCTATCTTTAGGAAATTGGTGAACTTAAACAAGAAAGGAATGTCAGTTGTTGAACTCACCTGTGATGTAGAAGACGTACGACCAGCCTAGGGTTTTGGCGATGATGTGGAAAACTGAGGAGTTGATTACGATACTAAAATAGCTGCCTGAGAAGGCGATGGCAACCAGGCGAGCCCGCTCCTGGGGAGGCGCCCATCGAGACCAGACGGCGATAATACTCGGGTAAGTGACACCCTGACACAGGCATGAAGATCAGTTCACAGGCGATTATAGAAACTCTTTTTGGAAGACTTAAAACTAATGAAATAATATGAAACAATTACACTTTTTCAGTTTCCTTTTCCTTAAAAGTTTGAAAGGGACTAACTGGAATGAGTGAACTAAATGACCCCCCTAATAAACTTGCCCTACTTTCAGACTATTTCTAGTAGACTTCAAAATATATTTAAAGTTACATTGGAGTGTTAGGAATACACAATAAGTATCAAAGGACCCGACAAAAAGTAACAATTTTATGGCACTTCTTTACAATGTTATTGTATTGCCCTCTAGACATAAAAACAATTAATGTTTTCGTTAAAATAGAGGAACCTATGTACTAAGTTTAAAATTTCTATTATTTTTCTATCAAGAGTTATTGCACGTTTGGTGAGGTATACAATGACACTAAGAAGGAACTGTCGGGTCCTTAATAAAGACGTTTTGTAAAAGTATATACAGCGTAGGCAGACCACGTTGTACTACAGCGACTGAACTGAGAAACCTACCTTCTTTGTTTCAACAATTCCCTCTTAGGAGGAATAAACATAATTTTTGTAAGATTTTCAAATGTAAAGGTAGTTTGAAACGTACCTCATTTTAATTCACTGATCATTTTGAAAAAAGTTTTGATATATTTTGCTTCTTTTAGAAAGAGTGGGCCAAAAAATCTCAAAGTTATACGTTTTACAACTTCTGTAGGAATAGCTCTCAAAAATGTGATGAAATAGTGTGTGGGGGAACATTCCATGACGGGTAAGTGCTCTTCTTTGGAGTTTTAATTCGAGAATGAACCACCGTAACAAAGCGTCGTGTTGTCTTTGCGAAGATTTTGAAACACTGCAACAATGCATTTGTAACATTATAGATTGCTTATCTTTGTTTTGGAGTCCAAAACCGACTACATTTAAGCATTTACTTCCGTCATTTGCTCCAGTTCACATTCCTTATAGACTTGATTCCGGAATCTGAAGTTTGAAGGGATGAAAAAGTCGGTAACTAAGAAGCCCAAAATAAAATCCTTACATAGTTTTGACATCAGGGACTTCTAGACTACAAAATATAGTGTAATCTTGGTGAAGAGGTATTCTTATTGTCTCTTCAGATGCACAATGGAGTGTACTGCGATATTTTAGACAAGATCTTTAAGCACAGACATAAAGTAACACCAAGAGTAGGTTGAATTGGAGTTAAACTCAACATTCAAATTGAATCATCAACCCTTCCAACCATAGCTCCGTTATCACTGATGACGATGGATCAAGCAGCTTGTTAAGACAATTTTTATGCCTATTTGTTTTATAAATTAAAAATTTTCATAATACTGTTTTCTTGTTCTTTATAGGATTTTCTTCAAAAGAGAAAAGTAGTTTTCATAAGGGAAAATTTCATATAAATTATAAATTGGATCACTCTCCAGTATATTACAACTGGTTAGGGTGTAAACAGATGTATGATTATTCACATTATTGGAGATCTGCCAACCTCTTAATAGCAGTGAGGTTTATATACACTGAGTTTATGTCAAATTACACTCACCAGTATACACTCCTCTCCAGTATATTACAACTGGTTAGTATATTACAACTGGTTAGGGTGTAAACAGATGTATGATTATTCACATTATTGGAGATCTGCCAACCTCTTAATAGCAGTGAGGTTTATATACACTGAGTTTATGTCAAATTACACTCACCAGTATACACTCCTCTCCAGTATATTACAACTGGTTAGGGTGTAAACAGATGTATGATTATTCACATTATTGGAGATCTGCCAACCTCTTAATAGCAGTGAGGTTTATATACACTGAGTTTATGTCAAATTACACTCACCAGTATACACTCCTCTCCAGTATATTACAACTGGTTAGGGTGTAAACAGATGTATGATTATTCACATTATTGGAGATCTGCCAACCTCTTAATAGCAGTGAGGTTTATATACACTGAGTTTAAGTCAAATTACACTCACCAGTATACACTCAGTATATTACAATTGGTCAGATGTATGATTATTCACATTATTGGAGATCTGCCAACCTCTTAATAGCAGTGAGGTTTATATACACTGAGTTTAAGTCAAATTACACTCACCAGTATACACTCCTCTCCAGTATATTACAACTGGTTAGGGTGTAAACAGATGTATGATTATTCACATTATTGGAGATCTGCCAACCTCTTAATAGCAGTGAGGTTTATATACACTGAGTTTAAGTCAAATTACACTCACTAGTATACACTCCTCTCCAGTATATTACAACTGGTTAGGGTGTAAACAGATGTATGATTATTCACATTATTGGAGAACTGCCAACCTCTTAATAGCAGTGAGGTTTATATACACTGAGTTTAAGTCAAATTACACTCACCAGTATACACTCCTCTCCAGTATATTACAACTGGTTAGGGTGTAAACAGATGTATGATTATTCACATTATTGGAGATCTGCCAACCTCTTAATAGCAGTGAGGTTTATATACACTGAGTTTAAGTCAAATTACACTCACCAGTATACACTCCTCTCCAGTATATTACAATTGGTTAGGGTGTAAACAGATGTATGATTATTCACATTATTGGAGATCTGCCAACCTCTTAATAGCAGTGAGGTTTATATACACTGAGTTTATGTCAAATTACACTCACCAGTATACACTCCTCTCCAGTACATTACAACTGGTTAGGGTGTATACAGATGTATGATTATTCACATTATTGGAGATCTGCCAACCTCTTAATAGCAGTGAGGTTTATATACACTGAGTTTATGTCAAATTACACTCACCAGTATACACTCCTCTCCAGTATATTACAACTGGTTAGGGTGTATACAGATGTATGATTATTCACATTATTGGAGATCTGCCAACCTCTTAATAGCAGTGAGGTTTATATACACTGAGTTTATGTCAAATTATGAAATTGTTTAGGAAAATGTTGGGGATTACACCTCAGACGTTATCAGCAAACTGGTAATAGTTTTCAATACATAAACTAATCCATTGACATACCTCAAAGAGACCCTCAATAACTCTGATGGCTATCAGCAAGTTTACCACGCCTGTGTTGGCCACAAAAGGCGTAACAAGCGAAAACAGTGCAGTGAGGGCCACCCCCACACCGAACACTCGACTGCCACCCAGACAGGCACCTAGCCACCCTCCTAGAATCTGAGTGGCGACATATCCAAAGAAGGAGGCATGCGCGATGTGTGATACTTCCTGCTCGGGCCAGTCGAAGTCTTGTTTCTGAAATCATAGGCACACATCATTTACCACAATTGTATAAAAATATTGTAAATTTTCTCTATAGATTATGAGGTTGAGAGGTAGAGAGGGTTTATAGCCCTGACTCCGCCTCTTTAATAAGGGCATTTTTCATTTCATTTTTTCCAGAAAAAAAGAGTAACAGTGCCTATCTTACCATTTATTCCTCAGCCCGAGTGTTAGCCAATTAACATTCCCGCAATGTAGATCCAGACAAAAAGAGGACGAGTGCCCATCTTACCATTTATTCCTCAGTCCGAGTGTTAGCCAATTAACATTCCCGCAATGTAGATCCAGACAAAAAGAGGACGAGTGCCTATCGTACCATTTATTCCTCAATCCGAGGAGTAGTCAACTAACAATCCCGCAATGTAAAATCCGGGCATAAGAGAACCATTTATCTTACCATTTATTCTTACATCAATATATTATCATATAACGGAGTAACTGTCATGCAAATTATATCTCGATCCAAAGCTATGTAGAATATATGTGCAATATATACACAGTGGAGATTCTCCATTTTCATCACGATATATATATATATATATATATATATATATATATATATTTATTTATTTATTTATATATATATGTATATATATATATATATATATATATCGTGATACATATGATACATATCATATATATATACATATATATATATGAATTTAACTATATTTCGCATTACGCTTCTTCAGGTCAAAACAACATATCGAAACACATAAAATAATTAAAAACATACATGTAAACAGATAAATAAATTAATAAGCATAATATTCTTGAAATGATAAACATATGTTCAAACTGTGGGTGTAAAGATGTGATGAGTGTTCAGATGATTTAAATTTATCGAAGATTGAATCCATAGGGAAATTTAGATTTTGTGACAATTTGACATGCTTGTTCTAAATTTCTTAATGAATGATGTATTTGAATTATTTTTTATTGATCGTATTGGTTTTACTGTATATAAATTTTCAAAAGATTATTTGTGTATTTTGCTATTAATGACTAATGGTTTTGATTCATCATTATGCTTAAAATCATAACTGTGACCTGTCATTCTTATTCTTAAATTCTTTGTTGTAGAGCCAATGTAGTCTTTAGGACATTGTTTACACTGAATTGGATATACTACATTTTTTGTATCACATGTCAAATTGCCAATAATTTTGTATACTTTTTTAGTTAAACTACTTTCGAATTTTGATGACTCTTGTATTTGATTGCACACCATGCATCTTGATTTTACATGGATGTGCTCCTTTAAATTTAGTTTCCACATCAGAATCAGCTGGTAATTTTGGTTTCGATATAATGTCATTTAAGATAGGAGGTCTTTTGAAAACAATACGTGGAATACATTTTAGAAATGAGTCTGTCAGTGGAGAATTTTGAAGAATTTTGTAAGCTACTTAAAGATGTTGTTAATTTTGTAGAGACCAGGATGATATTGTGTTATTAATTTAGGCTCATCATAATATTTCTTTTTGACATAATTATTATTAAGGTTACTTTCATTGAGCTGTAGCTTTTCATTCAATAGCTTCTCAGGGTATCCTCGTTTTTAAAAAGCATCATATATGTTACTAACGTAACTTTTAAGATCTTCACTCTCACTGCATAATTTGGTTGCTCGTGTAACAAAGCTTTTGGGAATTGATCTTTTTACATATACAGGGTGACAACTGTTGTAGTGTAGATATTGAAAAGTGTTAGTAGGTTTTACATTAATTTTGTGTTTCAAGTAACCTTTCTTGAAGTAAACGTCAATATCCAGAAATGTAACTGACTTTGTTGAAATTTTCCAAGTAAATTTTAAATTGTTATCTAAAATTGAAGGAGTTCTATGCGTTTCAGAAATCTAAAAGTTTTTCATTACTCTCTGTCCATAGCATAAAAATGTCATCTATGTATCTAGTCCAGAATAAAGGTTTAAATTTTTGAGAATGTAGAAAATCTTGTTCAAATTTTGCCATAAAAAGATTTGCGTATGATGGGGCCATTCGGGTACCCATGGCTGTTCCTTTCTTTTGTAAATAAAATTTGTTTTGAAATCGAAAACAATTGGAAGATAATATAAAATTTATGAGAGCAATGATGAAGTTAGTGCTTCGTTTTGAATTTCCAGGTCTTTTATTTAGAAAGTATTTCACAGCTTCCATACCTTTATTGTGGTCAATATTAGTATATAAGGAAGTTACACCAATCGTAACTAACGTCACATTTGTTGCAATAGGTTGGGGTATTTCTTTTAATCTTTCAATAAAATGATCAGTGTTTTTCAAGTAGGATGGTACATTTTTGATAAACTCCTGTAGGTGTACATCTACAAACCCTGATATTCTTTTGGGAGATGATATTGAGGCGACTATGGGACGGCCAGGTGGTGATATCTTTGTTTTGTGTACTTTCGGTAATAGGTAGAAAACAGGTGTTTGAGGATTTATGTTTATTAAAATATCAATAAGCACTTTTGGCAATCCCTCTTTAATAGAATTTTCTTTCAGATATTTCGTTATTTCATTATTGAAGTGGTTTGTCATATCAGATTTTAATAACTGATAAGTGTCTTCATGTTCTAAATCATGGCTTCTCTAATATAGTCTGAAATGTTCATGATTACTGTTACATCACCTTTGTCAGCAGGCAAAATTACAATATTTTTGTTATTTTTCAGTGATGAAATGGCTTTAGATTCTTCCTTAGAGAGATTTGTTGATGTTGGCAAATCATCAGAAAAATGTGGGTTATAAAAAATATATGTTAGATAAAATAACGTTAAAAAATTGTTCGATAGGGTGGTCTGGACTTAATGGTGGTGGTTCCCAACTTGATGTATCTTTAAAGTGTTCAGTGAACGTTTTCATTTCAACAGTCATGCAATGTAAATTGTTAATATTTTTTGTGTTCATTTGAGAGTCATTGTTATTATCAAAGAAATATTTTAATCTCACATTTCGGGCAAATTGAACAGTATCCATCACTAATTGAATGTGGTCAAAAGTTGGAGTTGGAGCAAAGTTAAGTCCCTTAGACAACAGAGAAATTTCATTTAGTTGCAGATTATAATCTGATAAGTTAATGAAATTCATCTCGTCACATTGCATTGAAAATTGTGTAAGGATATTGTTTTGTCGAGACGGGGAAGGTTGCGATGAGAATGGGGTTGGAGATGAAGACGGAGGTGATGGTGGAGGTAATCTGAAGCTATTCAATAGAGACGAGTCTATGGATATGTTTTTGGTGTTTGAAGTGGGCTGTAATTCACATGTTACTGAGGATTGCAAGGGTAAAGGAGTTTGTTCTAGTTGTTGCGTAGGCAATATATTTTGTGTCACTACTGAGTAATTTTGGAACTGTGGTATAAACTCTCTCGAACATAGAATATTATTCATATAATTAGAGTGTTGTATGTACACATTTTGGGCAATGTTAAAACCATATGTTTGATAGTAAAGATTGGTAAACTTTCGCTGATGAATTGTTGAGAATGTAGAAAATCTTGTTCAAATTTTGCCATAAAAAGATTTGCGTATGATGCGGCCATTCGGGTACCCAACACTATCTTGTCACCATCCGACACTATATGCATATATTATATATATATATATATATTATATATATATTATATATATATATATATATATATATAGTGCAAGATAGTATCTGGTTATATTAAATCCTCCTTTATAAAACCTTTAATATATATATTTTTTATCAATGTTGTATGTCAAACTTATATTTTAATATAAGGCCTATAAAACGGAGATTACTGTTCCCCTTTTACTCTATTCCTTGATTTTTTTTTAAACGCCAATATTGATAAAAGTTAGTTTTATAAAGGACAAATTAATATAACCAGACACTCCATTCTCTAATGTTTACACCTTTAGTACTACAGTATATAACATAAATTATACAAGTTAAAAGTGAACAAAAGTAATCCAACGTTAACAGTCGTACTTTCTTTAAAAAGCTCCTGTAACATAATTTGAAGAGCACACATTTAAAGATTTTCCTGGGAAGTTTACTCTTATATATTTCTACCCCCTCCTCTTCTCTAAGAAAGGAAACCTGTCACACACATGTAATTTCGTACTTCAACATAGGACTAAATTGTATCTCTGTCACTGGTTGTGATGGCAGATGGATGGCTCACCTCCACAACTGTTCCGTTGTCCAGGGTGACATTGTAGGGAGATCTCATGGGACCAAGAGCGTAGGATAAGTTTGACCTAAGGATGTTCAAGGTGAAGAACCCCAGGAACGCGAGACACGCCACTAGGTAACGTCTTCTGTTCCAGAACATCCCGTGTCCCTTGTGCCTGCAACACAATATAAGAACAAATCATAAAAATAAAGAATATTACTACAGATTAATTTCAGTTGGACGATACTGTTAACAAAACTTCAATATAAAAAGTAATTTTACTCACAAGCTGAGATGCTGTTTTAACTTGTTATATATTTTAAAACGTTGGTATTTTCACTGGTTAAAAATATGGTAAGCAGTATCAACCCCCACACCATCGGAAATCGAAGATCAACTTTAGAAAACATGAGACCATATCTTCTCCGCTCCTAAGTGGCTCAGGAACCCGGGATCAACACTTAATCAGGATCAAAAATATTTATTCGTAAGTCGGCATTTACGCAAGATTTGTAGGTGTGGCAAAGTTTTAAATATTATTTTTCATAAACATAATAACACTTTAACAAACTATTAAAATAATTATAATATATTATGTTGTATTACTCAAGAATCATATGACTATAAGCGTATCTGAAAGAGAGCAGCGCATTGAAACGTAAATAAGTTTATGTAAATTGTTCTAGATGTTCTAGTGGGAACGCTGCTTTAGCAACCCGTGGAATAAGCACCCCCTAGGGGGTGCTAATTCGGCACATGGACACGGACCAGGTACTGAATTAGTACCCCCTAGCATTCAATCAGCAACACAAGCATATTTTTGTCTTTTACAGATTTAGTTTAATCGTAAATATAATAGTTGTTACCTGGATTTTCGTAACGCTGTCACTTATAAGTACTATCTACGATTGTGTTGAAATTTTGGATAAACGATTAAATAATATATTTCTAAAATATGCCTGCTTTCTCTTCAAAATTACTTTAGACTTAATATTACGTAATAAGTGCTCCGACTAACAAAGCGGATAGACCTAAGGATTCCTCCCAGTCACCCATTGTCCTATTTTTGTAACATGTTTCACTCATGCCTTTGCTTAATTTTTTCTAACTGGTAATAACAGAATTAATTAAATCATATCCATCATTTATTCTACTTCAGTTAATTCTTTCAGTTAATGTGTATAACATTAATTAACGCACTGCTGAAGATCAAAAAATTAACCTACAATTTTCCACTTTAAGTCTACGCACAGGTCATTAAAGCCCGTGTAGGCTCTTTACCCTTTAAGTTTCTACTTACGAGTATAAATTAATTAGATAGCAAATTAAGACTAATAATAAATGCTGTTTTTATTTGTTTTTAATTTTAATTGGCTTTCTTATAATTTCGGTACATAGATTCATTATTTTGAGACATAAGATATTTATTATTGTGTATAAAGTTCTTTCATGTCAATTATAAAAATACCATTATTATTGGTTTTCATATTCAATATAAGATATTTACCAGTATGTAAAGTTCTACATTTTTGTTAAAGTAAAAGCTATTTTTGAGTCAATTTTCGGAATATTACGGAAGTTAAAGTTAAGGTTTTTAATACACAATAGTCACGAATCTATGCTGTGTCATTTTCATTGTACAGGCATTTATTTTGAGTGTCTCCACCAATGGAAAATTTACTACAAGTCTAGTTAAGGGTATTCACTGAGCATAACAGTGCAAGCTTAATCCAATCGTGAAAACAATGAATCATGTTTCTCGATATAATTAAAACTACGTCATTTGTATATGAAGCCATAACTAAACTATTTATTTGATTTAATAGCTAACTCAAATAAAAAATAATACATTTTTTTGCTTCCCGATGTTTCCTGGCAAATAATTTAGACTTGCATTTTAAACTATAGAGTTCACTGTTACAGTATAGAATTTGTCTTTGCAGAATTTTTCGAATGACCCAAAAGTTGACCTACGAAGGGACACACCTCTGCGTAAAAAATTAAATGTATGTGCGAAATATGTTTGTACTCGGTAAATATTTGATGTACGATAAACCTATGGTCTTCTTTTATTTAATTTACATTTACATATTGAAACATAATAAACTTAACGTTTCATACTTTCATTTCATTTTAATTGTTTTCAAAATTATATTTTATGGAATCAAACAAAGGAAGCATGGAAATGACAGTTTTTAATTGTCATTTATTACAAACAGAAATAATTTTTCAGTACCTACCCTTAGATAATTTTCCATAAATATTTGCAATAAAAACTGGATTCTTCCATAAAAATTATGGTCTTCTTTTATTTAATTTACATTTACATATGTATTGAAACATAATAAATTTAACGTTTCATACTTCATTTTAATTGCTTTTCAAAATTATATTTTACGGAATCAAACAAATGAAGCATGGAAATGACAGTTTTTAATTGTCATTTATTACAAACAGAAATAATTTTTCAGTACCTACCCTTAGATAATTTTCCATAAATATTTGCAATAAAAACTGGATTACGATTTTTTTAACGTATGCACTAGTATGCGTATCGTGGATCATGTGCACAATGGAACAGCTCCACAGACTCAACACTACCCAAAAATCCGTAGATTGGTACTCACAAAAATATTTCAAGGTTAAGTCCGTAAGTATTACTATTGCTTACGTTAAAATGTCCTTTATAGAGTCATGCCTAACTCTTCTTCATAAGGGAAGGAAGTTGTAGAAACATCAAATACAAAATATCCCTTCCGTCTGAGCCGGAAGAAAGTTATACGTATTTCACATGAGGCTGTCAACTTAGATGCATATTTAGTTTATAAACTTAACAGTGTGATCAAAAACTTATGGATGAGACTTTGGTAGCTAAGGATGGAGGATATTAATCAGCAAAGGTTCCTTCCTAACTAGTTCATGTTTAAATATATTTGGTCGACTTCTGACAATTTTACCTCATAACAGATATTCCTCTGCTAAATGATTATACCCTCGATTATACGACATTTTATAACGTTATCGATGCTAAATAGTGTTTCATTACGATAATGTTTAATAACATCATATTGGAGCTTTCATATTGAATTTTATCAACAATTACGTGTTAAATATTCTCCCATATGTTTTGTCGCTCCTTTTATATTGAGTATATTATTGTTAGTTAAGTAAATATATTACCATATTTTCAAAAGCATTATTGCTTAGGTCAAAACAAACACATTTATATACGGATTATTATAGATCTACATTGCTTAATTTCCCTCTGTCGGTGTGTATTCTTTTAGTAGTCTATCATGTTCATAAAGGCTTTCATTGTCGGCAAATTTACAATATCTCTATTAATTTTGAATTTATTAGACACAAAAGTAACTTGGCAACAGATATTAATGTATTTTATGTACTTTAAATGGAGGAACTCGGATCTGAGTGCAACTTTCACAAGTTACTATAGATCTCAATGTCGACCGTGTATGTTACAATAAATCAGTTTGTACGTTATTTTATATAAGTTTGGTCATTATATTTCTGATAGAATCCTATTTAAAATGGAATTCTTTTAATATTTTAGTAATCTTTTAGATTTTTAAGAAGTTAAATATTTAAATAGCCACCATTTTGAAAGTATTAAAAATAACATCATATTTATTTTTAGCACCAAAACTTGGCCAAAACTTGTTAGGATTTAATGTATTAGGTTTTAAGATATACAATTTGTAATAAAAGAACACACACAAACCAACAGAGGGGAAATTAAGCAATATAGATATAATAATCTGTATATAAATGTATTTGCCATGGCCTAAGCAATAATTCTTTTGACAATATGGTAATATATTTATTTCTACGTATTTTAGCATGGTTTGTTACAGCGTTTTTATTTTCTGTTAATTATAGTTGGACTAACTGGTATGGATATAACTGAAGGCAATCAACTTCACGAACATTATCGCCTTGCACGAACTCCTTTACAAACAAAAATCACGATGGAGATAGTAGATATTGGTTCTTGTAAACATTACATAATATTGTAATTTTTTGTCCAATGTGTTTGAATTATACTATTTAAACTAGTCCGTCCTTAAAAATAATTGGTCCTTAACCGTTGGAAAATTACAATTTCACAGTACTTAATTTTTAAAGTGGTTAACAGGTTGATGTAATATCTGATCATGTACATTTAGTACACATGCCGGATTTAAGCAATACCTCTGCGTGGTTGTACCATGGTTTAAAATTAATTTTACTTTAAAATAGATTTGTATTTGAATGTCTAGAAGCCTAATCTTTTCAGTATATACGATGCATAGTATTTTTTACAATACCTAATTAAATATTTGTTATGAAATATTAAAGACAAATCATAGCAATACAATAAATATTGCAACCCGTTAACACATCGCAATATGGTTAGCTGTGTATTGTTTTACTCAGTAGGGGGTGCTTATTCTTCTCCCCAAAAAGGTATAGGCGCTGATTCACCCCGTTTCAAGGGGATGCTAAATCAGCGCATGGACACAGTCAAGGCGCTGAATTAGGACCTTCTATTCAAACGGGGTGCTTATTCAGGGCCTGGACACGACCACTGCGCTGATTTAGCATCCTCTTTCGTGACGTCAAAATGACGTCAGTAGCGATGGGGCTCTATACCTAGGGGGTGCTAATTAGGGCGCACCGTTCTAGCGCCGCATACCGCTCTAATAATTTCGAATCAAAAAGTAGATACCCGAGTATTAACATTAACCACGAACAATAACTAGTAAATGTACATTACGGGAGTCATATTGAAATTTAACCTGTTTATTTTTGTGTTAATACATATAAAGCAGATAATTTACGTTTTGCGGAGGAACTAATTTTAATTGTTATTCCGATAACCTCGAAAAAGTTACCGGTTTTTAGCGATTTTAAACTAAACTGCAACTTAAAAAATCATAACTCGGAACCTTCTGATCGAATAACGACAAAATGTTTTGAAACAGTTACAAATGTGATGTTTTTAAGGAATGTAATTTTAGAATTTTTAAGCATACGAATAAAGGTTGTTATCAAATTACTTTCTGAACTTTTATATATGTCCGTGTGGTAAAACAAATCGGTGTTTTACCACATGTTTTACCATTATGAAGCTCTTAAAGATGCAGCTCTTATTTTAGTAGGCCAACGACGCGGTTTTTTATTGGTCCGTATTTATTTGAATTTATATGTTTTACTTCTTACAAGTTATGTTAACTCTATGTTTATAACGTTGAAAGCCTATGTTTTACTTCGATGAACACTTAATCGTTATTCAATCTTCACATAACGACGGGACGTGGTGAGTATGTTCACATCTACAAAAAATGGTACCTAACCTCAATGTTTGCTACTGACCACACTACTGAAGAACAAGGACATAGTGTGGTTCCCCGCGGTCCAGGGTACCAAGAGAGACTGCTGTATGACATCTAACTCTCAGAGAAGTGGCAGAATCGCGTGACTCCTTTCAGGAACTGGCTCATACATAATTGGTGTTTTTATGTTTTATTTATCTATATATATTAACTTTCGATCTGACAATATTCCCACTGCGGTTAATGTCGACACACAGACAACCGGCGTGTCTACACTTGACTGTAGCGCTCAGACAGATGAGAATAACAGACGTACTGATAAGACAATACATAGCCCTGATAGGACACCATAGTGTTAGGAAGGTAGTTAAGCATCCTCAGAGCATTGTGAAGTTTTATATTTTAATGTCAAGAGAGAGAAAAAATGCACCAAACAGATGTACGTAAAGGCAAACCTTAGTTTACAAGATAACTCTTCGGAAAAAATATCTAGTCAGGTATAATCTCTCTAACAGAGAAACAATAGAATAACTATCCCGGAATCTTATATTTAGTTATCCCCAGCGCCTAGCCAACTCATCAATCTACAGGAACATCTAGAAGAGATTCCACGTAACTCAATGCTTATCTGTCCATGCACGTCCTCATTAAAATTGGGAGATGAAGCGTTACTAACAAACATCAGACGTAGAATGCGGGGTGTATATACTGCACAACATGGCGCTTCTGTTGGATTTAATTGGTAATAATTAGCCGTCAACTTCTATTTCATTTCAGAAATCATTCTATGTAGAAGAGATCTACAGAAAAATTATGTACTTATCAGTTAAGGCTAAGGGTGAAAGTAACAGTAGTTCTGGTAAGAATAATTAATTGGATGGTTCAGATAAGAACCTTTACTTATCATTGCCTAAAGTCACTGCCTTGACCTTGAACCTATTTTCAAACAACTTATGCCAAAACGTAATGTTAATAGTCTCTAATATCCTGTTAAATCAATGGCTTACATTTTCTGAATGATAGCAATTATGTAAAAAACTGGCTTCATTTAAATATGGCTGGTAACATAGTATAATATACTATTAAAATACTATTAATAGTTAGAAATTGACTCATGAGCAGTGTGCCGCAAACTATTACTTCAACCAACCAAATGATTCAATAAACCAACATTTCAAGTAAAGAATTATAAAGCCACTTTAATTTTAATACATTTTATTGCCAAGAGCACTCTTAAAAACCCGATATCAAAAATTTGTTCTTTGAAGAAAATAACCCAGAGGAAAATGAAGTTTAAGTTTTATCTTAACACTAAAACCAAGATAATTTGCAGATTTTAACTCATTACTGATGACTTCCACTCTTTGAAAACTATAGAACATATTCATACAGATTTTTGGATCAGATTTTGAAACCTAAACAATAATGTTCTATGGTATTTAATTTTAATCGTCTTTGCCAAATGAATATTTTCCCATTCACAACATGTTTCTAAGTGCATAATTCATTAATATATTTTTCACTCCGTCAGAATTTTTAAAAAGATTATTACCTAATTTGTGTGACTTTAGCCATTTTATTCACACAAAAATATATCCTATCTAATTAGTCAATAGGTAAATTTGCACTGATTGAGGGAAATCTATTACCAAAGGCAGTGGCCGCTAGTAAATTTATGTAGGATATTTTACGGGTAAAACTTTTGAATCATTAACTATAAATATTACAATAGTTTGTAAAAACCTTAGTAATCATGGCAGATAAATAATAAACTATATATGGTTGTTAAACGATTATGCTAAATTAAGGCAGTTTTTAATAATTTTTTATGATTTTAGGTAGTTATTTTTCATTTAAAAGGAGTTTATAGATTTTTGGTAGCATATTACGTAGCGATGTAATCGTGTATGTTTAGCTTAGCATTAGTGAAGTAGTAAATGTGTGTCCATTACATAATTTTAAATCAAGTGATTATTTATTCCACTTGACAAATATATTGGTTTTACTCCTAACCAGGGTACATAGCTGCCCAATATCTATAAAACATTTATATAAATGCTTTAATATAATATGAATCACACTATTTTCTACTCTAAAAGCAAATTAGTCGTCAGGGACTCATTTTCTTCCCCCGCACAATGTAGTGTGTCAATATCCCAACTGGTCCACAATTGTGCGACTAGTGTACAAGTCTAGGCATTGTTCGCAATGCTAAATTTGAATAAACTTACGAGAAATAATTAGAAAAATTTATGGTGTTTGTGGTGAGAAAAAAAATATCTAATGTTTATATATTTAGAAACCGAAAAGCAGGACTATCTTTCTTGCTCGAGATATCATGCCTACTGTGATTTTTGCGTAACTGAAGTTATTAGAAAAGTTACGGTTCACTAAATTCTCTAAATATAACTTATAATGCCTCAACTCTACATGGACTCATTGTTGTTAACCAGAAGTTCTATATATAATTTAATATTGAAAATATAATTATCAATTTACAAAAACTATTCATGAACTTGTTTTTTTTATCAATATGTAATTATTGTCTGTTTTGTATCATTTGAAATATACTCCTGAAACAGTAAAATATTTTCGCAACCAGTTTCTGTAAATGTTTCAAAATATATGCAGTTTATTAAAAATATTACGAATTACTTTATTAAATATTCGTTGGAGTGTTATTTAGGAGGTGTTCTCGTATAAGAATTTGAAGTAAAACATACAAAATTTGCATAGTTTGATATGAAAATTTGGATTTTATATTATGACGCTTAGGCCGAAAACAATTACTTTGAATTGTTTACATATTGAATTTAACATATTTACAAGTTATTTTATTATTATATTATTGTAATTTACAAGTTACCAGCAAGAGCATGAGTTCAATTGGTTCGGCTTGTAGGGTGAGGATGATATAATAAATTTCACACTCATAAAGTTTAATTATATCCAATCCCTAGACAACCTTAAAGAGATTTAACATTAAATATTTCCCGTACGTCAATTTATATATTTAATAAATATGTTTTCTGTTTGTACGTAAGACTTATAAGACAAACGTGTTTTCAGGTCTGCCTGATAAAACAAGTATTTTAGGCATCTTTTAAGTTTGTATATTAAAGGACATATAATTTTCCTCTGTACTAACTTGTTACGTCTAAAACAGGCCAAGGTGAAAAAATGTATAGATTGGAGTGTTAATTCGTTATTTAAATTTAGAACATGAAAAAATACATTAAACTATTGCTTTTATACCGTATCTTCTATTTTACTTCCATCAATTCAACGGGCCTGTTTGATTCATCAGGTAGTTTTCTTCAGAACCATCACAGATTATTTGCAGTAATCCACGGGCTTCAGGAAACAAGGGAAGTTTCTTCACCTTGTGGGTGTATTGTAATCTAATGTTAGTGATTTAGAGGTCCTATAAAATAAGAAGATTGTGTAATATGACTTCTTTTGAAGTTGCACAGTTAATCTTGCGAGGCCTGTACTCCCTGACATGTCTGAACTTCTAACTCATTGTGCCCGGGGTGACCAACACAAATTCCTAAAAAGAGGACTTTTGAGGAGAAAAAGTAGGACAATAAAGCAAAAAGGAGGACATTATTAAATATTCTTATGAACCTTGCTGAAAAATGTATTTGTAAGTTATTAAAAAACACGCACATTATAAATTAGAGTAGTACTGTATTCTTTGTAATGCAAATAAAAAACTCAAAATTAATTTACTTTGACATATAAATGGAAAAATAAAGGAACCTATATTATTACGAGTACATTGTATATTGATGTATAAAATTATTATTTGAGAATACTATTTTGTATGAGAAAAAGATTTAGTTAATTATTGTTATGAATTTTCTCTTTAAACATTATAACTGATTTTAACCCACATTACATTAAAATATTTTGTGATATAATTGGAATTAATTAATTGCAATAGTTCATTACATTTTTAGTGACCTATACTAACATTTTATATACATAAGAAATTATCACATTTAAATTAAAAATATATTACGTATTACAACAAAAATAACCTATCATTCATCATACATAAATAGAAAATCAAGGGGTAGTAGCGCAGTGCAACTGAGTGGATAGAAGCAACAGTGAGTGAGTGACACTTTAGACAACACTCAACATACAACTGAATCTAACAGTTCCCATTTCACGGCATTACGTGAGCGCTGCAATAACTTTTCATGGCCTATTCCGGAACTTTGAAAATCGGAAGACCTTTTTTAATATGATGTTAATATTTTCGAAGATGTAAGCGTTCCCAAAAAAGCCGGACATTTTACATAATTTTCAAAAGCCGGACGTCTGGTCACCCGGCTTGTGCCTCCTCTGATAAATTTCCAGTTATAACTACGGCATTTTCTAAAATTTTTGCTCAGTGAATCAATACTTTATGCATGGTTGGAGTTATGTAGTACCAACCTAATAGATGAAGAAACAATTTATATGTCTCTTTTGCATATTGTAAAATCTTCTATGTGCTCACCTTCTGGCCACAAGATTTTATTTGCATTACCACTACGAATCTGGTAATAACATTTTCCTCAATTGCAACTAGTTCTGCAGTTACTTTGGGATTAATCAAAAATTTTCTAAGCGAATTTCCGTCATTGATTATCAACTCCTTGATTCACAAGTTTTTAACTCGGTTCAAAATGTTTCTCGTACCGTTTCTTTTCTTTATTTCTTAAATTGTTTTTGTTCCTTCGTAGTTCCACATCAATTTTTTAAATTCATGTTATAATTATGAAACACGCAGAAGACACTAAAAATAGAGGACATTTGCATGTAGTAGAGATATTCCGTATCTGTAGTACTCTTCCTTGGAAAGTTGTTTCGACTGTTTCCAAATTGTTCCTTTTTTGATGAGTTGTTTCAGTTGTTGTAATATCGCATTGATGAAGTATTCTGTAAGACAACATTACATATCTTCCCATTGGTCATTTTCATGTTAAGTTAGTTCATGGTTTATACGCGTTGACTGTGCTCGAGTTGGAGTTAGATTACTAATTTCATCTTCTGTGCGTTTAATTTCTCTCTCAATTACGTCCGAAATTTCCTTGCAAAACGTGTATGTGACAGTAGAATTCCGTAGAGGAAAGGTTGAGGTTCTCCATACGACAACTGATAAGCCGAATCAAATAGCACCATTGTTGTCATAAATACTGAAGAATCATCTTCAGTCTTTGTTGTACTTTGGAAAATCGAGGAAGTAAATTGTGGCCTGCATATGCTCTGGTTAGAAGAAGCATCGTGTCCAAATTTAATGATTAGTACCCAGTCTTATCTGTTAACAGTCACTAGAAATTAATTTAGACCTACACGTAATTGAAGATAAATGTTTGCTTCCCTTTCCTCCTAGGTTAGCAATCTAATTTAGCTCTATGAATTTGATAATACGGAGGGAAAATATATGAATCATTTCCTCCAAATTTGCAAGTTCTCAAAATATTATACTGTTACTTTGAGATGATGAGCAAGGAGGTAGGACCAAGGCCTTTTTCTTTCGTAAAGCTAACTCGTAGCACTTCTTATCCTCACCCTTCAACTTCAGTTTTGCCGCAAATAGCAATATTTTCCCCCAAATAATTATTTCGAATATCCCCCACTCGCCTAAGTTTGTATCTGTGACTACACATTCCGAGTAGTTTAAGTTCACGATCATTATTGCTATCAGATTATCCTCTGGACAGACAAACTACTTATCTAGCCAATTAATGTTTTAGCACAAAATGGAATCCATTATCATCACGTCATTTGTTCCTTAAATGAGAACAAAAAGAATCTACTTTAGTATAGAACCTACCCATCAACTTACTGCAAAACAATAAAAGTCGGTTGTTCATCGAATGGATCGTACGATTAATTATCAGCGATGAAATATAAAAGATGTTGTGGGATAAAAACGGCGTATCATTTATGACTCCAGAAATAAAATTTCATTCCGTTGAATAATTATTTCCCACTCAATATAAGCTTAATAAATACATACACAATCATAAATTTTGGTATTTTGAGGACAAGTAATTTGTATTAAGTATTGTAATAATAACCAAAGTTATAAATTTTATAAGAGTTTTATACATTGCTTCAGTCAAAAAAAGGGAAAAAAGAAAAATGGTTGATTTAAATTTATCACTGATGTCTTCCACTCTTTAGAAACTATAGAACATGTTCACACAGGTTTTGGGATCAGATTTTGAAACCTGACCAACGACGCTGGCCTACTTTTCGGCTCACTGTGGCTAGACAGTATCACTCACGTGTGGGCTCATTGCCAACCTCAGGAAAAGAAATTCCCTTATTTTCCCATATCAGTGGGGAACTAATACAGTTTCGAGATAAGATATTAAGATTGCCTGATTTGATCTCGAGCTTCTAAAGCGGGTATTTAGTACGTGGATCATTTTTCCCATGAAGTAAATATACGCTAAGATTAATATTTTCTGTATACAAAAGTTTCCGTAATTAGTAAGACAAACTATTTAGCTATTGAGATGGATTAAATAATATTACATACATACATGTACTATTACAGTTTATGTTATGTTATTAAAATATGTTATAATCTTAATATATTATTTTAATATTCCATTTCCGTCAGGATCTATTTCCAGCATGCTTATATCTCATTAATATTAAATTCCTAGAATGGACGTGTTATAGAAGTATTTCTCTTCCATGCTATGAGAATTAAATTGCACTTATACCAATTAAAAGAGTTAATTGAAAGTACCTACGTACCCGCGGCGTGGAAGGTTATCCATAGCGTGGGAACAGACACCGACTGCGTACTTGTCGGTCGCTCAGAGATGAGCGGTGAGTAACGCATTATGTAAGTAACAGGGTTATCCACTGGTAACCTATTAACCAGATAACGTACTACCAGGAACACCCTGTTGTTTCAGTAACAGCTGGGCTCTACTGTTCAGTCGAAAACGCACTGGAAACAGTCAAATTAAAACGTTCTAAGTGGATTCTTATAGCACCTTTTTTCTATTCCCTTAACCAATAACAACCGAGGGGATTACGTGCAAGCAATGATGCTAGGAACGGCCAGTTCTGACCACACCCTCTTAGTATTAGGTTACTGACAAACCAATAACGTAGAAGAGGGAGCAGATCATTAAATATACCGATTTATTTATCAATACATATAAAAAGCACATTGTAGAACATTCTCTAAAGTTTTATTATCAGCTTATCATATAAACATGTCATTCCTAAAACAGTTCATATTATGTAATTAATAAAAATGAATTTACTTTGTGTTCTAGACTAATGGATGAAGAGGTTTTTGTAGTTACTTAACCATAAAAAGCCCATTGTACATGTAAGTAATTTATTTTGTAATTTAGCAAACATTGCATATAATATATATATATATATATATATATATATATATATATATATATATATATATATATATAGTGGAATAATATAAAAAGAACTAGTTTTATTTAAATTAAAATGTCAAAATATCGATTATAAATAATAATTAAGTTAGGAAGCGTATCTTTTTAATAATACTCCCCATATTTTGTATAATAAATTATAAACATATTTACTGAAACATTCACTTCAATAATATAAATAAGTTTTTATGGAGGATGTTTCATGACATTTTCTTGAGTTTCAGTTGTTGCAAATTAATGTACAAATATTTTAATTTCTAATGCTGTTCTTATTATATACTTCAATAAAACGTGTTTACTTTGTGTTCTAAGTGAATATGTACATAACCTCGAATATTTACATTTAATCTGAACTAGTTTATTTGCAACTCATAACGTTAGTTCTATGTCAGCCAGTAATATCATGATTCTAATACCAAATAAAATAACTGAGTTTCGATCAGTTATTGGGACATCAATTATAGATCGCTTACTAGCTCGGCTGGTGACCTGCTATGATGGTAAACAATTACTAAAACCTAATGCCAACTGACCACGTTATTTTGGTAATAGGTTATTGAAAAGGAACGATTTCTCATCTCTAGGTCGCTTCAGCGTCACTTGCGCATGCTCCTTACACGCCAAGACCACGCCATACCGGACCGCACAGTGTTACCAGAGGCACATAGACGTGTCAAGAGGGGGGTGGGGGGTTGTGACCCTCCCACCGCATCCTTACAAATATTCAAGGTATATTTTAACTTGCGTTAAACTAAAAGTATAATCGTAGTTTGATTTATTTTGATATTTTAACTATAACAACTGATAGAGTAAACACAAGACTCGTGATTTGCATTTTTTTTTAATGACGATACCTTCTGCGACCGTAGGGTTCGACAAATATATTATACAGGCAATGTCGTTCCCACACTACCCGCCCTTGAGAAGAGAGAAACAGCGAGTAATGGCCATGAACAGAAAATAAATGTAATGGTCGTTTTAAATAGTATCTAACTTCAAGTTGGTATTTTTTTAGTGTATAATTTTACACATTATAAAATGTATTGTTTACATCAATTTCAGGAATAAAATATAAATAAATAATGACAAAATAATATTAGAAATCAAATGATAAGCTCATATTATAATGTTCCAAGTTTTAAGGAGTTTAAACCCAAAGTAAAGAATTGAACTTTTATAAATGTAAGCCTTCACTTTTCTATTTATAACTAATTTTAGTTTTGATTGCAGGAGCTATGCTCTAGAATTTTGTTTTTTAAAGTCAATGCAATAATAAATTAATACAGAGAGGAGTGTTAAGATACTATATGACGGAAAATATTCTGGAACTCTCCCGTGGTCTGAGACTCCTGACGATCAGCAGGTTAACGCGGAACAACAAATCTGAAGAAAACAAGTTTTTAGAATAAAAGGAAAAAAATCTAAGCCTAGACTTAAATATTCCACCTTAAGCCCACCGTGAGAGTATCGTGAGCGACAACGTCAAGATCCTCAAATAAAAAGAAAACGAAATAAATGTACTATATTTGACTGAATTGTAGTAACTGATTTATAACAAACAAAGAAACTGTGAATATTGTAGAGATATTATGATGGAATCTAGATTGAGATGAACATAATATATTATTGGATTCAAGAAAGTAGAACTTTACAGGAATGCACAGTACAATTTATGTTATGCAGAAGTGAAACATTTTCTCAAATCTTAAAAAATGGAGTAATCAATATTGGCTTCAATTTATTAAGGTTAAAATTTAAATTCTTTAGAATTATAATAGCTTTACTGATCTTAAAATCATTTGAGAAAACATCCTGAGTGTTTGAAGATTTTGACAAACCAGTCAAGTAAGGGGACAGCTTAAAAACACATTTTTTGACTAGTGAGAAAAACAAAACAAATTCAGTTGTAATATTCACGGTGATGCCTGTAATAGTCTAAAACTGTAACCAAATGGAATATCTAATATGGCACTAGAGTGTTTGTAAAATTGAAATCGCCAATAAGTAAAATATATTTAATTTTCCTCGATTTATATTCGTGTACTTTCATTAATTATTACGATAGTTATTTACCGATCGCCATTACGTGTTTCTGTTACACTGAGTATGAAATCTGAAAATTAGACAACTAAAGTAATTTCATATCATGCTTAGTAATAATATTTAACTTGAAGTTCATATTTTTGTGTCTATGTTTGTTCATCGCCGAGCGTCTGCAGCGCCTATGGCAATGAACGCAGTGGACGTCAACCACTCAGCGGTGGTATAAAACACAATTTCTAATTTCATGTCTCAAAATTTGTGTATACACAGTAAATATATCCTATTTATATACCAATACTTTTTATCGGGGTTGGCATGGTTTGATATTAAGGAACGTTTAAATGTAGCGTACGTTTTATTCAAGTAACAAATACAGCCCATATATTCAAGTCAAACCCTGAATATATTTTCATATATATCCCGGAAGCCCATTTTAGAATTATAAATTTTAGGCAAAAAGTGAAGGGTGTGTCTTGTAGCTCTAAAGATATAGCGATTTTCCTAGACCTCTGTTATTCTTGTTAATACAACGTCATCGACTAAACTATCCGAGTACTTTGTACCAGAACGGCGCGACGGTAAGCGTGTAAAGAATCTGTAAATCTGTACAGTAAAAGTATCTGTAACAGTAATCTGTACCGGGTAATTTCGGTTTGCGGTAACTTGTACTCTCTACAAAACGAGTAACCGGTACAAAAAGTAGTCCCTACGTAAACAGTTGTCACAATAGTGAGTGAGTTGCCTATCTCTGAGGAGTTCTGTACTGTGTTAGTTGTCATTCGTTGTCACTATGAGGCGTACCGTTCTGGGCAATATGGTGACTACGCGGTAAAACGAACAGTTACCAATTACGGTGAATTAACAAAACTTGCTCAATTTATATGTGTTAAACATTAAACGTTTTATTAGTGATTAAGCTCAATAATGTGGGCAATGCCAAATTTTATGGAACACACAGTCAAGAATAAAAGCTAAGATGGCAATTTAGCAACAAATTGTTTTCATACTATTCTTAAATTTACATATCATATTACAAATACATTAGACCTGTATCTATCTTGTACAAACAATGGGTTGTAATCGGATTACAAGTTTCTCAGTTATGAATTTTCATTTGTATTTTAAACTTAACTATTGTGTTCAATATTTTGTTAAAGATTAAATTTTGTTTCATTTAAATATATTTCATATAAACTGTAATTGTTAACTTTCATATAAACTGTACAAGATTTAACTTATCCCTGTATAAGCTTAATTGGTACCAAATTGGTGTAATGTAAACTGTATACACTCTCACCTGATATTTGCCTTCCTTTTATTAATTCAGAAGTACTATAATTAACGATTTTGGACCTACTGTTAAAAAGATGTTCGGATGCGCCACTGAACTTCATAGTATTGGACAGTTTGAAACACATAGAGACTATAATGTATATTTACATAATCTTCAGTCAGGAAAAATGTTCATTACTGGTTCATTGAAATCCAAGTGTAAAATCACTCAAATCGCTATTTTTTTTATTCTAACATTGATTCCACAATTTATATGAGGTTACCTATGTCAAAAGCAAGGAATAAGTGAATACATCAAGAATCAAGACTTGTCCAGAAATTTTATTTGTAAGAAACATACACATTTTTGGGTTCCAACAATTTACAAATAATTTATTGTTGGGTACCCATCTTTACTTTAAACATCTTCTAAATACTAATACTTAGTAATTAACGAAAATAAAAGCGAACACGTTTCTGGCGTCAGTGATTGTAGCTATTAACAAACGAAAGTACAACTAAACTACAGATAAAGCAATTAAAAAATTCATAGTTACAAAATTGTATAATATATATACTATCTTTATATGCAACATCCACATCAATCTACTAAAACATTTATTAGAAAATGTATCACACACACACACACACACACACACACACACACACACACACACACACACACACACACACACACACACACGCACGCACGCACGCACACGCACACGCTCGTATTATTAAATAAATTTGATTTACTTGAATCAGATATTTGTAGAATAATTCAAAAGAAAAAAATGAAGAGTAGTTATGGATTGGATGTCTATAAGTAACATAGTCATTAAGAATAATGTAGATATTTGTACCATTATTCTACTGCAGTCACACAAGTCTCTTGAACAGGGAATATTTCCTGATAAGTTTAAAATCGCTGTAGTTGTACCTGTGTATAAATAAGAACGGGTATGACACTGATGTGTCAGTATTTCGCCCAATATCGCTTATCAGTAACATAGCTAAGATAGTTTATATTTTAACTAAGGAAATTATTGGAAGACTTTAACTTATTTTCTAACAATCAATTTGGTGTTTGACCTGGTAATGAACACTTAGCATTAGGACAACGTACCAGCTGTATCATACCAGTGCTCATAAATGACATTATTGTTATTTATTTATTTAGTTTTAAAAAACCTTTAACCTTTTAGATATTGATATGTGAGTAAAAGATTTAAGAAATAGGGAGTTGGAGGCTCAGGCCTTGTCGACTTATTCTTTATATTATACGAAAAATTTAATGCAAGATTAATTTAGATGTCCAGTTATTTATGTCTTGGTTTGAGAGTACAATGTGATACGGCATAAGGCTACAACCTGTGGTAATGTGTTGACGGCATGCCTTACTCATTGTTCATAGTATTCGGCGTATGGATACAGTAAGCTATTTATCAATGATAAAACTATTCATTTTTCACACGTATACTCCTATTAGTCATTATTTACCATTTCAAGTAGCGTAAAGTGTGTAAGGCTTAACTTTGCAACAATTTTTAAATGTTAGCAATTCTTTAGGATTGATTAAATATTTTTGGAATAATGTAACTCAGCGAATTTTTCCCATAAGTACAAGGGAAATCTTGTATAAAATCTTGGAATTCTATAACTTTTATTTTGTAAATATAAAGCATGTTTTTGAGTTTGCTGATATAATAGATTCATTCAGAAAAATGTTATTTATTAATTATATTTAGTATAAAAAGTTGTTTGGAATCTAAGGTATTCATTTATATAGCAAAGGGCTATCAGAAATTATGAAATTGTGTTGTAATTGTTGTAATGCAAACTATCCATGAAAGTTGTACCCTCTAACTCAAGTCCGTACTACATCAAGGATTATTCATCGACTTATAAAGTACCTTGAGTGTTAAACAGGGAAGGATATTTCTTAAGTACTAGAGCTTCCTAAATATAGCTTTTAATCTTTTAGCCAGGTTGTGTATATGTAATACCCATTTAAATCTGTGATACAAAGCGATATCCAAATAATTGGTTTATGTGGCCACTTTTAGACTTTGGTAAACATCTTCATTGTGGTTAAATAATCAAACACAGTCTTAGCCCTCAGCTACTGGGGGTCGATCAGGATGACCAATCAGTTGAAGCACATGTGGAATATATATGTCATGAAACGGAGGGATAGTGTGGAGTACTGGATTGCAATTTCTCTAAATATTCGCAAACTTCAATCATGGTATGGGAAGCTTTACACTTTGTCAGAGTTTACAGTACTCGGTAATCTATTATTCCATACCTAATATGAACATTTTTTATATTTCGTATTTTTGTTATTTAAATCTAACTAGGACAGTTATGACGTGACATAAAATCTGTGTAGCTTGTATGTCCATGTACGAAAAATTAAGCATTTTAGTCATGTTTTATATAGTATTTTATTTATGTTTGGACTCTTTGTTCAGTTCTCTAATATATTCAACTAGGTTTCAAAACAGTAGTTTTGCACTGTGGCTTTAGTACATAGTTTTGAATATATGGAATTAGAGCTCAGTAACAAACATACCAACAGTTTAATTACAATTCCTCATACAGGATCAGATGACATGGCTTCGTTGTGGGAGTGATAGGCTCTCTGATTCTGGAGTAGGTGCAGGGGGAGCCCAGCGCTGTCTCTCTCCTGAAGCGAATGCACAGTAGAAGAGTGACGCCAAGATATGGACGGCGATGATTACGTTGAACGAGTACTGCCACTGGTGCAGCCACTATAATAAATTCAATTTTTTACGTGTATAAGGAGGATGATTTTGTGTGAAGAAAGTTTTGACATGAAATTGATGAAAAGACATTTAAAGGATGAAGAAGTATTGGAAGGCTGCTTATTTAGGTTATTTGGGCAAAAGTTAACAGTTTTTCTGTATATAAATACATGCAAGCCAGCAAGAAGCCAGCAATAGGGTCCTTAGTCCCCCAAATGTTTAATATTTTTCAATTACCTATTAGCTAACTAAATATTGAAATAACCCAGTATTACTGAAATGTACTGCTGAAAGAACTTTCTCAACGTTAAAACGGGTTAAGAACTTTTTAAGAAAGAAAATGAGGAATGAGCTGTTGATTGAACTTGCCTTACTTTCTGTCTACTTTAAACAAATACAAGTCGTCTTTATCTTCCAAAAATAATGTTTCTTGTCTACGTTCCTGCAAATATGAGAATAATTTCCATTATTATTATTACTTCTTGGCCAAGTTTTTCTTAACTTCTTGTGAGAAATGTTTCCTATTATTCAAACCATTAGATATTGATTAACGTTTGGTTATTAACTCATATAATCTAGAAGCGGGCATATCAGATCACACAGCCCAATTGACTACAGCCTGGTTAATATACATGGCATTCCCTCTATGAGTTCTATTCAACGACAGTTCAAGAAAAAAAAAACATTAATACATTAAAGGCACTACGTGAAAATGAAGATTGGAACGATTTATATGAATCCAAAAATGTTTATGATGTATATAATACCTTCCTAACAACACTGAAAAAGGCCATGGATGCTGTTTGCTCCTTGGTGAGGACACAATCAAAGCCAAGGTAAAAGAAAATAACGGCAAAATCAGTCAAAGCCAAAAAGGACTATGATCTACATAAGCGTCGGAAGATTACATTAAAAATCTAATTATAAATGTAATTCTTTGTGGCAGATAATAAAAACTCATTTAGGAGCTACCTTTAAGAACTCAGCCAATTGATCGAAGTCGAACATACAGAAAGAGGACTAGCTTATAAAGGACCAACTCAAGATCCAAACCATTTGCCATAACCAGAGGTGTACCTCAAGGATTTGTCCGTGGCCCTGTGATGTTTATTTCATTCAAAAACGACGTGCCGCAATACCTGGACAGACTCAGTCACACGCTTATGTATGCAGATGACAACACCCTTCTATCTTCAAGGAATTCTGCTGATCAACTGGCAGTTAGCTCATATATATTTTGATTTAATGTGAATATTGAGTTTGGGATCGTTCTCTTAGTGCAGTTTCTGAAATCAGACAAGAAATCTAGTCTACGACAGTTTCAGATTTCAGACGCTGCCCTAAGAGAAAGGTAAACTGGAGTTAAACTAAAAAATAATATATCTATTTTATCAAATTCTATTGCGTGGTTATTTTTGTACCCTATGTTCCACTACGGCCAAGATTTCCCATACCCTGACGTTTCGTTTTCCTAATTTGACAAACTGGTGTAGATGTAGAACCTTTAGTTTTCTCCGTTTAGAAAATGTAACTAACATATAAAAGTGTACGTGATAGCCATAAAGAAATATTTAGGTTATAGAATTCTAAATATGGTAAAACCATTACACTTTTGTTTTATTTTTGCTTCTGTACTTGTTACATATTAATTTTATTGCCTTGGTCTATTAAATTTTTATAAACCACTTTATATGTTTGACATTAATATACGCTTGAAACAAAATAATTATAACATATGATATAGAGAGGATAACTAACCCCATTTTTCCTGAAGTAGCTAATAAAACTGGGACTCAGAAAGCCTAGAATGCTTGCAAATGTATTGGAAAATCCCATTAGAGCACTGGCATGCTGAGGCGCTATGTCCAGGTGGTTTACACTGAAACACAAGCACAACTATTAGTTTTGAGAACAACAATCCACAAGTTAAAAATATAATATCTTCCTGCTCTGCTTACAACTAAAAATAAATAATAAGTGTTTGGACACTACATTCCACTATCATGGCCACATCTTACGGTAAACTTTTACAAGCGAATTTAGTCTCCTACACTGGCTGAGATGGTACTCGAAGAGATAGAGCATAAATATCAATCTTGATCATAGTACGCTGTAACACAGATGGAATCTGTTATCTATCTGTATCTGAAGAGATAAAACAGCTTCATTAGTTAGGTCAACCAAACTTTCGCATAGGAACTAAGAACATAGCACAGAGATGACTCCTACACTGCCTTAGGCATAACTTAGGTGGGAACAGTTCTGATTTTAAATGGGAACAGTCACTATAGAAAACAAAAAAACAGCTTTGTTCTCTATTAGGATTCAGGAAAAATACCCCTCTAGTGAATGGGAAATGTTTGAGAACTGAACAACAACTGAATTAGATTGACAATTATGCAGATTTTATAACAATGTGTTCTCCATTTTCTACTACCTGAAATACACTATGTTCTTAGACTTAAATCAGTGCTGATCCAGATGTCAGATTCCACTGACACGGATCTAACAATATAAAAATACCTATGTTACCCGACGATGATGATATTCTATCTGGTTGTAGCTCCTTGCGATAGCTTGTTTGAACAACGACGTAGATACCCTGACTAGATACAGATAGACAGCAGATTCCAGATGTCACAGTGTATCCAGATGAAAATTGAGATCTTTTTTCTCTTTTCGAGTACCACCTCACTCAGGGTACTCAATTATAAACACATTTCTGAATAAGTAGGTCTAAAGACAAACAACATATCTAGATCTCCTCATAAAGTAGTTTCTTTAAAGGACAGGTAAGAGTTACGGTAATAAAATGCCTTCTAACGATACAACCTAGTTACCCGCTGTAAGAAAAAAAATCACTTCTGATCAGGCTGTACACTGTGTGTCGTGTATTCAGCCACACTTAGCCTAGGCAATAAGGAGTCACATACAAATGTGTTTATTTTGAGCTTCTTGAAGCTGCACATATGTAAATATACTGGAATATTAAATACTCTGAAAAAACTTACTATATTTTGTCATTAGTATTTTAAGAACAGTCTAGATTACTGGTCACAATTCTCTGTGTGATTGTTTTTATTAACCTAGATTGTAGTTAGGTGGTAGTTTAGGTATCCACCTGAGGGAAGGATCAGATTGTGCAGATTTTGAAATGTAGTGTTAACTATTTTTTTCGTATCACTGGGCAATATAAAATGTACCAAAGATTACAGCTAACTTTTCTTTTACTTTTTCGTGTACAATATATTTTTTCTATTATTTATTTTTTATTTGGAACTCTTGGAATCCAGAACTTTGAAAGACTATCTCACTGTGTAAACCACAAGAAATAACTCTTGTACTGTTTACTTGCTTACGCTATCATTGACTGATAACAGGGGATGTGCTAAAGATGTTGATACAGCTAGTCAGTAATTAGTTACCTGAAGGCAGCCCAGGAGAACGCTGTCAGCCCTAACGCCAGTACCAGACACAATGACGTACCGTTGAAAGAGTTTAAATGTGCTGCAAGAAAAATCAATATCGCCTGACTTATGAAGGTACTACAGATGAAAGTTTTCCGCACCTATAACAAGAAGAAACCTATTATGTAGTCTTAATAGTAGAAATGAAAGATGGAGTTCCCAATGCCAATTTAACAATTTAAAAACACATACAATGTGGTGTACTATGTGTAATAGTATTAAACTTCCATAAACCATCAAAATTAAACATTGACCAAAATTTAAAGTTTATAAGTTATAAAGTTATGGTTGCTTGGCCAACCTTTTACTTATTAAAATAAACATAATTTGGTTGAGATGAGTTACAATATAGGTCGATGAACTAAGTCAAATAAGGCATCCGAGGTTGTAATGACCTGGCCTGCCGTGCCGCCATATTATTGTGCTTTGTCTTCACTTGCAAATTTGTATCCAAAAATATTAACATGATATGTAGAATGTATTTAACATGTACTCTGTTATATTTTCTGTGGAGATATTTTCATACTGCGTACTTTATAGAGACTGCTTCCAAACACTTTGGATAAAAGTTAAGTCTGCGTTTGTGGACTTAATCTGTTAAAAAAATTATTGTTGTCACATTATATATAGTTCATTGTTTAATATAATTTAAATTGGACAGTGCGGAGAAATAAAATAATACAAACTTACAAAACAATCAAAGATAAAATTGTTTGTTTAGTCATCTTATCTCAAGAAAATAATTTGAAAAATGTACAAATTTTCCATCTGAAAGGCATCATAAACATGTGAAATATTGATATTTAAAATCTTCGATCAAAAACGAAGAACATAGCAATGCACTGGCCCACATACGGCTTTTTCTAGATGACCAAATGTTCATTAAACCTTGCTCCTCAACAAGTTGGTTAAATCAGGGCTGAATCGAGAGCTCGATGGAGCTGTCTCGGACATGGGACATTTGCCTGGACTTTTGAGCGCTGTATGACAATTGATCAGGCAGCTTATCTTTCAGTCAGTGGCTAATATTTTGTATCATCATTTTGAGGTACTGCTTTGAAAGTAAAATGTTCTCTTGTAATGTAAACTTTTAAGGAAGAATAGAATTCTTCTCTCAGAAGATTTCAACATTAATATTGTTGAATCGTACCGACTCTTTTCCATTCCTTTACTTAGCATTGGTCTCACCCCTACAATACATGAAATTATGATAAAATTTTAATATCAAATTTCTTTAAAAAGAACATTTTTTCTCAATCCATCAGCAGATACAAAATTTTCTAAATTCAATGACATACTCATGAACTGATTTGATATATTATTTCATATTGTAATCAAAGTACTGGTTGGTCCTGTGATGCCACGGTGGCTCACTGGGCAGGTGATGTAGAGGATTGCTATATTTTGCAGCGTTGCAGTCCTCCTGAGTTCAAGGCGTACTAGACTTCTGAAGTGCCGTCATAGTAATCTTATAACTGAAAGTAAATCCAGACGCATAGAATCTATTTTTAATATCAGTAAGCCTGTTAAGACAACTTGGGAGGTCATTATTACCTGCAAACCTTAAAAAATTTTCAAAACGGGTGTAAACCAAAAAATGAGAAATATACATATATTACTGATCCTGTCCTAATTGACTCATATATTAATAATACTTTCACCAATTAGGCCGGTAGATAGATACATTCACTATCCTCATGTACTAAGGGTTCTCAAGATCGATCCTCAGTCATTATATATATAAAACAGATCCCATGATATTTTCAGATTTCCGAGTTCTCTTTTAAAGGAGTTTGTCTCTGAACTCTCTCTTATCTGACTCATATATTTTTAATGCTTCTGATTGAAGGTGCACAGGCTATCTGATCTGTAGGTAACTAAAACCATACCTTTACCAAAAGTTCGTCAAAGTTAGATCCAAATTCCTGCAGACCAATAGCAATAATTCTACTATTTGCAGAGGTATTTTAAAAGATCATGCATTGAAGAGTATATAATGTTCTGGAAATTGATAATATGTTAACCCAAAGTCAATATGACTTTAAACCTGGGTCAAACACCAAACTTGCCATAGCTAACTCTATAAAAAGAATTAAAACTCTAGTATCTAAAACACCACAACTTACTTCCTGGAGTGAATTCAATGTGTTGAAATCCGCAGTAATTCCTAGCAGTATTTTTCTGATTTTTGTATTATGAAGGCCGGGGCACCTCAGGGATCTATCCTTGGACGTCTACTTTCCTCATATACATTATTGATCTTCCAAAACATATTGAAAGTCATTTCAACAGAACCACCAAACCTGCTGTCACTCTTTTTGCGGATTACACTCTATGAAACAAAATGTGTTTTAATAATATTTCTAATGATTGCACACAGTTTGTTTGTAAATGTATTTATTCTGCTTTTTTCATGGTTACGCATAATTTTAGGTGTCACAAGGTATTAGTTGTCATTTCACAATTTTGGTTTTGGGTACGGGGGCATGGGAGAGAACACCCCAATTTTGAAATTTCTTTTGTATTTTTTGTAATTTTTATACTTGGGCTATAAGACTTTTACGTAGGTTCGTATAAGTTTTCACATGAACACACTGTAGCCTATATACTCCGAATTAACTGATAAGTTTTGGGCCGCGGGGACACCTGTTGTGCATATCTGTAATATCAGACAACATCAGTACAGCATATTAGCAGTTATTTACACAGCTATTATATGGAACAGTGAAACTATATACTTGTCATAACTTGTTAAATATCTTGTTATCAAAAGACTAGTTTGATTATGGTTTTACAAAATCGTAAAGGATAAAATCTTTTCGGAATTTTGTATATTTAAAACTGTAAACAGTGGTGAGGTGTTTACAGTTGATCGCAAGGTCAATGACATCGTTACCGGTTGATTTGTTATTGTTTGTATTTCAGCAGGGTGTGGTCGTCGCGCTCTGCTCATCTCGGCTATTTCCGTCACCGCTCGGAGTCCAGATAGCCTACGCGATTCTGACCTTGTAGCAAGTTTGGAAGAAGGCGGTGTTGCCAGATCGCCCTTAAGCGCCACTGTTAGATTATTTTCAGTCTGACTGACTAATGATATATCATCTAAGAGATGGTGTAACACCAGAACGATTTATTTAACACCACCATAATTGTACATTTGTTAGTTTTGGTTACACAATATTACATGTTTACATTAGGTGTAATTAGATTTAATTTTAATTTTAATGATCCACCAAAAAAGGCTGTACTCGGGTTTCATTTGTGGCTTCATATAGTGTGTTTCAAAAAATTTTCTAACAAAAATTAGCTAATACTAAATGCAAATACATTCGATTTTAGTGAATTTGGAGGGATAGAGAATGTTTAATACCATTTTTGAGTAAAATGTTCTTGAATTCAAAACTAGTAAATGGAGGTCCGTTATTGCTCATATTATGATCAACCAAGCCGAATCTATCAATTATTACAGCGTTTACTATTATCTCGACAATCTTACTGTATACTACTCAATATGTATGGCCACTATATAGAAAATTTACAAGATTTAAAAAGCGTTTAAGAATAAACATTATTTTAAATGAACTGGAAAGTCTAAAACAATTTTTTGTTTTTTTATACATAATAAATGAGATATAACCATTCCTTTCCAAAATTTTAACAGCCACCGTCTGGAAGCCTTATTAGGGCATCCAGAACTGTGACAATTTTATTCAGAATTACCTGTACCTAATATAATGTTTTTAAAACTTGTCATTTTATTTTTAATTTTAAAATATTTGAGTTAATTTTTTTCACAGCTTATATTTAAAAACCGTCTTAACCAATAAACTTTCTAATTATACTACCATAAATATAATAATATAATTATACCAACAAATTAACGAACTTAACTAAAAGAAACTATGTGCAAATTACTACCAAGATTAGGTGAAACCTATTACAAACCTTTAGGTTTGCTATCGATTCACAATTATTTCCTCAATGTCCTTATACACTACTTAAAACTTTGTACAGTTGCAATATAAAAATCTCATAAAAAACTTACTTCATTATAAACAAACTAAAAATTCTAGATCAGCTTTTGTTTTGCTATATTATGTCGAACTAAGATGAAATATAAAGATATATACACAGAGTGTAACTGAAATACACCGACAAACTTCAGGAGGTTGTCCCTGAGGTCAAAACAACCATTATGTTCCTATAAATGTATGTCAATACGATGTTTTCTTTTTGTCCGTCTGTTGGTGTTTATACATTAATTTTTTTTCTAAACAACCATTAAAGGTAGAAAGTTAAAATTTTCAACATATGCTAATCTAGTAAAGATCGTCAATTTAAAACATTGAAAATTAATAGTCAACAAAATTCAATACGGCTGCTTGTTAAAATTTTTGATAATACATTTCTTAAAAACTACTTCATAGCAAATGATATATCATATCATAACTACTGCATAAAAATGTACTAGAGTCTAAAAGTGTTATACATTTTATTCGAAAATAAACGGTACCACATTTTCTGTAGTTGCTCAAGAGATTAAAAAAGTTGTGGCAATTTTTCTTAACAATGTAACATTATCATATTTGCAAGTTTGTCCATGTTTCAAAAAATTTAAGTATTCTACAAGTGTTAAAAATATTTAACAAAAATATCTCACCATCAAAAAGAGTTTTAAGCTGTCTTTACTAAGAAATACGGAACCATTTAACAGTACAGCAGTTATTTCAAAACCTTAGAGATCACATTACCAGGGCCGTCCGAAGGGGGGGGGGTCGCTGCGGCCAAGGGGGCGCCGCGCCGCGGCTAGGAGGTGCCTTACTCATAGTCAATATTAAATTTGTAAAACAAAATTTCAACGATATTCTACTATATACATACAAACCCCCAATCCGGTGCCTTAATATTTGTTAAAAAGAACTTGGTTTGAACCATATACTTAAAAATACTGTTTATTTTTATTAAGTTAAGTTTGGCAACACCGCGCGGCAAAAACAACTTAGACCATTTGGCAAAACCGCACTCGCAACTCCAACTGTCACTTCATTGCGTCTACACCGTATAGGTTAGGTTGCTAACTAGTCTCGTGTGTTTAGAGTTTGTAGAGACTTAGAGCTGTGAAATTAAGCGAATGTGTACGTGAGAGGTGAGCTTCGTATTGTATTAGTACCTACATATACAAAAGCTACAGACATGTGGTAGTTAAATATGTGTTGGTTGTCATATGTAAATGTTGTTTCGACCAAGGTACTATGTGCACTCTAGCTTGCATGTCGTAGCGTAGGCATAAAAACTACACAACATGTAGACCAACAGATTTAAACATTATTTTTTAATTTCATTTTAAGTAAACAAGCATAATTTTTTGAAGAAGTTTCATTTTATTTCAGATTATTTTATTAAAATGTCTACAAAACTATCAGGTGCTCAGAGACGAAAATTAAAAAAAAGACAGTGAATTAGCTCACAGTGCTCTTTTAAGTAAAGTACCCAAGTTGACAAAATTCTTCACAATAGCTGACGGCACTACCCAACAACCTACTTCATCTTTACTCGCTATTTCAAATACCCAGGACTTCGACCATGAATGTGAACAAGACCTAATTTTAACTGAGGTAGAGGAGACTGCTGAAATACTGAAGGAGGAAACCAGTGACGAGCTTAAGAAGGGAACTGTTGAAATGTTAAACTACCAAAATAAAAATTTTTCAAATGACCCGTCAACTTGGCCTGAAAATTTAACTGTCAGAGAGAGAGATGAAATCATAACAAGGGGTGCTCCGTCATTTAAAAAAAGTAATGATGACTATCCACTAAAAAGTGAAAAGCGTCATTTTTCAAATTATTTTCAATATCGCCACGCAGAAAATGGCGAGAAAGTGAAAAGGCGGTGGTTAGTTTATTCTTGCTCTTCTGATGCAGTGTTCTGCTTTCCATGTCGTTTATTTGACAATAAACCACACTCAAGTTTTGGCAAAAAGCAAGGATTCAATAATTGGAAAAAATTTCATGAGCGAGCTTCATCTCACGAAACGTCATCTGAGCATTTTAAGTTTACCCAGAAATGGATTGAAGCTGAACGTAGAATCAACCAAAATGCAGCAATTGATACTGAGCTCATGGGCCAAATACAAAAAGAAGCCGAGAGATGGCAAAACATACTAAGAAGAATTATTGCCATTATTATTTACTTAGCAGAACACAACTTGGCTTTTCGTGGAAACTCAACAAAACTTTTCACAAAAAATAACGGAAACTTCCTTGGCCTTATCCAGTTACTAGGAGAGTTTGATCCGGTTATGATGGAACATTTAAGATGCATTGAAGAGAGTGAATATCGAGTTCAAATGTTAAGTGTCAATATTCAAAATGAGTTGATAAACTGTCTGGCAAAGGAGGTGAAAAACAATATAATCGAGAAAATAAAGCTGTCACGGTACTTCTCAATTATGTTGGACTGTACGCCAGACGTAAGTCATAAGGAACAAACATCTCTCACCATTCGCTATGTTCACGAAGAAGAGGAGATCGATGGTGAAATTGTTATTGAAGAAAGTTTTATAGGCTACACGATTACTGAGGAGTCAACAGGGGAAGCATTGACTCAATTGTTAACAGAAGAGGTAGGTAGGTTATGTGGTTTGGACATGAGTGACTGCCGCGGGCAAGGGTACGACAATGGCGCAAACATGGTAAGAGCTAAAAAAGGGGTCCAATCACGAATATCCTCAGAATATCCTTTAGCTGTATTTACACCCTGCGGATGCCACAGCCTCAACTTGGTTGTTGCAGATGGAGCCAGATCATCCGTCAAGTCTACTCTACTTTTTGGAATCCTTCAAAGGATTTACACTATTTTCGCATCATCTCCAAAACGTTGGTGCGTTTTCAGTGACCATGTTAAAGGTTTAACTTTGAAAAAGGTTTGTGAAACAAGATAGGAGGCTCGAATAAGTTCTGTATCTGCCGTTCGATACCAGTACAAAGACGTCCTTGACGCTCTTGTAGAACTGAGTGAAACTGTCAATGACCCTACAATCTCATCTGAAGCTAAGTCCCTCCAAATTCGCATGGAAGACTTTTCATTTCTGGTTTGCCTTATTGTTTGGCACGATGTTTTGTTTGAGGTAAACTTGATAAGTAAAACCTTACAAGGTAAAAGCACTGATATTGCTTTAACATCAAATCTGCTGCAAAAAACTTTACAGTTCATAGATGATTTTCGTAAAGACGGTTTAAATGACTCAGTTTCAAAATCCAAAGTTTCAAACGGTTGTAGTCAAATTGACGTGGAACCGTTGTTTAAAGAAAAACGCCAAAAAACAAAAAATAAGCTTTTTGATTATGAAAGTAAAAGTGACTACAAAGCAACCCCAGAAGAAGAATTTAAAAGAAACGTTTTCTACCCACTATTGGATATTATGCAGGCTTCTCTAAAAGAAAGGTTGATTCGGATTTCAAACCACAACTTGAAATGGGGGTTCTTATACGACCTTAAACAACTCCCTCACGCAGAAGATTTGAAGGAATGTTTTCAAAATTTACAGAAACACCTATCGTTTGGGCAAACCTCTGACATAAGCGGAAAAGAACTTTATCAGGAACTCCTTCATGTCAAAACTATTGTGAATGAAGTAAGCCTAGCTAAGGCAACCCCATTACAAGTTTTAAAAGTGATTAAGAAGACAGACAGAAAGGACCTATACACAAACTTATGGATTGCACTTCCTTCCGAATCCTTCTAACTATTCCCATATCTGCTGCCAGTTGTGAAAGAAGCTTTAGTAAGCTTAAATTAATAAAAATCTACTAGCGTTCTTCAATGTCTCAGGAGAGACCTTGCCATCAATGTCTATTGAAAATGAAGAATGTAAAAGGCTGAAGTTAGAAGACGTTATCAAGAAGTTTGCTAGTGCAAAGGCCAGGAAGATTTCTTTTTAAAAATAAAACTATCTCTGTCAAAGGTAAATAATAGTTATGACATTAGATTGAAATAGTTATGCATTGCGTTTATATCTGTTACTACTATTAATAGCCCTAAAGTTCCACAAAAGTATTGTATGCCAAAGAGCCAAAGTAATAATTTCTTTATATCTATGTATATAGGTCTATTCAATATTCTATTATCTATGCTAAAACATGTTTAAATGTACATATATAATATATTTGGTATTTTGATACACACAGAAAACTGGACTATTTATTTACATATAACAATTACCAAAAATTCCTTATCACTTGGTATGGCTGTACTGACTAAATGTAATTGTTATGTGGGGGCCCCAGGGCATGATTTGCCCCGGGCGCATTAATACTGGGGACGGCCCTGCACATTACAACAAATGTTTGATATGCCTTTTATTTGATGCGCCGCGCGCATGCATTAACACGTCTGGTCATTTATTGCCGAGTTAATTCGAGTATTCCTTCAGCTAGTGCATTCTTTACAATGTTACAAGCTGCAGTGAGACGCTGTAAAAGATCATCCCTAGTGTTAACTGATCTTTCATAAACTAGAGCTACCAAATTACACCAAAGGAAGAATACAGGAACCCCTTTGCCTATCTATCTTTCCCCATAAGTTTGGTCCAAAAAGTGTCTGACATCCAATCTATGAAAATTAAATGAAAACGAAGAAAGAGATAAAATTTGTAATATATGTTGCGGTTTTTCCAAATTATGTCAGCACAGATCTAGAAAACTAACTTTTTCCTTACTTGAGTATATTATTTTACACAACATTTTATAATTTTATAATTATTTTATTTTACAACCTTTTTAATTGTCAGACTGATTTGAAAAATAAAATATAATTAATAACACCTTCCATTACTGCTATTTCAGGACTCAAGAATACTTGGACCGAGTTTAAACCCTCGACTGCTTCAACTTTGACGATGGTCTAATAATACTGTTTCAGAGTAAAACTTATAATAAAATAAGAGCAACACAAAGTTTCCAGTTTACATGTGTGGTAGTGAGCAATTCTGCGTTCCTCAACCAGTCGGCCAATACTCCAGCGACCGGCATCAAGACAGTTATCATTAGATACGGCAGCAATGACAAGAGCCCCGTGCTATCTAACTGGTAGTTGTGTGTATCTGGAACCAAAGGCGTTGTCAACTTTACAACTAATAAATTTATTATTTAAAAACATTACTCTATTGAAAAAATGCATGATCATTAAACTGTTACTACTAATCATAACTTTGATAAAAATATGGCTATCTCTAAGGATCAAAGATTGATGTAAAGTTTGTGATCTGATATAAAATAACAAGTAATACCATATTTTTTTCTTTAACTCCTATAATTAATTTGTATAGGTATTCTTAATTGTACTTATAAGTACGCAACTAGACAAGTCCTGACAACAAGCATGCTGATTTGAACTTATTTCGGATTTTTGTTTTGGCATCGCAGTAAATATGCGTCTAATCATTTTAAAACTGTTTTTATGTTGTTCTGAATATGACCTTCTTGTTGTTGGATTACGTATTACAAATCATACTGCCCAATATGGCCATATGATCTGACCCTAAAACACGTTGGCTCCTACAAATTTATTTACAGTTTTGCAATAATATAATCGATTTTTTCATCAAAAGAATTTGTATTTATTCAAACATTCAAGAATGTTATTACTGCATTGGAGTAGTATGTATTTACTCTTACATCTACTAATGTTTGAAGATTTTAGAAATTAATTTTTCACAGTTAACATCAAATTCCAAATGTCCTCCTGAACATAGAGTTTTGTATTTTAACACGTTTATGACGACGGCTTGTTTCCGGACTGTTTCATATACCGTCTCATTTTCAATAATAATAGCGAACAACCGTAATCATTTTATACATGAAACGTCTAAGTATGAAGGTTTCGCAATTCTCCTGAAAATATTATTTCAATAAAAAACGCAATGAGAAACTGCATAGCAACGTGTACCCCATCGAGCGTACGACAGTTGTGAAAGATCACGGTACCTACTAGTCGTGAACGTGTTAGCATTACTGCTTGAATATTAATTACTTCAGTCTTCTATTAAATTGTGTTTATATTTTTAATTTACAGGTTAAGTCTGAGAAATTTCCATGTGACTCTAGCTTTATCTGTTTAAATAAATTCGTTTTTATTTCCTTTAATGTACATGAGTAGTACAACCTGGTTGAAGGTTGTGATTTTTTTTTTATTTTCTACTAAATCGTCCTACTTTAATAGTAATTATAGTGAGTTAAATTACTAACTACAGCTAGTTGATAAAGTTGATACCTCTCAAGAACCACGGTATCCCAACAACCAGTGAATAGAAGCAATAGTTCGTGCAGGCGTGAGCCACAACTATGGCCCATACAGGCATCGACTTGACGAACTCGTCCCAAGGATAGACAATCTGTATAACAGTCAAATGTTGCTCTATTTCTTGGAAAAATTTGTAAAAGTGTCCATAAATATTGTACTAAAGAAGTAGTTGTTAGATATATACATTTTTTTTACATTTATATTGCTTTCTGACAGAAAGGTTTAGACCCAAGACCCCGCAATTCAATGCTTCGGAATTAAAAGTTGTTTCAGAATTATGAATTTTAGAATAAACATCTCTCATTTAAAAACTGCTATTTTAAAAGTGCTCATGTACTTCTGTAGGAAGGTAATTTGTTAAAATACAACTATTAACAGACACAGTAGTGAGTTAGACATAGTAAAGATACCAAACATCATGAGTAGCCATCTGAAGACTATGTTGTTATAGTATGTGTTGGCAATACTTGGCTTCAGGTTTGAGACGATAAATGCAATGTCAGGACGTACCTAAATTTCTGTGTTTTTGCAGGTTCTAAAAACAACACTTTCTGTTTCTTATGACACTGCATTCTAGTAACAATTTTATGATGTAATACATCAACTGCTGTCAAAATTTAGCTTTGTTGTTGCCTCTTTTATTGAGGTTGCTAATATTTGTTGTGTGTTACGTGCTTTGTATAAGGTCACACAGGAGAAATGTACGTTCACAATATTCAACAATATTATAATTTTAAACCAAAGTAAAGGTATAGACTGCGTTCACTGCCACATAGACTGGGTTTTCTACCACATTTTAGGCAGAAAATACTCTAATGAGGAATACCTTACAAAGATATAGCAAGCATCTGTGTTGCAACAGGAATGATATGCCATAACAGTTTCTAATATTTTATACTTTTTAATGCTGGCGACACATTTGAGAATAATACAAAAATAAAATTGAAAATTACATTTTTAATTACATTCAGTTCATTAGATTGTAAATTGTAACAATTTGAGTGCTGGTTAACAAATTTAAAAAAGAAGCATGTGAGAAACAATACCACATGTAGCGCAACAGGCATTGCTGAGATTGCATGCAAGTTCAAAGTATATAGCAAATTTTCTCACATGTTCTGTAAAAGGATAGAGAGGGAAAGAGAACCATACAGAAAAGAAATGTGTGGTTTTTCCCTACAAGCTATGTAGAAATAAAGTGACATGCAAAATTTAAATGATTTAGATGATTGAGCTGTTTTTAAAATATCATACGAATAATATTGAGCTACACGTGATACGTTGTTACTTCTTAAAATGCCATATGATTATACTCTGTTTACTATTCATTATTCGAGTTTCTCTTGATCATCCTCGTTACCCATAACACCAGTGTTAAAATGTTTATACTAATGCTCAGGCAAATCCCATGGATTGATTTCGATGTAGAAGCTTCGTGCAAAATTTCCAGTACATATGTCAGTTTGTTCTTAAGATATTATGCAAACAGACACATAGACAGAAATAAAATTTGTTCAGCTCTTCAAGTGATAGGCTTCACTAATAAGAAACAATACCATTACCTACATGTTTAGGAACAGAGTCATTAGGTCCACAATCAAGATTGTCTCTAAGGTACTTTAGTTCCTCTGTGGAGATGTGAGGGTCGTCTTCCGGTTTGTCCTTCACCACAGTCAACCAAACAGCACACCATATTAACCCGAGGATACCTACAACATTAAACATTATCATGAATACGTATGAGTAGTAATTTAAATATAATTCTAGTGTTTTACAATCTTAATGTAACGTAATCTGTAAACTAAGAATTATGGTAAATATAATCCGGTGCAAATGTGGTATGTTTGTGAAACATTCTTTGAATACAGTACAATTTATCTTCACTCAGAGAAGTAAATTTTTGGATATTTAAAGAATTCCTAAATAACTTCTTTTTAGACAACAAACATTTTATTCATCGATTTAGACAAAACATAAACAAACTCGAAATGTAAACATCCTCTATTCGTTGTACTACTATTCGTTCTTATGTATTCGACTTACTTTTTTAAACTTGCAAACCCTAGAAAAATGTCAAATTTTCTCACAGTTACAACATTTTTGTTTTTTTGCCAAAAATTTGCCATATTCATGTTGCAGTCCACATCTGTTACACACATTATTCTTGTTTACTCGTTTTTTTTAACATAAACGTTTTATAAAATTTTGATACATCCATCACTTCACTTGCCACTCCCTTGTCTATTTCATGATGTGCTCATTCCATTTTATCTGCCAATTCTAACAAGTCATCAGATTTCAATGGCGTACCATCTTCTTTTATACCCTTAGGCCAGCGCTGTTGTATTTCAATTTCCAATTTAATTTCAATTTCCAATCCAGGAAAGTTTACTCCCCCTGCAAATCTGTCTCTGATTCGTTCATCAAAATTACTCCCATTTTTGCAATTTTGTGCGAGTTCTTTTAATCGTACCACAGTATCTGAAAAGCTTTCCCCATTTTGTCTAAAAGCTTTTTAAAATTCTAATCTTCCTGCAAAAATAGTTTTTTAGGTTTTTATACTGACCTAAACCCGCCAATAAACTCATCCCAGGAGGCCTGATGTTACTTTCAATGGAAGTAAAATATTTGAGACTCTTCTCAACTGTCCAGGTCCTACATAAGCTGGTAAGAGGTCCTTTCTAGCTTCTTCTGCTGTGTGAGAATCCTTCCCTATACCTTTTATCTTTTTTTTTGAAATGAGTCTCAAGTCTCACTTTTATCTCTGTATTCATCATGCTTTCAACTCATCGTCGCCACTAAAGAATTACTAAAATAACTTCTTTGTTGACAACTAACATTTTATTTGTTGATTTAGACAAAACATAAATTGAAAATTTAAATATTCTCAAATATCAAGAAGCTGATAATAAAACATTTGCTTTGACATTAATAGCAATCCTGCAATATTTTTTACCAGCTATAAAGTTAATAGTTTTGCTATTAAAAAGCTTACACTATTTTGTAGTTGTATATAATGAGGATACTCACTTTTTTGGCGTCACTTATTAACCTTCAGGCTCAATTCCAGGACCTCTGTTGTATCCATTATATATAAAAAATGTAATAACAAACTATGTTTTGACTTCAATTTCTTTTTAACCGCAACTATTATTCTCTGACAATATCTGACCAATTGCTCCTTACAGCAACCAAAACTGTAGTCTTCCTGGTTCTCTGAAACAAATTCATATAGCTGCGCGAGAGGACTTTCTTAGTCAGCATCCTCTTAATTCGTTTAGTTTCAGGTTTATTTATAGATGGATTCCAACCTTACCTGTAGGAACTTAATGGACTTAAAAAAAGGAAAGGAAGTCAGTTGTTGAACTCACCTGTGATGTAGAAGATAAACGACCAGTCTAAGGTATAGGCGATGAAGCGACAAACTGGGGGGTTGACTAGGAAACTAAAAAAGCCGCCCGAGAAGGCGATGGTAACCAGGCGAGCCCGCTCCTGGGGAGGCGCCCATCGAGACCAGACGGCGATAATACTCGGGTAAGTGACACCCTGTCACAGTCATGAAGATTAATTCACAGGCGATTATAGAAACTCTTTTGAGAATAATTACAACTAATTGAATGTGCTACTCTGAAATAAAGTAACACACACACTTTTTTAGTTTATTGTCTTATAAGCTTGTGAGGGGCTGACGGGAATGAGTGAACCAGAGCCTAAGCAGGACAATTTCACTTGGTGATTGCTGAAGTTACCGCACTTCCAGAATAGTTCTACAAGATTTACAAGTTTTTCTAATTGGAGTGTTCGAAAGACAAAATAAGGTGATCAAACATAGTATCGTAGAACCTGACAGAACGTAACATCTTCACGGCACTTCTTTGCAATGTGACTGCCCTCTGGCCTTAAAATCAATAAATATCTTCCTTAAAATAAGCGGAACCTATATATTAACTTTCGAATCTCACGGAAGTTTCTATCAAGAGTTATGGCACAGAGGGAGAGACGTAGAATTATACAATTTTAAGAAGGAATTGTCAGGTATCAATAAACAAATTTTGTAAAAAATCTATACAGCGTGAGTAAGACCACGATGTTCTTTAGTGACTGAGCTGAGAAACCTACCTTATTTGGTTTAACAAAACCCCTTATTACAAATTTGCTTTTATATTTAAATTTTGGCTTTTTCTTGGAAGGTTGGAAGGAAATGGCACCATAAATTATAATTTTCAAGACATTATGTTGCATTAACGCGTTTTGAACTCCTGTATTTTCCGTAGTTCCCTGTATGAATAAAATCACTAGCAGCATCCAAAGCACAATAAAAGAGAATGGTTGATAAATTTAAAACCTAAGCAGCCGCCCCACAAAGAACAGCGTTTACACATGCCTGCAACTTGGAAATATTAGGATTTTCTTTCAGAATGGTCAATATATGGACTGAAAGCACATTTTCACTAGAACATCTGATGTGTCTTACTGAGAGTGAGACGTATTACAGGCAATTGAGCACATTAACCAAACGGAGTGTTGCTGTTTTGGCCAGCTAGGAGTGCTGGTTCTATGAAATTTGATATTCTTGAAAGGTTCACGAAAGGATACATCTACATAGTTGTTTTTTTTTTTCATTGATTCATAGGCTTCCAAAACATTGTAGTGCCGTGTCACTAAACAAAATACGGAAGTTAGGTCGGTTGAGTGGGCCCAGCAGCGGGGCAGTTCGCCTTTTTCTTGAATTCAACATGACATTGCAAAAAGCATAAAGGTTTAATATAAATATTTCACTGTTAGGTTTGCTTTAAAACAATATTTTATCTATCTTTTTGTTTTTAACATAAAAGATAGTAAGGTGCGTTTCATTACTAGGGCCTGGAATAGCATGCTCACAGTACAGTGGCGGGTCGGGCCGAGCAAAGTATGTTTAGAATTCTGTGTCAGAACTGTACCGCTTAATGTGCACCCACAATCACAAGTAAAAACAGTCAGTAATAAATATGTACTGATTTATAAATAATTACAAGTATAATGAGTATATATCTAAATCAGTGTTTACATGCGGACGTATAGTATCATACATTATTTTCAAAATCTCAAAATAACAACACTAATAACCAATTTCGTAAGGGCTCACAAATTCGTAAAACTCTCAATTTTCTGTATCTCGTTCTTCAAGAGACACAGAATATATTATGTTTAGGATTTTTTTTACTGTTATTACTTTTGAAATAACGATGAGTTAAAGGGGAGAAAGCTTAAATTTAAAACAGAAACCCGTGTTTTTCAACATATTTTTGGTTACCATAATTCACGAAACACACAAAATATTTTTCTTTTACTCGAATATAAGAGTGAATACTACCCAATCAGTAACAAATTATATCCGAAGTAATAAATATATATATATATATATATATATATATATATATATATATATATATATATATGCGTATATTTTAATATGGTAGAGGTTTGAAGTTAGATGTTGAACGTGTGAGAGAGAGGACCCGGCTACGTCAGGGATCTTCTTTAGAAAAACAAACTTGTTTGTTGTCATACTAGTCACCACGAGGCAACACCGCCCTGAGCGCAGTCTGGCGATTTGTGCATTAATAAGGACAGTTAATGGTAAATTTTTTAAAACCCAATTTACTATATTACAACTATTCTAAATTCTAAATTTATAAATTTAATTACAGTACACTTCTCTCTATCATGTACACAATTGGTCTTAATCGGATCAGAAGCTATCGAATTATGGATTTTCAAGGTTTCAGTTTAGTTCAAAAGTTCCAAAACCGGTATCTTTTCGTTATCATTCACAACTGGAAGCTATTTCTAAAGATCAGTTTTATATGTAGAAACGCAGAAATAAACGCGCTAAATATTTACATAAATCTCGTTATTGAAGCCTGTCAGGTAGTGGTCAACTTTCAAAGATGAATATCTATACTTTTCGGTCTTAAATTAGACATCTAGATTTAGCTTTGGTCTTCATTTGTGATTTAAACGTAACACTGTTTTGTACAATATGCTATAATTATTTTTTAGGTAAATATACTTTATATAAACTGTATTTGTTTCGGAATATTTTAATTATTCCTGTATAAGATTAACGATAGAGTGGTTATACTGTAGACACACTGAACTGATCTTTAATCTTCTTTTATTAGTTCACAAGTACTATGAAATAACCATTCTGAAACCTAGTATTTCAAAATATTCTCAGGTGATGCCAAACCTCTCTTATGATATCAGGGCTTCCCATACTACTGACTCCCCGGGTGTTCCGGACACACTCCAAAGAACAATTCTGGGTGCGCCACTGAGCAAATGTGTGATTATTCACATCATCGGATACCTTCCAACCTCGTAATAGCAGTGAGGTTTATAAACATTGAGTTATACCAAATTATTAAATTGTTTAGGAAAATGTTAGGGATTACACCACAGACATTATCAATAAACTGATAACAATTTCCAATACATAAACTAATCTATCCTGACATACCTCAAAGAGACCCTGAATGACTCTGATGGTTATCAGTGATTTGGCTGTGCCTCCATGGACCACAAAAGGCAAAACAAAGGAAAACAGTGCTGTGAAGGCCACCCCCACACCGAACACTCGACTGCCACCCAGACAGGCACCTAGCCACCCTCCTAGAATCTGAGTGGCGACATACCCGTAGAAGGAGGCGCTACTGATATGTGCTATTTCCAGCACGTCAAAGTTGAGGTTTCTTTTCTGAAATCATAAGCACACAAAAGGTACAGACGTTAGTACAGAATTCTATCAACGCATGGGTCAATATTGTTATGGAATATTTAATAAAAATATCACACATTAAATGGTTACTTTATTGTATAGTTACTTCTACAAAATATTAAAAATGTTTGGAAAATTTACTAATTTAAGTAAAATTCAAATATTTCAATGATTATATGTGATAGAATAATACGGAAACACACGGTATTCTAATAACTTTACATTCTTAAATCCTCCACTGCATCAAGTATCAGACATAAAATTAATTTTGGATCGTTGCCGCATACGTTTTAAAATCTAATTACAATACCAATAATAAACTTTTCTGTTAGCTGTAAACCATTTTATTGCAATAAGAAATTATTTTAATGCTCCTAAAGAGCCCTTTAGGATGAAACCTGAGTTTCGTTGTACAAATAAAATCTACAATAATTATTATTGTTTACTTATAATAAACGCTTTTCGAGGCTTATTTCTAATATGAACCAGTTACTATTCATTCTTCAATCTAAAGATTAGCCAACTAACAAATCTGCAATATCAATCCGGACAAAAGAGGACCTGTGCCTATCTTACCATTTATTTTTCAATGTGAAAATTATGCAATCAAAAATACCGCAATGTAAAACTAGACAAAGAAGACCAGCGCATTTCTTACAATTTATTCCTCAATATGAAGATTACCAAACAACAATACCGCAATGTAAAACTAGACAAAGAGGACCAGCGCCTTTCTTACAATTTATTCCTCAATATGAAGATTAGCCAAACAACAATACCGCAATGTAAATCTACACAAAGAGTACCAGCGCCGTTCTTACAATTTATTCCTTAATATGAAGATTAGCCAACTAACAATACCGCAATGTAAATCCGGGCATAAGATGACCAGATATCTTACCATTTATTTATGAATCCAAATCCATCTTAACGGTGATTTTCAGTAACTGTGATGCCACTTATATCTCGATCCAAAGCTGTATGTGAAAATTGTATTTTAATCTAAGTCTCATACAGCGACGATTCCCCTTCCACTTTTACTCTGTTTTTTATTGTTCTTTAAACACCAATATTGATATAACCAATTTTTATAAAGGAATATTTAATAAACTCGGACAATCCATTCTCTATTTTTTACACTTTTCACCAAATAACTATACATGTCAAAATAGCAATCTAACTTGCAGTCGTATTTTGTTTAAAAAGACCATGAAACATAATTTGAAAAGCGTATCATTTAAAGATTTTCCTGTGGCTTGTATTTTTAAATATCTTTACCTTCCTCCTCCTCTTCTCTTAGAAAATAATAATGTCATACACATTTATTTTCGTACTTCAACATAGGACACTACTAAATAGTATCTCCATCACTGGTTGATGGCTCACCTCCACAACTTTTCCGTTGTCCAGGGTGACATTGTAGGGAGTTCTAATCTGTTCAATAGCGTTGACGAAGGTCCACCTGAGATTTTCCACGATGAAGATCCCAAGGAACGCGAGGACTGTCACTAGGTGACGTCTTCTGAAACCCGTAGGCCTGCAACACAATATAAGGACAAATCGTAAAAGTGAATAACATTACTGCAGAATTTTTAGTTTCAACTGGACGATACTGCTCGTTCAGATAATGAAGTTATAAGAATATAACTTCAATATAAAATATAACTTTAATCACAAGCTTAGATGACTTTGGCAGTTGTATTTTGTTTAAAAAGACCATGAAACATAATTTGAAAAGGTTATCAAGATTTTCCTGTGGCTTGTATTTTTTAATATCTCTACCCTCCTCCTCCTCTTCTCTAAGAAAAGAATAATGTCACACACATTTAGTTTCGTACTTCAACATAGCACATCTTCCAAAATACAGAGTTTTCATTAAAGAATGGTGAGGCTTCAGTAATTCGTAGGAAGATAGGAAAACTTCTAGATGTTATTTTGGTATCTCTGGAAGCCTCCGACCCAATATTTTGTTTATAGGCTATTCTAACCTCAAAATTAGTCCCTGTATTGTTGTTCCATGATATTGGTTAGTTACTATGTTTTCGGATAAAGATAAAGCAAGGTGTTTATTACTGTTGGCTGAATTTAAATCCGTAATTTTAGTTCAACGTGCGTTCCGGCTTGAAATTGGAAGAGATCCACCACACAAAAATAACATAAAAGGTTGGTTTAAACAATTCGAATAAACTGGAACAGATAAGAAACAGAAATCTACTGGCATACAAGGTATACCAGACGAAACGGTTGAACTAATTAAACAATCGGCAATTAGAAGTCCTGGGCAGTTCATCCCTCGTCGAAGCGTTTAGGTATTCTAAAAACAACAGTCCACAAAGTTTCACATAAAAAACTCAAATTACACGCTTATTAACTCCAGATACTGCAGGTATTAACACCCAATGATTGTGTGAACCGTTACAAATTCGATGTTGAAATGTTGGCCAGAATAAGAGGAAACGAATCATTTTTAGATTATACAGGGTGGTTAATTATTGTACACATTTTAAGATTGAATAAATAAATAACCAATCAACTTAAAAACATGGACATTGTTTTATTAAATAGAAAATTTAAAACGGTTTTATTACCAATGAAGGACAAAAAGATTACTGTTACTCATACTTTTACAAGGAAACTAAACTAATTCCACGTGTTCTCCGAGGTTTGCACGCAAAGTCTGTAGTCTAAATTCAACCTCACACCATGTGTTTCTGAGCATATGCTTCCAATAACCTCTCGAACTCTATTCTTGAGTTCCTCAATATCTTGAACTTTTTTGGCGAAGACTCTGTCCTTGACATAGCCCCACAAAAAAAGTCTAATGGTGTAATGTCTGGGGAACGTGGAGGCCAAGGAATTGGACCACCCCGTCCAATCCAACGACCAGGAAACGTGTCATTTAGGTAGTCACGTACTATCTTACCCCAGTATGGAGGGGCACCATCTTGCTGCCAGTAAACATTTGGTTGTCTATGCTCAATTTGCGGTATTGCAAAAAGTTCAAGCATGTCGAGGTATACCTCTTTAGTGACTGTCGGTTCTGCGAAGAAAAAGGGTCCTATCACTTCATCTATAGCCAATGCACACCAAACGTTTATTTTAGGGCTGTCTCTTTCTTGTTCTCGAACATTATGAGGATTTTCAGTACCCCAAATCCTTCAATTGTGTCTATTCACCTTACCACAAACATGAAAGGTTGCTTCATAAGAAAAAATTACTTTTTTCAAGAAATTGCTTCCTCAAATGTTTATTGTTTGTTCTTCGAGGTCAAGTAATCTAACAGCAAAATCGTAGCGTCGAGGTTTATCGTTAGGTTTTAGTTCATGTAATAACTGAATTTTGTATGGATGGAGCTTAAGGTGTTTGTGCAAAATTTTTAAGACTGTTGATCGAGGTAATCCTAATTCCAAACTTGCACGCCAAATAGACTTACCAGGGCTCCTCGTAAACAATTCTCTTACTTGATCAACAATAGCTTCAGAAACTGGAGGTTTACCAGCACCTTTTCTACGTTGGACACTTCCCGTCTGTTCAAACTGCCTACACCAGCGTTTTATAGAATTGTTACTCGGAGGATTGCGGCCATACTCTAAACGAAACCTTCTTTGAACAGTTATTACAGATCTGCTTTCATGATACCAAAGAACACACCTTGCTTTTTCTTGCACACTAGCCATTTTGATACTGAGGTTAGTTTAGTGTTTGTTTAGTCAACTGTAATTAACAGCTGGTGTGGAAAGATCCATTGTTGACCAGCCGACTATCTCACAACACAAGTCATTAAGAAGAATCATACCTTACAGCCACAGTTTAAGTGACATTTTTACTTTCTTTTTATAACTTCTTTTTATAATTATTGTAATGTGTACAATTATTAATTTTTGTCAGTATATAAAACTGTTTTAAATTTACAATTTAATAAAACGATTCCCATGTTTTTAAGTTGATTGGTTATTTATTTATTCAATCTTAAAATGTGTACAATAATTTATAACCACCCTGTATATATTTTACAGAGAAGGCTACTTTTCATATGAATGGATGTGATAACAGACACAATTCACGAATAAGAAACAACATGATTCGCTTAAAGTTAATGTTTGTTGTGGTGTGATGCAACATTGCGTAATGGGGCCTTTCTTTTTTGCTGAAAAAATGAATGGAGTTGTGTATCTTGAAATGTTAACCAGTTATTGTTTCCCTCAGCTAGATGAACTCGAAAATATTCATCAACTTCATTTCTAACAAGATGGTGCTTCCCCACACTTCAGTGTATTGGTCACGGACGCTTTTAACGAAACATTTGGAGATCGATGGATAGGCCGGCAAGGACCTATGCAGTGGTCTCCAAGGAGTCCAGACCTGACACCTTGTGATTTTTCTTGTGGGGGTAAATCAAAAGCGTTGTTTATTCACAAATATTCGCGACCTGAACCACTTAAAACACAGGATTAATGAAGCAATAACAACCATAACCGAAGAAATGTTAATGAATCTTTGGGGAGAATTTGAGTATCGATTAGAAATTCGTCGAGGAACTAAGGGCGCACATGTTGCAATTGACCAATTATGTAAAAACATTTTTGAGACGACAAATTAGATGAATAAACAACATTAACTTTAAGTAATTTGGATTTTGTTATGTACCATGTTCGAAACCGCACTATTCTTTTATAATAGGTCTGTATAGTAAGCAGTATCAATCCTCATACGATCGTGAGTCGAAGATCAACCCTAGAAAATATGGGGACATACCTCCTCTGCTCTTAATCGGCTCACGAACCTCGGATTAATGTTTGATAAGGATTCGCAGTCTTGATTTGGAGGGTGGCAAAAATTTATTATTTTATATCCATAATTAAATATTGACAAAGTGTTAAAATAATGATAATATTTTATGTTATATTACTCAAGAATCATGCCATTACAAGGTTGTCTGAAAGAGGGCGGCGCGCGCATCAAAACGTAAATAGATTTGTGTATGCTGTTCTAGATGTTCTAGCGCCGCATACCACTCAAATATTTTCGGATCACGAAGTATAGACACCCGAGTTTGCACAGAACTACGCACTAACTAGTGAATGACTTTAATAAAGGCATTTTTCATTCATTTATTCAATGTACATTACCAGGAAGTTACGTTAAAATTCAACTAGTTTATTTCTGTTAAGACATACAAAGCAGATAATGTAAAAGGAATGAATTTCACTTTTTATTTCGATAGCAGAGAAAAACGTTAACGGTTTTTGGCGCTTTTCAACTAAAATACAATTTTAAAAACTCCTAACTCGGAACCTTGTAATTCGATTACGACAAAACATTTTTTAAAGAAGGTTAAAAGTGTAGTGTTTGTGTGTATGTAATTTTAAGATTTTAAAGCATACGAATACAAGTTGTTATCAAATTAATTTCTGAACTCGTATTCTTGCCCGGGTGGTTCAAAAATTTGGCGTTGGTCAAGTTATGGACCTCTTAAGGTTACTACCAGAGCCGTACTCAGCTTTGGCGAGGCCCGCCACTGTCCGTCATGTACCGCCACTCAACCCGCACAATTATGGCTCGGGGGCCCGGGCCCCGGTAAAATTATTCGAAAACCCAGTCAAACCGGGCCTGGTTACAGTATTTTCGTTGGTCCATATTTATTAAATTGAATTTACTTGAATGTTTTAACACTTACACGTTCTGTGTTTATTCCGTTGAAAGTCTATTTTTTTTCATCGATAAACACTTAATCATTATTCAATTCTCACATAAAGACGAGATATGATTATATTCATATCTACAGAAAATGCTACCTAACCTCTATTCAAGGACAATTGGCAGCTAATAGATTTTTGCTAATGGACTGAAAATTTTATTTGATTCGTTGAAATAGTTGAATATTTAGCAGATAGCGTAGCTACACATTGTGTTTGGTTCCGATGTACAATTATTTGTTCGAACAAGTTAATACTATGTGTTTTTATCATTATGTCGTGACACACACACACAAGATGATATTGGTATACAAGTATGATATTGGTATTTATTATATTGACAGTAGTCAAGATAATAAATAGCCCTCATATGACACCTGAGTGTTAAGAAGGTAGTAAAGCATCTTCAGATAAATGTGAGGTTCTAGATTTTAATGTCCAGAGCGAGATCTAAGATGTAAAAATAAAAAGGCAAAGAAAACATGCACCAAATAAAAGTACATAAAGGTAAACCTAAGTTTACAAGGTAACTCCGGAAAAATTATCTAGTCTGGTATAAAATCTCAACACAGACATTGCGTCGTATACATGCAATAGTGTAAGTGTCCTGTAATCTTGCATTTTTTTTTATCCCCTGTGCAAAGCCAACTCATCAAACTACAGGAATATCCAGAAAATATTTGCACCTCTCAATTGATTTGGAGGGTATTTTCAGTTAGAAAGTATAATCGCGCCAGTAAGGGACAGAAGCCAGAAATGAGTGCTGCGAGACAAAGGAACTCACTGGACCTGTTGGTCTACGTCTCTTGCTACAATATAATATAGCATCTCGAATATAGGGCAGGTCTCAACTCGAGAACATGGATGCTCGGGACATACACAAGCAATAGCCACGAGGCCCAACGCTTATCTGGCCCCGCACGACCTCATGGAAACTGGGAGATAAAGTCTTGCCAACAATCATCAAACATATAATGTGAGTTGTATATGCTGCACACATGGAGCTTCTGTTAGATTTAATTAGTAACTATATTCACCCTTAACTTCATTTCATTTCAGAAATATTCTATGTTGACGAGATCTACAGAAAAATAATCAACTCTATGTAGGGTGTTAACACCGGAACATGCACGAGTGCTGCTGGCGAGGGAATTCCGTGGAACTTGTTGGTCTACGACTGTAAGGGTAACACTCTATCATGGTGACACCTCGACTCTATGGCGGGTCTCTACACCGGAACATGCACGAGTGCTGTTTTAGAGTGAATTCCGTGGAACCTGTTGGTCTACGACTATAAGGGTAACAGTCTATCATGGTGATAACTCGACTCGATGGCGGGTCTCTACACCGGAACATGCACGCGTGCTGCTGGCGAGGGAATTCCGTGGAACCTGTTGGTCTACGACTGTAAGGGTAACTGTCTATCATGGAGACAACTCGACTCTATGGCGGGTCTCTACACCGGAACATGCACGAGTGCTGCTGGCGAGTGAATTCCGTGGAACCTGTTGGTCTACGACTGTAAGAGTAACAGTCTATCATGGTGACACCTCGACTCTATGGCGGGTCTCTACACCGGAACATGCACGAGTGCTGCTGGCGAGTGAATTCCGTGGAACCTGTTGGTCTACGACTGTAAGGGTAACAGTCTATCATGATGATACCTCGACTCGATGGCGGGTCTTTACACCGGAACGTGCACGCGTGCTGCTGGCGAGGGATTCCGTGAAAATTGTTGGTCTACGACTGTAAGGGTAACAGTCTATCATGGAGACACCTCTACTCAATGCCAGGTTCCAACTCGGGACATACACGAGTGCTGCGGGCGAGGTTACTCTCTGGAACTCGCTGGTCTGCGGCTGCGAGTGTAACTGTCCATCTTGGCGATACCCCGACTGTGGCGGGTCTCAACTTGGGACATGTTAAAACGTAACTCAACGCTTAAGTGTCCATATGAACGACCTCAAACAACAAACGTAGAATGCGTGGTGTATATGCTGCACAACGCTTCTGTTGGATTTAATTGGTAATAATTCGCCGTCAACTTCTATTTCATTTCGGATCAAATTATATGTTGACGAGATCTACAGATAAAGAATATAATTATCACTAGTTATAAAATCTATTGATAAACGTTGTAATAAAAAAGGAACAATGTCTTTTTTAGGGTTAAGTGTGAAAGTAACAGTAGTTCTGATAAGAATAATTAATTGGATGATTCGGATAAGAACCTTTACTTATTGCCGAAAGTCACGGCCTTGACCTTGAACCTATTTTCAAACAACTTAAGCCAACACGTAATGTTAATAGTCTCTGCTATCCTGTTAAATCAATGGCTTACATTTTCTTAATAATAGCAATTATGTAAAAAAACTGGCTTCATTTAAATATGGCTGGTAACATCGTATAACATACTATTAAAATATTATTAATAGTATGAAATTGACTCATGAGCAGTGTGCCACAAACTATTACTTCAACTAGCCAGATATTTCAATAGACAACTATTTCAAGTAAAGAATTAAAAAGCCACTTTAATTGTAATACGTTTTAATGCCAAGAGCACTAATAAAAATCCGACATGAAAGATTTTTTCTTGAAAGAAAATATGCAGGTTTTGACAGAAGAACAACTATTTAAGGTGCAGTCGCTGTTTTATATAAGACTTCTATGAGGGTTCTCAGATATAAAAAATTAATTAATTTTCACTTGAAATACACATAGGGGGTCTCATACACGGGTGTCTGGATCCGGACCGCAAAACTATTTTGTGAACTGCTGAAGTACGTTCTTTGATATTTCCCGCGTTTTTTCTTTCCTACCATTGACGGATGCCAACACCACATGCGCTAAAAACGATTGCCTGGCTACGCTACGAGCTAAAAGTATCTGTTATTTCATACAAAGGAATCGAAAAAATGAAGGTGGAAGTCGAAAGTATACGGTTTTTGCCTGAATGTACCGATTTATCTTGTTTTACACTGTCCAAATTTCCCGTTTAAAAACATAAAAGCAATGAACTGGATCATATTATAATTATTAAACATTATTTTCAAGAAAAATTTGTGAAATATTTCCATAAATTATAAGTCTAGTGGTAGAAGAATTGGGACGAAGTGTAATCTGCTATTTCAATAGAAAACAAATTTAACAGCTTGTTATCTAGTTACAAACACTGTTACGACACTGCTTTTCCTGATGTTAGGAACAAATTTAATATAAGAAGAAAACAAAAATTAAACTGAATAAAACCGGGTATTTTAAAGGCAAGTTCTTTTTTGAACGCCAGATTTAACCTCCGGGACATGTAGCGGAAAATATTGAAATAAGGAATCTTTCTAAGCTAAAGTTAAATACCATGTTGTGAGGGGAAAGATAAATCTTACGACGAATTAATTTTGGATTATTAAAAAGTATCTGGGGAGCTTTAAATGTCACTTTGCCGACTAAAACAAAAATTCGATATGTAAAATCTCTGAACTCATTATTAATGGGTTTGCAATTAGAGATGGAAAGCAAATTGCAGCTCACTTTAGTAGTTTTTGTAGGAAATATATAAAACTGTATTTTAATATTAAAAAGTTTACAGCATTATTGCGACAAATTATAATCAACTCAATTTGAAAGTAATCATGTGTCTCACGTGGACATCTTTTTTGAGTATCTTGTAAATAAAAACTTTTTATGTAAAATATGTTTAAAAAATATTGTACTGATTAAAAATAGTGGATCAAAGGATATTGAAAATAAAGATTAAAAACTCCTTTATTAGTTAAGCTTTTACACATTGTATTTTAAATATGCCGCACTTCTTAAATAAAATGTGTCTACTAAAATGTTAGTTGCCCGTAAATAATGTAGAAAAGGTTAAAATAGTCGTTAATTGAAAAATAACTTTTAAATAATGTTCTATGATATTTAATTTTAATCGTTTTTGGCAAATGAGTATTTTCCCATTCACCCCATGTTTTTAAGTGCATAATTAATTAATATATTTTTCACTCCGTCAGAAGTTTTAAAAATGTGATTACCTAATTTGTACGAATTTTGACATTTATTCAAAAAAACATATCCCCTATCTAATTAGTCAATAGGTAAGAGTTGCACTGATTGAGGGAAATCTATTACCAAAGGCAGTGGCCGCTGGTAAATTTATGTAGGACATTTGACGGGTAAAACTTAGCGGTTTGGGTACATGGATTTGATTATGACTATAAATACTACAATAATTTGTATAAACCTTAGTAATCAAGGCAGGTAAATAATAAAATATATATTTTTTAATCATTATGCCGAATTAAGATGGTTTTTTAATAATTTGTTACGCAAATAAACAAGCATTGTATTTCCAATAAATAGGCCTTTAAAATGACATGTCACAAGATAGGAGCTGCAATTTGAAAATTTAAAGTAATCCCCCTCTACCCCACTTTGAAAAAGGGGAGGGAATATTTGTTATTCAAAAAGTCCAAACAAGTATTTTAATAGGTATGGTGGAAAAGATTTACATCGATAACTCAATGTATCGATAACACCATTACGGTTCACCAAATCTTTGAAAAATAACTTATGGTGCCTCAAGCCCTATACTCATTGTAGTATATTGTTATAATAATAATAATAAATCACTATGGTAATTTATTCCATCAAAACTTTACAAGGTATAATTCACAATAACTTTTTTCGGAATTCACTGGCCAAGTAGTGTGGGCAGTGATATAATTTAATAATAATATTAAGACACTTAATCTAGAATCCAGCAACTTAAGTAGTTATTTAAAATTGAGCCTCCAATTGGAGTGTTTTCTTTTTATTTTATTTATTTTTTAATACTACTGACGTGAACTAGAGCTGATAGGTTTGCATGAATATCCAAATATTGTTGAATAACGCCGGCCAACAATGATTTTATTTTCATTGGTTGCCCATTCTGTTGCCCAAACAGAGGTTTGTCCAAACTGTGCCGGACTCAGTCATGCATTAGTCGGCATCATTCTGGATACTTAGTGACAAAATTCATCAGAAACAAATACTAAACTATCCATTTACAATTTACTATCCTATCCACATTGTGTTTTCCTATGTTTTGTTGAAACTGCCACAAGCTGCTGTGTTGTGGAAATATAGTTGTGATTGTGTGGTAATTAATACAAGTGATACAAATATTGTGTTGTTTGTAACTAACCTCTATCTGGGTAAGCTAATCCAATTCTAACTTTTCCTTCCTTCTTGTTACTGAGTGCACTAACTCATTTTACTGTAGATCATATACAATATATATGTCGGTATTAATTATATTAATAACTCAACACAGAATAACAGCAATTAAACTAATAGTAACACATCAATAACAATAAAGTCTTAACAATAACAATAACATTTAACAATAACCGTACCAATTCAACAATACATCATTTAACACATGTAACAAATAAATAATTAAATAACAAATATATAAATATAATAATATGTAAATGTTCAAATTCATGTTCATGTTAAACTAACCGAACTACATTTTATCTGAGGACATCATTTAAAAACTTAACATCATCCTGCAATAAAACCAGTTGAACAATTTACAACAATTTGTTTTAAATGAATTACAAGTCCTAAAAGAAATTGGTATTTGATTAAAATATTTAGGAGCAAGGTATTGGAAGGAATGCCTAAACATTTCTTTGTTCACTTTAGGAATTCTTATTGTACCCCGTTGTACATTACGGGTAGGGTAAAATAAATTTTAGTTCCCATCAACCAGAGGTTCTACATATAATTTTATATTGATAATATAAGTATCAGATTTATAAAAACTATTCATGAACTTGTTTTTTTTTAGATAAATTTTTAATTATGTTCTGTTTTGTATCATTTAATCATTCAAATATACGCCTGAAATATTACAATATTATAGTGACCAGTTTCTGTAAATGTTTCAACAAAAAAAAATATATATATATACATTTATGAAAAATATTACATCGTTCTTGTGGTATTTGGGAGTTGTCTCGTATAAGAATTTGAAGTAACACAAAATTTGCGTAGCGTGATATGAAAATTAGGATTTCATATTTTGATAGCGGAGGCTTAGGCGGAAACAATAGGCTTATTTTGAAATATTCCCATATAGAATTTATACCATACCAGTTTATTTACAAGTTATTGTATTATTGTAATTTACAATCAGCAAGAGCACGAGCTCAATTGGTTCAGCTTGTACGGTAAGGATTATACAATATGTTCATACTTATAAAGTTTAATTATGTCCACTCCCTAAACAACCTTGTCCAGATTTAATATTTAAATATTTCTCGTTATAAATACGTTTTTATATTTCATAAACATACTCCTTATTTATAACGTAAATCAAACGTGTTTTTATGTCTGTCTAATAAAAAATTATTTTTAGGTATCTTTCAAGTTTGGATACTATACTGTAGAATGCAATTTCAGGTAAACTATAAAGATATACTTTCCCCCGTAGTAACTGATAACATATAAAACGTCACAAAAAAGAAAAACTTTTGGTTTTGCTTCATTACTTATATCTTCCATTCTTTAGAAACTACAGACGCCATTCTTACAGTTATTGGGATGAGATTTTACAGCCTACGTCCGACGTTGACCTACTTCGGCTCACTGTAGCGCGGCCGTAAAAACGGCCTGGCGGACTCATTGCCAATCTGAAGAAACGAAATTCCCTTATTTTGCCGTATCAGTGGGGAATTAATACAGTTCCGAGGTAATATAGTATCAAGATTGTCTGATTTGATCTCAACCTCCTAAAGCGGATATTTAGTACACGGATAGTTTTTTCTAAGAAGTAAATATACGCTATGATTGATATATTCTGTGTACAAAAGTATCCTTAACCGGTAAGACAAACTGTCTAATTATTAAGATGGATTAAATAATAGTAAATACACACAAGTGCTGTTAAAGTTTATATCATTACAATACGTTATAATCCTAATATTATTTTAATATTCCATTTCCATAAAAATCTATTTCCAGCATGCTTATATCTCATTAATATCAAATTCCTAGAATAGACGCGTTAACATATACTCTCTCTTCTATACTATGAGAATTAAATTGCACTTATAGAGTTAATTGAAAGAACGTACTAACCTGCGGCGTGGAAGGTTATCCATGGCGCGCGAACAGACACCAACTGCGCACTGGTGGGCCGCTTACGGCTGGGCGGTGAGTAACGTATTAGTGTCAGTAACAGCGTTATCCACTGGTAACCTATTAACCCGATAACGTGCTATCAGGAACACCCTGTTATTTCAGTAACAGCTGGGCTGTATTTTTCAGTCGAAACGCGCTGAAAACAATCAAATTAAAACGTTCTAACTAGATTTGGAGTTCTTACAGCACGTTTTTGTATTATCTTAACCAGTAACAAACAACAACCGAGGAGATTACGTGCAAGCAATGACACTAGGAACGGACCAGTTCTGACCACACCCTCTTAGTATTAGGTTACAGAGAAACCAATAACGAGGAGGAGGGAGCAGATCATTAAATACACCGAGTTATCTATCGAATAAAAACCACATTGTAGGACGTTTTCTAAAGTGTTTGTTATCAGTTTATCATAAAAATATCTTATTCCTATTACAGTTCATATTATGTAATTAATAAAAGGAATTTACTTTGTGTTCTAGACCAATGGATGAAAAGATTTGTGTAGGTACTAAGTCGCTAAACCAAAAGTCCTTTGTACATATAAGTAATTTATTTTGTAATATAGCAAACATTGCATATAATAATATATATTGTGCAATAATATATAAAACTGGTTGTTTATTTAAATTAATATTTCCAAATTTGAATTAATAATATAAATTAAGCTAGGATCTTTTTAATAATTCTGCACATATCTTGTATAATAAGTTTTAAACATGTTTACGGAACCACAAATTTGAATAAAATAAATAAGCATTTATAAAGGATTTTTCATAAAATTTTCTTAAACTTCCGTTATCGCAAATTAATGTAAAACTATTTTGTTATTTAATACGGTTTATATTATATACTTCAATAAAACGAGTTTACTTTGTGTTCTAAGTGGATATGTGTATAACCTCAAATATTTACATTTAATCTGATCTACTTTATTTTTGCAACTTATAACGTTACGGTACTTCTATTTCAGCCAGTAACAGCATGATTCTAATACCGAACAAAATAACTGTGTTTAAGGCTTGCGATAAGTTATCGAGACATCAATTATAGGTCGACTGGTAACCTGCTATCATGGTAAAAAATTAATAAAACTTAATACCAACTGACCATGTTATTTTAGTAATAGGTTATTGAAGAGTAACGGTTTCTCATCTCTAAGTCGCTTCACCGTCACTTCCGCATGCTCCTTACACGCCAAGGCCACGATATACCGGGCCGCACATTGTTACCAGAGGCACAAACGTACCCAGGAGGGGGATCCAGTAGTCCCTACGTAAACAGTTGTCACAATAGTGAGTGTGTTGCCGAGCTCTGAGGAGTTCTGCACTGTGTTAGTTGTCCCTCGTTGTCACTACGAGGCATACCGTTCTGGACAATATGGTGAATACGCGTTAAAACGAACAGTTACCAATCACGGTGAATTAACAAAACTTGCTCAATTTATATGTGGTAAACATTAGAAGTTGTAATTAGTGATTTACAAAATATAGTGATTAAGCCCCATAATGTAGCCAATACCGAATTTTGTGGAACGCACAGTCAAGAATAAAAGCTAAGATGGCAATTTAGCAACAAATTTGTTCCATACTATTCTTAAATTTACATATCATATTACAATTACATTAGACCTGTATCTATCTTGTACAAACAATGGGTTGTAATCGGATTGCAAGTTTCTGAGTTATGAATTTTTTAAGTTGGTGTTTGGGTAAAAATTGTCAAGAACCGATATTTTTCGTTCTTATCGATATAAAAACTGAAAGTTATTGTTAGTAAATAGTTTTATACGTAGAAATTAAGAAATAAACTAGCTAAATTTAAACTCGCTTCTGTTATTGTAGTTCTATGAGTGGTGGGTCATCTTTCAAAGTCGGATAACTATAATTTTGTAATCAAGTTTTAGGTTTGGTCTTCATTTGTATTTTAAACCAAACTATTTTTTTCAATATTTTGTTAATGTTAAGATTAAATTTTGTTTTATTAAAATATATTTCATATAAACTGTACAAGATTTAACTTATCCCTGTATAAGCTTAATTGGTACCAAATTGGTGTAATGTAAACTGTATATACTCCCACCTGATCTTTGCCTTCCTTTTATTAGTTCAGTAGTACTATAATTAACGATTTTGGATCTACTTGTAAAAAGATGTTCACATGCGCCACTGAACTTCATAGTATTGGACAGTTTGAAACACATAGAGACTGTAAAGTATATTGACATATTCTTCAGTCAGGAAAAATGTTCATTAACTGATTCATTGAAATCCAAGTTTAAAATCACTCAAATCGCTAATTTTTTTTATTCTAAAATTGATTCCACATTTATATGAGGTTGCCTTTGTCAAAAGCAAGGAATAAGTGAATACATCAAGAATCAAGAAGTGTCCAGAATTTTATTTGCAAGAAACATACACATTTTGGGTTCCAACAATTTACAAATAATTTATTGTTGGGTACCCATCTTTACTGTAAACATCTTCTAAATACAAATACTTACTAATTAACAACAACAAAATCGAACGCACTTCTGGCGTCAGTGTTTATAGCTATTTATAAACGAAAGTACAACTAGACTACATGTAAAGGAATTTTAAAAAAATGCATAATTACAAAATTGTATATTATATTATATATACTACCTTTATATGCAACATCCATCCACATCAATCTAATAAAACATTTATTAGAATATTTATAACACACACACACACACACACACACACACACACACACACACACACACACACACGCAAACGCGTGCACACGCGCGTATTATTAAATAAATATGATTTACTTGAAACAGATATTTGTAGGATAATTCAAAGGAAAAAAATGAAGAGTAGTTATGGATTGGATGTCTATAAGTAACGTAGTAATAATAATAATAATATAGATATTTGTACCATTATTGTACTTCAGTCACACAAGTCTCTTGAACAGGGAATATTTCCTGATGAGTTTAAAATCGCTATAGTTGTACCTATGAATAAATAAGAACGGGTATGACACTGATGTGTCAGTATTTCGCCCAATATCGCTAATCAGTAACATAGCTAAGATAGTTTATATTTTAACTAAGGAAATTATTGGAAGAATTTAACTTATTTTTTAACAATTAATTTGGTGTTTGATCTGGTAATGGAACAGACTTAGCATTAGGACAACGTACCAGCTGTATCATACACAGTGCTCATAAATGACATTATTGTTATTTATTTATTTAGTTTTAAAAAACCTTTAACCTTTTAGATATTGATATGTGAGTAAAAAATTTAAGAAATAGGTAGTTGGAGGCTCAGGCATTGTCGACTTATTCTTTATATTATACGAAAAATTTAATGCAAGATTAATTTAGATGTCAAGTTATTTATGTCTTGGTTCGAGAGTACAATGTGATACGGCATCAGGCTACAACCTGTGTTAATGTGTTGACGACATGCCTTACTCATTGTTCATAGTATTCGGCGTATGGATACAGTAAGCTATTTATCAATGATAAAACTATTCATTTTTCACACGTATACTCCTATTAGTCATTATTTACCATTTCAAGCAGCGTAAAGTGTGTAAGGCTTAACCTTGTAACAATTTTTAAATGTCAGCAATTCTTTAGGATTGATTAAATTGTTTTGGAACTCAGCGAATTTTTTCCCATAACTACTCGTATTACAAGGGAAATCTTGTATAAAATGTTGGAATTCTATAATTTTTATTTATATATATATATATATATATATAGCATGTTTTTGAGTTTTCTGATTACATAGATTCAGAAAAATGGTATTTATTAATTATATTTAGTATAAAAAGCTGTTTGGAATCTAAGGTATTTATTTATATAGCAAAAGGCTATCGGAAATTTTTAAATTGTGTTGTAATTGAGGAAAAATGCCATTTGAGATAGAGATCTTTGCAAACTATCCATGAAAGTTGTACCCTCTAACTCAAGTCCGTACTACATCAAGGATTATTCATCGACTTATAAATTACCTTGAGTGTTGAACAGGGAAGGGTATTTCTTTTAAGTACTAGAGCTTCCTAAATATAGCTTTTAATCTTTTAGCCACATTGTTTGTATGTAATACCCATTTAAATCTGTGATACAAAGTGATATCCAAATAATTGGTTTATGTGGCCACTTTAGACTTTGGTAAACATCTTCATTGTGGTTAAATAATCAAACACAGTCTTAGCCCTCAGCTACTGGGGGTTGATCAGGATGATAAATCAGTTGAAGTACATGTGGAATATATATGTCATGGAACGGAGGAACAGTGTGGAGTACTGGATTGCAATTTCTCTAAATATTCACAAACCTCACTCATGGTATGGGAAGCTTTACACTTTGTCAGAGTTTACAGTACTCGGTAATCTATTATTCCATACCTAATATGAACATTTTTTATATTTCGTATTTTTATTATTTAAATCTAACTAGGACAATTATGACGTGACATAAAATCTGTGTAGCTTGTATATCCATGAACGAAAAATTAAGCATTTTAGTCATATTTTTATATAGTATTTTATTTATGTTTGAACTCTATGTTCAGTTCTCTAATATATTCAACTAGGTTTCAAAACTGTAGTTGTGCACTGTGGCTTTAGTACATAGTTTTGAATATATGGAATTAAAGCTCAGTAACAAACATACCAACAGTTTAATTACAATTCCTCATACAGGATCAGATGACATGGCTTCGTTGTGGGAGTGATAGGCTCTCTGATTCTGGGGTGGGTGCAGGGGGAGCCCAACGCTGTCTCTCTCCTGAAGCGAATGCACAGTAGAAGAGTGACGCCAAGAGATGGACGGCAACGATTACGTTGAACGTGTACTGCCAATGGTGCAGCCTCTACGGTATATCACATAAAATTTTTTACGTGTATTAAAAGGATGATTTTGGGTGAAGAAAGGTTTGACATGAAATTGATAAAAAGACATTTAAAGGATGAAGGAGTATTGGAAGGCCGTTTATTTAGGTTATTTGGGCAAAAGTTAACGGGTTTTCTGTATATACATACATGCAAGCCAACAAGGAGCCAGCAAGAGGGTCCTTAGTTCCCCTAAATTTTCAATCTTTTTGAATTATCTATTAGCTAACTATTATTAATATTAAAATAAACTAGTATTACTGAGATGTACTGCTGAAAGAACTTTCTCAACATTAAAACGGGTCAAGAACTTTTTAAATGAAGAATGAGGAAAAAGAAATGAGGAATAAGCTGTTGATTGAACTTGCCTTACTTTCTGTTTGCTTTGAACAAATACAAGTCGTCTTAATCCTCCAAAAATAAATTTTTCTGTCTATGTTCTTGCATATATGAGAATAATTTCCATTATTATTATTACTTCTTGGCCAAGTTTTTGTTAACTTCTTGTGAGAAATGTTTCTACTATTTCTACTACTATTCAAACCCTTAGATATTATTTAAAATTTGATTATTAACTCCTATAATCTAGAAGCAGGCATATCAGATCACACAGCCCAATTGACTACAGCATATTTTTAAATACATGGCATTCCATCTACGAGTTCTAACGACAGTTCAAGAAAGAAAGCATTAATACATTAAAGGCACTACTTGAAAATGAATATTGGAACGATTTATATGAATCCAAAAATGTTTATGATGTATATAATACCTTTCTAACAACACTGACAAAGGCCATGGATGATGTTTGCTCCATGGTGAGGACACAATCAAAGCCAAGGTAAAAGAAAATAACGGCAAAATCAGTCAAAGCCAAAAAGGACTATGATCTACATAAGCGTCGGAAGATTACATTAAAAAATTTAATAATAAATGTAATTCTTTGTGGCAGATAATAAAAACCCATTTAGGAACTACCTTTAAGAACGCAGCCATTTGATTGTATTCGAACATACAGAAAGAGGACTAACTTATAAAGGTTCCTAAAGATATAAATAACTAAAGATCCAAACCATTTGCTATATCCAGAGGTGTACCTCAAGGATTTGTCTGTGGCCCTGTGATGTTTATTTCATTCAAAAACGACGTGCCGCAATACCTAGACGGACTCAGTCACACGCATATGTATGCAGATGGCAACACCCTTCTATCTTCAGGGAATTCTGCTGACCAAATGGCAGTAAGCTCATATATATTTTGATTTAATGTGAATATTGAGTTTAGGACCGTTCTCTTAGTGCAGTTTCTGAAATCAGACAAGGAATCTAGTCTACGACAGTTTCACATTTCAGATGCTGCCCTAAGAGGAAGGTAAACTGGAGTTAAACTCAAAAATAATATATCTATTTCATCAAATTCTATTGCGTGGTTATTTTTGTAACCTATTTTCCACTATGGCCAAGATTTCCCATACCCAGACGTTTCCTATTTCTAATTTGACAAACTGGTGTAGATGTAGTTTTCTTCGTTTAGAAAATGTAACTAACATATAAATGGAATGGTTTACGTGATAGCCATAAAGAAATATTTAAGTTATAGAATTCTAAAAATGGTAAAACCATTACACTTTTGTTTTATTTTTGCTTCTGTACATTTTACATACTAATTTTATTGCCTTGGTCTATTAAATTTATATAAACAATTTTATATGTTTTACATTAATGTACGCTTGAAAAAGAAAAACCATAACATATGATATAGAGAGGATAACTAACCCCATCTTTCATGAAGTAGATAAGAAGACTGGGACTCAGAAAGCCTAGAATGCTTGCAAATGTATTGGAAAATCCCATTAGAGCACTGGCATGCTGAGGCGCTATGTCCAGGTGGTTTACACTGAAACACAAGCACAACTATTAGTTTTGAGAACAACAATCCACAAGTTAAAAAAATATAATATCTTCCTGCTCTGCTTACAACTAAAAATAAATAATAAGTCTTTGGACACATTCCACTATTATGGCCACATCTTACGGTAAACTTTAAAAAGCGAATTTAGTCTCCTACACTGGCTGAGATGGTACTCGAAGAGATAGAGCAGATCTATCAATCTTGATCAGAGTACGCTGTAACACGGATGGAATCTGCTATCTATCTGTATCTGAAGAGACAAAACAGCTTCATTAGTTAGGTCAACCAAACTTTCTCATAGGAACTAAGAACATAGCACAGAGATGACTCCTACACTGCCTTAGGCATAACTTAGGTGGGAACAGTTCTGATTTTAAATGGGAACAGTCACTGTAGAAAACAAAAACAAACAGCATTGTTGTCTATTAGGATTCAGGAAGAATACCCCTCTAGTGAATGGGAAATGTATGAGAACTGACCAACAACTGAATTAGAATGACAATTATGCAGATTTTATAACAATGTGTTCTCCATTTTCTACTACCAGAAAAATACTGTGTTCTTAGACAATCAGTTCTGATCCAGATGTCAGATTTCACTGACACGGATCTAACAATCTAACAATACCTATGTTACCCGACGATGATGATATTCTATCTGGTTGTAGCTCCTTGCGATAGCTTGTTTGAGCAACGACGTAGATAAGCTGACTAGTGAAGTTGTTTAGATATTGGTTTGTCTCTTCAGATACAGATAGACAGCAGACTCCAGATGTCACAGTGTATCCAGATGAAAATTGAGATCTTTTTTCTCTTTTCGAGTACCACCTCACTCAGGGTATAAAGTGACTAGTGAACTTAATTATAAACACATTTCTGAATAAGTAGGTCTAAAGACAAACAACATATCTAGATCTCCTCATAAAGTAGTTTCTTTAAAGGACAGGTAAGAGTTACGGTAATAAAATGCCTTCTAACTATACAACCTAGTTACCCGCTGTAAGAAAAAAAATCACTTCTGATCAGGCTGTACACTGTGTGTCGTGTATTCAGCCACACTTAGCCTAGGTAATAAGGAGTCACATACAAATGTGTTTATTTTGAGCTTCTTGAAGCTGCACATACGTAAATATACTGGAATATTAAATACTCTGAAAAAACTATATTTTGTCATTATTATTTTAAGAACAGTCTAGATTACTGGTCACAATTCTCTGTGGGATTGTTTTTATTAACCTAGATTGTAGTTAGGTGGTAGTTTAGGTATCCACCTGAGGGAAGGATCAGATTGTGCAGATTTTGAAATGTAGTGTTAACTATTTTTTTCGTATCACTGGGCAATATAAAATGTACCAAAGATTACAGCTAACTTTTCTTTTACTTTTTCGTGTACAATATATTTTTTCTATTATTTATTTTTTATTTGGAACTCTTGGAATCCAGAACTTTGAAAGACTATCTCACTGTGTAAACCACAAGAAATAACTCTTGTACTGTTTACTTGCTTACGCTATCATTGACTGATAACAGGGGATATGCTAAATATGTGGATACAGCTAGTCAGTAATTAGTTACCTGAAGCCAGCCCAGGAGAACGCTGTCAGCCCTAACGCCAGTACCAGACACAATGACGTACCGTTGAAAGAGTCTATACGTGCTGCAAGAAAAATCAATATCGCCTGACTTATGAAGGTACTACAGATGAAAGTTTTCCGCACCTATAACAAGAAGAAACCTATTATGTAGTCTTAATAGTATAAATGAAAGGTGGAGTTCCCAGGCCAATTTAACACTAACCTATGCATAAATATAAGCACAAGTTCATTTGGAAACACATACAATGTGGTATCCGAGGTTGTGATGGCCTGAACTGCCGTGCCACCCTATCATTGTGCTTTGTCTTCACTTGCAAAATTGTATCCAAAAATATTAACATGATATGTAGAATGTATTTAACATGTGCTCTGGTATATTTTCTGTGGAGATCTTTTCATACTGCGTACTTTATAGACACTGCTTCCAAACACTTTGGATAAAAGTTAAGTCTGCGTTTGTGGACTTATCTGTTAAAAAAACAATTTTTGTCACATTAGATATAGTTCATTGTTTAATATAATTTAAATTGGACAATGCGGAGAAATAAAATAATACAAACTTACAAAACAATCAAAGATAAAATTTTTTGTGTAGTCATCTTATCGCAAGAAAACAATTTAAAAAATGTACAAATTTTCCATCTGAAAGGCATCATAACATGTGAAATATTGATATATAAAATCTTCAAAAACCAAGATCAAAAACCAAGAACATAGCAATGCATTGGCCCACATACAGCTTATTCTAGATGACCAAATGTTCATTAAACCTTGCTCATCAACAGGTTGGTTAAATCAGGGCTGAATCGAGAGCTCGATGGAGCTGTCTCGGAACATGGGACATTTGCCTGGACTTTGTCTAAGTGAGCGCTGTATGACAATTGATCAGGCAGCTTATCTTTCAGTCAGTTGCTACTATCTTGTATCATATTTTTGTGGTACTCCTTTAAAAGTAAAATGTTCCCTTGTAATGTAAACTTTTAAGGAAGAATAGAATTCTTCTCTCAGAAGATTTCAACATTAATATTTTTGAATCGTACCGACTCTTTTTCAATCCTTTACTTAGCATTGATCTCACCCTTACTATACATGAAATTGTGATAAAATTATAATATCAAAGTTATTTTCAAATTTCTTTAAACAGAAATTTTTTTCTCAATCCATCAGCAGATACCAAATTTTCTAAATTCAATGATAAACTCATGAACTTATTTGATATATAATTTAATATTGTAATTAAAGTACTGGTTGGTCGTGTGATGCTTCGGTGGCTCACTAGGCAAGTGATGTCTATATTTCGCAGCGTTGCAGTCCTCCTGAGTGCTTAATGCATCTGAGTAAAGATAGCACTTTATCTGATCTGTAGGTAACTAAAACCATACCTTTACCAAAAGTTCGTCAAAGTTAGATCCAAATTCCTGTAGACCAATAGCCATAATCCTATTATTTCCAGAGGTATTTAAAAAAATCATTTATTGAAGACTATATAATTTTCTGGAAATTAATAATATGTTAACCCAAAGTTAATATGACTTTAAACCTGGGTCAAACACCAAACTTTCCATAGCTAACGCTATAAAAAAAATTAGAACTTTAGTATCTAAAACACCACAACTTACTTCCTGGAGTGAATTCAATTTGTTGAAATCCACAGTATTTTTTCTGATTTTTGTATTGTGGAGGCCGGGACACCTCAGGGATCTATCCTTGGACGTCTACTTTCCCTCATACACATTATTGGTCTTCCAAAAAATTATTTAAAGTCATTTTAACAGAACCACCAAACCTGCTGTCACTCTTTTTGCGGATTACACTCTATGAAACAAAATTTATTTTAATAAAATTTCAAATGCCTGCACACGGTTTGTTTGCAAATGTATTTATTCTGCTTTTTCATGGTTACGCATATGACCAATGTACAAATAATCGCTAACCCTCAGCCAAATCTCATGGAGTGACAGACACCATTATCGACATAATGTAACAGCTCTATTATTTTGCTAGTATTAAAATGAAACTTTATAAAACATTTCTAGGGTATAGGTCAGTTTGTTTTCAAGACATATCGCGGACAGATTTAAGTTTCCTTCAATAAATACAGTAACAACAATAATGTAAGAACAGTATTCTGTAAGTAATTTTCTTGTTATTAGCAGTAGTACAGTAGTTTATAGACTAATCATTGTTGTGTAAGAAATTACATTATTGGTATCTGATACAAAACGGCTTGGCCGATTTCATTTTTTTACTAAATTACCTATTTTTTATGAGCTTCAATTTGAGGTATTACAAGGTATTAGTCGACATTTCACAATTTTGGTTTTGGGTACGGGGGAGCATGGGGGTAAACACCCCAATTTTAAAAATATTTTTCCCCCCCCAATTAGTACACTCCCGTTTACAGAATTTTTATACTTGGGCTATTAGACTTTTACGTAGGTTCGTATAAGTTTTCAAATGAACACGCTGTATATACTCCGAATTAACTGATAAGTTTTGGGCCGCGGGGACACCTGTTGTGCATATCTGTAATATCAGACAACATCAGTACAGCATATTAGCAGTTATTTACACAGCTATTATATGGAACAGTGAAACTATATACTTGTCATAACTTGTTAAATATCTTGTTATCAAAAGACTAGTTTGATTATGGTTTTACAAAATCGTAAAGGATAACATCTTTTCGGAATTTTCTGTATATTTAAAACTGTAAACAGTGGTGAGGTGTTTACAGTTGATCGCAAGGTCAATGACACCGTTACCGGTTGATTTGTTATTGTTTGTATTTCAGCAGGGTATGGTCATGGCGCTCTGCTCATCTCGGCTATTTCCGTCACCGCTCGGATTCCAGATAGCCTACGCGATTCTGACCTTGTAGCAAGTTTGGTAGAAGGCGGTGTTGCCAGATCGCCCTTAAGCGCCACTGTTAGATTATTTTCAGCCTGACTGACTAATGATATATCATCTAAGCCTTCTGGATTCTATAGTCTTATCAACTGGTCTACATGACGGTTCCTTTTCAAACCAGAACTTAACAAAATTGCATATGTCACTAGACGTAATTGTTGAGTCAATGTCACTTCTACCCATTTTTCCTTCCCCTAATCTGTTATATAAAACCAGATGGTCTAACACCAGAGCGATTTGTTTAATACCACCATAATTGTACATTTGTTAGTTTTTGTTACACAACATTACATTTTTACATTAGGTGTAATTAGATTTAATTTTAATTTTAATGATCCACCAAAAAAAGCTGTACTCGGTTTTCATTTGTGGCTTCATATAGTGTGTTTCAATAAATGTTCTAACAAAAATTAGCTAATACTAAATGCAAATACATTCGATTTTAGTGAATTTGGAGGGATAGAGAATGTTTAATACCATTTTTGAGTAAAATGTTTTGAATTCAAAACTAGTAAATGGAGTTCCGTTATTTCTCGTATTATGATCAACCAAGCCGAATCTATCAATTATTACAGCGTTCACTATTATTTCGACAATTTTACTGTATACTACTCCATATGTATGGCCACTATATAGAAACTCTACAAGATTTAAAAAGCGTTTAAGAATAAACATTATTTTCAATAAACTGGAAAGTCTAAAACAGTTTTTTGTTTTATTTTTCACACATAATAAATTAGATATAACCATTCCTTTCCAAAATTTGAACAGCCACCGTCTTGAAGCCTTATTAGGGAATCCGGAACTGTGATAATTTTATTCAGAGTTACTTGTACCTAATATAATGTTTTTAAAACTTGTCATTTTGTGTTTAATTTTAAAATATTTGAGTTAATTTTTTTGAAAGCTTATATTTTAAGACCGTCTTAACCAATAAACTTTCTAATTATACTACCATAAATATAATAATATAATTATACCAACAAATTAACGAACTTAACTAAAAGAAACTATGTGCAAAATACTACCAAGATTAGTTGAAACCTATTACAAAACTTTAGGTTGTTATTGTATTCACAATAATTATTTCCTCATTGTCCTTATAAACTACTTAAAACTTTGTACAGCTGCAATATAAAAATCTCACAAAACATTTACTTTACTATAAGCAAACTAAAAATTCTAGATCAGATTTTGTTTTGCTATATTATGGCAAACTAAGATGAAATATAAAGATAAATACACAGTGTGTAACTGAAATACACCGACAAACTTCAGGAGGTTGTCCCTGAGGTCAAAACAACCATAATGTTCCTATACATGTATGTCAAGGCATTGTTTTCTTTTTGTTCGTCTGTTTGTGTTTTTACATTAAAATCTTTTTCCAAACAACCATTAAAGGTAGAAAATTAAAATTTTCAACATATGCTAATCTAATAAAGGTCGTCAATTTAAAACATTGAAAATTATTAGTCAACAAAATTCAAAACGGCTGCTTGTTAAAATTTTTTATAATACATTTCTTAAAAACTACTTCATAACAAATAATATATCATATCATAACATGCATAAAAATGTACTAGAGTCTAAAAGTGTTATACATTTTATTCGAAAATAAACGGTACCACATTTTCTGTAGTTGCTCAAGAGATTTAAAAAGTTGTGGCAATTTTTCTTAACAATGTAACATTATCATATTTGCAAGTTTGTCCATGTTTCAAAAAATTTAAGTATTCTACAAGTGTTAAAAATATTTAACAAAAATATCTCACCATCAAAAAGAGTTTTAAGCTGTCTTTACTAAGAAATACGGAACCATTTAACAGTACAGCAGTTATTTCAAAACCTTAGAGATCACATTACCAGGGCCGTCCGAAGGGGGGGGGGTCGCTGCGGCCAAGGGGGCGCCGCGCCGCGGCTAGGAGGTGCCTTACTCATAGTCAATATTAAATTTGTAAAACAAAATTTCAACGATATTCTACTATATACATACAAACCCCCAATCCGGTGCCTTAATATTTGTTAAAAAGAACTTGGTTTGAACCATATACTTAAAAATACTGTTTATTTTTATTAAGTTAAGTTTGGCAACACCGCGCGGCAAAAACAACTTAGACCATTTGGCAAAACCGCACTCGCAACTCCAACTGTCACTTCATTGCGTCTACACCGTATAGGTTAGGTTGCTAACTAGTCTCGTGTGTTTAGAGTTTGTAGAGACTTAGAGCTGTGAAATTAAGCGAATGTGTACGTGAGAGGTGAGCTTCGTATTGTATTAGTACCTACATATACAAAAGCTACAGACATGTGGTAGTTAAATATGTGTTGGTTGTCATATGTAAATGTTGTTTCGACCAAGGTACTATGTGCACTCTAGCTTGCATGTCGTAGCGTAGGCATAAAAACTACACAACATGTAGACCAACAGATTTACACATTATTTTTTAATTTCATTTTAAGTAAACAAGCATAATTTTTTGAAGAAGTTTCATTTTATTTCAGATTATTTTATTAAAATGTCTACAAAACTATCAGGTGCTCAGAGACGAAAATTAAAAAAAAGACAGTGAATTAGCTCACAGTGCTCTTTTAAGTAAAGTACCCAAGTTGACAAAATTCTTCACAATAGCTGACGGCACTACCCAACAACCTACTTCATCTTTACTCGCTACTTCAAATACCCAGGACTTCGACCATGAATGTGAACAAGACCTAATTTTAACTGAGGTAGAGGAGACTGCTGAAATACTGAAGGAGGAAACCAGTGACGAGCTTAAGAAGGGAACTGTTGAAATGTTAAACTACCAAAATAAAAATTTTTCAAATGACCCGTCAACTTGGCCTGAAAATTTAACTGTCAGAGAGAGAGATGAAATCATAACAAGGGGTGCTCCGTCATTTAAAAAAAGTAATGATGACTATCCACTAAAAAGTGAAAAGCGTCATTTTTCAAATTATTTTCAATATCGCCACGCAGAAAATGGCGAGAAAGTGAAAAGGCGGTGGTTAGTTTATTCTTGCTCTTCTGATGCAGTGTTCTGCTTTCCATGTCGTTTATTTGACAATAAACCACACTCAAGTTTTGGCAAAAAGCAAGGATTCAATAATTGGAAAAAATTTCATGAGCGAGCTTCATCTCACGAAACGTCATCTGAGCATTTTAAGTTTACCCAGAAATGGATTGAAGCTGAACGTAGAATCAACCAAAATGCAGCAATTGATACTCTGAGCTCATGGGCCAAATACAAAAAGAAGCCGAGAGATGGCAAAACATACTAAGAAGAATTATTGCCATTATTATTTACTTAGCAGAACACAACTTGGCTTTTCGTGGAAACTCAACAAAACTTTTCACAAAAAATAACGGAAACTTCCTTGGCCTTATCCAGTTACTAGGAGAGTTTGATCCGGTTATGATGGAACATTTAAGATGCATTGAAGAGAGTGAATATCGAGTTCAAATGTTAAGTGTCAATATTCAAAATGAGTTGATAAACTGTCTGGCAAAGGAGGTGAAAAACAATATAATCGAGAAAATAAAGCTGTCACGGTACTTCTCAATTATGTTGGACTGTACGCCAGACGTAAGTCATAAGGAACAAACATCTCTCACCATTCGCTATGTTCACGAAGAAGAGGAGATCGATGGTGAAATTGTTATTGAAGAAAGTTTTATAGGCTACACGATTACTGAGGAGTCAACAGGGGAAGCATTGACTCAATTGTTAACAGAAGAGGTAGGTAGGTTATGTGGTTTGGACATGAGTGACTGCCGCGGGCAAGGGTACGACAATGGCGCAAACATGGTAAGAGCTAAAAAAGGGGTCCAATCACGAATATCCTCAGAATATCCTTTAGCTGTATTTACACCCTGCGGATGCCACAGCCTCAACTTGGTTGTTGCAGATGGAGCCAGATCATCCGTCAAGTCTACTCTACTTTTTGGAATCCTTCAAAGGATTTACACTATTTTCGCATCATCTCCAAAACGTTGGTGCGTTTTCAGTGACCATGTTAAAGGTTTAACTTTGAAAAAGGTTTGTGAAACAAGATAGGAGGCTCGAATAAGTTCTGTATCTGCCGTTCGATACCAGTACAAAGACGTCCTTGACGCTCTTGTAGAACTGAGTGAAACTGTCAATGACCCTACAATCTCATCTGAAGCTAAGTCCCTCCAAATTCGCATGGAAGACTTTTCATTTCTGGTTTGCCTTATTGTTTGGCACGATGTTTTGTTTGAGGTAAACTTGATAAGTAAAACCTTACAAGGTAAAAGCACTGATATTGCTTTAACATCAAATCTGCTGCAAAAAACTTTACAGTTCATAGATGATTTTCGTAAAGACGGTTTAAATGACTCAGTTTCAAAATCCAAAGTTTCAAACGGTTGTAGTCAAATTGACGTGGAACCGTTGTTTAAAGAAAAACGCCAAAAAACAAAAAATAAGCTTTTTGATTATGAAAGTAAAAGTGACTACAAAGCAACCCCAGAAGAAGAATTTAAAAGAAACGTTTTCTACCCACTATTGGATATTATGCAGGCTTCTCTAAAAGAAAGGTTGATTCGGATTTCAAACCACAACTTGAAATGGGGGTTCTTATACGACCTTAAACAACTCCCTCACGCAGAAGATTTGAAGGAATGTTTTCAAAATTTACAGAAACACCTATCGTTTGGGCAAACCTCTGACATAAGCGGAAAAGAACTTTATCAGGAACTCCTTCATGTCAAAACTATTGTGAATGAAGTAAGCCTAGCTAAGGCAACCCCATTACAAGTTTTAAAAGTGATTAAGAAGACAGACAGAAAGGACCTATACACAAACTTATGGATTGCACTTCCTTCCGAATCCTTCTAACTATTCCCATATCTGCTGCCAGTTGTGAAAGAAGCTTTAGTAAGCTTAAATTAATAAAAATCTACTAGCGTTCTTCAATGTCTCAGGAGAGACCTTGCCATCAATGTCTATTGAAAATGAAGAATGTAAAAGGCTGAAGTTAGAAGACGTTATCAAGAAGTTTGCTAGTGCAAAGGCCAGGAAGATTTCTTTTTAAAAATAAAACTATCTCTGTCAAAGGTAAATAATAGTTATGACATTAGATTGAAATAGTTATGCATTGCGTTTATATCTGTTACTACTATTAATAGCCCTAAAGTTCCACAAAAGTATTGTATGCCAAAGAGCCAAAGTAATAATTTCTTTATATCTATGTATATAGGTCTATTCAATATTCTATTATCTATGCTAAAACATGTTTAAATGTACATATATAATATATTTGGTATTTTGATACACACAGAAAACTGGACTATTTATTTACATATAACAATTACCAAAAATTCCTTATCACTTGGTATGGCTGTACTGACTAAATGTAATTGTTATGTGGGGGCCCCAGGGCATGATTTGCCCCGGGCGCATTAATACTGGGGACGGCCCTGCACATTACAACAAATGTTTGATATGCCTTTTATTTGATGCGCCGCGCGCATGCATTAACACGTCTGGTCATTTATTGCCGAGTTAATTCGAGTATTCCTTCAGCTAGTGCATTCTTTACAATGTTACAAGCTGCAGTGAGACGCTGTAAAAGATCATCCCTAGTGTTAACTGATCTTTCATAAACTAGAGCTACCAAATTACACCAAAGGAAGAATACAGGACCCCCTCTGCCTATCTATCTTTCCCCATAAGTTTGGTCCAAAAAGTGTCTGACATCCAATCTATGAAAATTAAATGAAAACGAAGAAAGAGATAAAATTTGTAATATATGTTGCGGTTTTTCCAAATTATGTCAGCACAGATCTAGAAAACTAACTTTTTCCTTACTTGAGTATATTATTTTACACAACATTTTATAATTTTATAATTATTTTATTTTACAACCTTTTTAATTGTCAGACTGATTTGAAAAATAAAATATAATTAATAACACCTTCCATTACTGCTATTTCAGGACTCAAGAATACTTGGACCGAGTTTAAACCCTCGACTGCTTCAACTTTGACGATGGTCTAATAATACTGTTTCAGAGTAAAACTTATAATAAAATAAGAGCAACACAAAGTTTCCAGTTTACATGTGTGGTAGTGAGCAATTCTGCGTTCCTCAACCAGTCGGCCAATACTCCAGCGACCGGCATCAAGACAGTTATCATTAGATACGGCAGCAATGACAAGAGCCCCGTGCTATCTAACTGGTAGTTGTGTGTATCTGGAACCAAAGGCGTTGTCAACTTTACAACTAATAAATTTATTATTTAAAAACATTACTCTATTGAAAAAATGCATGATCATTAAACTGTTACTACTAATCATAACTTTGATAAAAATATGGCTATCTCTAAGGATCAAAGATTGATGTAAAGTTTGTGATCTGATATAAAATAACAAGTAATACCATATTTTTTTCTTTTAACTCCTATAATTAATTTGTATAGGTATTCTTAATTGTACTTATAAGTACGCAACTAGACAAGTCCTGACAACAAGCATGCTGATTTGAACTTATTTCGGATTTTTGTTTTGGCATCGCAGTAAATATGCGTCTAATCATTTTAAAACTGTTTTTATGTTGTTCTGAATATGACCTTCTTGTTGTTGGATTACGTATTACAAATCATACTGCCCAATATGGCCATATGATCTGACCCTAAAACACGTTGGCTCCTACAAATTTATTTACAGTTTTGCAATAATATAATCGATTTTTTCATCAAAAGAATTTCTATTTATTCAAACATTCAAGAATGTTATTACTGCAATGGAGTAGTATGTATTTACTCTTACATCTACTAATGTTTGAAGATTTTAGAAATTAATTTTTCACAGTTAACATCAAATTCCAAATGTCCTCCTGAACATAGAGTTTTGTATTTTAACACGTTTATGACGACGGCTTGTTTCCGGACTGTTTCATATACCGTTTCATTTTCAATAATAATAGCGAACAACCGTAATCATTTTATACATGAAACTTCTAAGTATGAAGGTTTCGCAATTCTTAAGAAAAGATTATTTCAATAAAAAACGCAATAAGAAACTGCATTGCAACGTGCACCCCATCGGGCGCACAACAGTTGTGAAAGATCACGTGTACTGGTCGTGAACGTGTTAAAGAACCATATTTAATTACTGCTTGAATATTAATTTCTTCAGTCTTCTTTAAATTGTGTTTATATTTTTAATTTTATAGGTTAATTCTGAGAAATTTCCATATGGCTCTAGCTTTGTCTGTTTAGATAAATTCGTTTTTATTTCCTTTAATGTACATCAGTAGTACAACCTTGGCTGAAGGTTTTGTTTTTTTTTTCTATTAAATCATTCTACTTTAATAGTAATTACAGTGAGTTAAATTACTAACTACAGCTAGTTGATACCTTTCAAGAACAACGGTATCCCAATAATCAGTGAATTGAAGCCATAGCTCGTGCAGGCGTGAGCCACAACTATGGCCCATACAGGCATCGACTTGACGAACTCGTCCCAAGGATAGACAATCTGTATAACAGTCACATTTTGCTGTATTTCTTGGAAAAATTTGTAAAAGGTGTCCATAAATATTGTACTAAAGAAATAGTTGTTAGATATACAGGGTGATTCAAAACTAAACGGCAATCTCTCGAGAGCTTATTCTATAGCTAAATACAAGTAAAAAAGTTCATATAACCATATGCCCGGAAACGCTTCGTTAGCGAGTTACGCCTAGCGAAAGATTTCGCCCGGATTTCAGAACCCTTGGTGAAGTCAGGCCGTATAAAAATGGTAAAGGTAGTTACAAAGATACAAATACGATTGTTTTTTATGTTTTTATATCTGACAAATTTATTAAAATTCGTCCCAGAGTTGTAAATGCAATACTTTCAGAGATATCTTTCGTAAAACACAAGAATTGGTGCAAAGAAATAACACATTTTTGTGTTTAACGTAAGATTACTTCCATAAATGTTAAATAAAGATCATTTTTTTCTTAAACATATTTGTAGAACATTTAATTCTGAAAAGATTCATGTGAATTACTTAGGAAAAAAATTAATAATAGGTATTGAAATTTAGCTTTATTTAAAAATAAAACAGACGCACAAAAATGCATATTCTTATCTGCATAAAATATTAACTAATGTTTAGGTTGTGAGTAACAGCTGATCATTTATTCAACACTTTTTATCGTCATATTTTCTTTGCAAAGGTTGGCAATATCAGCTGATCAACAATTAAGTTCATGAAGTAATATTTGAATAACCTTTATGGAGGTTTTTGTATTGTGGCGTGTGAAGATTGTATTTTGTGAGATCCTGTGATTATTTGGAAATATTTTATACAAGTGTATAAAATATTTTATTAAATATTTATTTTTAAAATATTTTATTAAATATTTTTATAAAAGTGTATGTAATTATCTTAGTAAATAATGGCAGATAATGTAAATGGTATGTATTCGTTTGAAGAGTATACGGACATGATACTGATTTACGGCAAAGTTAACAAGAATGGTTTAGCTGCAGTTCAGGAATATCGTGATACTTTTCCACATCGAAGAACACCTGATCGCAAAACATTTGAAGCTGTGGAGAGACGACTTAGAGAAACTGGTAGCTTTAAACCGAAGCGAATAGATACTGGTCGTCAACGTAGCGCAAGGAACTATAATAATAAACAAGCAATAATAAATGCTGTAGAATTATCACCAACCACAAGCACCAGACGATTATCACGTCAGTTAAATATTTGCCAGTCAAGCGTATGGCGGACACTTCATGAAGCACAGTAATTGTACCCATTCCATATAACACGTGTTCAAGACTTATTACCGCAAGATCTTAATAAACGGAAGATGTTCTGCCGCTGGTTAAGAAGAAATTGTTTACGACATCAGTATTTTCTTCGGCGTATTCTCGTTACTGATGAATCCTGTTTTGTTAGAAATGGAATTGTAAATTTTCGTAATACCCATACTTGGGCGTACGACAACCCACATGAAACTGCGACGAGGCATTTTCAACATACATTTTCAGTCAATGTATGGCTTGGTGTTCTGGGTGATAATTTGATTGGTCCATTTTTCCTCCCTAATCGACTTAATGGAGTAGCGTACTTAAATTTTTTAAGAACAAACCTGCCTACCCTCTTCAGGGATATACAAAGATATTCCTGTTCAAAACAGAATAAATGCATGGTTTATGCACGACGGAGCACCTCCACATTTTTCTAATGATGTGAAAAACTATTTAAATGATACATACGGTAGACAATGGATTGGTCGAAATGGACCAGTAAAATGGCCACCACGTTCTCCTGACCTCACGCCAGCAGACTTTTTCTTATGGGGTTGGATGAAGTCAATTGTTTATTCAAAACGGATTAACACCATAGAGGAGTTACGTAATCGCATTACAGAGGCGGCAGAAACTATCAAGAATGCTCCAAACGTTATGAAACGCGCTAGAAAAGAGTGGATTCGTCGTGCGAAAACGTGCATTGCTAACAACGGAGGACACTTTGAGCAACTATTATAGGTGATTATTACAGTTTTATAAAGGTAAATACATTTTATGTTAATGTTCAGTCTAGAATAAATGATCAGCTGTTACTCACAACCTAAACATTAGTTAATATTTTATGCAGATAAGAATATGCATTTTTGTGCGTCTGTTTTATTTTTAAATAAAGCTAAATTTCAATACCTATTATTAATTTTTTTCCTAAGTAATTCACATGAATCTTTTCAGAATTAAATTTTCTACAAATCTGTTTAAGAAAAAATGACCTTTATTTAACATTTATGGAAGTAATCTTACGTTAAACACAAAAATGTGTTATTTCTTTGCACCAATTCTTGTGTTTTACGTAAGATATCTCTGAAAGTATTGCATTTACAGCTCTGGGACGAATTTTAATAAATTTGTCAGATATAAAAACATAAAAAACAATCGTATTTGTATCTTTGTAACTACCTTTACCATTTTTATACGGCCTGACTTCACCAAGGGTTCTGAAATCCGGGCGAAATCTTTCGCTAGGCGTAACTCGCTAACGAAGCGTTTCCGGGTATATGGTTATATGAACTTTTTTACTTGTTTTTAGCTATAGAATAAGCTCCAAAGAGATTGCCGTTTAGTTTTGAATCACCCTGTATACATTTTTTATACCTTTATCTTGCTTTCTGACAGTAAGCTTTAGACCCAAGACCCTGTAATTCAATGCTTTGGAATTAAAAGTTGTTTCAGAATTATGAATTTTAGAATAAACATCTCTCATTTAAAAACTGCTATTTTAAAAGTGCTCATGTACTTCTGTAGGAAGGTAATTTGTTAAAATACAACTATTAACAGACACAGTAGTGAGTTAGACATAGTAAATATACCAAACATCATGAGTAGCCATCTGAAGACTATGTTGTTCTAGTATGTGTTGGCAATACTTGGCTTCAGGTTTGAGACGATAAATTCAATGTCAGGCCGTACCTAAATTTTCTATTCGGCTCTGTGTTTTTGCAGGTTTTAAAAACAACACTTTCTGTTCCTTACGACACTGCATTCTAGTGACAATTTTATGATGTAATACATCAACTGCTGTCAAAATTTAGCATTGTTGTTGCCACTTTTATTGAGGTTGCTAATATCTGTTGTATGTTATGTGCTTTGTATAAGGTGCAAACTTGTCACACAGGAGAAATGTATTCAACAATACATTCACAATATTCAACATTATAATTTTTATACCAAAATAAAGGTATAGACTGCATATAAAATGAGGCAGAAAATACTCTAATGAGGAATACCTTACAAAGATATAAGCAAGCATCTGTGTTGCAACAGGAATGAGATGCCATAACAGTTTCTAATATTTTATACTTTTTAATGCTGGCGACACATTTGAGAATAATACTCAAATATAATTGAAAATTACATTCAGTTCACTAGATCGTAAATTGTAACAACTTGAGTGCTGGTTAACAAATTAAAAAAAAAAAAAACACTTGAGAGAAACAATGCCACATGTAGCCAAACAGGCATTGCTGAGATTGCATGCAAGTTCAAAGTATATAACAAATTTTCTCACATGTTCTGTAAAAAGATAGAGAGGGAAAGAGAACCATACAGAAAAGAAATGTGTGGTTCTCCCTACAAGCTATATAGAAATGAAGTACCAAGCAAAATTTAAATGATTGTGCTGTTTTTAAAATACTCGTATCATACGGATAATTGAGCTACACGTGATACTTTGTTATTTCTTAAAATGCCATATGATTGTACCCTGTTTACTACTCATTATTCGATTTTCTCGTTATCATCCTCGTCACCCATAAGACCAGTGTGAAAACTTTTATACTAATGCTCAGGCAAATCCCATGGATTGACATATACCAAGATTTATCTCGATGTAGAAGCTTCGTGCAAAATTTCAAGTACATAGGTCAGTTTGTTCTTAAGATATTATGCAAACAGACACATAGACAGAAATAAAATTTGATTAGCTCTTCAAGTGATAGGCTTCACTAAAAAGAAACAATACCATTACCTACATGTTTAGGAATAGAGTCATTAGGTCCACAATCAAGATTGTCTCTAAGGTACTTTAGTTCCTCTGTGGAGATTTGAGGGTCGTCTTCCGGTTTGTCCTTCACCACAGTCAACCAAACAGCACACCATATTAACCCGAGGATACCTACAAACATTAAACATTATCATGAATACGTATGACTAGTAATTTAAATATAATACTAGTGTTTTAGAATCTTAATCTTAATGTAAGGTACTCTGTAAACTAAGAATTATGGTAAATATAATCCGGTGCAAATGAGGTATGTTTGTGATACATACTTTGAATACAGTACAATTTGTCTTCAGTCAGAGAAGTAAATTTTTGGATATTTAAAGAATTCCTTAATAACTTCTTTCTAGACAACAAACATTTTATTTATCGATTTAGACAAAACATAAACAAACTCGAAATGTAGACATCCACTATTCGTTGTACTACTATTCGTTCTTATTTATTCGACTTACTTTTTTAAACTTGCAAACCCTAGAAAAATGTAAAGTTTTCTCATAGTTACAACATGTTTGTTGTTTTGCCAAAAATTTGCCATATTCATGTTGCAGTCCACATCTGTTACACACATTATTCTTGTTTACTCGTTTTTTTTAACATAAACGTTTTGTTACGCCCCTTGTCTATTTCATGATGTGCTAATTCCATTTTATCTGCCAATTCTAACAAGTCATCAGATTTCAATGGCATACCATCTTCTTTTATACCCTTAGGCCAGCGCTGTCGTATTTCCATTTCCAATTCAATTTCAATTTCCAATCCAGGAAAGTTTACTCCCCCTGCAAATCTGTATCTGATTCGTTCATCAAAATTACTGCTATATTTGCAATTTTGTGCGAGTTCTTTTAATCGTACCACAATATCTGAAAAGCGTTCCCCATTTTGTCTAAAAGCTTTTTAAAATTATAACCTTCCTGCAAAAACAGTTTTTTAGGTTTTTATACTGACCTAAACCCGCCAATAAACTCATCCCAGGAGGCCTGATGTATTTTCAATGGAAGTCAAATATTTGAGACTCTTCTCAACTGTCCAGGTCCTACATAAGCTAGTAAGATGTCCTTTCTAGCTTCTTCTGCTCCGTGAGAATCCTTCCCTATACCTTTTATCTTTTTTTGAAATGAGTCTCAAGTCTCACTTTTATCTCTGTATTCATCATGCTTTCTACTCATAGTCGCCACTAAAGAATTACTAAAATAACATCTTTGTAGACAACTAACATTTTATTTGTTGATTTAGACAAAACATAAATTGAAAATTTAAATATTGTCAACTATTAAGAAGCTGATAATAAAAAATTTGCTTTGACATTAATAGCAATCCTGCAATATTTTTTTACCAGCTATAAAGTTAATAATTTTTCTATTAAAAAACTTACACTAGTTTTTAGTTGTATATAATGAGGATACCTTGTTAAATGGTCATCTTAATTATGTCAAAATTCAAAATAAAATACTAAATTATGTCAAAATTCAAAATAAAATACTAAATTGTATCCTAAATTTCTTTTTTGGCGTGAATTATTAACCTTCAGGCTCAATTCCGGGACCTCTGTTGTATCCATTATATATAAAATGTGTAATAACAAACTATGTTTTGACTTCAATTTCTTTTTAACCGCAACTATTATTCTCTGACAATATCTGACCAATTGCTCCTTACAGCAACCAAAACTGTAGGCTTCCTGGTTCTCTGAAACAAATTCATATGGCTGCGCCAGAGGACTTTCTTAGTCAGCATTCTCTTAATTCGTTTAGTTTCAGGTTTATTTATAGATGGATAAACCTTACCTGTTGGAACTTAATGGACTTAAAAAAGGAAAGGAATGTCAGTTGTTGAACTCACCTGTGATGTAGAAGATAAACGACCAGCCTAAGGTATAGGCGATGAAGCGACAAACTGGGGGATTGACTAGGAAACTAAAAAAGCCGCCCGAGAAGGCGATGGTAACCAGGCGAGCCCGCTCCTGGGGAGGCGCCCATCGAGACCAGACGGCGATAATACTCGGGTAAGTGACACCCTGTCACAGTCATGAAGATTAATTCACAGGCGATTATAGAAACTCTTTTGAGAATAATTACAACTAATTTAATGTGCTACTCTGAAATAAAGTAAATCACACACTTTTTTTAGTTTATTGTCTTATAAGCTTGTGAGGGGCTGACTGGAATGAGTGAATCAAAGCCTAAGTAGGACAATTTCACTTGGTGATTGCTGAAGTTACCGCACTTCCAGAATAGTTCTACAAGATTTACAAGTTTTTCTAATTGGAGTGTTCGAAAGACAAAATAAGCTGATAAAACATAGTATCGTAGAACCTGACAGAACGTAACATCTTCACGGCACTTCTTTGCAATGTGACTGCCCTCTGGCCTTAAAATCAATAAATATCTTCCTTAAAATAAGCGGAACCTATATATTAACTTTCGAATCTCACGGAAGTTTCTATCAAGAGTTATGGCACAGAGGGAGAGACGTAGAATTATGCAATTTTAAGAAGGAATTGTCAGGTATCAATAAACAAATTTTGTAAAAAATCTATACAGCGTGAGTAAGACCACGATTTTCTTTAGTGACTGAGCTGAGAAACCTACCTTGTTTGGTTTAACGAAACCCCTTATTACAAATTTGCTTTTATATTTAAATTTTGGCTTTTTCTTGGAAGGTTGGAAGGAAATGGCACCATAAATTATAATTTTCAAGACATTATGTTGCATTAACGCGTTTTGAACTCCTGTATTTTCTGTAGTTCCCTGTATGAATAAAATCACTAGCAGCATCCAAAGCACAATAAAAGTGAGTGGTTGATAAATTTAAAACCTAAGCAGCCGCCCCACAAAGAACAGCGTTTACACATGCCTGCAACTTGGAAATATTAGGATTTTCTTTCAGAATGGTCAATATATGGACTGAAAGCACATTTTCACTAGAACATCTGATGTGTCTTATTGAGAGTGAGACGTATTACAGGCAATTGAGCACATTAACCAAACGGAGTGTTGCTGTTTTGGCCAGCTAGGAATGATAGTTCTATGAAATTTGATATTCTTGAAAGGTTCACGAAAGGATACATCTACATAGTTGTTTTTTTCATAGATTCATAGGCTTCCAAAACATTGTAGTGCCGTGTCACTAAACAAAATACGGAAGTTAGGTCGGTTGAGTGGGCCCAGCAGCGGGGCAGTTCGCCTTTTTCTTGAATTCAACATGCCATTGCAAAAAGCATAAAGGTTTAATTTAAATATTTCCCTGTTAGGTTTGCGTTTAAAACAATATTTTATCTACCTTTTTGTTTTCAACATAAAAGATAGTAAGGTGCGTTTCATAACTAGGGTATGGAATAGCATGCTCACAGTACAGTGGCGGGTCGGGCCGAGCAAAGTATGTTTAGAATTCTGTGTCAGAACTGTACCGCTTAATGTGCACCCACAATCACAAGTAAAAACAGTCAGTAATAAATATTTACTGATTTATAAATAATTACAAGTATAATGAGTATATATCTAAATCAGTGTTTACATGCGGACGTATAGTATCATACATTATTTTCAAAATCTCAAAATAACAACACTAATAACCAATTTCGTAAGGGCTCACAAATTCGTAAAACTCTCAATTTTCTGTATCTCGTTCTTCAAGAGACACAGAATATATTATGTTTAGGATTTTTTTATTGTTATTACTTTTGAAATAACGATGAGTAAAAGTGGAGAAAGCTTAAAATTTAAACAGAAACCCGTGTTTTTCAACAAATTTTTGGTTACCATAATTCACGAAACACACATAATATTTTTCTTTTACTCGAATATAAGAGTGAATACTACCCAATCAGTAACAAATTATTTCCGAAGTAATATATATGCGTATATTTTAGTATGGTAGAGGTTTGAAGTTAGATGTTGAACGTGTGAGAGAGAGGACCCGGCTACGTCAGGGATCTTCTTTAGAAAAACAAACTTGTTTGTTGTCATACTAGTCACCACGAGGCAACACCGCCCTGAGCGCAGTCTGGCGATTTGTGCATTAATAAGGACGGTTAATGGTAAATTTTTAAAAACCCAATTTACTATACTACAACTATTCTAAATTCTAAATTTATAAATTTAATTACAGTACACTTCTCTCTATCGTGTACAAAATTGGTCTTAATCGGATCAGAAGCTATCGAATTATGGATTTTCAAGGTTTCAGTTTAGTTGAAACGTTCCAAAACCGGTATCTTTTCGTTATCATTCACAACTGGAAGCTATTTTTAACGAACAGTTTTATATGCAGAAACGCAGAAATAAAGGAGCTAATTATTTACATAAATCTCGTTATTGAAGCCTGTCAGGTAGTGGTCAATTTTCAAAGCTGAATATCTATACTTTTCGGTGTTAAATTAGACATCTAGATTTAGCTTTGGTCTTTATTTGTGATTTAAACGTAACAGATTTATTCAATATGTTATAATTATTTTTTAGGTAAAATATACTATATATAAACTGTATTTGTTTCAGAATATTTTAATTATTCCTGTATAAGAATCCCTGGTGATTAACGGTATAGTGGATATACTGTAGACACACTGAACTGATCTTTAATCTTCTTTAATTAGTTCACAAGTACTATGAAATAACCATTCTGAAACCTAATATTTCAAAATTTTCTCAGGTGATGCCAAACCTCTCTTATGATATCAGGGCTTCCCATACTACTGACTCCCCGGGTGTTCCGGACACACTCCAAAGAACAATTCTGGGTGCGCCACTGAGAAAATGTGTGATTATTCACATCATCGGATACCTTCCAACCTCGTAATAGCAGTGAGGTTTATAAACATTGAGTTATACCAAATTATTAAATTGTTTAGGAAAATGTTAGGGATTACACCACAGACATTATCAATAAACTGATAACAATTTCCAATACATAAACTAATCTATCCTGACATACCTCAAAGAGACCCTGAATGACTCTGATGGTTATCAGTGATTTGGCTGTGCCTCCATGGACCACAAAAGGCATAACAAAGGAAAACAGTGCTGTGAAGGCCACCCCCACACCGAACACTCGACTGCCACCCAGACAGGCACCTAGCCACCCTCCTAGAATCTCAGTGGCGACATATCCGTAGAAGGAGGCGCTCATGATATGTGATAATTCCAGCAAGTCAAAGTTGAGGTTTCTTTTCTGAAGTCATAAGCACACAAAAGGTACAGACTTTAGTACAGAATTCTATCAACGCATGGATCAATATTGTTATGGAATATTTAATAAAAATATCACACATTAAATGGTTACTTTGTTGTATATTTACTTCTAAAAATTATTAAAAATGTTTACAAAATGTACTAATTTAAGTAAAATACAAATATTTCAATGATTATATGTGATATAATAATACGGAAACACACGGTATTCTAATAATTTTACATTCCCACATCCTCCACTGCATCAAGTATCATGTAGTAGGATAAAATAAATTTTGGATCGTTGCCGCATACGTTTTAAAATCTAATTACAATACCAATAATAAACTTTTCTGTTGGCTTTAAACCATTTTATTGCAATAAGAAATTATTTGTAATCCTCCTAAAGAGCCCTTTAGAATGAAACCTGAGTTTCGTTGTACAAATAAAATCTACAACAGTGTTATAAGAATTATTATTGTTTACTTATAATAAACACTTTTCTAGGCTTCATTTCTAATATGAACCAGTTACTATTCATTACTATTCATTCTTCAATCTGAAGATTAGCCAACTAACAAATCTGCAATATCAATCCGGACAAAAGAGGAACTGTGCCTATCTTACCATTTATTTTTCAATGTGAAAATTTTGCAATCAACAATAATAGATCTAGACAAAGAAGACCAGTGCATTTCTTACAATTTATTCCTCAATATGAAGATTACCAAACAACAATACCGCAATGTAAAACTAGACAAAGAAGACCAGCGCCTTTCTTACAATTTATTCCTCAATATGAAGATTAACCAAACAACAATACCGCAATGTACATCTATACAAAGAGTACCAGCTCCTTTCTTACAATTTATTCCTTAATATGAAGATTAGCCAACTAACAATATCGCAATGTAAATCCGGGCATAAGATGACCAGATATCATACCATTTATTTCTCAATCCAAATCCATCATAACGGTGATTTTCAGTAACTGTGATGCCACTTATATCTCGATCCAAAGCTGTATATGAAAATTGTATTTTAATCCAAGTCTCATACAGCGAAGATTCCTCTTCCACTTTTACTCTGTTTTTTATTGTTCTTTAAACACCAATATTCATATAACCAATTTTTATAAAGGAAAAATTAATAAACTCGGACATTCCATTCTCTATTTTTTACACTTTTTAAGAAATAACTATACATGTCGAAATAGCAATCTAACTTTGGCAGTCGTATTTTGTTTAAAAAGACCATGAAACATAATTTGAAAAGCGTATCATTTAAACATTTTCCTGTGGCTTGTATTTTTAAATAATCTTTACCCACCTCCTCCTCTTCTCTTAGAAAATAATAATGTCATACACATTTATTTTCGTACTTCAACATAGGACACTACTAAATAGTATCTCCATCACTGGTTGTGATGGCTGATGGCTCACCTCCACAACTTTTCCGTTGTCCAGGGTGACATTGTAGGGAGTTCTAATCTGTTCAATAGCGTTGACGAAGGTCCACCTGAGATTTTCCACGATGAAGATCCCAAGGAACGCGAGGACTGTCACTAGGTGACGTCTTCTGAAACCCGTTGGCCTGCAACACAATATAAGGACAAATCTTAAAAGTGAAGAATATTACTGCAGAATTTTTAGTTTCAACTGGACGATACTGCTCGTTCAGATAATGAAGTTATAGGAATATAACTTCAATATAAAATATAACTTTAATCACAAGCTTAGATGACTTTGGCAGTTGTATTTTGTTTAAAAAGACCATGACACATAATGTGAAAAGCTTATCATTTAAAGATTTTCCTGTGGGTTGTATTTTTAAATATCTCTACCCTCCTCCTCCTCTACTCTAAGAAAAGAATAATGTCACTCACATTTAGTTCGTACTTCAACATAGCACATTTTCCAAAATACAGAGTTAGTTGCCATAAAGGAATGGTGAGGTTTCAGTAGTTCGTGGGAAGATAGGAAAACTTCTAGATGTTATTTTGGTATCTCTGGAAGCCTCCGACCCAATATTTTGTTTATAGGCTATTCTAACCTCAAAATTAGTCCCTGTATTGTTGTTCCATGATATTGGTTAGTTACTACGTTTTCGAATAAAGATAAAGCAAGGTGTGTATTACTGTTGGCTGAATTTAAATCCGTAATTTTAGTTCAACGTGCTTTCCGGCTTGAATTTCGAAGAGATCCACCACACAAAAATAACATAAAAGGTTGGTTTAAACAATTCGAATAAACTGGAACAGATAAGAAACAGAAATCAACCGTCATACAAGTTGTACCAGACGAAACGGTTAAACTAATTAAACAATCGGCAATTAGAGGTCCTGGGCATTCCATCCCTCGTCGAAGCGTTAGGTATTCTAAAAACAACAGTCCACAAAGTTTGAGATAAAAAACTCAAATTACACGCTTATAAACTCCAGAAACTGCAGATATTAAAACCCAATGGTTGTGTGAACCGTTACAAATTCGCTGTTGAAATGTTGACCAGAATAAATTGAAACGAATAATTTTTAGATTATATCATTTTTACAGAAAAGTCTACTTTTCATGTGAATGGATGTGATAACAGACACAATTCACGAATGGGAAACAACGTGATTCGCTTAAAGTTTATGTTCGGTGTGGTGTGATGCAAAAATTTCGTAATGGGGCCTTTCTTTTTTGCTGAAAAAAATTAATGGAGTTGTATATCTTGACATGTTAACCAGTTATTGTTTTCCTCAGCTAGATGAACTCGAAAACATTCATCAAACTTCATTTCTAATAAGATGGTGCTTCCCCACACTTCAGTGTATTGGTCACGGTCCGCTTTTAACGAAACATTTGGAGATCGATGGCAAAACCCCCACCTGACACCTTGTGATTTTTCTTGTGGGGGGTACATCTAAAGCGTTGTTTATTCGCAAAAAATTTGCGACCTGAACCACTTAAAACACAGGATTAATGAAGCCATAAAAACCATAACCGAAGAAAGGTTAATGAATGATTGGGGAGAAGTTTGAGTATCGCTTGGAAATTCGTTCGATCGAGCATCTAAGGGTACACATATTGCAATTGATAAATTATGTAAAGAAATTGTTTGAGACGACAAATTAGATGAATAAACAGCATTTAACTGTAAGTAATTCAGATTTTGTTATGTACCATGTTCGAGACGACCGCACTATTCTTTTATAATAAGCTTTTATAGTAGGCAGTATCAATCCTCATACCATCGTAAATCGAAGATGAACCCTAGAAAACATGGGGACATACCTCCTCTGATCTTAATCAGCTCACGAACTTCGGATTAATGTTTGATAAGGATTTGCAGTCTTGATTTGGAGGGTGGCAAACATTTATTATTTTATATCCATAATAAAATATTGACAAAGTGTTAAAATAATGATAATATTTTTATGTTATATTACTCAAGAATCATGCCATTACAAGGTTGTCTGAAAGAAGGCGGCGCCGCGCATCAAAAACGTAAATAGATTTTGTGTATGCTGTTCTAGATGTTCTAGCGCCGCATACCACTCAAATATTTTCGGATCACGAAGTATAGATACCCGAGTTTGCACAAAACTACGCACTAACCAGTGAATGGCTTTAATAAAGGCATTTTTCATTCATTCATTAATGTACATGAACAGGAAGTTACATTAAAATTCAACTTGTTTATTTCTGTTAAGACATACAAAGCAGATAATATAAAAGGAATGAATTTCACTTTTTATTTCGATAGCAGAGAAACACGTTACCGGTTTTCAACTAAAATGCGATTTTTAAAACTCATAACTCGGAACTTGTAATTCGATTACGACGAATTTTTTTTAAGAAGGTTAAAGTGTAGTGTTTGTGTGTATGTAATTTTAAGATTTTAAAGCATACAAATACAAGTTGTTATCAAATTACTTTCTGAACTTGTATTCTTGACCGGGTGGTTCTAAAATTCGGCGTTGGTCAAGTTATGAAGTTTTTAGGTTACAACCAGAGCCGTACTCAGCTTTGGCGAGGCCCAGCAAATATATTTCAGTCGGGCTCCGTCATGTACCGCCACCCAACCCGCACAATTATGGCTCGGGGGCCCGGGCCCGGTAAAATTATTCGAAAACCCAGTCAAACCGGGCCTGGTTACAGCTCTTATTTTGGTATGTTCGTTGGTCCATATTTATTTAATTGAAATTTACTTGAATGTATTAATATTTACAAATTCTGTGTTTATTCCGTTAAAAAGTTTAGTTTTTTCTTCGATAAACACTTCATCATTATTTAATTCTCACATAAAGACGTGACATTTATTATATTCATATCTACATAAAATGCTACCTAACCTCTATTTAAGGACAATTGGAAGCTAATAGATTTTTTGCTTATGGTCTGAAATTTGTATTTGCCTCGTTGAAATAGTTACTTGAATCTTTAGCAGATAGCGTAGCTACACATTGCTTTTGGCTCCGATTTACAACTATTTGTTCGTACAAGTTAATACTATGTGTTTTTATCATTATGTCGTGTTTTATCGTTATGCCGAGTTTTATCATTATGTCGTGACACACACACACACAGGATGATATTGGTATACATACTGTCAAGAGAATAAATATCCCTCATATGACACCTGAGAATTTAGAAGGTAGTAAAGCATATTCAGACAAATGTGAGGTTCTAGATTTTAATGTCCAGAGCGAGATCTGAGATGTAAAAATAAAAAGAAAAAGAAAACATGCACCAAACAAAAGTACAGAAAGTTAAACTTAAGTTTTCAAGGTAACTCCGGAAAAAAATAACTAGTCTGGTATAAAATCTCAACACAGACATTGCATCGTATACATGCAATAGTGTAAGTGTCCCGGAATCTTGCATTTTTTATCCCCTGTGCAAAGCCAACTCATCAAACTACAGGAAGATCCAGAAAATATTTGCACCTCTCAATTGATTTGGAGGGTATTTTCAGTTAGAAAGTATAATCGCGCCAGTAAGGGACAGAAGCCAAGAAATGAGTGCTGCGAGACAAAGGAACTCACTGGACCTGTTGGTCTACTTCTCTTGTTACAATATAATATAGCATCTCGAATATAGGGCAGGTCTCAACTCGAGACCATGGATGCTCGGGACATACACGAGCACTAGCCACGAGGCTCAACGCTTATCTGGCCCCGCACGACCTCATGGAAACTGGGAGATAAAGGGTTGCCAGCAATCATCAAACATATAATGTGAGTTGTATATGCTGCACAAATGGCGCTTCTGTTAGATTTAATTAGTAACAATATTCACCCTTAACTTCATTTCATTTCAGAAAAATGCTATGTTGAAGTGATCTACAGAAAAATAATCAACTCTATGGCGGGTGTTAACACCGGAACATGCACGAGTGCTGCTGGCGAGGGAATTCCGTGGAACCTGTTGGTCTACGACTGTAAGGGTAACAGTCTATCATGGAGACACCTCTACTCAATGGTGGGTCCCAACTCGTGACATACACGAGTGCTGCGGGCGAGGTTACTCTTTGGAACTCGCTGGTCTGCGGCTGCGAGTGTAACTGTCCATCTTGGCTATATCTCAACTGTGGCGGGTCTCAACTTGGGACATGTTAAAACGTATCTCAACGCTTAAGTGTCCATATGAACGACCTCAAACAACAAACGTAGAATGCGTGGTGTATATGCTTTACAACATGGCGCTTCTGTTGGATTTAATTGGTAATAATTCGCCGTCAACTTCTATTTCATTTCGGATCAAATTCTATGTTGACGAGAACTACAGAAAAAGAATATTGTAATTATCACTAGTTTTAAAATCTATTGATAAACTTTGTAATAAAAAAGGAACAATGTAATTGGTAGTCTTAAGTGTGAAAGTAATAGTAGTTCTGATAAGAATAATTAATTGGATGATTCGGATAAAAACCATTATTTATTGCCGAAAGTCACGGCCTTGACCTTGAACCTATTTTCAAACAACTTATGCCAAAACGTAATGTTAATAGTCTCTGCTATCCTGTTAAATCAATGGCTTACATTTTCTTAATGATAGCAATTATGTAAAAATACTGGCTTCATTTAAATATGGCTGGTAACATAGTATAACATACTATTAAAATATTATTAATAGTTTGAAATTGACTCATGAGCAGTGTGAACCAAACTATTACTTCAACTAGCCATATATTTCAATAAACTACTATTTCAAGTAAAGAATTAAAAAGCCACTTTAATTGCAATACATTTTAATGCCAAGAGTACTAATAAAATTCCGACATGAAAGTTTTTTTTCTTGATAGAAAATATGCAGGTTTTGACAGAAGAACAACTATTTAAGGTTCAGTCGCTGTTTTATATAAGACTTCTATGAGGGTCCTCAGATATAAAAAATTAATTAATTTTCACTTGAAATACACATAGGGGGTCTCATACACGGGTCTCTGGATCCGGACCGCCAAACTATTTTGTGAGCACCTTGTGTTACAAATTAAAAATACCTTATATGTGTAACTTAAGTACGTTCTTTGATATTTCCCGCGCTTTTTCTTTCCTACTCTTGACGGACGCCAACACCACATCCGCTAAAAACGATTGCCGAGCTACGCTACGAATTAAGGTATCTGTTATTTCATACAACGGAATCGAAAAAATTAAGTTAGAAGTAGAAAGTATACGGTTTTTGCCTGAATGTACCGATTTATCTTGTTTTACACTGCCAAATCGTGTTGGAAAAGTACCGATGTGTTTGATTTGTCAATACACAGTTGTTTTACTTAAAATTTCGAAAATAAAATTACATTAAAGCCGAAAATTTTCCATTTGGCATAAATCTAAAATTGCAAGTTTATTGTCAAGCTACTAATCTTCAACTGAAATCATGAGTACTTTAATGATGTGTTTATGAGCAGGAGAAATGTGGTGAGGCTTCTTTAGGTACTTCTTGTACCCTTGCTAAGCATACGATGAAACTATTCACCGATGCTGACATAGTCAAGGAATGCATGCTCGAGGCAGGTAATGTTTTGTTTCATAATAGAAAAGGTTTTGTTGAAACCATTCGACGGAATCCATTATCTGCGAGGAGTCACTCTAAAACGCACACGTTTTGGCAGGAGAAAATAATTGTGGTGTGCAAGGGTAGTTAAATAATTCCAACTATTATGCCATATATATAGATGAATAATGTCACATTACTGATAAAGCAGAATTGGTTATATTTGTACGTTTCTTGGATAAAATGAGCGAAATTTTTGTTGAAGAGCTATTGGTTATTTTGCTATTAAGAGGAAGATCCGGACGACAAGACATAGTCGAAGAGGGTATGGATTAATTCGTTAAATATGTGTTAGATTTAAGCTTTTATCAGTAACTACCAACAGTAGTTGGGCGATGTGGCGAATATTGGGTCCAAAAAAGGACTAGTTCACCTATTGAGAACCAAGGTGCAATGAAAGGTGTAATGAAAATTTGATTTCCTACCACTGTATCATTCATCAAACTGTGCTTTGCTGCAAACTGAATCCTAATCTTAAGAGAATAATGCAAGAATTGATAAAAGTAATAAACATCATGAATTAAAAATATTTCTTGACGAAGTGGACATTCAATATGATCATCTGTTGTTACATAGTAATGTCAGATGGCTAAGCAAAGGCTGCGTTTTACAAAGATTCTTCGCCACTTAAAAGCCATTTCTTTTCAACATAGATCAGACATCACCCAACACGTTTTCTTAGCGATAAAAAAAATGTAGCTTCCATTCTTTTCTCATCAGATTTGTTTCAACACGTCAATGATCTGAACCTTAACCTTCAAGGCAAATAAAAGCTTGTATGCGAGCTCCTGGCAGAAGTAAAAAGCTTTTTGCGCAAACTAAATCTCTTCAAATAGATCCTGAAAATAAACGCTTGCACTTATTTTTTTTTTTTTTTTTTAATTTTTAGATTTGTAATGTTTAAAAATCAGCAGTGACAACGAGCTTGACGTTGGCCAATACAATATGTTTATTATGGATCTTAAATCGAAAAATTTCGAATGTCGTCGGAATCCTTAGTAACATTTACTCTCTGGATCCTGGTAATGAATGAAGCAACGAAGCTGGAAATATTTTCGGGTGTAATGAAGCTGCTCTCCAGACGAAAATAAGCTATTTCTAAAAAAACATAATTTTAAAACACCACCAAAAAGAAGCTTCTTGGCAATAATTTCAGAAAAAATCTGATTAAGAAAATAAATTTAATGGATTTAAAAATAAATAACCTTGAAATCTGTTACTTTTTTTGGGTCAACATATCTTTTTAAAGCAGCATTTTCTGAGATGGACTTTTGGAGCAGACTTAACGACAAACATTTCCAAGATGACAATAGCCTGTTCAACATTTATTCTAAACTTCGGACGGATAGTTCAAGGCAAAACATTTCATTTTCTCATTAATATTGTTTTAAACCCATGGTACTTAATTTTGTTTATTAATTAATAAAGTGCTTTTACGGAACAATTTTTTTTAATTTATTCATTGATATTTTACCTAAATGTATTTAAATTATATAGTTTATTATTTCAATTTTTAAGTACATAAGAAGTATTTTCCTTCCGGACTGCGACGGTCATATTATTTTTTTTAAGAAGAACCCCTAATAAAATTATTTAGGTGACCACTGGCATATAAACAATGCCAGTTTTTTGTTGAGGTGCACTGTAACCTCAACAAAAAGTATAAAACTTAAATTTGTGGTTGTGTGGAGACCTCCGGGGGGCGACTTTACAATAAATATTTTCTTAAATGTATAAATAATTTATTCCAAATAATAATCATAACTATCATTTTTGGGAGTTTTAATATTAATTTCCTTGACTTTAAGTGTCAGAGAAGAGTGATGTTGATGGACGTACTCTCATTACATGGGTTCATATCCTCATAGAACATCCTACAAGGATCACGCAAAGTGATAAAAGTATAATTCGATATACTGATAGTAATATCGAGCCAAAAATTGTAAAAAGATTTAAAATATTATTTTCCGATCACGATGTCCAAATTTTCCGTTTAAAAACGTAAAACAATGAACTGGATCATATTATAATTATCAAACATTATTTTAAAGAAAACTTTGTGAAATATTTCCATAAATTATAAGTCTAGTGGTAGAAGAATTGAGACGAAGTGTAATCTGCTATTTCAATTGAAAACAAATTTAACAGGTTGGTATATACAGTTACAGACTGCTTTTCCTGACGTTAGAAAAAAATTTAATAGAAGAAGAAAACAAAATTTAAACTGAATAAAACCGGGTATTTTAAAGGCAAGTTCTTTTTTGAACGCCAGATTACATCTCCGGGACACGTAGCGGAAAATATTGAAATAAGGAATCTTTCTAAGCTAAATTTAAATACCATGTTGGGAGGGGAAAGATAAGAGAATTCACCCCATGTTTCTAAGTGCATAATTAATTAATATATTTTTCACTCCATCAAAAGTTTCAAAAATGTTATTACCTAATTTGTATGAATTTTTTCCATTTTATTCAATAAACCATATCCCCTATTTAATTAGTCAATAGGTAAGAGTTGCACTGATTGAGGGAAATCTATTACCAAAGGCATTGGCCGCTGGTAAATTTACGTAGGATATTTGACGGGTAAAACTTAGCGGTTTTGGTACATGGACTTGATTATGACTATAAATATTACAATAATTTGTACAAAACTTAGTAATCAAGGCAGGTCAATAATAAAAGAGATTTAATTTTTAACCATTATGCCGAATTATTATGGTTTTTTAATAATTTGTTACGCAAATCAACTAGCATTGTATTTCCAATGAATAGGCCTTTAAAATGACATGTCACAGGATAGGGGTTGCAATTTGAAATTGTAAAGCTACCCCTCTTTGAAAAGGAGGGTGGAATTTTTTTAACCCTCACAAAATTTCCAAAAAATAGTTTAATAATTCTGGTGAATGTTGTACATTGATATCTCAATCCGTTTGGAGTATATCCAGGAGTATTAGGACTTCATTTACACCCTTACATGTAAAGGGTTGTTTGCCCATAAATTTTCTCTTCTTAGAGATGTTTTGTTCATGTCATGTGTTTCTTTTGAATTTACGTTTCAAATGACATGTCACAAGATAGGGGCTGCAATTTGAAAATTTAAAGCGATCCCCCTCTACCCCCTTTTGAAATAGGGGAGGGAATTTTTTTATTCAAAAAGTCCAAAAAAGTATTTTAATAGGTATGGTGGAAATTTTACATCAATAACTCAATTCGTTAGGAATATATAGGCGTATCACGACTTAATTTTCACTTATATAAATTCATTGTTATAATATTAATTACACTATTTTCTACACTAAAATCAATTAGTCGTCAGAGATTCATTTTCCCAGCATAATGTAGCGTTTCAATACCCCAACTGGCCCACAATTGTGCGACTAGTGTACAACTCTAGGCATTGTTTGCAACGCTTAATATGAATAAACTTACGAGAAAGAATTAGAAAGGTTTATGATTCTTATGGCGAGAAACACGAATTTAATATTTATATATTTTTAAACCAAGAAGCGAGACTATTTTTCTTGCCCGAGATATCATGCCTACTGTGATCTTTGCGTAACTAAAGTTGATAAGAACAATTACGGTTCACCAAATCCTTGAAAAATAACTTATGGTGCCTCAAGCCCTATACTCATTGTTGTATATTGTTAGTAACCAGAGTCTCTACATATAATTTTACATTGAAAATATAAGTATCAGATTAATAAAAAATATTCATGAACTTTTTTTAGATAAATCTGTAATTATTTTCTGTTTTGTATCATTTAAAATATACGCCTGAAATAGCAAAATATTATTCTAAACAGTTTTTGTAAATGTTTCAATATATATATAAATATATATATATATATATATATATATGACATATATTGCATCGTTCTAGTGTTATTTGGGAGTTGTCTCGTATAAGAATTTGAAGTAACACAAAATTTGCAATGCGTGATATTAAAATTAGGATTTTATATTTTGATAGGGGAGGCTTAGGCGGAAACAATAGGCTTATTTTGAAATATTTACATATAGAATTTATACCATACCAGTTTATTTACAAGTTATTGTATTATTGTTGTTTACAAGTTATCAGCAAGAGCACGAGTTCGATTGGTTCAGCTTGTAGAGTGAGGGTCATATAATATTATTCACACTTATAAAGTTTAATTATGTCCATTCCCTAAACAACCTTGTCCATATTCAACATTTAAATATTTCTCATTATAAATACGTTTTTATATTTCATAAACATATTCCTTATTATTTGTAACGTAAAACAAACGTGTTTTAAGTATGTCTAATAAAAAGGTATTTTTAGGCATCTTTAAGGTTTGGATACTTTACTGTAGAATACAATTTCAAGTAAACTATAAAGACATATAACTTTCCCCTGTACTAACTTATTACATATAAAACGTCACAAAAATAAAAACTTCTGGTTTTGTTTCATCACTTATATCTTCCATTCTTTAGAAACTACAGACCCATTCTTACAGTTATTGGGATGAGAGTTACAACCTACATCCGACGTTGACCTACTTCGGCTTACTGTAGCGCGGCCGTAAAAACTTGCCTTACTGGCGGACTCATTGCCAATCTGAAGAAACGAAATTCCCTTATTTTCCCGTATCAGTGGGGAATTAATACAGTTCCGAGGTAATATAGTATCAAGATTGTAAGATTTGATCTCAAGCTCCTAAAGCGGATATTTATTACACAAATAAATTTTTCTAAGAATTAAATATACGCTACGATTTATATATTCTGTGCACAAAAGTGTCCTTAACCGGTAAGACAAACTGTTTAATTATTAAGATGGATTAAATAATAGTAAATACATACAAGTGATATTAAAGTTTATATCATTATAATATGTTCTAATTCTAATATTATTTTAATATTCCATTTCCCTAAAAATCTATTTCCAGCATGCTTATATCTCATTAATATTAAATTCCTAGAATTGACGCGTTAACATATACTCTCTCTTCTATACTATGAGAATTAAATTGCACTTATAGAGTTAATTGAAAGAACGTACTTACCCGCGGCGTGGAAGGTTATCCATGGCGCGCGAACAGACACCAACTGCGCACTGGTCGGCCGCTGACGGCTGGGCGGTGAGTAACGTATTAGTGTCAGTAACAGCGTTATCCACTGGTAACCTATTAACCCGATAACGTGCTATCAGGAACACCCTAATATTTCAGTAACAGCTGGGGTGTATTTTTCAGTCGAAACGCGCTGGAAACAGTCAAATTAAAACGTTCTAACTAGATTTGGAGTTCTTACAGCACTTTTTTGTATTATCTTAACTAGTAACAAACAACAACCACGGAGATTACGTGCAAACAATGAAACTAGGAACGGACCAGTTCTGACCACACCCTCTTAGTATTAGGTTACAGAGAAACCAATAACGAAGAGGAGGGAGCAGATCATTAAATATACCGAGTTATCTATCGAAACCACATTGTAGATCGTTTTCTAAAGTTTTTGTTATCAGTTTATCATAAAAATATCATATTTCTAAAACAGTTCATATTATGTAATTAATAAAAAATAGAATTTACTTTGTGTTCTTGACTATTGGATAAAAAGATTTGTGTAGGTACTAAGTCGCTAAACCAAAAGTCCTTTCTACATATAAGTAATTTATTTTTTAATATAGCAAAAATTGCATACAATAATTATTTATAATAATTTATAATAATAATTATTATAATTATTTACAATAATATATAAAAAACTGGTTGTTTATTTCAATTAATATTTCCAAATTTGAATTTAAAATATTAATTAAGCTAGGATACTTTTAATAATACTGCAGATATCTTGTATAATACGTTTTAAACATATTTACGAAACCATAAATTTCAATAAAATAAATAAGCATTTATAAAGGATTTTTCATAACATTTTCTTGAACTTCCGTTATCGCAAATTAATTTAAAACTAGTTTATTATTTAATACGGTTCCTATTATATACTTCAATAAAACGAGTTTACTTTGTGTTCTAAGTGGATATGTGTATAACCTCAAATATTTACATTTAATCTGATCTACTTTATTTTTGCAACTTATAACGTTACGGTACTTCTATTTCAGCCAGTAACACCGTGATTCTAATACCGAACAAAATAACTGTGTTTAAAGCTTGCGATAAGTTATCGAGACATCAATGATAGGTCGGCTTGTAACCTGCTATCATGATAACAAATTAATAAAACCTAATAACAACTGACCACGTTATTTTAGTAAATAGGTTATTGAAGAGTAACGGTTTCTCATCTCTAAGTCGCTTCACCGTCACTTCCGCATGCTCCTTACACGCCAAGGCCACGATATACCGGGCCGCACAGTGTTACCACAGGCACAAACGTATCCAGTAGTCCCTACGTAAACAGTTGTCACAATAGTGAGTGAGTTGCCAAGCTCTGATGAGTTCTGTACTGTGTTAGTTGTCATTCGTTGTCACTACGAGGCGTACAGTTCTGGGCAATATAGTGAATACGCGTTAAAACGAACAGTTACCAATCACGGTGAATTAACAAAACTTGCTCAATTAATATGTGGTAAACATTAAAAGTTTTAATTAGTGATTTACAAAATATAGTGATTAAGCTCCATAATGTGGGCAATGCCGAATTTTGTGGAACACACAGTCAAGAATAAAAGCTAAGATGGCAATTTAGCAACAAATTTGTTCCACACTATTCTTAAATTTACATAGTACAATTACAATTACATTATACGTGTATCTATCTTGTACAAACAATGGGTTGTAATCGGATTACAAGTTTCTCAGTTATGAGTTTTCTAAGTTGGTGTTTGGTTAAAAATGTTCAAAAACCGATATTTTTCGTTCTTATCGATATAAAAACTGAAAGTTATTGTTAGTAAATAGTTTTATATGTATAAATTAAGACTAGCTAAATTTAATTTCGCTCCTGTTATTGTAGTTCTATGAGGGGTGGGTCATCTTTCAAATTCGGATATCAGTAATTTTTTATTCAAGTTTTAGCTTTGGTCTTCATTTGTATTTTAAACTTAACTATTTTGTTCAATATTTTGTTAATTTTAATGTTAAGATTAAATTTTGTTTTATTTGAATATATTTCATATAAACTGTACAATATTTAACTTATCCCTATATAAGGTTAATTGGTACCAAATTGGTGTAATGTAAACTGTATACACTCTTACCTGATCTTTGCCTTCCTTTTTTTATTAGTTCAGAAGTACTATAATTAACAATTTTCGACCTAATATTAAAAAGATGTTCGGATGTGCCACTGAACTTCATAGTATTGGACAGTTTGAAACACATAGAGACTATAAAGTATATTGACATAATCTTCAGTCAGGAAAAATGTTAATTAACTAATTCATTGAAATCCAAGTTTAAAATCACTCAAATCGCTAATTTTTTTTATTCTAAAATTGATTCCACATTTATATGAGGTTGCCTATGTTAAAAGCAAGGAATAAGTGAATACATCAAGAATCAAGAAGTGTCCAGAATTGTATTTGCAAGAAACTTACACATTTTTGGATTCCAACAATTTACAAATAATTAATTGTTGGGTACCCATCTTTACTGCAAACATCTTCTAAAAACGAATACTTACTAATTAACAACAAAAAAATCGAACACGCTTCTGGCGTCAATATTTATAGCTATTAATAAACGAAAGTACAACTAGACTACAGGTAAATCAATTAAAATATGCATAATTACAAAATTGTATAATATATACTACCTTTATATGCAACATCCACATCAATCTACTAAAACATTTATTAGAATATTTATAAAACACACACACACATACACACACACACACACAAACACACACACGCACACACACGTGCACACGCGCGTATTATTAAATAAATATGATTTACTTGAAACAGATATTTGTAGAATAATTCAAAGGAAAAAAATGAAGAGTAGTAATGGATTGGATGTCTATAAGTAACATAGTCATTAAGAATAATATAGATATATTTGTACCATTATTGTACTGCAGTCACACAAGTCTCTTGAACAGGGAATATTTCCTGATGAGTTTAAAATCGCTATAGTTGTACCTATGAATAAATGATGTGATTTTGTATGACATTGTTGATGTGTCAGTATTTCGCCCAATATCGCTAATCAGTAACATAGCTAAGATAGTTTATATTTTAACTAAGGAAATTATTGGAAGACTTTAACCTTATTTTCTAACAATCAATTTGGTGTTTGACCTGGTAATGAAACACTTAGCATTAGGACAACGTACCAGCTGTATCATACACAGTGCTCATAAATGACATGATTGTTATTTATTTATTTAGTTTTAAAAAACCTTTAACCTTTTAGATATTGATATGTGAGTAAAAAATTTAAGAAATAGGGAGTTGGAGGCTCAGGCATTGTCGACTTATTCTTTATATTATACAAAAAATTTAATGCAAGATTAATTTAGATGTCCAGTTAATTATGTCTTGGTTTGAGAGTACAATGTGATACGGCATAAGGCTACAACCTGTGGTAATGTGTTGACGGCATGGCTTACTCATTGTTCATAGTATTCGGCGTACGGATACAGTAAGCTATTTATCAATGATAAAACTATTCATTTTTCACATGTACACTCCTATTAGTCATTATTTACCATTTCAAGCAGCGTAAAGTGTGTAAGGCTTAACCTTGTAACAATTTTTAAATGTCAGCAATTCTTTAGGATTGATTAAATTGTTTTGGAACTCAGCGAATTTTTTCCCATAACTACTCGTATTACAAGGGAAATCTTGTATAAAATGTTGGAATTCTATAATTTGTATTATTTTTTTTAATATTTTTGAGTTTGCTGATTTAATAGATTCAGAAAAATGTTATTATTAATTATATTTAGTATAAAAAGTTGTTTGGAATCTAAGGTATTTATTTATATAGAAAAAGGCTACCGGAAATTATGAAGTGTTGTAATTGAGGAAAAATGCCATTTGAGATACAGATCTTTGCAAACTATCCATGAAATCTGTACCCTCTAACTCAATTCCGTACTACATCAAGGATTATTCATCGACTTATAAATTACCTTGAGTATTGAACAGGGAAGGGTATTTCTTAAGTACTAGAGCTTCCTAAATACAGTATAGCTTTTAATCTTTTAGCCAGATTGTTTGTATGTAATACCCATTTAAATCTGTGATACAAAGCGATATCCAAATAATTGGTTTATGTGGCCACTTTAGACTTTGGTAAACATCTTCATTGTGGTTAAATAATCAAACACAGTCTTAGCCCTCAGCTACTGGGGGTCGATCAGGATGATCAGTCAGTTGAAGTACATGTGGAATATAAATGTCATGGAACGGAGGGACAGTGTGGAATACTGGATTGCAATTTCTCTAAATATTCCCAAACCTCACTCATGGTATGGGAAGCTTTACACTTTGTCAGAGTTTGCAGTACTTGGCAATCTATTATTCCATACCTAATATGATCATTTTTCATATTTCGTATTTTTATTATTTAAATGTAACTAGGACAATTAAGACATGACATAAAGTCTGTGTAGCTTGTATGTGCATGTACGAAAAATTAGGCATTTTAGTCATATTTTTATATAGTTTTTTATTTCTGTTTGAACTCTATGTTGAGTTCTCTAAAATATTCAACTAGGTTTCAAAACTGTAGTTGTGCACTGTGGCTTTAGTACACAGTTTTGAATATATGGAATTAAAGCTCAGTAACAAACATACCAACAGTTTAATTACAATTCCTCATACAGGATCAGATGACATGGCTTCGTTGTGGGAGTGACAGGCTCTCTGATTCTGGGGTGGGTGCAGGGGGAGCCCAGCGCTGTCTTTCTCCTGAAGCGAATGCACAGTAGAAGAGTGACGCCAAGAGATGGACGGCGATGATTATGTTGAACGTGTACTGCCACTGGTCCAGCCTCTACGGTATAACACATTCAATTTTTTACGTGTATTAGGAGGATGATTTTGGGTAAAGAAAGGTTTGACATGAAATTGTTGAAAAGACATTTAAAGGATGAAGGAGTATTGGAAGACTGCTTATTTAGGTTATTTGGGCAAAGTTAACGGTTTTTCTGTATATACATACGTGCAAGCCAACAAGGAGCCAGCAAGAGGGTCCTTAGTCCCCCAAATTTTTAATCTTTTTCAATTACCTATTAGCTAACGATTATTAACATTAAAATAACCCAGTATTACCGAGATGTACTGTTGAAAGAACTTTCTCAACTTGGTCAAGAACTTTTTAAGAAATAAAATGAGGAATGAGGTGTTGATTGAACTTGCCTTACTTTCTGTCTACTTTGAACAAATACAAGTCGTCTTTATTCCCCAAAAATAATTTTTCCTGTCTACGTTCTTGTATATATGAGAATAATTTCCATTATTATTATTACTTCTTGGCCGATCTTTTGTTAACTTCTTGTGAGAAATGTTTCCTATCATTCAAACCCTTAGATATTGTTTAACATTTGATTATTAACTCCTATAATCTAAAAGCGGGCATTTTAGATCACACTGTCCAATTGACTACAGCATAGTTTTAAAATACATGACACTCCCTCTATGAGTTCTATTCAACAACAGTTCAAGAAAGAAAACATTAATACTTTAAAGGCACTACTTGAAAATTAAGATTGGAACGATTTATATGAATCCAAAAATGAAGATGATGTATATAATAACTTCCTAACAACACTGAAAAAGGCCATGGGTGATGTTTGCTCCATGGTGTGGACACAATCAAAGCCAAGGTAAAAGAAAATAACGGCAAAAACAGTCAAAGCCAAAAAGGACTATGATCTACATAAGCGTCAGTAGATAACATTAAAAAATCTAATCATAAATGTAATTCTTTGTGGCAGATAATAAAAACTCATTTAGGAGCTACCTTTAAAAACGCAGCCAATTGATCGAAGTCGAACATAAAGAAAGAGGACTAACTTATAAAGGACTAACTCAAGATCCAAACCATTTGCTATAACCAGAGGTGTACCTCAAGGATTTGTCAGTGGCCCTGTGATGTTTATTTCATTCAAAAACGACGTGCCGCAATACCTGGACGGACTCAGTCACACGCTTATGTATGCAGATGAAAACACCCTTCTATCTTCAAGGAATTCTGCTGACCAACTGGCAGTAAGATCATATATATTTTGATTTTATGTGAATATTGAGTTTGGGACCGTTCTCTTAGTGCAGTTTCTGAAATCAGACAAGGAATCTAGTCTACGACAGTTTCAGATTTCAGCCGCTGCCCTAAGAGGAAGGTAAACTGGAGTTAAACTAAAAAATAATATATCTATTTTACCAAATTCTATTGCGTGGTTATTTTTGTAACCTATGTTCCACTACGGCCAAGATTTCCCATACCCAGACTTTTCGTTTTCCTAATTTGACAAACTGGTGTAGATTTAGAACCGTTAGTTTTCTCCGTTTAGAAAATATAACTAACATATAAATGGAAAAGTGTACGTGATAGCCATAAGGAAATATTTAGATTATAAAATTCTAAAAATGGTAAAACCATTACAATTTTGTTTTATTTTTGCTTTTCTACTTGTTACATACTAATTTTATTGCCTTGGTCTATTAAACTTATATAAACCAATTTATATGTTTTTCATTAATGTATGCTTGAAACAAAGTAATAATAACATATCATATAGAGAGGATAACTAACCCCATCTTTCCTGAAGTAGATAAGAAGACTGGGACTCAGAAAGCCTAGAATGCTTGCAAATGTATTGGAAAATCCCATTAGAGCACTGGCATGCTGAGGCGCTATGTCCAGGTGGTTTACACTGAAACACAAGCACAACTATAAGTTTTGAGAACAACATTCCACAAGTTAAAAAAAATATAATATCTTCCTGCTCTGCTTACAACTAAAAATAAATAATAAGTCTTTGGACACGTTCCACTATTATGGCCACATCTTACGGTAAACTTTTAAAAGCGAATTTAGTCTCCTACACTGGCTGAGATGGTACTCGAAGAGATAGAGCAGAACTATCAATCTTGATCAGAGTACGCTGTAACACAGACGGAATCTGCTATCTATCTGTATCTGAAGAGACAAAACAGCTTCATTAGTTAGGTCAACAAAACTTTCGCAAAGGAACTAAGAACATAGCACAGAGATGACTCCTACACTGCCTTAGGCATAACTTAGGTGGGAACAGTTCTGATTTTAAATGGGAACATTCACTGTAGAAAACAAAAAAAACAGCTTTGTTCTCTATAAGGATTCGGGAAGAATACCCCTCTAGTGAATGGGAAATGTTTGAGAACTGACCAACAACTGAATTAGAATGAAAATTATGCAGATTTTATTACAATGTGTTCTCCATTTTCTACTGCATGAAAAACACTATGTTCTTAGACTGATCCAGATGTCAGATTTCACTGACACGGATCTAACAATCATACCTATGTTACCCGACGATGATGATATTCTATCTGGTTGTAGCTCATTGCGATAGCTTGTTTGAGCAACGACGTAGATACCCTGACTAGTCAAGTTGTTTAGATATTGGTTTGTCTCTTCAGATACAAATAGACAGCAGATTCCAGATGTCACAGTGTGTCTAGATGAAAATTGAGATCTTTTTCTCTTTTCTAGTACCACCTCACTCAGGGTATAAAGTGACTATTGAATTCAATTATAAACGCATTTCTGAATAAGTAGATCTAAAGACAAACAACATATCTACATCTCTTCATAAAGTAGTTTCTTTAAAGGACAGGTAAGAGTTACGGTAATAAAATGCCTTCTAACGATACAACCCAGTTACCCGCTGTAAGAAAAAAAAATCTGATCAGGCTCTACACTGTGTGTCGTGTATTCAGCCACACTTAGCCTAGGCAATAAGGAGTCACATACACATGTGTTTATTTTGAGCTTCTTCAAGCTGCACATATGTAAATTTACTGGAATATTAAATAATCTGAAAAATCTTACTATATTTTGTCATTAGTATTTTAAGAACAGTCTAGATTACTGGTCACAATTCTCTGTGTGATTGTTTTTATTAACCTAGATTGTAGTTAGGTGGTAGTTTAGGTATCCACCTGAGGGAAGGATCAGATTGTGCAGGTTTTGAAATGTAGTGTTACTGATTTTTTTCGTATCACTGGGCAATATAAAATGTACCAAAGATTACTGCTAACTTTTGTCTTACTTTGTCGTGTACAATATATTTTTTCTAGTATTTATTTTTTATTTGGAACTCTTGGAATCCAGAACTTTGAAAGCCTATCTCACTGTGTAAACCACAAGAAATAACTCTTGTACTGTTTACTTGCTTACGCTATCATTGACTGATAACAGGGGATGTGTTAAAGATGTTGATACAGCTAGTCAGTAATTAGTTACCTGAAGCCAGCCCAGGAGAACGCTGTCAGCCCTAACGCCAGTATCATACACAATATGGTTCCGTTGAAAGAGTCTATATGTGCTGCAAGAAAAATCAATATCGCCTGACTTATGAAGGTACTACAGATGAAAGTTTTCCGCACCTATAACAAAAAGAAACCTATTATGTAGTCTTAATAGTATAAATGAAAGATGGAGTTCCCAGGCCAATTTAACACTAACCTATGAATAAATATAAGCGCAAGTTCATTTGATAACATAAACAATGTGACGTACCATGTGTAATAAAAATAAACTTCCAAAAACCATCAAAATTAAACATTGACCTAAATTTAAAATTTATAAATTATAAAGTTATGGTTGCTAGGCCAACCTTTTACTTATTAAAATAAAAATAATTTGGTTGAGATGAGTTACAATAACGGTCGATTAACTAAGTCAAATAAGGCATCCAAGGTTGTAATGACCTGGCCTGCCGCCCTATCATTGTGCTTTCTCTTCACTTGCAAGTTAGTATCCAAAAATATTAACATGATATGTAGAATGTATTAAAATGTACTCTGGTATATTTTCTGTGGAGATCTTTTCATACAGCTTACTGTATAAAGACTGCTTCCAAAACACTAAAAGTTAAGTCTGCGTTTGTGGACTTATCTGTTAAAAGAAATTTTTGTTACATTATATACAGTTCATTGTTTAATATAATTTAAATTGGACAATGCGGAGAAATAAAATAATTCAAATTTACAAAAAAAATAAAAGATAAATTGTTTGTTTAGAGTCATCTTATCTCAAGAAAACGATTTGAAAAATGAACAAATTTTCCATCTGAAAGGCATCATAAACATGTGAAATATTGATATATAAAATCTTCGATAAAAAACTAACGTAGCAATGCATTTGCCAAGATACAGCTTCTTCTAGATGACCAAATGTTCATTAAACCTAGCTCCTCAGGTTGTTTAAATCAGGACTGAATCGAGAGCTCGATGGAGCTGTCTCGGACATGGGACATTTGCATGGACTTTGTCTGTCTAAGTGAGCGCTATATGACAATTAATTGATCAGGCAGCTTATCTTTCAGTCAGTGGCTACTATATTGTAACATCATCTTGAGGTACTGCTTTGAAAGTAAAATGTTCTCTTGTAATGTAAACTTTTTAAGAAGAATAGAATTCTTCTATCAGAATATTTCAACATTAATATTGTTGAATCGAACCGACTCTTTTCAATCCTTTACTTAGCATTGATCTCACCCTACTATACATGAAATTATGATAAAATTTTAATATCAAAGTTATTTTCAAATTTCTTCAAACAGAAAATTTTTTTATACATATATATATATATATATATATATATAAGTATTTTAAAAGATCATGCATTGAAGAGTATATAACTTTCTGGAAATTAATAATATGTTAACCCAAAGTCAATATGACTTTAAACCTGGGTCAAACACCAAACTTGCCATAGCTAACTCTATAAAAAGAATTTAACTCTAGTATCTAAAACACCACAACTTACTTCCTGGAGTACATTCAATGTGTTGAAATCCACAGTAATTCCTAGCAGTATTTTTCTGATTTTTGTATTATGAAGACCAGGGCACCTCAGGGATCTATCCTTGGACGCCTACTTTTCCTCACATACATTATTGATCTTCCAAAACATATTGAAAGTCATTTCAACGGAACCACCAAACCTGCTGTCACTATTTTTGCGGATTACACTCTATGAAACAAAATGTATTTTAATAAAATTTCAAATGCCTGCACACGGTTTGTTTGCAAATGAATTTATTCTGCTTTTTCATGGCTACGCATATAAACAATGTACAAGTAATCGCTAACCCTCAGCTAAATCTCATAGAGTGACAGACACCATTATCGAGCTCTATGTTGCTAGTGTTAAAATGAAACTTTATAAAACATTTCTAGGGTATAGGTCAGTTTGTTTTCAAGGCATATCGCGGACAGATTTAAATTTCCTTCAATAAATACAGTAACAACAATAATGTAAGAACAGTATTCTGTGACTAATATTCTTGTTATTAGCAGTAGTACAGTAGTGTATAGACTAATAATTGTTGTGTAATAAATTACATTATTGGTTGCTGATACCAAACGGCCTGGCCGATTAAAATTTTTTTTACCAAATTACATAATTTTATGCGCTTTAATTTGAGGTGTGACAAGGTATTAGTTGTCATTTCACAATTTTGGTTTTGGGTACGGGGGGGCATGGGGTGAACACCGCAATTTTGAAAATATTTGTTTCCCCCCCCCAATTAGTACACTCCCGTTTACAGAATTTTTATACTTGGACTATAAGACTTTTACGTAGGTTCGTATAAGTTTTCAAATGAACACGCTGTATATACTCCGAATTAACTGATAAGCTTTGGGCCGCGGGGGCACCTGTTGTGCATATCTGTAATATTGGACAATATCAGTACAGCATATTAGCAGTTATTTATATTATAAGATAACACTCTTAAAATATTTTATTATACCCTTAAAATATTTTGTAATCAAAGATAGTGAATTACTAAATACGTGTGGAAAATATAAAATAACAGTTAATATATGGAACAGTGAAACTATATACTTGTCATAACTTGTTAAATATTTTGTTATCAAAAGACTAGTTTGATTATAGTTTTACAAAATCATAAAGGATAACATCTTTTCGGAGTTGCCTGTATATTTAAAACAGTAGTGAGGTGTTTACAGTTGATCGCAAGGTCAATGACACCGTTATTGGTTGATTTGTTATTGTTTGTATTTCAGCAGGGTATGGTCGTCGCGCTTGGCTCTTCTCGGCTATTTCCGTCACCGCTCGGAGTCCAGATAGCCACGCGATTCTGACCTTGTAGCAAGTTTGGTAGAAGGCGGTGTTGCCAGATCGCCCTGAGCGCCACTGCTAGATTATTTTCAGTCTGACTGACTAATGATAAATCATCTAAGCCTTCTGGATTCTGTAGTCTTATCAACGTGTCTACATAACCTCCCCTTTTCAAACCAGAACTTAACAAAATTGCATATGTCACTAGACTTAATTGTTGAGTCAATGTCACTTCTACCCATTTTTCCTTCCCCTAAACCTGTTATATAAAACCAGATGGTCGAACACCAGAACGATTTGTAACACCACCATAATTTTACATTTGTTAGTTTTCGTTACACAATATTACATTTTCACATTAGGTGTAATTAGATTTAATTTTAATTTTATGATCCACCAAAAAAAGCTGTACTCGGGTTTCATTTGTGGCTTTATATAGTGTGTTTCAATAAATGTTCTAACAAAAATTAGCTAATACTAAATGCAAAAACATTCGATTTTGGTGAATTTGGAGGGACAGAGAATGTTTAATACCATTTTTGAGTAAAATGTTCTTGAATTCAAAACGAGTAAATGGAGGTCCGTTATTGCTCATGTTATGATCAACCAAGCCGAATCTATCAATTATTACAGCGTTTACTATTATTTCGACAATTTTACTGTATACTACTCAATATGTATGGCCACTATATAGAAACTTTACAAGATTTAAAACGCGTTTAATAATAAACATTATTTTCAATGAACTGGAAAGTGTAAAACAATTTTTAGCTTTATTTTTTGATACATAATAAATGAGATATAACCATTCCTTTCCAAAATTTGAACAGCCACCGTCTTGAAGCCTTATTAGGACATCCAGAACTGTGACAATTTTATTCAGAGTTACTTGTACCTAATATAATGTTTCTAAAACTTGTCATTTTGTGTTTAATTTTAAAATATTTGAGTTAATTTTTTTCACAGATTATATTTGAAAACCGTCTTAACTAATAAACTTTCTAATTATACTACCATAAATATAATAATATAATTATACCAACAAATTAACGAAATTAACTAAAAGAACCTACGTGAAAAATACTACCAAGATTAGTTGAAACCTATTTCAAAACTTTAGGTTGTTATCGTATTCACAATTATTTCCTCAATGTCCTTATACACTACTTATAACTTTGTACAGGTGCAACATAAAATCTCACAAAACACTTACTTTATTATAAGCAAACTAATAATTCTAAATCAGATTTTGTTTTGCTATATTATGCCAAACTAAGATGAAATATAAAGATATATACACAGAGTGTAACTGAAATACACCGACAAACTTCAGGAGGTTGTCCCTGAGGTCAAAACAACCATTATGTTCCTATAAATGCGATTATGTTCGTATGTCAATGCGATGTTTTCTTTTTGTCCGTCTGTTTGTGTTTTTACATTAAAATTTTTTTCTAAACAACCATTAAAGGTAGAAAGTTAAAATTTTCAACATATGCTAGTCTAGTAAAAAAGATCGTCAATTTAAAACATTGAAAATTATTAGTCAACAAAATTCAAAACGGCTGCTTGTTAAAATTGTTTGTCATACATTTCTTAAAAACTACTTCATAACATATAATATATCATATCATACTATATCATAACAACTGCATAAAAGTTTACTGGAGTCAAAAAGTGTTATACATTTTATTTTAAAACAAACTGTACCTCATTTGTTGTAGTTGCTCAAAAGATTAATAAAGTTGTGGCATTTTTCTTAAAAAAGTAAAATATCATATTTGCAAGTTTGTCCATGTTTCAGGAAATTAAAGTATTCTACAAGTGTTAAAAATATTTAACAAAAATATCTCACCACCAAAAAGAGCTTTAAGCTGTCATTACTAAGAAATACGGAACCATTTAACAGTACAGCAGTTATTTCAAAACCTTAGAGATCACATTACAACAATATATGTTTGATATGCCTTTCATTTGATGCACCGCATGCATTAACACGTCTGGTCATTGATTGCCGAGTTCGTTCGAGTATTCCTCCTACTGTATACTTTACAATGTTACAAGCTGCAGTGATACGCTGTAAAAGATCTTCCCTAGTGTTAACTGATCTTTCATAAATTAGAGCTATCAAATTACCCCAGAGGAAGAATACAGGACCCCCTCTGCCTATCTATCTTTCCCCATAAGTTTGGTTCAAAATGTGTCTGACATCCAATCTATGAAAATTACATGAAAACGAAGAAAGAAATATAATTTTTAATATATATTGCGGTTTTCCCAAATTATCTCAGCACAGATCTAGAAAACTAACTTTTTCCTTACTTGAGTATATTATTTTTCACAACACTTTATAATTTTATAATTATTTTATTTTACAACTTTTTAATTTTCAGATTGATCTGAAAAATTAAATATAATTAATAACACCTTCCATTACTGCTATGACAGTTTTATTTCAGGACTCAAGAATACTTAAACCGAGTTTAAACCCTCGACTGCTTCAACTTTGACGAAGGTATAAAATACTGTTCCAGAGTAAAACTTATAATAAAATAAGAGCAACACAAAGTTTCCAGTTTACATGTGTGGTAGTGAGCAATTCTGTGTTCCTCAACCAGTCGGCCAATACTCCAGCGACCGGCATCAGGACAGTTATCAGTAGATACGGCAGCAATGACAAGAGCCCCGTTCTATCTAACTGGTAGTTGTGTGTATCTGTAACCAAATGCGTTGTCAACTTTATAACTAATAAATTTATCATTTAAAAACATTACTCTATTGAAAAATTGCATGATCATTAAACTGTTACTACTGATCATAACTTTGATAAGAATATGGCTATCTCTAAGGATCAAAGATTGATGTAAAGTTTGTGATCTGATATAAAACAACAAGTAATACCATATTTTTTTCTTTTAACCCCTATAATATTAATTTGTATAGGTATTCTTAATTGTACTTATAAGTACGCAACTAGACAAGTCCTGACAACAAGCAGGCTGATTTGAACTTATTTCGGAATTTTTGTTTTGGCACTGCATTAAATATGCGTCTAATCATTTCAAAACTGTTTTTATCTTGTTCTAAATATGACCTTCTTGTTGTTGGATTACGTATTACAAATCATATTGCCCAATACGGCAATATGATCTGACCCTCAAACACGTGGGCTCCCACAAATGTATTTACAGTTTTGTAATAGTATAATCGATTTCTTCATCAAAAGAATTTGTATTTATTCAAACATTCAACAATGTTATTACTGCAATGGAATAGTATGTATTTACTCTTACATCTGCTTATGTTTGATGCTTTTAGAAATTAATTTTTCACAGTTAACATCAAATTCCAAATGTCCTCCTGAACATAGGGTTTTGTATTTTAACACGTTTATGACGACGGCTTATTTCCGGACTGTTTCATATACCGTCTCATTTTCAATAATAATAGCAAACAACCGTAACAATTTTATACATGAAACGTCTAAGTATGAAGGTTTCGCAATTCTTCTGAAAAGATTATTTCAATAAAAAACGCAATAAGAAACTGCATAGCAACGTGCACCCCATCGAACGTACGACAGTTGTGAAAGATCGCGTATACTAGTGGTGAACGTGTTAACATTACTGCTTGAATATTAATTTCTTCAGTCTTCTATTAAATTGTGTTTAATTTTTAATTTTACAGGTTAATTCTGAGAAATTTCCATGTGGCTCTAGCTTTGACTGTTTAAATAAATTCTTTTTTATTTCCTTTGATGTACATCAGTAGTACAACCTTCAACTTGGTTGAAGGTTGTGTTTTTTTTTATTTTCTACTTAATCGTCCTACTTTAATAGTAATTATAGTGAGTTAAATTACTAACTACAGCTAGTTGATAAAGTTGATACCTCTCAAGAACCACGGTATCCCAACAATCAGTGAATAGAAGCCAAAGCTCGTGCAGGTGTGAGCCACAACTATGGCCCATACAGGCATCGACTTGACGAACTCGTCCCAAGGATAGACAATCTGTATAACAGTCAAATTTTGCTCTATTTCTTAAAAAAATTTGTAAAAGGTGTCCATAAATATTGTACTAAAGAAATAGTTGTTAGATATGTACATTTTTTATACATTTATATTGCTTTCTAACAGAAAGGTTTAGACCCAAGACCCCGCAATTCAATGCTTCGGAATTAAAAGTAGTTTCGAGATGAGGAATTTTAGAAAAAAATCTCTTATTTAGAAACTGCTATTTTAAAAGTGTTTATGCACTTCTGTAGGAAGGTAATTTGTTAAAATACAACTATTAACAGACGCAGTAGTGTGTTAGACATAGTAAAGATACCAAACATCATGAGTAGCCATCTGAAGACTATGTTGTTCTAGTATGTGTTGGCAATACTTGGCTTCAGGTTTGAGACGATAAATGCAATGTCAGGCCGTACCTAAATTTCCTATTCGGCTCAGGTTTTAAAACAACACTTTCTGTTCCTTATGACACTGCATTCTAGTGACAATTGTATGATGTAATACATCAACTGCTGTCCAAATTTAGCATTGTTGTTGCCTCTTTTATTGAGGTTGCTAATATTTGTTGTGTGTTATGTGCTTTGTATAAGGTGCAAACCTGTCACACAGGAGAAATTTATGATCACAATATTCGAGAATATTATAATTTTTAAACCAAAATAAAGGTATAGACTGCATTTAAAATGAGGCAAAAAATACTCTAATGAGGAATACCTTACAAAAATATAAGCAAGCATCTGTGTTGCAACAGGAATGAGATGCCATAACAGTTTCTAATATTTTATACTTTTTAATGCTGGCGACACATTTGAGAATAATACAAAAACATAATTGAAAATAACATTTGTAATAACATTCAATGCACTAGATTGTAAATTTTAACAATTTGAATGCTCGTTAACAAATTAAAAAAAAGAAGCATGTGAAAAACAATACCACGTGTAGCGCAACAGGCATTGCTGAGATTGCATGCAAGTTCAAATTATATTCAATTTTCTCACATGTTCTGTAAAAAGATAGAGAGGGAAAGAGAACCATACAGAAAAGAAATGTGTGGTTTTCCCTACAAGCTATGTAGAAATGAAGTATCATACAAAATTTAAATGATTTAGATGATTGAGCTGTTTTTTAAATATCATACGGATAATTGAGCTACACGTGATATTTTGTTATTTCTTAAAATGCCATATGATTATACTCTGTTTAATATTCATTATTCGATTTTCTCGTTATCATCCTCGTTCCCATAAGACCAGTGTTAAAATTTTTATACTAATGCTCAGGTAAATCCCATGGTTTGATATATATACCATGATTTATCTCGATGTAGAGGCTTCATGCAAAATTTCAAGTACATAGGTCAGGTTATTCTTAAGATATTATGCAAACAGACACATAGACAGAAATAAAATTTGTTTAGCTCTTCAAGTGATATGCTTCACTAATATGAAACAATACCATTACCTACATGTTTAGGAACAGAGTCATTAGGTCCACAATCAAGATTGTCTCTAAGGTACTTTAGTTCCTCTGTGGAGATGTGAGGGTCGTCTTCCGGTTTGTCCTTCACCACAATCAACCAAACAGCACACCATATTAACCCGAGTATACCTACAAACATTAAACATTAACATTGAATACGTATGAGTAGTAATTTAAATATAATTCTAGTTTTTTAGGATTTTAATGTAACGTAATCTGTAAACTAAGAATTATGGTAAATATAATCCGGTGCAAATGTGGTATGTTTGTGATAAATACTTTTAATACAGTACAAATTTGTCTTCACTCAGAAAATTACATTTTTGGATATTTAAAGAATTCCTAAATAACTTCTTTTTAGACAAATCTGTCTCTGATTCGTTCATCAAAATTACTCCCATATTTCCAATTTCATGCGAGTTCTTTTAACCGTACCACAACATCCGAAAAGAGTTCCCTATTTGGCTAAAACCTTTTTAAAATTCTAACCTTATTGTAAAAATGTTTTTTTTAGGTTTTTATACTGACCTAAACCCGCCAACAACCTCATCCCAGGAGGCCTGATGTATTTTCAATGGAAGTAAAAGTTTGAGACTCTTCTCAACGGTCCAGGTCCTACATAAGCTAGTAAGAGGTCCTTTCTAGCTTCTTCTGCTCTGTGAGAATCATTCCCTATACCTTTTATCTTTTTTTTGAAATAAGTCACAAGTCTCACTTTTATCTCTGTATTTATCATATGCTTTCTACTCATCGTCGCCACTAAAGAATTACTAAAATAACTTCTTTGTTGACAACAAACATTTTATTCGTTGATTTAGACAAAACATAAATTCAAAATGTAAATATTCTCAACTAGTAATAAGCTGATAAAAAAACATTTACTTTGACATTAATAGCAATCCTGCATAATTTTTTAACCGGCTATAAAGTTAATAATTTTGCTATTAATAAAAACTTACACTAGTTTTTGGTTGTATATAACGAGGATACCTTGTTAAATGGTCATCTTAATTATGTCAAAATTCAACATAGAATACTAAATTATATCATAAATTTCTTTTTTGGATTGAAATTTTGTATGTTTATGATACATACATTCAGTAGAGTAGAATGTCGCTTCACTCAGACAAGTACATTTTTAGATATTTTTTTAATCAGCTATTAAGTTAATAGTTTTGCTAGTAATAAAATCTTACAGTAGTTTTTAGTTGTGTATAACACTGTTACCTTGTTACTTGGCAAAATTTGAAATAACATTTGAAATTACGTCCTAGATTTCTTGTTTATTGCGATTTATCAACCTTCAGGCTCAATTCCGGGACATCTGCTGTATCCATTATATATAAACTGTGCAATAACTATGTTTTGACTTCAATTTTTTTAACCGCAATTATTATTCTCTAACAATATCTGACCAATTGCTCTTTGCACCAACAAAAACTGTAGTCTTCCTGGTTCTCTGAAACAAATTCATATGGCTGACCCAGAGGACTTTCTTAGTTAGTATACTCTTAATTTGTTTTGTTTCAGGTTTATTTATAGATGGATTCCAACCTTACCTGTAGGATCTTAATGGAATTAAAGAAATGAAAGAAATTTCAGCTGTTGTACTCACCTGTGATGTAGAAGATAAACGACCAGCCTAAGGTATAGGCGATGAAAAGAGAAACTGGGGGGTTGAGTAGGAAACTAAAAAAGCCGCCCGAGAAGGCGATGGTAACCACGCGAGCCCTCTCCTGGGGAGGCGCCCATCGAGACCAGACGGCGATAATACTCGGGTAAGTGACACCCTGTCACAGGCATGAAGATTAATTCACAGGCGATTATAGAAACTCTTTTGACCATAACTAAAACTATTTGAATGTACTACTCTGAAATAAAGTAAAACACATAATTTTTTTAGTTTAATGTCTTATAAGCTTGTGAGGGACTGACTGGAATGAGTGAACCAGAGCCTAAGCAGGTAAATTTCACTTGGTGAATGCTGAAGTTACCGCACTTCCAGAATAAAGTATATTTACTTTATATAAACTGTATTTGTTTCAGAATATTTTAGTTATTCCTGTATAAGATCCCTGGTGATTAACGGTATAGTGGTTATACTGTAGACACACTGAACTGATCTTTAATCTTATTTTATTAGTTCACAAGTACTATGAAATAACCATTCTGAAACCTAATATTTCAAAATTTTCTCAGGTAATGCCAAACCTCCCTTATGATATTAGGGCTTTCCATACTCCTGACTCCCCGGGTGTTCCGGACACACTCCGAAGAACATTTCCGGGTGCGCCACTGAGCAAATGTGTGATTATTCAAATCATTGGAGACCTGCCAACCTCGTAATAGCAGAGAGGTTTATATACACTGAGTGTATGTCAAATTACACTCACCAGTATACATTCCTCTCCAGTATAATAGAAATGGTCATGGAGTAAACAGTTGTGTAATTGTTCACATTATTGGAGACCTGCCAACCTCGTAATAGCAGTGAGGTTTATATACACTGAGTGTATGTCAAATTACACTCACCAGTATACATTCCTCTCCAGTATAATAGAAATGGTTAGGGATTAAACAGTTGTGTGATTGTTCACATTATTGGAGACTTGCCAACCTCGTAATAGCAGTGAGGTTTATATACACTGAGTGTATGTCAAATTACACTCACCAGTATACATTCCTCTCCAGTATAATAGAAATGGTTAGGGATTAAACAGTTGTGTGATTGTTCACATTATTGGAGACTTGCCAACCTCGTAATAGCAGTGAGGTTTATATACACTGAGTGTATGTCAAATTACACTCACCAGTATACATTCCTCTCCAGTATAATAGAAATGGTTAGGGATTAAACAGTTGTGTGATTGTTCACATTATTGGAGACTTGCCAACCTCGTAATAGCAGTGAGGTTTATATACACTGAGTGTATGTCAAATTACACTCACCAGTATACATTCCTCTCCAGTATATTAAAAATGGTTATGGAGTAAACAGTTGTGTGGTTGTTAAAATTATTGGATACCTGCTAATCTTGTAATAGCTGTGAAGTTTATATACACTGAGTTTATGTCGAATTATTAAATTGTTTAGGAAAATGTTAGGGATTACACCACAGACATTATCAACAAACTGATAACAATTTCCAATACATAAACTAATCTATCCTGACATACCTCAAAGAGACCCTGAATGACTCTGATGGTTATCAGTGATTTGGCTGTGCCTCCATGGACCACAAAAGGCATAACAAAGGAAAACAGTGCTGTGAAGGCCACCCCCACACCGAACACTCGACTGCCACCCAGACAGGCACCTAGCCACCCTCCTAGAATCTGAGTGGCGACATATCCGTAGAAGGAGGCGCTCATGATATGTGATACTTCCATCATGTTAAAGTTGAGGTTTCTTTTCTGAAATCATAAGCACACAAAACGATATTTATAAATTTTTACAGAATTCTGTCAACGCTTGGGTCAATATTGTTATGGAATATTTAATAAAAATATCACACATTAAATAGTTACTTTATTGTATAGTTACTTCTACAAAATATTAAAAATGTTTAGAAAATTTACTAATTTAAGTAGAATACCAATATTGCAATGTTTTTTGTGATAGAATAATACTGAAACACACGGTATTTTAATAATTTTACCTTCCTACATCCTCCACTGCATCAAGTATCAGACATAAAATCAATTTTTGATCGTTGCCGCAAACGTTTTAAAATCTAATTACAATACTAATGATAAAACTTTCTGTTAGCTGTCAAGATAACCATTGTTATTGCAATAAGAATTGATTTTTAATGCTAATAAAGAGCCCTTTAGAATGAAACCTGAGTATCATTGTACAAATAACACCTACAAAAGTGTTATAAGGATTATTATTGTTATAAGTACTATATTACCATTCAATCTTCAATCTGAAGATTACCCAACTAACAAATCCGCAATATAAATCCGGACAAAAGACTACCTGTGCTTATCTTACCATTTATTTCCCAATTTGAAAATTATCCAACCAACAATACCGCAATGTAAATCTAGACAAAGAGGACCACCGCCTTTCTTATAAATTTATTCCTCAATATGAAGATTAGCCAACTATCAATCCCGCAATGAAAATCCGGGCATAAGATGAACAGATATCTTACCATTTATTTCTCAATCCAATTCCATCTTAACGGTGATTTTCAGTAACTGTGATGCCACTTTTATCTCGATCCAAAGGTGTATATGAAAATTGTATTTTAATCTAAGTCTCATACAGCAAAGATTCCTCTTCCACTTTTAATCTGTTTTTATTTTTCTTTAAACACCAATATTGATATAACCGATTTTTATAAAGGAAAAGTTAATAAACTCGGACATTCCATTCTCTATTTTTTTACACTTGTTACCAAATACCTATACATGTCAAAATAGCAATCTAACTTTGGCAGTCGTATTTTGTTTAAAAAGACCATGAAACATAATTTGAAAAGCTTACCATTTAAATATTTTCCTGTGGCTTGTATTTTTAAATATCTCTACCCTCCTCCTCCTCTTCTCTGAGAAAAGAATAATGTCAAACACATTTAGATTTCGTACTTCAACATAGGACACTACTAAATAGTATCTTCATCTCTGGTTGTGATGGCTGATGGCTCACCTCCACAACTTTTCCGTTATCTAGGGTGACATTGTAGGGGGTTCTAATGTGATCAATAACGTCGACGAAGGTCCACCTGAGATTGTCCACAATGAAGATCCCAAGGAACGCGAGGACTGTCACTAGGTGACGTCTTCTGAAACCCGTAGGCCTGAAACACAATGTAAGGACAAATCGTAAAAGTTAAGAATATTACTGCAGAATTTTTAGTTTCAATCTGACGATACTGCTCGCTCAGATAGTGAAGTTATAGGAATATAACTTCAATATAAAATATAACTTTAATCACAAGATTAGAGGACTAAACTGTATTTTCACTTTTCCAAAATACAGAGTTAGTTGTCATAAAGGAATGGCGAGGTTTCAGTAATTCGTGGGAAGATAGGAAAACTTCTAGATATTATTTTGGTATCTCTGGAAGCCTCCAACCCAATATTTTGTTTATAGGCTATTCTAACCTCAAAATTAGACCTTGTATTCTTGTTCCATGGGATTGGTTAGTTACTACGTTTTCGGATAAAGATAAAGCAAGGTGTGTATTACTGTTGGCTTAATGTAAATCCGTAATTTTAGTTCAACATGCGTTCCGGCTTGAATTTGGAAGAGATCCACCAAACAAAAATAACGTAAAAGGTTGGTTTAAACAATTAGAATAAACTGGAACAGATAAGAAACAGAAATCAACCGGCATACAAGGTGTGCCAGACGAAACGGTTAAACTAATTAAACAATCGGCAATTAGAAGTCCTGGGCAGTCCATCCCTCGTCGAAGCGGTAGGTATTCTAAAAACAACAGTCCACAAAGTTTATAAACTCCAGATACTGCAGGTATTAAAACCCAATGATTGTTTGAACCGTTACAAAGTCGCTGTTGAAATGTTGACCAGAATAAGTGGAAACGAATCATTTTTTAATGATATAATCTTTACAGAAAAGGCTACTTTTCATGTGAATGGATGTGATAACAGACACAATTCACGGATGGGAAACAACGTGATTCGCTTAAAGTTAATGTTCGGTGTGGTGTGATGCAAAATTGCGTGATGGGGCCTTTCTTTTTTGCTGAAAAAAATTAATGGAGTTGTGTATCTTGACATGTTAACCAGTTATTGTTTTCCTCAGCTAGATGAACTCGAAACATTCATCAACTTCATTTCTAACAAGATGGTGCTTCCCCACACTTCAGTGTATTGGTCACGGACGCTTTTAACGAAACATTTGGAGATCGATGGATAGAGTCCAGACCTGACACCTTGTGATTTTTCATGTGGGGGTACATCAAAAGCGTTGTTTATTCGCAAACATTCGCGACCTGAACCATTTCCAACGCAGGATTAATAAAGCAATAACAACCATAACCGAAGAAAGATTAATGAATGGTTGGAGAGAAGTTGAGTATCGCTTGGAAATTCGTCGAGCAACTAAGGGTGCACATATTGCAATTGATCAATTATGTACAGAAATTGTTTGAGACGACAAATTAGATGAATAAACAGCATTAACTGTAAGTAATTCAGATTTTGTTATGTACCATGTTCGAGACCGCACTATTCTTTTATAATAAGCTTGTATAGTAGGCAGTATCAATCCTCATACCATCGTGAATCGAAGATCAACCCTAGAAAACACGGGGACATACCTCCTCTGATCTAAATAGGCTCACGAACTTCGGATTAATGTTTGATAAGGATTCGCAGTCTTGATTTGGAGGGTAGCAAAAATTTATTATTTTTATTGACAAAGTGTTAAAATAGTGATAGTATTTTATGTTATATTACTCAAGAATCTTGCCATTACAAGGTTGTCTGAAAGAAGGCGGCGCGCGCATCAAAACGTAAATAGATTTGTGTATGCTGTTCTAGATGTTCTAGCGCCGCATACCACTCTAATATTTTCGGATCACGAAGTATAGATACGCGAGTTTGCACAAAACTACGCACTAACAAGTGAATGGCATTAATAAAGGCATTTTTCATTCATTCATTCGATGTACATGAACAGGAAGTCACATTAAAATTCAACTAGTTTATTTCTGTTAAGACATACAAAGCAGATAATATAAAAGGAATAAATTTCACTTTTTATTTCGATAGTAGAGAGAAACGTTACCGGGTTTTGGCGCTTTTCAACTAAAATGCAATTTTCAAAACTCATAACTTGGAACCTTGTGATTCGATTACGACTAATTTTTTTTTAAAGAAGGTTAAAAGTATAGTGTTTGTGTGTATGTAATTTTAAGATTTTAAAGCATACGAATACAAGTTGTTATCAAATTACTTTCTGAACTTGTATTCTTGACCGGGTAGTTCTAAATTTCGGCGTTGGTCAAGTTATGGAGCTTTGGCGAGGCCCAGCAAAGATATTTAGTCGGGCCCCGTCATGTACCGCCCCCCAACCCGCACAATTATGGCTCGGGGGCCCGGACCCCGGTAAAATTATTCGAAAATCCAGTCAAACCGGGCCTGGTTATAGCTCTTGTTTTGGTATTTTCGTTGGTCCATATTTATTAAATTGAATTTACTTGAATGTTTTACTTATTAAATACTTACAAGTTCTGTGTTTATTCCGTTAAAAGTTTAGTTTTTTCTTCGATAAACACTTCATCATTATTCAATTCTCACATAAAGACGTGATATTATTATATTCATATCTACAGAAAATGCTACCTACCCTCTATTCAAGGACAATTGGAAGCTAATAGATTTTTGCTTATGGACTGAAATTTTTATTTGCCTCGTTGAAATAGTTACTTGAATCTTTAGCAGATAGCGTAGCTACACATTGCGTTTGGTTCCGATTTACAACAATTTGTTCGTACAAGTTAATACTATGTGTTTTTATCATTATGTCGTGACACACACACACAGGATGATAATGGTATACATACTGACAAGATAGTAAATAGCCCTTATATGACACCTGAGTGTTAAGAAGGTAGTAAAGCACCTTCAGATGAATGTGAGGTTCTAGATTGTAATGTCCAGAGCGAGATCTGAGATGTAAAAATAAAAAGGCAAAGAAAACATGCACCAAACAAAAGTACATAAAGGTAAACCTAAGTTTACAAGGTAACGCCAGAAAAATTATCTAGTTTGGTGTAAAATCTCAACACAGACATTTTATCGTATACATGCAATAGTGTAAGTGTCCCGGAATCTTGCATTTTATCCCCTGTGCAACTCATCGAACTACAGGAACATCCAGAAAAGATTTGCACCTCTCAATTGATTTGGGGGGTATTTTCAGTTAGAAAGTACCGATCATAATTGCGCCAGTAAGTGACAGTAACTAAGAAATGAGTGCTGCGAGACAAAGGAACTCACTGGACCTGTTGGTCTACGTCTCTTGCTACAATATAATATAGCATCTCGAATATAGGACAGGTCTCAACTCGAGACCATGGATGCCCGGGACATACACGAGCACTAGCCACGAAGCTCAACGCTTATCTGGCCCCGCACGACCTCATGGAAACTGGGAGATAAAGTGTTGCCAACAATCATCAAACATATAATGTGAGTTGTATATGCTGCACACATGGCGCTTCTGTTAGATTTAATTAGTAACAATTAGCCCTTAACTGCGTTTAATTTCAGAAAAAACTCTATGTTGACGAGATCTACAGAAAAATAATTAACTCTATGGCGGGTGTTAACACCGGAACATGCACGAGTGATGCTGGCGAGGGAATTCCGTGGAACCTGTTGGTCTACGACTGTAAGGGTAACAGTCTATCATGGTGACACCTCGACTTTATGGCGGGTCTCTACACCGGAACATGCACGCGTGCTGCTGGCAAGGGAATACCGTGGAACCTGTTGGTCTACGACTGTAAGGGTAACAGTCTATCATGGTGACACCACGACTCTATGTCGGGTCTCTACACTGGAACATGCACGCGTACTGCTGGCGAGGGAATTCCGTGGAACCTGTTGGTCTACTACTGTAAGGGTAACAGTTTATCATGGAGACACCTCGACTCTATGTCGGGTCTCTACACCGGAACATGCACGCGTGCAGCTGGCGAGGGAATTCCGTGGAACCTGTTGGTCTACTACTGTAAGGGTAACAGTTTATCATGGAGACACTTCGATTCAATGGCGGGTCCCAACTCGGGACGTACACGAGTGCTGCGAGCGAGGTTACTCTCTGGAACTCGGTTGTCTGTGGCTGCGAGTGTAACTGTCCATCTTGGCGATACCCCGACTGTGGCGGGTCCCAACTCGGGACATATACGAGTCCTGCGGGCGAGGTTACTCTTTGGAACTCGGTGGTCTGTGGCTGCGAGTGTAACTGTCCATCTTGGCGATACCCCGACTGTGGCGGGTCCCAACTCGAGACATACACGAGTCCTGCGGGCGAGGTTACTCTCTGGAACTCGGTGGTCTGTAGCTGCGAGTGTAACTGTCCATCTTGGCGATACCCCGACTGTGGCGGGTCCCAACTCGGGACATACACGAGTGCTGTGGCGAGGTTACTCTCTGGAACTCGGTGGTCTGTGGCTGCGAGTGTAACTGTCCATCTTGGCGATACCCCGACTGTGGCGGGTCCCAACTCGGGACATACACGAGTGCTGTGGGCGAGGTTACTCTCTGGAACTCGGTGGTCTGCGGCTGAGAGTGTAACTGTCCATCTTGGCGATACCCCGACTGTGGCGGGTCTCGACTTGGGACATGTTAAAACGTAGCTCAACGCTACGAAGAAGTGTCCATGAACGACCTCAAACAACAAACGTAGAATGCGTGGTGTATATGCTGCACAACATGGCGCTTCTGTTGGATTTAATTGGTAATAATTCGCCATCAACTTCTATTTCATTTCAGATCAAATTCTATGTTGACGAGATCTACAGAAAAAGAATATAATTATCACTAGTTTTAAAATCCATTGATAAACGTTTAATAATAAAGGAACAATGTATTTGTTAGGGCTAAGTGTGAAAGTAACAGTAGTTCTGATAAGAATAATTAATTGGATGAATCGAATAAGAACCTTTACTTATTGCCGAAAGTCACGGCCTTGGCCTTGAACCTATTTTCAAACAACTTATGCCAAAACGTAATGTTAATAGTCTCTGCTATCCTGTTAAATCAATGGCTTACATTTTCTTAATGATAGCAATTATGTAAAAAAAAACTGGCTTCATTTGAATATGACTGGTAACATAGTATAACATACTATTAAAATATTAGTAATAGTTTGAAATTGACTCATGAGTAGCGTGCCACAAACTATTACTTCAACTAGCCAGATATTTCAATAAACCACCATTTCAAGTAAATAATTAAAAAGTCACTTTAATTGTAATACATTTTAATGCCAAGAGCACTAATAAAAATCCGAAATGAAAACTTTTTTCTTGAAAGAAGGTTTGTAGTGCAACTATTTATAGTGCAGTCGCATTTTTATATAAGACTTCTATGAGGGTTGTCAGATATAAAAAATTAATAAATTTTCACTTGAAATACACATTACGTTCTTTGATATTTCCCGCGATTTTTCTTTCCTACCCTTGACGGATGCCAACACCACATGCGCTAAAAACGATTGCCTGGCTACGGTACGAATTAAGGTATATGTTATTTCATACAATGGAATCGAAAAAATGAAGGTGGAAGTCGAAAGTATACGGTTTTTGCCTGAATGTACCGATTTATCTTGCTTTACACTGCCAAATCGTGTTGGAAAAGTACCGATTTGTTTGATTTGTCAGTTGCTTTAGTTAAGATTTCGAATATAAAATGACATTAAAGCCGGAAATATTCCACTTGGCATAAATCTAAAAATTGCAAGTTTATTGTCAAGCTACGAATCTTCAACTGAAATCAAGAGTAGTTTAATGACATGTTTATGAGCAAGAGAAATGTGGTGAGGCTTCTTTAGGTATTTTTTGTACTCTTGGTAAGCATAGGATGAAACTATTCACCGCTGCTGACATAGTCAAGGAATGCATGCTCGAGGCAGATAATGTTTTGTTTCATAATAGAAAAGGTTTTGTTGAAACCATTCGACGGAATCCATTATCTGCGAGGAGTCACTCAAAAACGCACACGTTTTGGCAGGAGAAAATAATTGTGGTGTGCAAGGGTAGTTAAATAATTCCAACTATTATGCCATATCTCTAGATGAATAATGTCACATTATTGATAAAGCAGAATTGGTTATATTTGTACGTTTCTTGGATAAAATGAGCGAAATTCTTGTTGAAGAGGTATTGGGTATATTTCTATTAAGAGGAAGAACCAGACGACAAGACATAGTCGAAGCGGGTATGGATTAATTAGTTACATATGTTTCAATAAACATTGAATCGCAAAAAGTACTTGCTCCGCCGGGACTCGAATCCGGATCTCTCACTTGCCGGGTGAATGTGCTACCATTACACCACACAGCCCTCAATTTTTACGATTCAATTATTTTGTATTTGGCCGTTTCTTTCACATATGTGTTTCAATAACCAAACTAACATATGATCGGAAGACCAAATACCTGTCAAATGACTTCTATTTACATTCATTAAATTTGTATAAATGGCAATAGCCGAATTTAATTTATTTCAACAAACATTGAATCGCAAAAAGTACTTGCTCCACCGGGACTCGAACCCGGATCTCTCACTTGCCGGGTGAATGTTCTACCATTACACCACAGAGCCCTCAATTTTTACGATTCAATTATTTTGTATTTGGCCGTTTCTTTCACATATGTGTTTCAATAACCAAACTAACATATGATCGGAAGACCAAATACCTGTCAAATGACTTCTATTTACATTCATTAAATTTGTATAAATGGCAATAGCCGAATTTAATTTATTTCAACAAACATTGAATCGCAAAAGTACTTGCTCCGCCGGGACTCGAACCCGGATCTCTCACTTGCCGGGTGAATGTGCTACCATTACACCACAGAGCCCTCAATTTTTACGATTCAATTATTTTGTATTTGGCCGTTTCTTTCACATATGTGTTTAAAAACTGTTAGTTACATATGTGTTAGATTTAGGCTTTTATCAGTAACTACCGACAGTAGTTGGGCGATATGGCGAAGATTGGGTCCATAAAAGGACTAGTTCACCTATTGAGAACCATTTCAAGGTGTAATGAAAATTTGATTTCCTACCACTGTATCATTAATCAAACTGTGCTTTGCTGCAAACTAAATCCTAATCTTAAGAGAATAATGCAAGAATTTATAAAAGTAATAAACATCATGAATTAAAAATATTTCTTGACGAAGTGGACATTGAATATGATCATCTGTTGTTACATAGTAATGCCAGATGGCTAAGCAAAGGCTGCGTTTTACAAAGATTCTTCGCCACTTAATAAGCCATTTCTTTTCAACATAGATCAGACATCAACCAACACGTTTTCTTAGCGATAAAGAAAATGTAGCTTCCATTCTTTTCTCGTCAGATATGTTTCAACACGTCAATGACCTGAACCTTAAACTTCAAGGCAAAGAAAAGCTTGTATGGTAGCTCCTGGTAGAAGTAAAAAGCTTTTTGCGCAAACTAAATCTTTTCAACATGGATCGTGAAAATGAACGCTTCCACTTCCCCAATTTTAGGATTTAGTTGTGTGATTTTGTTGGACGTATTCTCTACATGGGTTCATATCCTCATAGAACATCCTACCAGAATCACGCAAAGTGATAAAAGTATAATTCGATATACTGATAGTAATATCGAACCAAACAATAAACTGATTGTATAAAAATTTTAAAATATAATTTTCCGATCACGATGTCCAAATTTAAACGTAAAAACAATGAACTGGATCATATTATAATTATCAAACATTATTTTCGACAAAACTTTGTGAAATATTTCCATAAATTATAAGTCAAGTGGTAGAAGAACTGGGACGAAGTGTAATCTGCTATTTCAATGGAAAACAAATTTAAACCGGTTGTTATCTAGTTATAAACACTGTTATGACACTGCTTTTCCTGATGTTAGGAACAAATTTAATATAAGAAGAAAACAAAAGTTAAACTGAATAAAACCGGGTATTTTAAAGGCAAGTTCTTTTTTGAACGCCAGATTTCACCTCCGGGACATGTAGCGGAAAATATTGAAATAAGGAATCTTTCTAAGCTAAAGTAAATACCATGTAGTGAGGGTAAATAAATAAATCTTACGACGAATTAATTTTGGATTATTAAAAAGTATCTGGGGAGCTTTAAAATGTCACTTTGCCGACTAAAATAAAAATTCGATATGTAAAATCTCTGAACTCATTATTAATGAGTTCACAATTAGAGATGGAAAGCAAATTGCAGCTCACTTTAGTAATTTTTGTAGGAAATATTCAAAACTGTATTTTAATATTGAAACGTTTACAGCATTATTGCGACAGATTATAACCAACTCAATGTGAAAGTAATCATGTGTGTCACGTGGACATCTTTTTTGAGTATCTTGTAAATAAAAACCTTTTGTGTAAAATATGTTTAAAAAATATTGAATTGATTAAAAATAGTGGACCAAAGGATATTGAAAATAAAGATTTAAAAAATCCTTTATTAGTTATGCTTTTACACATTGTATTTTAAATATGCCGCACTTCTTAAATAAAATGTTTCTACTAAAATATTTTTTATACGTAAATAATTTTGAAAAGGTTCAAATAGTCGTTAATCGAAAAATAACTTTGAAATAATGTTCTATGATATTTAATTTTTATCGTTTTTGGCAAATGAGTATTTTCCCATTCACGACATGTTTCTAAGTGCATAATTAATTAATGTAGTTGTCACTCCGTCAGAAGTTTGAAAAATGTTATTACCTAATTTGTATTAATTTTGCCATTTTATTCAAAAAAATTTATACCCTATCTAATTATAATAATATGTCACAAGATAGGGGTTGCAATTTGAAATTTTAAAGCTACCTCTTTGAAAAGGAAGGTGGAATTTTTTTTACCCTCACAAAAATCCCAAAAAGTAATTTTAACAAGTCTGGTGAATGTTTGCACATTGATATCTCAATCCGTTTGGAGTATATCCAGGCGTATTAGGACTTCATTTACACCCTTACATGTAAAGGGTTGTTTGCCCATAAATTTTGTCGTCGTAGAGAAGTTTTTTTTCATGTCATGTGTTTCTTTTGAATTTACGTTTCAAATTACATGTCACAAGATATGAGCTGCAATTTGAAAATTTAAAGTGATCCCCCTCTACCCCCCTTTGAAAAAGGGGAGGAAATATTTTTAATTCAAAAAGTCCAAAAAAGTATTTTAATAGGTATGGTGGAAATTTTACTTCGATAACTCAATTAATTAAGAATATATCCCAGGCGTATCACGACTTAATTTTCACCCTGTATATAAATGCATTTTTATAATTTTAATTACACTATTTTCTACACTAAAAGCAAATTAGTCGTCAGGGATTCATTTTCCCTCGCACAATGTAGCGTTTCAATACCCCAACTGGCCCACAATTGTGCGACTAGTGTACAACTCTGGGCATTGTTTGCAACGCTTAATTTGAATAAACTTACGAGAAAGAATTAGAAAAGTTTATGATTTTTATGGTGAGAAACACGAATCTAATATTTATATATTTTTAAACCAAGAAGCGAGACTATTTTTCTTGCGCGAGATATCATTCCTACTGTGATATTTGCGTAACTAAAGTTGATAAGAACCATTACGGTTCACCAAATCCTTGAAAAATAACTTATGGTGCCTCAAGCCCTGTACTCATTGTAGTAATTGTTATAATAATAAATAATTATAATAATTTATTCCATCAAAAATGTACAAAGTATAATTCACAATAACTTTTTTCGGAATTTACTGACCACTATTACCAGTAGTGTGGCCAGTGATATAATTTAATAACAATATTAAGACACTTAATCTAGAATCCAGCAACTTAAGTAGTTATTTAAAATTGAGCCTCTAAATGTAGTGTTTTCTTTTTATTTTATTTATTTTTTAATACTAATGACGTGAACCAGAGCTGATAGGTTTACATGAATCTCCAAATATTGTTAAATAATGCCGGCCAACAGTGATTTTATTTTCATTGGTTGCCCAACCTGTTCAGAGAGCAAAGTTCAGGTTAGCTCTCTGACAGAGGTTTGTCCAAACTGTGCCGTATTGTCCTCCTCCGTAGACTAGTGGATATAGTCTCGGCTCTCTAACTGAGAGATCACAGGTTCAAATCCCGGGGAGGTCCAATCAGGCAAAGACACGAAGATAGAGTACTTTGCAAAAATAAAATACCAGTGAAATAAATCAGAGTACATCGAAGCCAGCATAGTTTGAAAGCTGAGGCTTAAAAGAGATTAAAAAATAAATAAAAAAAAAGAAAACTATGCCACACTCAGTCATGCATTAGCCGGCATCATTCTGGATACTTAGTGACACAATTCATCAGAAATAAATACTAAACTATCCATTTACAATTTACTATCCTATCCACATTGTGTTTTCCTATGTTTTGTTGAAACTGCCACAAGCTGCTGTGTTGTGGAAATAATATAGTTGTGATTGTGTGGTACTTAATACAAGTGGTACAAGTATTATGTTGTGTATAACTAACCTCTATCTGGGTAACATAATCCAGTTCTAACTTTTCCTTCCTTCTTGTTACTGAGTGCACTAACTCATTTTACTGTAGATCATATACAATATATATGTCGGTATTCATTATATTAATAATTCAACACAGAATAACAGCAATATTAAACTAATAGTAATACATCAATAACAATAACATCTTAACAATAACAATAACATTTTAACAATAACCGTACCAATTCAACAATATATCATTTAACACATGTAACAAATAAATAATAATGAAATAACAAATATATAAATATAATAATATGTAAATGTACAAATTCATGTTCATGTTAAACTAACTGAACAACATTTTATCTGAGGACATAATTTAAAAACTTCACATCACCCTGCAATAAAAGCCAGTTGAACAATTTAGAACAATTTGTTTTAAATGAATTACAAGTCTTCAAAGAAATTGGTATTTGATTAAAATATTTAGGAGCAAGGTATTGGAAGGAATGCCTAAACGTTTCTTTGTTCACTTTAGGAATTCTTATTGCACCCTGTTGTACATTACGGGTAGAGTAAAATAAATTTTGGTTCCCATCAACCAGAGGTTCTACATATAATTTTATATTGAAAATATAAGTATCAGATTTATAAAAACTATTCATGAACTTGTTTTTTTTTTAGATCAATCTTTAATTATTTTCTGTTTTGTATCATTTAATCATTCAAATATACGCCTTAAATAGTACAATATTATTGTAACCAGTTTCTGTAAATGTTTCAAAATATATATATATATATATATATATATATATATATATATATATATATATATATATATAAATTTATGAACAATATTACATCGTTCTAGTGTTATTTGGGAGTTGTCTCGTATAAGAATTTGAAGTAAAACAAAATTTGCATAGCGTGATATTACAATTAGGATTTTATATTTTGATAGGGGAGGCTTAGGCGGAAACAATAGGCTTATTTTGAGATATTCACATATAGAATTTATACCATACCAGTTTATTTACAAGTTATTGTATTATTGTAATTTACAATTATCAGCAAGAGCACGAGTTCAATTGGTTCAGCTTGTAGGGTGAGGGTCATATAATATTTTTCACACTTATAAAGCTTAATTATGTCTACTCCCTAAACAACCTTGTCCAGATTTAACATTTAAATATTTCTCATTATAAATGCGTTTTTATATTTAACAAACATATTCAACTATTTGTAACGTAAGACAAACGTGTTTTAAAGTCTGTCTAATAAAAAAATGTTTAGGCATCTTTCAAGTTTGGATACTATACTGTAGAATACAATTTCAAGTAAACTATAAAGACATATACTCGTAACTTTCCCACGTACTAAATTATCACATATAAACGTCAAAAAAGAAAAACTTCTGGTTTAGTTTCATCACTTATATCTTCCATTCTTTAGAAACTATAGACCCCATTCTTACAGTTATTAGGATGAGATTTTACAACCTACGTCCGACGTTGACCTACTTCGAGTTACTGTAGCGCGGCCGTAAAAACTTGCCTTACCGGCGGACTCATTGCCAATCTGAAGAAACGAAATTCCCTTATTTTCCCGTATCAGTGGGGAATTAATACAGTTCCGAGGTAATATAGTATCAAGATTGTCTGATTTGATCTCAAGCTCCTAAAGCGGATATTTATTACACAGATCATTTTTTCTAAGAATTAAATATATGCTACGATTGATATATTCTGTGTACAAAAGTATCCTTAACCGGTAAGACAAACTGTTTAATTATTAAGATGGATTAAATAATAGTAAATACATACAAGTGATATTAAAGTTTATATCATTACAATATGTTCTAATCCTAATATTATTTTAATATTCCATTTCCCTAAAAATGTATTTCCAGCATGTTTATATCTCATTAATATTAAATTCATAGAATAGGCGCGTTAACATGTACTCTCTATTGTATACTATGAGAATTAAATAGCACTTATAGAGTTAATTCAAAGAACGTACTTACCCGCGGCGTGGAAGGTTATCCATGGCGCGCGAACAGACACCAACTGCGCACTGGTCGGCCGCTGACGGCTGGGCGGTGAGTAACAGTAGTAATCAGTAACAGGGTTATCCACTGGTAACCTATTAACTCGATAACGTGCTATCAGGAACACCCTAATATTTCAGTAACAGCTGGGCTGTATTTTTCAGTCGAAAACGCAATGGAAGCAGTCAAATTAAAACGTTCTAACTAGATTTGGAGTTCTTATAGCACTTTTTTTATTCCCTTAACCAGTAACAAACAACAACCGAGGCGATTACGTGCACGCAATGAAACTAAGAACGGACCAGTTCTAACCACGCCCTATTAGCATTAGGTTACTGACAAACCAATAACGTGGAGGAGGGAGCAGATAATTAAATACACCGATTTATTTATCATTATCATTATGCAAATAAAAAGCACATTGTAGAACATTCTCTGAAGTTTTATTATCAGCTTATCATATAAATATGTCATTCCTAAAACAGTTCATATTATGTAATTAATAAAAATGAATTTACTTTGTGTTCTAGACTAATGGATGAAGAGGTTTTTGTAGGTACTTAAGTCGCTAAATCAAAAGTCCTTTGTACATATAAGTAATTTATTTTGTATCAATCAATGCATATAATAATATATATTGTGCAATAATACAAAAAACTGGTTGTTAATTTAAATTAATATTTCCAAATTTGAATTACAAATATTAATTAAACTAGGATCTTTTTAATAATACTGCACATATTTTGTACAATAAGTTTTAAACATATTTACGAAACCATAAATTTGAATAAAATAAATAAGCATTTATAAAGAATTTTTCATAAAATTTTCTTGAACTTCCGTTATCGCAAATCAATGTAAAAGTATTTTATTATTTAATACGGTTCATATTATATACTTCAATAAAACTATTTTACTTTTTGTTCCAAGTGGATATGTGTATAACATCAAACATTTACATTTAATCTGATCTACTTTATTTTTGCAACTTATAACGTTACGGTACTTCTATTTCAGCCAGTAACAGCATGATTCTAATACCGAACAAAATAACTGTGTTTAAGGCTTGCGATAAGTTATCGAGACATCAATGATAGGTCGGCTGGTAATCTGCTATCATGATAACAAATTAATAAAACCTAATAACAACTGACCACGTTATTTAAGAAATAGGTTATTGAAGAGTAACAGTTTCTCATCTCCAAGTCGCTTCACCGTCACTTCCGCATGCTCCTTACAAGCCAAGGCCACGATATACCGGACCGCACAGTGTTACCACAGGCACAGACGTATCCAGGAGGGGGATCCACTAGTCCCTACGTAAACAGTTGGCACAATAGTGAGTGTGTTGCCAAGCTCTGAGGAGTTCTGTACTGTGTTAGTTGTCACTTCGAGGCGTACCGTACCGTTCTGCGCAATATGATGAATACCCGTTAAAACGAACAGTTACCAATCGCGGTGAATTAACAAAACTTGCTCAATTTATATGTGTTAAACATAAACGTTTTAATTAGTGATTTACAACATATAGTGATTAAGCTCCATAATGTTGCCAATACCGAATTTTGTGGACCACACGGTCAAGAATAAAAGCTAAGATGGCAATTTAGCAACTAATTTGCCATTCATACTATTCTTGAATTTACATGCACAATTACAATTACATTAGGCGTGTATCTATCTTGTACAAACAATGGGTTGTAATCGGATTACAAGTTTCTGAGTTATGAGTTTCAAAGTTGGAGTTGGGTAATACTGCCAAAAACCGATATTTTTTCGTTGTTATCGATATAAAAACTGAAAGTTATTGTTAATAAGTAGTTTTATATGTATAAATGCAGAAATAAACTGGCTAAATTGTAATTTCACTCCCGTTATTGTAGCTCTATTAGGTGTGGGTCATCTTTCGAACTCAGATATCTGTACTTTTGTAATTCAAGTTTTAACTTTACTTTTCATTTGCGATTTAAACCTAACTATTTTGTTCACTAATGTTTTAAAACTTTTGTTTCATTTAAATATACTTCATATAAACTGTATTTGTTACAGAAGATTTTAATTATCCCTATATTGGTAGCAAAGTGGTGTAATGTAAACTGTATATACTCTCACTTGATTTTTGTCATCCTTTTATTAGTTCAGAAGTACTATAATTAACGATTTTAAGACCAACTATTAAAATAACATTTTTAAGTGTTTCGGAAACCCCCCAGAGAATATTTCTGGATGCGCCACTGAGCGCCATAGTATTTAACAGTTTTAAACACATAGAGAACATAAAGTATACTGACAATCTTCAGTCAGTAAAAATTTTTTTTATCTGATTCATTGAAATCCAAGTTTAAAATCACTGAAATCGCTAATTTATATTAGGTTGTCAAAAGCAAGGCATAAGTTAATACATCAAGAATCAAGAAGTGTTAAGAGTTTTATTTGGAAAAAACATACACATCCTTGGCTCCCAACAATTTACAAATTATTTATCGTTGGGTACCCCTCTTTACTGTACAATATAAATACTTACTAATTAATAAAAAGAAAAGCGAACGCCCTTTTGGCGTAAGTGTTCGTAACTATTAACAAAGGAAAGTACAACTAGACTAGAGATAAAGCAATTTTAAAACATTGCGTGAATTACAAAATGGTATTATTTATCACACCAGGATCACACTCAAACATACAATTCAACATTCATGCATAAATCATCCATTTGCCAATTTTCCACCTACAGCATCGAAGTCAATCGGTGATCTCCCAGTCAAATGCAAAAAACTCGGTAACATTATAAAATGTTTATGCAGCTGAAGAGCGTTTCAAACGAGTTATAAGTAACATATTAAGAATAATATAGATATATTTGTACCATTATTGTACTGTAATCACAAAAGTTTCTTGAACAGGGAATATTTCCTGATGAGTTTAAAATTGCTGCTGTTGTACGTGTGTATAAGAACGGGTATGAGACTGATGTGTCGTCATTAAGCCCAATATCGCTTATCAGTAACATAGCTAAGATATTTTACATTTTAACTAAAAACTTTAACTTATTCTTTATCAATCCATTTGGTTTTTGACCTGGTAACGGAACTGACTTGGCATTAGAACAACATATAAGCTGCATCGTACATTCAATCATTGCTCATAAATAAAATTCTTGTTATTTATTTAAAAATAGGGAGCGGAAGGCTCAGGCCTTGTTAACTATAACTTGAAATATGTATTTATATCATCATTATATATCTCATCTTATAATTTATATAATATATTTGGCCAAAACATGAAGGAAAATAAATTATTCTTTATTATACGAAACAATTTATGGCAAGTGAATTTAGATGTCCAATTATTTATGTCTTGGTTTGAGAGTACAATGTGATACGACATCGTGCATTAGGATGCCACCATATTACAACCTATGGTAATGTGTCAACGGCATGGCTTACTCATAATTTATAGTATTCGGCGTATAGATAGAGTAAACTATTTGACAATGATAATAATATTACTTTATTCACATGTCTACTCATATTAGTTATTATTTACAATTTCAAGCAATGTAAAGTGTGTAAGGCTTAGCTTTATAACAATAACAAATTATTGTTACAATCAACATTTAAAAAATGTTAGCAATTCTTTAGGATTGATTAAATTTAATATTTTAGGAATAATGTAACCCAGTGAATTTCCCCCATAAGTAATACGAGCGGAATCTTGTATAAAACCTTGGGAGTTTATATTTTTTACTTTTCGAAATGTACAGCATGTTTTTGAGTTTGCTAAATTAAAAAAATTCAGATATATGGTATTATTTATGTTTAATATAAAATATTGTTTGGGATTTAAGGTATATTTATATAGCAAAAGGCTATCGGAAATTTAGAAATTGTGTTGTAATTGAAAAAAAATGCCATTTGAGATAGAGTTCTTTTCAAACTATCCATGAAAGCTGTACCCCTAACTCAAGTATGTAATACAGCAAACATAATACATAAATATATAAGCAGAAGGATATTGCTTAAGTACTGGAGTTTCCTAATTATAACTTTTAAACTTTTACCCAGATCGTTTATATTTAATCCCCACTTCAATTTGTGATCCATAGCGATACCCAAATAATTGGTTTATGTAGTCACTTTTAGACTTTGGCACAATATAACTATAAATAATCAAACACAGTCTTAACCCTCAGCTACTGAAGGTCAATCAGGATGATAAATCAGTTGAAGTACATGTGGAATATATATGTCATGGAACGGAGGGACAGTGTGGAGTACTTGATTGCAATTTCCCTAAACTTTCGCAAACCTCACACATGGTATGGGAAGCTTTTCACTATGTCAGAGTTTACAATAATCAGTAATCTAATAGTCCATATCTAATATGAACATTTTTCATATTTTGTATTTTCATTACTTAAATCTAACTAGGACAATTGTGACGCGACATAAAATCTGTGTAGCTTGTATGTGTATCTCAGAAAAACTAAACATTAAGTCATATTCTTATACAGAATTTTATTTATGTTTGGACTCAATGATTAGTCCTCTAAAATATCCAACTAGGTTTCAAAACAGTAGTTGTGCACTGTAGCTAGTTTAGTACATAGTTTTGAATATAAACTTAGAATTAAAACACAGTAACAAACATAACCAAAGTTTAATTATAACCCATCATACAGAATCAGATGACATGGCTTCGTTGTTGGAGTGATAGGCTCTCTGATTCTGGGGTGGGTGCAGGTGGAGCCCAACGCTGTCTCTCTCCTGAGGCGAATGCCCAATAGAAGAGTGCCGCAAAGAGATGGACAGCTATGATTATGTGGGTCGTGTACTGCCACTGCAACACACTCTAGAGTTAAGAAAACTGGGCCTAAAGAAACCCTCGACATGTTCTAACGTAAAATTGACATTTAAAAACAAACTGACGAAAGTGTTGACATGAAATTGGTGATAAGACATTTAAAGGATGAAGAAATATTGGAAGGCTGCTTATTTTGGTTATTTGGGCAAAAATAACCGTTTTTATGTAAATACATACAAGGCAGTAAAAGGGCCAGCAAGGGGGTCCTGAACCCCCAAAATTTTAATATTTTTTAATTCCTTTTTAGCATACTATTAATAATATTTAAATAATTCAGTATTGCTGAGATGTACTGCTGGAAGATCCTTCTTAAAATTAAAACGAGTCAAGAACCTTTTATGAAACAAAATGGGGAATGAGCTGTTGACTGCACATACCTTACTTTCGATCTACTATATGAAAATATCAGTCGTCTTTAGCACCCAAAATAATGTTTCCTAGCTATGTTCTTGCATAATATGACAATAATTTTCCTTTTTCATTATTACTTCTTGACCAAAGTTTCCTTTAAAACAAATCCTTAGATATTGTATAACATTTGATTATTACATCATATAATCAAGAAGCAGGCATATCAGATCACACAGCCCAATTGACTACAGCACAGTTATAAATACATGGCATTCCATCTATGAGTTCTACTCAACGAAAGTTCAAGAAAGACAACATTACGGTTATACATTCATTTCATTTTATTACATTGAAGGCACTACTTGAAAATGATCATTGGAACGATTTTTATGAAACCCAAAATGTTGATTTTGCGTATAATACCTTCCTAGCAACACTGAAATTGGCATGGATACTACTTGCCCCATGTTGAGGACATACTCAAATCCAAAGTCAAAACAAAACGCATTTATAGACAACCAAACACTTAAGCTTAAGGCAGAATATCTCAAATGTCTGAATAATACTAGCCTACAAGCACTGATGAAAATAAGGTAAAAACAGTCAAAAAGGACTATGATCTTCGACTGAAAATTCTAAGGCAGCAGGCGTCAGCAGATTGCTTTATAATTATAATGATTCTTATATTAAAAAACCTAATAATAAACGTAAGTCCATTTGGCAGATAATAAATTAAGAAATACAAAACAATAAACAGCAGAAAACTCAATTAAATCTGGAAGTAGATAACAGGTAAATAACCAACCCAAGGAAAGTGACAGAGCACTTCAACCATTTCTTCACCAACATAGTGGACAAGACACTTGTCAAAAACATACATCACATAATTATAGTCATTGACATACAAGTACAAGCTATAAAAAGTCATATCACACATCTGCCAGACATTACCATAAAGGGAATTCAAAGTATAATCAAGAGCTTCAACCCCAAAACCTCAGCAGGATTGGACAGAGTCTCATCCAAGTTATTAAAACAATGCTGTGAAACTCTTACATCAACTCTGATTTTCTAAACCAATATATCACTAATATCAGGAAAATTTCCATATATCTGAAAATTATATCCTAAGTTCAGAATCGGAAGTCCAAAACAACCCAGTAACTACAGACTAATCTTGCCCATCTCAACATTCCCTAAGTGATTCAACGAGTTGTAATTAAGTGATTGATGGACTATTGTGAGCGACATACATTACTGACGATCACTACTGCAATAAATGAACTTGCCGAGTTTATAATTGACCACCTTGAGAAAGGAGAACTATTTAGAGGTATTATGCTTGATTTTAGTAAGGAATTTTATTGCCTTGGGTATATCTTAAATTTAAACAAACTTGACAACCTGGGTATCAAGGGCCCTGATCTAAACAACGCAGCCAATTGATCGAAGTAAAACATACAGAAAGAGGGCTACCTCATACTAAAAGATCCAAGCTACTTGCTTTAACCAGAGGTGTACCTTAAGGATTTGTCCTTGGTCCTGTGATGTTCATTTTATTCAAAAACAACGTGCCGCAATACCTGGATGGACGCTGTCATACGCTTATGACATTAATACGCTTGAATAAGCTTATGTATTCAGATGAAACCCTGGAATTCTGCTGGCCAACTGGTAGTAAGCTCATATATATTCTATATATATATGTATATATATATATATATATATATATATATATATATATATATATATATATACGATGTTGATGAGAAAACAACTTACCTCGAACAGCTGACCTCCAGACTAGACATGCTGCAGACTACCATATAACAACACAACATCTCAAGCTGTCCCAAAAGAAACATTCATATGCAAACCAGAAGCTGTTCAACCTACTACTGCCAGAAATAAAGATTCGCACGAGAAGGAAGCTAAAGAAATTTCTGAATGAATGGCTGACTCCCAGACTCTTCTACACAATGGAAGAATACCTGCACTTAAAAGATTAAAAGAAGAAAAATCTTGCAGTTTAATTGTAAAAACACAACTATATGTACTTTTGTGTAAAAATTAGTATTTTTAGTATTAAAAATAGATATGAAATTATTGTAAAATGACGCTATATATTTCTCAAAGACATTATATTAAAGAGCTAATAATTAAAGAGATAATAATATTTTATATATTATCAATAACTAAAGTATTAGTGGAGCGAAACACTTTAACCACCACCATTACTTTGAAGTTCTTTTATTATTTGATCCTATCTTCTTTATTTAAAATTTAATCATCTTTCCTCATTATTTATACTTTTCGTATTACCCTGGAATAATAGTTTGGAATTTTTGAAAATACTTCTGTTTTACACATAACACATCTATGATGGGAAGGTTTGATTTAAAGTGTACAGTATATTGAGTTTAGCACCGCTCTCTTAGTACAGTGTCTGAAATCAGGAAGTCTAGTCTACGACAGCATCATTTCAGTCGCTGCACTAAGAGGGAGGTAAACTGGAGTTAAACTCAATATACATACTTCTATTTTATCTAATTCTATTGTATTGGTTAGTTTTGTAACCTGTGATCTACTACGGCCAAGATTACACATACCCTGCCATTTCGTATTACTAATGTGACAAACTGGTGTAGAACTTGTAGTTTTCCCCGTTTAGCAAATTTAACTTCCATATACATTGAAAAAATTTAGTGATAGTTATAAAAGAATTACTTCAGTTATAACGTTATAAAAATGGTGAAACCTAAATTACACTAATAATTCATTCTTGCTTCTGAAGTTCTTAAATTGAAATTTTTTTTGTTTGTTCCTCTAAAGTTATATACACTATTTTATATGTATTACAATAATGTATGCTTGAATCAAAATGATACTAACCCCATCTCTTATGAAGTATATAATAACACTGGGACCCAGAAAGCCTGCAACACTTGCAAATGTATTGGAAAATCCCATTAGAGCACTGGCATGCTGAGGCGCTATGTCCAGGTGATTTACACTGAAACACAAGCACAACTATTAGATTTGTGAACAATAATCCACTAAGTTTTAAAAATATAATATCTTCTTGCTCTTCTACAACTAAAAATAGAAAATAAGACTTTGGACAATACATTCCTCTATCATGGCCACATCTTACACTAAATGTATACTAGTAAGTTACACTGGCTGAGATAGTACGTGAAAAGATAGAGTAGAATTATCAATCTTGATCAGAGTACCCTGTGATACAGTAACAGACAGAATCTGCTATCTATCTGTATCTGAAGAGACAAAACAGCTTCATTAATTAGATCCACCAAATTTTCGCAAAGAAACTAAGAACATAGCGCAGAGATGACTCTACACTACCTTAGCTATAGAGGTGGGAACAGTTACTGTAGAAATCCAAGAAAAATAGTTCTCTATTAGTATTCACGAAGAAAACCCCTCTCATGAATGGGAAATGTATGAGAACCGACCAACAGCTAACTTAGACTAACAAATGTGCAAATTGTATATCAATAAATGTATTTATTTTTTTACTGTCTACTGTCCCGAACATAATAATATCTACTTAGACAGAAAATCAGTGCTGATCCAGGTATCAGATTTCACTGACACGGATCTAACAATTGTACCTATGCTACCCGACAATGATAAACTTTCTATCTGGTCTTAGCTCCCCCCTTGCGATAGCTAGATTAAGCAAAGATGTAGATGTCTTAATTAGTAGTAAAGCTGTTTAGACATTTCTTTGTCTGTTTAGATACAGATAGACAACAGATTCCAGATGCCACGATGTACCCATATAAAAATTGAGACCTCTATTAGAGTACCATCTCACCCAGCGTATAAGGTGACTAATCAAATCAAATCAAATCTTTAATTGCTCGTCACAATTACACATTGTATGGCAAACGTCAGAATTAATTATAAATTTAAAACTCGCATACCACATTACCACCACGTCCAAACTTACATAATTTTCATGCATTCCAGTCTCATTCATTCATCGCCAATCTCAACCCACTTTCAGCGCTGGAGTCAGTCATCGAATTGGGCAGTCTCCCAGTTAAACGCCAGAAACTCGTCAACGCTGTAGAATGCATTTGACACCAGGAAGCGCTTAAGATGAGCTTTTGACGCCTTGGGCGTTTGGGCGTTTGTAATACAATTTGGCAAACTGTTGATGAAATGAACACCTGCCTGCGAAGGCAAGTGCTCATAAACCACCGTTCTGTCTTTCAGTACGGTAGTTATCTCTGCCTCTAGTCTCATACCCGTGTATGTCACACATACCTGGTTAGGGCACATTTAGACAAACAGAACCAAGATGTTTCTAAAATGTAGAGACTGGGCAAAGTCAACAGTTGCAAAGTTTTGAATGCTGTCCTGCACGACTCTCTGAAATTCAACTTTGCGATGATACGAATAGCTTTTTTTGCAATTTGAACACCCTCAGGAAATTATTGCCTGTACAGGCCCCCCACAACACCACTCCATAGAAAAGGTGAGAGTGAATTAGCCCATAATATGCCGCAATCAATACCTGACTGGGGCAGTACCGGGCCAAGGACCTCAAAACATATATTTCTGAGGACAGTTTGGCGCACACATGGTCAATGTGATTATTGCATGTCAACCCTCGATCGAGGAGTATTCCAAGGAATTTTGAGGAGTAGACTTCTTCCAATATGGAATCCACTAAGTTTAAAAAGAATAGTATCTTCTTGCTCTTCTTACAACTAAAACTATAAAATAAGACTTTGGACAATACATTCCTCTATCATGGCCACATCTTACACTAAATGTATACTAGTAAGTTTAGTGTCTTACACTGGCTGAGATGGTACGCGAAGAGATAGAGTAGAATTGTCAATCTTGATCAGAGTACCCTGTAACACAGTAACAGACGGAATCTGCTATCTATCTGTATCTGAAGAGACAAAACAGTTTCATTAATTGGATCCACCAAATTTTAGCAGAGGAACTAAGATATAGCTAAGGCAGTGTAGACTGCCTTAGCTATAGAGGTGGGAACAGTTACTGTAGAAAACCAACAAAAAAATAGGTCTCAATTAGTATTCACGAAGAAAAGCCCTCTCATGCGTGGGAAATGTTTGAGAACCGACCATCAGCTAACTTAGATTAACAACTGTGCAAATTGTATATCAATAAATGTATTCTTTTTTTACTGTCTACTATCCGGAACATAATACTATCTACTTAGACAGAAACTCAGTGCTGATCCAGGTATCAGATTTTACTGACACGGATCTAACAATTGTACTTATGCTACCTGACAATGATAAACTTTCTATCTGGTCTTAGCTCCCCCCCTTGCGATAGCTTGATTGAGCAAAGATGTAGATATTTTAATTAGTCGTGAAGCTGTTTAGATATTTGTTTGTCTCTTCAGATACAGATAGACAACAGATTCCAGATGCCACGTTGTACCCAGATAAAAAATAAGACCTCTGTTCGAGTGCCATCTCACCCAGCGTATAAGGTGACTAGTAAACTCAATTATAAACACATTTCTGGATAAAGAGATCTGAAGAAACAACATATTTAGATCTCTTCATGAAGTAGTTTCTATGGATGGAAAGGTAAGAGAGTTATGTTAGCCAAATGCCTTCTGACAATACAACCCAGTTATCCAACCGCTGAAAAAAAGAGGACATGTGATCAGGCTGAGCACTTTGTCATGTGTTCAGCCACCCTTAGCTTAGGCAATAAGGAGTCAGATATATACGTGTTTATTTTGAGCTTCTTGAAGCTACGCATATAAAATATACTGGAATATTAAATAAAATTTTTTTAAAACTTATTATATTTTGACAATGTTTTTTAATACAAATACAGTTCACAATTCTTTATATTCTTTTTTTAATAACCTAGATTGTAGTTAGGTGTTAGTTTATGTATCCACGAGAGATGGATCACATTGTGCAGATTTTTAAATGTAGCGTTACTGATTTTTTCGTATCACTGGACAATGGAAAATATACCAAAGATTGCTGTTATTTATTCTCTTACTTTGTCCTAGACAATATATTTTTGGTAGTATTTAGTGCTTATTTGAAACTCTTGGAATCCATAATCTATAAAGCTTATCTTACTTTTGTAAACAACAAGAAACGACTCATTTATCTCAATATAACGGAGGTAGTAGTTTTTTAATACTATTTACTTCCTTACGCTATCAGTACTGATAACAGTTCATGTTGTGCTAAAGAAGTTGATACAGATAGTCAGTAATTAGTTACCTGAAGCCAGCCCAGGAGAACGCTGACAGCCCTAAGGCCAGTACCAGACACACTATCGTAACGTTGACAGAGTTTATGTGTACCGCAAGCAAAATCAATATCGCCTGACTTATGAAGGTAACACAGATGAAAACTTTCCGCACCTATAACAAGCAGAAACCTATTATGTATTCTTACTAGAAGAAATGAAAGATGGAGTTCCCAGGCCAATTTAACACTAACCTATGAATAAATATAAGCACAAGTTCATTTTAAAACACAAACAATGTGGCGTACTATTGTGTAATAAATAATAAACTTCCACAAACCATAAAAATTGAACTTTTACCTAAATTTAAAATTTTATGTAAAATTCAATAAAGTTATGGGTATTTTTCCAACCTTTCACTTATTAAAATATACATAATTTGATTGAGATGGTTACAATAACGGTCGATTAGCTAAGTCGAATAAAGGCGTCCGAGGTTGTAATGACCTGGCCGGCCGTGCCGCCCTATCATTGTGCTTTGTCTTCACTTGCAAATTTGTATCTCAAAATATTAACGTAATATTTAGAATGTATTCAACATATAACTCTAGTATATAGTGTGCATGTGGATATTTTTCATACTGCGTACTGTATGGAGACTGTTTGCAAACACTTTGAATAAAAGGTTGTCTGTGGTTCTGGAGGCAAAATACAATGTTATATGTTAACCAACCAATTAAAATACATGAACAAAATATACATCTCATCTCTGTGTGTGTGGAACTTTTGTAATATTACATATAGTTCATGGTTAAGTATAACTTACATTGCACTAAAAAAAATTAATAATGAAAAACAAAAAAATCAGAAAAACTGATTTTTTTCCTAATGCGAAAAATAAAATGATAAATATTTACATCACCAAAAAAGGATAACATTGTTTCTTTAAAACCATCTTATCTCAATAAAACAATTTTAAAAATTGCCAAATTTGTCATATAAAATACAACATAAACATATTAAATATTGATATAGACAAATCTTCGATCAAAATACCAAAACTTAGCAATATATTGGCCCAGATACAGCTGAGTTTAAATCTACTGAAAAGAAAACTCTTCTTACATGAAAATACACTAATAATAACAAAGCGATTTTTCAAAAGGAAACGATTTTCTAGGATCATTAGTTGAGAAAAAATTTTCTAAATTTAATGACATGCTCATGAATTTTTTGATTTGCCATTTCTTATTGTAAATAAAGTTCTGAATGGTCATGCGAGGCCATGGTGGTCATCCCACAAGTAATTATTTTACTGAAAAAAATCACAAGATATTTTAAGATTTCCAATTTCTCTATGAAAGGAGTCTTTCTCTGAACTCTATTATTCTCAGTCATCTTTTTAATAGTTCTAAGTGAAGGGATATTTCAATCTGATCTAAAGCCGACCAATATCATATCTTTACCAAAAGTTCGTAAAACGTTAGATCAAAATTCCTGCAGACCAATAACCATAATCCTACTATTGGATTTGAAAAGGTCATGCATTGAAAAGTTTATAATTTCCTGGAAATTAATAAAATTTTAACCCACACTGGGTACAGCAAAACCTAGTCTACTGCAGAGGATGACAGTTGGAGTTGGGGGGATTCCCTAAGTGTTAATGGCAGTTCAGCCTAGACATAAGGGCGTAGTACCTCTGCCCGTTTTGACTGGATAGGCTGGTACAGAGCTGGCCTCCTCTTAGCCATCACGAATACCCTGTCACCACGTAAACAAGTGTAAAGATCCTTTTATGAGTAATTGTAATGAAAGGTTTCTAAGTTTCTTTCCAAAAAAATCTTAAAAACTTTTAATATTATATCGATTTTACTATATCAGTTATATGTTATAATTTAAAATAGTTTATATATTTAAGGTTAAAAAATTCAAGTAACAAAAAGAATTAAATCTAAGTTATTTTATAATTTTATTCCTTATCGATAAATAAGCATAATATATTTCAAGTTTCTAGAAACATCGAAATTTCAATATTTTACTATTTCTAGCAAATAAGTGTGTGAATTTGAAGACACAAGTATAAATTTATCTTGATAGGATGAAGCATCAGTGAACTATGAAATTAATTATTGTTGTCTTATTTTATTGCCCAGTGCGGTGTTGCAACAGTAGTCTGCCGGTTTGTATCTTAAAAATGAGCAGGCATCTGCCCACGGTTAGTCAATAAAACCTTGTTTGATAAAATCTGAGTTAAAAATTAAACTTTTTAAATGGTGATTTACAAAATTACAATAAAAGATATCAACTTTAAGAGCTCCATTTAATGTGACCAAATCCGACTTTCTTGAACCGCTCAGTGAATAGTACAAGTTAAGATGGTAATGTAACAACAAACGCTTTAATATAAGTATTAAACCACATATTAAAAACAGTACATTTTTACCTGTCTGTACATTATGGAAATTTGGTCTTAATCCGATCTCAAGTTTCCGAGTTATGAATTTTTGAAGTTACAGTTTTGTTGGGAAGTACTAAAAACCGTTACCTTTTCGTTACTCTTAACATAACTAATAGTTATTATTTGTAAAAATATGTTATACATATATGAATAAATAAATAAACAATATTAAATAAAATTAACTCCCGTAACTTCTTCTAGTTATTTTGTGATGAACGTTCAAACACGAGTATCTGTACTTTTTGATCCGATAGTAAAGCTATTCGCGGTGAGATTAACTAAATTATGCGTAAACAGCAGTTTTAACGCAACGACTCGACCTTCTTTAATTTTTACGCCCCTACAATTTTCCGCCCGGCGCAAACGACCCTCTCCTACCCTCTAGCTGCGGCTCTGCCTTCGGGACCGGCCAGCATTGGGCCATCGCATACAAAAGAGACTTTTGGATAAGGAGAACATCACATATGATAAAGCTGTACAGCTCGCAACTTATATGAAGTTTTTGGAAAAAATAGCAACAATAATGACTATAAACTGCGGAAGACGACTTCAGCAACTGCAGTTACACGCCTGGGACATCACAGAACCGCACACCCCGACATTTGCAGCCAACAACGAGCAGGCAGTGACGTAATCACATGTTAGAGCTGTCAGTGGTGTGGGAACTATTCCAGCTTTCAATGTCAGTTTCGTGAACACAATCGTAATTGTTCAATAAATAATGGACATGTGTAGAAAGTGAGCAGAACCGCAGCAGTTCAGTCCAGTTAATAACTTGTAAAAGAATTGTTGTATAATCAATTTCCACAAGTATTCACTGATGATATAGACTGCTTTAAAGGCAATCCAGTTAAACTTAAACCTGATGCGGTATTATAAACCTACTAGCTGTTACCCGCGGCTTCACGCGCAATCTTAGAACCAAAGTACTTATATTACTTAGTAAAAGCAATTATGATGTAATATGATGGAAGTCCTATAAAAATTTTAAAACGTAAGTAGTCATACATCAGGTAGATATTATTTAAGTTCGTGGTATAGTATTAATAGTATCATAGTTTAACTTCATTATTATATCATACATACATGATATCGTTTGGCACGTGTAGGAGCATTTCTGGTCCTAATTAATTATATACATAACGTCACAGCTGAATCTGCCTTGTCATCCTGATCAAGAAAACACAAATTTCAGATCACACAGGTCTCGGAAATTTACTTCGGTCAAAAAGCCTATATTTCCAGTCCTTGTCATATATTTCAGGTCTAAGATATTTCCCGTACTATAGTAGAGTTAGCCTTGTTGTTCTGACGAAGAAGAAATATATATATATATATATATATATATATATATATATATATATATATCTTACGTAGGACCGAGATGCCTACTTCGGTTAAATAGTGCCTACTTAAGACCATTTAAATTCACTTACCTACTATGTCACAGGTAAGCTTGCCATATTGCCTCGATCAAATTTTATATACGTTCTCAGAAATCTACTTTGGTCAAAATCGTGTTGACATAGTTGAGTTTTCCTTGTCCTGAGGAAGAAAATACACACATAACTAGGACTGAAAAGCCTATTACGACCTAGGGGAGAGTCCTACCTACTTACTATGTACTTTCGGTATAAAAGGGAAATTCTTATTAAGGTTTTGCAACTTTCCAAATAATCGTTATTAAAGTTTTTCGTTACACTTGTTTTTTGGACTGTAGCCAGGGAAAGAATGAATCGTTGAGGTATGTTAGTATTCATTTATCTGTTTTTCCATTAGCTATTGTTAAAATGTAATATCATAATGTCAAGGAAGCCCACTAGTTTAAAGTAACTTATGTGAAAACATTCATAACTTTGTTCATTAAAGTTAGTTTTATAACAGTATTTAATGCATTATATTATTGTAATTCGTCACTGGCGCAATCTGGAGTAAAATTTATATATTAATGTTTTATTTACTATCTGCATTACACTACCAATCAAGCACTGTTTACTTATTATTGATAAAATTCAAATGTAAACGGATGTGTGAGAAAGTTTATCGAACAACTATAGCTGTCAACAGTTGTCAAAATACGTTTCGTTCTTATCATAACATTCGATTGTAAACAAAGTAATTTTTCAATTTGAATTCGACTTTATTTGGTGAAATGAATGTGTTGTAGGTGGTAAAAAGCACTCTAAATGTTAATTCAGACCAAAAGCTATACCTTTTCCAAATTTCAGCACAATCCGTATAGCAGTTTCAGCGTGATTCTAGGACAAACCTAGAAACATCCAAATATCCAAATATTCAAACTTTCGCACTTATAATATTAGTGGGATAACCAAACTGGCGCGTTTATAACGAGTCAGTGGGTAGTAGAACTAACGGTCAGCTGAGATTATCTTTCGACTGTAAAATTTCAAGTAATTTTTAGAGATGGACAGACATCCTTTACCTAGGATTGAGGAATCTTTTCTAGTTTACAGACCGGTGAGGGATTTTCAAAAATATATCTCTCCCAAACTTATCAGCAGTTGAGGTTAGATGACCGATGTAAACAGAATTGTACAATCAGTACTCAAAAAGATTTGTTTGTGTCCAACTGATTATGTTCAGGTATATAATCTGATCATAACATATTTCAAAGAACCATTCAAAAAAACCCTAGAAGAAATATCTGGTTGTATATTATATTTAAAACAGTTGTGAGGTGTTTACATTTGATCGCAAGGTCAATGACCCCGTTGCTGATTGGTTTGTTATTGTTTGTATTTTAGCAGGGTGTGGTCGTCGCGCTTGGCTCATCTCGGCCTTTTCCGTCACTGCTCGGAGTCGAGATAGCCTTCGCAACTCTGACCTTGTAGCAAGTTCGGTAGAAGGCGGTGTTGCCAGATCGCCCTTAAAAGCCACTGTTAGATTATTTTCAGTCTGACTGACTAATGATATATCATCTAAGCCTACTGGATTCTGTAGTCTTATCAATTGGTGTACATGACGGTTCCTTTTCAAACCATCAAAAACCTTAACAAAATTGCATATGTCACTAGACTTAATTGTTGAGTCACTTACTGTCACTACTACCAATTTTCCTTACCCCTAAAGCACTTATCTTAAATGCTTTGTAACGCCCCAATAATTAGTTCGTTTTGGTTACACAATATTAATTTTCACGTTAGGTCTAATTAAATATGATGTACATTTTAATGATCTACCCAAAAACAGCTGTACTCGGGTGTTATTTGTTGTTTCATATAGTGCGTTTCTATAAATGTGTTCTCACAAAAATTAGCTAATACTAATTACGGTACTATATTGTAATGCATTTATAAGCTTAAGCTTATCAGTTCTGACTGCTCTTTTTGGAAAAACCGTTCGATTTAGGTGAGTATGGAGGGGATGGAGAATGCTTAATACCATTTTTTAGTGAAATATTCTTAAATTCAAAACTAATAAATGGTTATCCGTTATTGCTCATACTATGGTCAACCAAGCTGAATCTAGCAAATATTACAGTGTTCACTATTATTTCCACAACCTTACTGTATACTACTCAATATGTATGGCCACTATCTGGAAATTTTACAGGATAAAAAAACATTTAAGATTAAATATTATTTCCAATGAACTGGAAATTTTAAAAACCATTTTTGTTTTATTCTTTGATACATAATAAATGAGACATAACTATTCCTTTTCCAAAACTTGAACAGTTACAGCCTTGAAATCACAGGACATCCAGAACTGTGACAATATTATTCATAATTACCTGTATCTAACATAATGTTTTTAAAACTTGTCATTCTGTATCTAATTCAAAAAATAATTGAGTTATTTTTTCACAAATTCAAATAGCTGATATTTTAAAACAGTCTTAACCAATAAACTTTCAAATTATACTACCATACATATAAGTATAACAACAAATTATCGAACTTAACTAAAAAAAACAATGTGCAAAATACAAAGTCCCTGTACAAAGTTTAGTTCAGACCTATTACAAAACTTTTGGTTGTTATCGTGTTCACAATAATTATTTCCTCAATGTCGTTATATACTACCTAAAACCTTGTACAGCTGGAACATAAAACTCTCACAAAATCAAAAATAATAAAGAAAACTGATTTTATTATAAACAAACTACAAATTCTAGATCAGCTTTTGTTTTGCTATGTTATTTCCAAACTAAGATGTAATATAAAGAGATATATATATATATACAGAGTATAACTCAAATACACCGACAAGAAAAAGGGCAGTGAAAGGAAAGTTATTTTGGGTTAAAAAAATATTAAACACGATAATTATTATTAGATTTGAAAAACGGTATTGTAACAAACAATCTGCATGACTCACATTTCATGGTTTAATCAGCTGAATCTGCTTTCATCTTAAGATACAGCTGATTAGAACAGCAATGAAGTCAGATAAGTAAGTTATTTCCTTGTTTATTTTTTACAAGATATCAATTGTTACTTTCACTTGTAGAAACATAATTAGTCAATTGTTTAGCTTATTCTATTTAAGATGGCAGATTAGCCATCAAGCTGATATGACATTAATGTATGGAAAGGTTAACGGTAATAGTCGTCTAGCGTCCCGTCTGTATTACGAATAATTTCCAAATCGACAACAACCTACCCATTCAACATTTGCTGCTGTTTTCCACCGAATTCAGGAGACTGGAGCTTTGTTACCTTCTACTGCAGACCGAGGTGTACAGAGACAGCACAGAATTCCTGATTTGGAAGAAAACTAGTAGAGGAAGATCAAGGTATAAGTACTAGGCAGTTATGAGCAATATTTAACGTAGAACACATGATAGTACGGCGAGTTCTACATGAACATGTAATATCCGCACCATAATCAGCGTGTACAAGCTGTTTGCTCTGCTGACTTTCCATTACGTTTGCAGTTTTGCAAATAGTTTTGTCAGCAAGCTAAAAACCTTGGCTTTACATCATTAAGTTTGTACTCAGATAAAATAACCAAATACCACAATATGCATCAATGGGCTGATGAAAACCCGCACGCCAATCAACAGCAGCTTAGAATAATTGTTTGGGCGGGCATCATTGGAGGCTGTTTATCAGGTCCTTTTGTATTGACTGACAGACTAAATGGTGAAAACTACATACATCTCTTACAACACGATTTGTTAGGAATTTTAGATGATGTTCCCTGGGTGTGAAAAAGCACTGTTGGTTTATGCATGATGGAACTCCCTCGCATTTTAGACTGGATGTCACTTTCTGGACCAAACTTATGAGGAAAGATAGACAGGCAGAGGGGGGTCTGTATTCTTCCTTTAGGATCATTTGAAACCTATAGTATATTAAAGACCGGTTAACACTATGGATGACCTTTACAGCGTATCACTGCATCCAATAACACTTTAAAGATTACATAAGGTATACTCGAAAAACTCATCAATCAATGACCAGACGCGATAATGCAAAATTTTTATGTAAAACTACAAACAGGCGGACAGAGGGAAAACAACGCATTTTAGGACATATATTTATAGAATCTTTTTTGTTTGTTTGAACTTATTGGACCTCCTGAAGTTTGTCAGTGTATTTCAGTTACGCTCTGTGTAAATATCTTTTTGCTTATGGTGGGTAGTTTGGGGTTCTAGAGGCCTTGTATAAAATGCACAAAAAATCTCCTGGAAATTAAATAATTAGGGTGATTAGAAATCATTTTTCAATAAAAACCTTCTCCATATACTGACCACACAGTATGCAAGCATTGACAAGGTTTAATGTCTCGTCATAAAAACATTCTCATGTTTATATGCTTACTCGAATCAAAAACTGAATATTTTTTAATTATCAATGTGATTAAAAATAAATAAACTGCAGAAAGACAAATTATTTTTAATATTGTTGGGGCCTTCCCTAATTACGTAGGCACAATACTAGATATCTAACTGTTTCCTAAGGACTGAGGATTATTATATTTCCCACCAAATCTTATAATTGCCATATTAATTAAAAAATAATATATGACCATTCATTCTGGCTTTAACACTTTTATTTCAACCTAAAAATATTTCGACCTAGTTTAAACCCTCTACTGCTTTAATTTTGACGACGGTATAAAATACTGTTCCAGAGTAAAATTTAAAATAAAATACGAGCAACACAAAGTTTCCAGTTTACTTGTGTAGTAGTGAGCACTTCTGAGTTCCTCAACCAGTCAGCCAATGTTCCAGCGACCGGCATCAGGAAAGCTATCAATAGATACGGCAGGTACGACAAGAGTCCGGTTGTATCTATCTCGTAGTGGTATGCATCTGTAACCAAAGGCATAATCAACTTTATAACTAATCAATCTCTACTTTACAAACACTATTCTATTCAAAAATTGCATGATCATTAAACTATAACTATAATTAATTATAACTTATATAACAATACAGTTATCTCCAAGGATCGAAAGTTGATATAAAGTTTACGATCTCATAAAAACAACATATAATACCATTTTTTTGTTTATTTTACCCCAATATCTTAATAGATATTCTTAATTGTACTTATAAGTATGCAGCTAGACAAGTGCTGGAAACTGATTTGAACTCATTTCGGTTTTTTGTTTTGTTTATTAATATTTTGTTAGTCATCTAATCATTCTCTATATGACCTTCTTTTTAATGGATTACAAATCATACTGCCCAATATGGCAATATGCTCTGACTCTCAAACACGTTGGCTCCCACAATTTTATTTCCGGTTTTGCACGAGTTAAATTGATTTCTTCGTCAAAAAAAATTTGTATTTATTCAAAATTTCAACAATTTTATTGTTGTATCTATTGTAGTAGTATGTATTTACTCTTACATCTGTTTATGTATGGTGATTTTAGAAATTAATTTTTCACATTTAACATCAAATTCCAAATGTCCCTTCTGAAAATAAAGAGTTTTGTGTATTAACACGTTTACGACGACGGCTTATTTCCGAACTTTTTCATATAGCGTCTCATTTTCAATAATAATGGCAAATAACCGGAATCGTTTTTTACGTTAAACGTCTAAGTATAAGAGGAAAATTATAAAGGTTTCAAATTTTTCTAAAATTGTTTTTATTATTTATTTTTCTGAATTTATTTTAATAAAAAAGCGCAAAAAAAACTGCATAGCAACGTGCACTCCATCGGGCGCACAACAGTTGTGAAAGATCACGTGTACTAATGGTGAACGTGTTAAAAGAACCATATTTAATTAATTCTTTAATATTAATTTCTACAGGTCAAGTCTAAGAAATTGCCAAGTGGTCCTAGCTTTGCCTGCTTAAATAAATTAGTTTTTATTTCATTTAATGCACAGCAGTAATACAACCTTGGTTGAAGGTTGTTTTTTATGTTAATTGTTCATAATAAATCGTTCAACTTTAATATAATTTTATAGTGAATACGTTTACTAAATACAGCTAGTTAATAAAGTTGATACCTCTCATATACATCGGCAACACAATGGACAGTGAAATGAAGCCATAGCTCACGCAGGTGTGAGCCACAACTATGGCCCATACAGGCATCGACGTGACGAACTTGTCCCAAGGATAGATAATCTGTATAACAGTCAAATGTTGCTGTATTTCTTAGAAAATTTTGTAAGGTGTCCATCAATATTTTACTAAGCAAATAGTTGTTAGATATAATTATATATACATTTTTTATACATTTACCTTGCTTTCTGACAGTAAGGTTTAGACCCAAGACCTTGTAATTCAATGCTTTGGAATTAAAAGTTGTTTCGGAATTATGAATTTTAGAATAAACATATCTCATTTAAAAACTGCTATTTTAAAAGTGCTAATGTACTTCTGTAGGAAGGTAATTTGTTAAAATACAACTATTAACAGACACAGTAGTGAGTTAGACATAGTAAAGATATAAACATCATGAGTAGCCATCTGAAGACATGTTGTTCTAGTATGTGTTGGACACACCGAGGGTCAGGTCTGAGGCTACAAATGCAATGTCAGGATATACCTACATTTTCAATTTGGATCAGTGTGTTTGCAGATTTTAAAACAACACTTTCTGTTCCTTATGACACTGCATTCTAGTGACAATTGCATGATGTAATACATCAACTGCTGTCAAAATTTAGCATTGTTGTTGCCTCTTTTATTGAGGTTGCTAATATTTGTTGTGTGTTATGTGTTTTGTATAAGGTGCAAACCTGCCTCACAGGAGAAATTTATGAACACAATATTCAATATTATTATAATTTTTAAACCAAAACAAATGTATGGACGGCATTAAAATTGGGTAGAAAATTCTCTAAAGAGGAAGACCTTACAAAAGGTAAGCAAGCACCTGTGTTGCAACAGAAATGAGACGCCATAACAGTTTCTATTGTTGTATACCCTTTAATGCTGGCGACACACTTAATATTAATATAAAAATTAATTGAAATTAACCTTTTTTAAGTTAACAAATAAATTACATGCAATTCACTAATTGGTAAATTGTAACAATTTGAGTGCTGGTTAACAAATTAAAAACAAGAAGCATTTTACAATAAAAGGTTAAATAATAACAGGATTCGCGCAACAATCATGGCTGTGATAGCATGCAAATTCCAAGTCTCTAGGAAATTTCATTCCTCAAATGTCCTGTGAACAGAGAGAGTCGGAAAGACAAACAAACAGAAATGAAACATGAACAACTCTCCCTCCAAGCATTATAATATAGAAATGAATTATAATGCAAAATTTAAAGTATGTAGATGATTGAGCTGTTTTTAAAATATCATACTGACAATTAAGTACATGTGCTACTATGTTACTTAGTAAAATTCCATATGATTTTACTTTGTGTACTACGTTATTCATTATTCGAATTTCTCGTTGGCATCATGGTTACCCGTAAGGTCAATGTAAAAAAGTTCTCTAATGCTCAGCAAATTTACAATAAAGACACATCACGTTCAAACTCGATGTAGAAGCGTCATGCAAAATTTCAAGTACATAGGTCAAATCGTTCTCAAGATATTATGCAAACAGACACATAGACAGAAATAAAACTTGTTCAATTCTTCAAGTGATTGTCTTCACCAATAAGAAACAATACCTACATGTTTAGGAATAGAGTCATTAGGTCCACAATCAAGATTATCTCTAAGGTACTTTAGTTCCTCTGTGGAGATGTGAGGGTCGTCTTCCGGTTTGTCCTTCACCACAGCCCACCAAACAGCAAACCATATAAACCCGAGTATACCTACAAACATTACACACTATCATAAATACGTATGAATAGTAATTTGAATAATATCATTCTAGTGTTTTAGAAACCAAATGTAAGGTACTCTATAAACTAAGAATTACGGTAAATATGATCCGGTCCAAATTTTGTATGTTTATGATATATACTTTCAATAGAGTAGAATGTCGCCTCACTCAGACAAGTACATTTTTGTATATTTTTTTAATCAGCTATAAATTCAATGATTTTGCTATTAATAAGATCTTACTCTAGTTTTTCGTTGTGTATAACACTGTTACCTTGTTAAATGGCCATCTTAATTATGTCAAAATACGAAATAAAATTTTAAATTATGTCCTAGATTTCTTGTTTGTCGCGATTTAACAACCTTAATGCTCAATTACAGGACCTCTGTTGTATCTATTATATATAAACTGTCTGCAATAACTATTATTCTCTGATAATATCTGAACATTGGCAACTTTCTCATACCGATGTGGCATCAGTGGAAGGACTATCTGGGTCCTTACAACAACCAAAACTTTAGTCTTCCTTGTTCACTGAAACAAATTCATAAAGCTGAGCCAGAGAACCCTTAGTCAGCAAGTCTCTGGATTTGTTTTGTTTCAGGTTTTATATATGCAGGAATCCAAACCTACTCTTGAAATTGGTGGACTTAAAAACGAAAGGAATGTCAGTTGTTGAACTCACCTGTAATGTGAAAGATAATCGTCCAGCCTAGGGTATTGGCGATTAGGCGGCAAACTGGGGGGTTGATTACGATACTAAAATAGATGCCCGAGAAGGCGATGGTAACCAGGCGAGCCCGCTCCTGGGGAGGCGCCCATCGGGACCAGACGGCGATAATACTCGAATAAGTGACACCCTGACACCGGCATGAAGATTAGTTCACAGGCGATTATAGAGACTATTTTGAGAATACTTACAACTAATTGAATGTACAATTCTTAAATAATATGAAAAAATAAGGTATTTTTAGTTTATTGTCTTATAAGTTTGTGAGGGGCGACCTGAAATAAGTGAACCAGAGTCCAAGCAGAGGAATTTCACTTGGTGATTGCTATATTTTCTACAAGATTTCTAAGATTTTCTAATTGGAGTATTCCAAATTAGCTGATAAAACATAGTATCGTATAACTTGACAGAACTTAACATCTTCACTTCTTTGATATGTTATTGCCCTTAAAATCAATAAATTTCTTACTGAAATAAGAGGAACCAATGTTCTAATTTTAAAATCTCTAGAATGTTTCTAACAATGATTATTGCACAGAAGGAGAGACATACAATTACTCATTTTGTAAAAAAATCTATTCAGTGAGAGTCAGACCACGATGATTTTTAGTGACTAATCTGAAAAACCTAACTTGTTCGTTTTAACAAAACCCCTTATTACGACTTCAAAGAATTCAGGACTGTAATTTTTAGCACCAGCAAATATCCCAAAATAGGACTTTTTGGAGGTATAGAGCTCAATGTTTAAGGATTTTCAAATATAAAAGTAAGTCAAGAAGTACCTCATTTTAATTCAGTGCAAAAATAAGTTTTAAAAATTTACGTTCTTGTATGCAGGGTGGTTCAAAATTTCAAATTCGTACCGTTTCACAATGTTTTTTCTACCGTTACTTCCTTAAAATTTTAGCAAATCCTAATTTTTAATCAAGGTACGGTACCAAAAAGTACTCTTTTTTTAAATATTTTACAGCTGTCACTTTTTAGCACATTACCATATTTAAAACTTACTTTTAATTTAGGATATTTAAAACCCGTAAAACCTAGGAAACCAAATAACAAGGTTTTACTTTCATTATACCTATTAATCAACTAACATTTTTATATTTAAAGTTTAGCTTTATCTTGGAAGGTTAAGAAATGCCGTCGTAAGTTCTGATTTTCATAACGTTATGTTGCATTAACACGTTTTGAACTCCTATATATGCCGTAGGTCCTTAGTGAATTAATTTTGTAATTTTTAAAACTTTTCTCAGTTTGAGGCTGTAATTTAAGTAGTTACTATTCCTACAGTAATCTAGGTTCTATTTCAGTCCAAAATTACGTTACTCAACTGACCTTATTTACATATGTTTGAACTGTAATCCATTATTTTCCATACAGAGAATTTATAAAACCCTAAAACTGAAGTATTCTACAGTCCTAAAGACCTCTTCTTCGTTTAATGAGTGAACTGCAGCCCTAATTCGTTGCATCATGCCAATGTCTCGAGTTTTAGGCCTTGATGCATAAACCTTCTTTTAACCTTCCTCTCAGTATTAGTCCATGTACGTTAGCTGAGGGTCTAGGGGGATATTTGTCTGGTCCATCTCTCTCAATACATTTTGAGGATAATTCTCATCCAGAGTTTGCCACACCGCTTCAGAGTAGTGAGCGATGCCCCATCGTGAATAAACCACATTTCTTGGATAGTTTGTTCAGGAAACTCAACGATAATTGATGAGGAAGTTGTATATACAGTGTCCTTCGAAAAAGTAAAGGAAAACATTTTGGTTACCAATAAGACCGCATCAAGTATTGAAAGACCAATACCGTTGCTTGTCTACCTCTCGCCAAAAATGATTTTTTTTTAGTTAAATATACTTTATATAAACTGTATTTGTTTCAGAATATTTTAATTATCCCTGTATAAGCTTCCTGGTGATTAACAGTAGAGTGGTTTTACTGTAATCATTAGACACACTGAACTGATCTTTGCCCTTGACCCCCTCCTTTTATTAGTTCAGAAGTACTATAAAATGATCATTCTGAAACCTAATATTTCAACATTTTCTCAGGAGAGCCCGAACCTCCCTTATGATATCGGGGCTTTCCACACTTCTGACTCCCCGGGTGTTCTAAACACCCTCCAGAGAGGATTTCTGGGTTCGCCACTGAGCAGATGTGTGATTTATCCATATTATTGGAGACATGCCGACCTCTTAATAGTCTCACTAGGTTTATATACACTAATGTATGCCAAATTATGAAATTGTTTAGGAAAATGTTGGGGATTACACAACAGACATTATCAACAAACTAATAACAATCTTCAATACATAAACTAATGTATCCTGACGTACCTCAAAGAGACCCTGAATGACTCTGCAGGCTATCACCCAGTTGGCCGCACCTCCTTGGACCACAAAAGGCATAATAAGAGAAAACAGTGCTGTGAAGGCCACCCCCACACCGAACACTCGACTGCCACCCAGACAGGCACCTAGCCACCCTCCTAGAATCTGAGTGGCGACATATCCGTAGAAGGAGGAGCTCATGACATGTGATACTAGCTCCATATCAAAGTCGAGGTTGCTTTCCTGAAAACATAAACACACAAAAGGAAAATGAAATGCGTTTCTGTATAACGTAGTACAGAATTGTGTCAACGCTTGGGTCATTATTGTTATGTAATAACTATAACACACATGAAATGGTTACTTTGTTGTACAGTTTCTTCTCCAAAATTATTTAAACTATTAGAAAACTTACTAATTAAAATAGAATACAAATATTTCAATGATTTTCTGCTAGAATAATACGGAAACACGCGGTATTTTTATAAATTTACATCCTCATACCCTCCATTGTTTCATCATTAATCAGACATAAAATAAATGTTGGATCGTTGCCACATACGTTTTAAAAGTGAATTACAATACCTATAATAACCTTTTCTTCTTTTCTGTTAGCTGTCAGGAGAACCATTTATATTGCAATAAGAAATGTTTTTAATGATCTTAAAGAGCCCTTTGGAATGAAACCTGAGTATCTCTCTAAGAAACCAGTAGTGTACGGTCCTTTATATTAAACTAAAATGCGTACGGAAGATTAGAAAACTAACAATTCCGAAATGTAAATCCGGACAAAAGAGAACTGATGCCTATCTTATCATTTATTCCTAAATCTTAAGATTAGCTAAATAACAAATATGCAATATAAATCCGGACAAAGTAGGACCTGTGCCTATTGTACCATTTATTTCTCAATGTGTAAATTATCCAACCAACAATCCCGCAATTGTAAATCTGGACAAAGAGAACCAGTGTTTTACTTAAAATCTATCCCTCAATATTAAAATTAGCCAACTAACAATCCCTCAATACAAATCCGAGCATAAGATGACCAGATATCTTACCATTTATTTCTCAATCCAAATCTATCACAACAGCGATTTTCAGTAACTGTAATGCAACTTACAGTTACATTACAGGTCCACATACATATTAGCCAGTTCTTTTCTCGTAACGTATATCTTTATATAAGACTTGTTTACTAGAGATTTTTCACAGCGATCACGGAACTTATATCTCGATCCAAAGGTCCTACATACATATTAGCTAGCTCTTTTCTCGTAACGTATATTTTTATATAAGACTTGTTTACTAGAGATTTTTCACAGCGATCACGGAACTTATATCTCGATCCAAAGGTCCTACATACATATTAGCTAGCTCTTTTCTCGTAACGTATATTTTTATATAAGAATTGTTTACTAGAGATTTTTCACAGCGATCACGGAACTTATATCTCGATCCAAAGCTGTATACGAAACTTGTATTTTGATCTAAGGCGAAGAATCCTATTCCACTTTTACGCTGTTTTTTTATTTTTATTTAAACACAACATTGGTATCACCGATTTTGATAATACAATAACTAATAAAATTAATAAAATCGGACATTCCATCCCCTATTTATTACACTTTTGTTACTACACAACTAAACATGTAAAAAATTAACAATAGCAATCTAACTTTGGCAGTCGTATTTTGTTTGATAAGGCCGTGAAACATAATATGTAAAGCTTACCATTTAAAGATTTTCCTGGGGTTTGTATTTTTAAATATATCTACCCTCCTCCTCTTCTATAAGAAAAGAATCATGTCAGATACACATTTAATTTCGTACTTCAACATATGACACTACTAAATTGTATCTTCATCACAGGTTGTGATGGCTGATGGCTCACCTCCACAACTGTTCCGTTGTCTAGGGTAACTTCGTAGGGAGTTGTTATGGGATCAATAGAGTTGACGAAGGTCCACTTGAGAGTTTCCCCCATAAAAATCCCAAGGAACGCAAGGAATGTGACTAGGTGACGTCTTCTGTGCCCCGTAGGCCTGCAACACAATATAAGGACAAATCGTAAAAGTGAAGAATATTACTGGAGAATGGTTAATTTCAACTGGACAATACTGCTCGTTCAGTTAATGCCGTTAGAGTAATATAACTTCAATATAAATAATAACTTTAATCACAAGCTTTGATGACTAAGCGTTGATATTTTCATTTTTCCAAACAGAGTTGTCATAAAAGAATGGCGTAGTTTTAATAATTCGTGGGAAGATAGTAGGGACATTTCTAGATGTGTATTTTTGAAAGTAGCCAACCCAATAGTTTGTTTATAGACTGTTCTAACCTCCAAACTAGTTCTTGTATTGTTGTTGTGGTGAGTTTAGTTAGTTACTACGTTTTCAGGTACAATATAAAGCAAAGTGTGTTTTACTGTTGGCTGAATTAAAATCCATGATTTTATTTCAACGAGCGTTCCGGCGTGAATTCGAAACAGATCCACCACACAAAAATAATATAACATGTTTGTTTAAACAATTCGAATAAATTGGAACAGATACGAAACAGAAATTAATCGGCATACAAGGTGTACCAAACGAACGGATGAACTAATTTAATTAAACAATCGGTAATAGAAGTCCTGGGCAGTCCATCCCTCGTCGAAGCGTTTAGGTATTCCAAAAACAACAGTCCATAATTTTATACATAAAGAAATTAAAATTACACGGTTATAAAATCCAAATACTGCAGGAATTAAAACCCAATGATTGTATAAACTGTTAAAATTTCACTGCTGAAATGTTGTCCAGAATAAGTGGAAACGAATCATTTTTAGATTATGTAATTTTTATAGACAAGGCTACTTTTCATGTAAATGTATGTTTTAACAGACACAATTCACGAATTGGAGCTCTGAAAACCCACATGTAATGGTTTGGAATCAACGTAATTCAAATTCAAATTCAAATGACTTTATTTCTATTAAATATACAAAAGGGCGAATTTAATGTTCGGCTTGGTGTGTTGAAAAATCGCGTAATAGGGCTTTTTTCTTTAAAAAAAACTATGAATATAGTTACTGTATGTATCTTGTTAACCAATTATTGCTTTCCTCAGCTAGATGAACTCGAAAACACTCATCAATTTCTTTTCCAACAAGATGGTGCTTCCCCACACTTCAGTGTATTGGTCACGGACGATTTGAACGAAACATTTGGATATCGATGGATAGAGTCCAGGCCTGACACCTTGTGATTTTTTCTTGAGGGGGTAAATCAACAGCGTTGTTTATACACAAACATTAGCGACCTGAACCTCTTAAAAACAAGGTTAATGAAGCAATAGCAACCATAACCGAAGAAATGTTAACACGTGTTTGGAGAGAAGTTTAGTATCAAATTAGATGAATAAACAACATTAACTGTAAGTAATTCGAATTTTATATATACCATGTTCGAAACCACATTATTCTTTTATACTAATTTTTTACAGTAAGTAATATCAATCCTCATTCATCGTGAATCGAAGATCAACCCTAGAAAACATGGTGACATACCTCCTCTGCTCTTAAGCGGCTCACGAACCCCGGATAAATGTTTGATAAAGATTGGTAGGCTTGATTTGAGGGTGGCAAAACTGTATTATTTTATATCCATAATAAAATATTGACAAAGTGTTAAAATAATGATAGTATTTTATGTTATATTACTCAAGAATCACGCCATTACAAGGTTATCTGAAAGAGGGCGGCGCGCGCATCAAAACGTAAATAGATTTGTGTATGCTGTTCTAGATGTTCTAGCGCGGCATACCACTCTAATATTTTCGGATCACGAAGTATAGATACCCGAGTTTGCACAAAACTACGCACTAACCAGTGAATGGCTTTAATAAAGGCATTTTTCATTCATTCATTCGATGTACATGAACAGGAAGTTACATTAAAATTCAACTTGTTTATTTCTGTTAAGACATACAAAGCAGATAATATAAAAGGAATGAATTTCACTTTTTATTTCAATAACTGAGAAAAACGTTACCAATTTTTGGCGCTTTTCAACTACAATCCAACTTTCAAAACTCATAACTCGGAACCTTGTGATTCGATTACGAGTAAACAATTATTTTTAAAATAGGTTAAAAATGTAGGGTTTTTGTGTATGTAATTTTAAGATTTTAAAGCATACGAATACAAGCTGTCATCAAATTACTTTCTGAACTTGTATTCTTGACAGAGTGGTTAAAAAAATTCGGCGTTGGTCAAGTTATGGAGCTTTTAAAGTTACAGCAGGAGCCGTACTCAGTATTTGCGAGGTCCGGAAAAGATATTCAACCGGGCCTCTGTAAAATAAACCGAAAAACCTGTCAAACCGAGTCCATATTTATTAAATTGAATTTACTTGAAGGTTTTAACACTTACCAGTTCTGTGTTTATACCGTTGAAAGTCTATTTTTTTCTTCGATAAACACTTAATGATTATTCAATTCTCACATAACGACGTAATATGAGTATGTTCATATATAGGCAAAATGCTACATAACCTCAATCACATACAGTTGGCAGCAAATAGACTTTTGTTTATGGACTCTTAATTTTTATTTACCTCGTTGGAAAATTTACTTGAATCTTTGTAGCGTAGCTACACATTGCGTTTGGTTCCGATTTACAATTTGTTCGTAACAGTTAATATTATGTGTTTTTATCATTATGTCGTGACACACACAGGATGATATCAGTATACGTACCGTACACACTGACAAGACAGTAAATAGCCCTCACAGGACACCTGAGTGTTAAGAAGGTAGTAAAGCATCTTCGTATCATTGTGAAGTTCTAGATTTTAATGTAAAGAGCGAGATCTCAGTGTAATAATAAAAAGGCAAAGAAAGAAATGCACCAAACAAAAGCACATAAAGATAAACCTAACATTAAAAGGTAACCCTTCGGAAAAATGATCTAGTCTACTATAATGTCTCGGAAAAATTCATTTTGGATTTTTTTTTAAAGTATTCCCAGGTTGTAAATGTCACTTTGCCGACTAAAACAAAAAACCGAAATGTAAAATCTAATGAACTCATTATTAATAGGTTCAAAACTTGAGATGGAAAGCAAATTGCAGCAGTATTGTTACAAATTATAACCAACACAATTTTAAAAGTAATCACGTGTGGACAACTTTTTTTAGCAACTTGTAAATAAAATCTTGTGTTTGTAAAATATTTTTCAAAAAATATTTTATTGATTAAAAATAGTGAACCAAGGAATATTAAAAATAAAGATTTAAAACTCCTGTATCATCTATGCTTGTACACATTGTAGTTTACATATGCCGTATGAAATTCTTGAATAAAATGTGTCTACAGGATGGTTCAAATAGTCGAAATCGAATATAACTTTTAAACGATGTTCTATGGTATTTAATTTTAATCGCCTTTAGCAAATTAATAGTTTCTCATTCACACCATGTCTCTAAGCGCATAATTAATTCATATATTTTTCACTCTTTCAGAAGTTTGATAAATATTATTAAACAATGTGTATGAATTTTGAAAAAAATACCCTAATTGATCAATTTGTAGAGTTGCACTGATTGAGGGAAATCTATTACCAAAGGCAGTGGTCACTGTTAAATTTATGTGGGATATTTGACGGGTAAAACTTAGCGGTTTTGGTACATAGACTTGATTATGGCTAGAAACATTATAATAATTTGTACAAACCTTAGTAATCAAGGCAGGTACGTAATACATTAGATATACTCTTTAAACAATTATGCCGATTAAGATCGGTTTTAATACTTTTTTACGCAAATCAACAAGCATTGTGTTTCCATTGAATAGACCCTTAAAATGACAAGCCACAAGAGAGGGGTTGCTATTTGAAATTTTAATTTTTTTATTTTGAAATTTGAAATTTAATTTTTAATTTTAAAGCTACCCCCTTCTACCCCTCTTTGAAAAGGGGTGTGAAATTTTTGTCACCCTCAGAAAATCAAAAACATTAATTTAATAAGACTGGTGAAGGTTGTACATTGATATCTCAATCCGTTTGGAGTATATCCAGGCGTATCAGGACTTGATTTACACCCTTAGATGTAAGGGATTGTTTGCCCATAACTTTTGTCGTCCTAAAGATGTTTTGTTCATGTTACCGTGTTACTTTTAAATTTACCTTTCAAATGACATGTCACAAGATAGGGGTTGCAATTTAAAAATTCAAAGTGATCCCCCTCTACCCCTCTTTGAAAAAGGGGAGGGAATACTTTTATCATTCAAAAATCCAAAAAAGTATTTTCATATATATGATGAAAATTTTACATCGATATTTCAATTCGTTTGGAATATATCCAGGAGTATCAGGACTTAATTTTCACTATCTATATAAATTTATTTTTATAATATTAATAACACGATTTTCTACACTAAAAGCAAATTAGTTGTCAGGAACTCATTTTCTTCCCTCGCACAATGTAGTGTGTCAATACCCCAACTGGCCCACGATGGTGCGACCAGTGTACAACTCTGGGCATTGTTTGCAACGCTTAATTTGAATAAACTTACGAGAAAGAATTTGAAATTTTTATGTATTTATGGTGATAAACACGAATCTAATGTTTATATATTTTGAAACCGAGAAGCGAGACTATTTCTATTGTGCGAGATATCATGTCTATTGTGATCTTTGCGTTATTGAAGTTGATAAGAACCATTACGGTTCACTAAATCCTTAAAAAATAACTTATGATGCCTCAACTCTATATGGACTCATGGTTGTATATTGTTGTTAACCCGAGGTTCTACATATATATAATTTCTTATAATTTCATATTGAAAATATACCTATCAGATTTATAAAAACTATTCATTAACTTGTTTTTTCTTAGATCAATCTGTAATCATTTGAAATATGCGCCTGAAGTATTAATATAAATTTGTAACCAGTTTCTGTAAGTTTCACAATATATGTATTTTATTTAAAATATTACATTGTTGTAGAGTTATTTGAAGGTTGTCTCGTATTAAGATTTGAAGTAACACAAAATTTGCATAGTGTGATATTAAAATTAGGACTTTATATTTTGATAGGGGAGGCTTAGGGGGAAACAATTATTTTGAAATACTCACATATAGAATTTGTACCATTCCTGTTTATTTACAAGCTATTGAATTTTTATATCATTCTAATTTACAAGTTATCAGTAAGATAACGAGTCCAATTAGTTCAGCTTGTAGGGTGAGGGTCATATAATAAATGTCACAGTTATAAAGTTTAATTATGTCCACTTTGACTAGATATACGTACTGTTGAAATATTTCTCATGATAAATACGTCAATTTTGTATATTTAATAAATATGTTCCCTGTTAGCACGTAAGACAAACTTGTTCTCAGGTCTACCTAATAAAAAAGTATTTTTGTCATCTTTCAAGTTTGGATATCATACTGTAGAATACAATTCAGGTAAACTATAAATACGTATAATTTATTCTCTACTAACTTGTTACGTCTAAAACAGGCAAGATGAAAAGGATGTATAGATTGGAGTGTCAATTCGCAATTTAAATGTAGAACATGGGAAATTACATTAAACTTTTACTTATATAACATATTTTCTATTTTACTTCCATGAATTCAATGGGCCTGTTTGATTCATCAGGTCGTTTTCTTCTGGCTCAGCACAGATTTTTTCCAGCAATCCACAGGGAAGTCTCCTCACCTTTAGGCTGAACTGTGGTCTAATGTGAGTGATATGGAGGTCCGATAAAATCAGAATATCATGTATAAGACTAAGATATACGAGGTTTGAAGTTACACGATTAATCTTGCAAGATCGCATATCTGAACTTCTATCTCCTTGTGCCCAGAGTAACCAACACAATTGTGGGGTGAAAAAGGGCAATAAACCAAAAAGGACAGTATTAAATATTCTTGCTGAAACTGTTATTTTAATATTATTAAAAAAAACACACTCATTATTAATTACAGTAGTACTGTATTCCTTGTAATGCAAATAACAATAAAATTTTATTTGTTTTGACATATAAATCAAAAAATAAAGGAATCTATATTATCAAAGTGTATAGAAGGATAAAAGTATTATTTGAGGATATTATTTTGTATGTGGCAAGAGATTGAATTAATTATTGTTAGGATTTTCTTTAATTATTGTATCTGGTTTTAACCCATATTATATTAAAAACGTTGTGACATAATCGGAAATAATTCGTTGCTTTGATTCATTACATTATTAGTAAGCTATACTAACATACATACATGAGAAATTATCACTGTAACATAAAAGTATATTACGTATTATAAAAATTAACCTATCATTAATAATACATCATTATAATATAAAGGGGTAATAGCCCCTTATGTAGCTGAGTGGATAGAAGCAACAGTGAGTGAGTGAAACTCTAGACAACACTCAACATACAATTGAATCTAACAGTAGTTCACATTCCATGGCATTACGTGTGCGCTGCAATAACTTTCAATGGCCTATCTCAGAACTTAGAACATCGGAAGAAATTTGTTAATGTGATACTACTATTTTCGAAGATTTAAGCGTTTCCCAAAAACCGGACATTGTACATAATTTTCAAAAGCCAGGACAAGGAAGGACAAACATTAAAAAGAAGGACATGTCCTCCTAAAGTCGGGCGTCCGGTCATCCGCTTGTGCCTTCTCTGATAAAGTTCCAGTGATAACTATGGAACTTTCTATTATTTTAGCTCAGTGAATCAATACTTTATACATGGTTGGAGTTATGTAGTACCAACCGGACAGATTAAGCAACAATTTAGATGTCTCATTCGCATATTGTGCTCACCTTCTGGCCACAAGACTTTACTTGCGTTATCACTGCTTTTAGTTCTGCAGTTAATTTGAGCTTACTCAAACATTTTCTAACCGAATTTCCGTCATTGATTAGCATCGCCTTGATTCACAACTTTTTAACTCGGTTAAAAATGTTTCTGCACTTTTTTTTATTTCTTCATTTTTTTTTAATCCTTTGTAGTTCCAGATCTTTTTTTCAAATCCATTTTGTATCAAACACGTAGAAGACACTAAAAATAGAGGATATTTGCATGTAGTAGAAATATTCCGTACCTGAAGTACTCTTTGTTGGAGAGTTGTCTTCACTGGTTCCTAACTGTTCATTTTTTGATTAGGTGTTTCAGGTATAACAATATTTTTGATGAAGTATTCTGTAAGACAACATTACATATTTTCCCATCGGTCATTGTCATGTTTAATTCTTGGTTTATACGCATAGGCTGTGCTCGAGTTGGAGTCAGATTCCTAATTTCATCTCCTGTGCGTTTAATTCCTTTCTCAATTACGTCCGAATGTTCCTTGCAAAACGTGTACCTGACAAAAGAATTCCAAAGAGGAAGGTTGGGGTTCCCCATACAACAATTTATAAGCGGAATCAAATAGCACCATTTTGTCATAAATACTGCAGTATCATCTTCTATTGTACTTTGGATCGAGGAAGTAAATTGTTGCCTGTATATGATCTGATTAGAAGAACAATTGTATCCCAATTTAGTGATTAGTGCCAAGTCGTATCTTTTAACCGTAATTAGAAATTATTGAGAGTATTTTAGATCTAAACGTACTTAAAGGGAAATGCTTGCTTCCTTTTTCTCTATATGCATTTTTTGTCTGGGTAGCAATCTAATTTAGCTCTATGAATTTGATAGTATGAAGGAAAAATATATAAATCTTTTCCTCCAATGTTTTAGTTCCCAAAATATTATACTGTTACTTTGAGATGATGAGCAAGGAAATAGGGCCAAGACCTTTTCTTTTCATAACGCTAGTTCGCAGCACTTCTTATCCTAACCCTTCAAATTCACCATTGCCGCATAAAGCAACTCTTTCCCGAATTATTGCTTATAATATCCACCAATCACCTAAGTTTGTGTCTTTCACTACACATTCCTTGAAGTGGTTTAAGATCACAATCATAATGCCATCAGATTATCTTCAGGACAGATGAATTACATTCCTAGTCAATCACGCCGTGTTTTCCTTAAATGATAACAAACAGAATCTACTTCAGTATATCACCTTACTGACAGCAATAAAAGTTGGTCGTTCGTCGAATGGATCGGACAAGATTATTTATCAGCTATGAACGTGTTAATGCATTTATGACTCCAGAAATAAAATTTCATTCCGTTGAATAATTATTTCTTACTCAATTAACCTTAATAAATATATGAATAATCATAAATGTTTGTACTTCGAGGACAAGTAATTTGTATTATGTATCTTAATAATCACCACAGTTACAAATTTTATAGGATTTTTATACATTCTTTCTAATAAAAAATAATAAATTAGGTGTTGCTTTATCACTTATATTTTCCATTTCTTAGAAACTATAGATCCCATTCTTACAGTTATTGGGATCAGATTTTACAACCTACGTCCGACGTTGACCTACTGATATTTTCTGTATACAAAAGTGTCCTTAACCAGTAAGACAAACTGTTTACTTATTATTAAGATGGATTAAATAATAGTAAATAGTAAAATAGTAGATTAAATTGTATGTTATAGCATTACAATTAGTTCTAATTCTAATATTATTTTAATATTCCATTTCCCTCAAAAATCTATTTCCTGCATGCTTATATCTCATTAATATTAAACTCCTAAAATGGACGCCTTAAGAAGTACTCTCTTTTCTATACTTAATTTGAATACTAATTACAAGATTTAATTAAAGAATCAACTTACCCGCGGCGCGGAAGGTTATCCATGGTGCGCGAACAGACACCGACTGACTTGTAGTCGGACGCTCAGAGATAGGCTGTGTGTAACTTATTAGTGTCAGTAACAGTGTTATCCAGTTGGAACCTATTAACCAGAGAACGTGCTATCAGGAACACCCTGTTATTTCATAACAGCTGGGCTCTACTGTTCAGCCGACAACGCACTGTAAATAGTCAAATTAATACGTTCTAACTGGATTTTTCGTTTTTATAGCACTTTTTGGTATTACCTTAACCAGTAACAAATAATAACCGAGGCGATTTCGTGCAAGCAATGAAGCTAAGAACGGACTAGATCTGACCACGCCCTCTTAGTATTAGGTTACTGACAAACCAATAACGTGGAGGAGGGAGCAGATAATTAAATACACCGATTTATTTGTCAAAATAAAAACCACATTGTACAACATTTTCTGAAGTTTTTGTGAAATAAGTTATGAAATAAGTTTATGAAAAAATATCTTATTTCTAAAACAGTTAATATTATGTAATTAATAAAAATGAATTTACTTTGTGTTCTAGACTAATGGATGAAAAGGATTGTGTAGGTATTTAAGTCGCTTAATCATAAAAAGCCCTTTGTAAATATAAATAATTTATTTTGTAATATAGAAAACATTGCATATAATAATATATATATTGTGCAATAATATAAAAAGAACTGATTGTTTATTTAAATTTAAATTTTCAAATTCCAATTTAAAATATTAAAAAATATTCATGAAGGGTTTTTTATTACATTTTCTTGAGTTTCCGTCATCGTAAATTAATGTACAACTTTTTAACTTTTAATGCGGTTCATATTATATACCGTACTTAAAAAAACTTGTTTAGTTTGTGTTCTTAGTGAATATGTGTATAACCTCAAATATTTACATTTAATCTGAAGTAGTTTATTTTTGTAACTAATAGCATCAGTTCTTGGTCAGTTACTAACACCATGATTCTAATACCGAACAATATAACTGTGTTAAGTCTATCGATAAGTTATTGGTACATCAATGATAGCCTACTAGGCCTGCTTGTAACCTGCTATCATGGTAACAATTACTAAAACCTAATACCAACTGACTACGTCATATTGGTTATAGGTTATTGAAAAGTAACGGTTTCTCGTCTCTTGGTCGCTTCACCGTCACTTGCGCATGCTGCTTACACGCCAAGGCCACGCCATACCGGGTCGTGCAGTGCCACCAGACGTACCCAGGAGGGGGATCAGTAGTCCCGACATACACAGTTGTCACAATAGTGAGTGAGTTTGCCGAGCTCTGAGGAGTTCTGTACTGTGTTAGTTGTCACTCGTTGTCACTACCAGACGTACCCAGGAGGGAGATCAGTAGTCCCGACATACACAGTTGTCACAATAGTGAGTGAGTTGCCGAGCTCTGAGGAGTTCTTCACTGTGTTAGTTGTCATTCGTTGTCACTACCAGACGTACCCAGGAGGGAGATCAGTAGTCCCGACGTACACAGTTCTCACAATAGTGAGTGAGTTGCCGAGCTCTGAGGAGTTCTGTACTGTGTTAGTTGTCACTCGTTGTCACTACCAGACGTACCCAGGAGGGGGATCAGTAGTCCCGACATACACAGTTGTCACAATAGTGAGTGAGTTGCCGAGCTCTGAGGAGTTCTTCACTGTGTTAGTTGTCATTCGTTGTCACTACCAGACGTACCCAGGAGGGGGATCAGTAGTCCCGACGTACACAGTTGTCACAATAGTGAGTGAGTTGCCGAGCTCTGAGGAGTTCTTCACTGTGTTAGTTGTCATTCGTTGTCACTACCAGACGTACCCAGGAGGGGGATCAGTAGTCCCGACGTACACAGTTGTCACAATAGTGAGTGAGTTGCCGAGCTCTGAGGAGTTCTGTACTGTGTTAGTTGTCACTCGTTGTCGCTACCAGACGTACCCAGGAGGGGGATCAGTAGTCCCGACGTACACAGTTGTCACAATAGTGAGTGAGTTGCCGAGCTCTGAGGAGTTCTTCACTGTGTTAGTTGTCACTCGTTGTCACTACCAGACGTACCCAGGAGGGGGATCAGTAGTCCCGACATACACAGTTGTCACAATAGTGAGTGAGTTGCCGAGCTCTGAGGAGTTCTTCACTGTGTTAGTTGTCATTCGTTGTCACTACCAGACGTACCCAGGAGGGAGATCAGTAGTCCCGACGTACACAGTTCTCACAATAGTGAGTGAGTTGCCGAGCTCTGAGGAGTTCTTCACTGTGTTAGTTGTCATTCGTTGTCACTACCAGACGTACCCAGGAGGGAGATCAGTAGTCCCGACGTACACAGTTCTCACAATAGTGAGTGAGTTGCCGAGCTCTGAGGAGTTCTTCACTGTGTTAGTTGTCATTCGTTGTCACTACCAGGCGTACCGGTCTGGGCAATATGGCGACTACGCGTTAAAACGAACAGTTGCCAATTACGGTGAATTAACAAAACTTGCTCAATTTAACATGTGTTAATTACACATTACACTTTGTAATTAGTGATTTACAAAATATAGCAATTAAGCTCCATAATGTGGCCAATGCCGAATTTGGGGACCACACGGTCAAGAATAAAAGCTAAGATGGCAATTTAGCAACAAATTTGCCATTCATACTATTCTTAAATTTACATAGTACAATTACAATTACATTATACGTGTATCTATCTTGTACAAACAATCGGTTGTAATCGTATTACAAGTTTCTGAGTTATAAGTTTTCAAAATGGAGTTAGGTTAAAATTGCCAAAAAGCGATATTTTTCGTTGTTATCGATATAAAAACTGAAATTTGTTGTTAGTAAGTAGTTTTATTTTTAGAAATGCAGAAATAAACTAGCTCAATTTTAATCTCACTCCCATTGTTGTGGCTTTATGATGTGTGGGTCATCTTTCAAATTCAGATATCTGCACTTTTGCAATTCAAGTTTTAACTTTGGTCTTCCTTTGCGATTAACTTAAACTTAACTATTTTGTTCAATACTTTTTTAATTTTAATACTAAATTTTGTTTTATTCAAAAATACTTCTTATAAACTGTATTTATTACAGAAGATTTTCATTATCCCTGTATAAGCTTAATTGGTAGTAAAGTGGTGTGATGTAAATTGTATTCACTTTCACCTGATGTTTGCCCTCCTTTATTAGTTCATAAGTACCTTAATTAATAACTAACTTAAAATAATTTTAGGACCTACTATTAAAAGAAAACTTTTAAGTGTTTCGGACTTCCTCCAGAGAGGATTTCTGGGTGCGCCACTGAGGTTGCCAAAAGTAAGGAATAAGTGAATGCAACAAGAATCAAGAAGTGTCAAGAATTTTATTTGCAAAAAATATACACATTCTTGGCTCCCAACAATCTACAAATAATTTATCGTTGGGTACCCATGTTTACTGTAAATCTTATAAATAGAAATACTTACTAATTAACAAAAAGAAAAGCGAACACGCTTCTGGCGTAAGTGTCTGTAGCTATTAACAAAGGAAAGTAAAACTAGACTAGAGATCAAGCAATTTTAAAAAATTATATGAATTACAAAATAGTATTATATATATATATATATATATATATATATATATATATATAATATAGCACATGTATTATACATATATTATAGCACATGAACATATAGCAAAAGTCAATTCGACTTCAGAGCTAACAATTTTGTACATTCGTACCTCATCAGGATCACACTCAAACATATAATTCGACAATCATGCATCATTCATCCATTTGCCAATTCTCCACCTACAGAACCGAAGTCAATCAGTGATCTCCCAGTCAAATGCCAAAAACTCGGTAATATTATAAAATGTTTGTGAAGCTAAAGAGTGTTCCAAACAAGTTATTAGCACATAGGGTGTCACGGCATTCTTTGAAAAATTAGGCAGCTTGTTGATAAAATGAACACTTGCCTGTGAGGGTAGATGTTCATAAACCACCGTTATGTGTTTACGAGTCTGGTAGTTTCCTCGGCCTCTGGTTTCATACGAATGAATATCTGCTATAAGTATATATATAATATAATATATATAATATAATATAATATATATAATATGCTATAAGTAACATATTAAGAATAATATAGACATATTTGTACCATTATTGTACTGTAATCACAAAAGTTTCTTGAACAGGGAGTATTCCTGATGAGTTTAAAATTGCTGTAATTTTACGTGTGTATAAGAACGGGTATGACACTGATGTCCCATAATTAGCCCAATATCGCTTATCAATAACATAGCTAAGATATTTTATAATATTTTATATTTTAACTAAAGACTTTAACTTATTCTTTAACAATCAATTTGGTTTTTGACCTGGTACCGGTACTGACTTGGCATTAGAACAACATATAAGCTGCATCGTAAATTCAATCATTGCTCATAAATAAAATTCTTGTTATTTATTTAGAAAAAGGGAGCGGAAGGCTCAGGCCTTGTTGATTCTAATTTGAAATATGTATTAATATCATCGTTATATATCTAATATTATAATTTATATAATATATTTGGCCAAAACATGAAGGAAAATAAATTATTCTTTATTATACGAAACAATTTATGACAAGTGAATTTAGATGTCCAATTGTTTATGTCTTGGTTTGAGAGTAGAATGTGTTACGACATCATCCATTATAATGGCACCATATTATAACCTATGGTAATGTGTCAACGGCATTGCTTACTCATAATTTATAGTATTCGGCGTATAGATAGAGTAAACTATTTGACAATGATAATAGTATTACTTTATTCACATGTCTACTCATAATATTAGTCATTATTTACAATTTCAAGCAACGTAAAGTGTGTAAGGCTTAACTTTGTAACAATATTTAAATGTTAGTAATTCTTTAGGATTGATTAAATAATTTGGGAATAATGTAAATCAGTGAATTTTTCCCATAAGTATTACGAGGGAAATATTTTATAAACTCGTATAAAATCTTCGGAGTTTATATTTTTATTTTTCGAAATCTATATCATGTTTTTGAGTTTGCTAATTTAAAAGATTTAGATAAAAGGTATTAATTATGTTTGATATAAAAAGTTGTTTGGGATTAAAGGTATTTATTTATTTAGCAAAAGGCTATCGGAAATTTAGAAATTGTGTTGTAATTGAGAAAAAATGCCATTTGAGATTTCTTTGCAAACTATACATGAAAGCTGTACCCCCTAACTCAAGTCCGTACTACAGCAAAGATTATACATAATTAATATATAAGCAGAAGGATATTGCTTAAGTACTAGAGTTTGCTAATTATAACTTTTAAACTTTTACCCAGATCGTTTAAATTTAATCCTCATTTCAATTTGTGATCCATAGCGATACCCAAATAATTGGTTTATGTGGTCACTTTTAGACTTTGGCAAAAATAACTATCTTCATTGTGGTTAAATAATCAAACACAGTCTTAGCCCTCAACTACTGAACATCGATCAGGATGATAAATCAGTTGAAGTACATGTGGAATATATATGTCATGGAACGGAGAGACAGTGTAGAGTACTTGATTGCAATTTCTTTAAATGTTCGCAAACCTCACACATGGTATGGGAAGCTTTTCACTATGTCAGAGTTTACAATAATCAGTAATCTAATAGTCCATATTTAATATGAACATTTTTCATAATTTGTATTTTCATTACTTAAATCTAACTAGGACAATTGTGACGCGACATAAAATATGTGTAGCTTGTATGTGTATCTAAGAAAAACTAAGCATTTAAGTCATATTCTTATATAGAATTTTATTTATGTTTGGACTCTATGATTAGTCCTCTAAAATATCCAACTAGGTTTCAAAACAGTAGTTGTGCACTGTAGCTATAGTTTAGTACATAGTTTTGAATATAAAATTAAAATTAGAGCTCAGTAAAAAACATAACAAAAGTTTAATTACAATTCCTCATACAGAATCAGATGACATGGCTTCGTTGTTGGAGTGGTATACTCTCTGGTTCCGGGGTAGGTGCAGGGGGAGCCCAGCGCTGTCTCTCTCCTGAGGCGAATGCCCAGTAGAAGAGTGCCGCAAAGAGATGGACAGCGATGATTGTGTAGAAAGTGTACTGCCACTGCAACACACTCTACAATTAAGGAAACTGGGCCTAAACAAACCCTCGATATGTTATAATGAAAAATTGTCATTTAGAAGGAAACTGACGAAAGTTTTGATATTAAATTGGTGACAAGACATTTCAAGGATGAAAAAATATTGGAAGGCTGCTTATTTTGGTTATTTAGGCAAAAATAACAGTTTTTCTGTAAACACATACAAGGCAGTAAAAGGACCAGCAATGGGGTCCTGAACCCCAAATTTTTAATCATTTTGTTACTTTTTGCATACTATTGTTAATATTTCAATAATTCAGTATTGCTGAGATATACTGCTGAAAAATCCTTCTTAAAATTAAAACGGGTCAAGAACCTTTTATGAAACAAAATGGGGAATGAGCTGTTGACTGCACATACCTTACTTTCGATGTACTATGTGAAAATATCAGTCGTCTTTATCCCCCAAAATAATGTTTCCTAGCTATGTTCTTGAATATATGACAATAATTTTCCTTAGTCATTATTACTTCTTGACCAAATTTACCCTTAAAACAAATCCTTAGATACTGTATAACATTTGATTATTACATCCTATAATCAAGAAGCGGGCATATCAGATCACACAACCCTATTGACTACAGCACAATTTAAATACATGACATTCCCTCTATTCAACGAAAGTTCAAGAAAGACAACATTATGTTTATACATTGAAGGCACTGCTTGAAAATGAACATTAGAACGATTTATATGAAATCCAAAATGTAGATTTGCGTATAATACCTTCCTAGCAACACTCATAATGGCTATGAATTCTACTTGCGCCATGGTGAGTACATACTCAAATTCAAAGTCAAAACAAAACTCATTTATAGACAAACAAGCACTTGAGCTTAAGGCAGAATATCTCAAATGTCTGAATAAACACTAGCCTACAAGCACTCATCAAAATAAGGTAAAAATATTCAAAGCTAAAAAGGACTATGATCTTCGACTGAAAATGCTAAGGCAGCAGGGGTCAGCATATTGCACTTAAAAAATCTAATAATAAAAGTAAGTCCATTTGGCAGATAATAAATTCAAAAAAACATAACAATAAACAGCAGAAAACTCAACTAAATCCTGAAGTAAAAACAGGGAAATAACCAACCCAAGGAAAGTGGCAGGTCACTTCAACCATTTGAATTTGATTGCCTTAGGTATAACTTAAATTTTAACAAATTTGATAACCTGGGTATCAAGGGTCCTGGTCTAAACAACGCGGCCAATTGATCGAAGCCAAACATTATCGAAAGAGGACTAATTCATACTATAAGGTCCAAGCTACTTGCTTTAACCAGAGGTGTACCTCAAGGGTCTGTCCTTGGCCCTGTGATGTTTATTTTATTCAAAAACAATATGCCGCAATAGATGGACTCTGTCATACGCTTATGTATGCAGATGACACCCTTCTGTCTTCAGGGAATTCTGCTGGCCAACTGGCAGTAAGCTCATACATACAGTATACGATGTTGATGGAAAAACAACTTACCCCAAACAGCTGACCTCCATGACTACCGCACTAGACATGCTGCAGACTACCATCTAACAACACACCATCTCCAGCTGTCCCAAAAGAAACATTCATATGCAAGCCAGAAGCTGTTCAACCTACTACTGCCAGAAATGAAGATTCGCACGAGAAAAAAGCTAAAGAAACTTCTGAATGAATGGCTTACTCCCAGACTCTTCTACACAATGGAAGAATACCTGCACTGGAAAGAATAAAAGAAGAAAAAGCTTGCAGTTTAATTGTACAAACACAACTATATGTTATTTTGTGTAAAGATTATTATTGTAAGTATTAAAAATAGATATGAAATTATTGTAAAATGACGCTACATATCTCTCAAAGATATTATAGAGCTAATAATAAAAGAGATGATAATATGTTTTATATATGTATATATATATATATATATATATATATATATATTATCAATTGTCAAAGTATTAGTGGAGCTGAACACTTTAACCACCACCATTACTTTGAAGTTCTTTTATTATTTGATCCTATCTTCTTTATTTAAAGTTTAATCATCTTTCCTCATTATTTATACATTTCTTATTACTCTTGAATAATAGTTTGAAATTTTTGCAAATACTTCTGTTTTACACATAACACATCAGATGGGAAGGTTTGATATACTTGTACAGTATATTCAGTTTAACACCACTCTCTTAGTGCAGTGTTTGAAATCAGGAAGTCTAGTCTACGACAGCCTCATTTCAGACGCTGCACAAAAATGAAGGTAAACTGGAGCTAAGCTCAATATGCATACTTCTATTTTATCTAATTCTATTGCATTGGTTAGTTTTGTAACCTATGATCTACTACGGCCAAGATTTCACATACCCTGACATTTCGTATTCCTAATGTGACAAACTGGTGTAGATGTTGAACTTGTAGTTTTCCTCGTTTAGCAAATGTAACTTCCATGTAAATCGAAAGAATTAAGTGATAGTTATAAAAGAATTATAGTTATAACGTTATAAAAATGGTAAAACCTAAATTACACTAATGTTTTATTCTTGCTTCTGAACTTCTTAAATTTACATTTTATTGGTTTGGTCCTCTAAAGTTATATACACTATTTTATTTGTATTACAATAATGTATGCTTCAATAAAAATTATCATGAAAAAGGATATAGAGAGGATAACTAACCCCATCTCTTATGAAGTAGATAATAACGCTAGGACTCAGAAAGGCTAGAATGCTTGCAAATGTATTGGAAAATCCCATTAGAACACTGGCATGCTGAGGTGCTATGTCCAGGTGATTTACACTGAAACACAAGCACAACTATTAGATTTGTGAACAATAACCCACTAAGTTTTAAAAATATAATATCTTCTTGCTCTTCTTACAACTAAAAATAGAAAATAAGACTTTGGACAATACATTCCTCTATCATGGCCACATCTTACACTAAATGTATACTAGTAAGTTTAGTCTCTTACACTGGCTGAGATAGTACGTGAAGAGATAGAGTAGAATTATCAATCTTGATCAGAGTACCCTGTGATACAGTAACAGACAGAATCTGCTATCTATCTGTATCTGAAGAGACAAAACAGCTTCATTAATTAGATCCACTAAATTTTCGCAAAGAAACTAAGAACATAGCGCAGAGATGACTCTACACTACCTTAGCTATAGAGGTGGGAACAGTTACTGTAGAAATCCAAGAAAAATAGTTCTCTATTAGTATTCACGAAGAAAACCCCTCTCATGAATGGGAAATGTATGAGAACCGACCAACAGCTAACTTAGACTAACAAATGTGCAAATTGTATATCAATAAATGTATTTATTTTTTTACTGTCTACTGTCCCGAACATAATAATATCTACTTAGACAGAAAATCAGTGCTGATCCAGGTATCAGATTTCACTGACACGGATCTAACAATTGTACCTATGCTACCCGACAATGATAAACTTTCTATCTGGTCTTAGCTCCCCCCTTGCGATAGCTAGATTAAGCAAAGATGTAGATGTCTTAATTAGTAGTAAAGCTGTTTTGACATTTCTTTGTCTGTTTAGATACAGATAGACAACAGATTCCAGATGCCACGATGTACCCATATAAAAATTGAGACCTCTGTTAGAGTACCATCTCACCCAGCGTATAAGGTGACTAATCAAATCTTTAATTGCTCGTCACAATTACACATTGTATGGCAAACGTCAGAATTAATTATAAATTTAAAACTCGCATACCACATTACCACCACGTCCAAACTTACATAATTTTCATGCATTCCAGTCTCATTCATTCATCGCCAATCTCAACCCACTTTCAGCGCTGGAGTCAGTCATCGAATTGGGCGGTCTCCCAGTTAAACGCCATAAACTCGTCAACGCTGTAGAATGCATTTGACACCAGGAAGCGCTTAAGACGAGCTTTTGACGCCTTGGGCGTTTGGGCGTTTGTAATACAATTTGGCAAACTGTTGATGAAATGAACACCTGCCTGCGAAGGCAAGTGCTCATAAACCACCGTTCTGTGTCTTCCAGTACGGTAGTTATCTCTGCCTCTAGTCTCATACCCGTGTATGTCACGTCCCCTGGTTAGGGCACATTTAGACAAACAGAACCAAGATGTTTCTAAAATGTAGAGACTGGGCAAAGTCAACAGTTGCAAAGTTTTGAATGCTGTCCTGCACGACTCTCTGAAATTCAACTTTGCGATGATACGAATAGCTTTTTTTTGCAATTTGAACACCCTCAGGAAATTATTGCCTGTACAGGCCCCCCCACAACACCACTCCATAGGAAAGGTGAGAGTGAATTAGCCTATAATATGCCGCAATCAATACCTGACTGGGGCAGTACCGGGCCAAGGACCTCAAAACATATATTCCTGAGGACAGTTTGGCGCACACATGGTCAATGTGATTATTCCATGTCAACCCTCGATCGAGGAGTATTCCAAGGAATTTTGAGGAGTAGACTTCTTCCAATATGGAATCTGCCAACATGACGGCTGACCCACATTGGGAGTCCGTTGGACGCAGTGTGAAATTCAACACGTTGGATTTCGAAGAATTCGTTTGAAGGTTGAGGCTATTGAAATATTGCACACAATTGTTGATATCTACGAAGGATTGTAGCTCCAAACCTTCTTGTGTGTTATCTCTGAAACAGAGAGTCGTGTCATCAGCATACTGCACAATTTTACCATGCAGCAGCGATGAATGTACGTCGTTGACGTATATCAGGAAAAGGATTGGACTGAGTATAGAGCCCTGAGGGACTCCATAACTCAGTTGAATTGGTTTAGAAAATTGGTTTGAGATCTGAACCACTTGACTTCTCTGACTTAAAAATGATTTAAGCCATAAGAGCGGCACACCTCGGATGCCATGAGAATGTAATGTGTCAAGCAGTATTTCACGGTCAACGCAGTCGAATGCTTTAGAAAGGTCCAGGAACACACTTAATGTGTGATCCTGACGTTCTAGACCCTCTACAACCATATCAACCAGACTCACCACTGCGTCTATCGTCGATTTATTTTTCCTGAATCCAAATTGGTGTTCAGAAAGCTGGTTGTTTTTATTTAAGAAATAAAGCATTCTCGTTAGAAAGAGTTTTTCAAATATTTTGCTCAATACAGGCAAAATTGAGACGGGCCGATAGTTATTTATTGAACAGGAGTTTTCTTTCTTGAAAATTGGATGCACTTTTGCAATTTTTAGGAGAGAGGGAAAAACTCCTGAGTTAAAAGACAAATTGATCAATTGAGTCAGTGGTTTCACGATATACTTAGAGCATTGTTTTATTAACCACATGGATCTCGATTCTAGATCATTCGATTTTTTAGCTGGGAATTGTTGAATGATTTTATCGAGCTCTTCCTCAACTACAGGAGTCAGAGCCATTGAGGCTGTTGGACTCTGTCTACGCGTGGGATTCCCCTGTGGCAGCGATGGACGAGGGCCCCGTCCACAAGCAACAGACGCAAAAAATCCGTTAAACTCGTCGGCAACCCTAGAGGCATCGCTCACAAGGGTGTCCCCAATTTTGACTGTGATTTGCTTGGATTCTTGATGTTTATTGTTAATGATGCCCCATACAGTTTTAGAAACGTTTTTTGAAGAAGTAATTGATTTTGAGACATCATACGATTTTGCAGCTTGGATCACCTTCCTGTAAATTTTTTTATAATTTCGAAAAAAGATTTTGAACTGTTCATTGGCAGTTTTTCTGTTTATTTCGGAGAAAAACTTGAGTTTTTCTCTCGACACCAGAATGCCTTTAGTGACCCAAGTATTATTTACCTTCTTTGGACGAGGTTTGATCGTTTTTGTAGGGCAGCAGGTGTTGAGATGGAAATTCAAACATTCATTGAAAATTTGAAACTGCTGCTCTACTGGGTGTGAAGAATTTAGAAAATTCCACTTTTCTTTTGAAAGGGAAGCGTTGAGGAGAGCAATATTTTCTGGCCTCGTGTCTCTTATTGTTTTGGTAATTCTTGGTTCTCTCTCGATTTGTTTTCCACTAATGATAGCCTCTTGGCCATAGTGGTCTGAGATAGCTGTGTTGACCACCGATACTGTGACATTTTCAACGTTTGTGATGATGTTATCAATAGCCGACTGTGTTGTAGCCGTCACTCTCGTTGGAGTTTTGACCAACAGTTCAAGGCCAAATGACCTCAGCAGATCGACTAGTCGCTTGGTGGATGGATGGTTGCTGTCCATCGCATCCACGTTGAGATCGCCCATCAAGACGTAATCGTATTGATGGTTAGTCAGGTCAGTGAGTAACACTTCGAATTTTGAAAAAAACTTATCTTCATTTCCACTGGGAGACCTGTAAATCCCTATCACAATTAATGTTGACCTGTTAGTTTGTACTTTGATCCCAACTGCTTCGAAATCTTTCGCGGTCGTTTCTTTGATTGTAAATTTTGTAAAAACTAAATTTTGTCTCAGAAAAATTGCTACACCACCTCCTTTGGAGGTCTGGCGACAGTACGCTTCTGCCAAGTTGTAATTTGGAATTTTGCATAGTTCAAGGTTTTCGTTGTTAAAACCGTTCTCGGTTACAACGAGTATATCTGATTTCAGCTCCTCACACATCAGCTGAATTTCATCCAATTTGTTGGTTACGTACTGGGCGTTTTGGTGGAGTAGTCTTAGGGAACCTTGAACATGTAATTTTTGATTTGTCTGATTTTGCCGATTTTGGTCTGTCAATTTAGTCCTTTGCTGTAAAGTGGGCCCCCTAAAAAAACTGAATTTTCTTTTAAGTTAGTAGAGCCTCCTATGATCTGCAGAATGTCTGGATTGGGGGAGCGTCTCATGGCGTCCGCGTAGGAGACATCCTGTATGCTAGCTGGCCGTTGAGGGGTGGTCGCCGACTCTTCTCGGGCAGCAGCGGGCGTTGGCATGTTGGAGGTGGAAGCAGCCGCTGCGCGAGGATTCCCCCAGAGTCGCGGCTGCGCCTTCATTTTTGATTCTTGAGTGGCTGGACTCATCGCCGCCACGATCATCCCAGCCAGTAACTGCTTGCCCCGCCAGGAGAGATGTTGGCCGTGTCTCGTGAAATACCTACGGCTGATGTCATCGAAGTTTAACACTCTAATATTGTGTCTAACAGCCAGTTCCTCAATGTAGGCATTCACGAGAACGGTCTGATAGTGGACAGGGTGGGTCGGGTCCAGATCGTAACGATGCGGCAGTGTGGTGAGGATGATCTCGGTGCTGGAAGATCCAGCAGCGATGTACCTCTCCAGATGGCGGTAAATATTTCGCTGCCCGCCGACCGCCAGGTCGTTAGTGCCGGCGATCAGCACCTCGCAGCAGGGCCGGGGCTCAGATGCCGTTCGAGCTGGTCTCACAATATCCAGAAACCGGCCGCCGGGTACACAGACGTCGCTCACCGCGGTTGCAGGGCCGAGCTGTTTCCTCACAAGTCCAGCGATGTGGCGAGCGTGGCTGTCCCCTCGAACAGTTATGGACTTGAACTGTACGTTGCGTGTAGGGGTTTTTGGAGCTTGCCATGATTTTTTTGACGTTTTTGGAAAGTTAGTTGGGTAATTTTGATTTTTTTTCATTTTAGAAAAAGATTCACTTTTTTGTTGAGTTTCATTTTTGGTTGGGGGGCAAATAAATTTATTTTGAACCGGTACCGGGTATTTGGGCTTCCTCTTCTTCACTTCTGTCCAACTGTAGTTCTCTTTGAGATCAGCGCACTCACAAGTTTTCAGCTGCTGCTTGAGACTCTGGTTCTCCGCCTCCAAGACCTCTATTGTTGTCCTCAATCTGTCGAGAAGGTCAGCTCGCTCACACGTGGCAGCGGATGGCTGTTCCGGCAGGTCGCACTGCACTCCGAACTCCACAGAAACGGGTGGGCTGAGGAGCAGCTCGCACTGCACTCCGCGGTCCGAAGTCAAGGGAGCATGAGTCGTCTGGTCGTCGCGGGACGAGGTGTCGACAGGGAAAATCTGGTCCGTGAACTGCAGTAGGCGGGTGTCGGATTCAATAGTATGATCTAGGAGACCCTGGAACTCTTTGTTAAGGCGTTCTATCTCCTTTTTTAGTCTTGCGATCTCTGGTGCTGCATCCTCAGGTGTTGTTTCAGGGGTCGGTTCGGGTTCCGTAGAGACAGACGCAGGTGGAAAGGCGGTGAGTGAGGTGGCGGGGTCCGGGCCGGGCGTGGAGCAGGCGGGCGCGGGCGTCGTCCGTGTGTCGGGGGGACGCGGTGGACGCAATACGGGGCTTAAGTAAAGGCGAAGAGAGGGTTCGCATAGTGACTTGATGATCCCCACTGTGCTTTTCGTTACAAACCGTCACTCTCGTTATGTTCTCATCAGTTCTGATTGATGCTCCGCAACTTTTCCCTAGACACCGCCATGATATTTCGCCGTTTTTTAGAGTCCGTTGTTGCCTAAATTTGATATTGTTGTATACAATACAAGGTCTACCAGTTTTGGTTTTTTCGATTAAGAAAGACATTGTTGAAATGAATAAATAAATAAATTAGGTAATAAATAAAGAAGTTAATAATAAATACGTTAATAAATAAATTATTCAATAAAATAATGTAGTCAACAGATAAATTTGTCAATAACTAAATTATTAAAATAAATCAGTCAACAACAATAATAATAACAACAACAACTAGTAAACTCAATTCTAAACACATTTCTGGATAAGGAGATCTGAAGAAAAAACATATCTAGATCTCCTCATGAAGTAGTTTCTATGGATGGAAAAGTAAGAGAGTTACGTTAGCCAAATGCCTTCTGACAATACAACCCAATTATCCAATCGCTGTAAAAAAAAGAGCACATGTGATCAGGCTGTGCACTTTGTCATGTGTTCAGCCACCCTTAGCTTAGGCAATAAGGAGTCAGATATATACGTGTTTATTTTGAGCTTCTTGAAACTACAAATATAAAAATATACTGGAATATTAAATAAAATTTTTAAAATCTAATTATACCTATTTTAACAATGTTTTTTAATACAAGTAATGGTCACAATTCTTTATATTACTTTTTAAAATAAACTAGATCATAGTTAGGTGTTAGTTTAGGTATCAGCCTGAGAGAGGGATCATATTGTGCAGATTTTTAAACAAGCATTACTGATTTTTTTCGTATTACTGGACAATTAAAAATATACCAAAGATTGCTGTTATTTATTCTCTTAATTTGTCCTAGACAATATATTTTTGGTAGGATTTAGTGTTTATTTGAAACTCTTGGAATCCAGAATTTAGAAAGCTTATCTCACTTTGTAAACAACAAGAAACGACTCATTTATCTCAATATTAGTTTTTTTAATACTATTTACTTGCTTACTCTATCAATGACTGATAACAGTTGATGTTGTCCTAAAGAAATTGATATAGCTAGTCAGTAATTAGTTACCTGAAGGCAGCCCAGGCGAACGCTGACAGCCCTAAGGCCAGTATCAGACACACTAACGTACCGTTGACGGAGTTTAAGTTTCGTGCAAGCAAAATCAGTATCGCCTGACTTATGAAGGTACTACAGATGAAAGTTTTCCGCACCTATAACAAGAAGAAACCTATTATGTAGTCTTAATAGTAGAAATGAAAGATGGAGCTCCCAGGCCAATTTAACACTAACCCATGCATAAATATAAGCACAAGTTCATTTGAAAACACATACAATGTGGTGTAATATGTATAAGAAAAATAAACATCCACAAACCATCAAAATTGAACTTTTACCTAAATTTAAAATTTTATATAAAATTGAATAAAGTTGTGGGTGCTTGGCCAACCTTTTACGTATTCAAATAAACATTTAATTTGATTGAGATGGGTTACAATAACGGTCGATTAGCTAAGTCGAATAAGGCGTCCGAGGTTGTAATGACCTGGCCCGCTGTGCCACCCTATCATTGTGCTTTGTCTTCACTTGCAAATTTGTATCTCAAAATATTAACGTAATATGTAGAATGTATTCAACATATAACTCTGGTATATTGTGTGCATATGGATATGTTTTCATACTGCGTACTGTATGGAGACTGTTTGCAAACACTTTGAATAAAAGGTTGTCTGTGGTTCTGTAGACACAATACAATGTTATATGTTAACCAACCAATTAAAATAAATGGACACAATATACATCTCAACTCTGTGTTTGTGGAACTTTTGTAATATTACATATAGTTCATGGTTAAGTATAACTTACATTGCACTAAAAATATTAATAATGGAAAACAAAGAAATCAGAAAAACTGATTTTTTCCCAATGCGGAAAAATAAAATGATAAATATTTACATCACCAAAAAAAGATAACATTGTTTCATTAAAACCATCTTATCTCAAGAAAACAATTTTAAAAATTGCCAAATTTGTCATCTAAAATACAACATAAACATATTAAATATTGATATAGAAAAATCTTCGATCAAAATACCAAAACTTAGCAATAAATTGGCCCAGATACAGCTTCTTCTTGATGACCAAATATTCACTAAACCTTGCTCCTCAACGGTCAGCTTCCATTGGTAATAATGCTGTTCCTGCCTCTAACAGCTCTACACTCATCAGAAAATAATAAATTCAATGAACACTCGAATAAAAATTAAAAAAAGAAACCATTATAAAAATAATCAGTTAGTTTCTTTAGTAACAGCCATGGATGTAACACCTCCTTGTAAAAGAATCTGGCTCTATTCTTGCACAATAAAACCATGAATGGTACTCCTTTAGGTGAAACGGTGAAAGTATTAAAAAAAGAATCGGCAACAATAAGGACAATGACCACATTTTTATCATAGGATGTACAAACTATGTGTCTAGTTTTAGTAATGAGTGCGACTTAGTGACAGTGTCTCTGTCCCTGGTACCAACATTCTGATCTATACCATCCCAACCAGATTTTACTTTACTCCTTTTTCAAAAGAAAACAGTTTCATAGACGGTTCAATTTTAAAATATTAAGGTTTTTTAACTTAAAAAGATTTTAAAGGTCTAGACTTGGGTAAAAAAGATCCTAGAAGATTAAAAAAGGGAAAGCCTTAACTTGTAGAGAGATAAGATTCATGGTTAAATCATGGGTGAACCGAGAGCTCGATGGAGGTATCTCGGAACATGGGACTTTTGCCGGGACTTTGTCTAAGTGAGCACTGGACGTGATTGATCAAGCAGTTTATCTTTCAGTCAGTGGCTACTATGATTTATCATAATTTTGTGGTATTGCTTATAAAGTAAAATGTTCCCTTCTAGTGTTTCCCTTTAACGAATAATAGAATTCTTCTCTCAGAGGATTTAAACAGTAATATTCTTCAATCGTAACGAGACTCTTTTTCATTCCTTGAAATTTTGAAAAAGTTTGAAAAGAAGGATCTTGCCTGAATAATATTATCACCAATTTTCATTGCCCTTACTTCAAGCTATATTTTATCTTATGTTGCTCCTACAAGTTCTTCTGACCATGAAGATCAAATAACAACTTTTTTCACAGATGAGTTTAAATCTACTAAAAAAAAAAAAAACTCTTCTTACATGAAAATACACTAATAATAACAAAGCGATTCTTCAAAAGAAAACGTTTTTCTAGGAACATTAGTTGAGAAAAAATTTCTAAATTTAATGAGATGCTCATAAACTTTTTAATTTGCCATTTCTTATTGTAAATAAAATTCTGCATGGTCATGGGAGGCCATGGTGGTCATGCCACAAGTAATTATTTTACTTGAATAAAATCACAAGATATTTTCAGATTTCCAATTTCTCTTTAAAGGAGTCTTTCTCTGAACTCTATTATTCTCACTCATCTTTTTAATGGTTCTAAGTGAAGGGATATTTCAATCTGATCTAAAGCTGACCAATATCATACCTTTACCAAAAGTTCGTAAAACGTTAGTTCCAAATTCCTGCAGACCAATAACCATAATCCTACTATTGGATTTGAAAAGATCATGCATTGAAAAGTTTAAAATTTCCAGGAAATTAATAAAATGTTAACCCACACTGGGTACAGCAAAACCTAGTCTACTGCAGAGGACGACTTTTGGAGTTGGGGGATTCCCTAAGTGTTAATGGCAGTTCAGCCTAGACATAAGGGCGTAGTACCTCTGCCCGTTTTGACTGGATAGGCTGGTACAGAGCTGGCCTCCTCTTAGCCATCACGAATACCCTGTCACCACGTAAACAAGTGTAAAGATCCTTTTATGAGTATTGTAATGACAGGTTTCTCAGCTTCTTGCCAAAACAATCTTTAAAAACTTTTAATATTATATCGATTTTTACTATATCAGTTATATGTTATAATTTAAAATAGTTTATATATTTAAGGTTAAAAAATTCAAGTAACAAAAAGAATTAAATCTAAATTCTTTTATAATGTTATTCCTTATCTATAAATATGCATAATATATTTCAAGTTTCTCGAAACGTCGAAATTTCAACATTTTACAATTACTAGCAAATACTTGTGTGAATTTGAAAACAGAAGTATAACTTTTGAAGCTTCTTAATAGGATGAAGAATCAGTGACCTTTGAAATGAATTTTTGCCCAGTACGGTGTTGCAACAGTAGTCTGGCGGTTTGTATCTGAGAAATGAGCAGGCATCGGCCACGGTTAGTTAATAAAACCTTGTTTAATGAAATCTGTGTTAAAAATTAAACTTTTTAAATGGCGATTTACTAAATTACAATAAAAGATATCAACTTTAAGAGCTCCATTTAATGTGACCAAATCCGACTTTCTTGAACCGCTCAGTCAAGTGCACAAGTTAAGATGGTAATGTAACAACAAGCGCTTTAAAAGTATCAAACCACATTTCAAAAACAGTGCATTTTTACCTGTCTTGTACATTATGGAAATTTGGTCTTAATCTGATCTCAAGTTTCGGAGTTATGAATTTTTTGAGTTACAGTTTGGTTGTAAAATATTAAAAACCATTACCTTTTTGTTACTACTAACATAACTAAAAGTTATTATTTGTAAATAAATTGTTTTATATGTTTAAATGCAGAAATAAACAATATTAATTAAAATTAAATCCCGTAACTTCTTATAGTTATTTTGAGATGAACGTTCAAACACGAGTATCTGTACTTTTTGATCCGATAGTAAAGCGATTCGCGGTGAGACTAAATAAATTATGCTTAAACATTAGTTTTAACGCAACGACTCGACCTTCTATAATTTTTACGCCCCTACAATTTTTCCACCCGGGGCAAACGACCCTCTCCTACCCTCTAGCTGCGGCTCTGCCTACGGGACCGGCTAGTATTGGGCCTCAGGGACCATCGCATACAAAAGAGACTTTTGGAGAAGGAGAACATCACATATGATAAAGCTGTACAGCTCGCAACTTATATGAAGTTTGTGGATAAAATAGCAACAAAAATGGCAATAAACTGCGGAAGACGACTTCAGCACTTGCAGTTACACGCCTGGGATATCGCAGAGCAGCACAGCCCGACATTTGCAGCCAACAACGCGCAGGCAGTGACGTAATCACATGTTAGAGCTGTCAGTGGTGTGGGAACTATTCCAGCTTTCAATGTCAGTATCGTGAATAGAATCTTCATTGTTCCAATTAAAAAAGACATGTATAGAAAGCGAGCAGAACCGCAGCAGTTCAGTCCAGTTAATAACTTGTAAAACAATTGTTGTATAATCAATTTCCACAAGTATTCACTGATGATATAGACTGCTTTAAAGACAATCCGGTTTAACTTAAACTTAAACCTGACGCGGTATTATAAACCTACTAGCTGTTACCCGCGGCTTCGCACGCAATCTTAGAACCAAAGTCCTTATATAACTTAGTAAAAGCAATTATAATGTAATATGATGGGAGTCCTATAACAATTTTAAAACGTAAGTAGTCATACATCAGGTAGATATTATTTAAGTTCGTGGTAAATAGTATCAAAGTTTAACTTAATTATTATAGCATGTTTGGCACGTGTAGGAGCATTTCTGCCCCTAATTAATTATATACATAACGTCACAGTTGAATCTGTCTTGTCATCCCGATCAAGAAAACACAAATCTCAGATCACACAGGTCTCTGAATCTTACTTCGGTCAAAAAGCGTATATTTCCAGTCCTTGTCATATATTTCAGGTCTAAGATATTTCCTGTACTATAGTAGAGTTTGCCTTATTGTTCTGACGAAGAAGAAATGTATGTATATATATATATATATATATATATATATATATATATATATATATATACTTACGTAGGACCGAGATGCCTACTTCGGTTAAATAGTGCCTACTTAAGACCATTTAAACTCACTTACCTACTATGTCACAGGTTAGCTTGCCATATTGCCTCGATAAAATGTTATATACGTTCGATTATTTATTTCTCGGAAATCCACTTTGGTCAAAATCGTGTTGACATAGTTGAGTTTTTTTTGTCATGATGAATAAAATACACACATAAGTAGGACTGAAAAGCCTATCACGACCTAGGGGAGAGTCCTACCTACTTACTATGTACTTTCGGTATAAGAGGGAAATTCTTTTTAAGGTTTTGCAACTTTCCAAAATAATCGTTTTAAAGTTTTGCGTTACACTTGTTTTTTGGACTGTAGCCAGGGAAAGGATGAATCGTTGAGGCATATTAGTATTCATTTCTCTGTTTTTCCACATATTACATACCGTATATTATTACATGATATTACTATATTTTACATTGTTAAAATGTAATATCATAATGTCAAGGAAGCCCACTAATTTAAAGGAACTTATGTGAAAACATTCATAACTTTGTTCATTAAGATTAGTTTTATAACAGTATTTAATGCATTAGATGATTTTAATTCGTCACTGACGCAATCTGGAGTAAAATTAATGTTTTATTATGTTATATTAATGTTTTATTTATTATCTGCATTACACTACCGATCAAGCACTGTTTACTTATTATTGATAAAATTCAAATTTAAACAGATGTTTCAGAAAGTTTGTCGAACTATAGCTGTCAAAATAGGTTTCGTTCTTATCATAACATTCGAATGTAAACAAACTAAATTTTCAATTTTAATTCGACTCTATTTGTTGAAATGAATGCGTTATGGGTGGTAAAAAGCACTCTAAATGTTAATTCAGACCAAAAGCTATACCTGTTCCAAATTTCAGCGCAATCCGTATAGCAGTTTCAGCCTGATTCCAGAACAAACCTAGAAACATCCAAACATTCAAACTTTCGATTTTTAATGTTAGTGGGATAACCGAACTGGCGCGTTTATAACAAGTCAGTGTGTAGTAGAACTAACGGTCAGCTGAGATTATTTTTCGACTGTAAAGTCTCAATTAATTAATTTTTAGAGATGGACAGACATCATTTACCTAGGATTGAGGAATTTTTTCTAGTTTACAGACTGGTGAGAGATTTTCAAAAATATATCTCTCCCAAACTTATCAGCAGTTGAGGTTAGATGACCAATGTACACAGAATTGTACAATCAGTACTCAAAAAGATTTGTTTGTGTCCAACTGATTATGTTCAGGTATATAATCTGATCATAATATATTTCAATGAACCATTGAAAAAAACCCTAAAAGGAATACCTGGTTGTCTTTATATTTAAAACAGTTTTGAGGTGTTTAAATTTGATCGCAAGGTCAATAACACCGTTGCTGGTTGGTTTGTTATTGTTTGTATTTTAGCAGGGTGTGGTCATCGCGCTTGGCTCATCTCTGCCTTTTCCGTCACCGCTCGGAGTCGAGATAGCCTTTGCAACTCTGACCTTGTAGCAAGTTCTGTAGAAGGCGGTGTTGCCAGATCGCCCTTAAGCGCCACTGTTAGATTATTTTCAGACTAATGATATATCATCTAAGCCTACTGGATTCTGTAGTCTTATCAATTGGTCTACATGACGATTCCTTTTCAAACCAACAAAAACCTTAACAAAATTGCATATGTCGCTAGACTTAATTGTTGAATCACTCACTGTCACTACTACCTATTTTCCTTAACCCTAAAGCACTTATCTAAAATCAGATGGTCTAACATCAGAATGCTTTGTAACGCCACTATAATTTTACATTAGTTCGTTTTGGTTACACAATATTAATTTTCACGTTAGGTCTAATTAAATATGATCTAAATTTTAATGGTCTACCCAAAAACAGCTGTACTAAGGTTTTATTTGTTGTTTCATATAGTGGTTTCTATAAATGACTTCTGACAAAAATTAGCTAATACTAAATTTACGGTACTATATTGTAAAGCATGTATAAGCTTAAGCTTATCAGGTCTGACTGCTCTTTTTGAAAAACCATTCGATTTAGGTTGAGTATGGAGGGGATAGAGAATGCTTAATACCATTTTAGTGAAATGTTCTTAAATTCAAAACTAATAAATGGAGATTAGTTATTGCTCATATTATGGTCAACCAAGCCGAATCTAGCAAATATTACAGTGTTCACTATTATTTCCACAACCTTACTGTATACTACTCAATATGTATGGCACTATCTGGATATAATTTTACAGGATATAAAAAACATTTAAGAATAAATATTATTTCAAATGAACTGGAAATTTTAAAAACCATTTTTTTTTTATTCTTTGATACATAATAAATGAGATATAACTATTCCTTTTCCAAAACTTGAACAGTTACCGCCTTGAAATCATAGGACATCCAGAACTGTGACAATATTATTCATAATTACCTGTATCTAACATAATGTTTTTAAAACTTGTCATTCTGTATCTAATTTTAAAAATAATTGAGTTATTTTTTCACAAATGCAAATAGCTGATACTTTAAAACAGTCTTAATCAATAAACTTTCAAATTATACTACCATAAATATAATTATAACAACAAATTATCGAGCTTAACTAAAAAAACAATGTGCAAAATACAAAGTCCCCGTACAAAATTTAGTTCGGATCTATTACAAAACTTTTGGTTGTTATCGTGTTCACAATTATTTCCTCAATGTCGTTATATACTACTTAAAACCTTGTACAGCTGCAACATAAAACTCTCACAAAATCAAAAATAATAAAGAAAACTTAATTTATTATAAACAAACTACGAATTCTAGATCAGCTTTTGCTTTGCTATATTATTTCCAAACTAAGATGTAATATAAAGATATATATACAGAGTATAACTCAAATACATCGACAAACTTCAGAAGATTGTTCGTGAGGTCAAAACAAACCAAAATGTTTCTATAAACGTTCTATGTTCCTAAAATGCAATGTTTTCCATCCGTCCGTCTGTTTGTGTTTTTACATTAAAATGTTTTTCTAAACAACCAATAAAGGTAGAAAGTTAAAATTTTCAACATATGCTTATCTAGTAAAGATCATCAATTTTTTTAATTGAAAATTTTTAGTCAACAAAATTCAAAACGGCGTCTTGTTAAAATCTTTGATGATGCATTTCTTAAAAACTACTTCCTGTATAACAAATATACTAAAATTTAAAAATTATATAATTGTTATTCTAAAACAAACGGCACCTCATTTGGTGAAGTTGTTCAAAAGATAAATAAGTCATAGTATTTGTCTTAACCTAATAACATTCATATTTACAAGTTTCAGAAAATTCAAGTATTCTACAAAAGTTAAGAAAATTTAACAAAAATAGCTCACCATCAAAAAGAGTTTTAAGCTGTCATTACTATGAAATACGAAACACTTAACAGTACAGCAATTATTTCAAATCTTAGAGATCACTTTACAACAAATGTTCTACATGCCTTCCAATTGCTGCGATGCATGCATTAACACGTCTTGATTGCAGAGTTCTTTCGAGTATTCCTGGTGTATTCTTTACGGTGTTACAAGCTGCAGTGTTACGCTATAAAAGGTCATCGCTAGTGTTAACTGGTCGGTCTTTCATAAACTAGAACTTTCAAATGACCCCAAATAAAGAAATCGGTTGGATTCAGATCAGACGAAATTTTGAAGTTTTTTCCCAAGTTTCCAAGTATTTTTCTTTTTCCGAGAATTTGGGCAGTGAAAGAAAAGTTATTTTGGGTTAAAAAAATTACACACGATAATTATTATTATATTTGAAAAACTATATTGTAACAAACAATCTGCATGACTCAACTTTCATGGTTTAAACAAATGAATGTGCTTTCATGTTAAGATACAGCTGATTAGGACAGCAATGAAGTCAGATAAGCAAGTTATTTCCTTGTTTATTTTTTATAAGATCTCAATTGTTACTTTCACTTGTAGAAATATAATTATTCAATTGTTCAGCTTATTCTATTTAAGATGGCAGATTAGCCATCAAGCTGATATGACATTTATGTATGGAAAGGTTAACGGTAATAGTCGTCTAGCGTCCCGTCTGTATTACGAATAATTTCCAAATCGACAACAACCTACCCATTCAACATTTGCTGCTGTTTTCCACCGAATTCAGAAGACTGGAACTTTGTTACCTTCTACTGCAGACCGAGGTGTACAGAGACAGCACAGAATTCCTGATTTGGAAGAAAACGAGTAGAGAAAGATCAAGGTATAAGTACTAGGCAGTTAAGAGCAATATTTAACGTAGAACACATGACAGTATGGCGAGTTCTACATGAACATGTAATATCCGCACCATTATCAGCGTGTACAAGCTCTTTGCTCTGCTGACTTTCCATTACGTTTGCAGTTTTGCAAATAGTTTTATCAGCAAGCTAAAAACCTCGACTTTACATCATTAGGTTTGTACTCAGATAGAATAACCAAATACCACAATATGCATCAATGGGCTGATGAAAACCCACACGCCAATGAACAACAGCTTAGAATAATTGTTTGGGCGGGCATCATCGGAGGCTGTTTATCAGGTCATTTTGTATTAACTGACAGACTAAATGGTGAAAACTACATACATTTCTTACAACACGATTTGTCAGGAATTTTAGATGATGCTCCCTTGGGTGTGAAAAAGCACTGTTGGTTTATGCATGATGGAACTCCCTCGCATTTTAGACTCGATGTCACACACTTTCTGGACCAAACTTATGAGGAAAGATAGACAGGCAGAGGGGGGTCTGTTTTCTTCCTTTAGGATCATTTGAAAGCTATAGTATATTAAAGACCGGTTAACACTAGGGATGACCTTTACAGCGTATCACTGCATCCTATAACACTTTAAATATTACATCAGGTATACTCGAAAGAACTCGTCAATCAATGACCAGACGCGTTAATGCAAAATTTTAATGTAAAAATACAAACAGGCGGACAGAGGGAAAACAATGCATTTTAGGACATATATTTATAGAATCTTTTTTGTTTGTTTGGACTTATTGGACTTCGAAGACCTCCTGAAGTCAGTGTATTTCAGTTACGCTCTGTATAAATATCTTTTTGCTTATGGTGGGTAGTTTGGGGTTCTAGAGGCCTTGTATAAAATGCACAAAATATCTCCTGGAAATTAAATAATTAGGGTGATTAGAAATCATTTTTCAATAAAAACCTTCTCCATATATTGAACACTGAACTGTTTGTATGCAAGCATTGTCAAGGCTTAATATCTCTTCATAACAACATTCTTATGTTTATATGCTTACTCGAATCAAAAACTGATCATTTTTAAATTATCAATGTGATACAAAATAAATAAACTGCAGAAAGACAAATTATGTTTAATATTGTTGGGGCTTTCCCAAATTACGTAGGAACAATACTATATATCTGAATTTTCCTAAGCACTGAGGATTATTATATTTCCCACCAAATATTATAATTGTCAGATTAATTAAAAGAATTATATTCATTCTGGCTTTAACACTTTTATTTCAGCCTAAGGATAATTGGACCAAGCTTAAACCCTCGACTGCTTCAACTTTGACGACGGTATAAAATACTGTTCCAGAGTAAAACTTACAACAAAATACGAGCAACACAAACTTTCCAGTTACTTGTGTGGTAGTGAGCACTTCTGTGTTCCTCAACCAGTCAGCCAATGTTCCAGCGACCGGCATCAGGACAGCTATCAGTAGATAAGGCAGGGACGACAAGAATCCGGTTCTATCTAACCGGTAGTTGTATGTATCTGTAACCAAAAGCGTTGTCTACTTTATAAGTAATAAATTTCTCATTCACAATCACTATTCTAATGAAAAATATCATGATCATTAAACTATTACTACAATCACAACTTTGATAACAATATAGTTATCTCTAAGGCTCGAAGGTTGATATAAAGTTTAAGATCTCTTAAAAACAACATATAATACCTTTTTTTCATTTTACCCCAATAATGTTTATAGGTATTCTTAATTGTACTTATAAGTATGCAACTAGACAAGTACTGACAACAAGGAGACTGATTTGAACTCATTTCGGGTTTTTGTTTTGGAATTGCATTATATACTGTATGCATCTAATCATTTTGAATCTGTTTATATCTTGTTCTCTATATGACCTTCTTTTTAATGGATTACGTATTACAAATAATACTGCCCAATATGGCAACTTGTTCATATACCGTCTCATTTTTAATAATAATGCTAAATAACCGAAATCATTTTATACGTTAAACGTCTAAGTATAACACGAAAAGTATGAAGGTTTCGCAATTTTTCTAAAAAGATTATTTCAATAAAAAAACGCAATAAGAAAATGCATAGCACCGTGCACCCCATCGGGCGCACAACAGTTGTGAAAGATCGTGTATACTAGTGGTGAACGTGTTAAAAGAACCATATTTAATTACTTCTTTAATATTAATTTCTATTTAGGATCTAATTGAACAGCGCAGCCAACTACGATAATTTCTTTACTTGGGTCATTCAAGTCTAAGGTCAAGTCTAAGAAATTGCCAATCGGCCCTAGCTTTGTCTGTTTAAATAAATTAGTTTTTATTTCATTTAATGTACATCAGTAATACAACCTTGGTTGAAGGTTGTTTTTTTATAATAATTGTTCATAATAAATCGTTCAACTTGAATATAATTGTATAGTGAATACATTTACTAAATACAGCTAGTTAATAAAGTTGATACCTCTCATATACATCGGCAACACAATGGACAGTGAAATGAAGCCATAGCTCACGCAGGTGTGAGCCACAACTATGGCCCATACAGGCATCGACGTGACGAACTTGTCCCAAGGATAGATAATCTGTATAACAGTCAAATGTTGCTCTATTTCTTAGAAAATTCTGTAAGGGTCCATAAATATTTTACTAAACAAATAGTTGTTAGATATATATATACATTTACCTTGCTTTCTGACAGTAAGGTTTAGACCCAAGACCCTGTAATTCAATGCTTTGGAATTAAAAGTTGTTTCGGGATTATGAGTTTTAGAATAAACATCTCTCATTTAAAAACTGCTATTTTAAAAGTGCTTATGTACTTCTGTAGGAAGGTAATTTGTTAAAATACAACCATTAACAGACACAGTAGTGAGTTAGACATAGTAAAGATATAAACATCATGAGTAGCCATCTGAAGACATGTTGTTCTAGTATGTGTTGGACACACCGAGGGTCAGGTCTGAGGCGACAAATGCAATGTCAGGCTATACCTACATTTTCAATTTGGATCAGTGTGTTTGCAGATTTTAAAAACAACACTTTCTGTTCTTTATGGCACTGCATTCTAGTGACAATTGTATGATGTAATACATCAACTGCTGTCAAAATTTAGCATTGTTGTTGCCTCTTTTATTGAGGTTGCTAATATGTGCTGTGTGTTATGTGCTTTGTGTAAGGTGCAAACCTGTCACACAGGAGAATTGTACGTTCACAATATTCAATAATATTATAATTTTTAAACCAAAACAAATGTATGGACGGCATTAAAATTAGGTAGAAAATTCTCTAAAGAGGAAGACCTTACAAAAAGGTAAGCAAGCACCTGTGTTGCAACAGAAATGAGACGCCATTGTATTTTCTATGGTGCAAACCTGTCACACAGGAGAATTGTACGTTCACAATATTCAATAATATTATAATTTTTAAACCAAAACAAATGTATGGACGGCATTAAAATTAGGTAGAAAATTCTCTAAAGAGGAAGACCTTACAAAAAGGTAAGCAAGCACCTGTGTTGCAACAGAAATGAGACGCCATTGTATTTTCTATGGTGCAAACCTGTCACACAGGAGAATTGTACGTTCACAATATTCAATAATATTATAATTTTTAAACCAAAACAAATGTATGGACGGCATTAAAATTAGGTAGAAAATTCTCTAAAGAGGAAGACCTTACAAAAAGGTAAGCAAGCACCTGTCTTGGAACAGAAATGAGACGCCATAACAGTTTCTATTGTTGTATACCCTTTAATGCTGGCGACACACTTAAGATTAATACAAAAATTAATTGAAATTAACATTTTTAAAATTAACAAATAAATTACATGCAATTCACTAATTGGTAAATTGTAACAATTTGAGTGCTGGTTAATAAATTAAAAACAAGAAGCATTCCACAATAAAAGGATAAACAATAACAGGATTCGCGCAACAGTCATTGCTGTGATAGCATGCAAATTCCAAGTCTCTAAGAAATGTCATTCCTCAAATGTCCTGTGAACAGAGAGAGTCGGAATGACAAACAAACAGAAAAGAAATGTGATCAACTCCCCCTCCAAGCTATGTAGAAATGTGAACAACTCTCCCTCCAAGCTATGTAGAAATGTGAAAAACTCTCCCTCCAAGCACTGTAGAAATGTGAACAACTCTCCCTCCAAGCTATGTAGAAATGTGAACAACTCTCCCTCCAAGATATGTAGAAATGTGAACAACTCTCCCTACAAGCTATGTAGAAATGAAGAATAATGCAAAATTTAAAGTCTATAGATGATTGAGCTGTGTTTAAAATATCATACGGATAATTAAGTACATGTGCTACTATGTTACTTATTAAAGTGCCATACGATTTTACTTTATGTACTACGTTATTTATTATTCGAATTTCTCGTTGTTATCATGGTTACGTAAAGTCAATGTAAAAAGGTTCTCTAATGCTCAGCAAATTTACAGTAAAGACACACCACGTTTAAACTCGATGTAGAAGCTTCATGCAAAATTTCAAGTACATAGGTCAAATCGTTCTCAAGATATTATGCAAACAGACACATAGACAGAAATAAAACTTGTTCAATTCTTCAAGTGATTGTCTTCACCAATAAGAAACAATACCTACATGTTTAGGAATAGAGTCATTAGGTCCACAATCAAGATTATCTCTAAGGTACTTTAGTTCCTCTGTGGAGATGTGAGGGTCGTCTTCCGGTTTGTCCTTCACCACAGTCCACCAAACAGCAAACCATATAAACCCGAGTATACCTACAAACATTAAACATTATCATAAATAGGTATGAATAGTAATTTGAATAATATCATTCTAGTGTTTTAGAATCCTAATGTAAGACACTCTATAAACTAAGAATTATGGTAAATATGATCCGGTTAAAATTTTGTATGTTTATGATACATACTTTCAATAGAGTAGAATGTCGCCTCACTCAGACAAGTACATTTTTGGATATTTTTTTAATCAGCTATAAAGTCAATAATTTTGCTATTAATAAAATCTTACACTAGTTTTTAGTTGTGTATAACACTGTTACCTTGTTAAATGGCCATCTTAATTATGTCAAAATTCGAAATAAAATTTGAAATTATGTCCTAGATTTCTTGTTTGTCGCGATTTATCAACCTTCATGCTCAATTACAGGACCTCTCTTGTATCTATTATACAAGACAGATCTGAACATCGGCTACTTTCTCATACCAATGTGGCATGAGTGGAAGGACTATCTGGGTCCTTAAAACAACCAAAATTTTAGATTTCCTGGTTCACTGATACAAATTCATGTGGCTGAGCTAGAGAACCCTTTTAGTCAGCAATTCTCTGGATTTGCTTTGTTTCAGATTTTATATATGCAGGATTCCAAACCTACCCTTGAAATTGGTGGACTTAAAAACGAAAGGAATGTCAGTTGTTGAACTCACCTGTAATGTGAAAGATAATCGTCCAACCTAGGGTATTGGCGATTAGGCGGCAAACTGGGGGGTTGACTACGATACTAAAATAGCTGCCCGAGAAGGCGATGGTAACCAGGCGAGCCCGCTCCTGGGGAGGCGCCCATCGAGACCAGACGGCGATAATACTCGGATATGTGACACCCTGTCACAGGCAAGAAGATTAGTTCACAGGCGATTATAGAAACTCTTTATAAGAGACTAAAAACCAATTGAATGTGCAACTATGAAATAATATGAAAAATAAGGTATCTTAGTTTATTGTCTTATAAGCTTGTGAGGGGCGACCTGAAATGAGTGAATCAGAGCCCAAGCAGAGGAATTTCACTTGGTGATTGCTGAACTTACCGCACTTCTAGAATATTTTCTACAAGATTTCTAAGATTTTATAATTGGAGTGTTACAAATTAGCTGATAAAACATAGTATCGTATAACCTGACAGGACGTAACATCTTCAATTCTTTGCTATGTTATTGCCCTTAAAATCAATAAATGTATTACTAAAATAAGAGGAACCAATGTTCTAAGTTAAAAATCTCTAGAATGTTTCTATCAAGGATTATTGCACAGAAGGACAGACATACAATTACTCATTTTGTAAAAAATTCTATACAGCGAGAGTCAGACCACGATGATCTTTAGTGACTAATCTGAAAAAACCTACCTTGTTCGTTTTAACAAAACGCCTTATTACGACCTCAAAGAATTCAGGACTGTAATTTTTAGCACCAGCAAATATCCCAAAATAGGACTCTTTGGAGGGATAGAGCTCAATTTCTAAGAATTTTCAAATTAAAAGTAAGTCGAGAAGTACCTCATTTTAATTCAGTGCAAAAATAAGTTTTAAAAATTTACGTTCTTGTATGCAGGTTGGTTCAAAATGTCAAATTCGTACCGTTTCACTATGTTTTTTTCTACTGTTACCTCGTTAAAATTTTAGCAAATCCTGATTTTTAATCAAGGTACGGTACCAAAAAGTACTCTTTTTTAAATATTTTACAGTTTTGGGCCTTGATGCATAAACCGTGTTTTAACCTTCCTCACAGTATTAGTCCATGTACGTTAGCTGAGGGTCTAGGGGGATAGTTGTCGAGTCCATCTCTCTCAATAAATTTTAAGGATAATTCTCATCCAGAGTTTGCCGCACCGCTTCAGAGTAGTGAGCGATGCCCCATCGTGAATAAACCACATTTCTTGGATAGTTTGTTCAGGAATATTCAACGATAATTGATGAGGAAGTTGTATATACAGTTAAAGTGTCCTTAGAAAAAGGAACGGCAAAAAAATTTGTTACCAATAATAACGCATCAAGTATTGAAAGACCAATACCGTTGCTTGTGTACCTCTCAAAAAAGGAATTTTTTAGTTAAATATACTTTATATAAAATGTATTTCTTTCAGAATATTTTTATTATCCCTGTATAAGTTTCCTGGTGATTAACAGTAGAGTGGTTTTGCCCTCTTTTTATTAGTTCAGAAGTACTATAAAATGACCATTCTGAAACCTAATATTTCAACATTTTCTCAGGGGAGCCCGATTCTCCCTTATGATATCGGGGCTTTCCATACTTCTGACTCCCCGGGTGTTCTAAACACCCTCCAGGGAGGATTTCAACTAGGTTTATGTACACTAATATATGCCAAATTATGAAATTGTTAAGGGAAATGTTGGGGATTACACAACAGACATTACCAACAAACTAATAACAATCTTCAATACATGAAATGATCTATCCTGACGTACCATAAAGAGACCCTGAATGACTCTGCTGGCTATCACCCAGTTGGCCGTGCCTCCATGGACCACAATAGGCATAACAAGAGAAAACAGTGCTGTGAAGGCCACCCCCGCACCGAACACTCCACTGCCACCCAGACAGGCACCTAGCCACCCTCCTAGAATCTGAGAGGCGACATATCCGTAGAAGGAGGAGCTCACGACATGTGATACCACCTGCATTTCAAAGTCGAGGTTTCTTTTCTGAAAACATAAACACACAAAAGGAAAATGAAATGCGTTTCTGTATAACGTAGTACAGAATTGTGTCAACGCTTGGGTCATTATTGTTATGTAATAACTATAACACACATTAAATGGTTACTTTGTTGTACAGTTCTTCTCCAAAATTATTAAAACTATTAGAAAACTTACTAATTTAAATTGAATACGAATATTTAAATGATTTTTGTGCTACAATAATACGGAAACACGCGGTATTTTAATACATTTTCATCCTCACACACCCTCCATTGTTTCATCATTAATCAGACATAAAATAAATTTTGGATCGTTGCCGCATACGTTTTAAAAGTGAATTACAACACCGATAATAAACTTGTCTGTTAGCTGTCAGGAGAACCATTTTTATTGCAATAAGAAATGTTTTAATGCTCTTAAAGAGCCCTTTGGAATGAAACCTGAGTATCTGTCAAGAAACTAATATAAGTAGTGTACGGTTCTTTATATTAAACTAAAATGCGTACGGAAGATTAGAAAACTAACATTCTCGCAATATAAATCCGGGCATAAGATGACTAGATATCTTACCATTTATTTCTCAATCCAAATCTATCACAACAGCGATTTTCAGCAACTGTAATGCAACTTATATCTCGATCCAAAGCTGTATACGAAACTTGTATTTTGATCTAAGGCGAAGAATCCTATTCCACTCTGTTTTTCTTTATTTTTTTTTTCTTTAAACACAACATTGATATAACCGATTTTGATAATCGGTTATATCAATAACACAATAACTAATAAAATTAATAAAATCGGACAATCCATCCCCTATTTTTTACACTTTTGTTACCACACAACTAAACATGTAAAAAATAACAATAGCAATCTAACTTCGGCAGTCGTATTTTGTTTAAAAAGGCCATGAAACATAATATGAAAAGCTTATCGTTTAAAGATTTTCCTGGGGTTTGTATTTTTAAATATTTCTACCCTCCTCCTCAGATGTGATGGCTCATGGCTCACCTCCACAACTGTTCCGTTGTCTAGGGTAACTTTGTAGGGAGTTGTCATGGGATCAATAGCGTTGACGAAGGACCACCTGAGATTGTCCATGATGAAGATCCCAAGGAACGCGAGGACTGTCACTAGGTGACGTCTTCTGAAACCCGTAGGCCTGCAACACAATATAAGGACAAATCGTAAAAGTGAAGAATATTACTGCAGAATTGTTAGTTTCAATTTGACGATACTGCTCGTTCAGATAATGCAGTTATAGGAATATAACTTCAATATAAAATATAAATTTAATCACAAGCTTAGATGACTAAATGTTGGTATTTTCACTTTTCCAAAATACAGAGTTGTCATAAAATAATGGCGAGGTTTCAGTAATTCGTGGAAAGATAGGAAAACTTCTGGATGTTATTTTGGTATCTCTGGAAGCCTCCAACCCAATATTTTGTTCATAGGCTATTCTAACCTCAAAATTAGTCCCTGTATTGTTGTTCCATGAGATTGGTTAGTTACTACGTTTTCGGATAAAGATAAAGCAAGGTGTGTATTACTGTTGGCTGAATTTAAATCCGTAATTTTAGTTCAACGTGCGTTCTGGCTTGAATTTGGAAGAGATCCACCACACAAAAATATCATAACAGGTTGTTTTAAACAATTCGAATAAACTGGATCAGTTAAGAAACAGAATCAACTGGCATACAAGGTGTATCAGACGAAACGGTTGAACTACTAAACAATCGGCAATTAGAAGTCCTGGGCAGTTCATACCTCGTAAAGGCGTTTAGGTATTCCGAAAACAACAGTCCATAATGTTTTACATAAAAAAATTAAAATTACACGGTTATAATAGAATTATGTATCTTGTTTACCAAGTATTGCTTTCATAAGCTAGATTAACTCGAAAACACTCATCAATTTCATTTCCAACAAGATGGTGCTTCCCCACACTTCGGTTCATTGGTCACGGACGATTTGAACGAAACATTTGAATATCGATGGATATCCAGGCGTGACAAATTGTGATTTTTTTTCTTGAGGGGGTACATCAACAGCGTTGTTTTTTCACAAAAATTAGCGATCTGAACCATTTAAAACACAGGATTAATGAAGCAATAACAACCATAACCGAAGAAATGTTAACACATGTTTGGAGAGAAGTTTAGTACCAAGATGAATAAACAATATTAACTGTAAGTAATTCGGATTTTATATATACCATGTTCGAAACCACACTATTCTTTTATAATAATTTTTTACAGTAAGTAGTATCAATCCCCATTCATCGTGAATCGAAGATCAACCCTAGAAAACATGTGGACATACCTCCTCTGCTCTTAAGCAGCTCACGAACCCCGGATTAATGTTTGATAAGGATTGGCAGGCTTGATTTTAGGGTGGCAAAACTGTATTATTTTATATCCAAATCAAAAATTAACGAGGTAATAAAGTAATGATAATACGTTATATTATATTGCTCAAGAATCATGCCATTGCAGGGTTGTCTGAACGAGGGCGGCGCGCGCATTAAAACGTCAATAGATTTGTGTATGTTGTTCTAGATGTTCTAGCGCCGCATACCACGCTAATATTTTTGGATCACAAAGTATAGATATCCGAGTTTGCACAAAACTACGCACTAATTAATTAATGTACATTAACGGGAAGTTACATTAAAATTCAACTTGTTTATTTCTGTGTTAAGACGCACAAAGCAGAAAATGTAATAGGAATGAATTTCACTTTTTATTTTGATAACTGAGAAAAACGTTACCGATTTTTGGCGCTTTTCAACTAAAATCCAACTTTCAAATCTCATAACTCGGAACCTTGTGATTCGATTACAAGTATACAATTATTTAAAAATAGTTTAAAAGTGTAGTGTTTTTGTGTATGTAATTTTAAGATTTTAAAGCATACAAATACAAGCTGTTATCAAATTACTTTCTGAACTTCTGTATTCTTGACCGGGTGGTTAAAAAAATTCGGCGTTGGTCAAGTTATGGAGCTCTTAAAGTTACAGCTGGACCAGTACTCAGTATTTGCGAGGCCCGGAAAGGATATTCAACCGGACCCTCGTAAAATAAACTGAAAAACCGGTCAAACTGAGTCCATATATATTAAATTGAATTTACTTGAATGTTTTAACACTTACACGTTCTGTGTTTATACCGTTGCAAGTGTATTTGTTTCTTCGATAAACACTTAATCGTTATTCAATTTTCACATAACAACGTAATCTGAGTATATTCATATCTACTGAAAATGCTACCTTACCTCAATTCAAATACAGTTGGTAGCAAATACACTTTTGCTTATGGACTCTTTCATTTTTATTTACCTCGTTGAAAAAGTTACTTGAATCTTTAGCAGATAGCGTAGCTACACATTGCGTTTGGTTCCGATTTGGCTCTGATACGACCAGTGCTCACATATGCGGCCCCAGCATGGTACCACCTCACCTGCAAAACCGCAAGGAGGCAGTTGCTTGCTGTCCAGAGCGTGTGTCTCCGGCGGGCCACTGAGTCGCCTTGGTTCGTGAGGAACACCGTAGTCAGGGCTTCGTCTAACGTCCCTACCATCAGGAGCTTCGTAGAAGGCCTGACATCGAGCCTTGAGGAAGCTGCAGAGTCCTCATCGTGGGATCACATCCGTGAGCTTCGCGCCTAGGAGATCCCCCAACTGCGTCTTCCCATGGATGACTGATGACATCGACTACAACTTCGACTGCACCACGACACTTCACCCCACTGACAGGTAGCGAAAGCTACTAGGGCTTTGACCCTCGAGACACAAGGCAAAAGCCTAACCGGCAGAGGCCTTGAAAGATGTGGGGGATCCACCTCCCCACAGACACAGCGACTTGGACTTGGACTTGGTTCCGATTTACAATTTGTTCGTAACAGTTAATAGTATGTGTTTTTATCATTATGTCGTGACATAAACAGGATGATATCAGTATACGTACATACTGACAAGACAGTAAATAGCCCTCATAGGACACCTGAGTGTTAAGAAGGTAGTAAAGCATCTTCGTATCATTGTGAAGTTCTAGATTTTAATGTCAAGAGCGAGATCTCAGATGTAATAATAAAAAGGCAAAGAAAAAATGCACCAAACAAAAGCACATAAAGATAAACCTAAGTTTTCAAACTAACTCCGGAAGAATTAACTATTCTGGTATAAAATCTCAACACAGACAAGGTAACCCTTCGGAAAAATTATCTAGTCTACTATAATATCTCGGTCAAATTCATTTTGGATTTTTTTAAGTATTCACAGGTTGTAAATGTCACTTTGCCGACTAAAGCAAAAAACCGAAATGTAAAATCTAATGAACTCATTATTAATAGGTTCAAAACCAGAGATGGAAAGCAAATTGCAGCTCGCTTTAGTACGTTTTGTAGTAAATATATATAAAACGGTATTTTAATATTGAAACAATGATAAACGTGTAAAGCATTATTGTTACAAATTATAACTAACACAATTTTAAAAGTAATCATGTGTGGATAACTTTTTTAGTATTTTGTAAAAAATCTGGTGTTTGTAAAAAAAAATTATGGTTGCCTGTAAAGTCGGTTTTACGGGCGAAGATTTTACGTGACAACGTCTTTTTCTCGGTAGAATATTTATTGATATGAATATTATTAAATTGCACAATAGGAACAAGGAATTGAATGAAAATAAGAATTGCACAAATTTTAACTATAGAAATATATTTTGTTTACTAAAACATTGTACATAATTTGAAATTAATTAAAATTTTTTATTGTAAATGGTAAAGTTGAATAAAACATTTACTAAAATTGGAATTTGAAATTCTTGCTAAACACAGTTAAATTCTAACTCCGCGCGTGGTGATTGGTCGGTTTAGTTCGTTTGTTTGGTCGCACTGTTATGACAGGTTAGAGGTTATAATTTGTTATTTTAAATGTTTGACTAGCAATACGCGCTGTTTCTTCTCAATCGACTGAATTACGATTGATTGCAGAGTGATTTAAACTAATAATTTACTTAACACGATCAACATTTGTCAATAGTATGACATAACCTATAAACTCAGTTTCTCAACTTTTGTGTCAATCTAACAATTAATCAATCAATCATAGTTTACGATAATGAAATATCAGTGTACAATTATTTACCTTTATTGTTGTAGTTGTTGTAAATGACGAATCTAAGCACTCCACATTTTCACGAATAAACATAGTTATCTGCTTTATCCCGTGCGGCGGACCCACAGTTATATGCTTTATCCCGTGCGGATCCCGTGCGGCGGACCCACTGGACGGGCATCGTAACGTTACCGGGCGTTACACTTTTTCATGAGTGACTCCGAGCCGCAACCTAATTTAAGACGTTGTCACGTCAAAAATATGTTTCAAAAATATTTTATTGATTAAAAATAGTTAACCAAAGAACACTGAAAATAAAGATTTAAAACTCCTGTATCATCTATGCTTTTACACATTGTATTTTACATATTCCGGATGAAATTCTTGAATAAAATGTGTCTACCGGATGGTTCAAATAGTCGAAATCGAATATAACTTTTAAACGATTTTCTATAGTATTTAATTTTAATCGCCTTTAGCAAATTAATAATTTCTTATTCACACCATGTCTCTAAGAGCATAATTAATTTTATATTTTTCACTCCTTCAGAATTTTGATAAATATTACTACCCTTTTTGTATGAATTTTGAGATTTTATTCAAAAAGAAAAAATATCCCCTAATTAGTCAATACGTAGAGTTGCGGTGATTGAGGGAAATCTATTACCAAAGGCAGTGGTTACTGGTAAATTTATGTGGGATATTTGACAGGTAAAACTTAGCGGTTTTGGTACATGGACTTGATTATGGCTACAAATATTATAATAATGTGTGCAAACCTTAGTAATCAAGGCAGGTACATAATACATGAGATATACTTTTTAAACAATTATGCTGATTAAGATGGTTTTTAATACTATTTCACGCAAATCAACAAGCATTGTGTTTCCATTGAATAGACCTTTAAAATGACAAGTCAGAAGAGATGGGTTGCTATTTGAAATTTTAAAGCTGCCCCCTTCTACCCCTCTTTGAAAAGGAGAGTGAAATTTGTGTTACCCTCAGAAAAATCAAAAACATTAATTTAATAAGACTGTTAAAGGTTGTACATTGATATCTCAATCCGTTTGTAGTATATCCAGGCGTATCAGGACTTAATTTATACCCTTAGATGTAAGGGGTTGTTTGCACATAACTTTTGTCGTCCTAAAGATGTTTTGTTCATGTCATTGTGTTACTTTTTAATTTACCTTTCAAATGACATGTCACAAGATAGGGGTTGCAATTTAAAAATTCAAAGTGATCCCCCTCTACCCCCTTTTAAAAAGGGGAGGGAATATTTGTATCATTCAAAAATCAAAAAAGTATGTATAATGAAATTTTACATCGATATTTCGATTCGATTGGAATATAGCCAGTAGTATCAGGACATAATTTTCACCCTGTATATAAATGCATTGTTATAATATTAATTACACTATTTTCTACACTAAAAGCAAATTAGTTGTCAGGGATTCATTTTTCCCTCGCACAATGTAGTGTGTCAATACCCCAACTGGCCCCCGATGGTGCGACTAGTGTACAACTCTGGGCAATGTTTGCAACTGTTAATTTGAATAAACTTACGAGAAAGAATTTGAAATTTTTATGTATTTATGGTGATAAACACGAATCTAATGTTTATATATTTTGAAACCGAGAAGCGGGACTATTTTTATTGTGCGAGATATCATGCCTATTGTGATCTTTGCGTTACTGAAGTTGATAAGAACCATTACGGTTCACTAAATCCTTGAAAAATAACTTATGATGCCTCAACTCTATATGGACTCATGGTTGTATATTGTTGTTAACCCGAGGTTCTACATATAATTTCATATTGAAAATATATGTATCAGATTTATAAAAATATTCATTAACTTGTTTTTTCTTAGACCAATCTGTAATCATTTGAATATATACGCCTGAAATAGTAATATAATTTTGTAACCAGTTTCTGTAAGTTTCACAATATATGTATTTTATTAAAAATATTATCTACATTGTTGTAGAGTTATTTGGAGGTTGTCTCGTATAAGGATTTGAAGTAACACAAAATTTGCATAGTGTTATATTAAAATTAGGATTTTATATTTTGATAGGGGAGGCTTAGGCGGAAACAATTATTTTGAAATACTCACATAGAGAATTTGTACCATACCTGTTTATTTACAAACTATTGTATTTTTATATTATTGTAATTTACAAGTTATCAGTAAAATAACAAGTTCAATTGGTTCAGCTTGTAGAGTGAGGGTCATATCATAATAAATGTCACACTTATAAAGTTTAATTATGTCCACTTTGACTAGATATAGGTACAATTGCACTATTTTTCATGAGAAATACGTCAATTTTGTATATTTAATAAATATGTTCCCTGTTAGCACGTAAGACTGATAAGACAAACTTGTTCTCAGGTCTACCTAATAAAAAAGTATTTTTGTCATCTTTCGAGTTTGGATATTATACTTTAGAATACAATTCAGGTAAACTATAAATACATATAATTTACCCTGTACTAACTTGTTACGTCTAAAACAGACAATATGAAAAGGATGTATAGATTGGAGTGTTAATTCGCAATTTAAATGTAGAACATGGAAAATTACATTAAACTATTACTTGTATAACATATTTTATATTTTACTTCGATAAATTCAATGGGCCTGTTTGATTCATCAGGTCGTTTTCTTCTGGCTCATCACAGATTATTTCCAGCAATCCACAGGGAAGTTTCCTCACTTTGAGGCTGAACTGTGGTCTAATGTGAGTGATATAGAGGTCCGATAAGATCTGAATATCGTGTAATATGTTTTAGTTTGAAGTTACACGATTAATCTTGCAAGATCGCATATCTGAACTTCTACCTCCTTGTGCCCAGAGTGACCAAAGAAAACTCAAAAAGGATGAATTGTGGGGTGAAAAAGAAGGACAATAAACCAAAAAGGAGGACAGTATTAAATATTCTTGCTGAAACTTTTAATTTAAAATAATTAAACAAAACACGCTCATTACTAATTACAGTAGTACTGTATTCTTTGTAATGCAAATAACAAACAAATTTGTTTTTTTTTACATATAAATCGAAAAATAAAGGAATCTATATTATTAAAGTGTATAGAAGGATAAAAGTATTATTTGAGGATATAATTTTGTATGTGGCAAGAGTTTGAATTAATTATTGTTAGGATTTTCTTTAATTATTGTACCTGGTTTTAGCCCATAATTATATTAAAGACTTTGTGATATAATCGGACATAATTCGTTGCTGATTCATTACATTATTAGTAAGCTATACTAACATACATACATGAGAAATTATCACTGTAACATAAAAGTATATTACGTATTATAAAAATTAACCTATCATTAATAATACATCATTATAATATAAAGGGGTAATAGCCCCTTATGTAGCTGAGTGGATAGAAGCAACAGTGAGTGAGTGAAACTCTAGACAACACTCAACATACAATTGAATCTAACAGTAGTTCACATTCCATGGCATTACGTGTGCGCTAACAGTAGTTCACATTCCATGGCATTACGTGTGCGCTGCAATAACTTTCAATGGCCTATCTCAGAACTTAGAACATCGGAAGAAATTTGTTAATGTGATACTACTATTTTCGAAGATTTAAGCGTTTCCCAAAAACCGGACATTGTACATAATTTTCAAAAGCCGGAAGGACAAACATTAAAAAGAAGGACATGTCCTCCTAAAGTCGGACGTCCGGTCATCCGCTTGTGCCTTCTCTGATAAAGTTCCAGTGATAACTATGGAACTTTCTATTATTTTAGCTCAGTGAATCAATACTTTATACATGGTTGGAGTTATGTAGTACCAACCGGACAGATTAAGCAACAATTTAGATGTCTCTTTCGCATATTGTGCAATCTTCTATATTGTGCTCACCTTCTGGCCACAAGATTTTACTTGCGTTATCACTGCTTTTAGTTCTGCAGTTAATTTGAGCTTACTCAAACATTTTCTAACCGAATTTCCGTCATTGATTAGCATCGCCTTGATTCACAACTTTTTAACTCGGTTAAAAATGTTTCTGTACTTTTTTTTTATTTCTTCATTTGTTTTTAATCCTTTGTAGTTCCAGATCTTTTTTTCAAATCCATTTTGTATCAAACACGTAGAAGACACTAAAAATAGAGGATCTTTGCATGTAGTAGAAATATTCCGTACCTGAAGTACTCTTTGTTGGAGAGTTGTCTCCACTGGTTCCTAACTGTTCATTTTTTGATTAGGTGTTTCAGGTATAACAATATTTTTGATGAAGTATTCTGTAAGACAACATTACATATTTTCCCATCGGTCATTGTCATGTTTAATTCTTGGTTTATACGCATAGGCTGTGCTCGAGTTGGAGTCAGATTCCTAATTTCATCTTCTGTGCGTTTAATTTCTTTCTAAATTACGTCCGAATGTTCCTTGCAAAACGTGTACCTGACAAAAGAATTCCAAAGAGGAAGGTTGGGGTTCCCCATACAACAATTTATAAGCGGAATCAAATAGCACCATTTTGTCATAAATACTGCAGTATCATCTTCTATTGTACTTTGGATCGAGGAAGTAAATTGTTGCCTGTATATGATCTGATTAGAAGAACCAATGTATCCCAATTTAGTGATTAGTGCCAAGTCTTATCTTTTAACCGTAATTAGAAATTATTGAGAGTATTTTAGATCTAAACGTACTTAAAGGGAAATGCTTGCTTCCTTTTTCTCTATATGCATTTTTTGTCTGGGTAGCAATCTAATTTAGCTCTATGAATTTGATAGTATGAAGGAAAAATATATAAATCTTTTCCTCCAATGTTTTAGTTCCCAAAATATTATACTGTTACTTTGAGATGATGAGCAAGGAAATAGGGCCAAGACCTTTTCTTTTCATAACGCTAGTTCGCAGCACTTCTTATCCTAACCCTTCAAATTCACCATTGCCGCATAAAGCAACTCTTTCCCGAATTATTGCTTATAATATCCACCAATCACCTAAGTTTGTGTCTTTCACTACACATTCCTTGAAGTGGTTTAAGTTCTCGATCGTACGATCATAATGCCATCAGATTATCTTCAGGACAGAGGAATTACATTCCTAGTCAATCACGCCGTGTTTTCCTTAAATGAGAACAAACAGAATCTACTTCAGTATATCACCTTACTGACAGCAATAAAAGTTGGTCGTTCGTCGAATGGATCGGACAAGATTATTTATCAGCTATGAACGTGTTAATGCATTTATGACTCCAGAAATAAAATTTCATTCCGTTGAATAATTATTTCCTACTCAATTAACCTTAATAAATAGATGAATAATCATAAATGTTTGTACTTCGAGGACAAGTAATTTGTATTATGTATCTTAATAATAACCACAGTTACAAATTTTATAGGATTTTTATACATTCTTTCTAATAAAAAATTATAAATTAGGTGTTGCTTTATCACTTATATTTTCCATTTCTTAGAAACTATAGATCCCATTCTTACAGTTATTAGGATCAGATTTTACAACCTACGTCCGACGTTGACCTACTGATATTTTCTGTATACAAAAGTGTCCTTAACCAGTAAGACAAACTGTTTACCTATTATTAAGATGGATTAAATAATAGTAAATAGTAAAATAGTAGATTAAATTTTATGTTATAGCATTACAATTAGTTCTAATTCTAATATTATTTTAATATTCCATTTCCCTCAAAAATCTATTTCCTGCATGCTTATATCTCATTAATATTAAACTCCTAAAATGGACGCCTTAAGAAGTACTCTCTTTTCTATACTTAATTTGAATTGCACTTGTACTAATTACAAGATTTAATTAAAGAATCAACTTACCCGCGGCGCGGAAGGTTATCCATGGTGCGCGAACAGACACCGACTGACTTGTAGTCGGACGCTCAGAGATAGGCTGTGTGTAACTTATTAGTGTCAGTAACAGTGTTATCCAGTTGGAACCTATTAACCAGAGAACGTGCTATCAGGAACACCCTGTTATTTCATAACAGCTGGGCTCTACTGTTCAGCCGACAACGCACTGGAAATAGTCAAATTAATACGTTCTAACTGGAGTTTTCGTTTTTATAGCACTTTGTAACCAGTAACAAATAATAACCGAGGCGATTTCGTGCAAGCAATGAAGCTAAGAACGGACTAGTTCTGACCACGCCCTCTTAGTATTAGGTTACTGACAAACCAATAACGTGGAGGAGGGAGCAGATAATTAAATACACCGATTTATTTGTCATAATAAAAACCACATTGTACAACATTTTCTGAAGTTTTTGTGAAATAAGTTATGAAATAATTTTATGAAAAAATATCTTATTTCTAAAACAGTTAATATTATGTCATTAATAAAAATGAATTTACTTTGTGTTCTAGACTAATGGATGAAAAGGATTGTGTAGGTATTTAAGTCGCTTAATCATAAAAAGCCCTTTGTAAATATAAATAATGTATTTTGTAATATAGAAAACATTGCATATAATAATATATATTGTGCAATGATATAAAAAGAACTGATTGTTTATTTAAATTACAATTTCCAAATTCCAATTTAAAATGTTAAAAAATATTCATGAGGGGTTTTTTATTACATTTTCTTGAGTTTACGTCATCGTAAATTAATGTACAACTTTTTAACTTTTAATGCGGTTCATATTATATACCGTACTTAAAAAAACGTGTTTAGTTTGTGTTCTAAGTGAATATGTGTATGACCTCAAATATTTACATTTAATCTGAAGTAGTTTATTTTTGTAACTAATAGCATTAGTTCTTGGTCAGTTACTAACACCATGATTCTAATACTGAACAATATAACTGTGTTAAGTCTATCGATAAGTTATTGGTACATCAATGATAGCCTACTAGGCCTGCTTGTAACCTGCTATCATGGTAACAATATTACTAAAACCTAATACCAACTGACTACGTCATATTGGTTATAGGTTATTGAAAAGTAACGGTTTCTCGTCTCTTGGTCGCTTCACCGTCACTTGCGCATGCCGCTTACACGCCAAGGCCACGCCATACCGGGCCGTGCAGTGTCACCAGACGTACCCAGGAGGGGGATCAGTACACAGTTGTCACAATAGTGAGTGAGTTGCCGAGCTCTGAGGAGTTCTTCACTGTGTTAGTTGTCATTCGTTGTCACTACCAGACGTACCCAGGAGGGGGATCAGTAGTCCCGACGTACACAGTTGTCACAATAGTGAGTGAGTTGCCGAGCTCTGAGGAGTTCTTCACTGTGTTAGTTGTCATTCGTTGTCACTACCAGACGTACCCAGGAGGGGGATCAGTAGTCCCGACGTACACAGTTGTCACAATAGTGAGTGAGTTGCCGAGCTCTGAGGAGTTCTTCACTGTGTTAGTTGTCATTCGTTCTCACTACCAGACGTACCCAGGAGGGGGATCAGTAGTCCCGACGTACACAGTTGTCACAATAGTGAGTGAGTTGCCGAGCTCTGAGGAGTTCTTCACTGTGTTAGTTGTCATTCGTTGTCACTACCAGACGTACCCAGGAGGGGGATCAGTAGTCCCGACGTACACAGTTGTCACAATAGTGAGTGAGTTGCCGAGCTCTGAGGAGTTCTTCACTGTGTTAGTTGTCATTCGTTGTCACTACCAGACGTACCCAGGAGGGGGATCAGTAGTCCCGACGTACACAGTTGTCACAATAGTGAGTGAGTTGCCGAGCTCTGAGGAGTTCTTCACTGTGTTAGTTGTCATTCGTTGTCACTACCAGACGTACCCAGGAGGGGGATCAGTAGTCCCGACGTACACAGTTGTCACAATAGTGAGTGAGTTGCCGAGCTCTGAGGAGGTCTTCACTGTGTTAGTTGTCATTCGTTGTCACTACCAGACGTACCCAGGAGGGGGATCAGTAGTCCCGACGTACACAGTTGTCACAATAGTGAGTGAGTTGCCGAGCTTTGAGGAGTTCTTCACTGTGTTAGTTGTCACTTCAAGGCGTACAGTACCGTTCTGCGCAATATAATGAATACCCGTTAAAACGAACAGTTACCAATCGCGGTGAATTAACAAAACTTGCTCAATTTAATGTGTGTTAATTACACATTACACTTTGTAATTAGTGATTTACAAAATATAGTAATTAAGCTCCATAATGTGGCAAATACCGAATTTTGTGGATCACACAGTCAAGAATAAAAGCTAAGATGGCAATTTAGCAACAAATTTGCCATCCATACTATTCTTAAATTTACATAGCACAATTACAATTACATTATACGTGTATCTATCTTGTACAAACAATCGGTTGTAATCGGATTACAAGTTTCTCAGTTATAAGTTTTCAAAATGGAGTTAGGTTAAAAATGGCCAAAAACCTATATTTTTTCAATGTTACCGATATAAAAACTGAAATTTATTGTTAGTAAGTAGTTTTATATGTAGAAATGCAGAAATAAACTAGCTAAATTTTAACCTCACTCCCATTATTGTAGCTCTCTGAGGTTTGGGTCATGTATCAAATTCAGATATCTGTACTTTTGTAATTCGTTTTAACTTTGGTCTTCCTTTGCGATTTGAACTTAACTATTTTGTTCAATATTCTTTTAATGTTAATATAAAATTTTGTTTTTTTTTTTCAAATATACTTCATATACACTGTATTTATTATACTTCTGGATGCGCCACTGAGCGCCATAGTATTTAACAGTTTGAAACACATAAAGAATATAAAGTATATTGACATAATCTTCAGTCAGGAAACACGTTCATTAACTGATTCATCGAAATCCAAGTTTAAAATCACTCAAATCGCTAATTTATATTAGGTTGTCAAAAGCAAGGCATGAGTTAATGCATCAAGAATCAACAAGTGTTAAGAGTTTTATTTGGAAAAAAACATACACATCTTTGGCTCCCAACAATTCACAAATAATTTATCGTTGGGTACCCATCTTTACTGTACGTCTTCTAAATATAAATAATTACTAATTAACAATAAGAAAAGCGAACACGCTTCTGGCGTAAGTGTTTGTAACTATAAACAAAGGAAAGTACAACTAGACTAGAGATAAAAGAATTTTAAAAAATTGCGTGAATTACAAAATGGTATTATCTATCGTAAATATATAATAGCACAAGTATATATAGCAAAACTCAATTCGAATTCAGAGCTAAAACTTTGTACATTCTTACCACATCAAGATCACACTCAAACATATAATTCAACAATCATGCATCATTCATCCATTTGCCAATTCTCCACCTACAGCACCGAAGTCAATCGGTGATCTCCCAGTCAAATGACAAAAACATTATAAAATGTTTCTGAAGCTAAAGATCGTACCAAACGAGTTATTAGCACATAGGGTGGCACGGCATTCTTTGAAAAATTAGGCAGCTTGTTGATGAAATGAACACCTGCCTGTGAGTGAGATGTTCATAAACCACCGTTATGTGTTTACCAGTCCAGTAGTTTCCTCGGAAACTGGTCTCATACGAATGAATATCTTGGCCAGCTGTCATGGCACAATTAAACTTACAGAACAGAGTTGTTCCGAAAATGTAGAGACTTGGCAGAGTCAACAGCCGAAATGTTTTGAAGGTTTAGAAGAATGTCTAGAAAACTCTCTGATATTCAAATGAGCTATTATTCGAATCTCTTGTTTCTGCAATTTGAACACTCTCGTCAACTGGTTATTTGCAAAGGCACCTGACAATATCACTCCGTAGGTAAGGTGGAGGGTAAATCAATCCATAGTACGCCGTCATCAGAACCTGAGTTGGGCAATACTTAGCTTAAGACCTCAAGACATAAATGCTTGATGAGAATTTGGCGCAAACATCTACTGTAACATCTATTAGAATATTTACACACACACACACACACACACACACACACACACACACAACACACACACACACACACACACACACACACACACACACACACACACACACACACACAACGCGCAAACACACACATGTGCATGTGATTTAGTTGAAACAGATATTTATAGAATAGTACATATGGGAAAAATAAGAGTAGTTATGGATTGGATGCTATAGGTAACATATTAAGAATAATACAGATATATTTGTACCATTATTGTACTGTAATCACAAAAGTTTCTTGAACAGGGAGTATTTCCTGGTGAGTTTAAAATTGCTGTAGTTGTACGTGTGTATAAGAACGGGTATGACACTGATGTCCCATCATTAAGCCCAATATTGCTTATCAATAACATAGCAAAGATATTTTATATTTTAACTAAAGACTTTAACTTATTCTTTAACAACCAATTTGGTTTTTTACCTGGTAACGGAACTGACTTGAAATTAGAACAACATATAAGCTGCATCGTACATTCAATCATTGCTCATAAATAAAATTCTTGTTATTTATTTAGAAATAGGGAGCGGAAGGCTCAGGCCTTGTTGACTCTAATTTGAAATAGGTAATTAATTATATGATCATTATACATCTTATCTTATAATTTATATAAGATATTTGGCCAAAACATGAAGGAAAATAAATTATTCTTTATTATACGAAACAATAATGGCAAGTGAATTTAGATGTCCAATTATTTATGTCTTGGTTTGAGAGTACAATGTAATACGGCATCAGGCATTATGATGGCATCATATTACAACCTATGGTAATGTGTCAACGGCATGGCTTACTCATAATTTATAGTATTCGGCGTATGGATAGAGTAAACTATTTGACAATGATAATAATATTACTTTATTCACATGTCTACTCATAATATTAGTCATTATTTACAATTTCAAGCAACGTAAAGTGTGTAAGGCTTAACTTTGTAACAATTTTTAAATTTTTTTTTTGGATTTTATAATTTTTATTTTCAAATTTATAGCATGTTTTTAAATTTTCTGATTTTAAAGATTCAGATAAATGTTATTTATTAATTATTTTCAGTATAAAAAGTTGTTTGAAGTAACCCCCTAACTCAAGTCCGTACTACATCTAAGATTATAAATTACCTAGAGTGTTGAACAGGTAAGGGTATTTCTTAAGTACTAGAGCTTCCTAAATATAGCTTATAACCTTTTACCCAGATCGTTTATATGCAATCCCCATTTCAGTTTGTGATCCATAGTGATATCAAAATAATTTGTTTATGTAGCCACTTTTAGACTTTGGCAAACATATTCATTGTGGTTAAATAATCAAACACAGTCTTAGCCCTCAGCTACTGGTGGTCGATCAGGATGATAAATCAGTTGAAGCACATGTGGAATATATATGTCATGGAACGGAGGGACAGTGTGGAGTACTGGATTGCAATTTCTCTAAATATTCGTAAACCTCACTCATGGTATGGGAAGCTTTACACTTTGTCAGAGTTTACAGTATTCGGTAATCTATTATTCCATACGTAATGAACATTTTTCATATTTCATATTTTTATTATTTAAATCTAACTAGGACAATTATGACATGACATAAAATCTGTATAGCTTGTATGTGCATGTACGAAAAATTAAGCATTTTAGCATATTTTTATATAGTACTTTATTTATGTTTGGACTTTTTGTTCAGTTCTCTATTATATTCAACTAGGTTTCAAAACAGTAGTTGTGCACTGCAGCTATTGTTTTTTAGTACATAGTTTGGAATTATAATTCAGTAAAAAAATAACCAACAGTTTAATTACAACTCATCATACAGATTCAGACGATATGGCTTCTTTGTGGGCGTGATAGGCTCTCTGATTCTGGGGTAGGTGCAGGGGGAGCCCAGCGCTGTCTCTCTCCTGAAGCGAATGCCCAGTACAAGAGTGCCGCAATGAGATGGACAGCGATGATTATGTAGAACGTGTACTTCCACTGCAACACACTCTACAATTAAGGAAACTGGGCCTACACAAGCGCTCGATGTGTTCCTATGAAAAAATTACATTTAAAGTGAACTAAACAAATGTTTGACATGAAATTTGTGATGAGACATTTAAAGGATGAAGGAGTATTGGGAGGTTGTTTATTTAGGTTATTTGGGCAAGAATAACAGTTTATCTGTATATACGAGTACATACATGCAAGTCAACAAGGGGACCAGCAAGGGGGTCTTTAGTTCCCCAAACGTTTATTCTTTATCAATTACTTCTTAGCAAACTAAAATTAATATTTTAATAATTCAGTATAACTGAGATGTACTCCTGAAAGATCCTTCTCAAAATTAAAACGGGTCAAGAACTTTTTGAGATAAAAAATGGGGAATGAGCTGTTGACTGAACTTGCCTTACTTTCTGCCTGCTATGGGAAAATATCAATAGTCTTTATCCCCCCCCCCCCACAAAATAATGTGTCCCAGCTACGTTCTTGCATATATGAGAATCATTTCCTTTATCATTATTACCTCTTGACCAAGATTTTGTTGACTTCTTGTGAGAACTGTTTCCTGCTATTCCAACCCTTAGATATTGTTTGACATTTGATTATTACCTTCTATAATCCAAAATCGGGCATATCAGATCACACAGCCCAATTGACTACAGCACAGTTTTAAATACATGACATTCGCTCTATGAGTTATTTTCAACAACAGTTCAAGAAATAAAACATTACGGTTATACATTGAAGGCACTACTTGAAAATGAAGATTGGAACAATTTATAAGAAATCCAAAATGTTGATGATGTATATGATACCTTAATAGCAACACTGACGATGGCCATTGATGCTGCTGGCCCCATGGTGAGAACAAATTCAATCCAAGTCAAAACAGAACAAAATTTATAGACAAAGAAGCACTTTACCTTAATTCAAATGTCTGAATAAACATCAGCTTACTAGCACTGATCAAAATAAGGCAAAAACAATCAAAACCAAAAAGGACAATGATTTTCGACTGAAAATGCTAAGGCAGAAGGCGTTAGGGGATTCCACTAAAAAATCTTATAAATAAAAATGAAGGGCGAAATGTGTTGGTAAGCACTAATCTCGATAACGGCTGGACCAATTCGGTTAATTTTTTTTTGTAAAATGTCCAGTGAAATCCGAGGAAGGTTTTTATGAAGAAAAAGTTAAGAAAAGTTACCTGGAATGGTTTGGAATTCAGAGAAAATTTTAGTTTTTACGTTTTATAGTTCATATTAAACTGGCACTAAACAGTTATTGACAGCCATAGTTTGACAAACTTTCTGAAACATCTGTTTACATTTAAATTTTATCAATAAGAAGTAAACAGTGCTTGATCGGTAGTGTAATGCAGATAGTCAATAAAACATTAATTTATACATTTTACTCCAGATTGCGCCAGTGACGAATTAAAAATCATCTAATGCGTTAAATACTGTTATAACACTAACCTTAATGAACAAATTTATTAATGTTTTAATATAAGTTACTTTAAACTGGTGGGCTTCCTTGACATTATGATATTACATTTTAACAATGGCTTATGGAAAAACAGAGAAATGAATACTAACATTGTTTCATTCTTTCCCTGGCTACAGTCCCAAAAACAAGTGCAACACAAAAGTTTAATAACGATTATTTGGAATGTTGCATAACCTTAATAAGGATTTTCCTCTGATACCGAAAGTACATAAGAAGTAAGGAGGACTTCCCCCTAGGTCGTAATAGGCTTTTCAGTCCTACTTATGTGTGTATTTTCTTTATCAGGACAAGACAAACTCAACTATGTCAACACGATTTTGACCAAAATAGAATTCCGAGAACTAGATAATCTAACGTATATAGTATTTCCATCGAGGCAATGTGGCAAGCTAAACTGTGACATAGTAGGTAAGTGCATTAAACGGTCTGAAGTAGGCACTTTTTAACCGAAGTAGGCATCTCGGTCCTACGTAAGTATATATATTTTTTCTTCGTCATAACAACAAGGCAAACTCTACTATGATACTGGAAATATCTTAGACCTGAAATATATGACAAGGACTTGAAATATACGCCTTTTGACCGAAGTAAGTTTCCGAGACCTGTATGATCCGAGGTTTGTGTTTTCTTGATCGGGATGACAAGGCAGATTCAGCTTTGACGTTATCTATATAATTAATTAGACATGCTCCTACACGTGCCAATCATGATATAATAATGAAGTTAAACTCTAATAAAATTTACCATGAACTTAAATAATATCTACCTGATGTATAACTACTTACGTTTTAAAATTTTTATAGGACTCCCATCACATTACATCATAATTGCTTTTACTAAGTAATATAAGTATTTCGGTTCTCAAGATTTCGTGCGAAGCCGCGGGTAACAGCTAGTTTAATAATAAATGTATTGCTGTGTAGCAAATAATAAATTCTGAAAGAAAAACAATAAACAGCTGAAAACTCAACTAACTCTGGAAGTGGATAATAGGGAAATATGCAACCCAAGAGAAGTGGCAGAGCACTTCAACCATTTCTTCACTAACGAATCGGTTAATACATTTGCCAACAATACAAATCACATAAAAATAGCCATTAACATACAAGTACAAGCTATAAAAATTCACATCACACATCTGCCACACACTGACATAGAAGAAATTCAAAGTATAATCAAGAGCTTCAAGGCCGAAACCTCAACAGGAGTGAATAGAGTCTCATCAAAGTTATTAAAACAATGATATGAAACTCTTACATCAACTCTGATTTTCATAACCGATATGTTACTAATATCAGGAAAATCCCCAATGGCCTTTAAACTGGCTAAATTATATCCTAAGTTCAAAAGCGGAAGTCCAAAGCAAACCAATAACTACAAACCAATCTTAATCTTCTCCAAAGTGATTGAATGAGTTGTCTTTAAGAGATTGATGGATCATTTTGAGTGACATAAGTTACTGATGACAAGACAATATGCTTTCTTAAAAGGATGATCAAGTACTACTGCAATAATTGAACTTGCAGACTTTATAATTGACCACCTTGAGAAAGGAGAACTAGCTACAGGAATTATGTTTGATTTTAGTATTTTATTGCCTCGGCCATAACTTAATTTTAATCAAACTTTACAACCTGAGTATCAAAGGCCCTTACTCTAAACAACGCAGCATTGATCGAAGTCAAACATACAGAAAGAGGCCTAACTCATTAATACTATAAGATCCAAGTCAATTGCTATAAACAGAGGTGTACCTTAAGCATCTGTCCTTGGCCCTGTGATCTTTATTTTATTCAAAAACAACATGCCGCAATACCTGGATGGACTCTGTCATACGCTTATGTAAGCAGGTGACACCACCCTTATATCTTCAGGGAATTCTGCTGACCAACTTGCAGTAAGCTCATATCTGTATGACGCCCCATAGCTGGGATATTCAGAAGCAAGTGATGAGAATCCTAAAATTCCTGGGATCAAGAAACACCTGCAGGAATCTTTTACAGCCTTCGTAATTATAACGTTGATATCCTTCTATATCCAGGAAGTTATATCGGATGTTAATGGGAAAAAACATACCTCGAGCAGCTGACCTCCATGACTAACGCACTACACATGCTACATACTACCAGCACACCATCTCATTCTGTACCAAAAGAATGGTCATATGTAGGTCAGAAGCTGTTCAACCTACTACTACCAGAAATGAAGATTCTCATGAGAAATAATCTAAAGAAATCACTGAATGAATGGCTGACTTCCAGACTCTTCTACGCAATGGAAGAATACCTGCACTGGAAAGATTAAAAGAAGAAAAATCTTGCAGTTTAACTGTATAAACACAACTATATTTACTTTTGTGTAAAAATTATTATTGAAAATGTTACAAACAGATATGAAACAATTGTAAATTGACGCTACATATTTCTCAAAGATATTATATTAAAGAGGTGTTTCGAAAATGTAGACTTGGCAAAGTCAACAGCCGAAAATATTTGAAGACTTTTCTACAAAACTCTTTGAAATTCAAATGAGCTATTATTTGAATCACTTGCTTCTGCAATTTGAACACTCTCGTCAACTGGTTATTTGCACAGGCACCCCACAATATCACTCCGTAGGTAAGGTGGGGGGTTAATCAATCCATAGTACGCCGTCATCAGAACCTGAGTTGGGCAATACTTAGCTTAAGACCTCAAGATATAAATGCTTGAGGATAATTTGGTGAAAACATGGTATATATATAAAATCAATAGTCTAAGTAATAGTGGCGGTGAACACTTTAACCACTATCATAATTTAGGATTGACATAAGGAAAGTGATTTTAATTCTGGGCTTACATGACTGGTATCATGATTGCCATCTAGGTTTTACAGTTCTCACCACAATTAAAACATTTTTGTCATAGGGTAATTAAAATCTTGAAATATTTCAGCCTCCCTGTGGTGAACCAGTCCAGAGATATAAAAACAAAACTGACAGAATCACACATTTCCTTTTCATAGTTCGGTTGAAGGGCAGGGCTGTACCTTTATTAATTGAAGATTAAACAATAAAAAACAATATGAGAATACAGTGATCAGTGATCAACATTGTTTTTATCTCAGGTTATCAGTTTTTTTTATATTTGATGCTATCTTCTTTATTTACAGTTTAATCATCTTTCTTCATTATTTCACTTTTCTTATTACCCTTGAATAATAGTTGGAATTTTTGTAATTCTGTTTCACACATAACATATCTATGATGGGTGGTTTGATTTAATGTGAATATTGAGTTTAACACCGTTCTCTTAGTACAGTGTTTGAAATCAAACCAGAAGTCTAGTCTACGACAGCGTCATTTCAGACACTGCACTAAGAGGAAGGTAAACTGGAGCTAAACTCAACATCAATACTTCTTTTTTATCAAATTCTATTACATTAATTAGTTTTGTAACCTATATTCTACTATGGCCAAGATTTCACATACCCTGACGTTTCGAATTCCTAATAGGACAAACTGGTATAGATGTTGAACTTGTGGTTTTCCCCGTTTAGCAAATGTAACTAACATATAAATGGAAAAGTTTTAACTTTTCTATTTTAAAAGAATTACTTACGTTATAGCATTCTAAAAATGGTAAAACCTAAATTACACTTTTGTTTTATTTTTGCTTCTGTACTTGATATATTCACATTCTTCTATTGGTTTGGTCTACTAAATTTATATAAACCATTTTATATGCTTTACAATAATGTATGCTTAAATCAAAATAATCATGAAATATGATATATAGAGGATAACTAACCCCATTACGCATGAAGAAGATAACAAGACTGGGACCCAGAAAGCCTGCAACACTTGCAAATGTATTGGAAAATCCCATTAGAGCACTGGCATGCTGAGGCGCTATGTCCAGGTGATTTACACTGAAACGGAAGCACAACTATTAGATTTGAGAACAACTATCCACAAGTTAAAAAATATATAATATCTTCTTGCTCTTCTTACAACTAAAAATAAATAATAAGATTGTGGACACTATATTCCTCTATCATGGCCACATCTTACACTAAATTTACACTAGCAAGTTTAGTCTTCTACACTGGCTGAGATGGTACTGGAAGAGATAGAGCAGAACTATCAATCTTGATCAATACGCTGTAACACAGATGGAATCTGCTATCCATCTGTATCTGAAGAGACAAAACAGCTTCATTAGTTAGGTAAACCAAACTTTCGCAAAGGAACTAAGAACATAGCACAGAGATGACTCCTACACTGCCTTAGGTATAACTTAGGTGGGAACAGTTATGATTTTAAATGGGAACAATCACTGTAGAAAATAGTTAGATCTCTATTAGGGTTCAGGAAGAAAAACCCTCTAGTGAATGGAAAATGTTGGAGAACCGACCAACAGCTATCTTAGGATGACAACTGTGTAAATTGTATATCAACAAATGTATTCTCTATTTTCCTACTGTCTAATGTACGGAAAAAATCAGTGCTGATCCATATATGAGATTTCACTGACACGGATCTAACAATTGTACCTATGCTACCCGACATTGATTAACCTTCCATCTGGTCGTAGCTCCCTCTTGCAATAGCTTGATTGAACAAAGACGTAGATACTCCAAGTAGTGAAGCTGTTTAGACATTCGTTTGTTTCTTCAGATACAGATAGACAACAGATTACAGATGCCACGGTGTACCCAGATGAAAATTGAGACCTCTGTTCTTCGAGTGCCATCTCACCCAGCGCGAGTGACTAGTAAACTCAATTATAAACACATTTCTGGATAAGGAGATCTGAAGAAACAACATATCTAGATCTTCTCATGAAGTAGTTTCTATTAAAGGAAAGGTAAGAGAGTTACGTTAATTAAATGCCTTCTGACTACACAACCCAATTATCCAACCACTGTAAAAAAACACGTGTGATAAGGCTGTGCACTGTGTTGTGTGTTAAGCCACCCTTAGCCTAGGCAATAAGTAGTCAGATATATACGTGTTTATGTTGAGCTTCTTGAAGCTGCACATACGTAAATATACTGGAATATTAAATACTCCCGTAATAAAAGTTTTAAAAGGACTTATTATATTTTGATATTGTTATTTTAATAAAAGTCCAGAGTACTAGTCACAATTCATTGTATGATTCTTTTTATTAAGCTATATTGTAGTTAGGTATATCCACCTGAGGGAGGGATCAGATTGTGCAGATTTTGAAACGTAGCGTTACTACTTTTCCCGTATCACTGGACAATGGAAAATGTACCAAAAATTGCTGTTATCTTATCTCTTACTTTGCCGTAGACAATATATTTTTTGCAGCATTTAGTGTTTGGAATCCAGTGTTTTGGAACTCTTGGAATCCAGAATTTTTAAAGCCTATCTCACTGTGCAAACCACAAGAAACAACTCGTTTATCTCAATATGATAGAGGTATTCGTTTTTTTAATACTTATCATCATTTACGCTATCAATGACTGATGACAGTTGTTGTGCTAAAGAAGTAGACGCAGCTAGTCAATAATTAGTTACCTGCAGGCAGCCCAGACGAACGCTGACAGTCCTATGACCAGTACCAGACACACTAACGTACCGTTGACGGAGTTTATGTGGAATGCAAGCAAAATCAATATCGCCTGAATTATGAAGGTACTACAGATGAAAGTTTTCCGCACCTATAACAAGAAGAAACCTTTTATGTAGTCTTAATTGTAGTAGAAATGAAAGATGGAATTCCCAGGCCAATTTAACACTAACCTATGCATAAATATTAGCACAAGTTCATTTGAAAACACATACAATGTGGCGTACTATTTGTAATAAAAATAAACTTTCATAAACAATCAACATTAAACTTATATCTAAATTTAAAATCTTCTTTAAAATTGAATAAAGTTATCGGTGCTTGGCCAAACTTTTACTTATTAAACATAATTTGATTGAGATGAGTTACAATAACAGTCGATTAGTTAAGTCAAATAAGGCATCCAAGTTTGTAATGACCTGGCCTGCCGTGCCGCCGCCCTATCATTGTGCTTTGTCTTCACTTGCAAATTTGTATCTCATAATATTAACATAATATGTAGAATGTATTCAACACATTGGACTAAACAAAACTAATAATGGAAGAAAAAGCAATCAGGAAAAGTGATTTTTCTCTCAATGCGGAAAAATAAATTATACAACTTTATAACAACAAAAAATAAAGATAAAATTATTTGCAGCTTTTAATTTCTCCTGAGTTCAAGGCGTACTAAACTTCTAGTGCCGTCACAGTAATCTTATCCCTGAAAGTAAATCTAGACTGGCCTTGGAATTTATTTCTAATAGCAGTAAGCCTGTTAAGGCAACTTTGGAGATCATTAATAGCTAAAAACCTAAAATAAAGGTTTTCAAAGGGGTGTAAACCAAAGATTTAGAAAGAGATATATTACTGATCCTTTCCTGATTGTCTTCTATCTTAATAATACTTTCCTGCACTACGCATTCTCAACAACAACCCTCTGTCTTTTCAAATACATGCCAGTCTCTATATTTTAATGTTATCAACAATGACATCCCACAAGCAAAACAAATCAAAAGATATTTTCAGATTTCCAAGTTCTCTTTGAAAGGAGTTTTTCTCTGAACTCTCTCTTATTCTCACTCGCATTACACTTTGTAATGCATCTAAGTGAAGGGATATTTCAATCTGATCTAAAGCTAACCAAAATCATACCTTTAGCAAAAGGTCGTAAAAAGCTATATTCAAATTCCTGCAGACCAATAGCCCTAATCCTACTTTTTCCAGAGGTATTTGAAAAGATCATGCATTGAAGAGTATATAATTTCTTGAAAATTAATAAAATTTTAACCCACACTGGGTCCAGCAAAACCTGTCATTTAAATAAGGACAATTCTATGGATTTCCAGGAGCGGGAAAACATTGGGGAACAAGAGAAGATCGACCGGTCTAGTCTACTGCAGAGGATGGCTGTTGGAGTTGGAGGGATTCCTTAAGTGTTAAAGGCATTTAACAGCCTAGACATTACCTCTGCCCGTTTTGACTGGAACGGCTGGTACAGAGCTGGCCTCCTCTTAGCCATCACGAATATCCTGTCACCACGTAAGCAAGCGTAAAGATCCTTTTATGACTAATTGCAATTACAGGTTTCTCAGATTCTTGTCAAAAAAATCTAAAAAAATGTTAATATTATATCGATTTGTATTATATCAATTATATGGTATAATTTAAAATATTTTATATATTTAAGGTTAAAATCTTAAGTAACATAAAAAATTAAATCTGAATTTTTTTAAAATTTTATTCTTTATCTATAAATATGCATAAAATATATCAAGTTTCTCGAAATATCAACATTTTATCTTGATAGGATAAAGCATCAGTGAACTTTAAAATAAATTTGTGTTGTGTTATTTTTATTGCCCAGTGAGGTGTTGCAACAGTGTGGTCTGGCGGATTGTATCTTAAAAATGAGCAGGCACCTGCCTGTAATTAATAAAACCTTATTTAATGGTATCTGTGTTGAAAATTACACTTTTTAAATGGCGATTTACAAAATTACAAGCAAAATATATCGAGCTCCATTTAATGTGATCAAACCTGACTTTCTTGAACCGCTCAGTCAAGAGTACAAGTTAAGATGGTAATGTAACAACAAACGCTTTAATATAAGTATAAAACCACGTATTAAAACCAGTACATTTTTACCTATCTTGTACTGTATGGAAATTTGGTCTTAATCTGATCTCAAGTTTCCGAGTTATGAATTTTTGAAGTTACAGTTTTGTTGGGAAGTACTAAAAACCGTTACCTTTTCGTTATCACTGACATAACCAGAAGTTCAGAAATTCAGAAACAAACAATATAGTTAAAATTAACTTCCGTAAATTCTTCTGGTTATGTTGTGATGAACGTTCAAACACGGGTATCTGTACTTTTTGATCCGATAGTAAAAAACGTATTCGCGCGGAGACTAAATTATGCGAAAACGCAACGACTCGATCTTCTACAATTTTTCCGGCCATGGCGAACGACCCCCTTCTCCCCTCTAGCTGCGGCTCTACCTACGGGACCGGCTAGTATCGTGCCTCAGGGACCATCGCATACAAAAGAGACTTTTGGAGAAGGAGAACATCACATATAAAAAATCTGTGTAGCTCGCAACTTCTATGAAGTTTGTGGAGAAAGTAGCAACCCAATGACAATAAACTCCGGAAGACGACTTTAGCACCTGCAGTGTCTCACGCCTAGGACATCGCAGAGCAGCACAGCCCGACAATTGCAGCCAACAACGAGCAGGCAACGACGCAATCGCAATGTTAGAGCTGTCAGTGGTGTGGGAACTATTCCAGCTTTCAATGTCAGTATCGTGAATACAATCTTAATTATTCCAATTAAAAAGGGACATGTATAGAAAGTGAGCATAACCTCAGCAGATCAGTACAGTTAATAACTTAGTAAAACAATTGTATAATTAATTTCATTAATATTCACTGATGACATAGCCTGCTTTACAGGCGATCCAGTAAAACTTAAACTTAAACCTGACGCGTTATTTACGTATTATGAACTTAGAACTTTGCCTTTCTCTCTGAAAAGTAAGGTAGAAACCGAATTGGCACGTTTAGAACAAGTCAGTGGGCAGTAGAACTAACGGTCAGCTGAGATTATGTTTCGACTATACAGTCGCAATTAATTAATTTTTAGGGATAGACAGACATCCCTTACCTAGTATTGAGGATTTTTTTCTAGTTTACAGAACAGTGAAAGATTTTCAAAAATATATCTCTCCTAAGCTTATCAGCACTTGAGGTTATATAATCAAAGTAACCAGTATTGTACAATCAGTACTCACAAAGGTTTGTTTGTGTCCAACTGATTATCTTAAGGTATAACATCTGATCATGGTATATTTCAAAGAACCATTGAACAAACCCTAGAAGGAATACTTGGTGTGACAGTGTTCCTGGACGACTTTCTTGTAATAGAACAAAGTTATTCGGAGCATATGGGTAGATTAAAACAAGCTTGTAAGAGACTAGAGGATAGTGGATTTAGAATTATGACAAAAATGTAGATTTTTTGTGATAGCCTGGAGTATTTGGGTTTTGCAATTAGTAACAAGGCATAGAGACTTCGCCAGAGTCAAGGTAATATTGACTGCACAGAACCAAAAGATGAAACTCAGTTTAAGGGGTTCCTTGGTTTAGTTAATTACTACGCACCAAAATATCAACAATACTCAGAGCCATCTACATGTTGAATATGTAAGGAATTTAGCATGTAGTAAATCATTTGAAGAGGTAAAAAATCACTTTGTTCATATCAGGTACTAGATCATTTTGCACCTGATTCGAAGGTAATCTTGATCTAGCGCATTTGGTATTGCGACTGTGCTCAGCCAAATTCAAAAAGATTGGAAGGAAAGGTATATTACCTTTGACAGAGAGATGATGCTGAAAAATAATACTGACTAAAGGTAAAGAAGCTCTTGGCATTGTGTATGGTGTTAAAATGTTTAACCAATATTTATATAGCATCACTTTTTTGCTAAATACGACCATAAATCGTCCGTATCTTATAACCAAGCTTGTATCCTCGGTCAAACAAGGGCTACCAGCTTTCGATGGTAGTAGATTTTGCACTGCATTGGTTGTAGGGCTTAAATATATAGGCTACTCCGAATTAACTGATTTAATTAGCTTTGGGCGCGGGGACACCTGTGGTTACTGGATATCTGTAGTATCAGCCAACATCAACACACAGCATAATAAGCAGTTATTTATATTATAAGATAACACACTTAAAATATTTTATTACACCCTTAGAATATTTTGTAACCAAGGTGTATAAATTACTAAACACGTGTGGAACATATAATATAACAGCTATTATATGGAACAGTAAAACCATACATATACTTGTCATAAGTTGTTAAATACCTTGTTATCAAAAAGACTGGCTTGATTGTGGCTTTACAAAATTAGAATATTTTGTAATCAAGGTGTATGAATTACTAAACACGTGTGGAACATTTTAATATAACAGCTATTATATGGAACAGTGAAACCATACATATACTTGTCATAAGTTGTTAAATACCTTGTTATCAAAAAGACTGGCTTGATTATGGCTTTACAAAATTAGAATATTTTGTAATCAAGGTGTATGAATTACTAAACACGTATGGAACATATAATATAACAGCTATTATATGGAACAGTGAAACCATACATATACTTGTCATAAGTTGTTAATTACCTTGTTATCAAAAAGACTGGCTTGATTATGGCTTTACAAAATTAGAATATTTTGTAATCAAGGTGTATGAATTACTAAACACGTGTGGAACATATAATATAACAGCTATTATATGGAACAGTAAAACCATACATATACTTGTCATAAGTTGTTAATTACCTTGTTATCAAAAAGACTAGCTTGATTATGGCTCTGCAAAATCGTAAAGGGTAAACATCTTTTCGGAGTTGTCTGTATATTTAAAACAGTAGTGAGGTGTTTACATTTGATCGCAAGGTCAATGACAACGTTACTGGTTGGTTTGTTATTGTTTGTATTTAAGCAGGGTGTGGTCGTCGCGCTCGACTCATCTCGGCTATTTCCGTCACCTCTCGGAGTCCAGATAGCCTACGCGATTCTGACCTTGTAGCAAGTTTGGTAGAAGGCGGTGTTGCCAGATCGCCCTTAAGCGCCACTGTTAGATTATTTTCAGTCTGACTGACTAATGATATATCATCTAAGCCTACTGGATTTTGTAGTCTCTGTAGTCTACGTGACGGTTCCTTTTCAAACCAGACTTAACAAAATTGTATATGTCGCTAGACTTAATTGTTGAGTCACTCACTGTCACTTCTACCCATTTTTCCTTACCCCTAAAACATTTATCTAAAACCAAATGGTCTAACACCAAAATGCTTTGTAACACCACTATAATTTTACATTTTGTTTTTGTTTTTGTTTTTGTTACAAAATATTAATTTTTACGTAAGGTCTAATTATATAATATAATCTAAATTTTAATGATCTACCAAATACAGCTGTACTCGGGTTTCATTTATGGTTTCATATAGTGTGTTTCTATAATTGTGTTCTAAGAAAAATTAGCTAATACTAAATTTGCAGTACTTTGTCAGTTCTGACTGCTCTTTTAGCCAATCCATTCGATTTTGGTGAATATGGAGGGGATAGAGAATGCTTATTACCATTTTTTAGTGAAATGTTCTTGAATTCAAAACTAGTAATGGAGATCTAATATTGCTCATATTATGATCAACCAAACTGAATCTAGCAAATATTAGAGAGTTCACTATTATTTCCACAGTTTTACTATATACTACTCAATATGTATGGCCACTATATGAAAATTTTACAGTATATAAAAAAACGTTTAAGAATTAACATTATTGGCAATGAACTGGAAAGTCTAAAAAACTTTTTTGTTTTATTCTTTGATACGTAATAAATGAGATATAACCATTTCTTTTCCAAAATTTGAACAGTTACAGCCTTGAAATCTTAGGACATCAAGAACTGTGATAATTATATTCATAATTACCCGTATCTAACATAATCTTTTTTAAACTTGTCATTTTGTGTCTAATTTTAAATAAAATTGAGTTAATTTTTTCATAAATGCAAAGAGCTGATATTATAAAACAGTCTTAACCAATTAACTTTCAAATTATACTATCATAAATATATAAAATTATAACAACAAATTAACGAACTTAACTAAAATCAATGTGCAAAATACTGTCCCCGTACAAAGTTTAGTTCGGACCTATTACAAAACTTTTAGTTGTTCAACTTGTTCACAATTATTTCCTCAATGTCTTTATATACTACTTAAAACTTCATACTGCTGCAAAAATTAAAATTCTAGATCAGCTTTTTTCCTATATTATGCCAAACTAAGGTGTAATATAAAGATATATATACCTTCAGGAGGTTGTTCGTAAGGTTAAAACAAACCAAAAAGTTCTTATAAATGTATGTCCTAAAATGCATTGTTTTTCATCCGTCCGTCTGTTTGTGTTTGACATTAATTTTTTTCTAAACAACCATTAAAGGTAGAAAGTTAAAATTTCCAACATATGCTAATCTAAAAATCGTCAATTTAAAAAAAAAATTTAAAAAAGGAAGACTTGTAAAAATTTTTGATGTTTGAATTTCTTAAAAACTACTTCCTGTACACAAATGTACTAGAATCTTAAATATTATAAATTTTATTCTAAGACAAACGGTACCTCATTTGTTGAAATCGCCTAAAAGATAAAAACAGTTGTGGTTTGTATTAACCTTGTAACATTCATATTTACAAGTTTTTCCAAGTTTCAGAAAATTTATTCTACAAGTGTAAAGAAATTTTAACAAAAATATCTCACCATCAAAAAGAGTTTTAAGCTGCCATTACTAAAAAATACGAAAAAACTAAACAGTTCAGTAGTTGTTTCAAAACCTTAGGAATCTCTTTACAACAAATGTTTGACTTGCCTTCCATTTCTTGTGATGAATGCATTAACATGACTGGTCATTGATTGCGGAGTTTTTTCGGGTATTCCTGGTGTATTCCTTACACCAGTGTTACAGGCTGGAGTTATACGCTGTAAAAGTTCATCCCTGGTGTTAACTGGTCTTTCATAAACTAGGACTTTCAAAGGAAGAAATCGGTTGGATTCAGGCGAAGTTTTGAAGTTTTTCCAGTTTTAAACAATTAAAGTTTTTTCATGTTTCAAAAGTTGATGTAAGTATTTGGGCAGTAAAAAAAGTTATTTTGAGTTTAAACAAATTAAACACGATTATTATTATTACATTTGAAAAACGATATTGTAACAAACCATCTGCATGATTCAACTTTCATGATTTTAAACAACTGAATCTGCTTTCATGTTAAGACACAGCTGATTATAACAGCAATGAAGTCAGATAAGTAAGTTATTTCCTTGTTTATTTTTGACCAGATATCATCTGTTACAGCGTCTCATCATAACAACATTCTCATGTTTATATACTTACTCAAATCAAAAACTTAACATTTTAAAATCATCAATGAGATTTAAAATAAATGAAACGCAGACTTGTAGAAACATTAATTATTAGTCAATAGTGAAATTATTCTATTTAAGATGGCAGGTTATCCATTTAACCTTCAAGCTGACATGATATTTATTTATAGAAAGGCTAACGGTGATAGTCGTCTAGCATCCTGTTTGTATTACGAATCATTTCCGATTCGAAAACAACCTACCCATTCAACATTTGCTACTGTTTACTTCAAGGAGACTGGCACTTTGTTACTTTCTACTGCAGACCGAGGTGTAGAGATAGCGTAGAACTCCTGATTTGGAAGAGGGCATTTTACAGCGAGCAGAGTAAGATCAAGGTATAAGTACTAGACAGTTAGTTAGTAGCATTACTCAATGGAGAACACATATGCTATTTCCGTACCATTATCAGCGTGTACAAGCCCTTTGTCCTGCTGACGTTCCATTACGTTTGCAGTTTTGCCAATGGTTTTATCAGCAAGCTGACAACCCTGGCTTTACATCATTAATTTGTACTCAGGTGAAGCTTGTTTTAATCGACATTGAATAACCAACTACCACAATATGCATCAATGGGCTGATAAAAACCCACACGACATTCACGAAGGGAGACATTAACAGAAGTTTTAAGTAAATGTTTGGGAGGGCATCATTGGAGACTGCTTATCAGGCCCTTTTGTATTGTATTGTATTGTCCTGACAGACTAAATGGTGAAAACTACAGACATTTCAACAAAACGATTTTCCAGGATTTTTAGATGATGTTCCCTTGAGTGTGAAAAAGCACTATTGGTTTATGCATGATGGAGCTCCCCCGCATTTTAGACTGAATATCAGACACGTTCTGGACCAAACTTATGGGGAAAGATGGGCAGTGAGATCATGGCCGCCTCGGTCGCCTGATCTGAATCAAACCGATTTGTTCCTTTGGGGTCATTTGAAAGTTCTAGTTAATGAAAGACCAGTTAACACCAGGGATGAACTTTTACAGCGTATCACTCCAGCCTGTAACACTGGTGTAAGGAATACACCAGGAATACTCGAAAAAAACTCGGCAATCAATGACCAGTCATGTTAATGCATTCATCACAAGAAATGGAAGGCATGTCGAACATTTGTTGTAAAGTGATCACTAAGGTTTTGAAACAATTACTGTACTGTTAAGTTGTTCTGTATTTTTTAGTAATGACAGCTTAAAACTCTTTTTGATGGTGAGATATTTTTGTTAAAATTTCTTCACACTTGTAGAATATGTTAATTTTCTGAAACTTGGAAAAACTTGTAAATATCATATACTAGGTTAAGAAAAATGCCACAAATGTGTTATCTCTTGAGCGATTTCAACAAACCGTTTGTTTTAGAACAGAATTTAACTTTTTAATTTTATTATATTATAGAAGTTCATCATCAAATATTTTAACAAACCGAATTTTGTTGATTAAAATTTTCAATTTTTTAAATTGACATTCTTTACTAGATTGGCATGTGTTGAAAATTTAAACTTTCTACTTGTTGTTTAGAAAAAATAATTTAAAGTAAAAACACTAACAGACGGACAGACGGAAAACAATGCATTTTAGGACATACACTTTTGGTTTGTTTAGAGTTTTTGGACTTCAGGAACCTCTGGTGTATTTCAGATACATCCTGTATAAATATCTTTTTGTTTATGGTGGATGGTTTTAGGTTCTGGGAGCCTTGGAGAAAATACAAAAAATCTCCCAAAAATTCAATAATTACAGTGATTAGAAATAATTTTTCAATAAAAACATTCTCCATATACTGAACACACATTACGCAAGTGCTGACAAGGCTCAATGTCTCATCATAACAACATTCTCGTGTTTATATACTTACTCGAATCAAAAACTTAACATTTTAAAATCATCAATGAGATTAAAAATAAATGAAAGGTGGAAAGAGAAAGTATATTTAATATAATTGGGGTTTACCAAAACTACGTTGGAACAAAACTAGATAGCGGTATCTAAATTTTCCCACCAAATCTTATAATAGTCAGAGTAATTAAAAAAAATTAATATGACCATTCATTCTGTCTTTGACAGTTTTATTTCAGAGCCCAATAATATTTGGACCGAGCTTAAACCCTCTACTGCTTCAACTTTGACTACGGTATAAAATACTGTTTCAGAGTAAAACTTATAACAAAATACGAGCAACACAAAGTTTCCAGTTTACTTGTGTGGTAGTGAGCACTTCTGAGTTCCTCAACCAGTCAGCCAACGTTCCAGCGACCGGCATCAGGACAGCCAACACTAGATACGGCAGTAACGACATAAGTCCGGTTCTACTAGTATCTAACTGGTAGTTGTATGTATCTGTAACCAAAGGCGTTGTCAACTTTATAAGTAATAAATTTCTCATCACAATCACTATTCTATTGAAAAATATCATGATCATTAAAACTATTACTACAATCATAACTTTGATAACAATATAGTTATCTCCAAGGATCGAAGGTTGATATAAAGTTTAAGATCTCTTATAAACAACGTAATACCATACATTTTATACTTTTATCCTATAATGTGTATAGGTATTCTTAATTAATTGTACTTATAAGTATGCAACTAGGCAAGTTCTAACAAGCAGATTCATTTGAACTCATTTCGGTTTTTTGTTTTGGCATTGCATTAAATATGCATATAATTATTGTGAAATTGTGTCTATCTTGTTCTCCATATGACCTTTTTTTGGATTACGTATTACAATTAATTCTGCCCTATATGGCAATATGCTCTGATCCACAAACATGTGGGCTCCCATAAATTTATTTCCAGTTTTGCACAAGTATAATTGATTTCATCAAAATAATTTGTATTGATTCAAAACTTCAACAATAATATTATTGTATTGAAGTAGTATGTATTTACTCCTACATCTGTTTATGTTTGGAGCTTTTACAAAATTAATTTATCACAGTTAATATCAAATTCCAAATGTCCCTTCTGAAAATATAGGGTTTTGTATTTTAAAACGTTTACGACGATGGCTTATTTCTGGACTTTTTCATATACCGTCTCATTTTCAATAATAATAGCAAACAACCGTAATAATTTTATACATGAAACGTCTAAGTATGAAGGTATCGCAATTCTTCATAAAAGATTATTTCAATAAAAAACGCAATAAGAAACTGCATAGCAACGTGCACCCCATCGAGCGTACGACAGTTGTGAAAGATCACGTGTACTAGACGTGAACGTGTTAACAACCATATTTAATTATTGCTTGAATATTAATTCCTTCAGTCTTCTATTAAATTGTGTTTATATTTATAATTTTACAGGTTAAGTATGAGTAATTTCCATGTGGCTTTGTCTGTTTAAATAAATTCGTTTTTATTTCATTTAATGTACATCAGTAGTACAACCTTGGTTGAAGGTTGTGTTTTTTTTCTACTAAATCGTCCTACTTTAATAGTAATTATAGTAAGTTAAGTTACTAATTACAGCTAGTTAATAAAGTTGATACCTCTCAAGAACATTGGCACTCCAACAACCAGTGAAATGAAGCCAAAGCTCATGCAGGTGTGAGCCACAACTATGGAAAATACAGGCAACGATGTGACGAACTTGTCCCAAGGATATATGATCTGTATAACAGTCCAATTTTTCAGTCTATAGCTCTATTTTTATAATTTTTTTAAGGTGTCCATAAATATTTTACTAAACAATAGAAACAAATAGTTGTTAGATATATATACACTTTTTATAAATTTATCTTGTTTTCTGACAGAAAGGTTTAGTCCCAAGACACCGTAACTCAATGCTTCGGAATTAAAAGTAGCTTCGGGATGAGGTGTTTTAGCTTAAAAATCTTTATTTAAAAACTGCGACAAAATGCAATGTCAGGCCATACCTAAATTTTCTATTCGGCTCTGTGTGTTTGCAGGTTTTAAAAACTACACTTTCTGTTCCTTATGACACTGTATTCTAGTGACAATTGTATGATGTAATACATCAACTGCTGTCAAAATTTAGCATTGCTGTTGCCTCTTTTATTGAGGTTGCTAATATGTGCTGAGTGTTATGTGCTTTGTATAAGGTGCAAACCTGTTACACAGGAGAAATTTATGATCACAATATTCAATATTATTATAATTTTTAAACCAAAATAAAGGTACAGACTGCATTTAAAATGAGGCAGAAAATACTCTAATGAGGAAAACCTTAAACAAATGTACGCAAGCATCTGTGTTGCAACAGAAATGAGATGCCATAACAGTTTCTATTATTTTATACTATTTAATGCTAGCGACACATTTGAGATTAATACAAAATATAATTAAAAATTACATTTTTAATTACATTCAATTCACTATATTGTAAATTGGTACAACTTGAGTGCTGGTTAACAAATTTAAAAAAAGAAGCATGTGAGAAACAATACCACATGTAGCGCAACAGGCATTGCTGAGATTGCATGCAAGTTCAAAGTATATAGCAAATTTTATCACATGTTCTGTAAAACGATAGAGAGGGAAAGATAACCATACAGAAAAGAAATGTGTGGTTCTCCCTACAAGCTGTGTAGAAATGAAGTATCATGCAAAATGTAAATGATTTAGATGATTGAGATGTTTTTAAAATATCATACGGATAATTGAGCTACACGTGATACTTTGTTACTTCTTAAAATGCCATGTGATTATATTCTGTTTACTATTCATTATTCGATTTTCTCGTTATCACCCTCATTCCCATAAGACCAGTTTGAAAATGTTTATACTAATGCTCAGGCAAATCCCATGGATTGACATATATCAAGATTTATCTCGATGTAGAAGCTTCATGCAAAATTTCAAGTACATAGGTCAGTTTGTTCTTAAGATATTATGGAAACAGTTTCATAGACAGAAATAAAATTTATTCAGCTCTTCAAGTGATAGGCTTCACTAATAAGAAACAATACCATTACCTACATGTTTAGGAATAGAGTCGTTAGGTCCACAATCAAGATTGTCTCTAAGGTACTTTAGTTCCTCTGTGGAGATGTGAGGGTCGTCTTCAGGTTTGTCCTTCACCACAGTCCACCAAACAGCACACCATATTAACCCGAGTATACCTACAAACATTAAATATTATCATGAATACGTATGACTAGTAATTTGAATATCATTCTAGTGTTTTATAATCCTAATGTAAGACACTCTACTAAACTAATAATTATGGTAAATACAATGTACGGTCAGGTGCAAATGTAGTATGTTTGTGATACATACTTTGAATACAGTACGATTGTCTTCACTCAGACAAATACATTTTTTAATATATTTTTAACCAACTATTAAGTTAATACTTTTGCTATTAATAAAAACTTACACTGGTTTTTGGTTGTATATAACATTGAATCTTGTTAAATATTCATCTTAATTATGTCAAAATTTAAAAAATAAAAGTATAAATTATGTCCTAGATTTTTTTGTTTGTCATGATATATCAACCTTTAGTCTCAATTCCAGGACCTCTGTATCCATTATATATATATATATAAACTGTCTGCAATAACTATATTTTGACTTTGAATAAAACAAATCCACAACTATTATTCTTTGACAATATCTGAACATTGGGTAGTATCTCATAACAATGTGGCATGAGTGGAATCTGTCTCCTTACAACAACCAAAACTTCAGTCTTCCTGGTTCACTGAAACAAATTCATATGGCTGAGCCAGAGAACTCATTTAGTTAACAAGTCTCTGGATTTGTTTTGTTTCAGGTTTTAAATAGGTAGGATTCCAAACCTACCTTAGAAAATGGGTGGACTTAAAAAACGAAAGGAACGTAGTTGTTGAACTCACCTGTGGTATAGAAGATAAACGGCCAGCCAAGGGTATTGGCGATGAAGCGACAAACTGGGGGGCTGACTACGACACTAAAATAGCTGCCTGAGAAGGCGATGGTAACCAGCCGAGCCCGCTCCTGGGGAGGCGCCCATCGAGACCAGACGGCGATAATACTCGGGTAAGTGACACCCTGATACAAGCATGAAGATTAGTTCACAGGCGATTATAGAAACTCCTTTGAGAATAATTACAACTAATTGAATGTACAACTCTGAAATAATATAAAACAAACATGTGTTTATTGTCTTATACACCTTTTAGGGGCTGACTGGAATGAGTGAACCAGAGCCCAAGCAGGAGAATTTCACTTGGTGATTACTGAAATTATCGCACTTCCAGATTAGTTTCTACAAGATTTCTTAGTTTTTCTAATTGGAGTGTTTGAAAGACAAAATAAGGTGATACAACATAGGATCGTAGAACCTAACAGAACGTAATATTTTCACGACAGATCTTTGCAAGTTACTGCCCTTTGGCCTTAAAATCAATAAATTTCTTCCTTAAATAAGGGGAATATATATTAAGTTTAAAATCTCTAGAATGTTTCTATCAAGAATTACGGCACAGAGGAAGAGACGTGTAATTACACAATTTTAATAAACACATTTTGTAAAAAAATCTATACAGCTTGGGGCAGACCACGATGTTCTTTAGTGACTAATCTGAGAAACCTACCTTGTTCGGTTTAACAAAACCCCTTATTATGACCCCAAAGAATTCAGGACAGTAATTTCAAGTATTTTCAAATGTAAAAGTAAATCGAGACGTACCTCATTTTAATTCAGTGAAAAAATAAGTTTTGAAAATTTACGTTTTTGTATGCAGGGTGGTTCAAAATTTTAAATTTGTACCGTTTCGCCATTTTTTCTACTTTTACCTCGTTAAAAGTTTAGCAGATCCAAATTTCTAATGGAGGTTACTAAAAAAGTACTCTTTTTTAAATATGATACAGTTATATATGGACAATTTCCATGTTTAAAACTTACTTTTAACTATGGATATTTAAAACCCGTAAAATCTAGGAAACCAAATAATAACGTATGGTTTTCATTACGCCTATCAACCAATAGCTCTCATAAAAACTAACATTTTTATATTTAAATTTTCTCTTTATCTTGGAAGGTTGAGAAATGCCATCATAAATTCGAATTTTCATGACATCATGTTGCATTAACACGTTTTGAACTCCTATATTTGTCGTAGGTGAATTAATTTTGTAATTTTTCTTTTTTTTAATTTTTCTCCGTTAGATGCTGTAATTTAAGTATTTATTATTCCTATAGTTCACTAGGTTCTATTTCAGTGCAAAATTATGTTACTCAACTGGCCTTTACAGATGTTCGAACTGTAATCCATTGCTTTCCATCCATACTCCTGACTACCCGTATGTTTTAGACACCCTACATGAACTTCTGAGTGCGCTACTGAGCAAATGTGTGATTTATACACATTATTGGTGCCGATCTCGTAATACCCTCACTAGGTTTATATACACTGAGTTATGCCAAATTATGAAATTATTTAGGAACATTTTGGGGATTAAACTTCAAACTTTATCGACAAATTAATAACAGTTTTCAATACATAAACTAATATATCCTGACATACCTCAAAGAGACCCTGAATGACTCTGATGGCTATCAGTAGGTTGACCACGCCTGTGTTGACCACAAAAGGCATAACAAGAGAAAACAGTGCTGTGAAGGCCACCCCCACACCGAATACTCGACTGCCACCCAGACAGGCACCTAGCCACCCTCCTAGAATCTGAGTGGCGCCAAATCCGTAGAAGGAGGAACTCATGACATGTGATACCACCCGCATTTCAAAGTTGAAGCTTACTTTCTGAAATCATATCACACAAAAGGATATTTATAAGTTAGCACATAATAGTGTCAACGATTGGGTCGATATTGTTATGGAATGTTTCATAACAATATCACACATTAAATGGTTACTTTATTGAACAGTTCCTTCTACAAAATATTAAAAACTTTTAGAAAATTTACTAATTTAAATAGAATACAAATATTCCAACGATTTTTGTGATACAATAATGTGGAAACACACAGTACTTTAATAAATTTACATCCTTTCACCCTCCACTGTTGCATCATCTATCAGAAATAAAATCATGGATTGTTGCCACATAAGTTTTAAAATTTAATTACAATTTCAATAATAAACTTTTGTGTTAGCTGTCAGGAGAACCATTTTTATTGCAATAAGAAATGTTTTTCAATGCTCTTAAATAACCCTTTAGAATGAAACCTGAGTATCTCTCTCTAAGAGACCAGTACCTAGTGTACGGTCCTTTATATTAAACTAAAATGCGTAAGGAAGGTAATACATGTAGGTAATATATGCCAACTAACAATCCCGAAATATAAATCCGGATAAAAGAGGACCAGTGCCTATGTTACAATTTATTTCTTAATGTGAATATTATCCAGCAAACAATCTTGTACCGGTAATGTAAATCTGGAAAAATAGGTTCAGTGCCTTTCTTACATATATTTATATCTCAATATGAAGATTAGCCAATTAACAATCCCGCAATCTAAATCCATAGCTATCGCGGAACTTATATCTCGATCCAAACATGTATATGAAATTTGTATTTTGATCTAAGGCTCATACAGCGAAGATTCCTGTTCCACTTTTACTCTGTTTTTTTATTTATCATTAAACACCTATATTGATAAACCCGATTTTTATAAAGGACAAATCAGTAAAATCGGACATACCATCCCCTATTTTTTACACTTTTGTTACCACACAATTATGCATGTCAAAAATAACAATAGCAATCCAACTTTGGCAGTCCTATTTCGTTTAACAAGACCACGAAACATAATTTGAAATGTTTAACATTTAAAGATTTCCCTATGATTTGTATTTTTAAATATCTCTACCCTCCTCCTCCTCTTCTCTAAGAAAAGAATCATGTCACACACATTTAATTTCCTACTTCAACATAGGACACTACTAAATAGTATCTCCATCACTGGTTGTGATGCCAGATGGCTCACCTCCACAACTGTTCCGTTGTCCAGGGTGACATTGTAGGGAGTGGTCATGGGTTCAATAGCGTCGACGAAGTTCGACCTGAGACTGTTCAAGGTGAAGAACCCCAGGAACGCTAGGAATGTCACTAGGTGACGTCTTCTTAAACCCGTAGGCCTGCAACACAATATAAGGACAAATCGTAAAAGTGAAGAATATTACTGGAGAATTGTTAGTTTCAATTGGACGATACTACTCGTTCAGATAATGCAGTTATAGGAATATAACTTCAATATAAAATATAAATTTAATCACAAGCTTAGATGACTAAACGTTAGTATTTTCACTTTTCCAAAATACAGAGTTGCCATAAAATAATGGCGAGGTTTCAGTAATTCGTGGGAAGATAGGACTGGACGATACTGCTCGTTCAGTTAATGCAGTTAGAGTAAAATAACTTCGATATAAAAAAATAACTTCAATCAAATAAGCTTAGATGACTAAACGTTGGTATTTTCACTGTTCCAAAATACAGGGTTGTCATAATGAATGGCGAGGTTTCAGTAATTGTTATTCATAGGTAATAGGAAGAGAGTAGGGACATTTCTAGATGTTATATTGGTATCTCTGGGAGCCTCCAACCCAATAGCTTGTTTATAGGCTATTCTAACCTCAAAATTAGTTCTTGTATTGTTGTTGCTGTGAGTTTAGTGAGTGACTACGTTCTCGGATAAAGATAAAGCGAAGCGTGTTTTATTGTTAGCTGAATTAAAATCTGTTATTTTTTAGTTCAACATCTGCGTTCCGACGTGAATTTGGAAGAGATCCACCACACAAAAAACATTACAGGTTGGTTTAAACGATTCGAATAAACTGGATCTGTTAAGAAACAGAAATCAACTGGCATACGAGGTGTACCAGACGAAAAGGTTGAACTATTAAACAATAGGCAATTAGTGGTCCTGGGCAGTCCATCCCTCGTCGAAGCGTTGAATTACGTATTCCAAAAACAACAGTTCACAAACCGTTCATAAAAAAAACTCAAATTACACGCTTATAAAATCCAGATATTGCAGGTATTAAAACCCAATGATTGTGTGAATCATTACAATTTCGTTGTGGAAATGTTGGCTAGAATAAGTGGAAACTAATCATTTTTATATGATATAATTTGTACAGACAAGACTACTTTTCATGTGAATGGATGTGTTAACAGATACAATTTACGAATATGGGGCTCTTAAAACCCACGCGTAATTGTTGGGAAACAACGTGATTCGCCTAAAGTTAATGTTCGGTGTGGTGTGATGAAAAATCGCGTAATGGGGCCTTTCTTCTTAGCTGACATGTTAACCAATTATTGTTTTCCTCAGCTGCATGAACTCGAAAATATTCGTCAACTTCATTTCTAACAAGATGGTGCTTCTCCACACTTTAGTGCATTGGACACGGACGCTTTGAACGAAATATTTGAAGCTCGATGGATAGGCCGGCAAGGACCTATGCTGTGGCCTCCAAGGAGTCCAGATCTGACACCTTGTGATGTTTTCTCGTGGGGTTACATCAAAAGCGTCGTATATCCACAAAAATTCGCGACCTGAACCACTTAAAACACAGGATTAATGAAGCAATAACAACCATAACCGAATAAATGTTAACAAATGCTAGGAGAAAAGTTGCGTATCGTTTGGAAATTCGTCGAGCAACTAAGGGCGCACATATTGCAATTTATCAACTTTGTAAAAAAAACTGTTTGAGACTACAAATTAGATGAATAAACAACATTAACTGTAAGTAATTTGGATTTTCTACATACTATGTTCGAAACCGCACCATTCTTTTGTAATAAGCCTGTATATCAAGCAGTATCAATCCTCAAATCATCGTAAATCGAAGATCAACCCTAGAAAACATGGGGACATATCTCCTCCGCTCCTAAGCGGCTCACGAACCTTGGATTAACACTTGATCAGGATCAAAATAGGCATTCGCAAGCTTGATTTGGAGGGTGGCAAAAATTTATTATTTTATATCCATAATAAAATACTACAAAAGTGTTAAAATAATTATAATATGTTATGTTATATTACTCAAGAATGCCATTGCAAGGTTGTCTGAAAGAGGGCGGCGCGCTCATCTAAATGTAAATAGGTTTGTATATGTTGTTCTAGATGTTCTAGCGCCGGGGCCGCACACCTCTCTAATACTTTCGGATCACAAAGTGTAGATACCCGAGTTTGCACAGTAACTACGCACTAATTAGTGAATGTATATTAACAAGAAGTTACATTACAATTCAACTTGTTTATTTCTGTGTTAAGACGTACAAAGCATAAAATGTAAAAGGAATCACTTTCACTTTTTATTTCAATAACAGAGAAAAACGTTGCCGGTTTTTGGCGCTTTTCAACTAAAATGCAACTTTCAAAACCCATAACTTGGAACCTTTTGATTCGATTACGATTAAACTTTTATTAAAATAAAAGGTTAAAAGTGTAGTGTTTGTATGTATGTAATTTTAAGATTTTCAAGCATACGAATACAAGCTGTTATCAAATTACTTTCTGAACTTCTATTCTTGACTGGGTGGTCCAGAAAATTTAGCGTTGGTCAAGTTATGGAGCTCTTAAGGTTACAACCAGAGCCCTACTCAGCTTTGGCGAGGCCCAGTAAAGATATTCGGCCGGGCACCGTCATGTATTGTACCGCCACCCAAACCGTACAATTATGGCTCGGGGGCCCGTGCCCCGGTAAAATTATTCGAAAACCCAGTCAAACCGGGCCTGGTTACAGCTCTTATTTTGGTAGGCCAACGCTGCGGGTTTTTCATTGGTCCACATTTATTAAATTAAATTTACTTTAATTTTTAATTCTAACAAGTTCTGTGTTTATCCCGTTGAAACATTGAATTCTTTTCTTCGATGAACACTTAATCATTATTCAATCTTCACATAATGAGTATATTCATATCTACAGAAAAGGCTACCTAACCTCAATGTTTTCTACTGACCACACTATTGAAGAACTAGGACATAGATAGTGTGGTACCAAGAGGGACTGCTGTATGACATCTAACTCTCAGAGAAGTGGCAGGGTCGTTTGACCCCAATCAGGAGCTGGTCATGGTTCAATTACAACTGGCAGCGAATAGGCTTTTTAATTATGGACTCTTTAATTTGTATTTACCTCCTTTAAATAGTTACTCGAATCTCTGGCAGATAGCGTAGCTACATATTGCGTTTGGTTCCGTTTTACAATTTGTTCGTAACAGTTAATATTATGTGTTTTTATCCGTAAATGGTTATATAATTTGAAGAAATTCTGTGTGTGTTTTATTTTTTATTTGTCTGTTTATATAACTTAAAATTAATTCTGCAGTGTATTCATTAAATATGGTCTTTACCGTTGAAGAAACAAGATCGGGCAAACCGTGTATAGCTGTAGACCAATACAAATTTAGAGAATCAAATGTTACAATTCATGGAATGGGTAAAGGTGGACCTGTTGCGTAGCTATGTCTACCAAGGAACTGACAAGACAGTAAAATTAATAGCCCTGATAGGACACCTAAGTGTTATGAAGGTAGTAAAGCATCTTCAGAACATTGTGAAGTTTTAGATTTTAATGTCTAGAGAGAGAAAAAATGCACCAAACAAATGTACATAAAGGCAAACCTAAGTTTACAAGATAACTCTTCGGAAAACATCTAGTCTGGTATAATCTCTCTAACAGACTTCGCATTGTTTACAAGCAATAGTATAACTGTCCCGGAATCTTATATTTTGTTATCCCAAGCGCAAAGCCAACTCATCGAACTACAGGAACATCTAGAAAAGATTTGCACACCTCAATTGATTTGGAGGATAAATTCAATTAGAAAGTACCGATCAAAATCGCGCCAGCAAGAACAAGTAACCAAGAAATAAGTGCTGCGAGACAAAGGAACTCACTGGACCTGTTTGTCTACTTCTCTTGTTACAATATAACAAGGCATCTCGACCACAGGGCTGGTCTGAACTTGAGACCATCGATGCTCGGGATATACAAGAGCACTAGCCACGAGGCCCAACGACTATCTGTGCCCTCACGAACTCATGGAAACTGGGAGATACAGTGTTGTCAACAAACATCAAACGCTGAATGTGAAGGAAACAGGATTCTTCCGGACATTTGCCATCGTTCAGTAACATTAACAGTAATAGTAACAGTAATCAGTAACAGTATATCAGTGTTACTGATTTCTTGTTTCACTGAACGATGGCAAATGTCCGGAAAATCCTGTTGCCTTCACAATCCTTCCATCGTCAAAAATAACCTTTAAACAAAGATCTGAATTTGAGTTGTATATGCTGCACAACATGGCGCTTCTGTTACATTTAATTGGTAATAATTTCATTCCTTCATTTTATTTCAGAACAAATTCTATATTGACAAAATCTACAGAAAAAATCTATGGCGGGTATCAATTCCGGAATATGCACGAGTGCTGCGGGCGAGCGAACTTCCTGAAGCTGTTGGTCTACAGTCGTGAGGGTGACAGTCTATCATGGCGACACCTGGACTCTATGGCGGGTCTCAACTCGGGACATGCACGAGTGCTGCGGGTAAGGGAACGCCCTGAAGCTTAAAACTACAAAAATGGTGCTTGAGAACCATTTCAAAAGTGAACGGTAGAACTTTCTGTAAAAAACTATTCTCGGAGTTTATTTTTATAACGTTTCCTGGACCGTCTGTACGGGGTACGATTGCTATACGTGTTTCTAATCACATTACGAACTATTTTTCTAAAATGAAGGTTTTCACTTGTACCCTACAAGAGGGAGGAGGCAGCTTACAGTGACGGCTTACTACACACGTAGTTACGAAAAAAGGACCATTCAGTTATACCTATGCTTCAAAATTTTAATAAATTGTTAATTTTAATAACGGGATAAAATTGTATACGAACCACCTGATTTAAAAAAAAATACATTAAGTGACTATCTTATAAAGAAATGTCTTTTTGACATAAATATATTAAATTTGATGCCTTAACATTCCTCTTATATCACAAAGTTTATTATTATTTAGTTTGACATTTTACTGTTTCTGATTACTGAATTTTATTTAAAGTTATGCGAATTTTATTATACAAAACTATTATTGCCGTGTTCCATCGTACTTCGTGTAGTACATACTTTGCAATGAACGAATAAAAGATTATTAATTATTATTAAAGTCATTATTCTGGGCGTGAAATGTTATAAACTACTCTTATTTATTTAATTTTTAAAGCCTGTTTTATTAAACATATTTTGTTCATTTACCGTGACTCATTGACACACGCAAACCACGGCTGTGGTTAAACATTTAATACAATTAAAACAGGGCTGTGGTTATTAAAACATGGTGGAGTTGTAACGATACTGCTCAGCCCGCTTCCGCCTAGCATTGCAATAGGCCGTAATAATACTGTTGTTTTAATATATATGACAGTTTCTTTCGAGGGCTTAGGACCATCGGCAGGTTTAAAAACTAGTTTCTTGCTAATTCAATTATTTACAATATACACTTTTCATCTTTTCCTTTTGCAGTGCTCTGCATTAAATCAGTCTAAGTTTTGTTTAAGTAGTTCGCGATTTTGCACACAGGTAAGCTTAAGAAACGGCCTTTTAAATAAGCTAAAGGTCAAGTATTAAATTCAAGGGGAGGCTTTTTAAAACCAACATTTTTGTCACTGTAGTTATTGTTGTCTATAATCCTAGGGCAATAGATAATTCTTATTTTAAAATCCTGCTTTTTTATTTTTATACTTAATTGTGTAAAATTCAGAACTAAGAGATGATTTTATTGAAGAAATCTCATGATATTTAGTAGACAACCACGAAGTAAAACATATGTTAGTTATACTCGTATGATAAAGATAGCGAGGTACCTTTTGTATGATTTATATATTTATATCTGCCAGATAATACGGGGGTGGCTGGTGGATGATGGGAAGATGCGGATAGGGATGGGAGACGTATAAACTCTGAAGGCTCAGGGGCGCACAATTATTAAATGCGGGCATGTGTATTTGATCCTGACCACAGAAAACTACTTCACTAGATCGGTTCAGGATCAAATATAAATGGTTAAGGGATTATCCTTAGGATTATACATGACTTCACAAGTATATGACTAAGGTAGTCATGATCTAACAGTTGATTTCAGCAATTTGGCTTGAGGAAAGTGGGATAGTTTGGAAATAAACTCCGCCGAGTCTGCCTCATTTTCATTTTTAATTCCTGCCAAGATGACAGTGATGATAAACATGATTTTGGTACGAAATACAATGTATAAAACAGTGCTGGAGTAGTTGAGGGTTGGATTATTCGTTGTTTCTGTCTCTGTATAATGTATGTTAATAATAGCGTAACATTCGATAAAACTTTCACCTTTATGACAAAAGTGTAGGAAATTTATTTCTCGGATTAATTGTATTGCAAATAAAGACAAGTTTTACGGTGTATGTCTAAATAAGAGTTCCCGAGACCAAATCTTTAAATTTTAAAAGTAAACCTGTAATGTATGGTACATGTTTTAAAATCTCCTGTAAGAAGAACCATTTTGTGAATTTGTTGAACTTTGTGATTTTGTGTATTCAACCTTTCAAAAATATAAAAATACTAGGTTTTACAACAAATACACCATTTTCTACACCTTTGAAAACTAAATTTAACAGTAATATTATATTTATCAGAAATGAATTTCCTTTAGTGCCACACATTCATATACGTTACCAAAACTGTCCTGTATATACTGTATATATATTTTGAAAAAGTGGAAATTTATAACATCTAAAGAAATTTCAATAAAAGGGCGGTATCTCTTTTTACGCGTATCTCTTAAATTTTCAAAGGAAAGGATCGCATTTAAACTGTTTTTCATAAAATATATAAAACTTTATTTTAATATTGAAAAATATAAACGTTTACAGCATTATTGCTACAAATGATAACCAACACATTTTTTAAAGTAAGCCTAACTATGTGTGTCATGTGAACATGATTTTTTATGGACCAAAATATATTTAAAATAAGGGTTTCCTATATTCTCTGTGCTTTTTCGAATAATATAACAAAATATGAAACATGCCGCACGAACTTCTTATTAAAGTGTTTCTACCGGTTGGTAGCCCCCACAAACGTTGAAAAGGTTCAATTAGCCTTAAAATATAATTTCTAAATAATCTTCTATGGTATTTGATTTGAATTGTTCTTGAAAATAAGTATTTTCCCATTCTTACGACGTTTCTAAATGCATAATAATTCAATAGCTGTTTCACTGCTTCAGAAGTTAAAAAGAAATTGTTACCAAATTTGTATGAATTCCGCCATTTTCACTCAACAAAATAATGGCCTATCTAATTAGTCAAAGTTGCACTGATTGAGAAAAATTTACTGTCAAAGGCAGTGGCCGCTTATAAGTTATGTAGGATTTTTACGGGAAAAAACTTGATAATTAGGCAACAAATTTCGTAGACTTTGTATACATTGTTTATATATTTTATAAACCAAGAAAATTTGCAGATTTTGATTCATCACTGATGACTTCCACTCTTTGGAACCTACATAATCTATTCATACAGGTTTTGGGATCAGATTTTGAAACCTGATCAACGGCGTTGGCCTACTTACTGTGGCTCGACAGTTGCATCTTGTCTCACTCACATGTGGACTCATTGCCAACCTCACGAAAAGAAATTCCCTTGTTTTCCCGTATCAGTAAGTCAGGACTAAGATAGTTCCGAGATAAGATATTAAGGTTCTCTGATTTGGTCTCGAGCTCCTAAAGCTGATATTTAGTATGCGAATAGTTTTTTTTTCTCTGAAGTACCACAGGATTTACATTTTCTGTATAAAAAAGTTTCCTTATCCAGTAAGTCAAACTGTTTATATTAAGATGGATTAAGTAATAGTAAATATATAAAAGTGTTATTAAAGTTTACATTATGCCGTTACAATATGTTCTGATCCTAATATTATTGCAATATCCTATTACCATCAGAATATAATATTATTCCAGCACGATTGTCTCGTTAATATTAAATTTCTAGAATAGACGGGTTAAGAAATACTCTTCTTTCTATACTATGAGAGTTAAATTGCACTTATACAAATGAGAAGAACCAACTTACCCGCGGCGAGGAAGGTTATCCATGGCGCGCGAACAAACACCAACTGTACACTTGTTGTCGGTCGCTCAGAGATGGGCGGTGTGTTACGTATTGTGTCAGCAACAGGGTTATCCAGTGGTAACGTACTGCCCAGATAACGTGCTACCAGCAACACCCGCTTATTTCAGTAACAGGTAGGTTGTATTGTTCCGCCGATACCGCACTGGTAAAAGTCTAATTAAAACGTTCTAACTGGTTTTTAAATTATTGGGACATCAACGACACTGTCTGCTGGTACCTGCTATCATGGAACCAGACTACTGGAACCTAATACCAACTGACCACGTTATTTTGGTATGGGTTTATAGAATAGTAACGGTTTCTCATCGCATTTCGCATTTCTGTCACGTGCCCATGCTCCATAGACGCCAAGGCCACGACATACCGGGCCGTACTGCGCACGCCTCGCAGTGTTACCAGAGGTACGACAATCGTTGTAAGAGTACGACAATTCTATGCACCGGTACAATATTTAGATAGGACAAGTAATCTGCGAGCCGGCTGGCCGCCAGATAAGAGATTAAGCGAAGGAGAGGGGCGTATTTTCAAAGAACATCGGAGCTTGATTTATATTAAAACAAAAGTTGTTTCGATAGTTCAGTTCTTTTAAAATCAATCCAAGAATGACAACACGTAGGCGAGGTCACTGTCCCGTGGATGGCTAGTACAGCCTTGACCAAGCGTACAGAACGTTTGGCCTATCTGTACGATAGTCATTAGTTGACCATACCATTAGTCAATACATTATCACACCTTAAAGGTATTTTGTACCAATTTAAACAAAGAGTGAGGCACAAAGGTTGTTAAAACTGATGGAATCAGCAGTAGCAGTGCACTAACAGTGCAATAAAGTGTCGATGTAGATAATAGCAAGATATAGTTTAAACTACCTCTCTGTATTTCATTTAGTAATTTACTTGGTATTTTGTTAGTGCTTGTTCTGTAAATTAAACTGACATTGTTGCATCTTCTGCATCTGAATAAAAGAAACCAAAACGTAACGTAATTTATAATAAAAATATAACGTAGCTTTTCCTAAAATGTAAATGGTAGGATACTTTTATCCGAAAGTACGATATTTTCGCAGTTGGTAATGATCGAGTTTTGAAATTTGGCAACACTGCGCTGGCGCCACGCCGCGCTGGACTGTCGCTATGCGTACGCACGCACATCACTGCTGCCTGCGGCCGCCACGGCCACTCACTATCAATAGTTGAATAACACAGTTGAGTAATTAAAGCAAACTGGGAGATTATGTCTTGACGACGCAAGGACTATTAGCATATTCTTAGATGCTTTTAAAGACTTTTTAGAGCAAAAATCTTTTAAAGCATCTAAGAATATGTTAGTTCTGTTAGTAGCATAGAAAATTAGTAGTCGTTGTTGTAAGAAAAAGATAATGAACATTGTACTGACAGTAAGCCTATGACTAAGGTTTTTACCATTCCAACAGTAGCCTAATAATATATTTTTCTGAACATTGACCCTTCATTTGTTCAAACGTGGCAAAACTAACTCACAAGAGTAGATAATCTTTTGCAAGGTGGCATCGTTTTCACCATCTACTGTCATTTTCTCTTCTTGCCCCAAATACCTTCTTAGTTATGTTTAATTAAATAACTTTATGACTTCCAGATATCAGGTAAGTATTCAGATAGAAACATAATTTAAGTATGAGCACTCATACACAGAAGTAAAAGTCGCTCGTCGTCAGGATATAATATTTAATGAACTTAATTTTCTCCATTAGCGCTTGGCGGCAGGTGTCCAGAATATTAGGATGAGCTTCAGGAAAGGATTAATTGCAAGCAAAAAATGTCATTCTATCTATGCACATGAATTTTGACTCATGCTTGCACGGAGAACTTCTATAACATATCTCCTGGAAGACAAATTAGTACTTGGTGACAGAAAGCCAACGCCAAAAATATATCAGCCACACAATGTTATGAGAGATATACATAGGGAGGCAGATTATCCGTCCGCGATGTATAGCGGCACAACCGAGAAATCTACCTTCTTCGTTTTAACGAAAACCCCATATTTCGACCTCAAAGAATTCGGGAAGATAATGTTTACACCCAAAATACCCCAAAATGCACTTTGGAGTGGAGAGGTAGGGTCATTTTTGAAAGATTTGCAAATGTAAATGTATGCCGAGTCGTACCTCACTTTAATGGATGAAGAATGGCATCAAAAATACTAATTCTCATGACGTTTTGTTGCATTTAGTACGGTTTAGTAAGACCTTTGCCTAGGGCATTTCAAAGTGTCCACCACTTGTTTTTAAAACACTTTCCATATAATGAGAGATACCGTATTAACAAAATGCGAATTCCTGTCAAATTTAAACGTGATTACGATATATCTACTACCTGCAATGGAATTGTTTGATAAGAAACCAAATAGCAATGCCAGCTACGTTTTAACCTGCGCAATTAATGTAAACACGTGTTTTAAAGTTCACGGTACTGTATGGACAAACATATTTTCATATGTATATTTTATAGACAAATCGGTACTTTTGTATTATTCCGCGACCACTACTTTTGGAAGAGTTTTTGTTATCAGGGACCTAAAACCATACATTATTAGAAATAGCAGACTTTAATTGACTTAGTAGATAGGGACAGCGTGGAGGCTTCCTCGCCGACATCGCTTCCTTTTGGAAGGCAGAAAACAAGAAGAACCGATCGTCATCATGACATGTGATTTTCATAGTAGTCAAATAAAGTTTTTTCTTTCCAAAGTACTGACAAATCATATGAATTTTACTACTTTTAAAATCCATTTAGTTTGTCGACATATTTAAATATGTAATAAAATGAATTGACCCAAAAATTTGCCCTCCTTACTTTACCAAATTAAAATTGTTGATAGCCTTATTTGTTTACTATTCGAGGTGTCGGCGAGAGTGTGAGTATAGATCATTTGCTTTTCATAGAAGGCAATTAATTGTTTCTATCAGCTGACGCTGCTAGTCGTGATGTCTGGACTGTTAGCTTCAAGCAAATCAAGGGTCATTCAAGGGCGATACTGTTATTTTTGAACTATGTTAATTACATCCAAGCTAATTTTGCTGTTCACGTCACATAATGTATGATACAAATGTGATTTTGAGTGCGAGAATTTAATTTTCTAGAGGATCCCTTCGAGAGAGAATGGTAAACCGGCCTCAATGTTTTTAAATTTTATTTTGTGCATACTATAAGAACGGACAGGGACACATAAATAATTCGTTTTTTCTTGAATTGTTTCCAAAACATTTATTAAGAATATAAGAATTGTTTTTTTATTTCAATAGCAACATCAACAAATTTCTTGGGTTAATTCATTATTTAGTAGGTCTACGAGTACTTTTGCTATTTTGTGCAACCATATTTTAGGTAATTTAAATTTATGTCTCTGCTCCAACAGCAAAGTGTACTTTATCAATTAATTTGTTTTTATAATCTTAGGAAAGCATTTCATTGGTTCTGGTGACTCTAAAAATATCTTGACTTATTTTCTTTAATGGCTCCAAATAGGAGGATGTTATACATTTCAACATTTTTGTCTCTTTTTTATATATGTCCACAATTTGTTTTCCGAAACTACTGAACTTTATATATACACCGTACTTATTTAAGTACTTTTATGGATTTGTAGAAGGATAAAAAAATTTCCCTTTTCAAAGGGGAGTTGAAATTTTCAAATTGCAATACCTTGCAATATGCCCTTTAAGGTCAATTAAAAAGAAACACAATGACACTAAGAAAACATGTCTATGGGATTTCTATCAAAACTTATAGGCAAATAACGCTAACAAATAATAATCTTTAAGGACAATGCCCCTGTCTTGTGCATATAACAAGATAGGGGTTGCAATTTGAAAATTTAAGGTTAGTTAGTCCCTTTGAAAGGGGGGGGAATTTGTTTTCCCTCCAAAAAATCCAGAAAAGTGTTTTAGTAAGTATTGTGAAGATTGTACATTGATATTTCAATCTGTTTCGAATATATACAGGTATGTCAGGACTTAATTACACCCTGTAAATATTCAGATGGCTGCTCCAGAAACATGCGACTATAGTTTTGTAGGATTGAACAATTATCTGTCCAGTAAATCAATTTGGAAGCTTTTCTACATCTAAAACCTTATGGAGAAGCTAGACAAAGTAAATTGCAGACGTGACTGTTTTCAATTACCACAAATTACCTTAGAAATAGAAGGAAACATCACATTTTTGTGTTTGCCCTTGAGCGACAGGACAGGACAGGATTGAGTACAGGGATTGGAATTTTCCATATCACCATAAGTTACCTCGGAGTTGCTGTGGGAAGTTCCCTAGTCTACGTCTGTATACCAGAAAACGCCCCTCCTGGATCTCATTGAATTATAACATGGAGCTATGAGACAGAATAAGTTGCTGAGAAGTGCTTCTTTCAATAACTATTACCCACCTTACACATATATTCGAAGGAACATATGGTAGTTTGTAGTCACTGTCTGATGTAACGTGTCTTTTGGAGTCTATCCAGGAGCTTTGAGTGTGGAGATTTGAGCTCTTAAAATCACTAAAAATAACATCAGAGCTGGACACGGAGCAACATGGACCAACATGGAATATGTTGCCAAAGTGTGTTTTTCTAGCTATTAATTTTTGTTTTAATTGTATTCATAATATATACATGTACCCATTTAATACACTGAATATTGTCATACAAAGTATCATTTTATTAGCACATTTATTCCTACAATAAACAAAAGTTACAATGATTACCTCCTCACAACAAGAGTCTGAAATATCAACAGTCCTTCAGTGGTTAAAAAATAACTCGTCAATATTATAAATAAAAGCTCTTTTATAATACCTTTAACGGGTTTTTAATTCATGAAAATTTGATTCATGTTGAATGTTAAAGGCCACATTGGTATAAAACATCTCTAATGAAAAATGTATTTTTGACATACAATTCACGGTTATGTTTTTGCATGTATAATTTTGTATTTATTTCTTGAATAACCATACCATTATACATGGTTGTATACAATCTTTAAAATGTTTTTAAAGTTTTCTTTTACACACAGAATAGTTGAAACACATAAAGGCTACATAAAATATACAGGCATAATATTCAATCAAAAAAAAAAAAACTTTAACTGATACATTGAAATTCAGGTTTAAAATTACTGTACAATTTCATGTTTTTAGAATCTTAAAATTGAGTTCACATTTTTATTCTAGGTTGCCTTTGCCAAAAGCACGGAATAAGTGAATCCATGCAAAATAAACAGCTTGTATGCATCATTCATACTTCCGTACTAGATAATGCCTCCTATGTTAAGGCTCTTATCCAAGTTACAACAACAGATTTATATGCTGAGTAGGAATTTAATGTCATTGACTATGGTTGATTGACTACAGTAATGCTAGGCAAGAATTACGTTCTTTAATGTTTTCGAATGGCACTTGTTGAAGTTCATGAGAAATATATATTTGATTGAAACAGAGAACGGTATTAAATACAGAGATTGCAATTCCTTTATATGTTCATAAACCTCACACATGGCATGGGAAAGCTTTTCACTTTCTCACAGATTTAAATGTCAATCCATTAAACAATAATGTAGCCAGGAAATTTTTTTTTGGGGGGGGAGGTCAAGACAATTGTGTCCAAAGTGGACAGAAAGTAAGGCCTCATTTTGTTCCTTAAAAAGTTCTTGACTCGTAGCTGTGTTGAGAACGCTCTTTCAGCAGTACATGTCAGTAATACTGAATTATTTAAAAAATAGTAATCGTTTACATAAAAAGTTATTGAAACAATGAAAAATTGGGGGTTCTGGACCGCTTGGACCCCCTTGCTGGCTATACGTCCTTGCCATTAGAAACTCTGACATAACATGGACAACATTACGGAAAAAGTCAAAGTACATTGCCTTAACTAAATGAATCCCCCACTAAAAATTGGGATGTCCTCCTACTAAATAAAGTCACTAAACGTTAGGTTCTTGTTCCTGAATATCTTAAACTTAGGTTAATCTATTTTCCTAATTACAGGAGAGAGTAGGCCTACATTCAACATGGGCCACTAAAAATATAAAAAATAATAGTTTTTAATACAAGAGAGCCGATGGGCGAGTGGTCTCAGACGTTGGACTTTGAGTCTGAGTTAGAGATAGCGCAGGAATCCTGTCTGTGACGTTGCACTTTTTATCAGTACCATCGACCTTGTACTGTATTGACTCTCCCCCTTATTCTGTTTGATAAGATCCTCGCAGTTATATAAAGGTAGTTATAGATAAGTTAGTTATAGATAAGGTAGAAAGAAGTTATATAAAACAAGTTTAAAAGAATGTAGTTTTCTTAGAATATGGTCTTGTGAATTAATTGATGTAATTTAATCATTCGCTGACTAGACAAATTAAATACATGTAATTATAATTAATAATTTCATTGAGGGTTAAATTTCTTGTAGGTATATATAAACGTATTTTATAATAGTGAATTTAATTGTACATTCACTACATAATGGCTAACACAGTGTACCTATCAATATTCAACTAATTAATTTGTTATTGCTAGTTGTAAAGTATTAAATATTACACATTCATCTAGTAAGAATGCAAAATAGAAAATATCTATACTATGTATAGCTTTAAAATAGTTGTGAATTACATGCGTCTAAAAAATTGCATCACAAACTGGTTTTCTCAAATTAGAATTACTTAAACTTTATAGTTTTCTTGAGTTTATTACAGTTTTTTAGATTGATTTCAGTTTAATTTAAAATTTGTATTATTGTTGTTAAGTTATGATATTTGACATTCATGTTGTAAAATAAGAAACAACGTTTAATATTAGTTTACTAACTAGGACAATTTTATTTCATGACATAAAAAATGTATAGCTTGTGTGTGTGAGTGTGTGTGTATAAAAAACTAAGCGTTTGAGTCATATTTTTATACGGAGTTGGGCAAAATTGTGGGACCGGCTGTATATCCCTGGAATGGCATTCTCTTCAAATACCAAATCCAGTACACTATAACAACTAAAAAATTGCTTTTTTAGGTATCGAGTGATGGGGCGTACCATATGAAATTTTGGGGTTACCCCTATATCCCCCATTTTTAAAAAAAAAGGACAAAGTCCCAAAGGTAATTAAAAAGCATTTTTTGTTGTTATAGTGTGCTGAATTTGGTATTTGTAAAGAATGCCGTTCCAGGGATATGCAGTCGTTTCCACACTTTTGCCCAACCCTGTATAGTATTTTATATATGTTTGGACTCTAAGACCAGTCCTCTAAAATATCCAATTAGGATTCAAAAGAGCAATTGTGCACTATAGGTATTGTTTAGCACATAGTTTTGATTATAAAATAGGAATTAGAGTTCAGTAACAAACATATCCAACAGTTTAATTACAATTCATCATACAGAATCAAATGACATGGCTTCGTTGTGGGCGTGATAGAGTGTCAGCTGCAGGGAGGTCGACCTTGGCCCACTGCTGCCTCTCACCTGAAGCGAATATCCAGTAGAAGAGTGCCCCCACGAGGTAGACAACGATGGTCACGTTGAACACAAACTGCCACTGGTCCACACTCTACAGTATAACACACAATATTCTAAGAGTACAATTGGAGAAACTTGGACTCAATTCAGTCCTGATTTCTGAAGGAGGCCACCAAAAATCTTTTAAGTTTATCGTTATCATTACTGTAACTGGTAATTTTCCAATCCAAAAAAATAAAATGTTTGGAAAGAAATTTACTTATAGGCTCAATGTTTAATTCATAAAGTTGTTATTTTTGTATTTTACGGATACAACATAAGGTGATTAAGTTTTTTCTTATAAAAATATTCTTTTTCAAAATCTCAGAGGGATCATGGCCCCCATCCTCATCCTCACATCCTCAATTTGATCTTTTTTATTAAATGTCTCGTATATTTCACACTGTCGTAGTGTGCCGCAAAAGATAATATTTTTAATTAAAAATTAAATTTCCATTCCAATATAATATTTAATGTAATCCTCAGTTGTGATCAACCTGGATCAGGTGTTTTTACCGTCACTGCTGATAATGTTGTGTGCAGTGCAGAGGTGTACAGGGGAAAACCTGTAGGACCTGTGCACGTGTGGGAATACGAACTTTTAATATTTCTTTGTGAAATGAGTGCTTGTTTGTTGTACACTCATATTATGTGTGTTATATGATTTTAAATGCAAGAACAAAGCCATTCAGCAGATCCTATTTTATTCTGTAGTCTGATGATGGAATGATTTCGGAAACATGTAACTTTTGACGACACCTTATGGTTGTTTTTGGATTTCACTGAGGTAAGAATACCTAATTAATTGTCTACTTAATCCAAAAGGGACACTACCAGTGAATTCAAAATTCTGTTTTACACATTACGGAGATATGGTGGGAAGGGTTGATTCAATGTGAATGTTGAGTTTAGCTTCAGTTCACCGTTTTTGTAGTGCTGTGTCTGAAATTAGACCATAAATAAAGTCTGTGGCACCATCAGATTACAGACTCTACTATAAGAAGAAGGTGAATTAGAGCTAAACTCAACATTCATACTTCTGTTGCTTTATTGAATTCTATTGTGCATTTAGGTTTGTAATCTATGTTCTACTATGGCTGAGTTATCTCTTACATTAGACGTCTTGTATGCCTAATGTGACTAACAGGTGTAAATGCTGAGTGTGTAGTTTCCCAGTGTAGCAAATAAATGTAACTTCCCGTATAAATGGAAAAGTTTAAGTAATAGTTATATAAGAAGTACTTTTTATGTTAAAGCATCCTAAAAATGATAAAACCTAAATTATTCTTTTGTTTTATTCTTACATTCAAATTTTTGTGATTTGGTCTACAAAAGTTATATAAAATGTTTTATATGTTTTACAATAATACATGCTTAAATTATAATAATCATAAAGTAGTAGAGAGGATAACTAACCCCTTCTCTGATAATGTAGCTGATAAAATATGGACCCAGAAGACCTGTAACACATGCAAATGTGTTGGAAAGTCCCATTAGAACACTGGCATGCTGAGGCGCTATGTCCAGGTGGTTTACACTGAAACACAAGGACAACTATTAGTTTTGTGACCAACAATCCACAAGTTGAAAAATATAAGATCTACTCGCTCTTCTTACAATAAAAATAAATAATACCACTTCGGACACAACATTTGTCTCTCATAGGCACGAGTTACATTAAATTATAAAACTAATTCTCAAGGGAGGATGATAAACCTTCTGTCTGGTCTTATCTTCCTTGCGATAGCTTGATTGAACAAAGAGTAGATACTCAGTAAAGTTGTATATACATTGGTTCATCTCTTCAGATACAGTCTATCAGCAGATTTCAGTTATCACTTTGTCACAGTGTACCCAGGTGATATTGTGACCTCTACTCTTTCTTCGAGTACCATCTCACCCAGTGTAGAAAGTGAATAGAAAATCAATTACTCTCACACTTCTTCCCAAGTAGATCTGATAGACATACAACATATCTAAATCTCCTCATGAAGCAGTTACTTTTAAAGGAAAGGTAAGACAGTTACGTTATTCAAACACCTTCTGTTGATACAACCCAATTATCCAACCACTGTAAGAAAAGAACACATGCGATCAGGCTGTGCACTGTGTCATGTGTTTATCCACACTTAACGTAGGAAACAAGGGTTCAGAGGGAGGGGAAGGCTATCTACTTCACCACCACTCTGGTAGGCTACTAACACTTTTATATTGCATTGTTTTGGCCTTTTAGAAAATTGTGTAATATTTTACCATCTGGAATTGTTTACATTACTGAATGCTGAACATTATATAAATGGAGGTTGAAACAGTCACCACCTTCAAGTGAAAAAACTGTAAAATATTTAACAAATTAAATGATTTCTGATATGAAGGACATTGAACAATGTAGTTATTATGTAATAACTACAGCTTTGACAATGCTCTTAGAGGTACTGCCAGTACAACTAAGTATAGATGCTAAACTCTTCAAGTTGAGAATGGAATACATACTTACCTCTTTACAAAACTATATACAATACTGTTGTGGCCAAAATAATAATATTTTAATGTATCATTTCGAAAAGAACTAATGGTCAAAACAGTAAAATTTTCACTAAAAGAAAAAACTACTTATCTTAGCGGTTTTAAAAAGTCAATATGATTTTCTTTCTAATTTATTATACTATACATAGAATGAGGACTAATAGAGTCTTAAAATAAGGTTTTTTCTAAAGGTGTGCTATATTAATAACTCGTATTTATTTTTATTTTCTTGAAGCTCCTCCTATGTAAATATACTAGACTTTGAAATATACTCAAATAACATCCAAAAAACAAACAAATTCTATTTTGATATTATTACTTTCAGTACAGTCCAGAGTAAAGTCACAATTCTTTACTAATTTATTTATATTAGCCTAGATTGTAGTAGAAATATCCACCATGAAACTGCTTCAAAAATGTAGCCAATAGGGTGTTTGTTCAAATTGGTATCATCTTTTATAAATGTACGTCTCTGTCACTTGAAGAATATAGAAACATCACAATGTCGAGTAAGAGATGGGCCGGTGGTAAATGTGTTTCTCTTGACATTACATCTGGTCCTGAAAGAGAAACTGTGGAAATAAATGAAGATGTGGCTCAGGAACAGGAAACCCAAAGTGGGATAATAAAACCTTTGAATGAAGATCTAGGAAAAACCAATGAGGAAATAAGAAGAATCCAAAACCATATCATACAACTGAAAATTTACTACCAGTACTTAGAAACCCATGAGAGTGTTAGAACAGAAACTTTATAAACATAACACTACAATAAACAATAAGTCTTCTAACTGAACACTTCCAAACCAAACCAAGTTTACTTGAATCATACATTTCCTGCTATAAAGTCTATACCAAACTGCAATAGTACAATAATAGGAAACAAAAATGGAGCTTTGAAAAATGTAAAAATAATGATTGGACCTTTTCCCTGGCCGTGAAAGGGAAAAAACGCTGCAGCTTAAAACTTAACGATCATCATTAAAAGGCAAGTCAAATTTTATCACCTTACCATTTGAAGTACTCACAGTTGATGGATCTGAGGAATTACTCGTAAGTGAGACTCTAAGTGAAGTTGACTCAGACAATTCAGATAATGTGGGTAAAATACTTATCTGTGCAGATAGTCATGGGTGACACTTGGCTTGGTATTTAAATGCAACACCCATGAAGCTGTAGGTTTTGTTAGGCCAGGAGGATGGGCAAAAGAGGTCCTAAACTGTAAAATTATCGAGGGTGAAAATCTTCAGCAGGGTGATGTGTGGGACAAATAACGTGGCTAAACATGAAGCTCAACAGGTAATAGTCAATATATTTACTTTCAACAAGGTTAAAAAGGACATTATTTTGGTAGATCTGTTAAACAGGTATGACCTAATGGAGTGGTCTTGTGTGAACAAAGAAGTAAAAAAGACTAATTCACATCTCAAAGAACTTAGTGAAAAGTACTCTAATGTCACTGTGGTGGAATCAAGTAAAGCTGACAGACATTTGCATACTCGTCAGGGCGTACACTTCAACATGAGAGGGAAGAGGTGGCTTGCCAAACTCATAGCTGAGGCAGTCACTACCCATAAGGACTCACAACAGCCTCATAGTCTGAGCAATGAATAACCTTCTCCTCCAGGCACTGATTTTCCATCAGGAAACTTCTCACTCCAGACCTCCGGCCAACAGAAATAGAAAAATCAATAAAGCCTCTTCTTGGTATATTTACTTTGAATATCCAGTCCATTAGAAATAAATTTGATGTATTTTGTATTTTTAAGTAGTATTAAATGTGATATTTTGCCACTAAATGAGTATTTGCTCTACGAAGAAGAATATTCTATATATACCTACCACAGAATTATGTAATCACAAGGATTTACTGTAGGCAGAAATTAAAAAATATAGGTACTGTTATGTTCATAGAGAAATGTACTGAATTTAATTATAAAAATTTAGATCAATTTTTTTCTGACAGTGATTTTGAAGTTACAGCTGTTACCCTGCCTAAAATTAATTCAATAATTGCCATATTGTATTGTGCACCAAATTCCAATACATCTGTATTTACAATAGATTAGAAACTTTTTTATTGTATTTAAATGAAAAATACAATAACTTTCATTACGCAATCAAACCAGATTTTGACATAAATAGAGGACAAAATACAGGAGATACTCAATTATGTTTTAATCTGTTATGATCATTAAACACGCATTGGTTTTCTGAAGAGCCAACAAGAGGGATGCATGTTTAGATAACATAGTTACAAACATTGCTAGAGTTCAGCTGGACTGTCATATTATAATAGAGCCTCACACATCCGATCATGTAGGAGTATTTGTTAGGTTTCAAACATTTGTTTTTGATGATAGGTGAAAGATAACTAAAAATATGACATGGAAGTACTAGAGCAGTTTTAAATTGGAGAGAAAATACATCACAAATAAACTGGATGTAGCATAGTAAGTTCGCACTATAGAAGATGCAAATGACTTCTTAAATTTAATATTGATAAATTCTTTTGAAGAAAGCTGTAAAATTACGGAACTAAAATTAAGAAGTTCTAATAGATTGAATATAAAATGGTTCACTCCAGAGCTGAAAAGATTTAAAGAATATGTAATTACTTTATATATAGGTTTAATAACAATATAAATACAACTAATGACATTGATTATAGAAATGATTATTTATGGGCTAAAAGATTATATAGGAAGAGAATAACTCATGTTAATAAAATAGTAAATAATTACATTTCATTGATGTTCATAAAGAATTGGATATAAATAAAGTAAATGAAATATGGATGCCTTAGAACTGGTAAAAAACTATGTTTTAAATTGAAATATTAGCTTTAATAATATTATTTTCATGTAAAATGTAATTCAAACAAATGATATAATGAAATATGTATCTATATTTATCTTAGTTCATCTAAAAGCCAAGACTGCTATGGGTTTTCTAATTACGCTATTACAAGTATAATTGATTTAATTGTTGAAACACTAACATAATTATTTAATATGGTGTTAGATCAGGGGTTACATCCAAAAACACAGGTAACAAAAGTAACTCCAATCTACAAAAAAGATAATAAGTTAAGTCCATCTAACTACATACCTATATCCTTACTATCTATTTTGAGAAAAATAATGCTTTCTTTAAATTTTAAAATTTATAAAGATGTTAAAGAAGTTGTTAGGAATACATCTGGATAGTAAACTTGGTTGGGACCATCATACAGGTCATCATACCTGTATTGAACAATTATGTAAGATATTGTCAAGAGTTGTCTATCTATTACGTAAATTAAGAAATTACATTAACTTAGACATGCTAATTTCAAGATACATGCCCATGTATCTATGGGTAATGAGAAATGTACCACAGATTCTTGTTAAATTTTCTCTTACTTTGTTGAAGACAATATATATTTGGCAATATTTAGAGGTAATGATAATTAAAATCCAAAATTTTGATAGCCTCTCTCACAATCACAAGAAACAACTCAATGATCCCAATATGACAGAGTAATTAGTTTCATAAATACTATTTACTTGATTACGCTATCAATGAATGATTTCTAACAGTTGATGTTGTGCTAAGGATGTTGATACAGCTTGTCAGTAATTAGTTACCTGAAGGCAGCCCAGGCAAATGCTGACAGCCCTGTGGCCATTATCTGACACAATAATGCACCGTTAGCAGAGTGTAAGTGTCCTGCAAGGAACAGTAATATCGCCTGACTTATGAAGGCACCACAGTTGAAAACTTTCCGCACCTATAACAAGAAGAAACCTATTACGTAGTCTTAATAGAAGAAATGAAAAATGGAGTGCTCAGGCCAAGTTTTACACTGACCCATAAAGCAGACATAATATCACATTTTCATTATAAAATACACACAATTTTGCTTGCTGTGTATAAAAAACCTTCTAAAGCCATTAAAATTAAGCTTTTACTTAAATTTAAAATTTCCAGCAATATTTTAAAGTCAAAAGTATGAAATGTTTTAAGAAATACTGTATAAAAAGTATTACTCAGAGACAAAATATTCCTTCCATCTTAGTAGGAAGAAAGAAAGATTTACCATGGCTGTCATCTCAAAATGTCAAACCAAAGGAGCATTATTAGTTTAGACCTTTAATTCATATAACTCTGATGACACAATGCCTCTCAAGGTTGGCATGTAATATGTAAATATAATTAAAGTTGTTTGTAATTGCTTAATTACTCTATAGAAAGTGTCAATTTTGATTAACATTGTGAAATACTGATATAGAAATTTTGTGGAAATGTGAATAGCTGCAATCTTGAATCCTTCTATAGACTAGCTAACAAACCTATGCAAGCAATATGTAAGTACTATCTTGTATCAAACTTAATTTGATACCACTATAGTACATTACATATCATTGCAAGCCTGGTCGTATGGGCAGTTACCGCACCCCACTTCGCCCTTCACCTTGCAGTGTTGCCACATTGTCATATCAATTGTTCTCAGTATGAAGCATCACGACGATTTCTCGCTTCATTCTGGTTGTTTACATCTGATATGTTCTTGGTGTTCAATTATTTTATATGTTTTTGTTTTATTATTATTTATGCTCACATTCTGTGTAAGCATTAATTTTAATTGTGAAAGTAAAGGATTCAAGTAGATGAGAAATAAATATGAACTGTAACAATCAATTAATTGTTGAAATCAATTGATTATTCCATCATTAGCTAAGTTAATCTTTTGTTACAGCTGGCAACACCGCACCACAAGCCAGGCTTTCATTGATATGTCTCGTAATAGAAATTATGGCAATTACAGTGTTCACTATTATTTTTTCAATGTTACTATATACTACTCAAAATGTATGGTCATTATCTGAAAAGTTCACAAGTTATAAATATTCCTTTCCGCTCAGTCATAAAGGAACAATAACCCTCAATGTTGGCATGTTAATTTAATCATAACGATTCAAGACTAAAACCTTACAAGAAGTAAAACTTATAGTAAAATACGAGCAACACAAAGTTTCCAGTTTACTTGTGTAGTAGTGAGCACTTCTGTGTTCCTCAACCAGTCAGCCAATGTTCCAGCAACCGGCATGAGGACAGCCATCAACAGATGCGGCAGGAACGATATGAGCCCGGTTCTATCTATCTCGTAGTTGTAGGCATCTGTAAACAAAGGCATTGTCAACTATAACTAATCAGTCTCACATTTACAAACACTACTATTTACTATTTAAAAATTGTGTGGTCATTAAATTATCACTACAAATATAACTTTGGTAATGGTCTAGATATCTCCAAGGTTCAATCAAATATAAAACCATGGATAATACTATAAATAGTGCCACTTCACACCTATAATTTGTATAGGTATTCTTAATTTTATTGTACTTATAAGTATGCAACCAGAAAAAGTCCTGGCAACAAGCAGACTGATTTGAACTCTTTTTGGTTTTTTATTTTGGCAATTTTCATTAAATATACATCGAAAAGTTTCGAACTTGTTCTATCTTGGTCTCAATATGACCTTCTTTTTTTGGATGATGTATTACAAAATATACTGCCCAATATGGCAATATGCTCTTACCCTCAAACACGTTAGCTCCCTCTCAATTTTATTTCCAGTTTTGCAGGAGTGTAATTAATTTCTTCATTTAAAGAATTCATATTTATTAAAAAATTCAACAATGTTACTATTGTATTGGAGTAGTATGTATTTACTCTTACATGTGCGTATGTTTGGTGTTTTGATATATTAATTTGTCATAGCAAATATCCTTTATGAAAATATAGGGCTTTGTATTTTAAGAGAATCATATTTAATTATTTCTTTAATATTTATTTCTTTAGTCTTGTATCCAATTACAATAGCACCTCGATTATCTAACTTTGGATCATCCAACTCCCCAGGTCATCTGACCATTTCTATCTGCACTTTTAGCTGAGCGGCGTGCCAGTGTTATCTGTTGTTAGTTTGTTTTCCTGTCACAACAAACAGACATCTGCAGTCTTTTCCATTGTCAAGCCCCAAGTTTTTATATTTTGTTCAGCCAATGATGATGCTGCTAAAGAGATTGTTAAAGAGTTTGAAAATCTTCTGTCAGAAAATAAAATTGTAGCAGATTAACTCTCTACCATTGATAATTACTAAAAGACAGACAGGCCTGTGCTACAGGTAGCAACACCAGTGGTGATCTCAAAATGCTGTTGTTTGTCATCCGCAAGTCTAAAATGCCTAGTGCTTTTATAAACATTAATACATCAGAATTACCAGTTTACTGCTTGGATGGATTTTTATTTGTTCAAAATATTGTTTTTTACAAATTTTTACCAGCTGTAGTAAAGTACTTCAATTCAAAAAAATCTGAAAGTTTGTGATGCTTTGTTATTGGACAATGCACCAAGTCACCTCTCTGAGTCTCAACTTAATCGTAGTGACTTTAAAGCTATGATTTTGTCTCCCCACATGACTCCATTGATACAACCAAAGGACCGGGGTATTATTGAGTGTTTCAAAAGACTATACAGAAGGAAATATGTCAGTGAATTGTTAGAGAAAACAGAAGAGGGTTGTAATCCTTTTGAAGCAATGGCAAGCCAAAACATTAAGTATACAATTTATACAGTGCTCAAGCTGCTTGGGAAGATGTTAAGATAACCACTTTAAAAAAATCGTGGAAGAAGGTTTGTCCAAGTCCAAACTAGATACCAGAAACTGCAGACATTCCCTAGTCAGACACTACGCAATTTGTCCGTGATCTGAAATCCACTCAAAGTGATATCCAATCTTCTGACATTGACAAATGATTGGCTGATGCGGACATAACCAGTGTTACAAATTAAAATCTTGCAGATGAGCATATCATTGGCATCATAGTGCAACAAGTTAGTGCAGAAGAAGAGTCACAGAAGAAGAGAAAGAGGAAGACAAAAAGATTAGCCATACTGCAGGAATGCCTTCGAGACTGTCCCAAAGTATTAGGAACAACAACTGCCATGGACGTTATGTGGGCAAAGAAGGGGTGTGGTGCAGCACCCAAGGTTTAAAAATTCAAACAAAACAAATTTAAAACTTTTACAAGTAGTTTAGCATGATTTAAACAATTTTTAATTGTTTACTCATAACTTAAACACATTTTGATTCCTTATGCATATTCTTAAGTTACAGTACTGTATTTTTTATTTGAATACATTGTTTGTATCATTGTAAATGACTTATTCTCTCCTAAATATCCAACTATCTTGCAGACCATCCAGTAGATCATGGATAATCGAGGTGTGCTACTGTATGTTTCTATTTTTATTTCTACAGATTAAGTCTAAGAAATTGCCATGTGGCTCTAGCTTTACCTATTTAAATACAAAAATTTCATTTCATTGAGTTTACATCACTAATACAAACTTGGTTGAAGGTGTTTGTTATTTTCATCATTAAAAACTAAATTGTCTACTTTAATAATATTATTATAGTGAATCCATTTACTAAATACAGCTATTTAATAAAGGTGATACCTCTCATGAACATCGGCAGCTCAACGACCAGTATAATGAGGCTCCAACTCATGCAGATGTGAGCCACAACTATGGCCCATACAGGCATCGACATGACGAACTTGTCCCAAGGATAGATAATCTGCATAACAGTCAAATGTTCAATTCCTAAAAAAAATGTTTTTTAAGGAGTCCATAAACTATATTTTAATAAAAACATTTTAATTAGATCTTCATATTTTTATACACTTGTCTCGCTTTCTGATATTAAGGTTTAGATCCAACTCCCCTTAGTTCAATGCTTTGGAACTACGAGTAGTTTTGGGATGGGGAATTTTAGAATAAACATCTCTCATTTCAAAACTGTTGTTTAAAAGTGTTTATGGGCAACTATAGGAAGGAAATTTGTCAAAAGAAGAATGTCAGCAGCCTAGAGTGAGACATAGTAATGACATCAAACACATTATTCACATATCCTGCAAACAGGGAGAGACAGACCGACAACCATACAGAAAAGAAATGTGTACAACCCTCCCCCCATCCTATCTAGAAATGAAATATCATGCAAAATTTAAATTCTGTATATGACTGAATTGTTTTCAAAATATCTTACAAGAAATTAGGCTACATATGCTACTGTTTCATTTCGTAAAATGGCATATGATTGCACTCTGTGTACTAAGTTATCAATTCTTTTCATTGTCATCATGGTCACCTCTAAAACCAAACCAAACGAGACAAACCCGATGGAGTAACATGCACAATGTATTATTGAACTCGATGTAGAAGCTTCATGCCAAATTTCAAGTTTATAGATCAGTTTGTTCTCAAGATATTACGCAGAAAGACAGATAGGCAGAGAGAAATTAAATTTGTCCGGTTTCTCAAGTGATAGGCTTTACCAATAAGGAATTGTACCATTACCTACATGTTTAGGAATAAAGTCATTAGGTCCACAGTCAAGATTCTCTTTCAGGAACTTTAGTTCCTCAGGGGAGATGTGAGGATCGTCTTCCGGTTTGTCCTTCACCACAGTCCACCAAACAGCACACCATATTAAACCGATTATACCTACAAACATTAAACGTTATAATTAGATAGTATCTACGTGCAATCTAGTGTTTTAGATTCCAAATGTACAGTAATATATAAACTATAAACAGTTTGGGCATTTTTTTGGAAAAAAATCATCTATATAAACTTAATAATTTTGTTATTAAAAAAACTTACACTTTAAATTGTTTTGTGTATACCATTGTTTCCTTGTTAAATAGCCATCTTAATTATGTCTAAATTCAAAATAAAAGTATAAATTATGTCTTAGATTTCTTGTTTGTCGAGATTTATCTACCAGAACAATTCCAGGATCTCCGTTATATATAGCTATGTTTTGTTTTAAAGTAAAAATGAATCCACAACTATTTTTCTCTGGTTATATCATGAGTGGAAGGACTATCTGGCTGCATAGAACAATAAAACTTTGGTCTTCCTGGTTCACTGAATTCATATAGCTGGGCCAGAAGACCCTCATAGCCAGCAATTGTCTGTATTTGTTTTCTTTCAGGTTTTCAAAAACAATGAGTTTGTCAAACTCACCTGTGATGTAGAAGATGTACGGCCAGCCTAGGGTATTGGCGATGAGGCTGCAAACTTTGGAGGTGACTATGATACTAAAATAGTTGCCTGAGAAGGCGATGGAAACTAGCAGAGCTCGCTCCTGGGGAGGCGCCCACCGAGACCAGACGGCGATAATACTCGGATAAGTGACACCCTGACACAGGCATGAAGATTAGTTCACAGGGGGGAGACTTACAACTAAATAAATGTACAACTCTGAAATAATTTGAAACAATAACGTGTTTTTAGTTTATTTTCTTAAAGGCTTATGAGGGGCTGACTGGAATGAGTAAACAGAGCCCAAGCAGGATAATTTCACTTGGTGATTGCTGAACTTACTGCACTTACAGAATTGTTTCTACAAGATTTCTAAGTTTTTCTAATTGGAGTGTTCGAAAGACAAAATAAGCTGATACAACATAGTATCGTAGAACATGACAGAAAGTAACATCTTCATGGCACTTCTTTGCAATGTTACTGCCCCTTTGGCCTTATAATCAATAAGGGGATTGATTTTAAATACACACCTTACTTAAATAAGGGGAACCTATGTACTAAGTTTAAAATATCTAGAATGTTTCTATCAAGAATTATGGCACAGAGGGAGAGTGAACTAAATGACAGCCCAAGCAGGAGATTGCACTTGGTGATTGCTGAACTTACCCTACTTCAAGAATAGTTTCTACAAGATTTGTAATTTTTTTAAGTTACATTGGAGTGTTAGAAGGACAAAATAAGCTGATAAAACATAGTATCGTAGAACCAGAGAGAATGTTACATCTTCACTGCATGTCTTTGCAATTTTACCGCCCTTTGGCCTTAAAACAATAAATGTCTTCCTTACAATAAGAGCAACCTATGTACTAAATTGAAAATCTCTTGCATGTTTCTATCAACAAGTACTATAAAAGATTTTTGAGAGGAATGAAATGCAAAATGTAAGAGAATATACACAATTTTAGACGTATTTTATGTTAAAACAATGCTAATGGAAGTTAAAATTAAAAAATAATGAAAGTTTAAAATGGACTCCCAATACCGTGTCAGCCAATAAGAAACAACTTGACTAGCGCTGATATGTATGTTGCATCCAAGTAATCAGAAATCATAAATTCTTTATTTACAAAATCTTCAAGAAATGTAATGGAGCCAAGTTTACAACAAAATAGATCGAATTTGTTTTTTACAATGAGGGTGAAGAACTCTTGAATTGTGTAGACTTATCATCCCACAAGCCAAGTTGTACAGTTGTCTTCAAAACGTTGTTCCTTGTAGGCGTTTCATGTTCTCTGGTAGTGAGTTGTAGAATTTCCAGGTTTTTTTTAGTATTGAGTAGTATGATGAGGAGGAAAGTGACAGAAATTAAGGTTCTGTGAACTGTAGTTTCTTTTAAGGGAACTTGAATGTTTTTACTATTTTCCATTTTAAGGCAGATGCTGTAAACTAGACCTGTAGTAGTGTCCTGTTTGAAAAATGAGTAGAATTCTTTGAGCACAATCAACCAATGATAGTTAATAGTGACAATAGCAAGGCCCAATTCCTTTTTATCTAGGGATAAAAATCTGTTATCATCCTACACCATTTTAAATTTACGATAACATCACTAATGACAATGTATCAAACAGCCCATTAAGACGGTGCTTATGTATATTTGTAATAAATTTAAAATGCTCCTTTATATGTTTTATGATTTTTCATGAGTATTTGTAGGATTTTCATCGCATGTACCAGAAGAGTAATGTTTTTGTTTTGTCTGAGAAAATTACATACAAATCATACATTGGATCACTCTATAGTATATTAGAATTGGTTAGGGAGTAAACATTCAAAATAACACCTGCTATTAAGATAAGGTAAGACTTACTCACCTTGAAATAGCAGTGACGTTTATATTCACTGAGTTTATGCCAAATCATGAAATTATTTAAGTTTCGGAATTCAGTGACTTTTCTACTTCTCAAAGTTTATTAACAAACTGATAAAAGTTTACATAACAAAAGAAAAAAATGTCTATCTTGGCATACCTCAAAGAGACCTTGCATGAGTCTGATGGTTATCACCAAGTAGAAGCTGGTGTTGGCCATAAGAGGCGTGAGAAGAGTGAAGAGGGCTGTAAAGGCCACCCCTACACCGAACACTCGACTGCCACCCAGACAGGCACCTAGCCACCCTCCTAGAATCTGAGTGGTGACATATCCGAAGAAGAACGCACGCAAGATATTTGATTGATCCTGAATTTTCCAGCTGAAGTCTTGTTTCTAAAATCATAAGCACAAAAAAGGAGATTTATAACTACAAACAGAATCGTGTCAACATTTGGGTCAGTATTGTTATGGGATTGTTTAAATCACAGCATCATACATTAAAGTGTTGCCTAATTGTACAGTTAATTGACAAAATATATTAAGAAGTTTAGAAAACATACTAATTTAAATATAATAATAATATTTAAATGATTTTGGTGATACAATAATACGTAGTTTGCGGAAATACATGATTTTGTATACACATTATTTTAATACATCTACAGATGCTCCACTGTTGAATCATGCATCAGATATTAATTTAATTTTTTATCTTTGCCGCATATGTTTGAACATTTAATTACAATGTGAGCAATAAACTTTCTGTAAGTTGTCTGAAGATCCATATCCTATTGCCCAAAGAAATGTTTTTCAATGCTCTTAAAGAGTCCTTTGGAATGAAACCTGAGTATCTCTCTAAGAAACCAGTAGTAATATGGTCCTGTATATTAAACTAAAATGCGTACGGAAGATTAGCCAACTAACAATCCCGAAATGTAAATCCAGACAAAAGAGGATCCGGGCATTTTACCATTTATACCATAATCCAGTCCCACACAATGGAGGTTCTCAGTAACTGTCTTGCAACTTATATTTCGATCCAAAGCTATAGTATAGTGATATTAGCCAGTTCTTATCTCATAGCTTATATTTCGATATAAGGATATTACAGTGGAGATTTTCCATAGCTATCATGCAACTTATATCTTGATCTAAAGCTGTATACTAGCCAGTTCTAAACTTGTGTTTTTATCTAAGATGGATATATCGAAGAATCCTGTTCCATGTTTACTCAATTCTTTTGATTTTTCATTAACACTTACATTAATTTATGTTTTATAATGAACGAATTGATACAATCGGACATTTCATCTTGTAAATTTTACACTTTTGGTACCACAGTATAAAACATTAACAATACATTTTAAAAAAATAAACAAAAGTACCCAACTTTGGCAATCGTATATTGTTTAAAAAGACCAAGATGTACCATTTGAAAAGCTAACATTTAAAAATCATCCCGGGGCTTGTATTCTTAAATATCTCTAAATCCCCTCCTCTTCTCTAATAAAAGAATCCTGTCACACACACACACACACACACACACGTAATTTCATACTTCAACACAGAACACTACTAAATTGTATCTCCATCACTGGTTGTGATGGCTGATGGCTCACCTCCACAACTGTTCCGTTGTCCAGGGTGACATTGTGGTAAGAGGTCATGGGACCAAGAGCGTAGGAGAAGTTCGTCCTGAGGATGTTCACATTGAAGAACCCCAGGAATGCGAGGAATGTCACTAGATGACGTCTTCTCTTCCAGAACATCCATCTGTGCTCCATGTGCCTGCAACACAAGTTAAGGACGAATAATATAAGTTTCAGCTAGCTGCTTGTTCAGTTAATATAATAGCTCATCTTCATCACTAATACCACGTTTTCTCACAACATTGTCAATAATTGAACAATTGGTGTTATCAGATCGCCAATGAGTCCGGATCTCTTATCTTTGACGTCCAGCCTTATCTGATTGCAAGATTCGACCTGTCCAGCTGAGGTTATTACCTGCCGTTCTAGTTTTCTTTTATTTGTGACGCTTATTATTTTTATGATTTCAAAAAGTCAGAAATGTGTGAAAAGTGCGGTACAAACTTCGTTGTTTCTGATGTTGTGGCAAAGTGCGTTGAGTGTAAGCGCTGCTTTCACCGCGCGTGTTCACGTGACGGTATCACGCAAACTTATACGAAGGGCAAGCATAGGTCCTGGAAGTGTGGCAAATGTGTGGAGGAAACTGCCTCGGTTTCATATATTTGTACCAACGAGGATGCTGATATAAAAAAATCATTGCAGAACTTCTTTAGTCTTTCAAAAAAGATATCAACAAGAACACAGACGAAAAATATCAACACGGTTTTAGAATCTGTCAATTGTTTATCGGTAGAGGTGAAAAACTTGCAGTCCAGGGTGTTCGAGCTGCAAAATTCTTAGCAGAAGTTGGAAGCCCGCTGCAATGAATTAGAACAAATAAACAGAAAGCTAAATGAAGGTGCGAAGTTTAAACAATCAGCTGCAAAACATCGAGCAGCACTCGTCTCGGCCAACATCGAGATCGTCGGACTGCCAAGTACACATGGAGAGGATATTATGCTTTTGTCTTCAAAAAGTCGCTCACACCATCAATGTCCCATTCAGAAAAGAGGATTTCTCTATCGCTCACCGGCTGTGTCTCTTCTCCAAAAAGCACATCCATCCGCCAATAATTGCGCAGTTCATCTCCAGGAAGGTTAAAGAAGAATGGTTGACGGCTGCAAGGAGGAAGGACATCAACACCTCTGATATCGACCCAGCGCTGATCAACAGTCCGGTGTTTATTAATGAGCACTTAACAGCCCACAACAAGGCGATTCTCGGGCGAGCACGGAGACTCCAGCAAGAGAAGATCAGTTTCGCGGGGTTCTTCAACGTAAAGATTCTCGTCAAGGTGTCTGAGGCTGCTGAGACTGAAAGAATGACTTCTCTCGCCGACTTCGACAATTTTGACCAGTAAATAACTATATTCCACACAAGATACACATTTTAGTTATGTTTGTTAATTTAAATATCTGGCATACACAATTTTGTATTCTATTTGTTTTTATTAGCTTAAAGAAAGTTTTTATTTTATACAAGAAATTAACCGTTTATTTTGATAAGAATGTCATCAAATCTGTCTAAATAAGAGTATATTTTATGTTATTATTCCTTTATCAATAGTATAGTATAAAGAGTTTATTTAAGTAAATTTTTTTAACCCTGTGTTCATATAATTATGTTGTGTCCATCTTCCAGTTTAGATTGGCAAATTCTTAGTTTTAATAATTTCTATCAATCGTATTTGTTTAAACTACGTGAGTAAATAGCATATAAATAGAATATTGTTAATTTAAATTAATTTATTCCTTCAAATTAAATTAATCTCAAACGAAAAAACCGTTTTTTTGTTTTTTAATTTTTTCTTTTACAAAAATGGTTCGATTGAGCTGAAAGTTTGATCAAATATACTTTGTGCTATTCTAAAAATACTGTATTTTTTCATTAAGAAATATTCAGCCGTTATAATAAAATTTCATTTCACTTGAAAAAAATTTTGATAATTTTCAATCACCATTTTGAAATTTTTTTTATCAAAAAAGGTTCTCTGACGGCTCATTTTTTTCGTTTTTTTTTTGTCTATTTTGAAGAAATTAAATAAAAAATATGTAGTTTAATTGAAAAACTGCAGAAAAATTGAAAATAAACAAAATATTAACATTTTTCATTATACGTTGTATTATTTACGTGGATGTATTATAAAACATTTATTTATTTGACCATTTTTAACTGCTATTTCTCCTGGACTATAATGGATTATTTTTAATAATCATATTTAAAACATTCAAGTTCTTAGTCCAATTAAATTTATCTTTATGAACTACAGTTAAACCATATGACGCTATATTTGTAATCATAACACTATATAGACTACTATTAGATATATTATATTCCAGGACTAATGTTATAGAAAACTTGTCTTTTTAAATGTATTGATGATTACTTCATTCTTTATTTCATTGATATATTTGTCTGTAAAGGATGATGTGCAGTAGCGTAGCCAGAAATTTCGTTTGGGGGGGGGGGTCCGAAACCGGGGGATCCGGGGACGTTTTGTGTGTTATTTGCCAATGAATTCACTGGTAAAAGGTAAATACCAAAAACATGGAGCTTTAGTAACTACGCCTTATAGAAAGTGGAAATATGTTATAGGCAAATTACACTCTCACAGCAACTCTAGTACCACAAATTTTCTTGTATAGCTACAGAAACTTTACGAAGTTCGATTCTGGCCGGGTAGAAGGCACCAAAGTGATAATAAAGAAAAAGAACACAACAGAGCTTCACTCAAGCGTATAATTGACTCAACTATATTCTGTGGAGAAAATGAAATACCCCTTCGGGGACATTGGGCCACTGACGGCCGAAAACCCTTTAGAAAAGAAGGGCGATTTTCGAGCGTTGCTCGGGTACAGATCAAACTAACACAACGGTCGGAAAATGCACCGGAAAAACTATACTGATTAGAAGTTCGGCCACTTTGGATTTCACTGATTGGGGTATTTATGAATGAGTTATAATGACGATTTTTTGTACCATTACACTGTAGACGAGTATATAATTATCGGAAAAATCACTTTCGGTCGGAAATGAAATACACCTGAAAAACTAATGATCAGAACTTCAACTACTTCGGACTTTGGTTATTGAGGTAAACGTGGTATTTTTTATTGAGTTAGGACGACGATTTTTTTGTTATCATTAAACTGTACTCGACTACCTATATAATTATCGAGAAAAAAAAACACTTCCGGTCGGTAAATACCGAAGAAAAGCTCTCTACTGATTCGTTTTGACGATTTTGGATTTCACTGGTTGAGTGGTTGAGGTAAAAGTAGTACTTATAATTAATTATGTTAGGACATTGAATTTAGAGATTAATTCAACGCCGACTAATAAATATATAATTATCGAGAAAAAAAAAACAAAATAATCACTTCCGATCGGAATATACTAAGGAAAATAAAAAAATACCTCAGTCAGTGAAATCCAAAGTAGTCGGAACTTCTTATCAGTAGAGTTTTTCCGGTGTATTATCTGACCGGAAGCGATTTTTCAATTTTTCTTTGATAATTATAAAGATCTGTATTAGTCGGCGTTCAATTGATACCTAAAATCAATGTTCTAACATAATTCTAAGTACCACTTTTATCTCAACGACTCAACCAGTGAAATCCAAAATCGTCAAAATCTGAATCAGTAGAGCTTTTCCTCGGTATATTCCGAGGTATATTATTAGAGGTAATAATAATAATACTTTTTATTGTGTCAACAATAATAAAAATTGTGTACAATCGTCAAATTAAATTATTTAGAAATATGTATATCTATTTTAAATTGCCCCCATTCATACCCGTTCATACACAGTCCACACTCATTCCTAAGACTGATACATACTTACAGCCATACGTTTTAAAATCTTCTAAATTTTACCACCAGAAATAGAGGATGACCGAATTACTTTAAATTTCATCCCAGCGGCTCATCATAAACTCTTCCACTGAATAAAACACCCTCGACGCCAAAAAGTGTCTCAATTGAGCTTTAAATTTTGTTGGTTCATTCAAATTTTTGATTTCCTCAGGAAGCTTGTTGATCAGCTTAACACCAACCTCGGATGGCAAACGTTTGAATGCGGCTGTTCTGTGCGGATGTGACCGAAGGTTGTCCCTGCCTCTTGTCCCATATTGACAGACGTCCCTGCCCCGGACGAACTCGCACTTAAATCGGCAGTACAGGGCGACATCGAGGATGTAGAGACAGGGCAAAGTTAGAAATCCAAGCTCCCTAAAGGCATCTCTGCATGAATTTCGGGATTTCAATTTTGAAATGATGCGGACAGCTTTCTTTTGACTTCTAAATACTCGCTCAAATTTGTATTTAGAACAGCTGCCCCATAGCCTCAACTCGTACATTAGATGGGGGTGTACAAGGCCGAAGTAGGCCATTTTTAGTACATCCCGGGAGCAAAATTTGAAAAGGTTCCGTAGAACATAAATGCCTGAAGAAACCTTTGAGCAGGTACTTTCAATGTGATTGTCTCAATTCAGACTTCGATTAAGGTACATTCCGAGGAACTTGGTGGAATCAGTTTCCTCTATGAAGACATCGTCCGCCATCACAGCAGCGCGATCCTCAATCTCTCTTTGCCGCAAACAGAAATTTAGTGCATTTGATTTGAAGTTGTTGGTCCTCAGATTTAATTTAGAAAAAAACTGAATACATGAATTTAGTTCTAAAAAGGAAATGATTTCTAATTCATGTTTTGTTGGAGCTTTAATGCAGAGCGTTTGTATCGTCAACATACTGGACCATTTTCCCTCTCAGGAGCGATGAGTTCCGCCTGCTGATGTACACAAGGAACAAGACTGGTCCAAGTATAGATCCCTGTGGGACTCCATAGGAAAAAAGTCGCTAATTTAAAGTGATTTAATTGTTTTTTTCTCGATAATTATATATGTATTAGTCGGCGTTGAATTAATACCTAAAATCACCGTCCTAACATAATCCTAAGTACCACTTTTACCTCAACCACTCAACCAATGAAATCCAAAATTGTCAAAACTTGAATCTGTAGAGAGCTTTTCTTGGTATTTACCGACCGGAAGTGATTTTTTTCTCGATAATTATATAGGTACGGTGTACAGTTTAATGATAAAAAAATCGTCGTCCTAACTCAATCGAAAACCCCACGTTTACCTCAATCATTGAAGTTCAAATTAGTTGAAGTTCTAATCAGTAGAGTTTTCAAGTGTATTTTCCGTCCGAAAGTGATTTTTTTCAATAATTATATACAGGTTTACAGTTTAATGACACCTAAAATCAACGTCGTAACTTAATTCTAACCAGTCACTTTACGTCCCCACGACGAATTTGAACGAAGTGGTCGCTAATTTAAACTGTTCGTCGTGTTACGGTTCAGGTGACTTTGCGACGTCACGTGACCGCGCTCTATAGATATACCGTGATTACACTACACTATCCGAAAGGCCGAGCCCAAAAGTATCGTTTGATACTTTATGATGAAAGGACAATTATATTTTTAACAACGGTCACTTCAATCAGTGAAATCAATCAATTTAATGTTTGTAAACAAGAGTAATGATAACTGTCCTTCTTTCTCCTGCTCCATGCTTTATTTTTTAATATGTCTTAAAATTTCGGGGGGGGGTCCGGACCCCCTGGACCCCCTCCTTCGCTACGCCACTGATGATGTGTCCTCAGCTGAGTGGGTGGTTTGTGTCTGGGATCCTGCTCACAAATAGGGACGATGACAGCTTTTTTAAATTTTCACAAGTGCTTAGAAATTCTGGTATTCAACATTTGTCAAATTTTTTCTAGGCCAGGAGAGCTTTGAATACCTAAAAATATTTCATTGCAATATTAGGAGCTACTATAAAATTTTAACGAACTTCTACTTTATTTAAATGATATGCCATGCTTAGATATAATTGTATTGACCGGATGTTGATTATGGGAGGGGGCGTTATTGGATGGTTTTGACATTGTACTGACGGACAAGCAACGTAAAAGGAATGACGGTGTTATTGTTTACTGCAGTAAACGTTTACTAGCCACGTTAAACCAAATACTAGCCACTGTCCCACAAATAACACACGGTGGCGTTTACGGTACTTACATGGAATTTAATTACTACCATAAACACTTTTACATACTTGCACTTTATCGTACTTCTGACACTGATTTAAACTTGTTTTTACCTGAGTTGGAAACTTTTCGTAATCATTTAGATAAGAGAAAGATGGGAAAATATTGGGTGACATTAATATTGACTTGCTTAAAAGTACTGCAACGAGCAACAGATATTTAAATATTTTGCTGTGATCAGGATTTGTTCAGTGCATTGCAGTGTCATTGCAACAAAAGTGACTAACAACTGCTCGTCATGTCTGGATCACATATTTCAGCTGTATAGACCTGTGAGCAGACCATCACGAACCATTTTAAAAACTATATCAGAATTTTGTACTTTTTTGTACCAATCACTGAAAAAAGTTATTAACCTAAATGGCTACATATTTCTACGTTACTATGGCATGAACAAAGTACAATCAGCTGTGCTCCAGAATGGAGTGAGCAACTACTACAGACTTGTACTAACAGTACTGGCTTATCACTGCCGCTGTACCTCATGCTGACATCCTCGCTGGCGACTCCACTACGCAGTACTACACGGACATGCATTTACTCAGCCGTAACCTCGCTCACTTGAACTGGGAACCTGTCATGAGTTGCCAGGATTTCACCCGATTTGATAAAAATTAATTCGAATTAGAGAAAAAATAAGTAAAAGATGAAAAAGAACCTTTTAATAGCGATATTTATCAATTTTTACGCCCAGACAAAATTTAAGTCTCTTAAAAAATATAAAAAACAATATTACAGAACACTACTTGACAATTCTCATTCATATATTTTCTAAACCTCTTCTGCAATTAATAAAGTCATTTTCTAAATCTCAGGGGGATGGCCGTAAGGAATCGGTGGAAAACCTTAAATGTAAGCACAGGTGCATATCATTTGAAAGGTTTTACTTAGTAGAATATCATGCCGCAAATTAGACCATAATACCGTCAAGATACCATGATGAGTATTTAATTATGCCATGTAAATCAACAGTTCCTGATGTTTTACTGGAAACAGATGATGAAGATGAAGATAGAGCATCTGTTGAACATTAAACTGTGTTGTCCAACTTTTGTGTTACTGTCAAAACTTAATTATTGATTTGTTTATAAAATGTATTAAATTAATTCCTTTCAAAATAACAATACATTTCTACTAGACGTCATCACTTATGAGGTTTTATAAGAACAAAACATTAACTTAGAAGTAATATTTGTAAAGTATAATTTAAGCACAGTGGCTTAAAAAATGTTGATCTTCTGTAATGATCAAATTGTTGTATAAAATAGATAAATAAAATGATTTTGTGTTCTGAAAATGTGGTGGAAACATTAACCCAAACGGAATGTAGCAACATAATGAATACAATCACAAAGTCATTTTCTAAATATCAGGGGGGTTGGCCGTAAGGAATCGGTGGAAAACCTTAAATGTAAGCACAGGTGCATATCATTTGAAAGGTTTTACTTAGTAGAATATCATGCCGCAAATTAGACCTCAAAAGGTTAATCCTAAAAAATGGAGACGCTCGAAAGTTTCAATGCTGATCTTATGTGCAGTTTCAAAAATGACGTAATTTCGTTGTAACCGTATCAGATGAAGCTACAACACTTCACACATGATTACTGTACACATTCGCCTACTTTAAGATGTATTCAGTGTCCTGCTATTCTTCTATGGGAAAAGTCCACGAGGAGTCAGTCAGTAGAACACTTTAAATCGTTTTAAAGGCCTAGTCAAGCAAAGAAGTATGCCGCAAACCGTACTTCAAAAGCTTGGTGCCGTCTGATAATCCTTCAAAAGCCGTACACAAAATGGTGGCGGTTCAAAGATTTTAAAATTAAACTGTAAATTCAGCAGAAAATTTAGGAACTTGTTTTAATTAATTTAATTTCTTATTAACAATTTTAGTGGTTCGTAACAATAGCAACCCTGTAATATAGTATATATTCTTATTGTTATATTACAGAAATGGGCTATATATAATGTATTAGTGACAGTATCAGGGCTATTCAGTGGTAACCTATTACCGAAATAACGTGTTACCAATAACACGCTGTTATTTCAGTAACAGCTGGTTACCGAGTAACAGCCAGGGCGATAGAGTGCAAGCATTAAGGCTAGGAACTGACTTCTATTAACGCTTTCCTGATATTAGGTTACTGAGAAACCAATAACGTAGTGGAGTGAGCTGGATGGTGCGGGAGAGGCAGAGAACAATAGATCATAAAGATTGATTTATTATCATAATAGAAACTGAAGTATTGTATTCCTTTTGAGTATTGTGCCTTATTTTGTGATTTGTGGTTGATTATTTCATGTGTCATTCTAAGCGGTCTGTGGTTGTACCGTCATCCTGTGGAATTTTCTGTTGATTATGTTTTAATGCATGACACACATTTAAATCATGTGTCAGAATTAAATTCAGGAATTTTGAAATTGGTTATGAAAAACAGAAGAAAAAGGACAAACGTGAAATCATATGGAGTTAAAAAGGTCTTGCGTATTGTGGATAAGATACGCAAATAGATCGATCTATTCGAAGTACAAGTAATTATAGAGAAGTAAGTGATGATGTTTTTGCCGTCTGATAATCCTTCAGCACCTGATCCTCAATCTCTACTGTAGCTGAAGGATTCGTTTTTGACATTAACGATCCAGGTGCTTGGCCTGTTTCGTTTTCAACTTTAAATTCGATCAAATCAGATAAAAGAGCCCTTTGAAAAAGTAACTAATTTTAATTTTCCTAGAAGTGTCACAAAAGTAGCAGGTAAGCTTATCACTAGCCGTAGCACCTTACCTCAGTAGCGGACTCTTCAATCTCAAGAAAAGTAATTATCTGATTCCCCGTATTAATGAGTCATGACTAAGATGGTTCCAAGGTTAGATAATATCAAAATTATCTTATTTGGTCTCGAGCTCCTGAAGCCAAAATTTAGTCCGTGGATTTTTCCTCCTAATATACCCAAGGATTGATATTTTCTGTGTACAAAAGTATCCTTAGCCAATAAACAAATTTGTAATTTGTTAATATGAATTAAACAGTCGTAAATACATACAAATGTTATTAAAGTTTACATAACACTGCGAATGTATGAATTGTAAGTGTGAATGTGTATAAATGTCTATTTAGTACTATAATTATGTATTATAACGATTGCGATACAATGTTACATTGTCAAAAAATACAATAAAGATATGATTATTAATATGTCGTTACAATTGTTCTGATCCTAATGTTATTTTAATATCCCATTTCCATCAGAATCTATGTACATCATGTTTATGTCCTATTAATAGTAAATTCCTAGAATGACGCGGTAAGGAAATCGAACAATAATTTTCTTGTTCGATGTTTTCAATTTCGTATATTCACTTCACCTACATGACGTTTAAAGTAATTTTATTTTTGAAGAAAAGAACTACTTTTATTTAGTGTATATTCATAATTGTGCTAAAGTTTCAAGGGAAGGTTTGACCCCATATAATGAGAATGGAAATCAACTCAAAACAGAATCAACTTACCCGTGGTGAAGAGGGTTATCCATAGCGCGCGCACAGACACCAACTGCGCACTTTCCTTGTTGTCGGTCCGGCGCATCCTACGTCACTTGCGCATGCGTGTTGCCAAACCGGGCCGCGCCGGCCGGGCAGTGTTGCCAGAAGTACGATAAACATTGCAAAATTACGACAATTCCGTACACCGGTACGATATACGATAGTATTTTATACCAAATTATACAAGGAGTGAGGCAGAATGGTTGCTGGAACTGGAACGTAAGGTGAGTAAACGTAATTTATTAAATAAAAATAACGTAGTTTTTCCTAAAATGTAAGTGGTGGGACAATTTTATCCGAAAATACGATAATTTTTCGAAGTTGTTAATGATCGAGTTTTAAAATTTGGCAACTCTGCTCGCCGCTTCGGACTGAGTCACTACGCCAGGTATTATATTACTGGTGCCTGCGGCTGCCGTGGTCACTCAATAGCTCGTGGTCACAATAGCTGTATAACAAAGTTGCAAAGTTTTATCAAATACTTCACATAACTGAGCAATGAGAAATTAAGTCACAGGAATTATTAATATTTTTAAAACTCATCTAAGAATATGTTAGTAGCATAGGAAAGTAGTAGTCATTGTTGTAAGAAGACAGTAATGACTATTGTAATTACTGAGTAAGGCTGATGTTTTTATCATTTCAATAGTAATGATATATTTTTCTCAACATCCTGTCCCTTCATCCATTCAAACGTGGTAAACCAAACTCACAAGAGTAGATCATCTTTTGCATAGTGGCATCGTTTATACCGTCCACTGCGATTTTCTCTTACTGCCCCAAAATACTTTCTTAGTTATGTTTATATTTAATTAATCAACTTTATGACTGCGATATATCATATAAGTATTCAAAGAGAAATATCATTTAAGTGTGAGCACTCATATAGGCTACCGCATGTAATATTTAATGAACTCAATTTTCTGTATTAGCTTTTAGCGATAGGTGTGAGAATATTAGAATTAGCTTGAAAAGAGCTTGAATTTGAATAATTTTAAGCAAACTTTTTTTGCCATGTAATTGCATGGAGAACTTGTATAACATATATCCAGGAAGAAAGCATACGTGTGAAAATATATCAGCCTAAAATGTCATGATATATACATATATACCTCAAATATCCACGCTGGTTTTAGTATATCAGTGGCAGAATATTGTGTGTCGGTATAGCTAAAAAGTGATTATGTAAGAAGGTCGACGTCTAGCTAAATCATATTAAGAGAGTAAGTAATATATTGTAAGTAACACTTAACTCCACTGTGTGGCTTTTCAATCTAAGCTTTATCGAACGGCATAATGTTCTACGCTCCGCAGCACCGACTAGATAATATAAAAACATTAATTCGAATAAACTATGGACGATAAATCAAGATGTACCACACATCACATGAGTACGCCATCGGTCCTACTAGAACAGCTCTCGAAACGGGCAATGAATTAAGCTATATGAAAGAATGTTGAACAAGGTGTATCGCCAACAGAATCGAATTATATTCAAATATCCAACCCTACACACGGCTTTATTAGAGCAAATTTTCCACGTTCTATGTGGGCAAAAGTTAACCATATACGCAAAGACAGGACGAAGTAAATGCGTCGGGTCTCTCTCCGTGCTGAGAGCTTACAATGCGACTGTGGATCACCGAGACAATCACTGATATCGTGTCAAACTGAAAAAACCGAGTCTAACATGGATACATCTAAAACTTTTCAGACTGCTCTCCAAATGCAATTGAATAGCTAGCTGTACAACTTAATTGTCAATTTCTAGTTTATTAAATATATTAGTTTATAGATGTTGTGTTACGTTCGTACTCAATTTGATATATTTTACGACTTTCTTCTCGCTCACATTTTTAGTACTTACACATATAATTGTTTTGATATCATCTTATGAAGAATCCATAGCTAAATAATAATAATAGCGTGAGGGAGTGCGGTGGGTAGAAATGCTACTGTATCTTATTTCCTGTAAACAATAGAATTATCTAGGATGAAAGGAGACTGACAAAGATCAAATGACAAACATGTATCTATCTATGTTTGCTGCGAGCGTGTGTGCTGAAGCAACACAAACGGGTAAGTTTGACCATGGTACCACTAAGACCAGTCAACAGATTTTTCTAGCGCTACGCTAGTCCTTCCAATGGAATATCTTAATTTGACAGTCAGATCGCTCTGTGAGCAGTGTTCCTGTCAGACTTAGGTGTTCTAAATTTTCTGGGGTTTACACAAAGGGATGTGTTTGCCCTGATGTTTCACTGAGGTTAATAACTTGACCAATTACCAGAGTCCGCTAATGTTGCGCTAGTCCTTCCAATGGAATATCTTAATTTGACAGTCGGATCGCTCTGTCAGTAGTGTTCCTGTCAGACTTCGGTGTTCTACATCTTCTGGGGTTTACACAAAAGGATGGGTTTGCCCGGTGTCTCACTGAGGGTAGTAACTTGACCAATTAACAGAGTCCGCTAATGTTGCCCTAGTCCTTCCAATGGAAGTTCCTCAATTGACAGTCGGATCGCTCTGTGAGCAGTGTTCCTGTCAGACTTCGGTGTTCTACATTTTCTGGGGTTTACACAAAGGGATGGGTTTGCCCGGATGTCTCACTGAGGGTAGTAACTTAGACCAGTCAACAGAGTTCGCTAATGTTGCGCTAGTCCCTCCAATGGAAGTTCCTAATTTAACAGTCGGATCGCCCTGTGAGCAGTGAAGTTTCTGATGTTCACGTATTGCTTTGGTTTCCCTTTGGGTACTGCTAAACTTTTGATGAGCTGAGATTCAAACAGGCTATTTCCATAGATATATTGATTGATAAACCATATTAATTATAATGTTTTACTACTTTTAAATTCGTTATTTAGTTTGTTAACGTTGGTAGACGGTAATTCGAGGCACCATCGTGAGTGTGAGTATAGATCATCAGCTAACCTTAGTAGCCACGGACTACTGATTTATCAGCTGGCAGAAAGAGTTGTGATGGGACAAGATACCTTTACATCACTATTGCACACATGGCCGACGTAAACATGTTTGACATGTTTTCAAGTCAGAAGATAGTACGTTAAATTATTATGTGAAGTTTCCAGATATTTAGCATAACGTTTGAAATTACGTAAGTAAGTATAAGTAGTTCATGACTGAATTAATACTCTTATTTAGACATTCAATCATATATCTCTATTACCGGATACCAACAGTCAGTCTCTATCTGTGATTGTAGTGCCGTGTACTGAGTTTGTCTTATTTCAACGGAATCATATAATCACTATTTATGAGTTATTTATTGTTACTTGTAATCTAGAAGGTAATATCCACGTACTGCAATATTACATGGTACTTTCAGTGGAAATATTACAATAATGTTTATTTACCAGGCATTAATGCTCGATATTGACAATATAGAATCTGGAAATTATATTATAACAACCCCTAAAACAAAACAAAAATATATAAAAAAAGGTTTTCGTCAATATATGAAGCTTTGTAGCAATTTAAAGCAGGAAATTCGGTACAATTTTTAACAATATCCAAGTAAAAGCAGTCAAAAACTAAAAATGTGTTTTAATAAATGACATTTTTGAAAAGAAATCAAATTTAATAAGATCAAATGTTTTATATAAAATATTAATAAGAAATTTTCTCCAGGTCTCTTCGTATACATACTGTAGAAAATTCACATTAATTTTACCGTTTTTATTTGGGTCTTTCTTATAATATGTCCGAAAATTATATCCACAACTCTTCGAGGAAAATATGTTGTCTAAAAAAAGGTATCCTACACAGCTATAAAAATTTGGTAAACATATTATCCCGACCTAACACCGATTGACACTCACTGTCTTTCCGCTCATTAGTTGTGGCGTTGGAATTCAAGTTTTTCTCGGAGTACAGAATAACAGTGAGCAGTCCGCTGTACGCTGCTGTGTAGGCAGTCTAATTTATGTAATCTACAAAAATTTGGCATGTGCCAAATCTAAGAAAATTGTTTTACATAAATCACAAAATTTTAATTTATAATAAGTTTGAGATTTAATACAATTAGGTAACAGAAAAGTATTACTATAACTCGTACACTTACAGTAATTTAATTCTATGTAAATAGTTTTAACATATACTTCAACTTTAACCTATGTACTTACATTACAATGAAATGAGAAACTAATAACCACAAATTACAAAACGCCAGTATTTAATTCTTTATTGATGTAATTTTCTCTGTTATTTTAAGTAGCTAGTGGTCTTTATGAATGTGACATTGCTTTAAAACACATTATTGTATATCTTTAACAATGACAAAGACTGGTTTATTCGATTGTATTTTACTGGATATTTTAGAAGTATAGTGTATTGTGGATATAGGACTTTTATTTTGAACAAAACAACTTAAAAACGAGTATATTACTATAAAAAAAACGCACGTAGACTGCTTCTTAAGATAGGTTGCCCCTGTTCGTCTACTTCTGAACGGCAACCAGAGAAACTAGACCATCTACAAGGTACCAAAAGCTTTACCTATGTATTGGTTTACGTGCAGTGCCACTTTTTCTACAATCAGGGCTCCGGGTATTATAGCCTTAACTGTTCAACTCGTCAATTACATTTAAATAAGAAAACAAGCTAGGCCTACGTAAGTATAGTCTACAAGCCTACAGCCAATGTGCACTTTATAAGTTCATAACTGGGCTTTTCTTCAAATCGATAGAGAAATTTACCCCAAGAAATAAATCGATCTTAGTCAGCCACGCTAATTTGAGTCAGTCGCCAGAGGTCAAATTGGGAGGGTATAAAAGGGTTAAAAACATAAAATAATAATTTTGTCTTTGGTTATTGTTGTCCTAGCTTGATGCGTTAAAAGTCAATCGTAAGACACCTAAATATATGTTAAATTAGCTCACCATATAAAGGCCCTTAAAGTGTCGAATATCGGTCACTTTATCCAAACGGTGATACGTGTATACGCATTACATTTCTTTACGTGACTGACGTTTAGTTTTCAGTGTCATGCTAAAAATATATGATCTGAGAAAAAAACTATAATTTCATACTTTTATCTCTCTTGATAACCCCCCCCCCCCCAATTTTGACCTTCACTGAAACTACAGTGGGTGAGGGATGATCAGTTTCTTTCTTAGGGAAGATTACACTATCGGTTTCATGATTATGTACAGTTCACATTGGCTCTAGGCTCCTAGACTAATCTGGCTTGTATTATGGTGGCTCTGTCATAATCTTGTGCTTTTTTATGCAAAAAGATTTCGTTTTTTAATGCAAATTAATAGTTTTTGAAGTAGCACCATTAGTTTTTTCTACCTATGTTTAAATATAAGTGAAAATCGTTTCTTTCTTCAGAGCAAATGTAACGAAAAATTCCAAACTAAATAATAAAATTAATTTGGTTGTTAATAAAAACGATCTAATAACTAAACTATATAAATCATTTATGTATTACAAAGGCATTCAACTTGGAGGCACCATTAGTATACTAAACATAATTTTAGTATTGTTAATTTTTATATATTGAATTTGAGTTGGTCTAGATGACATTGAGACAGTCCTATAATACTATAAATACAAAAGTGAGTTTGTTGTTTGTTATGCTTTCACCCGTAAACTATTCAACCGATTGTACTGGATTTTACTTGGACATTTTTGGAGTCCCTGGTATAAGTATAGGACTATTCTTATTTCGATGATCCCTCCAAGCTATGGTCCACTTGTCTCTAAAGGAGCGAAAAATCCCATCTTTGCCTCTAAAGTTGCAAAACGTTAATTAAAAGAGCCTGTTAAATATAATCAACTTGTCTGTGTAAAAATAGTATTATGATACCACAACCATTTTTCACATTAGTTAATTTGTTAATAGTGACAACACTTCTTTTTTCGACCTTTTCTGCAACCGCTGTTGAGCAGAAAATTAAAATTTTTAGTAAAAATGTACTTTTAACTATACATGGTATCAAATATTATTTAAGTAGGCAGCGTTTGGTAAGTATTGCAATTCAAATATAATTGACAAAGTTGTTATTAACTGTTTCTATAAAATTAAAGACTGCTAAAACCCCATCTTAGTTGCCTTTTTACAGAGTAGGCTTCTCAGACCTGTGTATTTTTATTGATCGGGAAACAAGACCAAATCGACTATGGAACAAAAAATAATCAATCCGAAGTTAGTTACAATGGCCATAAATATACACTTATAACACATATGATTTTTAAGTGACCACAAAGTGTGATTGAGTTTATGTTTTGATGATATTTTTTATAATTTTCAGATAAACAACATCACTATGTGAAACATCAACAACTGAAGTAACCCATGGCCTGTTAATTCAAAAACCGACATGGAGAACTTTGAAAAATTTGGTTCATTAGGCAAAGGCTCACGGAATAGTAAACAAATATCGAATAATAACCAATCGCAGTACTCCTCACATACAGAGGGTGATAGTTCTTATATGTACACAGCTAAAGCACAAGATGCAAGTTTTTCATCACCACAATCAACAGATTTCGCTTCAGATGCGATCAGTTCGGGTCAGAGTGGAAGGATCTCTGCCCATAATACCCGGCGCATCGACAGACCTAATGAGAACATCAAGCTGATGCCGTTTAAAGTCAAAGATGTTATGCAAATGATCAACAACAATCCGGCGTACAGGGACAAATCTCCTGTGATGATCAACATGAAGGAACATGATATTGACCGTTTGATTGAACAGCAGCGAAATGGAAACCTCATGAGGTTGGGAGCGTCACCACAGCAGTCTTTGAAGGAGTCAATTCGAGAAAGTCCAATGTCAATGTCAATGAGACAATCTGAAGAAGAAAAATCTAGTCAAAAAAGTCCTGCCTCGTACGGAATAATATCGAATGATGAAGTCCTTCGGTCCTCAAGAACTTCGGCTAAACAAGCGCCCCAACCGAGAAAGCCTCCTCTGGGGGAAGCTCAGACACAGCAAGTATTCGCAATGACTGGAGAAGCTGTCGGCTCAAGAGGATTCAGAGTACAGAAGTCACATAAGAGAAAACCAAGAGCCAGATCAAGAAAAGTCACTCCTGTAAGAAGACCAAGATCGAGAAAACGTCCACGATCTAGGGTAAGAAGCAGATCGAGACGACGAAGATCGAGACCTACGAAGATTGTTCGAGCTCGTTCAAGAAGAAGGTCTCCTGTCGTGGTTAAAAAACGCAGGTATCTTCCTGCCATGGATTATTGTTGCAATCCCTATCCAATGTGTGACAACACCTGCACAGTGACATTTCCAACTGCTAGATCGTATAGGTCCCCACCCTATAGGTCCCCGCGACGTAGATCCCCGCGACGTAGATCTCCTCCCGCTAAATACATACAAAGTAGAGCAGCCTTGGGAAATCCAGTACCGTCTAGGAATAGAATATTTTTAAGGGACCAAAGTCGTTCTGAAAATAGACCAGTCATTATGAACCCAACATATTTGCCGAATGTGCTAGGGGTAACGCATTCAGGAATGTCAATTACTTGTGATTGTAATCTCTGTGAGGAAAAATTGCAGTTCATTCAGCCCGGGATATGTACAAAGAGGAAGGATATATGGACCAATGAGTACGCGATCATTCCAAAAAAACAAATTAATTTAATCGATCCCTGCGAAGAGTTGGATCCCTTGATTTATCCACGAGCAGACAATCCGTGTATCCGAGACGGTCATGGAAACCCCCTCACAGACTGTATAGGAAGACCTCTAAGAGATCCCGTTGGTAAAAAGTTTCTAAGTTTCTCTGCTGACGGTAGCGTACTGGATACTAGTGTTAGGGGAAACTTTTACACCGGGCAACCTCCACTTTGTGTGAAATGCCCACTTCCCACAAATACTTGTGCTCCGGACGCGACACACAATTGGTGGATGAGCTGCGGCTATCCCGTCCAGCCAGACATGAGCCCCTTTTACCGACAAGTTCTAGCGACAGACCATTTTCAACGGAGACTATAATAATAAAATTTATAATGTAAACTTGTACTAAAAATTAAACATATGTGCTTCAAAAGTTTCTTACTTATTGCCCAAGTCTCAATGCACACTATACTTATGCTACCTCTACTAATTTTAAGATAGAATATACACATCAAGTTTAATGAGTAGAATCCTCATTCTAAATGGAAGCATATACATTATATAACAGTACTACAACATTATCACTGGTATTGCATAACTATTCATTTCTTCTATAACTGTAACCTATTAATGAATCAGTAATAATAAATTATAAGTATTGAATTCCATGAAAATAAAAAAATGTCCATGATAACGTTTTTAAATTATGAAAGTACTGAACCATTGAAACATAATCTGCATCTTCACTGATGAAAACAAGTGTGATCGTACTCTCTTACATGGCAAACAAATAAAATTTCATGATCTTCATATATTATACTGTCTATCATAATCAATCAAAATTATAATGATCATACTTTATTATATCCTACATGGTTTTAATACTTCTAATATGCATAGTATTGCAATTAAACTTGATTGCCAATAATGTTCAGACATGTTGACATTAATTCAACAGAAACTAGAAACTAAGTAAGTTCAACGACTAAGTACTATCTAAATACGATTTTGTTACTCTACAGTCATTATTATAAAAACAAATTTATACAGGATGAGTCACTTAAGGTGGCTTAGATTTTTTTAGGAGAACGTTTAGAGCAAGGAAGAAACAAATTGCAACCCTCCTAAAATCACATACAGGAAATTTACGTAAAATATTTTCATCAAAGTTAAGGAACAGAATGTGCCCAAATTAGAAATCCCAGTTTCGATGTCAAATTTTTCAATTTCAATCTGTGGTATTCAGATGTTATTTTAAAGATATATTCAATAGAAGTAACTTTGTGAAGTTTGTTTAAAAAAGATTTCAAAATGGCGGATCAAAACATACGAGTATATAATATTTAATTGATTACATTGCCAGGGATGATAGCCTTTCTTGACCCATGGACGATCTTGACAAGTTTCAAGTGAGAAAACTCCTTTCTGAGCTTGCTAAAGTAACAGGTAGTCAGTAAAATTCTATACGCATTGCTTTGGGAAGTGGATTTTGAATCATGTTAATAAATCTAAAAATTCCCACAGCTGTTTCCACCTCAGCCGGTATGAGTACACGAAGAATCATCCTTTTCTTCTTCTTCAAAACTTAGAAACGATTCTAGGTCTTTACGTTTTTGAAATAATTTGTTTTCTTTTACTGCTTTTAGTTCTTTGATACAACATGATACAAAAATCCAAACATAGGATCGTAATTGGCAATTTGTTCAAACTTTATTTGCAAGAAACATGGTGCAGTGTCTCCAATAGCAAAAAAATACTTCACTTTAAACGTTGTTCGGAGCAGACTTATACTCTATTTGGAAGTAAACATGGAGTAATAATTTTACACAATTAATTGTTAAGTAATAGTAATTGTAAATGGACTCAAATTTTTAAAAGGAATGATTAAATGTTTGTAATGGCTCAAAAATGAGCCTGCAAGGTACATTCAAAACCCTTGTATCAGCGTTCACCAGGGTGGTAGATTACACCCTTAATGAACGATGTGGTGATTTATTGACGTCCCTCATAGGTTACACCAACATGATGATCAGATTTTGTTGAATAGTGGGTGTGTCCCACGTTGATGCAGCATTATGTTGATGATCTAATTTATTGATGAATATAGGCCTCACATTGTTGGTGTCAATTTGTTGATAATCTAATGTTGGGTTAACAATGTTTTAGCAGCCCCTCCCCCCCACTTTGGTAGGACAATTATGTAGTTTAAACATCAGGATTGATGTTGTAGTAATAACTTTCATCCAAAGTCGGTTAAGCCAATTTTGTGGTACAAATTTACGTTCAATCAATTGGAAACGTACCAACTTGATTTGTTATATGTAATAAATCTTGTAATAAAAATATGCTCAAGAAGTTGCTGTGGATGTATTATTGTGTAATAAAAGTATTTATATAGTTTATAATAATAAAACAAGTTGATATTATACTTAGTGTATAGTAATTCTCAAAGTTCTATGACTAAACTCATTTCTTCAACATCCCACCTTGGAGCTTATGTATGACGAAATAGCATTATTTAATTTTACTTTAGTTCACTTTCATGAGGAATATTTGATTCAGTTATTAAATTTTGATTACAAATTCTTCATTTTGTTAAGACGTTATCATGTTATTGCAATTAAAATACAAACACAACTTATGTTGTTAGCAGGTGTCCAGATTTTGAAAAGTATTATTTACAATGATTTATAGAACTTCTCCTGATTATCACCTCAATTTAAAATGTAGTGTTAACAAATAAATATAACTCTCACTCCTGATTGACTTTTTTAACAGGTAATTTTGAAAGTACATGTTTCTAAACCAATTTGTTTGTAACATTACATCCTTACTCGCCATGATCTTGTTATCAACTGTCTCCCTGGCTTACTTACATGACTCCCTTACCCCCACTCTCTAGAGGCCTGGTCTCATCATATTATGGGAGCAGATTTAGTTAATATAAGTTTTAATTAATATTTTCAATTGGTTTAAATGTTTTTTTTATTTTAACCCTTTCCGCTCGGAGCGGTAATGTTAGAATGTCCACAGAGATCGGATGGGCAGCAGTGTTGGCCACCGCCATTTCCTCTAGCGCGCGCATTTATTTTTAGAGTTGCCGTCCTCAGAGATCGGATGGTCAGCTGTGCTGTCCGTTGAATAATCCTACTAGCGCTTGGATGGACAGCAGCGTTGACCACAAGTTATAAACTTTTTTTTATTCTGACGTATTTTGTTTTAATACAACACATTAATATCAATCAGCTGTTTCATTACAAAGCTTGGAAATTGATCATCTGGTCAATATTGCATTCTAGGCTTTCGTTTTAGCGCACTTTTAACCACATTGTCACTAGTGAGTTAACCTACACGCATTATTAGAACGGATGGTTTATTATTCTTAGTATTGTGCAATTTTATTAAATATTAGTGTAAATGAAGTATTGTAGATATCAGTGTAAATATAACTGTAAATATAAGTTTAAATTTATCAGTATTAATACCTGGTTTTACTGGTATTATTATAAATTACTGGTATAAGAGCTTGTTGGCGATGTAAGGAATAGAAATAAAAAAGGAAGACCATCCCAATTGCAAGACATTTCCCAACTAAATGGGAAACTTCATCCACCATATCCTCTTGAAGGTAGAAAAGTGAAGGATTGCGTCGTGTGTAGCAGCAGAGCACAAGGCGGCACCAGGAAAAGAGTGAAGTTTCATTGCAAAACTTGTGAAAATGAGCCCGGTCTTCACATCGGTGTTTGTTTTGAAAAGTACCATTCATCTCAGATATTTCATCAAGATGACAACTAGCCTGCAGTTAAATTTATATTCGGAACAATAATAAGCAGTTCACAATTTTATTTTTTATCATGTTATAATTATTTACTGTCACATTATTAATACTCATTGTAACTCATGTTAGTTTATAGAAATATAACATTTCCATTGTAATACTTTTCGACTACATTATTATTTACCTTTGGACATTTAAATCCATTTAACTTTTTAAAAGGCACAGTATCAATGACGCGGCGAAAATAAATCCGAGCTGGTGGGGACGCAACAATGACATGGGTGCTGTGTGCACGCGGGCGCCATAGTGGACAGCACCGCTGCCCATCCGATCTGAGTGGACAGTACGCGCTAAAATAATACGAGCCTACGAGAAGCCATATTTGGTCAGCACTGCTGCCCATCCGAGCGGAAAGGGTTAACATTTAAAAAATATTTATTCAGATAGCATGATGCAATAGTGATTTCCGCTACCCAAATTCACGAATAGTTGATCAAAATATGTTTTAGAGTAGATGTGAACCCACTATTACACAATTTCCAATATATCGGAAGTTTGCCATATTTTCTACAATTGACCTCTGATAGATTATAGACGTTACTCTCAAAAGGTTTGAATGTCGTTAGTATAAAATTAATATGTTTCGTGTGATTAAAAACAATAAGGTATTAAAACAGAGGTTTGTTACTTTGATAAATAAATAAGCAAGCAACGAATTAGGGTGAATAAATATGATAACAATGTTTACAATACAGAGAAGACTTTATTTCTTTACACACGGTTTGTGAATTACACATAGTAACATCTTTTATACCTAACAGCTATCTAAATCTTCCAATAAAATAGAAAATGTTATGAACAATTTTCTTTTAACAAAAAATAAAATAATTCTTGAAAACATTCAAGTAAAGAACCTAGCCAACGTATCAAGCTAATATAAGAACAATATCAGATAAAATATATCTTAGATTAAGAATAATATTGTAATAAAATTAAAAATAGTAATTTTTGTATATAACACAGCTGGCAAATAAGATCCAATCACATTTATTTACTCTTTAGTAAGCCTATTTGTACATAGTTATTTTTCAAACATATACAGATATTATAATTACACATGAATAAGTTTTAGGATAGATGTTCTGTTTTCACCTTGATTTCTAAAAACATAACAGTTTATGTCAAAGTTAAAATTGTTGAGTGAAACTAAAATTTATGGAACCTGGCAGTGAGGGTTAGTCTGCAGTTCAGATAAATTACTGCACTATACAGCTTAACACCAAAGCTTTGAAAGAATTAAGCATTAAACTATATGAAAAGCTTTAGTTTTCCTATAAATACATCTTTAACATCTCTTCCATTGTCATTCCCTTTTTATCATTTGATAATTTTATTCAATAAAATACTTAATCCATTGCTGTAATTATATTCAGCGAGCATAGTTGAAGAAGAAAGGAAACAAAGTTAGTAAGTTTTTTTTTATTCAAAGCATTAAATTTAAGTAAATTCATTTAAGGAACAACCTACTTATATGATATACACAAAAGTTTAAAACTATTTCCATTTGCTGTTCTCCCTACGTATTGCAACATCTCAGGAGTGGGTAGTTCAGTTTTGCCATGTGCCATCAGCCAGGTACTTTCTCAGAGACAGTAAGACTCTTAATTCACAAATGCTGTGGGGGCAAGGAAGTTAAAAGCAAAAAATATACATGTTACTTCCTCTTTAAAAACAATGAAAAAAAATAAATTAATAACATTCTGTGACACAAAAATAAAGCATTCACTCCCTGACTTTCAATTTCTTTAATAATGCAAATGAAATCAAAAGCTTTGGAAGACATTCATATCTTTTTTAGCTCCTATTCCCAAGATGGCAGCGTTAGAACAAGGACTACTAAACTTAATATTTACAAATAGCAATCTCCATCAATCACACAGCAAGTAAATGAACCAACAAAGTAAAATGAGTAAACTTTTTTACAAAGTTTAAATCCATTTCCATATGAAATAGCAAATGTTAGAAATAAAACAAACTTTTTTATCAAAACGTATTTTTTTATCCAAACTACCACTAATTTTGAGTTAGTTGACAAATTGACAGGAAAAACAATTAGAATATGAATTTTAAAATACATTGTTTGCATGAAACTAAAGCGTGGAAAATAGCTTTACTTTTCAGTTATACATGCTAAGATGCAGAAAACAATATGTATATGAATATATATATATATAAAGATTTTGTATTACAAAGTATTTAAAAACAAATTTACTAATTGCAAACAAATGCAATAAAACTAAATAAACATTTTACATAATTTCAGATTATTATTAAGATATTTAGATATTTCAATACAATCCTCTGTATTAATTCTAACAACAAGCATTTGGAAAACTTTACAATAACAAAGAGCTGAAAAATTCGGATGCAAAGTTTAGCAATTGATTTTTTTAAGTTTTAGGGTCCATAAAAATACAGAAATTTATAAATAACAGGCTATCTTGATTCTTTCCCTTTTCAAGACTTAATTTAAAGAAAGTTAGGTGTTTGTTTGTAGCAATTTCCTCACATAATTAGCATTTGCTAGCAAAATTTGAACGTTTACACCCCCTTTCTATGTTTTTTCTCGCAACTTTGTCCGTTCTCATCACATTACTTTTCAAACTCACACATCTCAATATTTGTTTAATATATGCTTAAAAGAAAACAGAAACATCGTCTTAGGAATTATTCATCTTATATCACAATCAATACAAATATGTCTCGTGTAAGACCTAAATTACTATTTACAACTTCATTTCTTCAAATTTTCTTTTTAAATAAAACAATAACATTTATAAGTATTTCACCTTGTGTGCTACTACATAAAATTAAATTTTCACAGATAAAACTAATCACTGTAGAACACAATATATGTACACAAGCAACATTTGTATACAAAATAAAAACGCATTACAAGAGTAATGACAACTTCACAAGAATCTCTAGTAAATACTGTAAAACCCCAATAATCAGAACTTAAATTATCGAAAACCTGGGTTATTGAAAAAAGTAGTAAAACTATATCAGTAGCCTTGAATCGAGAAGAAATAAATCACTTGGGCAAGTGGCAACCACAATGAGCACAATATCCAACCTCCTCGCCAATGTTCGCAGAAAAGGACAACAGAACCCTCCCACCAACCCAGCTTTCACTACCCATGCGCCCAGACATAACTATACCGCCAGTAGATATGTCACCCCTTCCCACAGCACATATTTATTATAAATAAAAATAATAATTTCATTGATCTCGATTTTGTCAATAATTATTCATCAATCAGTTCAGAATAAGAATACACATTAAATAAAATTATAATACACAATACAGCATTGTATTTTTTCACACCACATTGCAATTCGTTAAGTAATCTCCAAAACCCTCCGACATACATGTTAAGATAATAGTGTGATATTGCAACTATAACGCGATACAAAAAAAAGTATAACTGAAGATTTCCGATTAAAAAAAAAAAAAAATTGATATTTACTTTATGGTAAAAGTTGTTAAATATTTCTTGTTCTGTAGATATTATAAAATAATACAATTATGTTTTAATTTGATTTCACCAACATTTATTTCCTGAAAGTTCGTTTTAACATAATCTCGTATTATCACAAAGTTTAGTTATTCGAAACGTGTTCAGTCCCTATTTCCGATAACTGAGGTTTTACTGTAGCATGAAAGAGGTATACATTCTAACAATCCAAAAAAATACTGTTTCTTGCTTGGCATATGTCAAATCGATAGTACTTGTGAACAGCTGATGCTACACTGCAATCAAGATACTCATGGCCATAGAGTGGATAAATAGGGGTATTTCCCATTTTCATCACTATTTAATAATTTTCAATATTTCCAAACTTAAGAAAATGAGACTTAACAATTCGGATGTGATTAAACTTAGCACATAAATAAAATCCAAGAGAAAAATAATGTATTTTAAACAGAATTATGTCTCATAAAATTAATCTGCAACTGTTTAAATTCTGTAGATAAATAATATTATTGCATTAAAAGCTGTAAACATTCTTAACTGTATTTTTAAGTGTATTTATTCACTGTTCATAAAACTTTCAAAGACTTCCTGAATTTTAAATTGATAAAACATTATCAATTTGAAATTCTCTAACAAACTTAAGTGAAAATTGTCTTAACAAATAAATAAATGATTATCATATGTTAAATTATTTTTCTTTTAACTCATTGTATGATTGTTAATATTTTACCAAAACAGTACAAAATGAATACTAGACAAACGATTTTAATTTACTGAAAAAGCATCATGAAAATTTTAAAATTACAATTAACAAACAAACTTGAGTAAATAAAGGTAGAATAAACCGTTATAAAACAACAATATTAAGGATTTGTAAAATGGTATATTACAATAGTCTTCATTCACTCCAGAAAGCAATAATAAAAATGAGAAGTATAAAATTTATTAACATACGTAGTAGCACATTTATCTCTTTATTTATATTGTAAATTCTTCTTGAAAGCTTCAGTTACTTTTCGAGAATCCTGCAACAAAAACAACATCAACATTGCATTTTTTTACAAGAATGAATAATAATACAAATAAACTGATACACTACAGAATTGAAGGACTGACAGAATGTAACGAAAAAAAGTTATACAACATGCGGACAGAGACAGACGGACTGCAGTTTTATGTTTTGACTTCGATATAGTGCTTTTTCTTGGACTAAGATTAACCTCTACATTTAATTTAATATACTACATTTAAATCTCTAGAACAACCAAGAGCTATCGTACAGGACAGACATCAGTTTAATGAGGACCTGGTGACTCCTTCATAATACATACCTGAAACTGTTTCTGTAGTAATTAAGACTTTTTATTTTAAAAGATTCCTATTTCAGGAGACGTTTACTTATCCGAAAACATTGTATACAATTTATTTTCATAAACCACTGGAAAAATGTTTTTTTATTTTATTTAGTCACAAGACCCATTTTGAATTGGGTTGTCAATCGAACCTTTTACTGCCATATCAATTTATCAATTCCTGTGCGAAAAGTGCCATGTCATTACAATGCAAAATGCAGTTTAGAAAAAAGTTTGCACTGTCTTTATTGTAAACATATTTTCTTCCGATTTTTACCATGTAAAGAATAAACTGAGCTTTAAATTAGATTGAAAACATATTTTTTATTGAAAAATGGTTTATTTGTATACTTGAAGTGGTGTTCAAGTGTATGCATAATTAAAAGTTACAGTAATAGGACGTGTCCATTTTTTTTAAGATTTTATGGAGAGTAAGGATGTCAAGCAGCTCTTAAGTGAAAAATAGTGTACAACTAAGTACAAACTAAATTTATAATCATAAATATATAATTTCTTTTACTTACAGTTTGAATAATATCTGTTTAAATACAGTAATATTTTGTGCACTAAGACACCACATGTTTTGGCTACAGAATAATTTTGCTTGAATCAAGTAATATTTCTGTCAAGAAAATCAAAATTAAAGAAACACTTAATGCACAGATATCTAGTATAATCAGTAATTGGGGACAATAAAATACTATAGATGTAGCATCGAAAAGTGTATGATAAATATATATACAACAATAAACCTTTTTAACACTTTTTGATCTTTTTTATTTCGTACAATGTACATTTCAAATTCTAGGAATTTATCTTCAGGTACTATTAGGTCAAGGTAAATTATGAAAAAAATGTATATGGCTAAAAAAATAAATAGTTTTCTATTACAAGCATATACCAAAAAGATTGAAGACATTATTATTACTAGGAAATAAGTTAAATACAAGAACAAAAACATTCATGGATATCCTTCTTGGCCAGCTATAATAAATGACATGCTGAGAACAAAATAAAAATTAAGTTGTTTAATGTTACTTTTTACAGTACAAATGAAACAGCAAAATGTAGACAAGCTAATATTTTCCCTTATAAGGAATTTTAAAATAAACTTGGAAATCCAAGAGAAAAAAATAAAAAATCAACTTAGCCCTAGAAGAAATAGAAAAAGCTATTAAATTAAGTGAGAATTCTACTCCTAAAAAGGCCTCAAAAACTAAAGTAATTTATAAAATATTAAACTCTGTTACAGAGGTTCAAAAGACTCCAGAAATGGGCCATCTGTCCATCAGTGTTCTGGACACTCCAAACAAAACATCTACTCCAAAAATGGCTCTACTCCACTGCTCCATATTGTCAGAAAACTCTCTTCCTAGGAATTACTCAGTAGATCTGTCTAATGTATCTACGGCAGATGTCAAATAATAACATGCCATTGACCACTTTAAATGAGAAATCAAGGAAACTGGAGCTCATATTCTAAACGCAGTTGTGAAAGAAAATATACCAATATCCCTTAAGGTAGTGGAGTGTGTTACAGATGATACAGTTGATGTTTATTGTAACATTTTGAATAATAAAGTACTCCATAAAGATTATTATTTCCTGAACCCTGTTGTCACACAGGCAATAAAGATAATTGATGACTATGACAGTATTATAAAACCCTTACAGCTACATAATACAAAAGTAATATTTTAGCCAGTCAATGACTCATCTGAATTTCAAAAAATTGGAGGCTCTGGATCCCACTGGAGTTTGTTGTTGTTGGGGGGGGGGGGGGTGGGGGGGGGGGGGGGTGGGGGGGGGGGGGGGTGGGGGGGGGGGGGGGTGGGGGGGGGGGGGGGTGGGGGGGGGGGGGGGTGGGGGCTTCTCGAATAAGCATAAAATCAGTGCAATGGACTAACAAATCATGTTCCTTATAGCAATGCTACATTTATTAGGCTTACTTGGTTCTTGTTTATTTATTTAGTAATAACGGCCTTAAAGGATGTGTTTTGATTTTTACTCAAGTTTAATAAATTAAAAAGTATGTAAATTCATGCAATAAATAGTTTAAAAAAACGATGTTTATCGATTATCTTTCAAGACACTATGCTCTTTCTTATGATAGGACAGATCATTCTGTTACCTTTATAGTAAAATCTGTATTTATAGTTTGAAGCTCGTTTGTACATATCTTTATTAATATGAAATATGTTTAACAGCAAATGTGCATCAATCAAAGCTGAAAATAAACAATAAAATTAGAAAATTAGTAATGATACTTGAAATTTTAAAACCTTACTAAGAATATTATACAATTATACAGGGTGTCCAAAAAGTACCGGGTCGGTTAAATATTTTTCAAAATATTTAAAATAGAGCTACAAAACCTTACACGAAGTTACTGGACATAAAAATCTATTTTATCACATATTCAGTGATCCGCTACTTCCTCTGGGGGGCGGCCCGCTAGGAGTCAGAAGAAAATCTTAAACGTAAGCATAGGTTGATATGTATATCAAATAAAAGTTCTTTATTAGTAGTGTACAGAGCCGCAAACCCGACCTCAAACGGATAACCGAGTCAAAAAATGACAGCCGTTCAAAGATGTGTATTTTTTACATTAACCTAAGTTGCAAACTCTAGCCATCTTTGAACGGCTGTCATTTTTGACTCGGTTATCCGTTTGAGGTCGGGTTTGCGGCTCTGTACTCTAATAATAAAGACCTTTTATTTGATATACATATCAACCTATGCTTACGTTTAAGATTTTCTTCTGACTCCTCGCGGGCCGCCCCCCTGAGGAAGTAGCGGATCACTGAATATGTGATAAAACAGATTTTTATGTCCAGTAACTTTGTGTAAGGTTTTGTAGCTCTATTTTAAATATTTAGAAAAATATTTAACTGACCCGGGACTTTTTGGACACCCTGTATATAAAATAAATACAAAATAAGCATTATTCCTACTTGAATATTAAATGTTAATTGACTAAGTAATAGCAAAGCCTATCACTTGGGCGGTATCCAAGAACAAATTGTATTGTAGATTTGAAATTTCACATGAAACTTCATTGAAACGTGTGCAAAATTGATAATGGTGCACGTCACTCCAAGGAATGTCTTTCATTCTATCCTTGGCGAACCAAGTGATGCGACAACGGGCCCGACATAAGTCTACGCTGTTTATTTTTACTACTTTAAATTATTTGCATAGCCTAAATACCTGCACTTTTACTAAATTAAATAATAGAAAGAAAAGTGCACTCTATTGAAAGATATGATTTTTGTTAAATATGAATAACCTGATTATAATTACAGGCACAGCCAGACATGGCTTGTTCTATACACTAAGGTTTTAAATTTGCTAATACAAATTGTTGACACAGCTATAACTGCAGCAAATAAAAATGGAAATCAAAATAAAAAAGGAAAAATAATAGTAACAGTTTACTTTTTAGAACATGAAAAAATATTTACTAACCTTATGCAGAAAATTCTTGTATCCCTTTTCAAATTCTATTTAACAGGAACCATACACAATTATATTTAAATTTAACAAAAGTTAAACAAAGTTAGAATGAATAAAAGTTATTTTAAATTTACATAAATTTGCACGTATTAACATGCCATGTTATAAAACAAACTCGCCTTAGGCTCGCTGGGGTCTACACTCCTCAATTTGGGAATAAGCAAAAGTATGTAAGTGAATTTAGAAATTAGGTTTTCCATTAATTTATCTGAACATACCACAGAGATTCCCCAAGAGGGGGGAAATATTACAGAATGTTAAAACGGCCAGGACGTTCTTTTCTGAAGGGTATTGTGTCTCCTTTGTGAATAAATTAACTTATCCTTTATCCTTTCCTTTTGTCCTTCCTTATCCTATCTTTATCAGCAGAATAACTTGATCAAGGGTTATAATTTACCCAGGAGATTATCTGACCATACCAAGAAGTACTGAAGGGTGTGGGGGAGAGGGCATTTAATGTTATGGGGTGTTAAAAAAAACATGGTTCTTTTCTGGAGATAGTTGTGTCTGTGCTATGAGAATAAACTAGACAGTATTGTCAGAATAAGATGATCAGGGGGTTTAATTCACCCTTGAGGTTATCTGACCATACCAGAGAGGTTCGGGGTTTGGTTTATTGTAACTAGAGGTTCAAAGACAAGGGGTTCTTTTCTGGAGGGTTTTGTATTCTGTTATAAGAATAAGTAAACCAGGAAGACAGATATTTCAGACAGACTTGTTCATCAAATTTACGAGCTGTTGAATAACAGGGGGAGGTCAAAACATTATCATTGGAATATATCTACCGGAGGTAGTATTGAATAAGATATTTCAATATTTTTATTGGATGTGCTTAATTAAGAAGGAAGTTTTTCCATTTAATATGTTCTACTCTTATATACTAATGTTATATCCATCAGATTTTAATTAGAGGGTTAAGTTTGTGAATGATTTGACATCTTTTATTAGTCTGTCTTATTAGTTTTTAGAGCATTAAGTCTTATAACTTCAATCATCTACCATCTTTAAACTTTATATAATAAATACAATATTAAATTTCTATTGATTTGAAAATGTAAGAAAAATAACTGGGCTAATTTTGAGTTTTTATCTTTACTTGTTTTTTAAATAAAAAACTAAAAACATACACATACAGACAGACAGTAAAACTAAGCATTTCTGACCTATGTTTATAGCCTACTACTTTTTTTTTGTTTTGGAAGAACAAATTCAAAAATATTTCTGGAGAGTTTGTAAACACCCTGTATAAGATATCCCTAAACTAACAATACAAATTCTCTAAACAGTTTGGTAGCCTAATACAAAAAAATCCAAAATGGTTTGAAGAAACAAGTTGAAATTTGCGAAACACTTCCATTTACACGACACTATATTAACAAACAAACTTTAATTTGAACGGAACTTGTGTTTGAAATTACAGCAGTTCCAAAGTCAATGTAATATTAGTGACAAGAAAAATTCCCAATCAACCCTCTAACAGTTTTGGAGTTATTAATTTTATTTAAAGAATATCAACAGACAGTTATATAGAAAATAAATTATGTATAACCATAAATTGAATCAATTGTTTTGATCATTTTGACATAGAAAAACCATTTGTATCAGTTTGTCCATGTAGCATCCTACGTACTATGGGGTCCTATTGAATGTTGTGATTTGGCCTTATGTGATTTTTATTATTCTGATTCTTATTATAGTCATGTCAACTTTAAAAGGAATGAGATTTGATACTATTTAGTCAGTAAAAGAAAAAATGACAGAAGTCATGAGTCGGAATATGGAACATGATCTGCAGTATTGTTACGCACAGCGGAACATTTGCATGGAGCAGTATAGAAACTGAGAAGAGGAATGCATTGAAGGGGATAATATAAAATTATAAACAAAACTTTCTTCCACTTAAGTCTGGTCTTTCACACCTTGTATGAGGTCATTCATCTTGTGTCAATCAACTAAGAAAGTAATCTGAACCTTCACCAAACAGGTCCCATAGACCACATTACGCTTAAATGGAAATCTTCACAATAGTTAATACAACAGAAAACCAATATTCATACATTTTTCACAAGACAAAACATTTATTCTCATGAGAATAGGCTAAATACCCCATACATCAATGGGCTAAGATGGGATATTTTTTGTTACCTATCTTCTCTTAGCTTGTTTGACTTCCTCTCTGACATGTACAGGGATTTGTTGATACACTTTAAATGACTCAATCTTTAATTAAAAATCATCACACTTTAAGAATAATGAAAAATATTTTTTTATAAAATCTGTCAAAAATAACTTTTTAAACAAAGAAAAATTGAGTTGTGTTTATTTTATAACTAGCAGTTACCCGCGGCTTTGGACCGTATGAGCACTTCCGGTTCAAGTGAATTATCAACAGTTTACTCCTGTCTTCGTATTTTTTGCTCCATAGTTGATTTTGCCTTGTTTCCTGATCAAGAAAAATATATATACATACACCAATCTGAGAAGCCTACTTCCGTAAAAAGACAACTAAGATGAGTTTTATAAACAATCTTTAAATTTACAGTAAAAGTTAAGATACTGTAGTAACTTTTTCTTTAATACTTGCATTACAGTACCAACCAAGCACTGCATACTTACTATTTGCCCAAAGGTACAGTCAAAAGTATATTTTTATTAAAACTTTTAATTTTCTTATCTGAATATTTTCTTGCTCTGTGCAAAACAGTGGTTGCAGAAGAGGTTTAAATATGAAGCGTTATTACTATCAATCTTACTCCATGCTTTCACACTACAACAAATGTAAAGAAGTTAAAAATAGTAAATAAATTAATTAAACATGTCATAAAATAATGATTGATTACACAGAACAGTTGGTTATAAGTAACTGGCTCTTTTAATTAATAATATTTACTGTAAAGCAACTTTAGAGACCAATATGTGATTCTTTGCAACTTTACAGAACACGAAAGAATTTACGAAGTAAGAATAGGCCTTTATCCTAACCAGGGACACTAAGAATGTCCATGTAAAATTTCAGTACAATTGGTTGAATAGTTTACAAGTGAAAGCGCAGCAAATAAACAAAAAAATCACTTTCTCATTATTTTATAATACTAGTTCAGATGTGATTATTGATTGTTTATTTTTAAACTATATAAGTTATTGTTTTTCTAATTATTCATTTATCATCCATTTATATCCAGGCCCACTAGACCCATACCTATGGGTTGCAAACAGAAAATTATATTAATAAGCAAATATAAAATCAAAATAAGCAAATTATAATTTCTGACTAGTTTCAACACAAATACAAAAATGCTCTCGGACATGAATTTTAACAACATTATTTGTGAATGTTCATTAAAAAGCACACAAGAAAATCATTGAGGTTTTCTGGTTCAAACCTTGATGAAAAATTGCAACACAAATCAAAAGTTGAAATAGTTTGACTTCACTGTGAAGAGCCATTCTCGGTCAACACTTGGAACAAAACTGTTATCAAAAATTTGTTGATTGTAGACGGCTGTAGGTACAAATTTTCATGATGTGGTTTATACTGAAAGACAGTGATAGTCATAACAGCAGCTGATTAAACCTAAGAATTTCTCGGGACTAGGAGTCCAATAAAGTTAAATCCTCCAATGATTATAGTTAAGTTTATGGTTATATATTACTGTTGAAGTACGCTGCAGTAATTAAACGTGATATTGTGACAATGCCTATTACGTTACGGTCGTCAGCAATTCACTTCTTGATTGTAAATGCACAACTGATAACACCATCACAACTTCACAGCCGCCACGATCACGATGTTCAACTTGCTAGTATTAAACCAAAGAGAAACGCTTGTACGCCGATTCTTTCCTCGCGCATGAGCTTAGTACAGAATAGTTGAGCGAAAACACAAACTGCAGTTGTTACAATCAGCTGTTATAAGCCATGTTCCCGCGTTGTTTCAGGAGACGAATGGACTGATTGTGTGAGAGAGAAAGAGCTATATTTTATGGGTTCCATTTGGAAACGTTTATAGTCGCACGTGCCGAGTCTCACATTCCACTCCTGCAGCTGTGTGCTGTTCGGCGACCAGCACGACACCAATTTGTATGTTGACTGTGGCGAGCGGTGGGATGAAGCAGTGCTTCAATAAATTCGAAATTATGTCAGGTATTTATAAGTTATGGCAGTATGTCTGTAAATAAATACATGAGTCCAATTAAGGAGTATTTCACATATTAAACATCGTAGGAAAATAATATAAATCATGGTAGTAGTGAGTGGCTTGGCGGCGAAATCCATGTCGATAAAATATGGACGATGCTAGTCCCTGTTGACTGCCGAGCACTACCGATCGTATTGCATAACCTAGACCGCTCTAACGTGATCCCGCTTACAAACCTTTCAAACATATTATAATTAATTTAATATTTTCTTAACGTCCGTGACTTGTGATAAAATATATGTTGACAATAGCATATCAGGTTGTTTTTTATTTACAATTGAATCAAGTATATTTAGAAAATGTAGTGTTTAATATTTGAAGAAATACACTTCCAGAATGGAGTGGTTTTTTTTCAAAATAATGTTTATTCATTCATTTGCACAAGTTTTTACATCGAATAGTGTACCAATTTCATGAAAAAGTAGTCAAATAACAATATATAATTGTAATGTAAAGTTTGTAATTTAATTTTTAACTGATACATAACAAGTATTAAAAATTATGCACTTAACATTACAAAATTTAATACTAAGGTCCTAAGGGAAAGTGTTCAAATTCTTCTAAAGAATATAAAGTTAATCCTAACAAAAACTCTTTTAACATTCTTTTAAAACAAGTAAATTTACCCTCACTTTTTTATATAATCAGGAATTTACTTAAAAATTTATTTCCTACATGTAATGTATTTTTTTTTAATATAATTCCAAACGATGACAAGGGGTCACAAATTTATTTTTATATCTGGTGGCATAGTGATGCACCTTACTGCTACTGATGGATGTGTGATTTTTAACAAACATGATGGCTTCAAAAATATAAAGTCCATAGTTAATATATTTAATTCTTTAAAACTTTCTTTCACAGATTCAAAAAAATTTAATTTTGAAATGGTTCTAACAGCTTTTTTTAACTTTTAGTATTGGATTGAGATTTTCTTTTTTAGTAGCTCCGTATACACACAGTCCATAATATGTCATGTGAGACTGAATGTGAGAAAAATATATACGTTTTAAGGTGTCAGTGCTGCATAAATCAGACATTCTTCTTATTGTGTACAAGCCAGAATTAATCTTATTTATAATAATTTTGGTGTGAGCATCCCATGATAAGTTATTGTCAACTGTTAGCCCCAAAAATTTAACTTCTTTAGCAAATACTATTTCTTTTCCTTTAATTTCAATGAGTGGAGTAATTGCTTGTTTATTTTGTTTTTTTCTTTAACTTAGGCGTTTTGTTTTGTTTTGTTTTATCCGTGTTTAGATATAAATTGTGACAGTTAAAAAATTGTTGTTAATTAGCCAATTCAGGATTTAATTTCTATGTGTTCTTTTGTTTTACTTCATATTTTTAAATTTGAATCATCTGCATATAGACATAGGCTTGTAGATGGCTCAAAGCTTAGACAGTTTTTTTAAAATTTTCAGGTAACAAAGGAAAAGAAGTGGTCCTAAAATAGATCCTTGGGGTACCCCTAGCTCAACTTTTGACAATTTTGATTTGTATTTCAATTTTAAGTTATTTTTCAATTTAATATTTATTTCTACAAATTGTTGCCTATTTGATAGGTATGATTTAAGCCACTGTAATGCTTTTTCACTCACATTCATTTCTTTCAACTTGAGCAACAATGGGGGATGATACTGTCAAAAGCTTTTGACATGTCCATAAATACTCCGGTTACCTTATTCTTATAAATAAATTCAATTATTGATTAAACAAAGCTTACTACAGCTGTTATGGTAGACCTTTGTTTTCGGAAGCCATGCTGTATATCTTCTAACTAATTGTTAAGACTCCAAAAAATCAATTAATTTATTATGCACTATTTCTTTATAAATTTTAGAGATTGAAGGTAACAATGATACTGGCCTGTAGTTACTTTTATTCGTAGGATCATTCTTTTTATGAATTGGAATAACTTTTGCAATTAGAGATTGAAGGTAACAATGATACTGGCCTGTAGTTACTTTTATTCTTAGGATCATTCTTTTTATGAATTGAAATAACTTTTGCAATCTTTAAAAAGTCTGGGAATTCACTACATATAAAAGAAGAATTTATCAAATGAACAAGCACTTTACCAATGTGTTGTTTTACCGATTTTATAAGTCATGAGAATATCATCATATCCACATGATTGCTTATTTAAAAAAATCAATTACCTTGAGAACATCATCCTCATTAGTTTCTGTGAGGTAAAAGAGTTTCAGTATACGAGTATTATAATTAACATTGTTAGGTAGGTTACTTGTCTATTACTTAAATATTTTATTATTTCATCTATTTAAGTAATAATAAAGTACCTACTTCCAATTTAATGTACCAAAATAGAGGTTAAAACAATTTTTTACTTACAATCTATATTTAAAATCCAAGTGAGTGCCATGTTCCCAAATGGGAAAACAGGAACTAAATTTAAAATTGGAGTAAAAAGTAGTTTATAATTTAATGTCTAGGAGGTAATTTTCCCAAACTTTTCTGTGGATTGGCCTCCATACCCATTAATTATTGAGGAATACGTTTTAATCTCCAGACTCCACAGCACCTCGCTCATTGGCTGAGCTTTAGCAAAGCCTATCACTTTCTATCTGTCCGCACAATATCTCAAAAACAAACTGATATATAAGCTTTAAATTGTACTTGAAGCTTCATTTACATATGAGGAACACTGAGTTAGATGATGGTACATGTCACTCCATGGGGTTTGGCTGAGCATCAATGAAAATTTTTATATTGGTCCATAATAGCAAAGGTGTGACACATTAACACATGTAGTCTGATTCCCAACACATACATCATTTTATAGTGACTTTGCGTATAGACTTTAATGATTTAAACACTGATATGAAACTAAATTTAACAAACCAAAATTTGAATGCATTATCTGGCAAGATATGTAGAGAAAGATTTTACATGTAGACTTGCATTTCTACAAGAATGACTTCTATGATGCGTAATTTTTAAATCACTCTTTTTTATGATTGTCTTATTAGTCGACAAGACACCTCAAAAATGAAATGAGCTATAGATTTGAAATTTTGCATGCAACCTTAAAAAAGTCTGTTACGACAAGTGGTATGAATTAATTTTTACCTTATTGTTATTGATGACAAAGCCAATTAACTATTCGCAACTTGCCTCTTCACCTAAATTGTATCGACCACACACAACTGATTTTGATACATCAAAGGATTCCGACTTCCAGTTATAGTGTCACCGAATCATAGCTGTGTGTCCCATATTTGGACATTTACTATAGAGACTTTTGCTTCAATTTAAGAGTATAATTTTCTATCTACTACAATCTTGTAAGAGAAAAAGAGAGAGAGAGATTAATAGTTTATAGCATAATTGTCATATAAGTGCAAGGCAGAATCAAAGTCACATCGATTTGAGAGTTTAACCATACTGCTGTTGATGTGCGGACAATCTGCCGATCTTGGTGTGTGCGAATTAGTGATTGGCTGATCATCCGCTGTTTTGAATAGGTTTGTAACTTTTACAGAACTCATACGGGACAAAAGATATTCCTTATACTCTTAGTCTGTTCTTTTCTTTTCTTTAGTATATATTATACAGGGTGTAAATTAAATCCTTATACACCTGGATATATTCCAAACAGATTGAGATATCAATATACAACCTTCATTTACTTATTAAATTACTTTTCTGGATTTTTTGAGGGTAAAATAAATTTTACCTCCCCTTTTCAAAGGGGGGTAAGAAGGGAGTCACTTTAAATTTTAAAATTGCAACCCCTATCTTGTGACATGTCATATTAAAGATCTATTCAATATAAACACAATAATATTGAGAAAACAACTCTAAGCCGTTTCTAGAAAAAGTTATGGACAAATTCTAGCAAAAACCAATGATATCAATCTGGGCAATCTTATGGATGTCCAGGAGCGGCACTAACCGCAAATGTAGAGGGGGTGCAAGGGTAGATCGATAGGTCTAGACTACTGTGGGGGGATGACTGTTGGAGTTGATGGATCTCTTTAATGGCAGTTGCTAGTATAGATATAAGAATGTGCCATCCCATGTCCTATTTGACTGGAGAGGCTGGTATAGATGTAGCCTTCCCTTCCTTCAAAAAGACATGACAGATTAATGCCCAAAATCCGTCCTTATGGATTTTGATAAAAGGCGGCCCTATCCTCAATCTTACCCGTCCAGAATATCCTGCCACTCCAGAAGCAGTGCACATAAAATCCTTTTAGGACTAAGTGCAATCTCACAGCTTCATGCCCTAAGAGAAAAAAACCGTTTTTCTTGAAGGGATTAAAATTTGAATCCAAACAAAAAGTCTTGTTAACGATATAGTAAACTTAGAATGTCATCTGATTGTGGGTTGATACACAGTACAAACAAAAACATCTGTAGTATTCCCATTAATAATAATGAATTATAATAAAACCTATCGACACTTGAAATAAAAATTTGACACTTACGTAAAACTAGCATGTCCATTACAGCTTCCATTGTTGAGGTTTAAACTTTAGGAATCTTTACGTTAGTCAACCCGTTCTCCAAAGCATCAGTAAAATCTATTATATCCATTGAAATAAGTCAAGTGAAATAGTCCATTGATACCATTTTCACACTCTAACCTCTCCCCACTATGCCAGGCTCCTAAGTTCAAACATGAATATTATCAAGCACCATTACATTCATCATTGCAATCAAATGTTTTCCATTTTCAATCCGTATTTTAAGCCTCAGCATTCAATATTTATGACGAGTGTTGATTAAGTGTAAGCAATATCACAGTTTTACACAAGTTCTCACGATTGGTTATAAAAGCATACAAAAAAGCCATCACAAGAGTACATGTGACTGATTATATGGAATCCTAATACTATTTTTATGTTGGAACACTTCTCTTGACGTTAAAAAGTTCATCGGTCAGCGATTATAATGAAAATGTAAATACAAAATATTAGCTATTCAATATGCATGAAAACAATGTAACTAGTCAAATTATTTAAGCTGTTTGAACTTAATTGTTTGAAAGCTTCAAAGTTTGTTTGTTATCAATATAGTATAGTTTTTGTACATTGAAAGTTTAAGAACTTTAAGATCCTACACTACACTGGATTTTTAATGTTTCTATTTTTGTTGATTTTTATCATTAGCTTTTATGAAGTGCTCATTTATTCCTTAGTATTCCTGGTTTTTTTCTCTAGTCCGTGTATGAACAGATTATCGGGTAAACTGATTCTGAAGCAGACTGAGAAGTAAATCTGATATTTGTTTCTTTTAAGATAAGATAATACTTTAAATGATTCATTTAAAACACTTAGAGCCAAATCAAACAATCTTGTTAACTATTAATAATACCAATACTAAATTAAATTAGGTTGATAAGTTTTTGAGTTTCCTCAGTGAACACTAATTTACAAGAGCTAAAGTTTTATGTATGAAGCCTCAATATTTATGTTTCAAAAAGATACAAACATTGCATTTTATGTTAACATGTTATTAACTTACCTTTTCATAGTTATAAAAGCCATACAAATTCTGTAAAATTAAAACTTTAGATAAGCTATATGCGATTATCTATTCAACTCATAATGTTATGTTTTCAGTATTTTAAAATTCATCAAAATGCCAACAAATAAGCTAAGAAAGTTTAACACTTTCTTCAGACTACTAAGATTGTATGTCGAAATTTTAAATATTATTTGTTAGTGATAGCTTATGTCCCAATTCATTTCAAAATACGATTATATTTTGAAGTGTAAGCTCCCAATAGTGGTGGAGGTTTTGTGATGTAATAAATGTGTCTTGTGGTTTTTCCGAGTTCTCGTGATATCATGAAGGCATGATAAAAAATAGTTTTGAATACAAATGTAAGATTCAGTTAGAATTCTCATTCCATTTTATATTTTGACACATCTGATGAAATATAAACTGTCGTTCACGGGATCATGGCTTTTCAAAAACTTCCACCAACAGTTTGGGAAATGTTTGAAATTGTTTCTTAGTGAGGAAGTATTACCCAAGGTTAAACTACTCTTTATACTTCAAGCCTCAATACCCAATTTATGAAGATATTGTGTTGAGTTAGACATGAGTACTATAAGGATTTCTATGAGTTCTCGCGATTGCGTAAAAAACATGCATAAAACTCATATTGAGCATGTCTATAGAATCATGTAGGAAATCAGAAATCAGAAATTCTTTATTCATAATCATCAAGATTAGAATACATGTCAAGTTTAAAGACAAAAAATATCTTCTTCCTCATGAGTTGGGTCTTCATGCATTGTCCCTCCAATTGAAGGAACTCTTCCCATGCTGTAGAAGGGTCTTTCCTGGAGCCAGGTCCGGAGTTCCTTCTTCAGGTTCTGTGGGCTGTTGGTCTTCAAGTCTTCAGGCAGTGTGTTATATATCTTGATTCCAGCATAAGATGGTTTTTTTTTGCATAGGTGGCTGTTCTGTGTGCCGGAAGGTGGAAGTTGCCTGCATGTCTTGTGTTGTGTCCATGCAGATCTCTATGCCTTGTTAGGTCTCTAGTAACACAAAAGAGAACAGTTTCCAATATGTAAATGGAAATAACTGTAAGAATCTTCAAATCCTTGAATGTATTTCTACAACTTTCTCTTGGGCCTTGACCAGTCATTATTCTGAGAGCCCTCTTTTGCAATTTCAGTAGGCGCTGCAGGTTGGCATTTGAAGTTCCCCCCAAACAACTATTCCATTATTGTAAGTGGCTTTGGAAAAGGGCATGGTATGCTATTTTTGAAGCTTCTGGTGAACTGACTGCTGAGGTTCTTTTTATGGCCAAATATGGCAGAGCTTAGTTTTTTGCACAGATTGTCTACATGATTTTTCCATGATAAATCACTATCAAGTGTTACACCTAGGTGTTTCAGCATGTTTACATTCTGAAGATCAGGGAGTGCTGTTGAGTCCTTTCTATTTCTTCCAAAATACATCTGTTTAGTTTTTATTTTGATTAAAAACAAGGTCATACTCATGCAGTATTGTTGTGCCATGTTGACAGATATGTATGTGTCAATTTCCAAATGTTCGTTATTATTACTGGCTAATAAGAGCACAGTGTCATCAGCATACATAATTGTTTCACTGTATGGTGTCATGTACTTTGGTAGGTCATTTGTAAATAAAATAAATAGTACTGGCCCTAAGACTGATCCTTGTGGTACGCCTCTTCTTGTTGGTATTGGGATCTGATCGCACAGTACTTGTTTGCCCATGTTCATTTTTCTTCACCTCTACTACTTGGGGTCCATCCTTTCAGGTAGCTTTCGAAACCATTTTAGGGCTGTTTTTATAATGCCTAGGCTTTTAATTTAACCAAAATGAGATCGTGACCAAGGCAATCAAATGCCTTACTCAGGTCTAAGTATACGCTGGAGATGGTGTTGCCGGGACTCTATGTTCTCTACTATGAAACTCTACCAGATCAGCAATTGCAGTTGTTGTTGACTTCCCTTTTGTAAAGCCATGTTGCTTGTCTGTCAAGAGGCCATTTTGTTGAAGGTTGTGTGAGTAGTCTGGCAAGAACTATTTTCTCAATAATTTTTGAAGTAGTAGGTAGGAGAGAGATGGGTCTATAGTTGGCTGGTTCATCTTTCTTTCCTTGTTTGTGTTTGGGATATATTTTAGCAATTTTAAGTCTGGAGGGAAAGATGCCTTGGTTAAGGGACCTGTTACAGATAGCTAAAATTGGAGTCAGAAGAGTTCTTCCACAGATTTTGATGATTTTTTAAGATATGTCATCAATACCTGCTGATGATTTTGGTTTAATGGAATTTATAATTGTCTGTATTTCTTCAGTTGTTGCAGGATGAAGGATAGATAGAGGGGTTGCAATTTTCAGTGTGGTTCTCCTGCGAGTAGTTATGCCTCACTTGGTTCCTAAGTTGTCTCTTCAGCAATTTTTGAAAAAAAGGAGTTAATATTATTTGCAATTTTTGTAGCATCTGTCACTTCCTGTTCACCAATTTTTAAGCATGTCATAGTTACTTCTGAAGTTTCATGTGTTGCTTTCCGTTCACTGTTTATGACATCCCATATTGCTTTGCTCTTGTTACTAGCCTGTGCAATGTGTTCAGTGCTTGCTTCACTTCTAAGTTGTTTAAGCTTCAAGTCATAGGTTTTCTTTTTCTAGCAGCTTCAGCTTTGTCTTCCTGGTTTCCTGTCAATCTATAATTTTCTTGAGCTTTAAGAAATTCATCTTTCAGGACCTTTGTTTCTTCATTGTAGACCATCTTTATATGTGACCGTCGCTGGGTAATCTGCGACTTTCTGTATGGGCATGTACAGTCAAAGCTCTTACAATGGTATTACTGAAGTTATTATATGCTTCGTCAACATTGTCAGTGTTTAAGACATTTTCCCAGTTTTCTGCAGCTACGAGATTTTTTAATTCAGAAAGATTTCTTTTTATTCAGATGTCTGCGTTTTGTGAACGATTTGACTGAACACCTTTCAGGTAGCTCTATGGTACAAAATTGTCCTGTGTGGTCTGATAGTCCAGTATGTGAAACATTTACAGTCACTTTGTTGGTCTCCAGGTTTGTACAGATAGCGTCTATTGAAGTCACAGAGTTGGCTGTTATGCGTGTTGGTGGGAGAGTCATTCTTGTTATGTTGTATGATGCTAGGAGTTCCGTTACCTCTTTTTGTTCTCTTGAGTCTTTCAGGGAGTCAATATTAAAGTCTCCCAGCAATTAATGATGTTTACACTGACAGGCGTCCATTTTGTCCAATATATCTCTGTCAAGCTATGATGAAAAAGTGTCTAAAGATCCATTTGGCGGTCTGTAAAACACCTAGGACACATAAATGTGTTTTCCTACTGAGTTTTATTTTTATTTGCAGATATTTCACACTCCATTTCTCGGCTGTAATTTTCAACATCCAGGCTATGGGTTTCTTTGGTAAACCTAGAGTGTTTGTATATGGCTACACCTCCTTTAATGTGTTTTCCCTACTGTAGGCAGTCACAAGTGTGTAGTTCATTAGCTTAGCATTTAAATTGTGTCCTGTTTAAGGCCATGTTCAGTTAGTACAACTACATCTGGACTGTTGGAGTGTAGTAGGTGATTTAGCATGTCAATTTTGTTCCCCATTCTATCTATATTTTGATGAAAAATGTTTATTCTCATAGATGTGGACTTTGTATTTTTCCTGGACTTAGTGTTTCTTTTTGGCCTAAAAAAGAATTGGGCTGGTGTACTTCTGCCTGCACAAGGGTCTGCATTCCAGGTTCCTGGGGAGATAGTGTGGGTATGGGTGGGTAAGACTTAGGATGTTCCCTGGACTGCTTGAAGTATTTCCTGTTCCAAACGTTCCCAAAAAAAACTGGTGAAAGCTGGGGCAGTGTCTCAGGAGGTGGGGGAAATTAGTGAGGCAATGTTTCTAGTGTAATTTTGATTTTGATTTATAATTTGAAGGTAGAATTCAATATTTTTTGTAAAAAACTCATCCACACTTTGATTTTTAGGCTTCAGTTTTGCAATACATCGGGGGTATTTTTGAGAGTTGTATTTTTTGTTTGTCTGACTTACACAACATTGATGAGCCAATAGAGAAAGTATGTTCTTTCTTTTTCAACCTTTCTTGATTCTTTGAGACTTGGAGGGAAATACTGAATATGTTCTTTTTCACACCCCGCCTAGAAGAAATATTTTTTGCATTGGAGGAAACTTTGTATTTTTCTTTACTCAGGTCATTGATTCAATTTTTTTTATAGTAGTATAACTGGCTATTCCTAGTCAAATCATGATTCAGTTTTTTTCTAGGAGTTTGGCTGGCTCTCCTGGTCGAGTCACAATTCAGTTTTTTCGTAGGAGTTTGGCTGGCTCTCCTGGTCAAGTCATGGATTCAGTTTTTTTGTAGGAGTTTGGCTGGCTCTCCTGGTCAGGTCATAAAATTCATGTGTGGAAGTCTGGCTTGCTCTTTCTGTCAAAATCAAGCATTAGGTTTGTCTGGCAATATGGTTTTTTCTGAATTGTCAATTTCTTTGATAGATGAGCTGACAGTGCTGGAGATGGGTTTACAGGCTTTTAAGAGAGCTTGAGATGTTCTCTTGCAGTTCGAGCCTGTTCACACAGCTTATCTGTCAGTTGGTCACAGTTTTTGTGATATTTTGTTAATCAAACTGTTTTTTTCTCCTAGTTCTTGTTCAAGAGATCTTGTACTTCTTATTAAAATATCATTTTGTTCCTGAAGTAAGTCAGTGCTACATGTTTTAGACCGAACTTGTTCCTCAAGTTTATTGATTTGGTCTTTAAAGGTCGATTTTCATGACAGCAGTTCCCTTATCTGCTCTAAAAAACTGTGTGTTTTTTCAGATTCAGCCTGATTAGTCATTTCATCTCTAAGCTTCTTTTCGTTGTTAAGTTTCTTGATTAAATGATTTATTTCAGTTTGTAGTTTTTTATTTTCATCTGTGATGTCCTTAATAAGGTCTTCTGCAGCAGCTACTTTGTCTTCTAATTCAAGGTGGTATTCAGATTTTTTATTTTTTTCCTGATGTAGTTTTTCCTTTAATATCTTATTTTTCACTTAGTAATGCATTCCCGACTTCTGCAGCTAGGGTTAGAGAGATGTTTCATGGTCCAGACTATTTCTTTGTGAGAGATTATGTATCTTACTCTCTAGATCTTCAATGTCGGTTTTGAGTAGTTTCTAAGTTTGGTTTGCATTTATCACATACCCAAGACATAGTTTCTTGAGTCGTTAGATTTTTAAATTTTTTGTCAGACCAGTTCAAACATCGTGAATGATGCCACCATATTGCAGGGCCCAGAGCAGCGTATAGCTTGGTATTTAACTCCAATATTACAAATACTACAGGGGTGCTTAGACATGATAACAATCTTTGTCAATTAATTGGTAGCCAGATGTGGTAGTCAGATGTGTTTTGTAATATGCTTGCAAAACAAACTGTTGTCAGACTAGAGCTGTAGTAATGCTGACACAAGGTGTGTAGGTCAGCGGCCTGACATCCATATGGCCAAGCAGCTGTGTTAGTCAACTGCTACCAGTTGTATTACAGCTTGGCAGTGAAGTGATATGCTATTCCACACACATATGGTTACGTAGTTGTTGTGACGTCAGTGCTTAGTGACGTAGGCTTCAAATTATAGTGCAACTTATTAAGAGTGTTTGACTGATTCTATTGTCAACTGGATGAAAGTGAGATTTTAGTGTCAATTAGGTTAAAAGTAGAGTTGGATACTATATTATGATGACAATATCCAAGGGTAGTAGAAGTACAGCAGCTGTGCTGTAGGTCAGCGCTGACAGTGCTGACACAGTGTCTGGGGTCAGTGGTCGGGTGTTCCAGTTACAGGTGGCAAAGCAGCTGTCTGCCAACGCTGTATGATGTGGAATGTAACAACACTGTGACGTCACTGTTAATGAATAGTTTTAAGGATATTAATCCATCAAGTGTTTTTATATCTTAGTCTTAAAAGCTCAAAAAATTTTATAAATTTATTTAATCTTGTGTAAAACATTTGCATAATCTTCTTGGTTTGTCTTAATCTTGAGAGTTTAGGAGAGTAGGAGTAATTTTAATGATTTAATAACTCTGAATGTGGAGCAAATTCTCAATGAAAATGTCACGGTTTATCACGGATTTCCGTGATTATACTATGACATTTTTAAACTCATTTCTTAGTAAGCACTTAAGAGAGGACATACATGAGTACAAAACTCTATGTAAATCCGTTCTGCAATTTAGGAGATTTTGTGACAAGTCAATAAGGAATATTTAGCTACTGTACATAGATAAGATGAAAATGTACGAAGAAAACAGTGACACATAGGCCTATTAGTTGGTAAAATATCTTTCAATATGAGATGCTCATAATTTCTGTGCTTATTCAGACAACAATAAAAATGTATTGTCATAAATAACTTGCTTCACAGTGTGGCAAAACACCACACAAATCGGCAAAAACATGACATTAATTATATATTTTTACTAGCTGTTACCCGCAGCTTTGCACGCAATCTTTAGAACCCTTATATTACTTAGTAAAAGCACTTATGATGTAAAATTATGTTCTATGAAACTTTTAAAAAGTAAGTAGGCATACATCAAATAAATATTATTTAAGTTCATGGTAAATATTATCAGAGTTTAATTTAATTAATATATCACGTTTTGTACGTGTAAGAGGATTTCTGGTTTAAATTAATTAATTATATTTGCAATATCACAGCTGAGCCTGCATTATTATTCTGATCAATAAAATACAAATACAAAAGTCTCGGAAACCTACTTAGGTCAAAAAGCGTCTATTCCTAGCCTTAATCACATATTTCAGGTCTAAGAATTTCCAGTACCATAGTAGAGTTTGCCTTGTCCTGACGAAGAAAAAATATATACTTACGTAGGACCGAGAAGCCTACTTCAGTTAAAAAAGTGCCTACTTCAGATCGTTTAAATTCACTTACTATGCCACATTTCAGCTTGCAATATTCCCTCGATCATTATTGCAAGGTCCTATTAAGGCCAAGGGGAAGTAATACCTACTTCCTATGTACTTTCAGTATAAGGGGAAATCCTTATTAAGGTTATGCAACATTCCAAAATAATCATTATTAAAGTTTTGTATTACACTTGTTTTTTGGACTGTAGCCAGGGAAAGAAAAATCGTTGAGACATTTTAGTGTTCATTTCTCTGTTTTTTTTCCAAAAGCCACTGTTAAAATGCCATATCACAATGTCAAAGAAGCCCACTAGTTTAAAGTAACTTATGTGAAAACATTCATAACTTTGTTCATTAAGGTTGGTTACATACCAGTGTTTAAATAGTATTTAAAATGCATTAGATGATTTAAATTCGTCACTGGTGCGATCTGGAGTAAAATTTTGATATTAACTTTTTATTTAATATCTGCATTGCAGTACTGACCAATCACTGTTTACTTAATATTTGATCAAATATAAATGTAAACAGATGTTTCAGCCAATTTGTTGACATAAAACTGAAGGTGTAAATAGCTGTTTAGTGCCAGTTTAATTTGGATTACGAAACGTAAAAACTACATTTTTTCTACATTCTAAAATATTTCAGGTAACTTTTCTTTTTTTTTAAGTGTAACTTATGTTTTTATGAAGCAAAACATATTTTGCTTCATAAAAACCTTACTCTAATTTCAATGAACATTTTACAAAAAGAATTAACCGAATTGGTCCAGCTGTTCTCGAGATTTGCACTTACCAACACATTTTGCGATTCATTTTTATTTATAAGATAATAATTCCCCATTGGAGAGATTATCAAGAATATTTAACTAGAATATCATTAATTAAAACTGAAGACAAAGACATTATGTGTTTAACACATGTTAGAACAACATTAACTTCATTAAAAAAGACAGTTGTAATGTTTAAAAGTTAATACAAGTTGAGTACTTAAGGTGTTTTATAATTTATACCTAATATAGTTTCTTTTGGAAAAGTGTATACTGAATATAAATTATAAACGATTAGTATTAACAGATAGTCTTATTTTATGATTTTTTAAACATAGTTTTTTTTAAACATTAGCTATATTTTAAAACTGGAGCCATAGATGTGCAGTTATTAACTAACTAGTATTCCCTCTTAATCGTTGGTGACTAACAAGTGTGAACATTGGGTGGGCTAATTATAAACAAACTAAGTACCATTATATGAAATTTTAATATGTGACGTGGTAATACTCATATATGTAGCCTAACCATCTGTAAGATATCTATAAAAAGAGTACTTTTGTAAGCTTTAAATTTTGCAAGAAACTAATTTTTAATAGATAATTTGAATAGATTTTAAATAGATAAGAATGAGTTTTTATGATGGTGCGTGTATATTGAAAGAATTTGCTGAGCAGCATCGAAGTTTGTCCCTTAGTAAGCTGTCACAATGTCTTCTTTCGTCTGTGAGGGGGATGTAAAACCTTTTCTACATGACAGTCTGCCTGTCCGTAGGACAATATCTCGTAAGGAATTAGCTATAGGCTTGAAACTTTGCACACAACCTCCGCAAAGCCTGTTAAGCAACAAGTGGTGAAGCATACTCCTACCTTGTTTTTCATAATACAGAGGAAAAATTTTAAAGTTAAGCAAGTAAGGACAATATAAGCCAATAGAATGACAAGTAAACATGTGCCTAAAGTGACATTAATTCTTTCTAACTTATATTTACGGTATAATTTTTATCCAAATCATGACATTCTGTAAATTATTACTTGTTAAAAGAACGGACCTCTTAATTTCAAATTTTTATGCAAATTTATAGATCTATTTCAATGCTAAATTTTAATATTGCAAGATAACCTAAATCATACCAAACTTTGGTATCTTGAATGAAGATACTGCAGACATTATAAGATAGCGGAGTAAAACTTAATGGTGTACATACAAAAAGAAAAAACAATAAACATTTGATTTAATAATTCAAATTTTTAAACATGGACTTTCAAACACCAAAGATACTAGAAAAGAAGACCAAGTGATATTTAATAACTGAGTTGAGCCGACAATCTTATCTGCTATAGACTGTTATATGGAGAGCCAAGTAATTCAGTCAATGGCTGTCTAAACTGATAACTTTAGTCCAACATTACACTTGTTGGTTCAAATCCCAGTAAAGACATATCTTTTTGCTGCTACTGGCATATAACCTCTGCTAGTCACTGCATCGTTTTTGATAGGTGAACTGTCACTGCCTACATTGTTGTACTTAATTAACACGTCAGAGATCCCAACTCCTTCCTGAACACGAGAGGTCCTGTGAAAGTAATTTGCTCACACTTGCTTTTATTATTTTTTTTTATTTTTCTTCTATATAATCTAGACTAACTTCACTTATCTTTATTGTAATTATTGACAAAATGAGTGTTGTATAGTATTATTGTTAATCAAATTAAAATGAAAATTCTTGACCATACTTGTGTTGTATTTACGATCAATGGCAATAAATGATTTGATTTGAATAACTGTGTTTACCGTTCCAGATGACAATTGTGTTATTTAGCATTTTAAAAACTATGGGATTATAAGTTTATTATTTTTAATTTCTAGGAAAATTTACCCAATGGCAGGGGAAGCCTGATGTGAAGTAGGCTTATCACCACTAGTTTGAAGCTGCTCTTCTAAAGGTGGATAAACTATCTATATCAAGTCCAAGAGATGTGTGGATCTACAATGATATTTTCAAACAGAATTAGCTGCCCATTTTTTTAAACATAACCTTGATTGTGGTGGATGCACTGGAGAAGATAACATGAAAATGAAGCCAACATAAAAAACCATAAAGAGAATTTTTTCATGTGCAAGTTAAATGAGGATTCATACATAAAATTAGCGGACCAACCGTTAAGTCAACCTGTTGAGATTACTCCACTTTGGCTATCATTATAAAAAAAAAATTAATTAGATAACCTAAACCTAAATGAATTGTAACTATAAAACGTCGAATATCAACTAAAAAAATTCGAACACACGCCATAATTTAAAGCCAAAAAATATGAGGTCAAAGGCTCTTTACTTCCCCTCTCAACCAACACCGCCATTGTGTTCGTTTATTTAAGTTAATCCCACATGAAGTTGAAGTTGCAGATTTGATTTTCCCCAGACCTTCTGCAGTAATGTAATGTGTGTGAACAGTTTGCATGTTCAGTACAGTGTTATAGTGTGTCCTTATGCTGATCATTCATACAGATATTTAGTATTTTTTTATGTACAGCTTTTTCTGTTATTAGGGTATATCTTCAATAGATCACTGCTATACTATCTTTTTACTTTTAAATTTGTTTGCTTGCTTAAACTTGTACTCTAAAGTTTTTTTATACCCAAAGAGGACACTAGACCCCAAACCTCGAAATATAGTTTTCTATTTTTGTTTTTTTTTTTTTTAATACGAGTATAATGATGACCAATATCTGGAACCCTGCTACCTTTTCATTAAACTATGATTGATGTGCAAAAGGCCCTCAAGGGTATAGTGTGTGATGATAAACCACTCCTTAGAAGTACAAGAAAAACTATGAGTGAGAACTTTTGTTTAGTTTACTCGTATTTACAATTCAATAAACTTTCACATATGTTTTATAGAACTCTTGTTCTTTTCCATGTAGGCAATCTTAGTTTTAAATAATAATTTAAATATTATTTTGACTGATAGCTAAATTTTAGAAATAAAACAAAAACTATTTCTTTATAACTCAATCATTCTAATTAACTCACAATTTATCTATCCTAATGGTACCCTAATCTTTAGATAAAATTTTATTTTTCACTGTAACATGCAAGGTGAGTAGGTTGAGTTGACATTACTTTTCAAATTCACTAACTGGAAAGCCAACATATGCTAAAATGAAACACTAGAATTGTAATATATGTCTGAGAAAAGGGTTGATAATTGCAAAATAAGTGGCTAATACTGTAAGTAAAAGATTAATGAGAAGACAAAAATTAAAATGGTACCTTACAATGGCCACAGGGCCAAATCAATATAAAAATAATATCTGTATCTACCAGTTACTGAATTTACAAAAATCAAACCAGCATCTTGAATGGAACTTGACACATACAAGAAAAGTACCCATAAACAACAAGTATCTCCCTTTGATGTCCGATTGCCTCAGACCTATTATGGGATACAGGGAGACCTTTCCAAGACCACTGACAGGCATTCTCTGCGCTCCGCACCTGTTGCTGCTACTGTGCTTGCGTCGCATAAATTTAAAAATGACCAAACATCTTGAGCAAAGAGTTTGCGTTAAGTTTTGTCAGAAACTTGACTTTAGAGATAACCTCTACAATACATAAAACTTTTGGTGACATGTCTATGATAAAGAATGATTCAAAGATAGCCACATTTCAGTGGAGAGTTATCTCTATTCTGGTAGCCTGCAACAGCCAGAAATCCTACAAACATTGAACACCATGTTTTTGCAAAAGTCAATGAAGACCGTTGGCTAACTGTTCAGGAGTTAAAGATCTTGGTATCTAAAAATCTGCAGTTTATAAAATATTTTCAAGAAAATTTTAAAATTATCAGTGTTTCAGCAAAAGTTTTTCCTCAGCTGTTGACAGATGATCAAGAGGCACGCAACTTTAAAATTCCACAGAACAATCTTGGTTTGTTAAATAATGACCAGAATATGTTTAAAAATTACTGTTGAAAGGCCCTGAAACCAAAGCTCTCAATCTTCAAAGTGGACGACTTGTGAAGAGCAATGACTAAAGAGGGCAAGACAAAGTACAGTGTTTTTCATCACAAATATGCTTCACAAAGTCAGTCAGTCAACAAGGAATATTATATTAATGTCCTAAGACGGGTACAAGATGCAGAGCAAAGGGAAGGTCTAAACTGTGGGTAGGTCATGAGTGGGTCCAGCATCACAGTGTGACAGCTTATTCATAAAATGTTATTCAACACTTTTTAGTAAAACACAATATCAGACAGTTTCGACTGCTTCCCTATAATCTTGACATAGTGCCATGTGATGTCTGACCATTCCAAAAACAAAATTCCTCTCAATAGGAAAAATTTTAAAATGTAGAACAAATCAGGCAAAATGCGATGAAGGAGTCATTCTAAAATATGAGTTCAAGAAATGTTTCCAGTAGTATGAGGAACGTTGGATGACAATTGTGGCTTGTTGAGAAAAGAATTTTGAAGGAGACCGGATTACTGTTTTCACTGAGTGACTTAAGTTATTGTCTTAAGTCAAGGTTGAACGCTTTTTGGACAAACCTCATACACATATAATAAAGAAGGAACTGTACCATCCTGCTATCATTTAAAATCATTTATCATCAATAATGAAGCTGTAGACTTGATATGGGCTATTGAGAGAAATCATTACCATAATTTAAAACCTTAAACTTTACAAAGTGTATTATTTGTATTAACTATGTTATGTTGTATTCATACAGAAAACAATGACGAAAATAAATTAATAATATACATATTAAAAATACCTGACAATAGTAAAACTAGCTTCTTTTTCTCGAAAGTGATATCATAGCAAGACTTTAATGGCCTATTTCTATTAATCAATTTTTTAGGTTTAGATTAGATAATGTTGAGAACTAAAGTGAGTTTTCAAGCTGTAGCCCTGTTTTAATTAATAAGTAAAATTATGTTAAATAAATTATTTCCTTTATTTTTACGTACATTTGATGTACATGACAACCATCACTTCTTGAACTAAAAGGTAGATAGGGGTTCAAGCAAGGTAAAAAGATTTAGTATGTTATTTTATAATTAAATAATTTTACTATCGTAACACAATGACTGGTCCATGTAATAATAAAGATTTTTCAGAATGTTCAAATGAATTTTTACAGATACACACATCTTTCAAACAATGTTTTATTTGTTGAAGACACATTTGAACTATCTTTAATTGTACAATAATACAGCTACACCATATATTTTTCTACCTTAAAAATGTTTTAAAATTAATTTTTGGGAACTTTAAAATAAATAGAATTTTGTTAGGAAAGTAACAGAATTAAAATAGTGAAAACACAGATTAAAAATAAGTCAAAAACTACTTTAACATTGATAGAATAATTATTTTAAGAAGCCACAAATATTAAGTAGCAAAGTAGTATTATTTTAAGCATGTACATTCAAACTGACAAATGCCAAAGTATGTATGTAACATAGTAAATTCAATTCACTAAATTTTACATAGGGTATAAATGTTGGTAGCACAGTAATTAACATTAAAAATAATACAACATAAAATAACGAAAATTCAGAAACTAAAGGCAATAGTTCATAAACACAAATGCTGTGCATGCAGTTCACTAACGACACACTCAGTGTCCCCATGGCAAATATCAGTTCACTAATGCACGTCTTCATTTAAGCACAAGATGTCTGTCTCATTATTTTTATGAGTGTAAAATAAAGAAAAGTAAAACTGAAGCAAACTGAAATTAAAATCCATTTCATACCAGCCTTTCATTCAGCAGCAAAACAAGGTAAATTTGACTATTAGATACATTAAAATGTCCTACCTTTCCAATATATTTCCTTTTCCTCGTCACTGTTGCTCGATGGTGATGTTGAATTTGAATTGTCACTACTTGAACTGAAGTTGTCCTGAGGTTGGGTTAAATCACTTAAGACTGATGAAGAACTTTCATCTGAAAGTACTTTTGGTGATTCAGTTTGAGTAGGAGAAAACTCATCAGAAGAAGTTACTTTTGGACTTGTAGAACATGAATCCCAATCAGAGAGTGAATTTGAGAAATCCGACTGTTTTCGTCCAAACACATAAGGGGGGTATAAGCAAGGGTGTTTCAAACCAAGATTAAAATTGCTATTATTAGAACCAAAGGAATGTTCACTACTATTGTTTGGTAAATATTTGTTAACACAGGGATATTTAGAAAGTTTAACTCTAAGAGGAGGTACTTTCAGCCTACTCTCAGATTCTGAGTCACTTGATAAACAAATTTCTTCGATATTGGCTCTTCTTTGTTCTTCTTTTGTTTTTGCATCCACTACAGCAATACATACCACATCGTTATCACTATCATCTTTTGAGTCTGTGATTGCACTTGCACTATTTTCAACAGTTGACACTTTCTCTGTAGATAAAATGTCATCCAAAATCGAAACAGCTGCCTTTGCAGCATTGTTTAGACTTAACACATCAGTTTTATCACTAACATCCAAATCTTTTGGGTTTTCAATCACTTTATTTTCACCATCATCGGCATAAAGCCTTTCATATGTAATTTTGTTGGGCGTTTCATCATCACTCATTACAGTTATCACTTCATATATTTTATTCTTTTTCTCTTCCTGCAGATCATAAACTACATCAAGTTCATCACTGCTCCAACCAGATGCTTCTTCTTTTTCTTTCTTTGTTTCTACCTCTTTTTCAATAGGCCTAGACTTTATTTGGTTATTACCCATAACAATCTTATTAGATGGTTTCGATAAATAATCAAAATCCATAATGTTATTACTTATTGGTAGCGTAGAAGATTTACAGTTTCTGGGAATAGATATTCTTCTACCTGACGAATCTACACTTTCACGTGCTCTTTTTGATTTTTGCACTGATTTTGAGCTTACCCTCTTCGGCATTGTACCAAATACATCAAGTTCACAAACTAAACAATCGTTTTTATTTGGAAAACGGGTTAATGATCCACATCTTCTCAGTAATGAACCTAAAAAATATTGAAAATTGATATATTCTTTCAAGGGTAGCTGAGTACTTTTATGATAAATACACTGTCCAATGTAAGATTGTATCTTATTACAAATTAATATTAACATTTAGGATACAGTTAAGTACAATGTCCATGCTGAATGTAAGATCACAAACCGTCTCTTAATGGTGTGAGTTCATCCCGTATGACACCTTCGGTTTCATTTAAAATGTATGCAATTCCCAATAGTCTGTGAACAAAAAACAAAGAATATCAAAACTCATATAAATTAATAATTGTGTTACTAATAAGGATTACAAGGCCTACTTGGAAAATAGTGATACAAATTTATGAAGAGTAGGATGAAGTCATAATCTAAAAGTTTGAAAATCTACTGCGTGAAGGATAGAATACTGCAGGAGTCAGGACACACTATGTGTGCCAAACAAATTAAGTTTTCCTTTGTTTCACTCTTGATATGATTCACTAGAAATTTCCTGAGCATTTTATATAACTGTAAAAAAAACTATTTTTGAAATCAACAACTTTGTTAAGACGGGTGCAGAGACTATTATTCTGTTTACATAACAATCCTGATGATTCATGCATATAATCCAGAATATAATCCATCAGAAAGTTAGTTAAAGAGATGTGAGTGATTTAATATGAACCAATCAGTACATGTCTTGTGGTTGGTTTTAAGCGTGTTAAAATAAGAAAAATACAATTGATGACACTATCATGTTACCATATTTTTAACCTTATGATTCTCTCCTATTTTGAACTATACCAAAATTAATACAGCTGACAATCCGGTTTCTTAGTAATAATTCTTCTACGGATTTCAAGAAAACACTAACAACACCTACTTGGAAGTTATTATGAATACTTGGCTAAGATGGAATTCTTAAGTGAACTCATAACTTATTAAAGATACACAAAATGTATTGAGGTTAATAATAATTATAACTACGTAGAAAAATTGTGATATATTACTAAAATCAAACTTCATGTGTATATTTGATCATTTAAAATATTTACCAACCCTTATAGATCTACTTTCCAAATATGCCTTTTATATATAAAAGGTTAATGTTGAATTTTCAGTTCTGACATAATAAAACATGCTAAACAAATACAGCCCCGAAATTATCGAATGTATATCTAATCAACTACAGTAACATTTATATTCTTACTTTTTGGAGTATGTTATAAAACATAGAAGCAACTTTGCCAAAAATACACTTTGAAAGTTTTTAGGTTTCTAGCTTTAAGTCAATATCCCATTTTATAAAAAATTTCTACAGATAACAACAAAACAAAAGACAGCTAACTACACAGGACAAAAACTCAAAAGTTTTAAAGAGATATATATTATATATATATATATATATATATATATATATATATATATATATATATATATCTCTCTTTAAAACTTTTGAGTTTTTGTCCTGTGTAGTTAGCTGTCTTTTGTTTTGTTGTTATCTGTAGACATTTTTTATAAAATGGGATACTGACTTAAAGCTAGAAACCTAAAAACTTTCAAAGTGTATTTTTGGCAAAGTTGCTTCTATGTTTTATAACATACTCCAAAAAGTAAGAATATAAATGTTACTGTAGTTGATTAGGTATACATTCGATAATTTCGGGGCTGTATTTGTTTAGCATGTTTTATTATATTATATATATATTATATATTATATATATATTATATATTATATATATATATATATATATATATATATATATATATAATTTCAATAAACATTGAATCACAAAAAGTACTTGCTCCGCCGGGAGTCGAACCCGGATCTCTCACTTGCCGGGTGAATGTGCTACCATTACACCACAGAGTACTTACTTTTTCCGATTCAATTATTTTGTATTTGGCCGTATCTGTCACATATGCGTTTTAAATAAGCAAACTAACATATGATCGGAAGACCAAATACCTGTCAAATGACTTTTAATTACGTTAAATTGTATAAATGGCAATAGCCTTATTTAATTTCAATAAACAATTATAATAAATATAATTGAGATCCGGGTTCGACTCCCGGCGGAGCAAGTACTTTTTGTGATTCAATGTTTATTGAAAATAAATAAGGCTATTGCCATTTATACAATTTAACGATAATAACACTTGGCTATAAATGCCCAACCCATGAAAAAAAGTCCATTTTCCATGGTCACGCTATTGTAAATAAATACCATCTCCTTCTTTAGCAAACAACGTTTTAAGTCATTTTTACCATTCTTCGTAGCTCACAGTCTGAAGAATCGAACTTTTGCTATAAATTCTTCCAATTCACTGTAGGCTAGTTCAAGTTAAGCCTAATTTTATTCTTTTCATGCTGTTTAGCAGCATCTTAACTTGATCCGGATTCCTCGATTCCTATACTGCAATGGTACTAGAGCAGGGACTCTTGTCTAACATTTCTTTGAGCATGTTTTTGACGGATAAATTGGTTGATTCCTTGTAGGTAATGTTATCCTTCATTTATTTTTACATCGTCTTCGACCACAGATAAATCAGGTTCAAATGTATTAATTTCCCTTGAATATTAATTATATTGTATTTCATGCCCACTATCTTTATTAGTATGCCCCTTGCTAATTAGCATCTTTAAGTTCATCCCAAGTTACCAAGGAGGAAAAGTTTGTGAGAGGCTCATTAATTTCATTCGCAGGGTCCTTGTATGGTGCACTATCCGAAATGCAGATGGACAGTCTTCATAGTTACAGTGTCACTGCTTGTTAACGTCACTAGCATAAGCATTTTAAGAATCTGAGGACATCAAAATCCAACGCTTCTGCCTTAAGGCTAGCACCAATTGTTTGAGTTCTGTGAATCTGAGTCCCCAAGTCTTAGAACAGTTATATCTCTACTGTAGTTTAATGTACACTTCAAGAATTTATTAAATGATAGAAAAATACAATTTTCTACACTTTAACAAAATTATTGTACAGTGTGTTAATGAAATAATCTAAGTAGCTGATAAACATTTGGGCATTTGTGACAGTATATTTCAGTGTTCTGTAGTCTCACATAGTCACATGCTCAAATATTTGTATCATAAATAACCTACCTCTTATAACAAAGTAGGCCTAACTACGTTTTAGCCTATTCTTTTTAATTGAATACTTAATTGCCAAGCAACATGTAGTATTCTTAAGTTATAATTTTTGATTGCAATAAACTATTTGAGTATTGAAACAAACCTGAGCATCAACAAAGGCATAAGACAATATTCGATATTATGTAGCAAAGAATAATCTTTTGATAAAAGTAAAAAATGTCTCAAAATATTTCTCACCTGATATATAATATGTTTCATTCTGATAATCCAAAACAATTAGTTGGGTAGGGTACGATAAGCGGACCCGGTTTTTATATTGAAAAATGTAATCATCGATACTTAATATTCGCATTTCAAATCCTAGACTATCAACCAATATAAAAGTATCTATAGTCCTCAATAACAATCATATATTTTAAATTAAAATATGAATTTAATATTTACAGTGATCAAACCAATTATTATAACCAAAATTAGGAAAACTGAAGACGACCATATATGCTCCTCTCACAATTACAGTTGTTTCTTTCCCACAAATTTCACATAATGGGTTTTTCGGTACGAGTCCCACATGTGGGAAGTCACAAAAAAAATGTCTTTTCATCTTTCAAAGCAATGTTGTGTAATTTTCTAAAACTGACTGCCATTTTTAATAATCAAATGTTACTTATATAAAATTGAAATATTACAATACAAGTATTATTTGAAAGTGTTTACAGCTGTTGATACAGATTATTAAAAGTTAATTGTTCGATTGATTATATCGATGATTATGATTAAGTAATGTCGTTTGCCAATTTCAATATAAAAAATCGGGTCCGCTTATGGTACCCTACTCCAATTAATTTTGCCACAGCGAAATTTGTTCCAAATCTGTATTTTTAACAAAAACAGCGGCAAATGGTTTACAACAAACAGCGGCATAAGTTGCTCAGGACCTCAACGATGCAGAGTTACAAAAACATGTTATAACATGTGACAAAACAAAGATTTATGGATATTATGTAGAAACAAAGGCTCAATCACCCCAGTGGAGGCATTCTGGATCTCCAAGACCAAAAAAGGCTTAACAAGTGCAGCTGAATGTGAAGATTTACGCTCACTGTGTTCTTCATTTTTAATAGCATAGGGCATTGTGGATTCTTGCCGAAAGTCAAATTGGTCAATACGGGTTTGCGTGAACAATTTGTGACATAACAATTCATTCATTCATTCCAACATCCGTTGACCGTGCTGCATGAGATGTGTTAATGCTTGAATAGTACTAGGGGCCTATTTTGAAATAAGTTAAAATATCTTAGAATGGCAAAAAAACTCCACCGTGGCAATAACGCAGGTGTTTGAAAACTCTCTTTGAAAATATTTATTTAGACTACCACATTATTATTGGATGAATAGCTACACCTAAATTTTGATAAGGTTAGGAAAAACACTTTTGTTTGCATATCCATCTTTTTTACATAGACTGGCCCTGAAATTAAACTCAATCAATGTATGACTTCATAAAGTAGTCAAATTTGTTGATGTATGACTAATTTAGCCTACTATACCTAACTTCAAATATAACCTAGTCTACTAAAAAAGGTAACATCTAGAAAGTAAATAAAATAAGAAAGCGCATTACAATTTTCATGTGAACTTCAACATCATGAGATTGTCATGTAAGTCCATGAGATAAACAATTAAATGTGTAATTTCATATATAAATATATCACTACAATAAACAATGCCTTATATCGACCAAATCTTACGTTTCAATGATCAGAGATATGAACATTACAGGAAGTCTTTAGTATATTATAATAAACTCGCAGACTTTGATCACAGCGTTCACAACACATTTGAGTTTACTGCTCAATCAGTTGCATTTTTAGATTTTCAATTTTCAATAACAAGAAAACCAAGAAGCTGTTCTACCAGTTTTTTTTTTTTTTTTTTTAGAGTACCTAACTACTGGTAGTGACTAGTCAGTGACCATTATCATAACCAATTCCTGTTCGATTCTGCCTCTATTCCATTCCTATGCTACACTTCGGAGTTAGACCATAGAGAAAGATATGGGTAGTCTGGCAGCTGGCAGTTAACCTTTTATTAATAAATAACAAATATAAACTTTATATTATTGGAGAGTTTGTTTAAATTAATATATCATTTCCAATAAGACAGGAGCTTCAAGAATGTAAATATAAAGGAGTCAAAGAAAAGTGGCTCGTGGCTATTTTAGGCCAGATGGCTGTACAGTATGACCCTATGAAACGAAATGGAACCAGAGGTCTCATTACTGGTTTTCTAGACAACTGATTTACCATAGCAAAAATATTATACATACAATGTATATACAAAATATTAATCCCATAATGTATTATAGAATCCATAATCTCATATCGTACTGTAAAATACTATAAACAATGTTCGTACAATAAGCATAGTTCGTTGGATCACATTCTCTATACCAAGCTGTATGTCTAAGACCTTAATAAAAAGGGTTCTCCTGACCTTCCATCACGATTGTTTACAGATAATAGCTAAGCGTAAACGTGTGAAAGCAAGGTTAAAATGTTCGCTTGATTCCCTTTTTACTCTTAGCTTCAGATTATCCTTAAAGCCAGTTAGACACCTTTTTAAGACTCGTTATAGAAATTACTGTTGGTGGAGAAAAAAGGATAAAATAAAAAAGAAACGGGATGTCATGTTTGAAATGGAGGACTTGCAAGACGAAGATATTTTCTAAAATAGCGTTACATGAGTCCATCTTTAAAAAATTTGAACAGCTTTAGTATCTTTTAAATAATTATTTTCAAATTTATTTCAATATTTTTAAATGTAAAGAAAGGTGTATTTAATGTGTATATTATTTATAATATAATAATATTTAACTTATTTGGCATTGTTCAATATTATAGTAGAGGGTTAGTGGACCATTACGCCGTCATATGTTTTTCAATGCCTATTTAGAAGATAAATAGTGTATAACGGGTGTGTCAGTTCGAAGCGTGGCGGTCCATAGGTTGAGAACAATGAAAAGGCTTGATTGGTTACCGATAACATTTCTCCCCCTCCCGACACAAAGCTGACAATTTAAGTGATTAAATATCAACGTTTAGTAATACTAACATAGTGTTATTTTTAATTTACCTGCTATAATAAAATTAAGAGAACAATTATTTGTAATTCAACGCGTTCCTTACTGTGATATCTGTGGTATATTATATGGTGCAGGACTATATCTATTCTTACAGTGTATGTAATATGTTGGCAATGGATATCGTATGAATAAATCCTATTGGCCAAGGGATGACGCTCCCCCCTCCTTGTCCGACCACCACCTCTATATACCTCAGTCATGAACCGAAACCTCGAGACTCCGGTCCAGTGTGTTATTCCTACGGCCGTTATTATATACTAAAAGTAGTTTCATTCACCCAGTTCCCGTTGAGTAGTACAAGATAGTACAAAGTGGCGACGAGACAATCGGAGTGTTTAGTGGTCAGTTCGGCAGTTATTGTTACAATTGCGATCTGCACCGTGTAAGCGTCGGTCGGGTTAGCGACCGCATGCATCTCAATGGCGTCAGTAAACAAAGTGAGTGTTTCAGCCTAGGAGGAAGGGAAGTGAATGTACGAATTCGATATTAGTTCGTTATTCAGTGACATTGCACCAAGAAAAATGACGGGAATTATTGGTAGCGTGGGTGAGTTCGACTCTAATGAAGAAACGTGGGACTCGTACATAGAGAGGTTTGAACTATTTTTAAGTTGTAATGATATCGATCATTCTAAGAAAGTGTGTACCTTGCTGACAGTGGTAGGAGTAAAAACGTTCAAGCTATTACGGGATTTGTGTACACCCGATAAGCCTTCTACAAAATCGTACGATGATTTAGTGAAGCTAATTAAGGACCATTTATATCCGACTCCATCTTTTGTTTGTGAAAGATATAAGTTCAGTTTACGTAACCAACATGACGGTGAAAGTGTAGCTCAGTACATTGCTCAATTAAAAAACTTATCTAAATACTGTGAGTTCGGTGCTAGTCTAAATGACTATTTGAGAGATCGTCTTATTTGTGGAATCCGTTCAGAATCTAGTAAACAAAGACTTTTGTCAGAAGCTAATTTGACCTTCGACAAGGCTGTTCAACTGACATCGCAGATTGAGATGGCAGAGAAAAGCGCGGCAACGTTGGCGTCAGGCAGCCATGACACGCCAGCCGTCTCTGTTCGCAGCGTCCATCGGCTAGCAACGTCATCGGCTAGGCGTCACTACAACGGACGTGAGTCAGCGCCGAGCGGGAGAGACAACGCTTCGCGCCACCACACCAACGCTTCGCGTCACCACGCCACGCCGAGTACCACACACGCACATCAGTCCAGCAGCACTAGTGTAGTGAAGTGTAACTGTTGTGGCGCCGTAGGTCACTTCAGTAAGCAGTGTAAATATTACGGTTGTGTTTGCCATAAATGCGGCAAACCAAATCATTTAAAGAAGGTATGCCGATCTCAGGCTAGGGGTAAGTCAGGCAACAATTATTCTTATTACAGCAATAAGGGTAAACATAATTTTGTCGAAAGTGTACTAGACAATAATGACGATGAAACAGATGTAGTAGAGTGTATTGGTAATTTGTTTGAATTAGCCAAAGTCTCTAGTAGGGTTGATCCCTTGAAAACTAAAGTAACTGTTGAAAATAAAGTAGTATCTTTTGAAATTGATACAGGTGCTTCTGTAAGCGTAATCAGTGAATCCTTTTATCACGAGAATCTAAAGTTCCTTAACTTGTTACCTACTGATGTAAAGCTTAGTTCTTACACTAATGTACCCATACTTCCAATAGGTAGGTTAGAAGTAAATGTTAAGTATGAAAGTCAAAATAAAGTCCTGAGTTTATTTGTAATTAAAAATGGTGCACATCCACTCATGGGAAGAGATTGGATCAAGGAGTTAGGGGTTGTAATTTCTTTCAAGAATAAAGAAGAGTTATTTGTAGCTAAAAATGACGATGATGTAAAATATAATAACTTAGTAAAGAAGTTAGTTTCAGAGTATCCAGAAGTGTTCTCTAAAGAGTTAGGTCAGTGTAATAATGATCCTATCAGACTGGTGCTGAAGGAAAATAGTAAACCCAAATATACTAGTCCTAGACCATTGCCTTTCACATTAAAAGCTAAGGTAGAGCAAGAGTTAGAGCGTCTAGTAAACGCTGATGTTTTGATGCCTGTAAGTAGTTCAGAGTATGGATCTCCTATAGTTCCAGTACCAAAGAAAGATGGCAGCATTAGAATTTGTGGCGACTTTCGTTATTTAAATTCTCAGCTAGAGATAGATCGTTATCCAATACCTAGAGTAGAGGATCTTTTCGCAGAAATGCAAAACGTTGAATTGTTCAGCAAAATCGATTTGAGTCAAGCATATATGCAATTGAGACTAGATGAGTTTTCACAGAAATTATATACAATTTCAACTCACAAGGGGTTGTTTGCCTATAAAAGACTTCCTTATGGAATAGCTAGTGCAGTAGGAATTTTTGAAAAAGTAATAGAGCAGACTTTACAAGGCTTACAAGATGTGAAGTGTTTTTTGGACGATATCATCATTTCCGGTCCAAATGATGAGACTCATTTTAGTAGACTAAGAGAAGTTTGTGAACGACTTCGAAGGGTCGGTTTTACAGTAAAACAAGACAAGTGTAAATTCTTTGTTCTAAAATAGAGTTCCTCGGATTTACAATTGACAAAACCGGACTACACACCTCGGAAGCCAAAATAAAAGCTATTGTAGAGGCTCCAGAACCTAAGAATGTAACAGAAGTAAAATCCGTTGTAGGATTAGTCAACTACTATGGCAAGTTTGTACCAAATATATCAACAGTTCTAAGACCATTGTACAATCTGTTAAGAAAAGATGTAGAATTTTCCTTTGGTAAAGAATGTGTAAAATCCTTTAAGCAAATCAAAGAGCTATTGTGTACAGCTCCAGTGTTAGCACACTATGATCCGCAAGCTCCAGTAATACTAACGACCGATGCTAGTGCATACGGTATAGGTGCTGTATTAAGTATTGTAGATAGCAATGGACAGGAAAGACCGGTAAGCTATGCTTCACGTACGTTAAATCAAGCAGAACTTAACTACTCTCAGATTGACAAAGAGGCATTGTCATGCGTCTTTGGTGTCAAACGTTTTCACCAGTATTTTTATGGACGACACTTTACGTTAAGAAGTGATCATAAACCATTAGTCAGTATTTTTGGACCTAAAAAGGGTTTGCCAGTGTTCGCAGCAAGTAGACTTCAACGTTACTCTTTGTACCTCAGTGGTTATGACTTTGACATAAAATATGTTAAATCAGATGACAACAGCGCAGATGCTCTGAGTAGATTACCATTGACAGTGTCAATATCAGAAGACAGTTCTAAATTGCTAGGGTTAGGGACCTATTTACATTTTGTAAAAGAGAGTTCTTTGCCAGTATCATGTGAACAAGTAAAACTTGAAACCCAGAAAGACCCAATACTAAGAAAAGTGTTAGGCTATGTATGTATGGATGGCCAAGCCATATTCCTAAAGACAATATAGAATTGTACCCGTTCTTTGTAAGGAGAGAGGAAATAGCTGTTGAGCAGAGTATCTTGATGTGGGGTTACAAAGTAATAACTCCAAATAGTTTACGTAATTATGTTTTAAACGAGCTCCATGCTTCTCATCTCGGTATAACAAAAATGAAAGCAGTAGCTAGAGCTTATCTGTGGTATCCAAATCTGGATAAAGATATTGAAAATCTTGCTAACAGTTGTTCATCCTGTCTTCTTGAAAGACCGAATCCAAGTAAAAGTGAGTTACACCATTGGCACTATTCTAGTAAACCATTCGAGAGAATACACGCAGATCATTTCTATTATAAGAATAAATTGTATTTAATTGTCATAGATGCGTACACAAAATGGTTGGAAGTTTTTGAGACAAGTTCAACTTCCGCTAGTCAGACTATTAGTCATTTTCGTGAGTTGTTTTCAAGGTTCGGAATACCAGTCACTTTGCATAGTGACAACGGTCCACCGTACAGTTCAATTGAGTTTAACAATTTTCTCAAACACAATGGTATCAAACATATAACTAGTGCCCTGTTTTACCCTAGAAGTAACGGCCAAGCAGAAAACTCAGTGGCTTATGCCAAGTCTAAACTGAAATGTGCTTTCAGAGAAAATGTAAATATTCAAGTAGCTTTAAGTAGGATATTATTTGACTATATAAATTCAATTCATATGACTACAAATGAATCACCAGCAATGTTAATGTTTGGTAGACCACTTAAAACCCGATTAGACATTTGAAGACCTAATTTATCTAAGGTTGTTGAAGAAAACCAAGGTAAACAAAAGTTCTATGCTAGAGGTAGTAAAACGCGTATTTTACCAATTAACCAAACTGTGTTAGTAAGAGATTACAGTAGATCTCAAGAGCGATGGGTAGAAGGATGTGTAGTAAAACAACTAGGTGCAACAATGTATTTAGTGAGGTTAGCGTCTGGTATTGTTTACAAGCGTCATGTTGACCAGCTCATAGCAGTCGACACTGCTCCAGTGACAGATCAAACAGCTGAGGTAATAACAGCTGAGAGCCAGCAGACAGCGCGCTCTAACTGTGCAGACGACAATCCAGTAGGCAGTAACCGCACAGCTGATGCGCCGCAGCATTCTATTTCTGTCCGCCCCAGTACAGCTATGTCACCCAACGCTTCTCATACTCACACTACCTACACCAGTCCTATTACTCAGCGTTCACCACTTGCTCGTTCCACTCCTGTTCGCAGGTATCCTCAACGAGAGCGAAAGCCAATTACAAGGCTAGATTTGTAATATTAGTTTAGAAGTGTATTACGGATAATGAATTTATAATGTGTTTTATTCCAATATTTTATTAATATAATTATTCCAATAGTTGATATAACAATATTCTTCTCATTTTGTATTAAAAAAATGGTATTCAGGTTATGTGCTTAAGAATGTATGTTCAATTTATGTAATTGTTTTTTAATGTAACAAAATTGTGTGTCTAATTAAAAAGGGAGGGATGTGATATATGTGGTATATTATATGGTGCAGGACTATATCTATTCTTACAGTGTATGTAATATGTTGGCAATGGATATCGTATGAATAAATCCTATTGGCCAAGGGATGACGCTCCCCCCTCCTTGTCCGACCACCACCTCTATATACCTCAGTCATGAACCGTAACCTCGAGACTCCGGTCCAGTGTGTTATTCCCACGGCCGTTATTATATACTAAAAGTAGTTTCATTCACCCAGTTCCCGTTGAGTAGTACAAGATAGTACACTTATGTGTCAACAACACTCGTTCTCTTGCACAGTAGCGATCGACTGAGGTGCTCCTGAGCACTGTGCGCCCACCGTTAAACGTTAGCATACCCTCGTTATTATGTACTATACTTAAGGTTATTTGTTTGTACATTATTTTAGAAAGAATGATAGGATTTAGGACATGTCCTATCGTTATATGTTACAAAATGTATAACAATATAAGTTTCGAAGATTTTTATCTGCCCTCTTCGTCAGGGTACGAACTTTAATGCATAGAAGTACTTTAAAACCTACAACTTATAGCAATATGAACTGCCAATAAAATTATTATACCTGGCAACAGCTTGAATTCCAGGCAGTAGAAGATGAACTCAAGCATTGTCGCTACGCAGGATGCTATTCATGAGCACAAGTCACGAGCACTATCACACGTGATAAAATGCGATTTCGCTGTTGCACAGGCGAAAGTGGATACTAGTAGAATAATATTATCCTTTCAAATAACCCATCGTCAATAACAAAACTTTAAACAAAGAATTATTTTACAGCAGGAAATATTGTCTACAAAGTGTATTCGAACCCTTTTCTACTAATACCACTAATTAAAATGTTACACAGCATATATATCTACATTTTAACAAAAAAACTAATAATTATTCTTTGATAATTTATTACAAATAATAACACTCAACATTTGCCATACAAACTTACTGGAGACTATTCTTAGAAAAGGGAAAATAGTTCGTTGTTTCAGAAACCACAGTAAATAGCTTAGAAATTTGGGGTTTTAAATGCGTGCAAAATTGCACTAAAAGTTAGGCAGGGGAAAGGCTCAAGAGTTAAAGGGAAACCTGTGACTTTTGTAAAAAATACATGTCTGATAGTAGAGAAAGTCTTTCGTTGACACAAGTCAACAATAAAAACCTGTTGACCAAGTACTGAAAATTTATACATCTCAAATAAACGCAGGAAAAAGAATATTACCAGATCGTCCCCGCAGTTTGTAAATTTCACGTGTAACTTACATACAGTGTAGAAAATCAGGTAGTATTTCTTCATTATAAGTTTTATTCATATATCTTAATAATTTTTTTATTCCATCTTGGTCAGTCTAAATATTTCTTTACTCCATGTTTCACTAAGTTAACTCAATATTTAGTACCACAAGTTTCCGAAAAATTCAATAGATGAAAAAGGAAAAGAAAAACAAACAAGTGGTTATAAAAGTGTTTTGTGTTCAATGAGGCTTTCTTGTTTTCATACCTTGCCTATGTCATTATAATGTTAGGAACAACAATAAGTTAAAATAATAAAAATGTAGTACTCGGGGAATAAGTGTTTGTAAATGACAAACCGGGTCAAGAAACACAACAGCCGCCAACATACATAAAAAGGCCTTAACAAATTTCCAGTTGACGTTACATGAAGTGTAGGCAATTTAGTAGTATTTATTCGTTCTGTTTCATTTATACTCTAAGATGAGGTACTATGAGCCTACTCTCAGATTCCGAGTCACTTGATAAACAAATTTCTTCAATATTGGCTCTCCTTTGTTCTTCTTTTGTTTTTGCATTCACTACAGCAATACATACCACATCGTTATCACTATCATCTTTTGAGTCTGTGATTGCACTCGCAATATTTTCAACAGTTGCCACTTTCTCTATAGATAAAATGTCATCCAAAATCGAAGCGAATACCTGTGCAGCATTGTTTACACTTAACACATCAGTTTTATCACTAATATCCAAGTCTTTTGGGTTTTCAATCACTTTATTTTCACCATCATCAGCATAAAGCCTTTCATATGTGATTTTGTTGGGTTTTCATCATCACTCATTACAGTTACCACTTCATATATTTTGTTCTTTTTCTCTTCCTGCAGATCATAAACTACATCAAGGTCATCACTGCTCCAACCAGATGCTTCTTCTATTTCTTTCTTGGTTTCAACCTCTTTTTCAATAGGCCTAGACTTTATTTGGTTATTACCCATAACAATCTTATTAGATGGTTTCGATAAATAATCAAAATCTATAATATTATTATTTATTGTTAGCGAAGAAGATTTACAGTTTCTGGGAATAGATGTGCTTCTACCTGACGAATCTGCTCCTTTTGATTTTTGCACTGATTTTGATCTTACCCTATTCGGCATTGTACCAAACACACCAAGTTTACAAACTAAATAATCGTTGTTATTTGGAAAACCGGTTAATGATTCACATAATCTCAGTAATGAACCTAAAAATATTGGAAATTGATGTATACTTTCAAGGGTAGGTAAGTACTGTTATGATAAATACACTGTCCAATTTAACATTGTATCTTATTACAAGTTGATATTAACATTTAGGACACAGTTTGGTACAATGCCCATGTTGAATGTAAGATCACAAACCGTCTTTTAATGGTATGAGTTCATCCCGTATGACACTTAGGTTTCATTTAAAATGTATGCAATTCCCAATAGTCTGTGAACAAAAAACAAAGCATATCAAAACTCAAATAAATGAATAATTGTGTTACTAATAAGGATTACAAGGCCTACTTGGAAAATAGTGATAAAAATGTTATGAAGAATAGGACGAAGTCATAATCTAAAAGTTTGAAAATCTACTGCGTGAAGGATAGAATACTGCAGGAGTCAGGACGCACTATGTCATCCTTTTTCTTTGCCAAACAAATTAAGTTTTCCTTTGTTTCGCTCTTGATAAGATTCACTAGAAGTTTCTGAGCTTTTATAAAACCAACACAATCCAAACACTTGTACCTTAAGGGGGACTTGAACGCTCCATATAAACCCATGTTAAATTAGGTACTTTTGTGTCCCATTATCTTAGAAAGTAATAAAGATACCAACCTGATATTTTTATCACTTACTATGTGGTCCTATACAAAGCTACTGATCTATTTTTTTTATGAACTTATAACTCTGTTTGGCCAAGTTATGATTTTTTTTTTATCTAGCGAGTTCAAAATAACCCTAAAATATAGACTATTTTTCAGTAAAATGAGGCCTAATAAGTCAATACTTGTTATAATTGTTTCTTTGTAGATCAGTAGCATCATAGATAAGTACTAAACATCCTGTAAAAATTTCAGCTTGTTATCTTTAGTACTTTCAGAGAAAACGGTGTCATTTGTGTGAAAAATCAAAACTTTCGGGAAAACGCAAAAAACAAAAAAATTTTGATAAAAAGTATATTTTTCACAATACTTGAGCTCTAAAACCCTCCAGGAACATAATGTTCATCATTCTCCTCTTTCCTCTCCAAGAGCTCTCCTTCTTTTCTTCACTCGACTTTCCTTGGTCATCACTACTACCTAATTTCTTCTCAGAAGAACTGGGTGGCACTACAACTTTTGGAGTAGTAGGCCGAGGCCTAACTGTTGAGTCCTTATCTGGTGAAACTGAAGGTAACCTTTTATAAAACCTATTACCTTTATTGGTACGTTTTTTTAAAGATTCCTTTAGGTCTAGTCATTATATTATCAGAGATCACTTTGAAATAAAAGTCTATAAACACTGAGTCAACTTCCAATAATAACAAAATATTGTCAGAACAACAAAGTTGCTAGGTTACAAACAATTGACAATAACAAAACAAGCAGACATCTGTCAAAACTGCTAAGGTCATAGAGAAACAAAACCAAAGAGTAAGTAAAATAATAAATCAGTAAAATCAGCACTATAAGAAAGCTCAACACTGGATACAGCCGTCAATGGCGTTGCAGAGGCAACTTCAAAAATTTATTTGAAGCATTTAGAAATTTTTGTGAGTGATAATATTAATATCATTGTATTCCGAAAATGTCAAAACTACAATAAAAAAAAAATAAAAAATATATGTTAAAAATAAATTTTTTTTGTCCAAGTCCCCTTAAGGCTAGCACCAATTGTTGGAGCTCTGTGAATCTGAGTCCTTAAGTCTTAGAACAGTTATGTCTCTACTGTAGTTTAATGTACTCTTCAAGAATTTATTAAATGATAAAAAATACAATTTTCTTCACTTTTACAAAACTATTGTATAAATAATATAAGTAGCTGATACATATTTAAGCATTTGTTACAGTATATTTCAGTGTTCTGTAACCTCACATAGCCACATGCTCAAATATTTGTATCATATAATCTACCTTATATAACAAAGTAGTCCTATGTTTTAGCCTATTCTTTTTAATCGAATACACAATTGCTCAGCAACATGTATTATTCCCAAGTTATAATATTAGTGTTTGATTGCAGTAAATTATTTAAATATTGAAACGAATTAGAGCATCAAAAAAGGCATGATATGATTTGAAACATTTTGTGGCAGCACAAATTTGTCCAAAATTGAATTTTTAACAAAAACAGCATCGAATGGAAGTTGCTTACGAGCTCAACGATGCAAAGTTGCACATACATGTTATTACAAGTGACGAAACATACATTAATGGATATGATCTAGAAACAAAGGCTCAATCACCCCAGTGGAGGCATTGTGGATCTCCAAGACCAAAAAAGGCTTAACGGGTGCAGCTGCACGTGAAGATTTACGCTCACTTTGTTCTTCATTTTTAATGGCATTAGGGATCGTGGATTCTTGCCGCAAAGTCAAATTGGTCAATACGGGTTTGCGTGAACCAATTTGTGACATAACAATTCATTCATTCACTCCAACATACGGTGACCGCGCTGCACGAGATGTGTTAATGCTTGAATAGTACTATTTTGAAATAACAAGTTAAAATATCTCAGAATGGCAAAAAAAAACTCCACCGTGGCAATAACGCAGGTGTTTGAAAACTCTGCCTGAAAAAATATTTAGACTAATACATTATTATTGGATGAATAGCTACACCTACTGTACATTCTTATAATATTAGGAAAAACACTTTTGTTTGCATATGCATATTTTCTTTCATAGACTGGCCCTGAAATTAAACTCAATCAATGAATGGCGGGTAAATTTGAAGAAGTCAATTTTTTTTGATGAAGTATGAATGTAGCCTATTATACCTAACTTCAAAATATAACCTAGTCTATAATATAGTAGTAAATAAAATTTAAGAAAGCGCATTACAATTTTCAAGTGCACTTCAACATCATGAGGATGTAATTTGAGTCCATGAGATAAAAAATTAAATGTGTAATATCATATATAAATATATGACTACAATAAACAATGCCTTATATCGACCACATCTTACGTTTCAATGATCAGAGATATGGACATTACAGGAAGTATTTAGTATATTATAATAAACTAACTCTCAGTCTTTGATCATAGCGTTCACAACACATTTGAGTTTACTACTTAATCATTTGCATTTTGACATTTTAAATTTTCAATAACAAGACAAACCAAGAAGCTGTTCTACCAGTTTTTTTTTTTCAAGAATACCTAACTACTGGTAGTGACTAGTCAGTGACCATTATCATAACCAATTCCTGTTCGATTCTGCCTCTATTCCATTCCTATGCTACACTTCGGAGTTAGACCATAGAGAAAGATATGGGTAGTCTGGCAGCTGGAAGTTAACCTTTTATTAATATATAAGAAATATAAAGGAATCAAAGAAACGTGGCTTGTAGCAATTTTAGGTCAGATGGCTGTACAGTATGACCATATGTAACGAAATAGAACCCCTAGGTCTCAATACTGGTTGTCTAGACAACTAATTTATCATAGTAAAAATATTATGCATACAATGTATATGCATAATATTAGTCCCATAATGTATTATAGAATCCATAATCTCATATCGTACTGTAAAATACTATAAACAATGTTATAGGAAATAAGCATAGTTCGTTGGATCCTATTATCTATACCAAGCTATATGTCTAAGACCTTAATAAAAAAAGTTCTCCTGACCTTCCATCAGATTTTTTTTATAATAGCTAAGCGACAACGGATGAAAACATGGTTAAAATGTTCGCTTTATTCTCTTTTTCTAATTACATTTATCCTTAAATTATCCTTAAAGCTAGTTAGACGCCAGTAGAAGGGGCTGCTACATCTTCATTGTCCCCAAGCTGTTGTTTCTGAGTTAACAGTTTACGATGAGTAAACACTTTATTAAATTGCTAACAATAGAGTTTTTGTAGATTAGTCACAGCATCATTGATAATTATACATTCACCTATGTGCACTAGATTGAAGATATAACAAGATTTGTTAATAATTTTGTTTCTATGATTTATCAAAGAGCTCACGAGATAAGTCTACTACAGGGCATGAAGAAGAGGCCATTACTGAGAGACAAGGCCTTACTAGAAACTAACCAGGTCTTCCCAAGTCATAGACCTGCGTATCTAACAACAGAACCAAAACTCCGTTAGTCATCAACTGTCTCTTCCTTGTATCTGAAAGAGCTCTAGATCTTCCAGATTTCAATATTTAGTACCACAAGTTTCCGAACAATTCAATAGAAGAAAAATGAATAGAAAAACAAACAAGTGTTTAGTGTTAAATGAGACTTTTTTTGTTTTCATACCTTGCCTATGTCATTATAATATTAGGATCAACAATAAGTTAAAAATAATAAAAAATATAGTACTCGGTGAATAAGTGTTTGTCATTTGTTGACCGGGTCAAGAAACACAACACCCGGCAACATACATTAAAAGGCCTTAACAATTTCCAGTTGACTTATAATTAACACGAAGTGTAGGAAATTCGGTAGTATTTATTTGCTCTATGTTTTATTCATATAGGTATCTCATTATTTAGTGTAGTTCAACAATTATCCGTCAGAAGGCCAGTGATATGCATAACAACAACAACCACTTAATTTTGTCGGTCCGACTACAAATTTACGCACAGTTTAGACAACCTTGTATTATTCCCTCTTTGCACGTTTCACTGAGATAATATATCAATATTTAGTACGCGTTCAACGCGTTATTAACCTGGGTCAACAAAATACTCAGACCCATGATAGTGTTCTACATTTGACTGTCTTATTATGTACACTCAAAGGTTCTATTATATGTGAAAATTAAACAAAAATCAGCTTGTAGGGAAATCGCTTTTAGAATATTTCGAGACGTTTTCATTCGTGGCCTGGGCTAACAACAACAGTAGAACTAGGACTAGGACAACCAACGAACTATACTAGTGGAACGCGCACTGCCCATAAGCCACATGTTGTGTTTTTCCGGTCGCACACAGCTGTGCGTTGCGGGTGTATCCATGGACTTGCAGGCACTTAAAGTGGGCAAGAACTCACCGAGTTTGTGCGGCGATCAACGGGACGATACGGCATAACGCCTTTTCATGCCGAAACACAGATCATTGTTGTTATTTGCGTTGTTGGCAACTCTTCCTGTTCATTACGTCAAGACGTCTGATCTGAGCATCTCAACTAGTTTGTTTTCTTTTTATTTGTCAAGGTTAGTAATGTTTGTTATTTCGTGACATGGTGAAGAGTTACTCTGCGTACAACTGCACGTCCAGATGGACTAAAGGCAGCCACATCTCTTTTCACAAGTAAGTTCTTACTATATTAACCATGTCAATATTTAATTGCAACTTTCAAAATAGTAATTTTCACCAATATTATTTTCTGTGTTGCAAAATTGGGTTACCCAATAATTAAAAATACGGTAAAACATGCTTATCACTCAATTATTTCATCCGCATTAATCCAAGATATCATTGTTGGTCGTTATAGCACTTATAAATGGATAAACTTATATATCATTGCTAAAAACAATACCTACTGGCTTACTCTACTTTATAATTATTGGATCTTTGTGATTTTCAGCTACCTGTATTTTATTATCTGTTAATTTGTTTGTTTTAGCTTTCCGTTGAATTATGACAATTTACTAAACAAGAGGATTACTGCGACAAAGAGAAAAAAACTTTAAGCCAACAAAACATACTGTTTTATGCAGTAAACATTTTACCGAACATGATTACCATTTAATTTTGCCAGACACACTAAGAATATGTCTCAAAAATGAAGCTGTTCCAACAATTTTTTATTTTCCATCTCATACGCAACAGCTATTAGAGAAACAAAGGAGGATTATTGTCAGAAAGAAGGCATCCATTGAGCTACCTAATGCTGATAAGTGTGATTTGGATTTGTCTTTGGATGATGAAATTGAGAGTGCCATGTATATCATGGAACATTATGATAGTTCTAGTTTTAAGGATGAAACTTTATACTATATTTGTGGCGTCATTGTAAGACGTATTGAAAAATGTATTAAATGTAACGATTGTAGTTCTGTACTCCATGCCAATGATTCTGTTCTTATAACACATTAATTTTTTATTGATTTTAAATCTCAGGGTAAATTAAGTTGATAAGGTGATGATATATTAAAAATTGTAAAATATTGTTATTTGCTCAAGTTATCTCAAACAAATGCGATCACTTCTGAATTTACATCGAGAGTTTTACTGGTAGTGTTTTCAAGGGGCATTTAACTTATGACGAATTCACTGGAAGCCACGAGTTATTTTTAATTAAAACTGTGACTAAATTATTTTTTTAAATAATATCTCATCACATCGCAAAACTTTTGACATTACAAAAATCCAACCTAGGAATAAGGCAAAAATTTGTAAAAATATTTTTTTTCTAACACGTAGATTAAGTTTGTCATGTTTGTACATTTTACGTAGTTCACTGTGAAATAAAATACTGTAAATAAAAAAGTTGTTTTTTTTTCGCCTGGGAAATATTTTAATGTTACAGACAACTTCGTTTCCGACTTTATAAGTAATATACCAAATCAAACTCTCAGTTATTTTGATATTGTACAAACATCTGTTTTTAATTAAAAATAGAAATCCACGGTAAAAAAAACAGTTATTAACATTTGTAATAATAAATAAATTGTGGTATCTAACAATATTATTAAGTCTAGAATGCGTTTTAAAGTGATGTTAGATCATTACTCATTACTATAATACCTGCCATATGGGCGGAGTGAGTTCTTGCCCATTTACAGCGCCTGCAGACTCGGAACGCAGCCCAGTATTTCAGCTCGGTTTCTCAGGCCCAGAGCGCGTTCCATTATTATAATTCGTTGAGGACAACACACTGATCACAGACCACCGTGAAGTTAGCGTCACTTTATCGTCCGTTTGTATTCCGTGCAACAATGTTGCAGTCAACAATCAGAAGGCGCTAACAAACATTCAAAATCTAAAATAATAATATAAAACGAATTAGTAAAATACGATTTTTCACAAAATCTACACAGTTTTTCGTATTTATTATTTACCACAAAGAATTCCCGATAAATTTATAATAAATAAAAACCCAAATATAATAACTAAAATGTAAAAATGTATCCTTAAAAGGGCGTTCTCTACTTAAAAACCACTCCTGAGACTAAACCAAACAAGTGCCCGCAATGAAACTTTGTACACAGATGCTCTGTAAGCTGAAATTAAATATACCAACGTCAAAAAGATGGTGTCGGCCGTCAGAGGTCCTATCGTCTAAATTAAATGCACCGTTGGACGGGCGTTCTCGTACAAAAGCCACTCCTGAGACTAAACCAAACAAGTGCCCGTAATGAAACTTTGTATACAGGTGCCCTGTATGGTGTACTTTAATATACAAACGTCAAAAAGGTGGTGTCGGCCGTCAGAGATGCTATCGTCTAAATTAAATGCACCGTTGGACGGGCGTTCTCGTATAAAAGTCACTCCTGAGACTAAACCAAAGAAGTGTCCGCAATGAAAATTTGTACACAGGTGCCCTGTATGCTGAACTTTAATATACCAACGTCAAAAAGGTAATGTCGGCCGTCAGAGGTGCTATCGTCTAAATTAAATGCACCGTTGGACGGGCGTTCTCGTATAAAAGTCACTCCTGAGACTTAACCAAACAAGTGCCCGCAATGACAATTTGTACACAGGTGCCCTGTATGCTGAACTTTAATATACCAACGTCAAAAAGGTAATGTCGGCCGTCAGAGGTGCTATCGTCTAAATTAAATGCACCGTTGGACGGGCGTTCTCGTACAAAAGCCACTCCTGAGACTAAACCAAACAAGTGCCCAAGTGCCCGTAATGAAACTTTGTATACAGGTGCCCTGTATGGTGTACTTTAATATACAAACGTCAAAAAGGTGGTGTCGGCCGTCAGAGATGCTATCGTCTAAATTAAATGCACCGTTGGACGGGCGTTCTCGTATAAAAGTCACTCCTGAGACTAAACCAAACAAGTGTCCGCAATGAAAATTTGTACACAGGTGCCCTGTATGCTGAACTTTAATATACCAACGTCAAAAAGTAATGTCGGCCGTCAGAGGTGCTATCGTCTAAATTAAATGCACCGTTGGACGGGCGTTCTCGTATAAAAGTCACTCCTGAGACTTAACTAAACAAGTGCCCGCAATGACAATTTGTACACAGGTGCCCTGTATGCTGAACTTTAATATACCAACGTCAAAAAGGTGGTGTCGGCCATCAGAGGTCCTATCGTCTAAATTAAATGCACCGTTGGACGGGACGTTCTCGTATAAAAGCCACTCCTGAGACTAAACCAAAGAAGTGCCCACAATGAAAATTTGTACACAGGTGCCCTGTATGCTGAACTTTAATATACCAACGTCAAAAAGGTGATGTCGGCCGTCAGAGGTCCTATCGTCTAAATTAAATGCACCGTTGGACGGGCGTTCTCGTATAAAAGCCACTCCTGAGACTAAACCAAAGAAGTGCCCGCAATGAAAATTTGTACACAGGTGCCCTGTATGCTGAACTTTAATATACCAACGTCAAAAAGGTGGTGTCGGCCGTCAGAGGTCCTATCGTCTAAATTAAATGCACCGTTGGACGGGCGTTCTCGTATAAAAGCCACTCCTGAGACTAAACCAAACAAGTGCCCGCAATGAAAATTTGTACACAGGTGCCCTGTATGCTGAACTTTAATATACCAACGTCAAAAAGGTGGTGTCGGCCGTCAGAGGTGCTATCGTCTAAATTAAATGCACCGTTAGACGGGAGTTTTCGTATAAAAGTCACTCCTGAGACTAAACCAAGCAAGTGCCCGTAATGAAACTTTGTACACAGGTGCCCTTTATGGTGTACTTTAATATACAAACGTCAAAAAGGTAATGTCGGCCGTCAGAGGTCCTATCGTCTAAATTAAATGCACCGTTGGACGGGCGTTCTGGTATAAAAGTGTTTCCTGAGACTAAACCAAACAAGTGTCCGCAATGAAAATTTGTACACAGGTGCCCTGTATGCTGAACTTTATTATACCAACGTCAAAATGGTGGTGTCGGCCGTCAGAGGTGCTATCGTCTAAATTAAATGCACCGTTGGACGGGAGTTTTCGTATAAAAGTCACTCCTGAGACTAAACCAAAGAAGTGCCCGCAATGAAAATTTGTATACAGGTGCCCTGTATGGTGTACTTTAATATACAAACGTCAAAAAGGTGGTGTCGGCCGTCAGAGATGCTATCGTCTAAATTAAATGCACCGTTGGACGGGCGTTCTCGTATAAAAGTCACTCCTGAGACTTAATAAGTGCCCGCAATGAAAATTTGTACACAGGTGCCCTGTATGCTGAACTTTAATATACCAACGTCAAAAAGGTAATGTCGGCCGTCAGAGGTGCTATCGTCTAAATTAAATGCACCGTTGGACGGGCGTTCTCGTATAAAAGCCACTCCTGAGACTAAACCAAACAAGTGCCCGCAATGAAAATTTGTACACAGGTGCCCTGTATGCTGAACTTTAATATACCAACGTCAAAAAGGTGGTGTCGGCCGTCAGAGATGCTATCGTCTAAATTAAATGCACCGTTGGACGGGCGTTCTCGTATAAAAGTCACTCCTGAGACTTAATCAAACAAGTGCCCGCAATGAAAATTTGTACACAGGTGCCCTGTATGCTGAACTTTAATATACCAACGTCAAAAAGGTGGTGTCGTCCGTCTGAGGTGCTATCGTCTAAATTAAATGCACCGTTGGACGGGAGTTTTCGTATAAAAGTCACTCCTGAGACTAAACCAAACAAGTGCCCGCAATGAAAATTTGTACACAGGTGCCCTGTATGCTGAACTTTAATATACCAACGTCAAAAAGGTGGTGTCGGCCGTCAGAGGTGCTATCGTCTAAATTAAATGCACCGTTAGACGGGAGTTTTCGTATAAAAGTCACTCCTGAGACTAAACCAAACAAGTGCCCTTAATGAAACTTTGTACACAGGTGCCCTTTATGGTGTACTTTAATATACTAACGTCAAAAAGGTAATGTCGGCCGTCAGAGGTCCTATCGTCTAAATTAAATGCACCGTTGGACGGGTGTTCCGGTATAAAAGTGTTTCCTGAGACTAAACCAAACAAGTGCTCGCAATGAAAATTTGTACATAGGTGCCCTGTATGCTGAACTTTAATATACCAACGTCAAAAAGGTGGTGTCGGCCGTCAGAGGTCCTATCGTCTAAATTAAATGCACCGTTGGACGGGCGTTCTCGTATTGAAAGTAAATAAAAATAAATCAAGTGTGTTTTGTTACTAAATGGATTATTTATCTCAGTAAGTGCTGATTATATTCAACTGCAGTGCTACAAGCTTTTTAGGAGTTTTACAAGCATGTATTGAAAGTAAATAAAAATTAATATATTATATATTATTATACACTTTATTATAAGTAAAGTGCAATATAATATACATATTTTTTAGCAAATGCTACAGAATAAGGAAATAATAATTACAATTACTAATTGTTGCCTGTTGAAAAGTTAACGGTTTTAATTTTTTGTTAATATCTTTTACATTTAGTATAGCCCTTACTAAACTCACTCAAATAAAATTACAGAATAAAGACAAATTTATTGCAGATAAAAAAATATATACAACTTGGTCATTAGTTTTTAGCAAAAAACAGGATCAAAAAAATTATGGTTGCCTGTAAAGTCGGTTTTACGGGCGAAGATTTTACGTGACAACGTCTTTTTCTCGGTAGAATATTTATTGATATGAATATTATTAAATTGCACAATAGGAACAAGGAATTGAATGAAAATAAGAATTGCACAAATTTTAACTATAGAAATATATTTTTTTTACTAAAACATTGTACATAATTTGAAATTAATTAAAATTTGTTATTGTAAATGGTAAAGTTGAATAAAAAATTTACTAAAATTGGAATTTGAAATTCTTGCTAAACACAGTTAAATTCTAACTCCGCGCGTGGTGATTGGTCGGTTTAGTTCGTTTGTTTGGTCGCACTGTTATGACAGGTTAGAGGTTATAATTTGTTATTTTAAATGTTTGACTAGCAATACGCGCTGTTTCTTCTCAATCGACTGAATTACGATTGATTGCAGAGTGATTTAAACTAATAATTTACTTAACACTATCAACATTTGTCAATAGTATGACATAACCTATAAACTCAGTTTCTCAACTTTTGTGTCAATCTAACAATTAATCAATCAATCATAGTTTACAATAATGAAATATCAGTGTACAATTATTTACCTTTATTGTTGTAGTTGTTGTAAATGACGAATCTAAGCACTCCACATTTTCACGAATAAACATAGTTATCTGCTTTATCCCGTGCGGCGGACCCACAGTTATCTGCTTTATCCCGTGCGGATCCCGTGCGGCGGACCCACTGGACGGGCATCGTAACGTTACCGGGCGTTACACTTTTTCATGAGTGACTCCGAGCCGCAACCTAATTTAAGACGTTGTCACGTCAAAAAGTGTGTTGTTTGCTTTTCCTAAAACTCTGGCATATTTGAACAATTATTTTAACAGATGAGTTTTATAGCAACCAAAAAGAATCGTTGGTCTATTTAGGTATATTTTCATGATTTAAAAAGCTAAAAATCTTTAACACCAAAAAAATAACTTGCGTAAAGAGTGACTCCCATAAGAAACATTGATTCCAGCTGACGATATGCATATATAAAATTATCTGTAGTCTAGCCACACTCTAGTTAAGATGGTATTAAAATTCAAAATAATCTTTATTTATAGATTGTACATCAATACAAAGAATGATATCATATGTCAAATGCTAATCTAAAAGAACTAAATATACTACACATTTAATAAGATAGCATTTAATTTTGTCAGAAAATTATTTGCATTGGAACAAGGTGAACGGTAGATACCAGCGAGTACAAACTGGAAAGAGTCCAATTTACATTCAGCCAGACAACATTCAAATTCTTTTTCAGTATTAAGACTATTAATTGAAAGTGTATTTAATCCTTCAACCGTTACATTGTACTTTGATAATATGATAACTCCACTACTACTATAATCCTTTTGTGAAAAAAATTATCTTAAATAGTATCTAGAAATATTGAGCCGTTCTAATTCAATACTTGTCATTTTGTGTTCTCAAAGGACAACTATATCAGGGTTAATTTCTTGGAGTGTCACTTCTAATGCTTCAATTCTAGTTGGTAAATTCTGGATATTTTGATGGAATATTTTCAAAAAAGAACTTTTTTCAACTTTGGCTTGCTCTTTGGCTTATGCTGTATGTTGTGATACTGGTTCCCCTTGGTTTGTTGGTTATTTGCATGTTGTATTTTTATGTAATTTTATATGTGTTTGTAAATGTTATTAGTCATATCCTTCTATATCTCTCTCTACTGTGTATAATTGAGTGTAGAGTATGTAGTTTCTTTAAAATGTGACACCCTGAAAGAAAGTTTTTAAACTAGCTGTGACTTTTGAGTTTTGGATACAATTAAAGTTGAATAGCATACTGGTGAATTGTCATTTTATAGCTTCCTAATGAAGTATTCTTGATCCTCCAATATTTGGTGGATAACTATAGAACTTATTTTATGAAAGTACATATACTATGAAATTAATCATAATGTTTACAGGCTATACAATTCTGTCTACTGGAGACATTGTCAATACTAAATGTAACTTTTAAACTGTTTTCTGTGTAGGCACCCAGTTTGGTACCGTGGTCACGCTGTTCGTAGCCGGGTATCTGACTGCAGGTCCATGGGGTTGGCCCAGTATCTTTTACAGCACTGGACTGTGTGGTGTGTTGTGGGCAGTGGCCTGGCTATTTTTAGGTGCCAATTCCCCGGACACCCATCCTTCCATCAGTGACAGCGAGCGGGAATACATCAAGGCAGCCTTTGTTAGCAGCTCAGATCAAAGCAGTGTAAGTAATTCAAATATATTTTTTCTGTCTACTTAAAGCTCAATATGTACATAAAGTATCGCCAAATTATTCTCTACACTATTACCCTGTTGTCAGTTTGGGAAAATCCAAAACTGAAGAACATGTGCATCAGTGACAAATTTGGTCGCCCAGATTTGTTTTTGCTATACCCAGTATAGATTCTACTGGCAGGCAAGCTAGGAGTGTACCCTACTGGGGTATCACGTTGGGTTTAGTAAAAGACAAAGCTACATGCAGACCAAAAGTCCAAGAGGTTACATAGCCCAAGGTCCTTCTCATGAAAGGCTGAATGGAAGACCACACATGTTATGTCAAGGCAACAAAAGGGCTCAAGACAATATTTATTTTGCAAGGAGAATGGAGTAACAAAAGGAACCATCTAAAGTACTGGACAGTGACTCCACCGTCCCAAACTAGTGATTGCTTTGAGGCTAACAACACCCAGCTCAATTTCTAGAATTTGCTTTTCTAGAAATGATGCTGTACCATTCACATTGCTATTATTAACTGTAACATGTATGGGGGCTATTTGGAAAGTATCCTATGTTCGATGATTACTCCTTATCTACAACCGCTATTGTTGTCAGATTCAGCATTTACTATCTTTATATACTTCTACTTGCTCTGAGAATAGCTTCCATTCATACCTTTAATAAATTGGTTGTTAGTCAGTGTTCAGTCTGCAGTTTCTCTAGCCTTCATCAGATTTAAAAAAAACAAGATGGAACTTGAAGATTAGCATCGTTTTGGTTCAAACCCAGGAGGATGTGTGCATAGACCAGTCAAATGATCTAGCAAGCCTTTCAGGGGAAAGGCATGACTCCAACTTCCATAAATTACTGGATCATCCATTTAAAAAATGCCCATGTTTTGGTTGAAAGTGATCTACCAGCTACGTTCGGGTTAACCTTCCTTAACGCTAACCCACAAAATAATCAAACGTGTGAGGTTTGTGATAAAACCGGACAATCGCTTAGCAGTGCATGATATGGAGGAAGATTGGGATGTATGAGATCCTGAATTCTGTCTGAGGAATTACGTTTGAAATGAGTGAATGTAAATTTCATCCCAAAATTGCTCATAAAAAAAAGGAAATTGCACAAGACATGTATGAAACCATAACAAATGACTCTGACATCTAACTGTTCCTGAAATTGAAGGCAGAACTTGTAAAATCCCGAGGGTAGATTTTACAACTTATTTTTCAAAGTGAAAGGTTCGTTTGAAGAAGTGCATTATGTCTAATGGAAATTACTTTGAGGAAGACTAAAGTTTGGTTGTGATTGGTAAGCTAGTTTTCTGAAATATCAGACTTGTCAACTTGTGTCCCCCATTTTCCCACACGGTAACTTGCTAATATTGTGTTTTTCATTTATCATGATAAGCTTATAGATTTTTTCCTTTATAAACACTACGTACACCACATTCTGATCTAATTTAATGGCATAACTCATCCTAACCCAAGCTGGCTTAGCTATTGTTATCAATAAAATTTAGGTTAGGTAGTGTCTATAAAATTCAAAAGTGGTAGTCTATACATATAACAGAAAATATCCATGCTTTTTACAAGCACTAGACTTACTAATTTTGTACATGTGTGCCACAGGAAATAACAACAAAGGCTGCTTGGCGTTTCTTACAAAACTTTTGCAATTTATTTGCACAGTATAGCTAATAATCTCTAATATAGAACAATTTATTGAAACAAATTTAAATCAAAGCTTTTTTCCTGGCTTTCAGCTTTGCAAACTTGTTTATAATGTCAGAAAAGTCTGTACCGAAAGTTAAGTTGTTTTCACAACACAACAATATTAGAGAATTTAGTTTCTCTTGTAAAATAGTTTTTCTCTTCACATTCTTGACACAGGGTTAACAGAAAACCCTCTTTCTGCAGTCCAGTTAGTGATGGGTAAAAATCCTGAAGGACACTTCAAGATTGGAAAATCTAGTTTACAGATAATTTTTTGAAATACAATCATATAACATCATCAATATGATAAAAAAAACTGTTTGAACGTTTAATATAAGTATATCAGTCCCTTGGACGCAACCCTCATATTATAAATAACTTATACTAAATAGTAAATTAGTTTAATTAAATTAACCGATTTTAGTTTTTTCTATCTGAAACTGTTTTAAATTTAGCATGCGACGCTAGATTCTTTGATAACCTTATATTATAATGTAAACAAAAATTCTGTATAAGTTCATAATAATAAATAAAATATAATAATAATTATGTATTCAAATGATTGAAAGGCCAAAAATTTTTAAAACTTCTGTAAAAAATATTTAGAATCTGTTTATTTTGTAGAAGTTGTAAATATTGTTGATTTTTTGTGAGTGGATAATGTAATGATGTGGACATCACTCAATCTTTTTGTCATTAAATCAAAGACAAAAATTGTTATCTTTCACAAATAAATTAATCACTTCAAATTTCCAAGGACTCAACCTTTAAAAAAACGCATCGTGACAATATTAATTAATGATTGAAGTCGACTGTTTTAAGAGTTGTTTATTTTCTTGAAGATGTGTTTTACAATTTACACAGTTTTACCATACATGAACTCATTTGTTTAAAAAAAACATTTGTAAATTTGTCACTTTTTCAAACACTGATCACTAAATACTGTTCATTTAATACGTAATTTAAGTAAACTAGTAATCATTATTATTTGGATAGGAGAATCATCAGGCTTACCTTGAAAACTTTCTTCTCGGGTTCACTGATTTGAAAGGAACATATGGATCTAACTATTGATACTATATTTGAGTAGTATGTTATAGTACTATACCTTGTACGAATAATATTATAAACAATACTTTACCTAATACAGATATATAGTACTAAATTGTAGCATCAACAGTGTCCAGAAAAAGTAAATTGGCTACCCTACTACCTACCTTGATTCTGAAACTTAAACTGAACTGGTTGAGATAGATTGCTGTGCAATGAAACATTTCTAAATATGTCTTTATGTGTTTCTTCCAAATCAGTGGCCCCAGAAGGATATTTTTAAGGTAAGTCTGATGATTCTCTTATCCATTACTAATATTCATTGGTTTTCAACCCTAATAATTCAGTCCTAGACTAATAATAATTAAGTGAAGTTTCGACTTTATAAGCATATTATGTTCACCCATTATCTGATCAGACCATATTCCATTGATGAAAAAATATATTTCTTACCAACCTAAGTTTCATATATAAAAAAAAATGTAAAATATGAGGATTTATCCAATAATAAGCAGAATAGCACTGTTGGGGGTTGCAGTCTTCTGTCAGACATGTATAGCACAAGCTCATAATTTTTGTTGACGAATACATATTTTTAAAATATTCTGGTTCTTTTGGGTGCCCTCTTGCAATATTTAGTATCCTAGTCTGAGGAAAATAGATGACAAAGAAGTATTTTATGTTATTTAATAGTTTTTAGTACGAGACATAACAATGCAAGCCTGGGTTGTGGCGTGGTGTTGCCAGCTTTAACGGAAGAATAACTAGTGATCAGATAATTGATTGAATTCAACAGGCGAGTGTTACTGCTCATCGTTACTGCTCATCTATCTTCGAGAAACCTTTACTGTAATTATTTACACTATGACACAGATTGTGAGTAAGAAATAATAATAAAATTAATGCGAAATAATTGAATGCTGAAGAGCAAAACAGATAAACACAACCGGAATGAAGCAAGACATCGTCGTGTCGCCTCATACTGAGAATCAGCTGATGTAACAATGTGGTAACGCTGCAGGTTACATGGGAAGTGAAGAGTGGTAACTGCACATACAGCCAGGCTTGCAATAATGTGCCTCGTACTACATTAAGATCTGATACAATAGAAGGCATAACCATTGTGTAAGAATGAATGTAATAGCCTAGTTTTAATTAAAGACTAGATTATTAGACGTAAGTGCAATATCTTTGTACCTGATTGACTGAAAAATACCTGGATTAGCCATTACAATTAGAAAGAATAAAAGTAAAATTAATCATTCAAAATAGTTTCACTACCGTTTCTTCTGTAATATCAAAACACTCAAAACTAAATCTAAAAATTGAAATATTTTTGTACGATATCTAGACGTTTGTAAGTAGTTAACTTTATGCACATATTTGTACGAGTATTCAATTAACTCAGAGAAGGTTTGATTGTTTTTAGCAAAATTATGAAAAGATTTATCCAAAATGTTATAAATTTTAAACATTTTACCAAATACCATGATAGTTTGTGCACATGTAATATAATTGGTGGTTAGTAACAGTTTGTATATTTTTTTTATTTCAAAAGCATATATCCCATTGGGATCTTTAATTTTTATAAAGTAATTAAGTTCATAGGGGCCAAAACACTTTTAAAGAGCTAATTTTAAGATTGCATCTCAGTTTTGTATAGTTTTTTGGAAATCTTGTCAAATTTCATGTAAATAAGTCGAACCATCTCTGAGTTAATTATGTAAAAGTGTAACTCTTGAGGCATATCCTATTACTCAAATAAAGTTATGTTGTATTAAAAATCATATTTGAGTGTTAAGAGATTGCACAATAAACTAAAAAATTAACACATTTTATAACTAAACCAGGAAATGTTTCATAATTTATATAGATTTTACCATTGTTAAAAATTTACAAATTTTATATAATGTTGTTCCATGCACAGTATTACCATAATTTTACTATAAGTTTGTTATTGAAATGTACATTTATAATAAATATTTTAAACACAATATGCTTATCACAATGTTTATTCCGTGTCTTAGTTTACACATTAGAAAATATATCTATCCATAGTCCCATAATTTATAACTGAACCTCACATTAAGTAAAATAATACAGATTTTGACGGATATCTTTAGAAATGTAGTTTTAATATCCATTAGTTTTGAATCTTAAAAAATTTGTTGGTAAAGTATCACACTCACATGGCTTTGTACACAAAACACGTAGAAGCATTAATTAATTGTTCTCTTTCGCCTCATTCGGAAAACGTAGATAGGTTTTGCGACAGCTTAAACATTAGTAATTTATTTTCATAGGATTTACAAGTACTCAATATCTTGAAAACTGTTTGAAGATACTAAAAAATGTTTATGACAAAAAGTTTAGGAAATGTTATAAGCATACAGAACAGTTTTTGTTTTTTCCTCTAGGTTCATAAATAATGGAGATGTGAATTCTTAAAAGGTAAAACGGCTATTTTAATGGAAAGGCATGGAGTACCAATCTGGTCAAGAAACTTAAATCAATGTATTTAAAAGGTCAATATTTGTACCGAGTTTGAACTTGTTTCAACATTCCTACCACCAGTTCTTTGTGGTAGAAAAGTTCTTATGGGATTTACGTTTAATCAGTATATCGAAAACCATTTGAGATACAAAAAGCCTGACTTATTACCATATTTTTAGTAAACTTTATAAATATTCCAGAACACTTTTTGTTTTTTCTCCAAGTTCTTAAATAACGAAGTTGTGAATTTTTAGTTTAAAGGCAGCCATGTATTGAAACGAAATGGTGACAAAGTAGTTAGTGATTGTACCACGTACAATTTTGAACGGGGTGGATTTGGGCTCTAGAGATCATTTTCAATGAAGTTATGTAGAAATATTTGGTAAGTGCTACCGTGAGGGTGATTACAATAGGCTGATTTTGTAAAGAAAATCTCACCTTAAAAATTTACACATTACAACTCTTTATTCCAAATTTAGACAACTGAAAGCCTAGACATGCCAGACAATGAGAACCTGTGTGTATACCACAAGCACACTCGCAGCACACACCAAAGTTTGTTACTTGTTCAAAATTCAAATCCCACAATTGCTATTATTCTATTTTTAGTTATTTATTATTTATGATTTATTAGTACATATAACTATATGTATGTATCCTTCGTACTTGGGTGAAGATTGGCAAAATATGTTTTTGGAATGGGACAACATTTTGTGAAAAAAACATGTTTTTTTAACTATAAAACTTATTGTGTAATAGTAAGTTTGCACCAACTAATATTTTTACCATTAAAAAGTCATGCTGATGTATCTGCCTCTGGTTCTTACTTGACGATAATATTAGCAAATATCCATCTGTTATCATTAGTAAATTCTTTGTGAATAATACTTTTATGTTACCTACTCAATGGATAAGAATAAAAGCAATTAATTTGAGTGAAAAACTATTGCTTTTAATAAGATAATATGAGCTAATAAACACACAAGGTGTACAAGAAATCATTATGAATATACCATAACAAACAATATATCATACTCAAAGTTCATTGTTTGAGAAAGTTTTGATATACCCTCCTTTGACAGCTGGGACCACCAAGTGACTGCAGTATTACCAATTGAAAACACATTTATCTTACAAATAGTCTTTAAAGTAAGGCTTTGGTAGTTTTTGTGAACATTTTTGTAAATTATTTCCAATAAATGCAGTTTCAAATGGAAAATATACTAGTATAGTTTGTGGATGATACGTGTAACATATGTGAAAAATCTAATCTTCAACGTATGTATCAGCAAATTGTCTGCTTCAAGGAAAGTCATTAGCGGATGTGCTTGTATCCATCCGTGAAGGATAAATACAAGCAATAATTTAATGCGGGTTCTAAGTAGGCAAAGGAAGCACTTAACAATTTCCATACATTCTGTTTAAGATCCTCAATTAATTATGTTGAAGTTTCCAACGTTTATTATAGTTATGTTCATCTAGGACAACAAGATGAGAATATCTCTCATAACATTTAATCGTAAAAGACTCTTTGCTCTCCTTCTGGATATTCAGGATGGGTAAGGAGATTTGTTGAGATCTCATGATGAGGGATAACGAGCACTTTCTCAATCTTAACACCTTGGAGGAAGAGGAGGTTAGTTCTGTTCCAGCCTCTCCCATTCAAAGTGAGTAGGTGAACCAACATTAAGGGAGTCCATCCGTTCCAACAGTCATCCTCTGCAATGGACCAGACCTATTGATGACTTCCAACCCCCCTCCCCCCATAAATCTTGTCATTCACAGTTCGCGAATTGCCACTCCTGGACATCTATTGGGTAGCCTAGATTTAAGTGATACTGGTTATTGTTGTACCCAGCTAGCCAATGCTAAATAGCTGGTAGTGCCAATTGCCAATAGTGTAGGTCCTGGCAGATATAAGCCATCCAGAAGTGAGCTCTCCTGGAAACCTTTTTTATTGTGCTATGAGTAACAAAGAGCAGAGGATATGAAGAGTTCAACAAATTTTGACACGCCTAGCTATGGTTTACTTTTTGTATAAATCAAACTATTAGTCTAGAAGTTGAAAGCTAATTTGCACTATGTAGAACATTCAGCCGATTGTTTGTGAAATTGGCAGAGGATTTTCCGCTAAAGTTGTCATCTATTATAGTTTTCATGGAGGTTGAAATGGAAGAATGTCAAAAGTCTTAAAGTATATCGAAATGATAATATTTTACTCTGTTCATATTTTGTTTTTAGTTTGACTTACTTAAATCTAATAATTATCAGACATGCAATAAAGTTATGTCATCAGCCAACTTCCACGAAAACTGATGACTCATTTCTTTCTTAGGGAAAAATCATCTGTCGATTTCACAAAACACTCGGCTGTAAGCCAATATAATAAAAGTTAGCCCTCAGCTCCTAGACTAATAGTTTGAATTAATTGTTCCAAAAGCAAAAATTAGCACTATTGGCTCGCAGAGTACACCAATAACCGATGTGTTACTAAGAGTTGTCAGAAAATGCTGAATTTTAGTCGGTCTCCGTATTTTTGGCTGATTCTGATTTAACTTTTCTTTATATCTCTGTTTTAATTGTCTTAAACTAAAACCAATTGACTCAGGAAAAAACTGTTCGATATCCTATTTCTATTCCCATCAGAATTAGCGTGACAATGTCTAAGAGAAAATTCCTCTATCTATCAATTTTATGAAAAGCTACATTGTGTGCTAATGCAATGCAATTTGGCTCTTGGCTCATGGACTACAGTATCTTCTTCTGTAAGGTACAATATTTTGAAGAACTAATTCCAAGCAAATCTTTAGTTCATTTTTATCCATAGTTCACTAAAGATATTTCATATATATTTAAAAAAACAATCAAAGAACACTGAACACAAATTTACACACTTACCATAAACATGCACTATGTACGTAAGTTTAAATTTCGTTCCTCAAACACTTATATTACAAACATCTTACTATATATGTATACGTACAAAATTTTACAATTTTGTTTAAAAAAAACTAACATAAAGCATTGAAGGCATCATATGAGGGTGTATGACATGTGCTCGGAATTGACTTGTAAAGAATTATAACTTTATTTAACTAAACCAAAGGATATATATTATTTTTTTAATATTCTCCCACCCTTAAAATAATTTTATTTCTATATAATTGGAAGCTTTTTTTTTATTCCATCGTAAAGATTTAGTTTCGTCACAAGAAAAAATGTAATTCAAAAAGGCATCATTTTGTTGAAATGGTTTGAAGAGCCGCTTCAAAAACATCCAATTGATGTCACTTGTCATCCTGCGATAACAGATGTGGAGCTCACCAAGAAGACACATTGTGATATCCCAAGTATTCTATCACGATCTCTTGGACACTACTGTAACTGATTCTGAGTTCTTCAACATTTTAAAAACAAGTTATGCGCTGATCTTCCTCAATGAGATTTTGGACTTCCTCAATGTTGATCTCGGTTTTCACTCGTCCTTGGGCGACAATTGTGGCACTCATTCTCAACCCTTTCACATCCCTCAAAAATTTGTTTGTGCCAAGTAAACACACATGTTTTTCGCAAGATATTGTCCCTGAACTTTTTTCATCACATTACAAAATTTCGGTTAGGCTTACTCTTTCCTGAGCCAAGACTTAATAATGAATTTGAGAGTTGCGGTTGTTTCTTTCTGTCCCCAACAGTATATAAGCTACGTACACATCAAGCAATTTTAGGTCAATGACTCATTCGGAATTTTTTAGATAACCAGTCTCGTTTATAGTTTACTTATTCTTGTAGTAACCTTTAAGGTGGTCAGTTGGAATAAATTTTTTTGATTCCAAAGAACTGGTTGCTCTTAGCCCTTTAAATACTACTTCTGAGGAGAGGAACATATAGAAAAATTGTTTTCTTACATGAGGAGTGTTAGGAATTTGATATAAAAATTTGGGGCTTATTCAGACTCAAGGAAAAATGGTTTAAGATAAGGATATAAACTGTTTACAGTATGTACATGAGAAGTGACTGAACTTTATGAAATATTACTATTTCCATAATAAATACTATTTAAAAACCAATTTTAAACTTAAATTTAATAATAGGAAATAATTATCATGAAACCTTGAGTTAAAAGAAAATAATTCACTAAAGCCAAATTAACTATTAGTTAAATAAAATTGTTATTACTGTATAACCCTCAGTGGCAAAATAAATGCACAAGTTGGCAACATAGACTATTATTAAAAATTTAAGCTTAGCAGCCAATCACAGTAAAAATTCTGATTAAAGCCCTTCTAAAAGTTCATAACAATATGCAACAAGTCTGATTTTGGAAAATGCATCAAGATTTCTTTATGTATTTTTCTCTGTAGACAACAGATATACTTTACCTTACAGTGGTCACTAGAGTAGCCAATCATGTTCCGTGATGTAATGAAATAGGGCTAGTTATAATTATTATATTCATCACAATAATGATCACTGACTTCAGAAATGCTATTTTTGGATATCTACTCATACTGAAGACCTGTCTTTGGCCTGTGCACAAGGATCATCCCAGTTATCATCAATATTACCTAGAATTCCTGGTGGGATATGTTTTGAAATAAGGTCTCTTCTCAACTCACTGTAACTCCTTTACATCGCTGTCTCCACACTACCTTTCAAATTGTATTGTTGGATGGAATTATTAACATGAGAAGATTTCTTCTAATAACTTCAGAGGTTGACTGTCACTGCTGAAAAAATGTTTTGATGTAGTAGAGATTACATTTTCTAGGTGTAAAAACCGATATTTGTAATTATTTGTCAAAAATCTGGCATTTTAAGAGCTGCTTAAAAATCTTTTAGATTACAGTTTACAATTATGTCCTGTATAAAGATTACATAATGTTAATAGGGTATCAATTATTAATCATAAGCATATTATAAACCACCCCTACACTGTGAGTTGATAGCAAAGGAAAGAGGTTTAATCGTTATTCTTCATCAATTTTGTTTTTTATATAATCTAGACAAGTAAATAGTGAGATTTAAGAGAAAGTTTTTTATTGTTACATTAGAAATTACACGATTGAATGAATGACAAAAATTACAAATATGAAGATGTGGAGAGGAAATACATCACAACTAAATCCATTTATCAGCAACCCCAGTGACTTGTGTTTAAATGAAAAATGTAAGAAATAGTGGTGAGCAAACAGCCAATAGCTTACAACGTGAATTTTAGCAACTGGTGCGTATCCACAACGTGCCTTCAGATTGGATGAACATTGTGCAGCTGCAGCAAACGGGAATTTAGATACCTGGCGATTATCCACAACGTGACTTCAGATTGGATGAACATTGTGCGGCTGCATCAAACGGGCATTTAGGTACCTGGCGATTATCCACAACATGACTTCAGATTGGATGAACATTGTGCAGCTACAGCAAACGGGAATTTAGGTACCTGGCGATTATCCACAACGTGACTTCAGATTGGATGAACATTGTGCGGCTGCATCAAACGGGCATTTAGGTACCTGGCGATTATCCACAACGTGACTTCAGATTGGATGAACATTGTGCAGCTGCAGCAAACGGGAATTTAGGTACCTGGCGATTATCCACAACGTGACTTCAGATTGGATGAACATTGTGCGGCTGCAGCAAACGGGAATTTAGGTACCTGGCGATTATCCACAACGTGACTTCAGATTGGATGAACATTGTGCAGCTGCAGCAAACAGGAATTTAGGTACCTGGCGATTATCCACAACGTGCCTTCAGATTGGATGAACATTGTGCAGCTGCAGCAAACAGGAATTTAGGTACCTGGTGATTATCCACAACGTGCCTTCAGATTGGATGAACATTGTGCAGCTGCAGCAAACAGGAATTTAGGTACCTGGTGATTATCCACAACATGTCTTCAGATTGGATGAATAGTGCAGCGGCTACAAACAGGAATTTAGGTACCTGGTATGTATCCACAACATGTCTTCAGATTGGATGAATAGTGCAGCGGCTGCAAACAAGAATTTAGGTACCTGGTATGTATCCACATGTCGTCTGATTGGATGAATAGTGCAGCGGCTGCAAACAGGAATTTAGGTACCTGGTATGTATCCACAACATGTCTTCAGATTGGATGAATAGTGCTGCAGCTGCAAACAGGAATTTAGGTACCTGGTGCATATCCACCATGTGGTGGTAAGATCCTTGGTATGTGTTCTTTACTGTATTGTATATCAGTAGTCTAGGGGCTATCAAGCAGGATTTTAGAATGTTGGATCCTCTGTTGAACTGTGATGGGTGTAGATGTTTGTTGTTTGACTGTTTTATCATTGTCCCTGGGGTTTTGATTCATTATTTTGTATCTCCACTTGTCTCTTCATATTAATGTACAGTTTGAAGGAGACGCAAATTTTCAAAACTCTGCCGTTATTACAGTTAATGGCTGTTGGAATTTATTCACATCTTGCACATCAAATTTTAAGCACAACAGGATTTTCTACTAGATTGTAACAGAAATGTTATCTACTCATGTTTATGTCACTTCCACAATTTAAATGAGTTTTTATAAATCATCTCTATAGTTACAATACAAAATTGTCCAATTGTTCAATAGAAAAGACTTAATTTGAGATCTGAATGAATACTATTAATTTGTTAAAAGTTTGGTTGGTAGTGTTGATTCAGAATATATTTTTAAAATTATCATGTCCCAAATACTATTTTTAGTAACACAAAAGATTAGATTTAGTTAAATAACATACTAAATGTTTATGTATATTTCTATGCAAGAGTTTTTAATACTTTGACTGTGTCAGACACCTTACGGCATAGAATCAGAGTGATAGTATTAAAGTTTACTCAGTATAGAGCCACAATAAAGGTGTTAAACATTAAATGTTCTATTTAAATAGTCCATTTACTGGATAAACTATGCAAGAGTTTTTAATACTTTGACTGTGTCAGACACCTTACGGCATAGAATCAGAGTGATAGTATTAAAGTTTACTCAGTATAGAGCCACAATAAAGGTGTTAAACATTAAATGTTCTATTTAAATAGTCCATTTACTGGATAAACTATGCAAGAGTTTTTAATACTTTGACTGTGTCAGACACCTTACGGCATAGAATCAGAGTGATAGTATTAAAGTTTACTCAGTATAGAGCCACAATAAAGGTGTTAAACATTAAATGTTCTATTTAAATAGTCCATTTACTGGATAAACTATGCAAGAGTTTTTAATACTTTGACTGTGTCAGACACCTTACGGCATAGAATCAGAGTGATAGTATTAAAGTTTACTCAGTATAGAGCCACAATAAAGGTGTTAAACATTAAATGTTCTATTTAAATAGTCCATTTACTGGATAAACTATGCAAGAGTTTTTTTAATACTTTGACTGTGTCAGACACCTTACCGGCATAGAATCAGAGTGATAGTATTAAAGTTTACTCAGTATAGAGCCACAATAAAGGTGTTAAACATTAAATGTTCTATTTAAATAGTCCATTTACTGGATAAACTATGCAAGAGTTTTTAATACTTTGACTGTGTCAGACACCTTACCGCATAGAATCAGAGTGATAGTATTAAAGTTTACTCAGTATAGAGCCACAATAAAGGTGTTAAACATTAAATGTTCTATTTAAATAGTCCATTTACTAAGACTTGGCCTTTCATTCTCAAACCATCATTTGGAACAACTCTCTTATGGTTTGTAAAAATACGATTAAACTTTGAATCTCATATGTAATATTTTGGCAGTAAAAGTTTATCTCTTAAAAATTACGGATTGTATAAATTAATTATTTCAATTGTTCATAACTACTGAAACTAACACGCAGATTAACTTCCAAATATCACAAAGGAATTTGTTGAGTGAAAAAATAGTTTTTTTTACTACTTAACCCAAGTCCATCCTGAACCCTTACCTCGCAGCCTTATCTTGTCCATTTGAAAGTGCTGGTGCTATTTGCTTTCCCCACACATCCACTGATGTCTTTGATATCTTTATCGTCTATATACTTTTTTACAGGCACTTAACTGGTCAGATTATATGTTTAGCTAAGTTACTTTATAGCCATGCAATTGCTCAATGCAGGAGCCAACCGCAAAATCTTTAGTGACCTGCAGAAAAGACAACATTATTTTCTTATTTATTTTTTTGTTAAGAGAGGCCGATCTCCTTTTAAGCCCTGTTCTGCCGTCCTCATGGACGGATCTTATCAAAAAGAATAAGAAGGAGAGTCGATACAGTATAATGTAATTAATTATTACTTACTGATAAAAAGTGGAGGCTACAGAGAGGCCACTAGTTTTCCTGCGCTATTTTTCTCAGATCCAAAATTCGACGTTTAAACCGCTCGCCATCGCGCTTGTAATTTATTAGTACTTACTTACTTACTGCCGGGGCGTAGTAAGTAAGTAAGTACTAATAAATAGTAAATAGTAAATAGTAAAAAATAGTAATTTATTAGTTCCAATATAAATTAAGTCACAGAATTTTGAATCATTTAAATTCACGGCATTTACATTTTTAACTGTAAAAGCATTCTGTATACATTTTACTTAGGAATAAGCGGTCACTATAATAGTTCACAAAGTATGTATGTCCAGTTACCGTTCGTCTCTTATTATATGGCAGCGTATTGATGACGTCACGCTAAAGCCATATTTTCTAAGGCGACAAAGTGAGAGCTCCACCATACTGGTATTTTAAGGTTAATTTTTGAATTATCATTGTCCTTTATTTTGTTACCGCTGGGTTAATCAAAATAGATGTAAAGTTTAAATCCTTTTAATATTTGAACGTTTACTCCCGGACTCCGAGGTGCTTAGTCACTGAACTCATATCCTCTGTAATTTAATTCAAAATCTGAGTCTTACAGAAACCTACTGTCGTTATATACGGTTTGCAGTTTAGAAAAGACAGCTAAGGCTAATAAGGGACTCTTACCGCATTTAAAATTATACATGGTGTAACAAAAACGGGATTGGGGATGAGGATGATTCCCGAACGATTACAGGTATAAATTACTGCACCTATAAATCTACTTTTAGAAGTAACTACCATTTTTTGTCATCTCGGGAGACGACCTGAAAAGAGTCAGAAGGAAATCTTACATTGAAGGATAGGTCGAGTAGTACATAACATTAAAGTTCTCTATTATTAGAATACAATGCCGCAAATATAACCTGAAAAGGTTCATTCTTTAAAAATTACGCTGGTTCAAAGTTTGAAACATTTACAATGTAGGTCCTTTTCTAAGTGGTTCCTCTAAAGTGTTCCGAATATATTCGTTTTTGTTTTACCAGGCGTGACTGCCTTAAAATTACATATTTTGCCAAGTTCTTTCAGTTTCCACAAATGCTGGTCGATATTTTCACCAAGTCCTTGCCTTCTAGTCGCCAACAAACTGGTGACGGAACTATATCGTATTAGTTGGTTTTATAAAAAGTTTGTCGAGGATAGTTATAGGTTCAGGATACGAATCAGCTCCTGATAGTAGTTCATGGATGCTGAAGTTGACAAAGTTTATAAGAAGCTTTAACTTGCTTTCCTCAGCAGCGCATATTGCTTCAGTAAAGTTTTCAAATGTTGCTTTCCAGTGGTACCAATGGCCATCAGCATGATGTTTATTTGGGTCAGGCATAAGCGTTCTGAAGATTCTTGGAGCAATTGGAAAATTCTTTAAATATTTAAATATAAGCGTTCTGGCTTAAAGAATTGTTCAATTAATGCCCTTAATGTGAAAATCACTTGTAATATGATTAATACAATTAAGTTGAATAAAATTGTTATGAAATGGATTAAAGTTTAACCAAACTTAAATGGTATTATTCAACTTATTACATTAGATAATAGACTTACAGAAAGTAAACAGTAAACATAACTATTGGGAATTGATAAACAGCATAATAGGCTACTACAATACCACACACAATAACATACACCATTATATATGATAAAGAAAATAATGAAATGCTTCTCTAATCTAGTAAAATGTTTTACAATGATTTGTTTTCTAACTGTTAACCACATTTTTGACGTTGGTATATTAAAGTTCAGCTTACAAAGCATCTGTGTACAAAGTTTCATTGCGGGCACTTGTTTGGTTAAGTCTCAGGAGTGACTTTTATTCGAGAACGCCCGTCTAACGGTGCATTTAATTTAGACGATAGGACCTCTGATGGCCGACACCACATTTTTGACGTTGGTATATTAAAGTTCAGCTTACAGAGCATCTGTGTACAAAGTTTCATTGCGGGCACTTGTTTGGTTAAGTCTCAGGAGTGACTTTTATATGAGAACGCCCGTCCAACGGTGCATTTAATTTAGACGATAGGACCTCTGACGGCCGACACCACATTTTTGACGTTGGTATATTAAAGTTCAGTTTACAGAGCATCTGTGTACAAAGTTTCATTGCGGGCACTTGTTTGGTTTAGACTCAGGAGTGACTTTTATACGAGAACGCCCGTCCAACGGTGCATTTAATTTAGACGATAGGACCTCTGACGGCCGACACCACATTTTTGACTTTGGTATATTAAAGTTCAGCTTACAGAGCATCTGTGTACAAAGTTTCATTGCGGGCACTTGTTTGGTTAAGTCTCAGGAGTGACTTTTATACGAGAACGCCCGTCTAACGGTGCATTTAATTTAGACGATAGGACCTCTGACGGGCGACACCACATTTTTTGACGTTGGTATATTAAAGTTCAGCTTACAGAGCATCTGTGTACAAAGTTTCATTGCGGGCACTTGTTTGGTTAAGTCTCAGGAGTGACTTTTATACGAGAACGCCTGTCCAACGGTGCATTTAATTTAGACGATAGCATCTCTGACGGCCGACACCACCTTTTTGACGTTGGTATATTAAAGTTCAGCTTACAGAGCATCTGTGTACAAAGTTTAATTGCGGGCACTTGTTTGTTTTAATCTCAGGAGTGGCTTTTATTAGAGGACGTCCATTTTACGATACATTCCTACGGTTTACTTAGGTATTATATTTGGGATTTTTATTTATTACACATTTAATGGGAAACCTTTGTGGAAAGTAATAAATAGAAAAAACTGTGTTGATTTTATAAAAGATCGTTTTTATAATTAGTATTATACAATTTATCTCAGTTTTTGAATTTTTGTTAACGCCTTCAGATTGATGACTGCAACATTGATGCACTAGACTGTCTGGACGATAAAGTGACGCTAACTTCACGGTGGTGATCACAGCTGTACTGTAGCATGTGATGTGAGTGACTGCTGATATAATTACTCAAGCCGGCTTTTAGCAAATAAAAAAAAAAAAATCCACCAACACTAACTAGTGGAAATGATTCGGAAAGGGGAATGGATTTGAGGTTATGTTATTAGGCAATCTAAAGTTTAGATATATTTTTCGTGTATTTAAATAAAATTAATTACCTACTGTAATTCAACTATTAAGTGAGTTTTATTTTCGTGACTGTCACTAAATATTAGGTAAAATGACTGTGCTTATAAATTGAGACAAGTGGTAGGATACAAACCACAGATACAAAATATGGTATCAATTTACAATAACGTGACCATGGAAAGGTATGTTCATTTTTTTCCCTGAAAACTACAATTTTTCCTGAAAACAATAGTGAAGAAAAAATTCGTCGGCAACGAAAATCAAAGGAGTTACGATTTTTTGAAATCCTCTAAAAAACTCTGTTTTTGACAGTACCTCTGGCAATTTTACTGAAATGATGCTGACTAGTACGTTAATCCTGTCAACGATGCCTGCCCGCTGCGCAGTGCTGCGCACTGCTTGCTCTTTTAGAAAAAAAATTAAAGCTTGCAAAAGTCGAATCCCAGATCACGTGATGCCCCTGCTCCTTAACCCTCCAAGTGTTGTTCGACAAAATTTTGTCGGTTATTTTCCATCCTTAACGCAATAATGCCCGAAAGGCATCAATATAATACAATAATATACTTTCCCCCCAGTTTATATGCACCTGTGATAATAATACTTGGCTATAAATGCCCAACCTATCCATTTTCCATGGTCACGCTATTGTAAATAAATACCCAAAATATGTAGCAACCTTTTTGACGCCAGTATTCAATTCATCTTAGTTTAGTTAACACAGCCGAACTAACCTTATATTTTATGCTAATTAGAAATTTTCACATAAATTCTTATAAATCAAGTAAATAAAAAAATATGTTTTCGTGTGTAAGAAATAAATTAAGCTATATAAAATTTTTTTTATGCCATTTTCTAGCATGCTTGCAAAATCATAAGTTCTACAGACTTGTATGCCACTCTTTATATACATTCAAAATACCACATACCATAACACATAATTTTATTTTTGTTATAACAAACGGGTAGGGTACGATAAGCGGACCCGGTTTTTTATATCGAAATTGGCAAACGATATTACTAAATCATAACCATCGATATTGATTAATTATTTTTAACGATTAATTAAATAATCTATATCAATAGCTGTAAACGCTTTCAAATAATACTCTTAACCCATTGCGGATCGTCAAAACGGCGCGCGCGCGGGCCTTAGAGTACGAATTAATCCGTATTACAACGCAGCACCCGCAGTGTTTGCACGCCTACCTGCCTGCTTAGCGCGCTCGCTAATTATACATGTTTTGTTTGTTTATGTTGTTATTTATGTTATATAAACATTATACAGATCATATTAGACAAGTATATTATACTAGAAGTATATTCATAAATATCCTCGGAAGCACTACTTTGAGCGTTTTTATTGATATTGAAATGATGTTGAAATAGACTTTCCACATCCGGTGGTGTCCCAGGAACAATGTCTAAAATAGTCTGAACATCTGAATCATGGTCACTAGCCCGCTCGTCACTGTCAACATTAGTATCCGCGTAATTATGAACACGTGGACAAATACGCGTGATAAAACCGTCTCCATCCTCAATATCACTATCGATATCACTTTCATCACTTCCACTTTCTAATAATAGTCTATCTAATTCAGATGATCGTAAATTGGCACCCATTTTATTTACGTACACGCACACAAGGCAAAGGAAAATCGAACGCCACGACTGTATGCCTCAGACAAACAATTTTTCGCAAATAATAACGTTATTGACCGATAACGAGGGGAGTATTTGTGGACGAGTACCAGAGATAAGATAGGAAGCCAGTCCTGGAAAACTGACTATAAATATCTCCGAGGCTTATAACAGCGATAAGCGTTCAAAACAAATGAGTCATCCGTACCACGTCATCCGCGTGAGGGTCACGTCATTGTGCCTTTGGTCCACGCCTCGCTCCGCGTCACCCTCACGTCGTTGATCCGCAATGGGTTAATGTAATATTTCAATTTTATATAAGTAACATTTGATTAATAAAATGACAGTCAATTTTAGAAAACTACGCGACATTGCTTTGGAAGAAGACATTGCTTTCATGACGTCTTCAACATGTTGGACTAGTGCGGAAAAATCCATATGTGAAATTTGTGGGAAAGAAACAACTGTAACTGTGAGAGGAGCAAACATGGTCTTCTTCAGTTTTCCGAATTTTGATTATAATAATTTGTTTGATCACTGTATATCACTATTCATATTTTAATTTAAAACATATTTTTGTTATTGAGATTATAGATACTTTATATCGATTGATAGTCTAGGATTTGAGATGCGAATATTAGGTATCGATTATTACATTCTTTGATATAAAAAACCGGGTCCGCTTATCGTACCTTACCCTAACAACCATCATCAATGTATCTACACAAATGTTGGTTTACCAACCCTTTCAGTGCCAGGTGCATTTTTTTCGTATTCTAGTCAATTTCTAAGGTACGTTTAGAGGTGTTATCCAAAAATACTATAATTTTTAACAATTTATTTAGTAATTACAAATTTAGATATTTATTGACCAATTACTGATTTTTCTGGTTTTGTGCCAAAATATTTGGAGCAGACTTTTATTAATGGTGATTTTCTGTACTGCTGTGAAGTGGACATGTCTGGGGAGAAACCTTTCTCTTATTTCACTAACTGCTACCTGAGCAAACTGTAAAGTTTCTCTGATATGTAGTCTAGGTCTTTAATGTAATTGATAAATTTATTTGATTTAAAATTGTAAATTATTTTTGTTAAACATTAATGCATTATAATTTTTGTTGCATATGATTAGTATATAATATCGAAGTTGCATGATATGTCGAATCGTTCAATAGTAACAACCATCTTAACGAGTGTAGTCCACTTATTAAAGTCTCTCCAATATTTTGTATTAATATTTTATATACCCAAAACCTTCTTACTATATAAGAAAAATAAAAACAATTAACCAAAACCTTACCTTGGTTTTTTATGACCTATCAGGAGAGAAATTTAGCCCACAAATAAAAATATCTCTCACTCTATGAGGTAGCCAAAATAAAAGAAGGCTACCTTATTTTCAATACATCAACCAAATTTATCAACAAATTTTTAAATTAAAAAGTGAATGATTTTTGTTTTTAAACATTTACATCCAGCTTATGTTGATTATTGATTGTTATCATTACTACTAATTTATCAGCTGTTTTGTACAGTTTGTATCATGTTTAGCAGGAAGAACATTATTTATTTTTAATGTTAAATGGTATTTAGGCATATATAAAATTGTATATTTAGGGTAGACTTTAATAAGTGGCCTACAATCGTTATTCAGTTGTGTTTATTGAATGTATCAATTGTTTCTATCAAATTAATAATTCTGTATTAAAATTTATTTAACTTAACATATGACCTCAACGTATTGATAAATTATAATAATGTCTAAAAACGTAAACAATAAACAATGAGTAATATCTAATTTTTGGAGATTTCAAAAATGGCGATGATTATGAGATTGAATGTTCTTGGCGAGTGGTCATAGAAGTTGGGGAGTGGAATAAAGGCAGACTGTCTAGCAGACTATCTTCGTGAAGGCGAGAAGTGCGCCTGTCGGGTAAGATTTCTTTCCTCCATTTCACAAAAGTAGTGCCTCACAGCTATCCGGGCAAGCTGTAAGTATTGTAAAGTATCTCTAACATGTGGTCCAGGTTAAAGTTGGTTTTGTTATATGCGACTGTAAAGCTATTTTGTTGTTGTAATGTGTTATTCATGTTGTTAATGCATAATAATTCTTGTACGATTATTACATAATATCGAAGTTGGGTAATATATCGAATCGTTCGATGATGGCGATCAAAAAACGAGTGTAGGCTGCTTATTAAAGTCTCGTCTATTTTAATAATATTTAGGCTATTATTTTTTATTAAACACCCAGGAAACCAAATGTTGCATTTTATGCATGTTTCAAGGATTATGACTGAAAATAGTTAACCCTGGATATTGCAGTTAAAACTCCTGTAATGGCTGGCACTATTTTGCTAGTTGTGCACATCATCATTAAAATCTTTGTAGAATGTTTATTATTGAAGTAAAGTATACAACGATATTAGACAGTCAAAAGCTCATAGAGGGCCGTGAGATGAAATAAAAAAAAGGCGTACCAGGCGACCTGCTTGAACTCTCCCAGTTTTCGGGCTGTGATAATTACCGATTCGTCCCAGAACTTTGCTTTAACTTGTCTGCTTTTTAGGAGGGCTAATATCCACTTGATAGCATCCGAGGGAACACCAAACAGTTCGAAAGCTGCCCCCATGGATTAATATGTTACTCGGTTGAAAGCTCCTTCAATATCCATGCATACGCTGACTAGGGTTTCCTTTCAAGTCAAAACACTGCCTGGAAAGTGTGTATCCAAAAGCAGTTCTAAAGTCTCCTTTTTGTACACTGTAAGGCCCCCATTGGCCTTTGCTAGGGACTCCACAGGGCTAAGAGTGATCTGTTTGGAGAGTTTTATGAAGCCTGGTAACCTCTGATAAGCTATTGATGTTTTTGTAAAAATTCTTCCAGGTTCTTCTTTTATTGTTTCTATTTTTTTTTATATTCATTTAGGGGATACAGATAAGGGATTCAGTTATTTGTCCTTTTTGCCCATTTTAATCATTTTCAGGTTTTTGTCTTGAAGTTTTTCTAACCTTTTAGTCCACCAAGGCACATCTTCTTTAGCCTGTTTTGTCTGAGGGGACAGTTTTTCTCATAGGCTTGTTCAACTAATTGAACTGACCTTTTTAATTCAAGTTCATTTTTTTGGTAGCGTTCTATTTCCTCCAACTTTTTTGCTAGGGACACTCGGTATCCCCTCCAGTTGATGGATTTTGGATCCCTATGGGTCACGTTCACCTCAACTCCTGCCTCTATGTCGAACCTAATGGGGCAATAGTAAGGTAATAAGGCTTCCTGTGAAACCTGGCACCTTTCTATGCTTATGTTTTTGAGTCCTTTAGTTAAAGTAATATCCAGAACTTCTCGTCTTGCACCAGAAATAAATGTGGTGCTCAAATAGTCAATAGCATTGATTATTTGAGCACATTGTAATATAATAGTACCCTAGAAGGCTAAAGAATTGTTGTTAAATATTTATAAGTTAATATGTTACCTACCAACAGTTTTGTACAATTCTGTAAATTCTTTAAATGAATAAAATAAAGTATTCAATAGAAAGATTTATTGTAATAATATACATTTTGATTAAATAATGTATTTTAATGTAGTATAGTAATTTATAAATAATAAGTAAATTGTATTTTACTTATACAATTTACGGCGGTGAGGCGCTGTTGTTGTCACCTTACACCTAAATTACCGGACCAAAGCTCTGTTAATTAATTATTGTTGCATGACTATTTGTTATTAACTTCATCTTTGCATAAAACTTGGCACCTGTCAATTTCAATTTAATTAATGTAGCAACTAATTTTCATACGTGGACCTGCTTTTGTTTGTTAGACAAGTTGTTTGTATTAGTTGTAACCCTTTCTTTTCAGAGTTGTTAGTATTTTAGGTTATACTTTTAAAGACATTTAATTTTTATTCTGTCATTAATATAGCTTTTATGTAATGCTATGTAAATATAATAAAAAACTCTTCTCAGCACTGTGACCGGGGAAATTCCATACTAATAATAAGCTTTGTTTTTCTTGTATATTCTAAGTATGTGGAATAAAGTGATTTGATTTGATTTTACTTTCCAGTTTAAATATGATACTTCCAGAAGGATTCAAAGATTTTACAGAATACTTTGAGAAACTTATATTATTTTTGGAAACATATTCTTGGCTGTATAAAGATCCTGTCACTAATCTTCTAACTTCTGATGTATTCTCCAAAATTCCTGATGAATGGATAATAAGTCTGTTGGACTTGACAAATGAAGAGTTAAATAATGTTCCAACAGGATTAATTAAGGTACGTTTTGTTTACATAAAATACATTTTTGTGGTACGATTAGTAGTTTTTCTTGAACCTTAACAGTATTGTTTCATTTAATTATAGTTTAGCTCTTATTTAATATCATTATAAAAAAGTATGATAAGATACTATTGTATTATTGGTTGAGTGTTACCATGGGCTTTCACTTGGAGAAGTGGTAAAATTTTTCGTCTGTCTGCAGGATATCTTGAGCATGAATACGAATTGAGCTATAGACTTGAAATTTTAAAGGGAGGTTCATTTTTGTATAGGATACATAAATTTTGATGATAGTGCTGTCCTTCTATGGGATTTGGCTGAGCGTTGGGGAAGCTTAACTGCCAGAAATGTTGTATATAAATCATTTCAAAAAATATCTTCACTGCCCTTAGCATAATCTTAAAAATTATTAGAGTTGCAGATTTTAAATTTTTCATATGTATTTTGTTATTTCTCAGAGGGAGTGGCAAACTTTCTCTTCTGTATGCTTTTTTGTATGTATGTCTGTAGTCCTCAAGGTATTTCAAGAACTAATTGAAGTATACACTTAAAATTTTGCATAGATTTCATTTCTTTGTAGGCAACTCAGGTCTAATGGTGGTGCATTTCTCTCCTTGGGTTTACTGAGTAAGTTTAATACAAGATTGTTGAGATCTGAATGGGTATAAAAAAAACAGTATTGAATATATAAAGAATAAAGAATAATAAAGAATAAAGAATGATTTATTTTCTCATTTTCTTACAGGCTACATACATACATCAATACATAACGGTAAATTAATATAATGGAGTTATAATTTCCTAAATCTTGCCAGGTCTGACTGCACCATTACAAAAGACGGGAAATAAAAAATTACTTCTTCAAAATACCTATAAACTAAATTTATAGTTAAAATATAACCTACATCTAAATGCGCTTAGGGCTATACTTTACAATAAATGAGAAAATATAGGGCCTCCAACGCTAAGCCTGTTTGGAGGTTCCTTATTATATTTTAACACATAAAAAACATCAGCAAACAACTTAATTTAACAATTTAGATCTCTCTTGAGGATATAAATTAATATATTATTTAATCAAAACATAATATAATAATAGTTGTAATCAACCTGCTTATTTGAGTTAGATTAGATTTTTCAAATTATTTGAAAATATATATATATGGGCCGTGAGGTAAAAAACCAGTTACTATGTCTGAATATATAAAACTGAATTTATATCCTCTAGTACAAACAACCACCTTCCCAATTTTTTTAAAAATACTAATTTGTTATTTGAGTTTTTTACATTGCTTGTTGTTTATTAAAAATCCACGGTGACATAAAAATGAATGATTTAGTAAAAAAGTATTGTTTGGTTTTGGAACTCTTATATTTCCTGAATTTCTTAGTTTTAAGCTGTATTCATTTGCTTCTAAGTTGGTAGTATTTATCAAATCATAGTATTGTTTTAATACTTTATATATAAATAACATCTTGATAGGGAAAATCTTAAGCTGATTAAATAATGGTCGTGAGTGTTCAAATATATGACTGTGGGTTATTAATCTGACAAAGTGCTTTTGCTGCATAAGTAATGAATTTAAATTTGAATCATACGCACTTCCCCAAAGAAATATGCTGTATTCAATTCGACTTTGTACGAGCGCAAAATATAACATTCTAAGTATTTTTAAATTGCAAATGTTTCTTAAAAAATAAAAAATTCTTATAATATTATTGAGTTTTTTTGTAATTTTCGATATGTGAATTTTCCAATTAAATTCACTATCCATATGAATTCCCAAATATTTTATAATATCCGATTTTTGTATCGTTGAACAATCCATTGTTAAGCAATTATTGATTTGGCTTGATTTCAAAATACAGTCAGCACATCTATAGAAAACAGGTTCAAATATAATGTCATTTTTTCTGAGACTGAAATTGACATATTTTGTTTTTTCCGTACTTAAAAGCATATGGTTCATTGTGAACCACCACTGAATTATTTCTAGATCTTTGCTCATAGCAACGTGGATATCAGTCCAGCTATCTTTGACATAGCTAAGGGCTGTATCATCAGCAAATGATGTTAGTGTTCCTTGAAATCTGGCATCGCATAGATCATTTATATATATAATGAAAAGGATTGCTCCCAATACTGACCCTTGGGGCACGCCATATAAGATTTTACCCATTTCACTGTATGTGGAGTGCATTCTGACACACTGATACCTATCCCGTAAATAACTTTCAAACCAAGAATAAGCTATTCCTCGAATACCACACCTATAAAGTTTTTTTAATAAAATTGTATGATCTACAGTGTCAAATGCTTTTTTTATATCTAAGAATAAACCACTTATACATTTACTTGTATTTATATATTAGGCCATTGTATACATTTTTGGTAAAATTAAATAGAGCGCTTTCGGTATTCATATTTTCTCTGAAGCCAGCCAAATTGATTTTTACTAAAAATATCGGTCTTATTTAAAAAATTAACAATTTTCTTTTTCATGAGTTTTTCATAGATTTTTGAGAAACAAGAAAGCAATGAGATTGGGCGATAGCTATTACACGTACTGCTTAGTCCACCTTTATATATAGGAATTACAACGGCTGTTTTTAATTGTGTTGGAAAAATTCCTTTTTGAAAACTAAAATTGATCAAATATGAGAGAATAGTGACTATTTCTGGTGCGACAGTTTTTATAGTGTATGAACTAATTTCATCTATACCTGGAGAAGTATTATTTTTCAATAAATTAATTATACCAAGGATTTATTCCTCACATACAGTTTCTAAAAATATAGTTCTTTGTTGGTGTTTATCTATAAAGTAATTTCTTATGTTTAATTTAGAAAAATCAGATGGAACATTATCGGACAATTTTAATCAACTTACTACATTAAGAAAATACTGATTAAATTCATTTGCTACATACTCTGAATCATATTCAAGTTTGCCATTTACATCTAAGACTATGGTTTTGCTATTTTTTGTTCTTTGGTTTGTAATGTCATTCAAGACTTTCCAAGTGTTTTTAGTATTGCCTTCACACCTTTCTAATTTATTTTTATAATAATCATTTTTCAATATCCTAATTTCCTCTAATAGCTTATTTCTAAAACGTATATAATGATTTTTCAATTGAATGTTTTGAGGATGATTTTTGACTAATTTGAATAATGAATTTTTTTTTTAAATCTTGTAACAGATTGTATCATTAATCCAAGGTTTTAGTTTCTTGAATTTATTTTTTTGTAATATTGATTCTCTGCTACAACTTATACAATTTTTAAATGTTTTAATAAATGAATCAAAAGCTGACGACGGATCAAGTTTATTGTAAACACAAGACCAATCCTCAGCGGCTAACAGCTAATATTTTAAGCAATTTGTCAGAAGATGCTAAAGAGGTTGTCAGTTTTTATGTTCTCTCCAGGCTGTAGAATGATTTCACCAGCAAGCAGGTGGTCAGTATCTTCTTGAGCAGGTTTTGGCCAGTACTCTTGAGTGTTTCTGGCAGGTTGTTGAAGAATTTTGCGTATATTTACGAATATTTACAATATATCCAGTAGAATAGGTATTCAGTAGAATACTCCTTGTTATCGTTAAAATAATTTAGGGCATTCCTATACCAAAATCAGTACTGGTGAGCTTATCCAAGTGACCGTTGAACCTATCATCTGATTTAACCACATCTCTTATTGGTGGACACATTGTGTGGTCCCATTTGTCTGTCTGTCTGCCATCCAGGAGCATCCCTTACATGCTTGAATATACAGTTGAGCCGTTCTGGAGATGTGGTCCGGCCATGGTCACTCCAAAGTCTCACACTATGTTTTCTCTTGGGCAAAGTAGTGCCGTCTTGGGTCTCTATGCCCTATTTTCTCGTACTCGTTATCAGTGTCTAGTTGTACAGTAGGAGCCGTTCTGAAGACATGGTCTGGTTGTAATCAATCATCCTTTTGTTCTCGCGGTAGTGGATGTATCGCCCTGGGTCTCTATGCCCTCTCTTCTCGTATTCATTGTGTAGTGTCTCGAAGCTCTCGTCGGAGGTGACATGGTCCGATTGGTGTCGGTTACCTCTTGAAGGTACCAAGATGTCTTGGCAGGTCTTGAGAAAGAGACATACATTGATGTCTGCAGGATATGGAATGAGTGTTCAATGAGAATTCCTAAGTCTTTAACGCTTGTCTACAGCCATCTCTTGTGGCCAGGTCTGATATTACTCTTACAGTTTTCTTTTGTAGGATCAAATACGTGCTGCATATTTATTGCTGTTGAGCCTCTCCATAGTATAATGCCATACCATAGGTTTGCCTCAAATAGTGCATGGGTTTATTAGCTACTTGAGTGCTTATTATCCTAATCCTCTTTAACAAAGATAGCTAAAATCAATTTTTGACCAGATGAAAAGGTTCTTTGAAATGAATTATGTGGAAAATTATATATGGTTATATATATGGAAGAAAGTTCATTTTTGCAGAATTTCAGTAGTTTGACTGATACTTCATATTTCCTGCCAAGGTTTTGGGTTTTAGAAAGTCAATAGTCTTCTGGACTTCTTTGAGATTAGTTGGCTATAATGACATGATTTGTAGGCTCATAATATTATTCTTGTCTGGAGATAATTCAAATATCACATAGTTTTGCTTAAGCGTCTCATTAGCAATATTCACGAAGTATATGTTCATGTGGTCAGCAATTTCTTTGGGGTCATTTACCGATTTCCCTCTGATTCGTAGCTGCATGTTCGATAACTGTACACTTTTTGGTCTTCTCTTATTATCTATAATGCCCCACAAGGCTTTGCTCGTATTGTTTGCTCGTTTACTTTTCACTAGCCAGACATCGAAGGGCTCTGAAGATCGTAAGTCTCTTTCTTTCCTAGAGCAGCTTTTTTGTCCTCGTCTCTGCCAGATTGATTATATTTTTCCAATGCAGTTTGGAAAGTTTTTTTCTTTATGGCTATGGCTTCAGTGTTATTTACCACTCCTGCTTGAGAGTTGTGCCTCGCTCGAGATCTTTTATATAGGCATGTTTTGTTTTGGTGCAGAGACCATAGTATTGGAAAAGTTGGTATAGGTTTTCTCCACACTGCTTATGAAGCCACATTTTCCCAATTCTGAGTTGATAAGTACTGCTTGAGGTTTTCAAATTTTTGTTTTTAAGATGCCTGCGATTAGAGGTCAGCAACTTTCTTGCCTGTGTTGATATATCAATGTTACATTAATGTCCAGTATGGTCTGAGAAGCATGTGTGAACAACCTCTATATTAATGTTATCTTGTGATATTGAGTATGCAATGTTATGTGTAATTCTTGTTGCAAAGAGTGTCAGTCTGTGCAGGTTATAGGTAGCAAGGAGTTCGTTGAGTTTGGTTTTTTCATTATATTCTCTCAGAGAGTCGACATTTATATCACCCATAATTAGTACTGGGTTGTTTTGTGTCGGAAGATTGTCTAGCAAGTCAGTCAGCATAGCTATAGTTGTGTTAAGGTGGCTACTTGTTCTGTACATACCGAGGATAAACACTTTTATTTTGTTACGTTAAGAGTAAAAATGCTATCTCTCATGACAGTACGATACTATAGTCTTCAACGCTAAGGTTTGAAATATTATTCCTCAGTGGTCATCATTTTTATAGATAGCGACTCCTCCTGTTTGGTGACTTGACTGCTAAAGCCACTTACTAGAGAGTATAATCATACATTTTCGCAGAGAATAAACGGTCTTTATTCATCGGTAAGGATAACAATATCTGGTTTTGTTTGCTAGTGCCAATCTCGTGGTTTATTTCTTATGTTTTGTTCAACTTCCTGCAACGTTCTGATGGGAAACTGATAGTGCCTTTTATGTTTCTTAGTTTTGAGATTGTTATTTAGTGTGGTCCTGTCGGTCAGCTGATACTTAAAGTTTTCCCTCATAACTTCTTTATTAGCTCCTGTATTTCTTAAAGTTGTCTTGTAGTGTTCTATATTTCTGTCAAAGAATTCCATATATGTTTCATTATGTGCTAGGAGTTCAGCAGTGCACGGAGGTTACTGTGTTTTGGGTTATTAAGGGATTCTTCTCTTTGTAAGACGCTACTTCTGCTTCAAGTCACTTCAAAATCCTCTTCTTTATGTATTTAGCTTCTATAACAATTTTGTGGCTTTCTAAACTAGGATTTTAGGGGACTTGTGTTAGTTTTTTGTTCTGTTCCTTTCAGAAGTGTATTTATTCTGTACTTAGTGGAAGCTTCGCTTTGTTGTGTTAAACTTTGGAGGTCTTTCACAATCTTTATAGTTTGGGTGATTGTCATGTGTTCTGAGTTTCTATACTGTATGTTTATCCATCTGCAGTGAGACAATGAAGCAGTTCTTTTTTCCTTCTTAGATGAAGTAAGATTTTTATCTGGTTAGCTCAATGTCCCGAGTTGCTTTGTGGTTTCGTGTTGTGCTCATTGTTTGATTTTCTGAGGTACCATGTGCTTTGGTGTGTGTATTTTGAATTTGACTTATCAGATCCTTAACTGCATGCTCCACTTGCTATCTTGCCTTGCTTTGCCTTTACTAGTGCAAGTTCCACCAGCAAGTTTGAGGGGCAGCTTGCAGGCTGGGGTGTGTAGTGTATGAATTTTTCAGTTTGAGTTTTGTTATCCATAAATATAAGCAGCTCTGGTTTTTGTTGCTTGAGGTTTGATTATCTTTTCAAGATTTACAATTGTGTTCCTTAAATTAGCAATCATCATTACATAGTCATCAACAAGTTAGCCTTTTTTGTTGTCTAAGTGAAGTTTCTTTTCTTTTTCAGGCTGAGCTTGCATTTCAGAAATATTCTGTAGTAAATTTTCTTTGTACTTGTTTTCTTCGCTTTCAATTTTCTTTCCTCCATTGTTTCTAATGCAGCTTTTATTCAAATATTTTTCTCTTTCAAGAAATTATTTTCCTCTAGAAGAGCTCCTATTTTGTGGCCATTTTCAGTTTTTCATCACCATTCTCCAAATTATTTAGAAGGCTGCTGTATCTCGGACTGCATTCTAGTTCATCTATTGAGATACAGGACATCTATGCTCTTGGAAGGGCTAGGCAACACTTTATAAACCACTTCTGCTTGAGTACTGACTTTGTTAACTTTTCTGTTTTTGAAATTTTCTGTCATTGGATGTAGTCCGTGGATGTGAATATTAGTGGAATATAAAGGCAGGATTCTCTCACTGTGGCTGTTGTGCAATCACAAAAAAACTTTAACAGAAAATGTTTCTGCTTTGTATCGTGTTAATTGGCAGGCCAGTGAAGTATTCCCTTTAGTTTACAAAAAACTATGTCTGCTTCTAAGAATTATTGTTTATTACAAGTCATATCTGTGCAAAGATGTTGATTCCAGAAGGGATAAAATCAGGATTCTCCCTCTTAGAGAAACTTTAATTGAGTCAGTTTCTGCAGTACTATGTCATTACTATACACTGTTACTCAACTAGTCGCATTCTTAGATGATGGCACTGATAGATGATGTTAATCCTATATTGGCTCAGTCCTCTTGGTAAATAATAATAGTAGTTGGTGATTTAAGAGATTTGGCAATATTCTCGGGCTCCATACACTGGCACTCTTTACACAAGCAAGATCAAGTTTAATAATGGTACATGTTACTCTAATAAATGTCCTAGGTTGTTGTCAAGGATACACCTTTAGCCTTGTAACAATGGGGGTCCAGGGAGACGGCTGTACTCATGACTGCTGCTGCTGTTACAAATAACTTTCAGTACTGTTTGGTGGTAGTCAAGGCAGCTATTGCAGGCAATGGAATGAACCATATCACTTCAGAATGCTATACAATGTGTCTCATAGCTCATGGCTCATGTGGTCTTAAAGCTTTAGCGAATCCTGTTACATGACATATGGTCTGGTGTACTACTAGCTTAGTAGGATATTCAAATTTGTATTTTTATTCCTTTAAAAAGGTAATAATCCTAAAACAAACTGTTTTTATGATTAGATTATAGATTACATAACATTAATATATCATGTAAATGAAATTTGCTTATCACACACTAAGGTAAACAATGCAGGTAATTTTGGAATCTTGAATTTCCTTATAATTAGAATTCCCATTAAATTAGAATTCTTGACAAGCACATTTTATGGAATTTTGTACCAGTAAATTGTGTTGTTACAAACTTTTCCTATTTACATATTAGATATTGTATTTAATCATTTTACTCTGTTACGCTGTTCTAGAAGATCTGAATAGGTCAAGGTATTTTCATTCCTATAATGTCAGCTGTATTTATATACAAAATCAATAATCTTTTCTAACAAAATGTTTGTACATATATGATTTATAGATACATTTTTTTAACTTTATTCATTTATCTAAACTTTTACATTATTTAATCAAAATAACTTCAGCTTTTTTTAGTTTAAATTTTGATTTTAAGACCTGGACAACTTAATGTTTTGACTTATTAGAAAGATGGATCCCTTTAACCTAATTATAAGTGTTACTTTCAATTAACGACAATTGCAGCTAAGGGCATCGGCAGATCCAGGGAAGAGACCATGGTTCCCTTTCCATGATTTTTTAAAACTTACCCTTGTATTATAACCCTTAAAAGGTAGACTTAACTTAATGAACTAAACTTTGAGTATGAGTAAACTTCTTTCTAAACATGTTTTTCTATGTAAATGCAAAAATCATTCATTACATTAAAGATAATGGTGAATCAAAACCAGGAGGGTCCCCCCGCCAAAATCGGTATCGAATCCGCCCTTTGACTAAGGCAGTTTTGTATAATTTTTAACAGTACAAGACAATACCAAAGTTAGTTATGATCTGGATCAAATAATGCAAGTAGCAAGTTATTACTGAAATAAAAAAATTGCTTAACTTTTTAAGGAAATTAGTAAAATTAAATAATGTTTTATATTGAATTATTTTAGCTTGCACCATTTAAATAATATAAGAAAAGTGTTCATTTAGAAAATAAGGCGTTTAACTAACTGCACGGGAATAACCGTTTTGCATCTAAGCTTTTGTAATGGGAAGTAAGCGGGTTTGCACCAAAATAAATGTTACAACACATTTTGTTCATCAGAATTTGTTAATTTTTGTTATTGATTAATATTAAAACTAATATGGTGAATACAAAAGTAACTGAAATGGAAATTCAAAACTCTATGGAAAAATTGTAACCATATGGTAACAGTGCACTTTTTAATGCTACCATTCACTTCATTCAGCTGGATATTGGTTGGTTGGAAGTAAGACAGTGTATAAGGTCTTTCATAGCCTCTATTCTAAAATTTAACCAATGAGCCCATTTTTGTGCTGTCCAATACTGTACCGCCTTATTTCTTTTATGAGACCTATTGTATCACTATTTCTTATGTGATGATTGCAGGATGATTGGCCTGAGAGCCTAAAACAGTTCTCCCTGGATTGTAAAAGATTCACACTTCCAGTGCTGACATCCAAAGAACCACTCTACAAACCCTCTGATCTCAGCAGTTTGCTGCAGGCCGTTCCTCGAGAGATATGGAGGGGAATGAGTCCTAAGAAAAAGGATGAGGTAGAGATTATGTCAGAGTTTGTCCATCAGGAGTGTAAACGTCTGAGCATCGGCAAAATCTTAGATCTTGGCTCAGGTCTGGTGAGTTATATTAATATATAATTGGTAGGCATTTATTAAAACATTTGGTGAATAGTAATTAGTAATCTTTATGTTTTCATGCAGGGCTACATTGACCGGTTGTTGCTCCTGAGAGGCTACAGAATACTAGGAATTGAATCTCAAACAAAACTCGTAGCGTTTTCAATAATGCAAAAAGAGAACTTTTTTCCTCCGTGTTTGGCCAGAAATTTGGATTACCACAACATGAGGATCTGTGGCAGTTTGATCTCTGAAGTGAAAAATGCTGTTGTGAATATTTTGTGCAAGCCAAGTGGAGACTCGCTGTGTACATCTCGAAAGGTCAATAACAACGTTAACAAGTATGACTGGGACAGATTGATACCTCTCTGTAGGGATATGGCTGACAACACTAATTCAGATAAGGTATGACTGATTCAGTGGTTGGTAAATTAAGTCACTATTTTGGTAATTTAACAGTTTAATAGAATATAAGAAGTAATACTATCATCCTTATTAGTATCTGTTTTGGAGGGGGGCTTAGGTGAAATGGAAGTATAGGTAATATAGAAGAAAGCCAAGGTGCTGAAATGGTAATCGTAGAAATGTTTGAAGTAGAATAATTGTACAATGTTTGAAGTCATATTGATGTTTTACTCAACTGATAATTACTTTATAATTGAAATTTAATTTAATCCAATTGTTTTACTTATTTTGGAAATCAGTTTGGTTCTTTCAATAATCTCTCAAAATCATTCACTGAACCGAATAATAAAATATTAAAAATATTTTCAGTAAAATTGAAAAGCACAGAATTGATTCTCAATAAAGCAATATTATTTTGGTACAGCAGTTAACATTTAATACTGTTGGCTAATAGTCACATTTAGTTATTGTGTTCAAATCCATCACTCTAATGTGAGGGTTAATATTGTCATTTCACTTGTAGATTTGCATGATTGGGCTGCATTCCTGCGGAGATCTGGCAGTGACTGGGATCAAGATGTTCATGAGTCTGGCGGAAGTGTCGGCCCTAGTGCTGATCCCGTGTTGCTACCACAAGATGTCACTGAGACACAACTGCCGTAGTCAAGTAGAGTCTGAGTTTGCTCTGGAGGAAGCCCTGTGTGACACGGACACTGAGAGTGGAGAAGAGACATTCCATCATTTCCCTCTTAGCAGAGCCCTCATCTCTCAGAGCGTGGGGGCCAAGTTTGTTTGCAGGCCATTCCTGCGGTTAGCCAACCAAGCCACTAACACCAGTTGGCAGGGCTGGACGGAGGGGGATCACCACAGGCATGCTTTCAATGTTCTCTCAAGAGCTGTCATCGAACTAGTCGCTCAACAACGTAAGTCAAGTCGATCAAATGGGCCAGTATATATATATATATATATATATATATATATATATATTTTTATCTGTAGAAAATTAACTATACATTTGATTAACCAACCAACCTTAGATCTGCCCATGTATTTTCTCTCTGCTGGTAGCCAATTTTCAAGTATCTGTTTGAATGAACTACTGTAAGTCATTTAGTTTGTAACTGAAATTATACTTAGAAAAACATTATTATAATTTACATTAGGATGTATTAGAATAATCAAAGTAGCTTGAGTGATGTAATAAATTAATAAAAATTATTATTATGAATATCAATAGATTTATTGTCTTGAAATATGAATTAGCTTATGATTGACTTGAGTTTCAACACATTCTCTGTTGTGGCAATCCTTGTGATATCTATCAAAATTAAAGCTAGGAATTGTTTTTGGGCTCTATATTCTATCTAAACTTTGCTATAAATGAAGTTTTTACAGAATTCACTCTCCAATTATTATTATTTACATACTTCTTTCATTTTACAGAAGGTGCGACTTTTAAAAAGTGTTTTAGACGAGTGGTGAGGAAAACTTCTCTGAAGGGGAAGGACTTTTTAAGCTATGTCGAGGAATCACTTAGTCGGTGTGAGTTCATCAATCAGAAGCAATCGTCTACATTTGAGCAGAATAAAAACAATATACGCAACAGCTTGCTGGAAACGTAAGTACAGTAATAAAATGAAGTAAAGCCGACTTAATTTTGTACAGTTAAGTTTTTTTTTCAGCTTTAACAATTGCAGAGGTTTAATAATTGTCATTTAACACACAGAGCTTTTAACAATTTTTATTAGCCTAATGAATCTTGATTATTACAATAGGTGAAAACTTGATTTTCAACAATTCGGCTGACTATTCTTTTGTGTTGTTTAGTTTATATCTGAAGACAGAAAAAAATAAGTAATTATTTTACTTAAAATTGTAAACACAAAATGAAAGCTGTCTTCGTTTTTATTTTCAAATGGGAAGCATCACATTTTAATTTAAAGTAAAAAAAATTATGTTTTTGGAAATTTAATGTTGGTTATAATTTTAATACATTCACTGCTAACGTCTCCAATCGGAGACCTTTGGCCATTTTTTTCTTTATACACTAACATTTGTTAGCATCCAAAATGGGTTTTAACCCTTTCAGGTCGCAAATTTTTTATCCTTGATTTCAGCCAGGTCGCGACTGTTTTTAGTGATTTTAGCATGCATACATTTCTAGTTGTTTAAAACAACTGTAGATGTTTAATTTGCCAAACAAAAATATATCTTTTTGTTAGGACTGTTAAAATTATTAAAATATAAATGAAATACAGTTTTTTATCAAACTGGTAATTTTTTTATTGTTAAAAAATATATATCTAAAATTCAAATATGTATACAAAATTTTACATAACTTGATATTAGTTTATCATTACCTTCTAAAAATTAAACACATAACCTATTTATAACTTTTTATGAATGTTTTATGATAGTTTCTTACCTTTTTATGAAGATCTTTTGAAGGTTGAATACATACGCATTGTATAATAAAAAACTATTTATAACACTAAATATGTCACTTTATCGAATTCATTTGGAACACAAACCAAAAAATTTTTTTGGTACTAAATAATTTACACTATGGAAACAATTAGATTACATATTTACAATAAAAGGCTATAAAGTTTCTAAACTGTGAAAAATCAAATTTTCTATAATTATTTATATGTTTTGAGAGTGTGATACTTCTCAAACACTCTGTAGGACACAAACTTGGTTTTCTGGGTGCAGGTGGCGCAATAAAACATTTGTCTCTTTCCTCTTAATTTTTCTGTTGCTGCACACTTTACAGTCTTTTTTCTTATTTTCAAAGCTTCTTAGGAAGTGCTGTTTACCATCAAGACGTTCAGGGTTGTCGGTGGTGGACTTGCGCTTGCGAGTTTGCTGAGCTCCGAACGTTTCCAAACAAGCTCAGTTACTAACAACTCCCTAAACTTTCGGTGTTCAATTTGTTTGGAAGATTTATTCAACTGTTCCATATTATATAGAAGGTAACTGTTAACAACTGAGACCTCTAGAAGCCAGAAAAATAATTTTCTCCACCACTTTACAGTTTTTCTCATAAATTTGTAATGATGAAAGGTAGTGGTCAATGAGATCAACACCTCCCATGAATTTATTATATTCACAAATAACTGTTGGCTTCTCAATGTCTGTTGTAGCACCATTTTTTCCTTTCCTTTTGACAATTGTTTTATCATTGTTATATAAAGTACTAAGCATAAGGACATCACGTTTATCACGCCAAGCGGAAAGTAAAACATCTTTATTGTGTCGAAATGCTTTTGTTTTGTGTTGTTGCAATTTTAAATTTTTTTTCTTTATACCATCAGTAACCCTTTTCTGTTTTGGTTAATTGTGCCAGTCAGATGTATATTTAGATTTTTTAATTCTAAAGCCAATTCTAAGCCAGTGTAATACCGATCTGTAAACAAATGAAAGCCACAACCAGGATGGTTTTCACTCAACTTTGTAGCAAGGTGTACCACAATTCTGGCAGTAAATGGTAAATCAGGTCGAATGAGAGATTCTGTGGTTGTTTTCCCAAAATAAGGTTCAAAGTTATACACATAACCAGATCTAGAATCGCTCAAAACAAACACTTTGAGCCCCCATTTGTTAGGCTTGAGCGCATTATATGTTTTAAAATTTACTCGACCTTTGAAGGCAACAGTACTTTCGTCAATACTATTTTCAAAAAAGTGGTACAAAATATTCCATAAATTTTTGTTTGTAAATAATTTACAACAGATTTGATTTTGTCACTTCTTGACCTAACATTTGGATTGGTCACTGGAGCAGGTAAGTGTAAAACACCAAAATATTTGGAAAAATCTCGTGCGAGAAAAAACAGAATGGAAAAATGATTGCTCAAAAAGCCAATTGTTTGAGAAGTAGTCTTTTAGTGAAGGTTTTGGAGAGAGAGAGCCATAGCCAGAATTACACCAATAAAAGCTTTTAGTTCTTCCAAAGTAACATCAATCCATGAGTGCCAGATTGACCTAGGCTTTAGAGGTTGGGCTAAATGAATTTTTTCTGATGCAAATCGGTTGGTCTCTTTGACTATATTTGACAGTAGCTCTGATGTAAAAAACAATTGAAAAAACTGTAAAACACTTACAGGTTTGTTTGTAGATGGTGGTTTGTAGCCCCCCCACTTGCATTTGTGTATGAATATTGAACAAAGTCTGGCCCGTTGTAAGCACACCAATCAGTAGAGGGCCTATTAGATTGAGAAGGTCCTTGTCCTAAATTGCCTTCATCACTGTCATCACTATCTTCATCAGATAAATTTTCTAACGTTGGTAAAATCACTTCTTCATCACTGTCACTACTGAATCCTGATAGTTCTTCATCTAGGCCTAGTTCATCTGCAATTGCAGTGTCACTAAGAGCACTTGTAGAAGGCCTTGGGTTATCCATTTTATTATAATCACTGGATAAATGTCATAAAATATAACTGTTCATTGAAAAACTAAAAGATAATATTGTTTAGTCTGTAACTAAATAAAAACTAATTTTCAGCTGAGGCTAGTAGCTCAAAACTTACAACTATACACTTGTCTTCAAACTCCTTATTGCAGACGAATAATTTATTTAAATTTAAAAAAGACACATTCCTGAACACATTATTACTGTATAACTACTTCTAACAACACCTACTCATTTATAAAACAAATATCTAAAAACATTACGTTAACCTCAACAACACTCACGATCGAACTCAGTGAGAAGTAAACACTGGCTAGCATTCGCATAGCAACAGACGCACGTGGCCGTGAGTCACGCCGGAAACAGCTGTCAACAGAAAAGAAAACCTCTAGAAGTTCGAAAAATCGGCCACTAGAGCGCAACAGTTCAACGGGCTTGCATAATGGCGCGGTACCGCGCCATACGCGCGATGTTGAAATATTTTATTGGCGCCGTACTGCGCCATACGACCGGAAAGGGTTAATATATTTGTTAGCAGTTAAAGCACATTTTAAAAATATCAAACTAATAAAAAGAAATGTAATTTTTATACTTCTTAAGTGATGAAATTTTTGAAATTTAATAGTTGTGAACACCTTTTTTTAATTGATTTATTCCTGTTTAATTATTTACCTATATATTTTTGAAATAAATATTTAATTTTATAATTGCTGAAGAGGAAATTAAAACCACACTTAACCATCCTGTGCATGTGTAATGAAAATAAAATAAACTATGAGAGAATGTGATAAAACTCCAATATTTAATTTTCAAATTTATATAACACATATCATGGAGGCATGATATTTATCAGTGTCACAGTATCAACATTTATAATAATCAATCTGTAATCATTTTTGAGATTGATAAAGGTACAAGTATATTTACAGTTGTTATATATTATGAAAAACCAAATTACAAAATTTTAATTAATTCTGCTATAAATGTAACATTATTTAATAAAACTATTTTGAGGGCTGATGCCCTACAAGTATAGTTTTACATTATTACTTTGATATCTTCCATTGAATGCACAGGAAAATTGATACACTTCCTATATTAATCAACATATAAAACAATACAGATGTTCCGAAAAATACCAATTTTAAGTTCTACTAGTAAAAATGACACTAAAAACATGTTTATTAATGTGAAAGACAAAATTAAAAGGTATCGTGATACCACTATTGTGTGTGTTAGGTGGGAGCAGCACAAGGACAAGTCACGACTGGTCGAGGCAGTGACAGGACTGCAGATGTGTCTGGAGCCAGTAGCAGAGAGTTTGGTGGTGGCAGACCGAGCCTGCTATCTGTGGGAGGGAGGACGATCTGATGTCAGAGTGGTTCGGATGATCGACAACAAGCTATCGCCTAGGTGTCTAGCTTATGTCGCCTCTAAAGTGTAACTCACTTTTGCCAATCCTTCAGTTTGCTTTGAATCACAGAGAATGATCACACACAGAATACTCACTGGACCAACTGATCAAAGTGTAGTCCTATGGTCAGACCAAGTGACTACATTTACAGGACATAGCGCAACACTAGCAAATTCCTGCAATGAGACGTTTAGGTTTAGATTGTCTTTGCTCTGAATATTTTGACTGATATAATTTTTTTTTCATTTAAAATCACAGAATGTGTTCCATAAGTTGGAAAATATAATGTTTAGTCAAGTTAAATATGCAACACCATGTAGTGCATATCTTATAATGAAACTTAATGTAGACTCCCTCCCGTCTGGCATCAATTACATTGATTGTCAGATGGTTTTGACCGTCTCAAAGACACACTGACCAGTCAAATATACAAGCTTCTTGTTTAATGTATTGTTTTTTTAAATGCAATACGTGGGGCAATTAAAATTAATATATTTTAAGGGGCCTATACACTTAGACTTTGCATTGTTTTAAATAATGTGTGCTACACTGTTTATTGGGACATAATCTTTGAATAAATATATTTAAGAGCAATAATGCATTGCAAATGTTAGTAAAGATTTCTTTTGAGTATAATTTTGATAATCCACAAACATTAATACATACATAAAAAAACCATTCATTCATCAGTCAACTATTGCATTTTGCATCAGACAGGATGTTTTCTATGCCAATCAATTTTCCTAGCAATCATCCAAGACCCCAAGACCTCTTCCACAGAGTAATATGCATTCAACACCAACAGATGTTTCAGATTAATGTAATTAAGGTTTGGTGATTGTTTGACACATTCACTGTGGGTGACGAGCATGCTCGTCATGTGAAAATGGCGAGCCGGGCGTTGGATGAGCGAGCTCAGTATACGGCAGCTGCTTTCATATTGCCTCAGTGTGAGCTGAGCAGTTGCCCGGATAGGCTGTAACACTCATAGCGAGGTGTGCCTATTTCGGTGAATCAGTTCGGTGCGATTCGTCGCCGGTTCGCCATTTTCGTTTGTTGTAGGTATATGATTTGCGATATTGTGTGAGTGGATTATAGAGTCTGTTGACTGTGTAAGTGTATGTACTCATAATGGAGGAAGACGATAATGTTATTGATGATAATTTTTCATCTGATGAAGACAATGAGTCGAATTCGAACAGTTGTAGGGACAGTGAAGGCGGCGTCCCCCACCCCCAGTGGGCCACCCCACACCATTACGTGTAATTGATGTACTATCTACGTGTAATTGATGTACTATCTACGTGTAATTGATGTACTATCTACGTGTCATTCATGTACTATATTCGTGTAACTCGCGAGTGTTTGTGCCGAAACCTCGAGCGCTGCGAGCACATACAACACAGGGACCAGCACCTGGTGTGGATGATGAGCAGACTCGGCACGGACATGACGTCACCCGTTCCGACCAACGAAGCTTCCGGGATACCTTGGACAACCCTTTTGGCTATCCTGACTCCGTTTTGGGTAAGTAAAAAAAAAAATTCGCGCATTTTCTGTCGCCGGTAATTTTGTCATCCGCAGTGAATGTGTTAATATCATCTGGTGGCCTGTATATCAACTTCACTCCAGTATGTAATGAAATTATCAGAAGTTCTGGGTTGCATAACACAATAATTATTTCTGTGTCTTGTCCCATTAGTTACGACTTTGTAACAGACACTTTCTATGTATTCATTCTGTCAGGCCTAAGTCAATGTACATACCTAAGAATTTGATGGAATCTGATTTATCTATGACTTTGTTATCCATCATGATAGCAGGTTGATTTTCATTTCCCCACTCTCTGAGAAAGAAATTAATTACAATGGCTTTTGAACGGTTTGCCTTAAAATTCAACTTTGAAAATACTTGAAAGCAGACTAAAAGAAAAGATTTTATTTCCAAGTCTTGATTTGTTGTCTGAATAGTGGTAATCAAAAAAGTTTGGTTAATTTTTTGAAAGTATTCAGAGAGAAATTAAATCAGTGCACTAGGTTTTGAATGAATAAAAAATACATTTTCAAGTTATTTTACTAACTAAAATGACCAAAAAGCTAAAATTGATTATGTTTCACACAATCAATGTAAATATTATTTTTAGTGAGATACAGTATTATAAACAGTTCTATAGAGCGTAGATATTCAAAATTAATTCTCATAAGACCCCTTCTCGTTTATTCAACTATAATAATATACCATTTTATTATAATAACATAAAATATACAGTAATGATACTATAAATAACCATAAACTAGATGGTAAACGTTTTCAAAATAAAATAAATTGATACAGCAATTTGAAATCAAACTTTTGGGTACAGAAGTGGAACTGATGAATACAACCATTGTTATAGTTTTAATTATGTATAACAATAATTCAGTGCATACGAAGAAAACAGTTGTGCAACTGACTCTACAGAGACGGTAGGGTAGTAAGTAGGCTAAAAACGTATGTCCCACATACACCTACCTTTAGTGCACAGTGCAGATCTTAAGTGAACAGTTATATGCATACTTTAAACTAATATCTACTTAATAGGATTTATTCATCAGAATCTAATCCGAATAGTTGACATCCGAATTATTAATGCTTTGGTATGTGTAAGTAAATAAATTATGTTATTGAATATTAGAGAAGAGAATAAATAAATAAAATCAATATACAGTCCTCAATAGTCAAATTATAAAAATATAAAGTTATAACTGAATATTCACATCTCTTTGGTGTGATAAGGTAAATCTGCTGGAAGATGAGAAGTTTTGCCTCGGAATCGTAAACATAATATCAGTAGGTGCAAAATTATCATGTTTTTTTTATAGCAAAGTCCCAGTTCTTAGGATGCTTATACATCTGCATGTGATGAAAGCAGCTTGACATAACCTTCCGAATATCACTATCATTCTTATCCAGAATATTTCTTGTTGAAGATGCATTGTATTGAATGACAAATTACACTTGCATTGACTCATGCCCCAGTTATGGGGTGGGGAACAAAGGTTTTTATTTGTGCAATTCCTCTTGCCCATTTCATTACAATAGATTCAATTGTTAGGATTAATTGTTGTTTTGTTGGGTTTCTGTGGGAGAGGGCTTGAAAGCCCAACCTCCACGTCTTTAATAAAGGCATTTTTCATTTTAATCAATGAAAAATGGGTATGATAATTTGTGTTAGGGCTAGACTGGTGGTTTGGTTGTATGAAACCTCTTGTATCCAAGTTGACTAGTATATGGGCCCCTTTTGTCTTTCTTGGCGACTGGATGAGAGGAGGGGGTCTACACTGCTCTTGTGAAAATTGTTTCAAAGTTACGTAACTGAGCAATAGGACGAGATTAGGTCAGTAGTTTCATTAAAGCTGTTTTTGATAATGAAACCAAATGCTCAGTTATATAACACAAGGGGCTCTCCTAGTTTTTATATATTTTTGTTAATCAATGTGAAAAGTAGTTAAGATCAATTATGTGGTGTATTTATATATTTTCTAAATAATTTTTACAGCTTAGCAAATTTTATATAGACATTTATTAAACATATAAGTCAAATGTTAGGTGATTTCAAAAATATATTTTAAAAGAAAAGTTACAGAAAAGTCTTGCTAGAGCATTTGAAGTTTTCTGTTGACATTAGCAAACTGCCATTAGTTTTATTTTTCAACTGCCATTAGTTTTGAATTGAATATCAAGATGTGTAAAAAAGGAAACGCAGCTGACAATCGTGTACGAGGTTTGGCTAAAAATTTACTGAGATTGAAGGAAACAACATAGAAACACTTCAACATATTTTGCATAAGCATGGTACACAAGAAAGCTGATCAAATGGTGCTTGAAAAAAGTTTGAACAAAAATATTTGTGCAGTTATTCTAAAATGCATCAAAAGATTTCTAAATTTCTGTTAAATAATAACATGTGATGAATTGTGATTTTTTTTTCATTCATGATCCGGAAACTAATCATCAGTCAGTGCAATGGTAGAAACTCATTTCATCGAGATTGAAGAGGGCTAAAATGTCAAAATCAAAATTCCTTAACAATGACAATATGGGCTTTGTAATCTATGTGATTGTGTATCTGAATTGGGTGCCTGAAGTTTGAACAATGTATAATCTGTTATTTCGAAATCACACATACACTTTCTCAATGAGTAAACAGAAAAGCTTTGTATGACATTGTTTGTCAAGTTGTCTGTTTTTTTTGTTAAACATGGTATACCTGATTCGGTATACCACTCCATTCTGCCTGCTCCATGTGGCCTTTTTCTGTCTTCAAATAGAAAAGACAACAGAGAAGAAGTACTGCGCTCAGAAAATAACTTCAATTGAAATACTGTTTTGATATATGACCAACACTGGAAAATTCATATGGGGCGATGCCAAATAATTCTAGAGGTATAGGGGTATATTGAAGCGGATAAACAAGAGGAAAAATAAAGAATGATGAAACTCTAATCTGGTAATCTTTTAGCCAAACCTCATTAATAGTACAGAGATATTTTAACATTTTCAGACAGCATCCCTTAATTTTCTATCCTTATTTCAATAACTGTTAAATGTTAAACTTGCAGATTAACAGTTACATAATCTGGTTAAATCAATTTGGATGTTTGTGAAATGATTAGTAGTTGTATTAAAATAACGTCATTACATACTGACATCGTGTTATGTAATATTAAGGATTTAGAACAATCATGTAATAGTTACATAAATCTATTTTAAATGTATAGGGTTATTAGTTTTTTAAGGACTGTTATACTTATGAGATCTATATTTTTATAGAAGGTTTTTCGCACTTGTTGATTTTGATATATATATATACATAATTTTTTATATCTTATTTTGATATTAATGTTTTAGTTGGCCAATTTTTACAAGTCAAAGGGTAGTATAGTCATAATTCAAATATATTCTGTTTTGTTAATACTCATTTTTCTACATTCATATTACAATCGTTTAGGCGTATAAATATTAGATCAGAACGGCTCAAACAGTTTTGATTTCTACATTAGACTAACACCATCAACAATAATTAGTCCAATAATTATTGTTGAACACATTTAGTGTTCTCTTCACACACATAGTTTCATCACATTGAATATTAACTAGATTCAGTCTAGTACCATAATTTATTATTTTAAGAATAAATAAAATAATCTCTTAATTCTTTACAAGAAAAGGTTGTAATCCAAACCAGCTAAATATGGATGGGACACACAATTGATATAGTGTTGGTTTGGATGTTTTTACATTTGTTTGTACCAAAGTTATTTTGTAAATAAAGACAAATTAATAGAATTTAAGTAGGTATTTAAGAACTTATAATTATTGATTTATAACATATTAATCATCAGAAGCCAAATGCTGTGAATACAGTAGGTAGTGATTGCCACATAAAAAGTGAATTATTTCAACAGGCTTAAAACTGTGAACAGCCAACAGAGATTTTCCAAATTAGTATGAAGATTATCAACAAATAATTGTATCAAAGTAAAATCCACAAGTTGCTATGAAAACCTTTTGCACTGCTGTGCTTGTATTTATCTGTCTGTACATGTTGGGTTATTTTCAAGTGGAATTTTCAGAAATAATCCAAACCAGTAATGAAGGGTAATCAGTTATTCCTGTGCTCACCATGTTGCAGTCATACAGATAACATTAATCTGTTATAAATACATTAGCAATGAGTAATCGATTTCAGATTTAAAGTAACAAACAATGTTGTTTATTCTTATTTTACTTGACAAAATGTCATACACTTAAAATTAGATAGACTATAAATTATTATTTGAACTTCATGTACATAGTGATGTGAACCTTCAAAAATTAACTTTATCAGTATATTTAAAAAGAGCTTAAGAGAGCATGCCAGTAAGCTATCAGCTAACAATCTGAGGTTCCACTCTTAAGATGGAGCTAAAGTTTAAAAGCGTGTTACAAATAGGAACTCATCTGTAATCCATAAATGTTTCACTATATAAACATGGATTTTAGTTTCTCAATGTTAATGCAAAGTACAATATTACAGTTAGAATATTTAACATCTGAAAGTGTAACACTGTAAACAATAAATAATAGAGTATGACAAAATTTGTAACAAGAGAGTCATCATTGAACTTAAAGAGAAAAAAAATGCAAAAATAAAGAAAAAACTGAAGTACAAGGAAAACATGGCATGGTCTCCTAAAGGCTACACACGAAACATCAATACACACTCAAGCACTACAGGTGAAGAGATGAGCCAAGAGAACGAAGATGATGGCTACAGTGATGTGAGTTTACTCTTGAAAGGAGGTGTATATAAATTGAAATATAGATAAATTCAATATATAATTTTTCCATAAGAAACTATATATTTAATATATATTACAATCCATTAGTATTGACAGATAATCATGTTCTTTTTAATGTGCATCAAGACACTAAAATTTAAGTTTATATAATGAAAGATTTATGGATTTGAAACAATTCTTATCTTTAAACGAGTTTTAAATTTTTACTCAATGTTATTTACACTTAATGAATGAATAATTTCACAGAGTGGACAAGTGAGTCTTTTAAACATTTAATATTGTAAGTTGGAGATTCAAGGAATATTTCTTGGGTTAAAGTTACTGCAAAATGGAGGACATAAAAGTAAAGAAAATATGCATACTATAATTAAGATGCCCTTTACTACATTGTTTTAGTAATAAAAGGTAATTAAATGCCATTGTAAAAAGTTAAAACTTAGGAATAAAATTTGCAAATTGATAAATGGAATTGAGTGTCATCTTGATTTCATGACTATATTTAAGGTTGGTAGCTCTCTTTATGCAATGTGATCAATGAGAGTGTTTAGAGTTTGAAAATAAGTAATTGCCTTTTTAATTAATTTGTAACACTATTTTTTAAGTCACTGTATTCTCCATTTAACTTACACATTCCATGCATTACAGTAAAACAATGCATTTCATTAGGAATTTTAATTTTCTAAGTAGATTTCATTACTATGTGATCCACTATTTTTAATGTTAATGGGAAGTTTTTTTAATTATTTTTTGTATTCAATAAATATGTGTTCATTATTTAATGTGAAGAAATGTTGTTAGTTTTGTGGATTCTAGTGGTATTTATTATCACATTAGAGTTCTCTCTTAATATTTAAAGTTATTGTTGGACATAATATTATGTTACAGTGTTTTGTATTTCTTAATATTCTCAATTGTTGTAAGTCTTATTGATTTGATGAATGTGATTGTTTTATTTTAATATTGTTTGTGCAATAAAATGTGTTTGTTTACTACATAAACAGTTGTAATTGTATATTCTTGTCCCAATTTTGTATATACTTTACTGGTGTTTATAATATCTTGGAAATATTTCCAAGGTTTTATGAGGTATCATTCAGTATTAATAAGTGAGTAGAATTCATGCTTTATTTCTCCAAGAAAACAGAGCAGTTACTTATAGTGCAGTCATTGAAGCAAAAAATACGGTCTAACCTCCGAATTTTTTTACTGTGAACCGATTTGCATGAAATTTTGGAATTAGGCTCATCTTACCCTTAACTTCAAAAGTGAAAATGATCTGAACTCCGCCTATTATTTTTAAGGGGTGTAAACAACCCCTTAACAGAAAAATTTACATTGAGCCATTTTATCGCTAGAAAACATGTCTAATAGTAAGTGGTGAAATTGTAAAGTGTTTTCTAACACAATTACCTCATATTAAAATCATTTTCAACCCCTTGAAAATCTTACAACCCTTACAACAACCCCTAAATTGAAAAAATCACAAAGAAATACTTTGGTATGACATAAAAAGATGTAAGTATAGAGTAAGTAATATTTTATATTCTCTATAATAATTATCATCAAATTTTTACCCCCTTTCAACCCTTGAAAACTACCCCTTGATAAAAAATTGTTAAAAAATGTTTTTTTGATAAAATGAAAAGGATTTAAATATTATTCCACACTCTCGAAATAAAATATCATATTCTTAAGCTTTTCTACCCTTAAAACTACCCCTAAATTAAAACATTAAATATATATGATTACATATTTAAAAATCATTTAATTTAAAGTAATAAATTGCCATTTATTGAATTAAATATTTACAAATTATATAAAATTGTGCTATTATTATTAAAATATTATATTATTATTCATGACTCAATGTCGGAATCGCTATCACATTCAACATCTTCTGGCTGAATTGGAGGGCTATTTTGGCAGTTATCTCCACTGCACGTTCCACATTTACTATTACAAAACAGACCAACTTTTCTGCATCCGCAACACGCTCCACATCCTTTTTTGCAGTTGCAAAAAATCATTTTCAGGAGTTCTTGTGGTGCGGGTGGATCTACAGACTTAAGTGGATGTAATAAACCGTCATTCATGACCCATCCCCAATCCGTTGGACGAATGTTTTTGTTGCCAAGCCAAATCTGGGTTTGAAGATAAACCCTCTTAGTATGTTCATTTATGGCACCAACGGTTGGAACTAAGGATGATAATTTTACGGCAGTGTTTTTCGTAGCAGCTTTGAGAAAACTTTCATATCGTATCTTTTCGAGATATTCTGATAAGCTTTCTACTCGACTTAGCTTATTTTGTTGTGTATCTTTAGCAAGACCATAAAAACATACCATGCAATATCTACCTGCCTCTAAAATATCTTCGAGTTCAGATGTATTGTTCAAAAATGTTTCTGCCTTACTTCTCAAATCTTGCCTTCGTTCCAAAAGATCCATGAATTTTTGTTTGCCTTTATTATATGCCGCCGAAGTTGAGTCACACCCAGTAAATGAATGTGCAAAAAGAATAAATTTCGAACTATTTGGGTATTTTATTTCCAAACTTTTCGATGAATATATTACTGTTTGCACTCTTTGTTTGCCTAATTTAAAAAATAAAATTTCTTCGTCTTCTGTAGCCCGGGCAGTTAAAATCACTAAAATGTCAACATCTTCTGCAACAATTATTTTTGTCAAGTCAGTACTAAATGACACTGCTGTATCAACAATTAGTTCGTCAGCTTCACCTTCACCTTGGCAGCATTTAATAGATTTTTTTTCCAATTCTTCCATAAGAAATTTAATAAAACGTCTTTTGTTTTTATAATTCGATAAGAATTTATCTTGGCTAATATTGACTGGCATATCTTTGGTAAATTGGTATTCCTTTGAAGCAACTTTCAGTGCTCGACGATTTCTCTCTGATGCTTTATTACTTTCTCCATCATAACAATCAAAAACTACCTTAATATTATTGCCAAAATGATTTTTTAAATATGAAATATAACTGTCAAAAACGTCTGAATAATTACAATTCGAAGGCCATTTTACTCTATATAATAACATTCCTCCATCAATAAAGTACACTGATGCTTCCTTGTTGATCACAGTGTCCTGGGTTTCGAATAATGAGTATAAGATAGATTTGTTTGTCTTTCGCATCCCAATATCGTCAAATAATGAAAGTGGATATGGTGCCAGTTCATATTTCAGGTACGTCTCCAACTCTTCGTCACTCTTTTTCGTGATACAAATACGTTGAAATAATAGTAGTGGATCTATATGCAAAATTTTATCGCCAATTTTTACTTTGCTATTGACACCAATTAATGAGATAACTTTATCTTTTTTGGACAATTTTATGTCATTAAAAGTCATATCATCGATGCTCTTCATGGCTTGGATGCCAATCGCCAGAGCGTTGTAGCAATTTATCTCATCAGTGCCGATCAACCCTGTTACAATGTTTTGTAGGTGATCAATGTCTTCAAATGGATTGTGCTCCAACAAAAATGTTTTTAAAACCAACACGTCTTTCTTATCTTTTTTGATTCTCGCATCTCTCGCGTCGACCTGTTGGTAGCTTTTATTAAATGCGATATCACAAAATTTCTCTAATGCTTCAATTACATCCTTCGTGTATATGATACCTTTAATCCATTTGAACACAGTGCTTTCCGTAGTGCCTCGTTTGAACGGTCCACCCTCTACGCTCATTGCTTTCATCAGAGTTTATTTAATGGTTTGGTCGGAGAAAATACCAGCATAAAACTCATTAGACCTCCGGGAAGTAAAAAATCCTTCCTCGGTAAATTTTTTAAACTCACGTGGATCCATAGTTAATTTCAAAAGTCTCATTTTTTGAAGATAAAGTCGAGCGAGCAGATTTTGCATAGTTGAAATGCCCAGCGGCGTGGAAAAAAGGTATCATAAGCTCAATACAATTCAGATGCGCTTCCCAGTCACCCATTCTTTCAGCTGCAAGAAATTTTATAAGTAAAGATACCATTTTATAGTATAATATCCACAGTTTGCATGATTTTCCTCTGTTTCCAATTTCATCCAGTTTCGATTGAAATATTTCATTCAGTTTTTTTAAGTGCTCATTAGACTTCAATTGATCAAAATTCATTTCGTAAGTAAAATACTCTTCATTATCAAGTAATTCTTGAAACTCAACGTTGTTTTCTCTTTTTAATTCATCAAATATTAGAAGCGATAATGTCTGCTGCAGAATAAAATGAGCTCGCACTGCACGAGCATACGAATGCCCATTCAGAATTTGATCAACTGATCCTTCTGCAAAGATGAGCGAAAATATTTCCTTAATTCCACTTCCTTCCATAATAGTGCCAATGCATCCCATAAAAGACATTAAGAGATGAAAACCTCCGAGTCGCACAACTATTAACACGTCATCGAAAACCAAAGTCTCGGCAATATCACAAGCCTTAATATATAAAGGCTGGTCAAATGTTACGATGCAGGTTTTCATGCCATCTTTTGAAACTATTGCAGCAGCATTGTTCAAAGCTGTGAATAAGGTATTGTAATCACTTGGGGGTCCATTAATAAATGGCAAGAAATTTATTTTAGACACTTTATAATTAGTGTTTTCAGCACATAGCATAGACATGAATCCATTCCAACCCAAGAAGTCGAGATCTCTTACATACTTAAAATAACTCCATAAGACATTTAGCACATCGATTATGGTTATTGTAAATTTCGGTTCAGGACTAATTTTTTGAACTTTAATGGTACCCAAACCACTTCCTGGTTTTTTAGTATATAATTGAATATCTATTCGGTTTTTCTCCACCAATTCTGATTCAAGAGGAACTTCTGAACTACGCAAACGTTTAATGGGTTTTCTTGCTTGTAAACATTCTGCAGGAGTAATTATTTCAATCGATCCTAAATTGTGAAAAGTTACTCGTCCATCTATTGTGCAAACATTAAAATCACTATTATCTGAAACGATTTGAAGGAATGGTTCTATTAGAAGTCTCTCGTCTTGGCATGCAGCTGAAATTTCGTACAATTTAACTTCAGCATAGCTGCACGAAAATCCAAGATTATAACATAATTCAATCATCTTTTTCGAACCAAATTTTCTGTAGAGCGTAGCACCTGTAGCAAGTTGAAATGGAGAAATAAAACTTTTAGGTCGAGCGGAGGACATTATTGCATGAGCAATAGATGTAATATTTTTTGAATACCAATTAAAATTTTGTTCATTTTGTTGCTTATCTTTATAAATAATATGTTCTAAAAATCTGAGCAATTGAGGCGGAATGCTCTCGTTAACATTAATTAATATTTTATCACTTGGTGAATACTGATTGACATCGTATATGACGGTTATAATTTTTCTACGTATGAGCTCGGCAGCAGAGTCAATGAGTGCATTTTCTTCCTCTTCGATAGTTTTTGATTTTTGCTTTCGCCATGAGTCGGTCAATATATCTTACAATTTAGTTGAAAAGCATACGTATGTTACACCACCTATTCTGATAGAAATAACTATTTGATTTCCAAACCTTTTTTTAAATGATTTTTTATAGTATCTTCATGTGGAATTACATCACATATCTGTACAGCTTCGATTAGTTGAGTCATAGTAAATTGACACTCTTCACTAGAGAGCATGAAATCCTAAATTTCTTCCATTGCTTCGCTGATTTTGTCAAAGTAAGGGGTTTGCGAACCTCTCGTAAAAAGTTTATATTCATTTTTTAATTTTAGAACGCAATCCTCGTGGTATTTGCCCTCTGTTAGAATGACATGATTTTCCGCGCTGTGAATGCGCTTCAAAATCTCTCGATGTTCGTCGTCTTTCAATATAATAAGCATTTTTGCTAAATTTTGTATAAAATCTAAAGACCGAACTTTCAAAGTTTTCTTTTTCATTGCAGACGCTTTTTTCTTTTCTTGTAGGGTATTTATCTCATTATCACAGATAAAACAATTTTTATCCCAGTCAAAAAGAGTAGCACTTACATCACTTGCTGAACCAACACTTGAACTTGAGGATCTTCTCAATTTTTTCTTTATTGGACTCAATATGTTTTTTACAGCAGCTCTTTTTGCACTTGCTGCAATATTTCCCTTGTGTACATAATTACTTCTGCACGTATGATGAACATACACAGTTTTTGAATTATCAACATTTGAAAACAATTTATCACGCCTTTCTTTTGAAGCTGCTTTTAAACCTTCTTTGCCCTTTAAAGTCACCAGCACAAGTCTTTCTGACGTATTTAAAAGGCAAATTTCACAGAATTTTTCTTCAGTATCATTGCTACTGCTTGTACTAGGTTCGTCCATGTTCATTTAAAATAAAAATTTAAGAAAAAGTTCTGAAACAGAAATGAAGGAACTTATTCAATATTTGTTGTTTTTCGCTTATTCGATAATTTATTTTAACAGTTAAAATAAACTTACCAATACAGATACGCAATTAGTGAAAAGCTATTGGAAAAAAATCGCCTCCACAAGTATTCTTTTGAAGATGCTTTTAAACCCTCTTCATCGTGTGAAGTAAGGTTAATTTTAATTTTCTTAACCTCCTCAGACCTGGCGTACACTATAATGTACATACTTTTTTTAATAAGTTGTGACCTGATTTATGAAAAACTGTTGGAAAAATATGCCACTACCTAAATAATGTTATTTAGGTTCTAAAATGTATATTTTATAGGGAGCAGACAGTTTATACTTCTTATCAGCTGTGTTATCAAATGTACATTATAGTGTACACTAGGCCACACTTGTGTCAGAATAGGTCATAAATGAATAGAGTTTATTTGAATGAAACTAGACATTATTTACAAAATAACGTGTAATGTAAGTCAAGTAAATTGAAAAATAAGTGTTTTGTTAATATAGGCAAATAAACAACATAACCTCTTTTACAAGTAATGTTGTTGACTTTATAGTTTATTAGTCTAGTTGTACACTATACTGTGCACGACAGTTTTGCTTCATTTTTTTTACTTGTTTATAAGGATTTCAAGCTCTAAACATGCACTAATATGTAGCTTAAGTCTTTATCTTAAGATAACAACTAATATAAACAACATAAAGCTTACCTTTAAGCCGCGTTTACACCGGAGTTAATAACAAAAAGTTGGTAACTTTTAGTTATTAACAAGGTTACAGTAACTAAAGTTAATAACTAAAAGTTACAGTGTCACCAGTTTGAGTGTAACATTTGTTATTAACTTTATGAACGCCCCGCCCCGCCACAGCCTCAGTCTTGGAGATGTCGAGTGTAGAGGACGTGGTTCTTGCTGCAGCTGCATGCGTCATTCTGTCAAAACAAACTATATTGGATAAAACCATCATTAAGGGCAAGATCAGTGTACAGTGGCAGTGATATGTTGAATGACCTGCAAGAGGATGACATTGACCCCCTATCAGGTGAATTGCGGTGTGATGGAAGCATCAAGAACTTTTTGTGCATGGCCAGTAGTGACTTTGAACATTTAATAGTTATGTTAGGACATGTAATTGGCAAGCAAGACACAAATTATAGAAAAGCAATCCCAGTACAAGAAAATCTAGCAGTGACCTTACGTGTCTTGGATAAATAGCAAAGCGTCAAAAGCGTACCACTTGCTCCCGATAGCCCCGGAACCACTTTTCCCTTTTTTAGACTCTCTTTGAAACCTCCGATCTTGACAGTTTCATTGTAAGGGCTATTTCAGTCCAAGCACTGTTCTTCAAATCTTATCCTTAAATTCTCGGCAAGTAGGGTCCCACAAAACAGTTTGTTCGCGGTACAGTTCTATAAGTTTGAAAACTCGTTCATCGGCCATTCCGCTTCACTTAACAAGTTTTCCATATTGAGAACAAAACAGTGCAACAGTAAAAACAAATAAAAAAAACAGTTATAACGTCTGGTACACCAAAAACACTTCAACAAGTCGGTGTGCGCACAATCACTCCTGTCTTGCAACTGAGAAACTCACAACTAGTCCGGTAGTGTCCGCGCGGTCATGTTACCAACAAAAGTTACAACGCCCGTGGCGACTGTAACATGTGTTATTAACAAAAGTTACACCCTTCCTTTGATCTTTACCGACACTCGGTGGATAACAAAAATCGTGTTATTAACATGGGTTTTGGCGTGTTATTAACAAATGTTACAGTGAATTTTTGAACTCTTTTAAAATGTTATTAACTTTTTGTTGGTAACACGTGTTATTAACTCCGGTGTAAACGCGGCTTTACACTTCAAACTTCGTAAAACAAATCAGATGATCTGGCACTTGTTCGTGATTGTTGAAGTCTGGTAGGATAACTGTCAGTGTTGTAGTTCTAACTTAGTCCAGCAGGTAGCAGCACTGCAGAGGCCCATCCCAAACGTACACCACAGCGTACAAATAGGCCATTAGAGTTTGAAATCAATTATTTATATTTCTTTCAGAGTAAAAAAAATTATGTACACCATAGTATATAATCGGCCAAATGTGAATAAACATTCTAAAACAATTCAGGTCTGAGGAGGTTAATTAAATTGTATGAATTATAGTATATTAAAAACTTGATAGAAACGAGTTCCACTGTTTAAAATATTTTTTATGTAGGGCAGAACTAATTAGTAATATATATTTATGTAGCAAATAGCTCTAAAAATGTGTCTAATTAAAAATTGCACTATACATAATCTATCAGTTAATTTTATTATCGATTAATTTGGTGACAATTTTATCGATTTCTCACCTTAATTTTATAATTCAATGATAAGTTTTTGGACCATAACTCCTTCAATTTTCATGCTATCACAATTTATAAAAAACCATTGTAAAGGTAATTAAGAGAGCTACAACATCCTTTATTGCAATATATAGTAAAACACCTTTTTCTAAAACTGTGAAGGGTTAAATGGCTTAAGAGAGGCTGTGATTGCGTTGCCACGTGCTCTTTAAACAATCATATCTCCGTCAATTTTTGTTTGAAAGAAAAAACAAAAGAACCAAAGTTTTTGTCGGAAAAATACCTAAATTTTTCATCCCTACACTTTTATACGTATATGTCGTCATTTTTGGGATATTATGAAAAAAGGGTGGTTTTTGTTTTAATTTGAAATTTTTTTTTTTATCGTGAAGTTTTTGAAAAATATGTGTCCTGAAGCAGCCAAACTGATACAATCTTTCAAACTCTTCATAATAAAGTTAATTCTAGGCGGAATACGATTAATTTTAATTTTGGTGGAAATGGCACTTATGAAACCCATTGATTTAAAAGGAAAAAATATTAGGTGCTCTTCTTATTTGCAATACAGCTCACTTATTTCACGTGCAAAAGACTTTTAATAGTGCTCATTTTAAAGCTTATTTCAAGCACTACAAAACCCTTTTTTATTAAAATGCCTAAAATGCATCTGCTCGCCGCTAGATGGCATTGACCACATCGATTAAATTTCAGACAAAATAAAAAAACGGCTTTGATCTTTAATATCTAGCTTAATATTGCACTTAGAATACTTTATAAAAAACCAAATTGTTCATTGTTTACCTTGCCACAACTAGCTTAAGCTCAGGAAAACAAGTTCATCAGTTATTTAGATTTGTTCTTAGAATTGAAATTGGCAGTTATTTCGATCTTCCATGTTTGTATTCCACCAAGTGCACCCAAACTCTAAGACTAGGTGTATCAAGTTTTGTTCTACATATAATAGAAAGCTTAGAGAAAAAATCAAACCAGATATTGAGCTCATTGTTTTGCCAACCTTAGTTGTATCAGTGATTAATCATAAAAAAAAGATAAATAACATATTGCTTGTCTTTATTCATATGAGACTGTTACCATCTTGGTTAGATATCTAGGTATATATATCTAATACTAAATAGTGACAGTGCAATTTTGTTTTAACACTTAGACAACAGCAAATTGGGGGGGGGGGACAATACTAATGTAATGTTTGGTAGCAAACTTGTCAAACTTACCTTCATCAATGTAGTATACTAATGGATAATCTTAACCAACTTAATAATTTCTTTAAATTAAATGGTCTTTTCTTATAATGTAGCATGTGAACTTACTAATTTGGCCCAGAGATTGTAAATCAGCTACAACACTCAAAATCTCTAAAAATACAAGTTACTCATGATCTCGTACTTTTAATGTCTGCTTATATTACCAAACTTATATTTTACTTTCAATGGTATAATTTTAGAACCACCTTAGATTTTTTTCTACATTTTCTGGTTTTAATTACAGTACATGAAATTAAGCATTAGTCTATCAAGAGATTCTGTGGCTGCGCTAAGTCCTCTGACTAATAACATTTTGGTTAGAGGTAGGGTGAGTTGAAATCCTGAGCAGACCAGTGAATTTCTTATTAGTACTGACCTCCTTGTACTGTAGTCTCTCTCTTATTCTGCTTTTTAAGTTTCTGCACAGTTAGGAACTTGGCATTATTTTATAGTATTTCAATAATAAATAGAATATAATTAAAAGGAGAATGGCCTCTTCTTTTTTGTTAAAAACAATAAACTTTCTTAGATTTGGCAATGTAAAAAAATACATTATTTTGTTACACAAAAAATATTTTAAGTCTACATAAGAAATTATATAAGCATAATAGAATTTGTCTTAAGAATACATCTGAAATATAATCTGACTATAGGAAGAGCTATTTAATATACCATTTTAGAATTTTTTTAATCGTATACTTAACATGTTTCTAATAAATTTTGTGGTACATTGACAACATTACTTTGAAAAGAGTTTTACAAAAGATGGGCCAAATAAATAAGTTTGAAGTTTATTTAATTACTTTAAATTTGTTTAACTTTTGTCAGTGTAAACGCAAATCAACATCTAATGATATGAACATTTGGAAAGATCTATTTTTGATATTAAAAATTATGTACTGTAATATTTATAATAAAATAAAAGGTTTTAAAGATATTGTAGTAAAATGCATGAAGTAATAGGATGTAACATATGTTGTATAATAATTAAACATAAAATGTAGTACGAGAAATTAAATTGGAAAGACAGAACTTACAGTCGAAAACGGATCAAAATGTTCTATACTTGAATCACCGTATTCCAAAAAATGAATATATGAAGAGATATTTCTTGTCTGGTAGCTCTGGTTAACTCTGTTTTGTTAACTAACCATCTTTCATATATTTAGACATTACATTTATAGACTAATCAAGATCCTTATGACATGTGAATATCTATGATATGAAAATGATTGTAGACATGTCTTTACGATTATTTGGCTACAGAATCACTCTGGAGGTACTCATTATTGATTTACACACTAGAGTTACCCCTCCTTCTCCTGCATATCACAAATTGTTTAGTGAAAGCACAAGCATCAATTGTTTCCCTTTGAATTACAAACCAATTTAATCTGTATATTCCTTGACAACAATTAAAATTTTTTTTAATAAATACAAAAAGATAATACATTTTATTTAATAGATTTTTTTTTAAACAAACATTACTAAAGGTCACTTAGATTTATTCTCAAGGTGTCAGAATGTAAAATATTAACAAGAACATTAAACAACAATATTCACCAACCTTTACTAAATTCAAAACAACCTTATTTATTCAGTATATACGCATATGTACATAAATAGTGTTAGAATTTTAAATTTAGTTATAAACACAATTGTCGTTTTTTATTATTTTTTTTTAATATTAGCGTGATATAATTTACACTCTTTTCTTATTTTAGAATATTAGGTAATATGAAAGTAATTAGGTGATTTATCATTAGTATTGAACATTTAATTACAAAGATTATATTGAATAATTTTCTCTGAAAAAGAACTGAACTGAAAAAAGATTATATATGATTACATGGAGTTTTGAGTACCATATTTATTTATATAATCGCTAAATAATCTACAGTGGAAAATAACAGTGTTTTGTGGTAACATGTTATTCTATTGTCTTATTTTCTGAAGGCTGGCCTAGTCAGTTAACCTTGAGTTGGTTCCTGCTAAATTATATTTTGTCAAATGATGTACAAATTCAGTTAGATGATAAGTGTATTAGAAGCACTTCAAGCACCATCTAACTAAAATAGTAAGATTATTTTTAAAATATGTTAAATTAAATTTGATTTGTTTTTATGAAAAACATGTAAATTGTATGACTAAATTGTTTTTCAGTTAAAAACACATTTAGGAACCATGAACCCATAGAATTATTCATTCATCCATAATTTCTCAAATGATTTTTTTATTGTATATACTTAGTCCATACAACTTTAGAAACAACAAGGAAAGGAATCGGTTGACAATTTCCAAGCGAATGAACCCTGTGACTCCCATATCTGTCCAGCCTTCACACAATCAACCAATACCTTATTTTATCAACAATGTTACACATCATAAAATAATATTGTATATTAGTGTGTACTTACTGTTCCAAGTATATTTTTTTAAATTTAATGTAAGTTTAATCTGAGATTTGTAACATTATTTGTCAATATTGAATAACACTAAATATAAATTTAATAATGAAACTTATAATCTTGACTTCTTACCTTAAACAACTAGTCAGATGTTGTTATAGTGAGCGATAAGTAAAGAACAGACTTCTTACATGCTCTGGCATCAATCACTCTCAAGGTCTACAATTAACCATCCTTTCATGTTAGTTTTAATTTTGCACTGTCTAAGATTCGAATAATTAGTTACAGTCACGACCAATGCCTATCAGTAGTTAGTTGTTATGTCAGCCAAAAACAAAATACTTAAATGTTAAAACAAACTTAGCAATCATTTCTCCATGGTTTTGAGAAAAGAGGAGGACAGACATATCGTCTCCCAGGACTTCCCAGGCAATCCATGCTACACCTCTCCTGCTTTGGTATAAACACCACCCTGGATACTCTCCAGGATATAGGAACATACCTGGGGGCCACTGAAATCTTGAATAGCCTACACAATTGAGGAAGGAGAAAATTCAACACCACTTACAAGCAAATCAGTCTCAGCCTGTTCCCCAAATAGAGATGTGTAAGCGATAATCCAGCTGATCGTCCACTGAATCCTTCTGAAGATTATTACACGACACGCCAAACTTCATTATGAGTGATTAGCACCCTATGTACCTACGTCTCCTTCCACAGTTAATTAGTTGATCCTTGGCATGTATGATAATATAGTGTTACAATAATAAATTTCAGAACTCTGTCAGGTTCAATAATATATCTGTCTCAATTGTCCTTGAGACCACCAAGTGGTTAGATGGAATTTTTTAATAGCTTCTGAAACCTTGTACAACCCTACACATTATTGATGTCAGAACAGATTTTCTTTTACGCTAATCTCTTTGGCATATGAACCTTGTGGTTGTACAGTGCAAGAGCCTCTTGGTAAATCTCCCAAGTACCCCAAACGTTTACTGCCCTGAATAAAGCCCTGACTCTATTCCTCAATGAGGCCTGTTCAACACTCCACTAGAGAACTTTGTTAATGATAGGACAATTGAGATCAAATGAAGCCGTAATCACAGAAGTCGGCAGATTTGTTCAGCTGGGCTGTATTGTAAATATGTTTCCGGCTGCTACCATCAGATTCCAGTTGCACCCTTAGCTTTTCCTTGTGAAGAAGAAATATACTTAGTAGATGTTCAGGACTTTTAAAAAGTCATCGACAATCATGTCGCCAAGGCTTTTAATTTTAAATTAATTGAGATTATTTGGATACTGCTAAAAATAGATAATTGAAATTAGATAGTAGATCCTTGGTAACCTAAATATTACTTAAATGCCTAAAATTCTCCGTATTATATCATAAGAAATTATATCTTCAGGAATGGTATCTAAAAGGACTGTGGCTATAATGGATTTTTAAAAGTTTAAAAAGTTACCCAAACAAACGCTGATTGCATTAGCTCAATAAAGCGATCACAGACAGCTTGATGAGTAAGTGGCACCCACTCTTATTTACTTTTAACCAGCATTAGGATCACCAAGTAAAAAAATTGTTTTTGGAGATGTTCTGTCTTTATGACGTATATGTGAATGAAAAAGTATTGGCCTGATCAGAGGAATGAAGAGAATATACCAGAATCTGGCTGGCACGCTAATGTAGTTAGCAAATACAATGTGGGCTTCTCATTCGAATGAAAGTTAAATCTAAACCCTATAAAGCTATTAATTTGGTCAAGGATTTCTTACAACACTCTGCATATATATATTATGTTCAAAGAATTTTATAAAACTACTTTCAACCCCCAAATATAAGGAGTAGTTTTTGAGGATCGGAGTTTCTTGGGACATTTTTCAATGTATAGTTGTCTTGTTGTACCTCATTTAAAAGTCTCTTGAATAAATCATTTAAAAAGATGTTTTCATTTGATCTTTCTGTCTAATATACAGAAAGTTCAAAATCTAAAAAACCATGCTTTTACAGGTTTTTTGTTGTTGCTTAATTGAAAAACCTATGGAACTTAAAATATCACAAAAATAGCTGAGGCTTACCCTTCCAAAAATACGAGAAAATTAAATTCATAAAAATGTCAATATACAAATAGTTCTCCCGGCTCAGTTGGAAGAAGTAGATAGATTTTATGACAACTGAAGTATTATTAATGTATTCTGATAGACATATAGTTAATATCTTGAAAACCGTTCTATGTAAAAAAAAAACCAGTCAAGTACGAGTTGGTTATTTTTTGCTACAGAATAAGTGTCCGTAGCAAAATGTTTAGCAAATTTTATACATTTTTATAGTTAAAACATGTTATAACTAAAAGTATTAAATAAAAACGTACTGTTTGCATTGCAACAAATTAAAGGTAGTAAAAACAATATTGATTGTATTTTTAAGCTTTGGCTTTATATCTAGTGGTTAGATTATGTAGGCAAAAATAATAATGTCAATTGATATGCCGCATTCTATTCCTGCAAACTTAGGTGTATCCAGAGGGGGTGTTTGCGGATTAAACCCACTCTCCCCCCCCCCCCCCAATGATACAAATATTTAAAGTATATTTTAATTTGCATTAAACTGAAAGTATACACTCGTAGTCGAACAATGTATCATAGTTCAGTCTTGTTTTTGTTTGTTTTGATATCTTAACTATAACAGCTGACGTATAGTAATCACAAGACTCATTCTTTGTAATTTTCGGAATGACGAGTCCCGTCTGCGACCCGTAGTGGTTGACAAATACAATACAGACAGTCGCTTCCACACTTCTCGCGCTTTGGGCGAGACAGCGAGTAATGACCATGAACGCCTACAGGTCATCTCTTTGAACGGCTAATTTGTAATGGTTGTAACATTATAGTTCTCATAGCTTTCGTTATTGGCGCTAGTCGTGTATTAGTGACTTGTAGTATTAATGAATATCGATAGTGGTAGTAGCAACAAAAAAAGTTAAAGTACAAAACGTCTAGTTTACTGATTTACTATTTAAAATATTTTATTTCTTAAAAGTTACTAAATTAAAAGCTATTACTGTTACACTTTTCCGATATTGTTTCAACCAAAATTGTTTAAGACATATACCAAATTTAGATGCTTATCAAAACCTGTTTTATAGTTAACATACCTATAAAAATCAAATAATGTAACTTCATCCCTTCGGTGGTGAACTTGATATATTTGAAGTTATGAACTAACCAATTTCATTTATTTTATAACATGTTACAATCAAATGTTCACAAAAACCGTACCAAGGTAAAGAAATATCGTGGTTATTTCAATAATATCTGACGAAGTTCGTATTTACTTTAATATTTTATTTTGCTCACCAGAACTCGTTTTGTTTACATACATTCCAAGAATAAAATATAAATAAATATTAATAACCCAACATTATTAGAAACGTAATGTTAAGCCCATATTAAAATAACTCGAGAACTTCATGGAAACAGCCTTTACGATCAGATAACTCCTAGTTTTGAGGAGCTAAATAATTTAGGACCAAAGTATAAGTAACTGAATTTTTATAAATTTGTAACTTAAATTTCTCTACCTTAAACAAATTTTAGTGTCGATTGCTGGAGCTATGCTATTAAATGTTAAACATCCTGTTGTTCTTCAAAACTAAATCAATACAATGATAAATCGTTAGAGGAGCGTTAAGACGCTATCTGACGGTAAATAATCTGAAACTCTCTCATGGCCCGAGACGCCAGAGGACCAGCAAGTTCTGAAGAAAATAAATTTCAGCCTAGACTCAAGTAGTCCATCTTAAGCCACCTTGAGAGTCTCGTATTCGGCAACATCATAAGCCTTATTTAAATCGGAAAAGAGAGTAAATTTTTGCTTATTTGACTTAACGATAGACACTGTTTTTCGAATAAATAAACGGCGGAACTTGTAGAGACATTCGGATGGAACTGAGATTGAGATTATATTATATTATTGGTTTAAAGAAAGTAGTACAGTACGGCAATAAACTTAAGTAATGTAGAGTAGTGCAGTAATGCACAGTAGATTTTGCGCTATGCATAAATGTGCCGTTGTCTCAATATTAAAAAAATTGAGTAGTCGATATTGGCCTTAATCTATCAAGGTTAAAATTTAAATTCTTTATGATTAGGAAAGCTTTAATAATCTTAAAATTAAGTTGGCTAAACCCTCTAATGTTTGATGATTTTAACAAAACGGTCAAACCCAAAAACATATTGTTTAACTAGTTAGGAACTCACAAACATCAGTTGTACTCTCAATACTCTTTTTAAGAGAACTGAATGCATCCAGAGATTCAAATAACTGGGTTTGTGTGGAAATAACATTTAATTTAATATATTAATAATGCGATAGTAATGGGAAAGTTTAAAGATTTAGATTGAACACTGACCTGTTTACTAGAATAAAAGGGTTATAATTTTAATGTAGTAGAGTTGTCGATAAAGTTCGTATTTAAAACTATAGAAATTTCTTGGAGATCGTGTGTGATAATCCCGTTGAGTGATTCACCCATCTTACGTCTAGATAACAAGAGATTATAAATTAGAATTTGTGATAATTTTTCAGGTTGTCCTCAAAGGGTTACCACAGGCAACAATCAAACCGCTGGCATGGTCAAATTTTACTCTACAATACGTTTTATGCTCAAACTTCTTCAATTGATAATAACTACTAGCAGTTACCCGCCGTTTCGCATGCAATTTCGAAAGTTTTGCACCTGTGTGAGCAGTTTTGATTAGAGTTAACTATATTTCCGGCGCTACTATTGAACTTTACCCTCTTTGCCAAGAAAATACGTGAGAGAGAGAGAGAGAGAGAGAGAGAGAGAGAGAGAGAGAGAGAGAGAGAGAGAGAGAGAGAGAGAGAGAGAGAGAGGGGGAGACAGAGAGAGAGAGAGAGAGGGGGAGGGGGTAGGGAGATGGGGAGGGGGAGGGAGAGGGAGAGGGAGAGGGGACGGGGACGGGGAGAGAGAGAGAGAGAGAGAGAGAGAGAGAGAGAGAGAGAGAGAGAGAGAGAGAGAGAGAGAGAGAGAGAGAGAGAGAGAGAGCCGTGTGTGTGTGTGTGTTCAGGAAAATATATATCACAGATCTGAGAAGCCCATCCATTTCCATTAAAAGACCACTAAGATGGGTTTTATAACAGTCTTTACATTTATAGTCAATTATTATTTACATTTATAATTAAGTAAACCCATCTTATGTTTTAGGGCATTTTCTAAGGTACTTACCTAATTGCTGAAATCTAAGAACGGTATTAAAAACTAATAGTTACTCCGTAGAGAATTTTATCACTAAAAAATGTAAACAAACAGAAAATAGTGGCTAAATTAATTAAACGTATGGTTGTGCTGTTATAAAAACAATCGTTACACAGAACAGTGGATTACATTTACAGGTCCTTTCAGTTAATATTTCTCAACTTTAGAGATCAAGATGGAATGTTTAGTTTACTTTGAAGACCGGGGCTTAGTCCGGCGGGATTTTCAAAATAAGAATAGGCATATAGGCTATTCATAACAAGGACCGCAAGAAGGCCATGTAAAATCCTAGTATAGCCGGGTTTATACAAATCCTTGATCTGTAAAATATAACCATCTTGAATTTCTTATTCTGTTAATTTCAATTTAGTGTATTACACAACTAAGGCTTCTTATGAACTGATATTGTTTAGTGAATTAAAGGGAACGATTCGTTTGAATAGTCTCTAATAGTGTCTCTAAAATAAATGGCAATTTCAACATTTCTTTCATTAGACACTCTATTCCAATTTTCGTGTTGCAATGTTTTTCGAATGTTCTCTTACAAACAATTTCTAGTTTTATTTTTTCAGGTTCTGCGTGCTTGCTTCTAAGAAACTGCTAAATAAAAAGGTCAATGTGGTATGTTAAAGGTTAACAAAATGTTTATACTGTGCCCCTCCTATTATAGGCTATCTCAGGTTAATGCCTATAGTAGTTTGTCTAAACTGTAGCGTATTAACAAATAATATATAATATGGAATTGGAGTCTTTGTTATGACTAGAAGGATTGATATTAAAATCGTCAACAAACAAAATAAATATACGTTTCGTTGGTTTATATTTTGTGTACGTTAATTCATTATTACGATAGTTATTTACCGATCGCTACAATGTGTTTCTGTTACACATTGTGTATTAAAACTCAAAGTTAGATAACCAAAGTAACGAATTACCGCACTTTGTAAATAATATTTGACTCGAAGTTTATATTTTCTATATTTATGTTTGTTCATCGCCGAGCGTCTGCCGCGTCATGCGCAATTCACGCAGTGGACGTTTTACCACTCAGCTACGGTAAAACACACACTAATTTTATGTCTCAAAATTTGTGTAGCTGTATACACAGTAATTAAATCCTGTATAAAAACATGTCGAATTTATATCCCATTATTTTTTATCGCAGATAGCATCATGGTTTGAAAAACATTGAAATGTAAAATATATATTAAGTAATACAAATACACGCCTATATTTTCAAGTAAACTATATGTATCCTGGAAGCTCATTTTAGAATGTAATAAATCATGGGTAGAAGGTGGAGGATATGTCTTGTAGTTTTTAAGATATAGCCGATTTCCCAAGAATCTGTTATTCTCTTTAATACAGCATCGTCTTAACGACATTCTGTTGTGTTATTGGATGGTCTCCAAAAGGTTTTCGTTTATGTTATAGCCGTTTTTGTAGAGCATAAGAATACAAATAATAATATAATGCTCTCAGACGGTTGTAAATTTTACAATTTTTTTAATATTATTGGCATTTATTCCGAGGCTCCCGTACGACTATTAGGTACGGAACATTTCTATTGGTAACCTCCAAATTTGGTCATCCTAGATACGTCTATGTTTGCAAATAATCATAATAGGACAGTTTAACAGTACTAATATCTTGAAAAGTTTCTTCATCAAGCCCACCAACACCTTACATGTGGGTCAGACTGCTTCCCATCGTGGGCAATCCCGAGTTCTCCTGCCCACTTAAGTTGTCTTCTGAAAGGTGAATTTCTTGTGGGGAAAACGGATGCTACTGCTTTTTATTATTTTTTCCATCATATCCTTTGTAGAAGTTTGTCTTACAAACATAAACCATACAATTCAAGTCAGGGGTAATTATTAAAATCTCTCTTGAGCACAAATACAAAAGTCGGCACGCTACAGTTAGATAATCATCTTGCTGAGCTCTTGATGATTCTCCAAAACTGTCATTTGACTCAACCTAGTCAGCTGTTGAACATCAGCAGATTTTTGTTTCTAAATTGTCCTCGCAATCTTCTTACCTTTACTTAAATTGTTTGGGATCCTTATGGAATTACAATTTCACTGTCAATTGGGCTTCATATTAAAATCTGATAAGAGTTTTAAGAACGGCAACCATTTTGCGAATCTTCTAAGAGATTTTTCAGAGGGTCTCCATTGCTCGAAACAACTTGAACAAATCGATTAAAATTGTTATTTTTTACTACAGAATTGAAACCGCTACAGATAAAGCTAAAGTTTAAATACAATAAAAGCATTTTTACTAGCTTTAAACCATATTTTTGTAGTTAATATTTTGTGGTTATAACAGTGTAAATAATTGTTAAATATAGAAATGTTTTAATTGAACTTTCTGTTACTTTTGGAAGAGTAAGTTCAAATCTGTTTTATAGGTTTTTAATGCAGTAATAATAAACAACCTACAAAAGCTGGTGTTTGTAGTTTTTTGACACTATGAAAATTAAACGACTGAAAACGTGTTTTTAATCATCTATCTCAAGAAACCTTTCTAAGAAGGTACCACACGACCCATTTTTGCATTTGAAAATTTTCCTAAAACAACCTCCCATACCAAAAATCTGTTAGTGATTTTTGGGGTTTTAAAATAATGTTATTGAATTGTTTGGTCATAAAATATGGGAGGGGATACAGTTGGGAGGGGATACAGTTGAAATGGAGTCTATCTTTAATTTTTATTTAGCTACAATTCACTGATTGAGCCACTGCTCAGGTGATCTGACACCACTGATCGTTGGGCCAACGACCCTCTTATTTAAAACTGAACTAATGTTTAGGTCGTTGAGCCAATGATCGGTGGAGTTATCGAATCAGACCCGATTCACCCTGTAGTTTTGAACAGACAAATATTTAATTATTTTTTCAGTGTCATATATTTAAGTAAGTATAGCTTGTATGAACAGCTGAATTTTACAGCTTTAACAGTTGCATAATTAAAAAAACTATAATCTGAAAAAAAAAAAACCAACAGACAGATATTATAAAATTCATATTAGCAACATTGTCATTATTTGTATGTGTATAACTATTTCGGTGGACTATTACATCCCCCTTTAGATAACATTTTACCAATGCGCTGAAACGATTATAAAATGTTAATTAAAGTTTATCACTGATACCTATTCATTAAATGTTTCAACATTTGTAACCCACATCTCAAAATTGTCTTTCTGATATTATGAAAGGATGTTGTTATAATTTCGGTAACAATATTTCAAATCATTTAAACAAACCATATCATAAAAGAGAAAGTGATGACCAAAAGTAATAATATTCATAAAAAGGATAAAATTATACTTAACAGTACTACAGTATGCTATTTCATGACATTTTATTCATCTCCAGTTATTGTATCCAATGAAGAAACTAGTTGGTAGAAAAAGCTTTTAGGAATATTCTATGTTTATTAATCGCCACTGGTTTATTTTTTCAAGTCAGTCATTCACTTTTGCTAACGTATTAATCATAAACAGTAGATCGGTCGTTTTATTGGAGCCGAGCACAGTTTTGATGTGTCGCGTGTTTAACCGATAAGGTGGATCAAGGTCCAAGCATAAAATAGTGGTGGGGGAGCAGGAAGCAAGACAGTGAAGAGAAACGTTGGCCAGGGCCAGGTTCAGTCGACTACCAGTCCCAGACTACTCTTGTTCTCATTCGTCAGTTAGTTCGTGGTTGGAACGCGTTTCTCTCTGTCAGTTTCTAAGAGGTAAATAAACATCTGCTCATTCTGCCACGCCTACTAAATATAGCCCACACTTAGGCTACATTTTGATGTTTGTTATCAAATGATAACATTATCAAATGATTTTATTTGTCAGGTATCTCTACTTTTACAACAGATACTTGCCGATTATGTTTCTTGTGTGTCATTGTGGTCCATAATATTAACAGCTAATTTGATAACGATTAGCGGGCAATAACGAACTAATAATACGGTTTAATTACAATGAGTATTTGCTAATATAACACGTAATTGATGCATATTCAAGTAAAATTAACATTATTGACAAGTTAGCTGCTACCTAACGGGCTTCTTTATTTTACCATGATAATGAGTTGCATATTTCAAATATTATAAAGTTAGATATGATCATGTACTGATCACATGAATACAAAACACAACCAAGAAGGAAGAAACTCAGAAACTTGAGATTTTTAATTTTGAGGAACTTTATAAAAAAAGAAAGACATATTTACTATATAGGGTATTTTATGATCATTAGTATATTGACTCCATGTATTGAATTCTATATTTTTCATTGGAAAATTAAGAGTAAATATTTTTTAACCTATTCTAAAAAGTATTAATATAAATATTGCTGTCTGTGTGAAGCTTTGATAAATGGGTACCACACACTTGAGTTTGGCTTTCCAGTTCAAAAACTTCATAGTCAGTTTAAAACATTATTTCAAAATATAAAATTTAATATTGATTCTTTATGATCACATTTGTTTCAAATCAAACGAAGACTTATTGCTGGCTCTAAATAAACCATTGAACAATTTATTAGTTTTCATACAATTTGTTAATTAATAATAGCATTGTATAATTATTATAATTTATTATAGGATTAAAGCCTAAGAACTAGAAAATTAAAAATGTTTATATGTAAAATATTGTAATTTGTAAAAAGTATTTATTTTTATAACCGGCCTACAATTTTGGGATGCCATTCACATGAAATTGTTATATAAGGATGAAAAAATAATTCATATTTAAGATTTCTACAAAATACAGTAGCTGAATATTTTGTTTTCTTATTATTTCCAATGGGGACTGGATTTAGCTGTCCAAGACATACTAATGCACTTGATTATAATTGTCATCAAATATTGAGGAAGTACCTCCAAGACTGAATAATGTGAAGCACACAATAAGAAAAATACAGGGGAAAAGAAAATTTGATTACACATTTCCTAATAATTGTAACAACTGATCCTTAAAAACATAATTTTTAAATAAATATAAGGAGTGTGATTCTTAATTTTGGGCAAATAAGAACAGATTATTGACAAGGCTGGTTGCCAGAAGTTTTCTTGCAATTATTTTGATCAAGTTTGCTCTAGCAAAGAAAAAAAATCACCCAAAAAGAAACAACATTAATGCGTCATTAAAAAAAACTATACTTTTAAATCCATATCAAACATTCACACTGAGTTTAATTACACTTGTACAGCACAGAAATCAAGGAAAGCATTTGAAAGTTTTGTTGTTGTGTTGAGAATATTGCTGAATGTACTGTTTGTAGATGACTAACTCAGCTCGGCAGTACGTGTTTTCCAGATGGTTGCCACAGATAGACAGAGCTGACTTGCAGTACCTTATACTGGCATGTTTTCTCTCTAATGCTTTCTTAGAAAGTAACACACTTACCAGTACATTTCAATTTTAGTTACATTTTAACATGCTAAATTCTGTTTAAAATTCATTATAAAATCCACTACATCCCAGAGGTTTTTCGTAGTCAATCTACCTTTTATGCCCCATTGTGGACTGATGATTTACGTCGTCGTCAGTTATTGTTAAACAAAACAATTTCTCATCGTGATTATAATTTGTGGTGTTTTATTTCATAAACGGCAACCAAAAACTTCTGAGTAAAAAGTTAACCCTAACACCAGGACACCAGAACAGTCGTCTATAACCCCGAAATCTTAAAAAATTAAAACTCTTTATTTGCCAGAACAAAAAAAAATTATATAAGCGTAACAACATTTTAAACCTTAAAGTGAACATACTGTCAGCGAGCCAGTGGCTCATCTTGAGCATAATGCCTGTGGGGTGAGATAATAAGTGCTGCCTCTGCTTTGCTCATGAACAATGTCAGATTGGCAAAACTAATTTTTCAAATATCTTACAAAACCAACAACTTATTGTAGAAAACTGTTAGGAAAATCCTAAGTCTCTTCTTGGCTAATTGACCGTAAACATATTTAAGTCTGTGGATTATTAGGGTGTGTAAGTGTACCACGATGCTTTAAAGTCATATCTAAGAAAAGAACACTTACTGTTCATATAGTCATAAACAAATTTATATTTGAATAATAGTTAAGTTACAGAACAGTTGGAAGGATTTGGATTTTATTTAAAAGATACAGTTCTAAAATATTACTTTCCTTTATTTAGTGTCACTAATTGCAAAATTTAGTTCTCACAGAAAACATAATAAAAAAATAGTTTTATACTTGTAGTAGGAAGTGTGTTATTAAACGTACCTCAATTTTTATATCTAACCATATAAAGCTTTTCTTTATTATGAAACACTTGTAACACAAAAATAATTACATTTTGAAAACTTCAGTTTAGGGAGTGCAAATGACAATAATGAGCTCTGTGCAAGCTAATCATCCCATTCATTTCTGTTTTCCCTATTATATGGCATTAGAAGAATACTGTCAAATAAGTTAAATGTAACTATGGGAGAAAGAGCAGATAACCCATCTGATTTCTTCTGAGTGTTAAAAAAAATCATATTAGACCACATTAGAATCATTCTGACCAACTGTATATTGCAATGAAGTGAAGTAGATAAACTATTTTTTGTTTAGATCTAGTTATTGGGTAGTTAACAAGTCAATGACCAAACATGGGTATACTACATACAAAAAAGTAATTTTGTAAGAATTATAAGCTTTAAAGGGGAATGAACTAGTCCAAACAATGCTGGCTTAGTACGATTTAACTATTTATAATGATGCATAATATTAGGATTTGCATTATTTATATCTCTTAGTAGGGAATTGAACAGATGTATAAGTACTCTCAAGGATTATATAACTTGATCACAAGTTTTAAAGTTCAGACTGAATAAACGTTGCTGACACAATCTTGAGATATTTCGGCCTTGATGAGAGGAGCCATCCAGTCAAGTAATGGTTCAATGAAATCCATATTTAACATGAGAATTTCAGTGAAACTGAAATATCAAGATTATGTTAACAATGTCTTGGCACAGCTTTGGCCGTAACATTTAAATGATAGTCTTGAGATGTGCCACATAAGGCTTAACGTTTTCTTGATCACAAGTCAAATTCTGGCATTAAATTTATTCATCACAAGCAATCCTAGATAAAAATTATGATTTTCAAAGTAGCTCACAAGAATAAAACTTCATAGTCTTAAATTTATGGATCCTGTAGAAACTATAATATCAGTATTGTAACCAGGATTTGGCTCTGGGGGGGAGGGTGGCTTTGTGAATCTGATTATAAAGAACACATCACACTAAAGAGTATGGCATAAATCTAAATTTGAACAGATTTGACATATCTAATTCAAAGTAAAACATTTAATTTGTGAATTTAAAACAAGTTGGATTGCTGGTATACCTAATTTTTTAAAAATACTGCTTTTGGAGGGATTTTTATTCCCCTCCCCCTCTCCCCCTTAATTATATCACGGTATAATATATTTATAGAAAGATGGTATAATATATTTATAGAAAGACGTACTGTATGTGATATATCTCCTAGCAGTTACCTCTGGGTTGGGTTATGCATTGTTTGTTCATTAACAATATCTAACCCAATTACACCTAGATATAAGCTCCATTACCAGGGCCGCATTTACAAATTCGGCGCCCCTAGGCCTACAGACCAAAGAGCGCCCCCCCCCCCCCCCAGAGGACTCTGATTACACTGACGTAGAAGTCCAGTAAATTTCTTAATTACGTAATTTTGATGAACGATAATTACAATAGTATATATAAATTGTGGGGTGTGACGTTGATATATATATATATATATATATATATAGGAGTGTTTTGAATAAATAAAAGCAATGAACCAATGAATGAGTCAACGTCGCACCCCGGACCTAGTTGACCTTGGCCACCCGCCCCGCCGAGCGCCAACACCACCCGCCGCCGCAACTTTTTTCTTTTGTGTACTTTAAAATTTATGCGCCCCCTAAAATTTTGCGCCCTAGGCCTGGGCCTAGTGGGCCTATAGGGAAATGGGGCACTGTCCATTACTCTTATCTCTTAAGTTTGATAAACCTAACACATTTAGATTTCATATAAGATGTTACATATTTTTCATCATAAGTGCTACATATTTATAACAAATCTAATATTAATTTGCTGGCTATAAATAAACTAATTGTGTTTTAGTTATTTCTGGAATGGACCCATAGAATAATTTGATGCACCATTAAAGCTGGCTTTTACTGTAATCTTGTTACTTTATACATCAAGTTCCTGACTGAGAATTTTGCAGTATGATGAAAAGTCTTTGTAATTCACCTAAACATAAACTGGCTTTGTTCATGTTCAACATAAAATTATGCTGTGTTCATTATTACTTGTACTATATACAAACACTCTACAGTTATTAGTTGAACTTAATGAAATGTTTTCGAAATTTATCATTGGGCTGTAAAATGTGGATGTATAGTATTTTAATAATAGTAAGTTTTTTTAGAGGTATTATTCTGAAATAGCTCCATATCAGTAGATAATATTTAATGAAGATTAGAGTCATAAACTTTGAAGCAAGCAGTTACAATTATTTTATTATTTGTTTGGTCTTAATCATCCTTTTCACATTGAGTAGAACTGTTGTAGTTGTTTTTTACATGCTCCATGGATACCAATTTGTTAGAGGTAATACCCATTATACTATTTGGCTCAAGAGCCTTTAGACCAACTCTACTATAGGCGTGATTCACATACTGATTTATTTGTGACTGGAGCCATTGTATTTACCAAGAGCTGACTGGCTAGCTGGTTCTCAAGCATTAAAAATGTTTTTTTACTTACAGTGACATTCAAATAAACTACCGTATTTAGTTTTTTGTTTCATGTTAAAACAAAATTTAATATTATTTTGTATCCTACTGAAGAGATAAGAATTAATTGACTTCCTGAATTAATAACTAGCAAATTATTTATATAATTTGTGTATTTAATCACATGGGCTTAAATAACTAGTTGTCAACATTTTTCTGAAGTATATTTGTACATACCGGTTTCTATTATTAGAACTGGCTAGAGTTGACCTTGCTTCCATTTGGCACAGCTTCAATGCCTAGCAAAAACTGCACTTCTTTTTTTATGTCTTATACTGCACTGCTACTTGGATTTGACACATCCTCCATGTTTGGCTGGAACTTTACTCTTTTCATATATCCAATGACCACAGCTGCTTGGATTTGATACAGCTTCCATGTTTGGCTGAACATTTACTCTTTTCTTATGTCATTTGACCATAACTACTTGGATTTGATACAGCTTCCATGTTTGGCTGAAACTTTACTCTTGTCTTATGTCCTTTGACCATAGCTGCTTGGATTTGATACAGCTTCCATGTTTGGCTGAAAATTTACTCTTTTCTTATGTCATTTGACCATAACTACTTGGATTTGATACAGCTTCCATGTTTGGCTGAAACTTTACTCTTGTCTTATGTCCTTTGACCATAGCTGCTTGGATTTGATACAGCTTCCATGTTTGGCTGAAACTTCCCTAGCTTTTTATGTCCTATGACCATTAATTATAATCATGTCAATTCTAATGTCTGGGTGTCTTAGTTCAACCATCTGATCTATCAGGCACTCTACTATGAAATTACCTGATAGTAGTACACAAATCTTTAAAGATAATTATAACTTGTTTGTAATAATTTAATATCTTATTGCAAATAAAGCAATGGTATTCCTTCCCAAAGTCTACCAGAAAGGATGTTACTGTTAAATTGATTGATAAGTTTGCGATAGCTGTAGTCAAAGTTTATAAATATGACTATGACGTAACTGATGCTTGGTAACAATATCATGCAGAATTATAGTAGTTTACAAATTCAATACAAGTATGCATTATACCATAAGCTAATAAAAATCCTGCAATTTCCAATGGCATGAGTAATTGTCAAATAATCACTATTATTATGTTTTTTAAAACTGTTACTAAAAGTATAATTTGTTGAGCATGAACATTTTTCTGATGTGTATATAAATGATAACTCATCAACAAACAAACACCTTATCATCTAGTGTTTATCGTGTATGAACACAACTTTCAGAGAAGTTTACACATGATTTTTTATCTTGTCTGCCTTTATATACATGTGTGTACAGTAAGGTATTCTAGTAAACTTAGGAATTTGTGGTATCTGCTAAGAACTAAATAAGTTTTAGTTTCTGCCAAATAAAATAAATAAACAAACAGTTGGTACTTCAACATTGATTATATTTTTAATTCAAGATCAGTTATTTTTCACTGGCCAACTTTATTGGTAGTGAATAAGGATAATGAGACTATCTCAGCAAGGAAACAGGATTTTTTCGGACATTCAATGAGACAAGGGGACAGGAAGTTGTCCATGGTATACAACATGAATCGGGTTAATAACAGCAATAATGCCAAGTAAAGTGTCAGCAGTAGTAGTATGGTGGGTGGCTTGGAGCGGTAGCAAAGTCATATTATAAGAGTGAAACGAAGTCGTTAAGTAAGTTTGGTCGTAAATAGCAGGGCTGTGTAAGTCTGTGTTCAAATCCACCATGACCACAACATGACTACTACAAGCCATGTGGTCCAGAAGCACATGTTCGAATTTAGCAAGAAAACCTAATTTAGGAGCTCTTTAATGTATGCAATTAAGATATGTGTTCTGTTAATATTGACATCCAGAATCATATACTCCAGCCGACCCTTTTTGTGGTTCCTCACGAGTGTTAGATGATCGTAGGAAATGGTTAGGATTAATATATAGCTAAAATGGTGGAGATCTGTGTATCATACTTAAACATCCAGAACTAATGTAGTTTGAAAATATCAAAATACAATGGTCACAAGCATTTGCTTAGTCAAAGAGTACTGTATTCCAAACAATCTAATCCTAGTTTTTAAAACTGTCAAGATGGTTTTTACAAACAAAAAAAGTAGATGTGACAATATTTAATCAGAATTGATCTAACCTTAACCCTAACAACCAAATATTTTTGTATATTAATTGTTGGAACCTAGCATGAAAAATACATGTAAACCAGTGTAAGAATAAATGTTGTACCAGACAGAACGTATTGAAAGTCTCACCAACCAATCCAATAAAGTAATTCATTATGTGTTACTATTTCACATGATAAAATGTCATATGACAGTACCTGGTTTGTTTACACTATTTTGTTCATTCCATGATTTTCTCAATACCATTATGGTTACCCATAAAAACATTATAACGATTTATAATTTTATTTTTCCCTTAAATTTTAACCTTTTGACCAACTAAATCAATAAAGTTTTTACTTTGTCCAAGGTGAACCTATGTACGTAGTAGGAAGTCACTAGGATCTGTCTTATCAAGTTATTGCACGTACTGACACACTACAATGTACAATTAATTAAAGAAGAAATCCCTGTCGGGTCCATAATAAAGAAATTACCTAAATTTTTTTTAAAAAGGGAACAATTTTACATCGTATTTTGGCACTAGTCACTGAATGTTTCTTTAGATTTTCTCAGTACACCAAAGATGTAATGATTCAGTTACTTTTTACTCACTATTAATTTAAACATTAGCTAGGCTATTATATCAGTCTAATAGTATTATATTTTATTATACCCATAATATGACGGTATATGTGATATTTATACTCTGTTGAGTATTCAAATTGTTTTCCAACAGATAAGCTTTTTATGATATAACATATTTCAAATCTTAATTGGTAATACAGTTTAGATTATTAATATAGTTCATATCATCATGCTTTTAACCTGGTCTGATGATGATATAATGTTATTATTTTCTTTATATAAGTGTTTCCTTGGTCACAAAATAGAAATAAAAAATAAGTTTAACAACTATTATAACAATTTCTTCTTGGAAAATTTAAATATTGAAATAAAAAAATTTTACTTTTACTAAATATATAAACTTTACTATCCAAGTATGAAATCAGTATTTTTGATTGGTATGTATTTACAGAAAAATAAATTGTGCACACAATTAATTAATTCCTGTCTCATAAAAAATGTTTTAAATTGATCTTTCTATCCATATGAGGAACAAAAACAGTTATTTTTATAAAATATTATACATATACAATAAATGTAGTGTAATACAATATGTAGAAATGTTTATTGCACATACAGCACTAAATTGACTGTGGTATTAACTTCATATAAAATGTATATTATCACCAAAGGGTAAAACCAACTATAAAAGAACTCTTTTAAATATGCTTATGGAAAACTTTGACTGTGTATTTACTAGGTACTCAAAAAAGGAGGAGAAAAGATTATTAAATTTATATTTGAACAAACTGTTACTTTTAATTGCTAAATTGGTATTCTAGGTACCAATGGTAGTACAGTAGTTTGTCAGTATGAGATTTTCGCCATAAAGAAATAACAAGAAGTTGGACATTAACCATCATTACATGGTACATAAATAATAATGCACAGAAGTTGCACAAAGGCGTTAAGAGTTTTGAAATGCCTCTTGAAGCAATATTAGTTGTTATTTATCAACGCTTGAATTTCAGCTTGAATTTCAGTTGATCGATAACAGAAATTTATGTGGCAGAGTAACACCCAGTAATTTATGGAACCACGCTGTAAGTGTTAATTTAGATTTTAATAATGGAAAACTACCCAAAGCACTGCCAGAGTTCCAAATAAAAAGTTATTACTCATTCAGACAATTGAGTTTTTTGTGAAAGTTAATAAGTAGAACAGCAAGGAAGATAAGCAAGGTGATTATAGGCCAAAAGTTCAACTTTATCAGCACAATGAGATGAGCACTCCAGAGCTCTGAAATAAACAAGACATCAAAATTAGTTCTCTGATATGGAGATAATTACACTTAATTAATGTTTCTTATTCTTTGCTAGACTAATCTAAAAAGTTTGTAACATGATAATTTTAGAATTATATTCCGTTGATAAAAACGTATATTTTCAATTTACTTATATTTTGAAAAGTAGATTTGTACACTGTTTATTGCCTGTATTATAGAGGAAGACAGTGGTGTAGTTAAGGCAGCTTTGGGAGGGGATAAATCTGATTGAAGAGAACAGCACACAGGGGGGGGGGGAGATATGGATTAAATCTAATTTTAAATAAATAGATAGGCCTTATCCAAAGTAAAACATTTAACTACTATATTTCAAACAAGTTGGTTGGCTGTTACACATATATTTTTTAGGACTTTTGGGGGGGAGGGCTCTATCCACCTCATTCCCCTTAGTTGCTTCACTGAAGTAAGAATGTATTTATTGTTCACACAATTAATGTTTGCACCCTTCAGCAACCAGAAATTGGCGAGACAAATTGTTAATGTGTCTCAGTTAATGTTCAGAGGCATATCTGTGATTACATTCCGTTAAATATATGTAAAACACCTTTATTCTGTGATGATAACAAAGCAAAATAAACCAAATGTATTTCATTTTATGGTTTGTCACTTTGTTCCATGGTTAGAAATTCCTTCAAATTCCACCGGTCTTAATAAAGTTGTACTTATATTTTCATGCTTTTTTAGTAGTTGGCCCTCTGTAGATTCTACAAACCCTAATAGACCAACATAACTAGATGTGTCAATTGGGTTAGTTACTAGGACAATTAATTACCAGAATTGTTAGTGCTGCGCTAGCTCCAGGCAATACTATTGGAATTGGGTTAGTTACTAGGACAATTAATTACCAGAATTGTTAGTGCTGCGCTAGCTCCAGGCAATACTATTGGAATTGTTGCAAGATCTAAATTTTTTTTAAATAATGTAATACACTCCTACTGTTTTTAAAACAAAATATATACTAAAATAGATCTAATTTTAAGGTCTTGTGGGTTGACTTAAACAACTTGCATTTTTAAATAATAGATTTACAGATACAGTAGTTGCTAAACAATTTAACAAATAATAAACTATTGCAAAACTAACATAAAAATTTATTCATTCTTTAAACGGTTCAACATTTGTATAACCCTCTAAGCCTTAGGCAATAAAACAATCTGATTGATTTAAAATATAAATTTACTATACAATAAAATTGTATCTTGAAATAAAGAGGATTGGATAACGATTTGAAAATATATAATTCCAAACAGATTAAATTCAATATGGTTCTGAGAAATCTAGAAATCTGAATTTCTATACAATTGTAATGATAGGTAGTGAATATTGTGGTTTTGGTGCTTGGCATTTTTGTCATGAATTTCTCCATAACTTTGATTACAGGTGTGTTATAATTTTAGTACAGACTAACAATAATTACGTGTGTTGAAGGGTTGAAAGATGTCTCGTGGGCGCCTGGGAAGGCTAGAGACCTGCTGGAGGTCTCTTAGTCGACCCCCAGTCTGTCGTCTGCACTCTCAGCATCCTTGCTTGCGTCTTAGTGTCAGCAGCCAACAGTGTCGCTACACCTCTCACATAGTCAGATCCCCATTCCCAGACATCGAAATCCCAAACAAACTCATTCCTGAAATGATTTGGGAAATCGTCGACAGATTTCCAGAGAGTACAGCAATTGTAAGCAAATTTTAGTACTTATTCTTAAATCTAACCATGTTGTTGAACACTAATTGATTTGAAGTGATATCTTAATCAGTAGAATTTTACAATTAATAAATAAATTTGTGAACAAACATTTAAGAGTAAGTAATTAATTGTTTTCTAAAATACATAGAAATGTTATAATATCATATTACCACCATTAAGTAGCATTTTGAGGCAAGCTAAGATACAAATCCGCCGATATTGGTCCTTCATAATATTGGATTGTAGAAGTCCTTAACATCTAATTTTATAATTTAAAAGAAAAAGAAATACCTTACAGAATTGAAAATATTTAAATAGTCACTAATTAATTCATAAAATATTTACATTTATATACTTACAAGTAAAGTGCTAAAGCAGATTAACTGCTTTAGATAATCTTAGAAAGTTTATATATTTTTTAAAATTGATTAGTTTTTAGTTTAAAGTTTGTTAGTGACAATGGAAGGTTTGACAGGATAACAGGATTTCAGACATTTGCCATTGTTATGTTTACAAAAGGTATAACACTGTGTTATACATTTGTAACCACAACAGTGGCGAATGTCCAATCCTGTTATCCTTTCAACTGATTAGTCCATTGCATCTGATTCCAATGTACAGTACAATACTAGGCCAATTGGTTTTTGTATAGTATTTTCATTGGTCTTGATCGGTTGGAACGGATTATGGTTCACAGTGTGAGGCTGTCACAATCTGATCAGCACGAGTTGCATGGACTTATGTACGAGGTGTGTTTTATAAGTAAGTACCATTTTGAAATTCCGCTGCTGCTGCACTATTGTTGGTGTCCCACGGGGAAAAACTTAAAAAGATGGCCAAAAAAATGTTTATCATGAGAAATGCAGTGGACATCACTCAAGGATCACCTACAAATTGGTGTAGATAGTTAGTGATAAAGCGAAAATGACAGACATTACATAATTTCTTCATTATTCTCAAGTTTCATGAAGTCTTCTCTATGACATTTAAATTAAGAATGATGTTTTCCTGTATGACAGTGTCAGTCCACATCATGTGACAAAACAAACTGAAAATTTCATCACAACATTTTGCTAAGAACAATCCCCCTAACACCTGAATTTAGCACCCATTTATTACCAATTATTTTTTCATCAGAAGAATCTTTTTGAAGGTCAGCACCACACTGCCGACAATAACGTCAAAACGATCGCTTTGGTCGCGTTCAGTCACTGTTAAATCAGATCTTCTTCTTCTATGAAGGCGGTATACAAAATGTATTTACATATTATGATAAATGTGATGGATAATATTGATGGCATAATATAGAAAAGAAGATAAAAGTGTGTGCATTCATAGTAAAATAAAATTGTTAAAACATTTTGACTTGATTTTTTATACTATATAAAAACGGTACTTACTTAAAATAATACCTTGTAGTTTTCCACATATAGCATGTGTGGAAACTGGATGTATGAAAAGGAATATTACCCTATAGAACATTCGGTTAATATGAATACATAGATAAGGTAGGGTACAAATACACAGATAAAAAGGCAACATGAAGTAAAGTGATGCAAAATTATCAAATAGAGTAACATATGGAATTTAATAAACAGATCACGTCACTGTAGCTTTGTGCTCTGTGTATTCTATTCTATATATCTATATCTGTTTGATCATTTCACATTGCTTCATCTAATTGTCTGTATATTTTTACTCTCACTACAGCTTAATACATGATGCAAGAATTTGAATAAGCATAATGTGGATGCACCGCTCTTCAATTAATTTATTTTGTCACTTATATTTCTATCTTCTTTCAAAATCAATTCCCAATATTGTTATTGGCAGTGGTGAAATACCGTATAGAATTTTCACTTGGAAGCATAAATTATAATTTTTCAGTTCTGATAGTTTAACCAACTATTTTCTACATCACAATGTAATTGAATCAATAATGACTCGATAATTTCATATTGTATGCCATATATGTTATCAGACATGGCAATGTGAAATAATTACACTTAATACCTTTTTTTTGACAGAAATGTGGACTAACTGGCAGGTCTTATACATTCGCCCAGATTCATCGACTGAGCCTGCGGTTTGCCAACTCTCTGCGTAAGGCTGGCTTTACACGAGGTGATGTGATTGCACTTGTACTGTCGAACAGTCCTGAGTTCCCTATTATCACATTAGGAGCCTTAGAGGCAGACCTATCTTTGTCCTTTGTCAATCATAGTTACACTCCAGGTAAGTATTTTGACACATTAAAAAAACAGCATGAGTAGAACAAATTATCATTTTCAGAAGTTAGTTTTAATGTGTAAGTAATATAATGAAATGAAATGAAAACAAAATTGACATTCCTCAACATCGACTGACCAAATTTGCTACACCCCAATTGTGTAAAATTTTTTAACAAGCTTCCAGAAATTGCTCATATTAATACCATAAATAACTTAAAAAGGAAATTGTATTTTTAGCTTTTGAATAATCCATTCAAAATGGATGTTTTTAACTTTAGATGTCAATAATCAGTTTTTAATCATTACGAATTAATTTTAAAATATATGTGTATTTTACAACTATTGTAAGGAAAATCTTTTGAATCTGTTTTGTGGTTTTCCATAAGGATATTACCCATATTAGTATGTGATTTATGCTAAAAAGATGTATTGGCAATGCCCATTTCATTGTATATGTGTTTAATAGTAATAAAGATATTATGTCTTATAACATGATAAAAATTGTATTTTATTATCTTATATTTTAAGTATTTAGTTACTTAACTAACAATTGGATTTATACCAGATCCACCACTAAAAATAAAATTATGTGGCTTGGCCACTTCCAAGTTTGTAGGTGAGGCCATTTGTTCACTTTCACTCAAAATTTCGTTATCAAAGTTACTAAAACTTTAAGAAAAGACAACATTATTTTACTGTGACAACATATCAGATGGCAACTAATCAAAACTAACAATTATCTGATGAAATGGAAAAAAGAATCGGTTTCGAGAGAGTCAACCAGCTTTCAGGAATATGTTACATTTTTAACAGACCGTCAATATAATAGTATAGAAAAAAAGCCAAACTAAGCGATATCAGGAATATTTTTTGATTCCGTAATTACGAACTTAGCGTGACTTGCAGTGCCCGTCTTCAGTAATTATGCCGATGCTAACTGACAATGGGGGCAGTATACGTAATTGTTAGCCAATGGCTAGAGCTGGTTATCTTTAGCTTTTACCCCCTAAGAACAGTGTTAAACCTAAACACTTTTATGCCCTTAATTTGATTGAAGAGTAATGGAAGTCATCTCATTTTAAAGGTATCATTAAAATGCGTTCAACCATTGTATCATTATTCTTGTAAAACGTATACTTTATTAATATTCAAATGATAGAAGACAATAAAATTTAGATTTTTTTCTGAAAAACAGTACAAATTTCAAAAAAAGTAAACAGAGATTAGATGCATCTCAGATACAGATTGACAGCTCTTGAAATCTTAAGTTTGTAACTTGAACATCTCCCAGTGCAAGAATCAAGGTCATGAATGACTACACATATTCAATATAATCAGTGAATATAAAGAACCAGTGTCAATATAAATTATAAGCACATGATTTTAAAATTAGTGTTAATTTTCACTGTAGATTGAAAAGTAATTTATTATGCAGATAATGAAACAATATGTATTAAATGTAAGTACCACTTTACCAGACATAGCGTTAAGGTATAGTTGTGAAATAGTTATTTGATTAGTATTGATTTCAAGAAACAAGCGTTACTTTGGTAGGTTTTAAGAAAAACAAATATTCTTATAATTAAAATTACAGTTACAAAACAACTTTGAAAATAAGGGGTTGGTCTGCAGAGGTATAAGCTTGTACTAATAACAATATAACTTGTATTTTATTTGCAGATGAAATGACACACCAACTGAAAGATTCAGGGAGTGTGTGCGTCATTGTTGGAACAGAACAGCTGGAAGTTGTTCTGTCATCGATTGACAAAGTCGAGAAAGCCACCCATTCAAAACCGTTCCGTCGAGTAATTGTGGTGGACACATCACCTGCGGAGTCACTGCCACCGGGAGTCAGTCGGTTCTCAGAACTGGTGGCTGATGGTGTCGACCAATCTGCTAAATCTGGGTACCAGACCCAGTCTACTGACATGGCTCTACTGCCATACTCCAGTGGCACCACAGGACTGTCCAAGGGAGTATGTTTGTCCCACAGAAACATTCTCTGTAATATACTCCAGATGTCCAGTACAGGAGAATGTGGAAAAATTCGATCTCCTGGTAGGTGCTAAATATGCAAGTTGATAATATTCCTCAAATAAAACTTAAATATAAAATAAAAAGTGTTACTTTTTAAACGAAAATATACAGTAGATTAGATTAACAAATTTTACTATTAGTGAATTGATTAAAAATTAAAATTGTATTTAGTTTTTATGATGAATTTATATTCTAACATTTGAGACACCAAATATTATTTCATATTAATTGCCTCAGTGCCGATGCAAGTTATAGAATAAGTAGGCCTTATATAAAGGAAACAGTCTAAAACATCCGTCCCTTAAATTCATTTCTACTCATATTTTATATTCATTTTCTTTTAAACAGTTACAATCAATTTTCTCTTAGTTTGACATACCGGTACTTGAAATGTTTTAATGATCTGAGATGTGCAGTATATATGGTGTGATGATAAATGTATAAAAATATTTGAATGATTATTTTGTGATTTTGGCAAGTACGCACATGTACCTGCACATTATAACGGCCACATCTCAGTATTTGATTAGTGAAAGTCAACTGCATGGTGAGTAAAATTAGACCAAACGGTTTTACATATGACAGATCTATGCATTACTACCAGTTACCAATACCTAAGAATAGAACTAAGATTTTTACCACAACACGGTCAGACTAACTGAACAAGTTCCAAACAAACTTTGCTAAATGTCACAATACAATGGTAAAAATTTAGCTATCATTACTCACCTATGTAATTGTTCCCATATGGGATAAAATGACAGATTTTGTGTCCAATCATTTGGCTAACCTTTGGTGCACATGTCAAAGGGGGTTAAGACAAAACCATTCAAATCTTGTAGTCGCTCATAATTATTACAAGATTATTTTTACAGTTTTATACAAAACTTGAGTTACTTCATAAAAAAATATAGGATTCAAACAGCCCAATTTTATTAATTTTTATATAAGCACTCAAATAATGAAATACACACACCTAATAATAACACGCTTAATACCAGCTTGTGACCTTGAAACGTGCCAGCAGTTCATTACACTGTGAACCAATGATTCATCCAGGCATCCGGTCAACCACCTGTTTCTGATTTATTTTCATCTGAAAATGCAAAATAATAATAGTAAGTTACTGATTCTGTGAAATAGCTTGTTGTTTGAAAGTGTATTCTAAAAGTTTCAAGTTGGAAAAATTTAATTCTACTAGGTGCCACCATTTTCCAAACTAACATTGCATGTAACTGCAAACCACTGCACACTGTGTATATGTAGTTTATTAACATTTACAATAAACTATTTCAATAGGTTATAACTAGTTTAGAAACTTAAATATAGTAGTTAAATGTTAAATCATAAAGAAAACATTAAATCGCCTAACTAAAACAACCTGTATAAACCATCATTTTTTATTATTTATCCTTATTTTAAATTTAATGATAGTCTTTCAACTGCCAAAACAAATAAATAACAACATTAACAAATAAAATGTTTGATGCATTTCCTTTTACTTATATTGTGGTCTGAAATGCTCAGTCATACTGTAGTGTACATACTGCTGTAGAAAACTTTTTGGCAGTTTTGTAGAAACTTAAGCTTTTTGGCACTAAAATAATTTATGTATTTATTTATAATCTAAATTATTAAGCATCATAACATTTGTTTGGTTTAAGCGTGTAATACCATCATTAACATTATTTCTAATTTCAAACTTTTTATGTCATATCTTTTTTGAAATTAATTTGCAGAGCAAGGTCAAGATATTCTGCTGGGTCTGCTACCGTTTTATCACATATATGGGTTGGTAGTAATACTCCTAAATGGTCTTCTACATGGAGGCCAAGTCATAACCTTACCCAAATTCGAACAAGAATCTTTCGTCCGAACCCTTGAAAATGATAAGGTAATACATTCTGAACATTAATTTAATAACACAGGCAGCACTTTGAATACTGTTAATGTTAATTACTGGCTTTGGTTTAATGAAGAACATTGTTGTTGATGTAACATTTTACCAAAGTGAGAATTTTAATAGTTTTGGTTTTTTTATAATGGCATAGTTATTAGACTTATTTATTATTAATGGTAAGTTGAAAGCAACAGTCTCCCAACAAGATTGTGATCTACAAAGGAAAGACATAATTTAGATCTCCGGTGCTAGTTGTTTCCCACATATAAAAGATGGCTTACTGCTCAAATGTACACATTAGGCATGGTGGCCACATTAAACTTTATTTATCTATACATTACAAATCTGATGACATTAAGAATTGAATTCATGTCAAGCATGTTATTGTTCATTAGAGAAGTGTTAGGAACTCATCCAAGGTATACACAGGATTGTCCCAAAGGCATTTTTGTAGTTTTCTCTTGAGGATTTTTCCTGTCAAACTTTGAAGATTATGTGGTTGCAGGTTCTTCAGCTTACACTCGATGTACAACAGAGTTTTCTCGAAAAGGGCTGTCTGGTGTCGGAGGAGGGTGTATATTGCTACATGCCTTGTACTATAAATATAAATCATCCTGGTTTGTTTCAAGGTTGACGTTGTCAACATGAAGAATCTAGAAGCTAATATCTGTCAGAATGCCAATTGTTTTGAATGTCTGTCTATAACTTTTTCCTTGATGAAGGTCATCTAGGCCCTTATGGCCTTTTTCTTATTTATGAGGACTCTGTTAAGATCATCGGCTGATGATCCACCCCATGCTGCAATCTCATATCACATGTGGGAGCCACCCAAGCATAGTAAGCAATCTTGGCAGCCTTTACATTGCTGATTCATTTTATTCTTCTTACCACATATACTCCAGTGCTCATCTTTTTACATACATTATTTACATGATCATTCCATGTAAGATTTCAGTCTATAGTGACTATTAGGAACGTTGCATTAGTTTGTTCTAGTGTATTTGGGATATCAGGTATGAAGTCATGTTTTTTCCTGAAGTTAATTTTGATGCTATATGACTCAGTGGTAGAGGTTTCATCTGATGCTACTTGGATTTTAGCATAAACAGTTGTTTAACACTGATGTAGGACACCGTAAAAGTGATATCATCTGTAAAAACGAGACAATGATCGGTATGCTTTTGCTTGGTGAGTGGCTTGCGCACCACAACGGGTCTGTATTGAGATAACTAAATGAATTTTTCTCCGCTGAACAAAATTATTATCAATTTCACCAAGTAGGGTTGTTTATCTGTACTATATGTAGGAGTGGGATTATTCAAAAGAGGTAGATATTGTAGTGCTCTTCCTATCCCTTTCCTCTCCTAGTACTATCCCTCTTCCTTATTTTTGATCCTTTTTCCTTTCATGTAATTGAAAAGTAATTTCTTTTCATAAATTAATTATTTGATGAAGTCCACTTTCACGAGAAACTTGGTGATAATAACAGAATGCAGGAGGTATTTCAACGTTTAAAATACCTCTCCTATATCGGTTGACACTGTCCAGTTTGCCTTAAAAACCCTCAAAACTCCCTCATCTTGGAATTGACAATATTGCTGTATTTATTATCAAAGATAGATTAGAAAAAACTACTAGTTCTCAGCACATCAATCTAAGTTTTCAGTTGTTCAGTAATAGCACAAGATCATCTATCTTGAAATTTGATGTCTACTTTTATAGTAGAGATATTAAGATCTCTCTACTTATTTCTGCAACAACAGCCATTTAATTCTGCAGTCAGCAATTGATTGTACTTCAGCAGAAATGTGGTAGTTACTTTTATTCATAAAACTAGTTATTAATTCTTTTTTAATGCAATTGGGAGCACGAGGGTCTAGAGAAAGAACCTGTGAAGGATCTTGGTGTGATCATAAGTTTCAAGCTGGTTTTATTTGAACATATAAACAGTGTTGTTTTAAAAGTTTTTATACGTGGTGAAACCGTTACATCGCCGCTCGCACACCCACAGCAAACCATCAGGGAAGCGCGCGCCCATGGTGGCGAACAGGATGCCGGATCAAAACAAACTAGGTAAAAAAGAACACCGTGGTCAGTATACTCAGGTTCATTTACTAAGACACCGCATAGGCCTATCCAGTCAAAAATAAATATATATATATGTACTATAAATAAAAAAAAATAAAAAGTGCCTGCAGTAGTATACCTCAAACAATCCTCGTCAGGTGCACCTGCATACAAAAATTAGAAACGCCATAATTTGAAACAAGAAATGCCAATTCCACCCGGTATCCTTCGGCTAAGGGCGGGCTCCTAATGAAATCCAAGAAATAACTAAATAATATCTAAAACTAACTTAAAATTAAATAACAAAATATAAACTATATAAATGGCAACAATAACAATAACAAATAAATAAAGAATATGGGCAGGGTATCACAGATGTTGACTAGTAGAAATGTCCATCATGGTGGCCGTCCTTCAGCAGAGCGCAAAAGCGAAGGTTCTCTGCGACCACGCATGATGGAGAGATGGCAGCAGAAAAATCAACTCATCTCCTGGACCTCATCAGTGAGGGGCCGTAAACTTAGCCGCACATGTCAGAAGGAGAATAGCTCAGCAAAACTAACAAACACTAAATAAACAAAATATATTAAACTGGAGCTACTCCTAACTTGTACACCACGGCTCGGAGTCTTTGCCACTCTACCGGAAAGGCCAAACGCCTTCAAATGGTCAGTGGCCTCTGCAGCCAATAAACCACACACACATACACTATATAAAACACACATGAGCCGGGGAGATATAGGTATTGAACCGGCTCAGACTCCCCCCCCCAAAAGGAGGAACTCCCCTCTGTTAATTTCTTCAAAATGAAGAACCAAACGAAATGCCTCTCCCCCCAATGGTTTGAAGAATTATAAACCGGAAACCCTGAAGTCTGCAGAAGGGAAAACCAAGAAAATCCAGTTGGAGGCAAGAAATCACTCCAAGAGTTGCGTGGGTACAAAGAAGAAAACAGGAACCTTGCTCAGGAAGAAGGAGCAGAGGTGATCAGGCCTCTGGACCTAAAACCCTCCCGCACAGACTAAAGAGAAATCACGGATGACTCCGGCAAGGCTTCAGATGGGATATGTGCGCCTTCCTGAAAATCTTCCCGGACTGAGGATCTCCCAGTCGGGCAGTCACCGGAGTCAGAAACTTCAAGATGCGGTGGGGACCAGTCCACCTGTAGCAAAGTTTAGCAGCTCTTTTATCCACAGCCGAACTGACTGGGTGAGCCTTGCAGTAAACTAGATCCCCCACCTGGAAGGGATTGGCAATACGACCTCGGTTTGTACTTCCTCCTTACTAACTCCCTAGCCCGAATGAGATTCCGCCTGGCTGCCTCCCAAGTGGCTTTCACATTGGGAGTACCAGGAGGTGGCAGAAGATCGCTAATTTTTCCAAAGGTTCGCCAAAGGGTTGTTTGGCGGAAAGCCAAATAATAACTCGAAAGGTACCCAGCCTTGTGACTTTCATGCTGGGCCGTATTAAAGGCAAATTGGATCCAAGGTAGTTGTTGATCCCAGGTGGTCTGATTTTCCGCATGAAAAGGCAATGAGAGCAGATCGAAGATTGCGATTAAACCGTTCGGCGGCGTGAGAAGGCTGAGGATAGAAAGGGGAAGTAGTCACATGGCGGATTCCGTGCCCAAAGCACATTCTTTTAAAGATATTGGAGACAAACTGTGAACCATTATCGGAAACTAAGGTGGCGGGGATTCCAAAGTGTTGAAAAAAATGGTTACGAAGTGCTTGCATCGTGAGCTGCGCGGTAGCACTCCGCAATGGGAACAACCAAACAAACTTGGAGAAGGCATCCACACAAACAAGTAGGAACTTATTTCCGGACTTGCTACGCGGGAGAGGCCCAACATAGTCAATGAAAACCTTCTCCAAAGGTTTTTCCGCCACCTCAGATGACAAAAGACCCAACTTGGTATTTTGAGCGGGTTTGCTTAGCGAGCACAGTTCACAAGAACGTACTCGAGCTGCAATATCCCGGTCCATACCTTTCCAGATGAACTGATCCCTAATCTTCGCGATGGTCTTATGAATTCCTAGATGTCCGCCCACAGGAGAAGAATGAAAATACTGAAAGACCATCGGTACAAGAAAACTTGGCAGCACTAACTTAGGTTTTCTCCGCTGCTTGTCACGGCAGCATAGAGCACCTCGGTACAGAAAATAAGGAGGGTGGGCACCTCCGTTTTTAAAGCTCATTGATTGATAGCAGTCAGCTCGGGATCCTTAAGTTGGTGTGGAACAATGTCCGAAAATGCCAGAGGAAAGTCTAGGAGCACGCCACAACATGGCGGCTCTGATAAATTCTGGTGGTCGTTGGGTAAGTGATACATGCGTGACAGAGTGTCCGCTATGATATTTTGGGTGCCTCGCACGTGCTGCACTGTGAACTTAAGGGCAGAAATTTGGACTACCCAGCGACCAATCTTCCCGAGCTGACGGGGGTGGGCAAGGAGCCAAGAAAGTGCCTGGTTGTCGGTTTCCAACAAAAATTCTTTATGTTCTAGGTAACGCCTGAACTTATTAATTCCAAACACGACAGCCAAACATTCCAGCTCATAAACAGAACAACTCTTCTTCTCACAAGGGGTTAACGTGCGTGAAGCATAAGCTATGGGCTGCCGGATACCATCTACTTCTTGTGATAAAACAGCAGCAACGGCTAAGGAGGAAGCATCAGTTTGCAAGACGAACTTACGACTGAAATCAGGCATAGCCAAGACTGGAGGCTGCATCACTGCCTCTTTCAGCTGCTCAAAAGCAGTCTGTTGCGCTTCACCCCACTCAAACTTGGCACCCTTTTTCCTAAGAGAGTTCAGAGGGGCCGCCACTTCAGCAACATTGGGGATGAAACGACGATAAAAATTTATCATTCCCACAAAACGGGCAATCCCCTTGGCATCCTTAGGAGGAGGAAACTCCCTGATTGCCTGGGTTCTCTCTGGATCAATACAAACACCTCGAGAAGAGACAAGATGACCCAGAAACGATATTTCAGGCTGAGCAAAACTCACCTTTTCAGGATTGACGGTAAGGCCAGACTCTCGCAGCCTAGTTAGAACTTCCTCTAGATGAGTCAAGTGCTCCTCATAACTCTCACTGTACACAAGCAGGTCATCCAGATAGTTGAACACGAACTTAAATTTGACATCATGAAAGATAGAATCCAGGAGTCTGGTGAGTGTTTGGGCCCCCACAGCCAAGCCCATTGGCACTCGGGTGAACTGGTACAAATTCCAAGGCACACAAAAGGCAGTGAGAGGTCGAGACTCGTGTTTTAGAGGAATCTGATGATATGCCTGATTAAGATCAAAAATGGAGAAATACTTGGCCTTACCAAACCAGTCGAAAGCAGAATGCAAATCGGGGAGAGGCACGGAGTCAATTTCTATCTGAGCATTGAGCTTTCGATAATCCAGGACCAATCTGGACTTCCCATTAGGTTTTCGGCACTAGAAACGCTGGACTGGAAAAATTTGAGCAAGACGGCTCGATTACCCCACTCTTAAGTAAATCATCAATCATATTTCTCAGAATTTCCATCTTGGGCGGAGCAAGCTTATATGGATGGGAACGTACAGGACGGGTGTCTGTAAGACGAATCTCGTATTCCAAGAGATTGGTCGTGCCCAGTTTGTCAGTTAGGACTTCAGGAAAACTGGAACAAATCTGCCTTATGTCCTCAGCCTCTTTCGGCGTAAGATGTCCTAGTTTGGTCAGGAGGAGTCAAGCTCTTATCTTCCATCTCTAAGGCAGCAGTCCCACGAGACTCGACATCTGAAAAGGGAACGAGCACCCGCCTGGCGAAAGCAAAGAAAACATGACTGGAGGCCAAATCCAAAATCATGCCAGTTTTTCCGATAAAATCTGCTCCCAAGATGAAAGGAAAAGTCAGGTCCTTAGCCACCAAAAAGCTCCAATCCCAAGAGAAATAATTAATTTTGATGTGAATCTGGGCACTACAGATAATAGGTAAAGGTGTGCGTGAAGCAGTCCAGCAGATAAGTGAACTAGGCTCAACCTGCCGTATTAGCCCAGAGGATTTTAGATCTTCAAAAAACGACAAAGAAATCAGGCTGCGTGCTGACCCAGAATCAACCAGGGCCTTCTGCACCACATTCCCCACAAGTACATCCAGTTGTGGGCAGGTTGAGCGGGCAGCCCTTACTCCCTGCGCAGCCAGAGCAGCAACCTCCCCTCTCGGCCAACGATGATAACTGTCCCCAAGTCTATTTCTTTCTGTTTTCTTTCTGTTCTGCATTAAACCAGCTACCCTTTTACCATCAAAATCAGGTACATATTTGCCCTCAAAATTACCTTTACGGCACGAGTCGGGCTTACTCGTCCGCAAGCTTACTAGTTTTTTTTATTAAGTGGACAAAACGGTCTAATATGTCCCACTTGCTTGCAGCCATAACAGGTAGGAGGCTGCCTACGGGAAGGAGCAGCTGCTGGCTCAGACTGCACCGGAGCATGGACCGGCCCCGGAGGCAAGTGAGGAAGATGCCTCGACATGGCCTCCCTTTGATCATCCGCATCCTGAACCCCTCTAGAGATGATGGAGAGGCGGTCCAAATCCGCAAAAGATGCGGGACGGCTACAAAAAATCAAACGGGAGCGTTCTTCAGGTTTAATGCCCTCCAAAATAAGGCTCACCAACTCCGTTTCGCTCAAGCTCAAGCGCAACACCCGGGCTACATCCCGTATCTCCCCGACAAAATGGCTCAACGTCTCGTCTGGTGCCTGAGGACGGTAAACGCGTTCCACCCGCAAGCGCTCCCTAACCCGAGCAGGTACAAAGAACTCCAAGATCTCGGCGTGGAACTGGTCAAAGGTGGCACCTCTCTTAAGGCAGTCTAGAAGGCGATCAAAAAGCGGCCTTAAGGAAAACTGCGCTAAAATCTGCATAAGCATGGCATCTGTCATACCAGGAAATTCTCTTAGCTTAAAAACTTCCAGAAGGAAATGGATAAGTAAATTAGTGTCAAGCCCATCAACTCTGGGGAAGTGTTGTAAAACACTCCCCAAAGGATGGGGCAGTTTGCCAAAGCTAGAAAAGGAAGGCACAACTATAGATGATGCCTCACCACTACCCATCGGAGACATAGTAACTCTGGGAGGCTCGAAAGAAAGAGCCGGTGGATGGTTAGCAAAAGTAATGGTAGTGGGAACCTCCGTTGGAGTGACAGCGGTAAATAGTACCCCCTTCTCTTTCACCGAGCGCACCTCACTCAAACCATCTAAGGCTTGTTTTAATTTGTTACTGGCCAAAAAAGCCCAACTTTTAATATCAGAGTTTAAACTAGGAGCTGACATAAGTAAAACTATTCTGTCACGCCAATGTAAAAGCTGAGATGCCAATCTAGCCTTTGCTGACCCGGACATGGGAAGTGACTCAAAATTAATATCGTCTTCTAATTCCTCCATGCGGGTTTTTACAAAACTCAAATTCTGTGTTAATTTGGAACTCTGCATTCCAGCTGCGGTCCAACGCTATACAAGCCCGTAATTGAGCTCTTAATGCCCTCACATCTCCCTCGGGCTTCTGTCCTCTCGCCAGGACCTCAAAAACCAACTCGGGCTTGCGTAGATGTTCAGGCACCAGGGAAAACGCCATACCAAACAATTAAGACAAATAAATACCACAATAAACAACAAAGCGTACGCAACAATTACTTAGTAACCTAAGTGGACTCAACTCACAAAAGGCTTACACTGACGAGGTCCAAGTGAAGAACTTAATACCCGCTACCTAATAGAAGGATACCCTGCAAATATACACTAACCACAACCTACAAACACAGAAGCAATAAATATAACAAAACAACACATTGATAGGGGAGAAGTAGAGTACAGTTAGATAAATTTAGCGGTTAAGCAATTTAGAGTCCCTTGCTCCCTGCAAAGGGTAAGTCTGCAGGAAGCAAGACACTAAACCAATTCCATCCACCCGGTATCCTGTGCTAGGGCGAGCTCCTAATGAAAAAAAAAATTGTGTACTCTAACCTCCCCCTACCTAACACTAACCTACACCAACAAACAAAACCAGAACTGAGAGACAGCTGAGAGAGCAGCTAACCACGCTCTGCTACCATTGAAACCGTACATCGCCGCTCGCACACCCACAGCAAACCATCAGGGAAGCGCGCGCCCATGGTGGCGAACAGGATGCCGGATCAAAACAAAACTAGGTAAAAAAGAACACCGTGGTCAGTATACTCAGGTTCATTTACTAAGACACCGCATAGGCCTATCCAGTCAAAAATAAATATATATATATATATACTATAAATAAAAAAAAAAATAAAAAGTGCCTGCAGTAGTATACCTCAAACAATCCTCGTCAGGTGCACCTGCATACAAAAATTAGAAACGCCATAATTTGAAACAAGAAATGCCAATTCCACCACCCGGTTATCCTTCGGCTAAGGGCGGGCTCCTAATGAAATCCAAGAAATAACTAAATAATATCTAAAACTAACTTAAAATTAAATAACAAAATATAAACTATATAAATGGCAACAATAACAATAACAAATAAATAAAGAATATGGGCAGGGTATCACAGATGTTGACTAGTAGAAATGTCCATCATGGTGGCCGTCCTTCAGCAGAGCGCAAAAGCGAAGGTTTCTCTGCGACCACGCATGATGGAGAGATGGCAGCAGAAAATCAACTCATCTCCTGGACCTCATCAGTGAGGGGCCGTAAAACTTAGCCGCACATGTCAGAAGGAGAATAGCTCAGCAAAACTAACAAACACTAAATAAAACAAAATATATTAAACTGGAGCTACTCCTAACTTGTACACCACGGCTCGGAGTCCTTTGCCACTCTACCGGAAAGGCCAAACGCCTTCAAATGGTCAGTGGCCTCTGCAGCCAATAAACCACACACACATACACTATATAAAACACACATGAGCCGGGGAGATATAGGTATTGAACCGGCTCAGTGGGTCTTGTTTAAGCAGATTTTTACACCCAGTTTGTGGTTAAGTGAGACCCTTATTTTTTTCTGAGTGGTGTATGTTTAATCCTCAGACCTATTTTTAAATACTTGATTGTTTTAATTCTAAACTTTTAAGATTATGGTATAAGATATAAATAGACACATATATTTTGGTAGGGCACACACACACTTATATTGCTTTTCTACAGAAAAAATGGTACTATAATTCTAATTGAGGCACTTTTTGTAATGGTACACCACCTTTTAAATTCCATGATTGTAGAGAATGAAGTCGTCTGAGGTACCAAACCATTGTTTTGTGCTGGTTTGAAGTTCTGCATTTCTTATGTTTCTTTGAAGAACCCTTGTACATCTACTAAAGACTCTTTGTGTCTCATATACGTGTTTCTCAATTAATTATGGATGGAATAGATATGTCTGAAATAGACCTCGAGCAGTATCATCAGTATGCTCCTAACCATGGGTACTGCTGATTGCTGTTTTCTGCACCTAACCATGGGCGCTACTGATTGCTGTTTTATGCACCTAACCGTGGCTGCTGCTGATTGCTGTTTTCTGCACCTAACCATGGGTGCTGATGATTACTGTTGTCTGTTACAATGTTTGGCATCCATGTAGCACACTATTCCTGTGATATCTCTGGTTCTCCTCGACAATTACTTTTACATTGTTAACATTGTTAAAGAAACAGAAAATAAACCATTTTAATATGAAAAATGAAGAAAAAACCTCCGTTACTGTAATAGTTTTTCATAAATCTTTAGTTTATTTTCTCAAGTAGTTCATCAGCCACAAACCTAAGGTGATATCCATTGTTTACATAGGGTGGCCATTTTTAAATACAATGTGCCATCCTCTTACTCTTATTTCCACTCTGTGGCTTTTTCATACATTTATTTGTATCCAGAAAATGTAACTTTTCCAACAAAAACTTTACTCTTGAATGTAAATCACTGCTGGTGGAATTTTATATTTCAGGGAACATTCTAAAATTACACCATGGCCAAAGTAGGAGCAGCATATTGCAAACAGTATGTGATGTATGATGAATTTCTGTTTTGACAAATTCTTATAACAGATGCTGTAGAATTAAACATGTTTAAATTAAAAAATCCCAACAGGCCAAGAATTAAATGGCTTACACCCAGAACTGAAAAAAATGAAAGAATTCATCATTTTACTTTATGACAGATACAAGAACAGTAAGGGTACAATAAATGAAAGTAAACATAAAGAAGCATATACTGATGCAAAAAGAATTTTACAAAAACAAAATAACTTTAGAAAAAAAAACATGCCAATGAAAACTTTATTGCCAATGCTTCAAATAAATGTAAAGCCGGCCTGGAATATAGTTAAAGCTCAATCAAATAATGGCAATGGTAGTAACAGCTCTAGTCAAGTTAGTGTTATTGATTCTGAAACGTTTAATGATTATTTTGTTAATTTAGTAGGTAAGTTAGGTTTAAGTAGTTCTAATAGAAATGTAACTGAGAATCAAGCCATTAATTATGTAAATACATATGTCACAAATTGTTCTGAGGATGGAAAACATTTTAAATGGAAACCAATTAGTCAAGTTGATATTTTAAAAAGTGGTGCCAAAATCTAGAGTACATCTTCGTAGTGAAGGAACTACTATGGGGTTTTTCAAACTTTAATTGTTAGAAGAAAGATTATTGAAATAAATACTTAGAGCCCCTAACATTTTCTTTTATTAATAGGGTATTAGAGAAACGGGTGTATATCCCAGTTTCTTTTAAGATAGCTTAAAAGTTTACTCCAATATTTTAAAAAAGGAGACAAAAATGACCCATCAAGCTAATCTCGACCAAATATCGTCTGGTTCCCGAATTTTTTTAAGATAAATATATTGGAGTCTTTGTATTAGAAGCCAATACATTTTAAAAACGGCTATTTTACTGAAAATAGCCTCTTTTGTAATAGAACAGGTTTTGGCTTTCGTACCGGTGGCGAAATACAGTAAAAGCAAGTAGAAAAAAACGACTTTGTGGAGACGAAGTTATTTTTAATTTTGAGAACACAATTAATATCATCTGGCCTTACTTTAATTGACTTGACCAAAACAGCTTGTTGAACTGTATCTCCTAACACATACCTTTAATTAGTAAAAAAAAAGGTCTGTTTGCATATCTCCGCGACAATACAGCAGAAACTACAAGAACTCTGATTTGATTCAGCGCGTCATTCAAGAGTCCTATCAACGGAATATGAAAACCTAAATGGTGGTGGCGGGGGGGGGGGAGGGGGTGGGAGGTGGTCCAGATGGGCACAAAGGGCCAAGGAGGGCCCCAAGAAAAATCAAGTTTTAAAGGTGTGAATGCAGGAGTCCCCCAAGGAATCTGTCCTTGGACCATTTTTATTCATCATATCAATGAATGACATAGCTTTTAATTTACCTTGCCCATCAGTTTTATACGCTGATGATACTACACTTTTGAGCTGGAATAAAAGTTTGGATACACTGCTTGAGGACGAAACACAAGCCATAGAAACTGCATTACAATGGTTTGAAGCAAACAACCTTGTTGTAAATAGTAACAAAACAGAAAAAATTATTTTTTCCTTGAATCACTATATTTATAAAAGATGTAAAGCCTGTAAAACTGTTGGGACTTCACCTAGATAGTAGATTGAGCTGGGACCAACACATTCAAGAGTTATGCAAAAAATTATCTAGAGTCACATTTCTTTTACGTAAGCTTTTGAATTCTGTGACAACGAATATGCTAATTACTACCTATTACGCCTTTTTCCATTCTCATCTTAGATATGGCCATTACACTTTGGGGTAATAGCTGTGGTTCTCAAAAGGTTTTCATATGGCAAAAAGAGAGCCCTAAGGGTAATAAAAAATGTCCCAGAAAGAGAGTCCTGTGAGCCTCTTTTTAAAAAGGACTACAGATAATGACTCTACCTAGCCTATACATTTACTGTTGCTTGGTTGATGTTAAAGAAAATCTACAAACACTCAGGGTTAGACAAGAAGTCCACAGATATCCTACTAGGAAAAACCATATGATAGAAATGTTACCAATAAAATTAGAAAAAACTAGAAGTAGTCACTGTATTATGAAATTAAAGATGTTCAATAAACTGCCTCAAGAGGTATGGCAATGTAACATTAAAAAGATTTAAGGCAGTTTTTAGAACATTGGCTCAAAGATAAAGCGTTTTACTCTGTACAAAGTTATTTGGCCTGTGATATTAGTACCTTAAGATTTTAAAATTAGTGTAGTACCCCCTGTTTATTTATTTAATTGTTAATAATTTATCTATTACAATTTTATCCTTTTGTAAATTTTTCTGTTATATCGTTGTTACATTTTTAAATTTTAGCTAAATTAGAGCTAAGCCTGGTTGATGAAAGAATGTAATAATTGTTACCTGTAAACATTGATTGACTAAGCCCGCTAGACAAGTTTGTTAATGTACACAATATGTAACTAGTGGGATTTAAGCTTTAGCATAGAATGACTTTGTCGATTGCATATTTTATGTTTAAAGACAATAAACTTTCTCATTCTCATTCTCATTCTCATTCTCATTCCTCCAACTGAGGTTATTCTCTGACTTGAAGGTGGCCTCACTCCTGCTACTCTGCCACCACGCCAAGATCAAAATGGTCAAATTACTTTTACAAACAGCCTCATCTAGTTTTTATAAGCAAGTTTTAAAACACTTTTAGTGCAATGCTTGTTGGGAAAGTATTTAACCCCTCCCAGAGTGTTGCATCTTCATGTATAACATTTTTTGTCTGCATGTACAGAGTGATTTAAGTTCAAGGTCCAATAAACCTTTTAAATTCCAGAGTCCCCTCTAACTTGTTACAGAAAAATACTTTCATGTTTGTGTTTATTCCGTGAGTGAGTCCAGTAAAATTAGTGTCATAATGGAGCTTTTTATATACACTTGTTTTTTTGCAATCAATCACTTTGATGAACAAACTAACTGTGGAAATTAGTGACATACTTTCCTTAGTTTTACATTCCATTCTACGTGCTATTTTGTCTTGTCCTTTTAGGTCTTAAAAACAGGAATTAACCTCTTAAAAATGGGGGGTGGGGGGGGGGGGGGGTGGGGGGGGGGGGGGGTGGGGGGGGGGGGGGGTGGGGGGGGGGGGGGGTGGGGGGGGGGGGGGGTGGGGGGGGGGGGGCATTGAGCATTATTGAGTATTATTGAGTATCTTTGAGTATCATTGAGTATCTTTGAGTATCATGTGTGCTTACCTATTCAAATATGCTGCCTTGTGTTTTTGCTATGTACAAAATGCAATATTTTGGCAACAGGCTTGTTCTATTTTACAAACCTTTATACACAACCTTATTTTACAAAGAGAAATAAGAACATAGCTGGTTAAAGTCTTATTAAAATATTCTATTAAATTAAATAAGGTTACATACCTTTTCGTCGTCAATCTAACTGTCAATACTAGTTCTACGATGCGATATGTATGCTGCGGACAATCTTGTACTAGTTATTTAGTTTCTCTCCATGGCTGACCATACATGTAAACTAAATTATAATTCAATTTCTTTGTTAAGATAAGAATCTGTGTGAGTGTGTGTGTTTGTTTATTAATTTGTATTATGTGTAATTTTATTTATTTCAATGACGTTTTTGATTTTTAATGATTTGTAACATGATTTGATAATGGTATAGTACTTTCGAAACTAGTCATTATTGACATAAAAAAGTTTTATTGACAATTGAAGGGTATGAAACCTTATTTAATTTAATAGTCAAATATCAATCCAGGAGGTAAACATGCATTTATTAAAATATGATTATAGGATGTATTTAATACTAAATAAGCACAGTATGTCTTTGGAGTAGCCATCAGTTCTTTGAAATACTAAACTATTAATTTTCAGAAAATCCTGTAATTTAGGTATGTTTTTTTTTGTTGAACATGTGATATATTTTAAGGTTATCTTTATTATTTTTAGGCGGATGTTCTTAAAATAAAGTATTAAAAGCTACTAAGTGTATAAGCTATTATGATTTTTAATCTAATGACTATGTCAAAATAAAAGTAAACATCATGACCAACAATTCAAAATTAAAACATGCAAGGTATTTTATTTGTCCTTGTTTTTTATAATTAACAAATATAGTTTGTGAATTTGTTTATTTCCACACACAAAAAAGCTCAATAAAATTCCCAATATTATTATTTTCTTTTTGGTACATTATAATTGAAACCTAGAATTCTTGAAGGTCTCGAACCACCCAAGGGACTTCGTCATATACTGAAGGAGGAAGGGCCAGAAGCATTTGCGAAGGCAGTCCGTGCACACAAGGGAGTACTCCTGATGGACACAACATTCCGAGACGCCCACCAGTCATTGCTTGCCACACGTGTGCGAACACGAGACATTTTGAATATCTCTCCTTTCGTCGCCCACACATTCAATAACCTGTATTCCTTGGAAAACTGGGGTGGCGCCACTTTTGACGTGAGCCTGCGATTCCTCCACGAGTGTCCCTGGGAGCGGCTCGAGGAGATGCGCAAGATCATACCCAACATTCCCTTCCAGATGTTACTGAGAGGAGCCAACGCTGTGGGCTACACAAATTATCCTGACAACGTGGTCTACAAGTAAGTTTGTAATTAGTCATGTATAACCCTCTGACAACCAACACCGATCTTGTTGATCGGTAATCACAAATTAAAATTCTTTTTCAGCAATGATGAATAAATTAATGATACATAAAAATTGTTTGCTATCCCAATGAATACTATAAGGCTTAATTTCTTTATTCTTATAATTGATTAGAACTCATATGAAACCCTGATTCAGTATAGTGAAAACAATTACACCATTTATATCTGCAAGAAATTATTCATAAATTATGAAATAAGAAATTAATTATTCCAATAATCAAACATAGATATGAAATTTAGATTTATCTCTAGCATGATTAGATTTTACTGCAATAATGGTTTGCAGGTTCTGTGAGTTGTCGGTAAAGACCGGAATGGACATTTTCCGAGTGTTTGACTCACTGAACTACCTGCCTAACCTGATTCTGGGTATGGAGGCAGCAGGCAAGGCTGGTGGAGTGGTAGAAGCTGCTATCTCATACACAGGAGACGTGTCAGATCCCAGCCGCACTAAGTATGACCTAAAGTACTACACCAACCTCGCAGATGAACTGGTCAAGGCAGGCACTCATGTTCTGTGTATCAAAGTAAGTAGTTTGATGTATAGATAGAGGCAGTATTTATTAATATTGTAGCAAAAAAGGAACAGTTTAATAAGTCAGATAAAAAATGGTCACTGACTAGGCATAAAACTGGTAAATTTTTGAGAAAATTAATCAAATTCAGATTCAATATTTAAGTTCACATATATTACAGGAAGTCACCAATAATCTTAGCAATGTTCTTTTAGAAACATTATATCAATTTCTATTTTTATATTATAAAAATTTATATATATAACATTATATCAATATCTGACATTACAAACAACTATTGAACAAATCTGTTGTAATCTTAGTTATTAGGCTTACGCGGCCGGTTTCTGACATCAGTCTTCCAGTTCACACTGCGTCGAAACATTGCTTACACAGTTATCTTCTTGAAACATTTCGGCCTCGCTGTGGAGAGCATCTTCAGTCAACAGATGTTATACCCAATGTTCCACTGTGTATTCTGGCTCAGTCTACTAAGGGGAAACAAAATGTTTAATATCCATACCAGTTACTGAACACATTAGACCAACAAAATGACAAACCTTCCTTTTATTGCAACCTTCCTTTCAAATTGCATCAACCCTTCCTATCATAGCTACGTTATGTGTGAAATGTCAAAATCGGCCATAGCAGAACATACAGGGTGGCGCATATGTCAGTTTCCCCATAAATAGGAATATTTTGTTTCGATAGGTTGGTAACAATGTTAAGTTGGCAGCAACACGGGTAAGTTCATTGTTGTCTGTTCCAGTGGCTAGAGTAAAGCGACGTTCTTAATATCTGTTGTTTGTGTGTGTTTTTAAAATGTTTACAACCCAACGAGTTTACATCCTTTAGTTGTGGTGGAAGGATAATAAAAATACAGCTATAATAATTGAAGAATTTAGTGGTAAATATCCAGATGTTGTAATACCCACTCGACAGTATACAGAAGTTAAATAAGAAATCTGAAAACTCAGGAAGTGTTTTAAATGCCCCGAAGTGTGGTTGTCCACGATCAATTTGCAACGAATTTTCAATCTGCAGACAGTTGCTCAAGCTTTGGTAGCCAGTCCCGGTAAAAAGACTCGTAAAGCATCTGCTGAACTAAAAATATCAAGAAGAAGCATGCAAAAAATGTTAAAGCAATTAAACTTTAAGCCATAATGTTCATCTTTACTCCAAGCGCTTCACGAGGATGATTCCAATAGGCGATTGGAATTTTGTGAGACAATAATTATCCACTCAGAGGCTGATCCAAATTTCTTGCGATCAATTTTGTGGTGTGATGAGGCATTTTTCAAACTAAATGGACACGTTAATTGGCATAACTGCATGTACCGGTCAGATGTAAAACCCAATAATGTAATCCAAGCAGAAATCAATGTACCTAGTGTTATGGTATGGGGAGGTATTTCAAGTACTGCACTGATTGGTCCGTATTTTCTTCAAGGAAATGTTAACTCAGAAAGTTACTTACAGTTGCTGCAAGAAGTAATAGTACCTGAGCTCAGAAACAATCCCGTTTTCAATATTCATTCGCTCATCTGGCAACAAGATGGTGCCCCAGCACATTTTGGTATCCAAGTTTGAGATTTTTTAAATAACACATTTAATAAATGGATTGGTCACCGTGTAACAATTGATTGGCCTGGGCGCTTGCCAGACCTGACCCCATGTGATTTTTTTACTGTGGGGTATTATAAGGGAGACTGTGTATGCTTCAAAAATTAAAAAAAACCACGAAATATTGACGAACTCAGAAACCTAATTAGAAATGCATTTGAACTTGTTAATAACGACAAACCTTTATAGCTAAAAATTTGTGATTCTGTTCTCAGTCGTTCTATGAAGTGTATACAAAATCAAGGTAGACATTTCGAACAACTGCTATAACATTGTATGGTAATATGTAAGTAATTTCATATAATGAATTTGTTTTCTTGACTAAAAGTGTTTTATTCAATAAACCTATAACGCTTTTCAATTTCTCTTCTGGGGAAACTGACATATGCGCCACCCTGTAGTTTCAAGACCAAACATGCAATATAGTTTGACAAATCAAAAGTCCTTACGAAAATATCCTACTATCATCCAAGTGTAATAAGAGAAACTTTAGAAATAATCAAGAACGAAAATAAATTTATCAAAGAAAATAGTGTGAAATTGTCTAAAAGTTGGCAACCTGTTGATAAGGAAGCCATATTGATCACAACTGGTCACTTGTTAGTTGGTCAGCTTCAGCCAATCTCAAGAAATAGCTCTCAAGCTCCTTGATCTCACCTATACAGATGACCGCTAATTATTGACAGTTTCGCTATAAACATCTGTTGTCTGAAGATGGCTCCCCACATTGAGGCCAAAATATTTCAAGTAGATAATTGCTTAAGCAATGTTTTGACGCATTTTTCAATATGGAAGGCTTTGATTTTAATTTGTTGTAACTTAAGAAGTTGAATTTTGACAATACATTTTCTATTATAAATTATTGTGTATATTAATTAAACATTAGCAAGCTTCAATCTAAGATTCATGCTACTGAAAATTGTACCAGTTTTCGTTATCAATGTTTGTCTGTGAAAACATTTCAATATGTGCCAGTGTCCTAGTATTGGTGGTTTTTAATCACTACTTCGGTAAATATCGTATGTTTGTTGTGAAATTCCATACAGGATTTTCATTATGTGGGTTTTGGTATTCTGAGTGCAAAAACATGTCTAACTACAATACAAACACATTCATTCTGTAAATAATTGTTAGTTCACACTAAAGTTTTATGAAACCAGACAAATTTGATTTATATATAACATAAATTTAAAAATTGATGTATGCCTGTACTGAAAAGTTGTTTGACAATAAATTACTTTATTTGATTTGGTCATCTCATAAAATGTGACATGAAGTTAAAAATTCTGCATACATTTTTTTTGTTTTTTTATAATATAAATTTATAGATTCATATTATAAACTCAGGAGATTATTAGTTGGAAATGTGTTTATTAAAGAGCTAATATTATGCATTTCAAAGTATGTCATACTAAAATTTTATTAAAATAACAAGAGTGATTCTTGATCCTGAAGTTTTAAAATGTTTTATACATACTTATAATTCCAAAAGTGTAAATTAATTTAGTTTTAATAAACTCCATTAAAATACTTCTAATTGAAACTTTAAATATTTTACTACACTTTATAAGATAGAGGATTTTAGTAACAGTATCCTAGTTCTTACATGCGAAAAATCAACTTTTCTTACAATTGGAGCTCTATTTGGACTGTCATTAAGTTGATATTGACTGTCCCAGGACATGGCAGGTCTACTGAAACCAGCAGCAGCCACCTTGCTGGTGAAAGCTCTCAGAGACAAACACCCTGATGTGCCCATACACATCCACACTCACGACACGTCAGGTGCTGGTGTAGCGTCCATGCTGGCGTGTGCACATGCCGGTGCTGATGTGGTGGACGTAGCAGTAGACTCTATGAGCGGCATGACCTCCCAGCCCAGCATGGGAGCCATGGTAGCCTCCCTACAGGGTACCCCTGCTGACACAGGTCAGTACTAGGAGATTCACCAAAGTTTTCAATTAGAAAGTCATATTTAAATTTTAAGCTTTAGTTTCCAATTTTTTGAAGGAAAAGTAAAAGTACAAAATATGACTCGGGAACATAACTGGCATAAATACCTGTAACTCCATGTTTTAAATTTGGTACTTAACATTTAAAAAAGCTTAAATTAAAAGAAGACTAATGATTTTGTGGTTCTACATTTCTTCTGAAAATATAAATATTTGTATTGTAAATTAAATAATAAATTCTTAACAAAATTTGTTAAATTTTTCTAAAACCAGCAAACAAAGAAAATCACAAGATATAAAAACAATTAATTCACATATAAACAATTCTGGTATCTCATACATAGCAATCGGGTGGAGATTTAGGTTTTAAGACAGTTGAAACTCTAACAAATTGAGAAATCAGAAATTATCAACTTGACCGGGCTATTTTAAAAATGTTTGTACATATTGTTCTCAACAACATACAATTATATTTTTATGAAAATAGACAAAAAAATATTTTTTCAGATTTTTCAATAATGTAAGCCTCATTTTGTAAAAAGATAATTTTAAAATCCTACTACTTTAAAAAAATATTCAAAGCAGAAAAACTGCATTTTCAGAAACAATGTTTGCTGTTGATTGTTATCAGCTAAATCACAAAAAGAAGTACCATGTAGTAATTTTAGAACATTGGGTATTGAAGGGATAATGGAATTTTAAATATTGTTCATCATCATTAATGTAAAAAAAAAACACTATATGAAATGTCCAAAATTCTGTTGTCCTTTCAAAATATCCATCTTCATTAACACATTTAAATAAAAGATTTATTTATTGATTTTAAATAATGTTTCTAAACTACAATTGGGTGGTATGTGATCACGATTTTTCATGTTGTTTAAAGCTGTACATTGTACCAATATTACAACATACAACATACAGGTATTGTTTTGCCATTGTCTAGCATGCCAAATGAGTCACTGCTTATCCCATTTATGTTTTGGTATAGCAGTAATCTAATTCTGTCTACTGTTACTCCACAGTCTGCCATTGATAACAGCAGTCTAGTTGAGCACACTAAAGAGTTTTATTCTTTAAAATCCCAAAATTTTGATCGTTAGGTAGAGAATAGTAGAAGACAATTTTTAGAATTTATTAACATGTGGTTCGTGTAACAAAAACTGCAAATTTGTGTTGAAAAACCCAAAAAACATCATTTTGAACAAGAGTTAAAATTTTACAGTTACAATTATGTTAGAATTAAATGTTAGAACTAAGACGAATTTGAATTAACTGATTCATGCTATACCCTTTAAATGTTTTGAGATTCATTATTTATGATAGTTAAATTTATCTGATTCTATTAGAGTTCAGAAATTATAATGAGTTTTATCCTAATTAGTAAAACCTAAAATGGTCTTTATTAGCTGATTGTTTAATAAAGGGATAAAGACATAACAATAATACATACATGTCCTGACAGGTCTGGACCTGAAGAATGTGTCTGCATACTCCGCGTACTGGGAGCAGACCCGACAGATGTATGCTCCCTTCGAATGCACAACCACCATGAAGTCTGGCAACGCCGATGTCTACCTCAATGAGATTCCTGGGGGCCAGTACACTAACCTACAGTTCCAGGCCTACTCTCTGGGGCTTGGTGACATGTTTGAGGACGTAAAGAAAGCCTACAGGGAGGCTAACCTACTACTGGGTGACATTATTAAGGTACACGAGCACAATGTTTACCACTTGAGTGGTGTGGTATTTAGTAGTGAATTAACTTTCCATGCTGAAGTTTTCCTTTATGTCTAGTGACTAATAATTCCTAGAAAATAATTTGTATTACCACCTAGTTTGAAACTTGTTAAAGATCACAATCAAACAGTAGTGATATGTAAATGAACAAACTAAGAGAATCTTAATTACATTTTGTTAAAACAAAATAAAAGTTTTAAGTTTTGGTTTGTGCGTTTTAAATGTAATAGTAGTCAATAAAAGCACCATCTTCAACATTTTAAGACAATCTTGAAGGTTTGGGCATTTTAAATTTCAAGGAATCAAATTAATACAATGAAAGCTAAACTTCTTTAAAATCATTGCCATTTTACTGATTACATTGAAATATTTAATTAGCTGTGAAATATTTTATTGACAATGTGTAATATTATATTTATCAAATGTATTTTGTACTGGTATATATTCTTTTAGTGAGATATCTATGGAGACATTTTACTCTTTTAACAATTCGCTTTAGGAGTAATATACAAGACATACTCCCGATATAAGGGCATTTGGTCAATGAAATAAAAAGCTTGTAGGGGAAAATATCAGTTTATTAAATTCCAATCTTACTTTTCCACACGGTTGCCATTGGGTTCTAATACTTTTCATAACACTGCAGTTTATTTAAACTCTCTGCGTATAAGTTTGCCACAGGAATTGAAACAGTCTCACAACAGCAGAACTTAAGTCCTCATTGTACTCAAAGTGTAGTCCAACAATCCACTTTTTTAAATGTAATGAGAAGAAGTAGTCTTCATGTGCAGGGTTAGGACTGTATAGAAAGATGTCTTGAAGTTCTCAATAAAAATCTTGAATCAAGATCAATAAATATTCTTCTTAGATAAGTTTATAGTGCAAGGACACACATTATTGTAATGGAGGATTATGACAGACGACAGTTTTCCACATCAGCGATTTAGTCATGGTCAAGGGGCTCAGAGAGTGATGTAAGCCAAATTTGATGAGATGTCAATTTTGATGAGGACCCCTCGTTGCTGCGGCCTATTGATGTAGGTCAAATTTGATGCGAGTGTAAATTTGATTGAGAGTCCCAGGTTATAACACCAATTTGCTATGTGTCACTCCCACGTTGGTTACGATAATTTGCTGAAAAGTCAGTTCTTTAGAATTATTCACTCACCATGTAGTTGTACGCCTCTTGTCACCAGTGGGACGTTGTTGAACCATGTTACTCACATAGTATCGGTCGCCATCTTGCCCAATGCTAGCTGTATTTCCTCGTATTACTCAAAAATTATTAGATTTGAATGTCTCTGGTGTTATCACCAGAGACAAGTCTGTGTGTATGTCAGGGTTCCAAAATATATTAAGTAATAATTACAAAATTTAACATCACTCCACACTTTTTGTAAAAAGGGATATTTAAAGAAAGTCAAAGCAAGTGACCACGAGATTAGTTTATTAAATGTCACACTCTCAACAATATTATAAACTCACTCACCTTGCAGTGCTTTGATAATTTTAAAAGTCTAAACAATATCCCATCCTTGATTAAATTTCAATATACTATACAACAGATCATTACTTTCCCAGGAGAACTAACACACAACCTCCTTGCTTTGAGTCTGATTGTAGAAGAACGAATCTCCGTATAATACGACGGATACTGATTCAAAACAACACTCATCACTTCTCTCGTTCAAATCAGCGTCTTCACGAATAAATTTAATTTAATTCTTTCTTATAATTGTCGAAATTTATCACGTTTACTATAATTAATCAATTTAAGTTATTTCTATTTTCTTTTTATTAATTTTTCAAAGCTTTTTATTTAAATTTTTAGCAAACATGTGCTTTATGACGTCATAAATTTACAAGTCATTCATACCACAATTGGCTCTTCTGCGTAATTCTATTTAATGTTTTTGTAAAACACGAATTTTGGTTATGTTTACTTCATTTTAATTAATCAAATCTTTTCCCGTATAAAGTTCAATAAATGTCTTCGTTATTAAATAAATCTCAATTCCGACAACATGTGATTCACTGATGTCACAGTCTGCCGATTCATTGACGTCACAGTCTGCCAATTCCCCGCGAATATTCAAATGTCGTAATTTGACCTGTTACAAGAGCTAAAGCCTCTCCCCCCCCTCAGTTATGAAAAGCAAATCTTAAAATTGCATCCAGCAGTTTGTTTTAGGCTAGAACACATTTATGAGGTCTCAAAATTCAAAAAATTCCCTGGTGAAGATTCATGAGTTTGTGGAGGTTATTTTATACTTTCTAAACCACCCAGTGTGTTAGCCTCCTCTAAAATAATTTCCTATACATGCCACTAATTTTAAAATCACATATTTGTGTTTTCATAAGTATTTTGCAGTACCCGTCAGACAACTAAATAATGATAATTCTTTGTATTTAGGCTTTATAATAGAGCCATGCATGAAACCGAGTTTAGACCCCCAAATATTTAAATATACTGTTTAAATATAGTCAATGGTTCCTACATTATTGAATGGAACTTGTAGTATTATTGTACAACCAAGCAATACAAATTAGTTTTTTTTTACTTGCTTTCATAATAATTGGTTCAGGTCTGTATGATAGTAGATTTAATGAAAATGTTATGTGGGTTATCACAGTAAATCCAGTTGAAGACATTAACTGCTTTGTTTCAGGTGACACCCTCATCAAAGGTAGTGGGAGACTTGGCTCAATTCATGGTACAGAACAGTCTTAATAGTGAAGATGTCATGGCTCGTGCTGAGGAGCTCAGCTTCCCCAAGTCTGTTGTGGAGTTTCTGCAGGGAGCCATCGGAGAACCTTACCAGGGCTTCCCCGAGCCACTTCGGTCCAAGGTCAGATAAAGAGAGAATGTTTCCAATTCATTATTTTTTTTAAGGTTCTTAAGAAAAGAATCTTAAAGGTCTTGTAGTTTTATTTTATTTTTTTGCAAGTTAAATTTACTTTCTTCCTCTTATAAGGAGAATTTTACAACCATCCATAACATATTGAAAACCACAATATGCTTAACATACTTTGACTACTTTAATAAATCTTATACTTCCTCGTATTGGCATTATGTGACCAATAAATCTACATTGTCCTGAATTTGTTCTGATCAGGTTCTGAAGGACATGCCACGAGTATCCGGCCGACCAGGAGCCAGCCTTGCTCCCCTCGATTTTAACAAACTCAAGACAGAGCTACAGGAGCAGCACCCGCACCTCTCTGACAGGGATGTAATGAGTGCTGCACTCTACCCATCTGTCACCAAGGACTTCCTTAACTTCCGTGAAGTCTTCGGACCTGTGGACAAGATTGATACCAGGATATTCCTTGTTGGCCCCAAGGTTGGAGAGGAGTTTGAGGTGAGTTGTTAAAATGTCACAAAAAGTAATGAAAACTGCAGTGGGACGTGGTGTGTGACAGATCAAGTGAAACGGCAAAGTTTTAATCCACTTTATTTCAGTGGTATATAATATCTCACAGTTCAGTGGGGAAGGGGAATTAAGGGACTTATCCTCTCAAAATTTAACATCTATACTAATATATAAAAATGTAATGGTGTATATGTCCGTCTGTGTGTGTCTGTGCATGTGTGTGTGTCTGTGTGCACTTGCGTTTCTGTCTGTGTTACCCAATCACATAAATTCTACTTGACTGATTGTGCTGAAATTTTAGATGGACGTTATTAGGGTTCCTGGTTAATATATAGTCCTACTCCTATTTAGGAAATCCCTCCAGACCATGTCCCACTGGTTTTGAAAACTCCCTTTTTGACTTAATCAGGAGATAGTAAATGTATTTTTCATCACCTGTCAATGTCGAGAATAATAAGTATAATAATTTATACACATTTAAACAGGTGGTAGTAAATGATTGTTGTTATTCATATGTCAAAGTCAGTTACACTTTATAAGTGTCACGTTACATGCAGAAGTTTTTCTTTGTTTGGTTTGTTTTGATTGGGATTTTAATCCACTACAGTAAAATGCCAAAATGTATTGCATCATAAGTGTGTTAAATGAAAAGCTAAGGACTTTGACTTTAGCTGCCTTTCGATTTAGGATTTCTCCATACTGGGCTAAAATAGTTCAATTTTCACTGAAATCAAAAAAGAAGAAAATTCAAGAAATGTCACGTGTAGTTATGAAAAACAGTTTCTCTTTCTGATCTAAGGGTTCCATGTATTTGAATTTAAATCTAAAAGCGATTGAGAGATTAGAATATCTCTCAATGACTATCTCAGGATTGTTTGGAATGCCATTTAAAAAGAATATGCTCATGATGTTCCTGTTTTTCTAAATGAAATTGCATGTGAAACTCCAGATAACTGCTAATATTATGTAAAGAAATTGGTGTTCAACTTTATCCTGTACCAATAACGCCTATTTGGGATAGGCAAAGCTTAAGTAAGAAAATAAAACAAATTTATAAATGTTTTGATTTATTTTGTGCTAATAAAGCTGCAAAGGAATATTTCATAACATTCTATGTATTTGTTTATATTTATATCTTTGTGTCTTTTTCCATTGTTAGTCATTGTATCAATGAAAACATTGTGGGGAAATGGAATGGAAAAATGGCAAGAATGAATGGCTAGGTATAGCAACCATACCTGCAATATTTGCCCAATTTTGATACACTCAATCTCACATATAAAATAGTCAACATACTAACTAGACTTCTGAATCTCTAATGGTCATCACACTCTACTACAAAATTATGTATGGCTGCCCTGAGAACTGCTTAGTCATAATTTCCGTAACTGATAAAAAAACTAATTAGAGGTAGGGTACAATACCGGTTTTTTATATCGAAGAAAATAATCTTAGCATCTCGAATCCTAGACTATCAACTGATATAAAAGTATCTATAGTATAGAACGAAATAACAATCATATGTTGTAAATTAAAACAAGAGTATATAGGAAAACCCATAAATAATTAAGAAATGACGTAAATAATAAACAAACCAGAACAAGATCGATCAAACAGGAAATCTTATAAATAATTATGAGCCACAATTCATATGGTTTATGTCATAATTATTGAATTGTTTATAATTATGCATGTGTAATATATATTATTATGTATTTGTATAGTAATAATATTATTGTTATTGTTATAATATTGTTGTATATAATAATATTAATTGTTGTTATATATACACGTAATCCTATATATAATAATAATAATACAATTACGTGTATTATTTGAAAGTGTTTACAGCTGTTGGTATACATTAAGTTAATTGTTCAAAATAATTAATCAGTATCGATTGGTTATATTGATGGTTATAATTAAGTAATATCGTTTGCCAATTTCAATATAAAAAACCGGGTCTGCTTATCGTACCTTACCCCTAATTAGTAATGTTGATCATTTCTTTTACATCTAGCTGCAGGTTTACAATGTATTGATTATTAGAAGAAAGTTAAAGCATTTTAATTAAACAAGTGGCTAGAGGCAAAGCCCTTTTCAGTAATATATTTTCCGATAGTGCTTTCTTTTTTATAAAAATAATTAATGAACTTTTACTGGAGCAGTGTTTTTACTATTGAAGTGCACCAGTTGCAATTGGATAAGTAATTTGTAGCTAAGTAAAATAGTATTACAAATTTCAACTAAAAACTTGTTTGATTACTAAGCATATTAAATTATGTTTGTATATAGTATAGTATCTAATTTATTTCTTGCTTTCCAGGTAACAATAGAGAAGGGAAAGACTCTAGGAATCAAGACTCTGGCCATAGCAGAAGATCTCACTCCAAGTGGAGAGAGGGAGGTCTTCTTCGAACTGAACGGACAGCTGAGATCAGTGTTCATCAAGGACAAGGAAGCCTCAAAGGAGCTCCACATCCACCCCAAGGCCGAGAAGGGAAACAAAGATCAGGTCGGTGCTCCGATGCCAGGATCTGTAATGGAGGTGAGGGTAAAGGTTGGTGACACTGTCGAGAAGGGTGCGGCGCTGGTCGTGTTGTCAGCCATGAAGATGGAGATGGTTGTACAGGCCCCTCGAGCAGGAAAAGTCAAGTCGATCGATGTAGCTGTTGGAAACAAACTAGAAGGAGATGATTTGTTGCTTACTTTGGAATAGACAATTTAAAACTCGCTTTTATAAAAGACAAGATATGGAGAGTCAACGGAGTAAGACTGATAGATGGTTTATTTCTTGTTAAAAGTCTTTGCGAATGCATATAAAAGACTTACAATACTCAGAAGTGTGCTGAAAAATAGGGCAGAATCATATTTGGATGATTCATTTTTTAAATTATATTTTTTATTAATTTTATGTAAAACAGCTGTGTAGCAGATAGTTAATGTTTCAAATCTAGTCATTACAACTCATACAGAAGTATTTTTGATAAGGACTCATGTTTCTAAATTATATAGAAAAATCCAAATAAAAATTATAATACAATTTTGTTAAATTAAAATCATTGTAGTTGCAAAAAAAAGAGTACTAAACTCTGAATGAAAATTATCGTAATGTGAGAAATGAAAAGAAACTTTTGAAATGTGAGTAAAATTGTTTGAATAATTTTAATTAAATTCAGGACTTAGTTAGAGTAACAAACATTATGTATTGTTATATAGCAAACACTAATTTATTGAATATTCATGGTTATTATGATTTCAAAATTTGAAATAAAAAGAGATAATGATAGAGCTTGAAGAGACCATTTAAAGGTGGTTGGTATTGGTGATGCAGATATTTTCAAATTACATTATTTTTCCTGTGATAAATAGTAAAGATTATGTAATTTTTAACTGTTAGCTGTTTGGGTACTTACTTGTTATATTTATTATTGTTATGTTTTAAATGTTTCGGGAAGGATTATATTGGTTGGTTACCTTTTCTGTTTCCTCGCTCACTTTTTTGTTTTGGTTTACTATGTAAGCCTTGTATACTTGCCCATATAATAAGTGATAAGGTTTTATATGTATATTATGAGTTTTAGATAATACATTTTTATAGAATAAATGTTAATTCTGCTGCTGTAATTTATGTACATACATAGTTTAAAACTGTTAATTAATAATAATAATAATTTTACATACCTGGAGTGTATTATTACTACCCCTAATGTCTCTATTCTCAAACAATGAGTGCTCTTAGTGAGAATTAAGTTGAGTTTTAAGAAATAATTGAGTCCATGGGATTGTTAGAAGAAATTCATATACTTTTTGAAAGTTCGGGGTATTGTTAACTGTACATGTTATATTCCAATATAATTTTATACATCCCCTTGATACAACTTTTGCATAATGCCAGCACTTTGCACTGGATCTCGTGGTCTTCATCATCATCTTCTTGATCATCGTCATCATCACAGTGGTCATCGATTTTGTCATCCGAGACATCTTCATACTCATAGTTGGTGTTCATACATGCATTTTAAATCTGGAACATTTATGAACGAGATAAGTTCTTCTTTCAGCTTTTCTTCATCAACATTCAAAAGTAATTCTTTTATTTTCTTCAGTGCTTTAGAAGGAAGAGGTTCTTGGGATTTGAATCTTTTTGGGTCAAAAAACGGTCCAGATCAAAGTAGAGTGATTTGTGCTGAACAAAACAATTAGCCTCGTCTTAGAATGATCCAGATTGAAATATAATAATTTTAAATTAGTGTTTAAAAAATAGTATTAATTATGCTGCTAAACGAGGCATCATTGAAATCAAGTTAACTACTCAATGTTGGTATTCTGATTAAAATATTTGTCACTTTTGGAACAAGAAGGCACCAAAAATATCTAGGCTGAAGGGCGCACCAGAATACGTCCTGGTGGTCCAGCAGTGGACAAACGAGATCTCTGAGACACTGACTCTAATATTCACAATGTTCCCTAGAGTTACTACTGAACGGGGACATCTGGTAGTTTGAAATTCAATTATAGACCCTGTCATGTGAAATGAGGTCATCCAACGTTATGATGGTCTGCAAAACAGTAGTTGGTCCTATTACGTGCCAAAATAAAATGTTGCCGTAACAGTTGTTGCACAGAAACAAATCATTCTTTGTTTTGAATAAAAATCTCCACAACAAAAACGCAATGTTCTACTTTCCACTGCACTATCTCTGAGTATTATGGCATGACTGACATGACATCCAATGACAGTCACTGACCTATTCACTCCACTAATACTATACTGTTTAAATCTGACCTTTTGTTCCAACCTTTATTATGTAAATGAACAAGAGTAAGTGCGTTATAAAATTTCAAAAATATGGCAAACTACCATGGCCATCCTGCTAACATAAAATAATTTTTTCATGCTATGAATAGCAACAGGTAATATACCGTATTAAAACAGTTGCTTAAACCCAACTGCATTAAAAATTCCCAATAGTTTATCATTTGGAGTATAAATTATTTTAGATTCTTGTCTACAGAATATTTTTGTGTAAATTTTAAAACTTATTAGATTGATTTTAAGTAGATTTAGTATAAATATTAATCAATTGCAATAATTGTCCTCGTGGTAGCACTTGAGGAAACATAACTTCACCGAACATGACCCTTATAGCCCAAAAATCAACATCCCCATTTCATAGTTTTATAATGGATGTGTCTTCAATAAGTGAATTCACTCCACTTACTGCAGTAAAAGACTCCATTCTGTAGGGAAAGGACAGTGTTTTTTTTTTTAATGATAAGTAATACTGTTGATGTATTTGAGTGAATACAACTTGAAACACAAGAGACATTACTCTATCCATTGGTGATCGGTGGAATTTGCACAACTCCCAACTGTAAAAGGTTCCTCAACCTAAAGCGTTGAATGACCCACGGCCGTCCGACGCTCGGTAAGAGCAGAGGCAGCAAGATGTGAGTGTAAGACAATGGGCAGTCAGATTTCATAGTAGATGTGAATTTTTACCTAACTCAGTTCCTCACCAGCCAACGGCCATATGAACTTTGAGTGCACTGAAGGATTCGGACTTGCTTGCTCAAAGTATGACAAAGCAAATTCCATCTTCTCTTGTAGAGGGTAGAAAGAAAAAAAATTGAGATAGCCATTGGTCAACTCTTGCCAAACTCTCTTCTCTGGAAAATAGGAACTTGGTAAGAGTTGACAAATGACTATCAGGACTCTATTGGGCAGAAACATGATCGCTAATCAACAGGCTCAGCTTAGTTTTTTTTTTTTTTTTTTTTTTTTTTTTTTTTTTTTTTTTTTTTTTTTTTTTTTTTAGTCTTGTAACTAATAGTTTTCAAATAATTTTACTTTTAGCTTGTAACAGTACAAAATAAATGTTACTAAGAAAATGAATATCACTATAGTGATGGTGACAGTTACATCTAATATGTCACCAAAATATACAATTACTACTCGTAAATAAGAAACATCTGATTGGTAGAATAAAAATAGCTGTTTGAACCAGCTGATTTGTCACAGTGCACACAGCTGTTGCTGTACATGAGTTGTAAGAAACAGTTCAGAAATTACAAAAACATATAAATATGTAATGGAACATGAAAATGATCAGAAAATTTATTATTTAAATAAATCGGACATTTCTCATTCTATTAGTGTCAATACAGATGTGTTTTTGAGCATATTTTAAGTATGTGGTAATAAATAGGTTAGACCGTGTTAAAAGACCCAACATCGGGAGCTGCCATCTAGAATACTACTAATTACCTGATAGCCAGTGGCTGAATTAATACAAATTTTGTCAAAGACTTTTTTTCTTTGAGAATATTGAATCTTTACTAACTGAAAATGACTTACCCCATAACAACAATTCTAAACTTCAAAATTTTCACCACCTTATTTTTTCGTCATAAAATTGTGGGAGACATATATAATTTTAAAGATATGATTAATACCCAATCAAACACTTTTTTAGTTTTTTAATACTTTTACTAATGTAGTTATCTAGAAACATTTCAAATGTTTTTATGTTTTATTATTTGAATATAAAAAGTATTTACATTAAAGAAAGCGTTTTGATGCATAATAACCATATGGACTATATTTCAAATAAGACACCTCCCATAAACTATTTTATGACTAAAAATAAATATTTGTAAATGTTTGAAGTTTAACATTATTCTTATGGAATAAAACTCATATTCACTGCAGCCGGATCTTGAGAGCTAGGAAATGTTCACGAATCGGTCTTGTGAACAAATGGTTAAAAAACAATTAAATAAATAAAAAAAAAATAAAAAAAATCAGACTTATTGTTGGTAATTTATTGGTTAGTGAAAGAACATCTTGGCATAAAACAGTGGATGATCATCCAGATTTTAAACACTGGGTAAAATATAAACTAAACCAAATAATTCATCTATTTGTAAGACGATTCATTATTGTACCCGTGTGTCACACCTATAATCATATTTTTTGTGTATGCAGGCTCGGCGACGACAGGTTTCTCGGGCTCCTGTGCAATTTAGAAGACCGGTCCCCTAGATACAGGCAACCAATGACAATACACTTCCGTTATTATACCAATACAGCACCACATATTGGCTATATGTTGAACATTGCATGGGGGGGGGTGGGGGGGGGGGGGGGTGGGGGGGGGGGGGGGTGGGGGGGGGGGGGGGTGGGGGGGGGGGGGGGTGGGGGGGGGGGGGGGTGGGGGGGGGATTCTAATAATATATCAAAAAACCGCTCTTGGTAATAATAATTAACAAACACAAGTAAATACAGAAAACCCAGTCTCTCCTTCCAGAGCTGATATTTGAAGTGAAATGCCATTAGAGACCCCTTCTTGTAGTTGCGGACATGTTAAACAAATTTTTTGAGTAGATGTGGGCTGGTTGAAGAGTGGCAACATGAGTGGCAATGTGCCATTGTCAAAGTTCTGGACAGCATGCAGAGGGGTCATGCAGTCCCAGCAGCGTCCGATTGATGTTAACACCTGTTACAGAGGTGATGGTTAGGGCTGCGGTGATCCGAGGAACTTAAAGATGCCAAGCATTCCTAGGGATGTTTTATGGGTTGTCGGGGTGGCTTCTTAAACCAGTGGTTGTTTCCACACAATCTTGAAACCCATTGGCCCAGAATGACTTAATTTTTCTTTCCAAACTGGGCAATTTCCAAAACGGCCTAAAAAAAATGCAAAAATCATTCCCATCTCTTCAAAAAAGGCGTTTCAAAATCTCCAAGCAATTACATGGCCCATTGCCATTCTTCCAACAATCAGCAAAAATATTTGAGGCGGAAAGTTATTTCTGCATTAAGAATGCTTTCCTTTCTGGACGTGCAATCGATATTGTCTCTGTAAGGGAACAGTTTTGGTTTCCGGAAGGGAATATCGACAATTGATGCAGTCACTAAACTGATCGACATTGTTTGTGAAGGGCTTGGACAGGCAAATACCTACGCTTAGCGTATTTTCTTGACCCTGTCTAAGGCGTTTGACTGTGTGGTGACCACCCAGACTCTTCATTTCAAAACGTACATTGACTTGTGGGATACGAGGTTACACCACTCTCATGGCTTGAGTCGTACCTGAGTTCCCGCCTGCAAAAAGTACCATATAATAATGTGCGGTTGTCATCAAACAACGCCCTCGTAAAATAATGGGGTTCCCACAGGGATCAATTCTCGGCCCAGCTCTTTTTTTAATTTAATGTTAATGGACCATCCACTCAGGTCATACCATCATCAACTCGGCCAAATGATGTCAGTATACGCAATGACGCTGACACAACACTCTCTGTTTTCAGAGTAAATGCAGGGCCTCATTGGAAGTGGAATGTTTTTTGTAAAGTGCAAAATTCTTTGGTTCCTTGGCAGTTCTTATCTAAGGTAAATCTGCAGACCAAATGATTCAAAATCCAATTTCATCTATTTCTCCATGCGGCGAAAGAGTGTCCCCAATGATTGTGGCCCATCAGTTGTGCTAAATGACCACAGCTCATTGAAGAACTAAACAGCATTAAATTCCTTAGGAAATCCACATTGACAAAAGTCCTAACGTGGGAACAGATCATTTGGTAAGACGCAAGTCTTAGCAGGTTCTCTGGATGGGGGGGGGATGGGGGGGTGAAGGGGGGGGGGGGGGGTTGGGGGGGCCCAAAATGTCCTCTGGGCATCTTTGCTCTGAGAAAGTTTAGCAGAATTTTTTGTGCAATTTTCTATTCTAATAAAATGGCCTAATTATGGCTATTGTGTACCCACAACATGTCCTTTATGGCATAACGTTGTGGGGAGGATGCGCAAACACACCCACTTCCAACAGGTGCTTTGTCCTGCAGAAGAAAGCAATCCGAATCATCTCTAAAATAGGAATGAGAGAATCCTGCAGGGAGCACTTTAAAAGTCTCGATTTGTTAACGCTCCCATCCCTCTACATGTACGAGACTGTCCTGTACTGTCGTTACAAATGTGAAGTGACGCGGGGCAGAGACATCCATGACTACAACACTAGAGGGAGGGATTGCATTAAGACCAGCGCAGCACAGGCTCCGGGCTTTCGAAGCCCTGCCATCTGAGGTCGGGGCCAAACTTATCAACAAGTTGCCTCTTGAGCTACAGGCTGAAAATGGGCAACCACTGTTTAAGAGGAAGCTAAGGAACCTATTGGTGCAAGGGGCCTTTTACTCCGTCGGCGAGTTCGTGGACCTGGGAGGTTAGTTGGTACAAACCGTTGAGTGGGGGGTGCCAGGCTTTAGGCCTACATGATAAGCCATAATGTTCTCTCTATTTAAGTTTTGTTTTATTTGAGAATTAAAATTTTAAGTGCTTTCTTTTATTTGCTTAGTTTTACCATATAACTTTGTTAAACACTACAATATTATTTTATTTAAATATCTACATGACCTTGACGCGTGCCATGCAATGTTGTAAAAATTGTTTATTACGGCAATAAAGAAATTTATTATTATTTATTATTTATTATTCTTTATTTTTGTGTGTTAAGTGTAATTTTTATTTATTTTGACTATTCCGTTTTCATTGATTAGACAAATGTGATTTGAGAATAGGAAAGAGCTTCCGAAACTATTCATCATTGAAATAAAAAAAGTTGGATCGACGATGGAAAGGTATGCAACTTTATTTGTCTAAATTTTAATATGGTTTCAGAATAATTCTACTGAAGGATGGTAATTATTTTTGGGGATAAAGAATTTTTATAGTGAATAGATGGGGTGTGTAAGGAGTTATGTATGAAATGGTTTCCTTCCATTTAGCAATAGCATCAACCAATTTCATTATTTCCCTAATATTAATACTGACCTGCCTCAATGGCAGCCACCTCCTTGCTGCGACTTTGTCTCCCATCTGTTGAACTAACAAAAGGTGAAGGGCCGATGAAATCTTATTCCTGCGTCCAATCACTGCCTGGGGCAAAATCCTGATCGCTCGGAACAAGAAACCGTAACCCAGGATGGATGGCGTCTACGTCATTCTCCTGCAAAGTTCAAAGCTTAAATTATGAGTCTTCATGGCTTTAAATGTTAATCTTGGATATGTCATCTTTGACAGATTGAAAACACTTGCACATATAGTTTATTGTAATAAAATATGTATTAGCAAAATAACCTGTGAATGACATAATTAAAAATTGTTATACTATACTTGTATGAGCACTTAGGAGAAATCCAATATACAAAATTGTCTTCAAATCTACTTTTAAATCATTTCGATCTTTTGTAAACATTTTGAAAAAAAATCTCATGTGAGACAAAAAGTATTTTTTAATGATTTTTTATCTTATCTTTTAAAGAAGTAAAAGTTACTGTTAAAATATCAATTTTGATTAAAATTTCAATAAATTATCGGACTTTATAATCTAAATTGATTACAGTATTTTGTCACATTATGAGTTACTATCAAGTGGATAGTGGGGAGTTATTTTTATATATATGTATATCCTAGGCAAGTGATGACAGAAGAGGCAATTTCTTAACACCCCACAGAATACAAGAATTGTAATGGTTATATTTCTAAAGGTTTCGATTACATAAATAATATTTATCAATAAAAGTCTTACAGTATCACTCAAGGAAATCAACCAATCAGATGTATTTTACCTGAGAATGAACTATGAAGATTTTTTTAATATCTTATTTACAACAATCTTTCGATTTAAATTTTTCATAAAAATTCAATAATAAAAAAATGTGGTTTTTGAAGATCTACCGCCTAGGCAGCTAGCCTTGTCAGCCTTAGTAGGAAAAGTCTTAAACAATCTCTGTATCTTTACATCCTGAATAGTTTACTAAATTACACAATTTAAACTGGTTTCACTTGTGCGTTGGCAGTATTGTATGAGAATAGATTTGGAGCATGAAAGTGTTTGAATAAGCCATGTTTTTGTATATAAGTGCTTCATACGAACCTTAGCGACTCGAATGATTTCTGGAATGTTAAGATAGGCCTGGACTGGTGGCAGACCCTTGCCAACAAGATATGACTCGTCAGCCTTCTGTCTGTGCATGTGCATCTTATCCTGCTCGGAATATATGGCCACCGATCTGATACCCAGCTCCGTACATGCTCGGAACACTCGTATAGCGATCTCTCCTAAACAGTTATAAATTACATTTAGATTATTCTTATTAACAGTTTTAGTTGATCGCACTTGAAGAAATTCCAAATTTCAAGATATAACATAATGTAATTTAACTAATAGCATGAAAATCTTATAAAGTGCTCAGATAATTCACTTATAAATAAATATAAGTGTTATATTTTTTTTCAAGAATCCAAACAAACACCACTAGATCTGTAATTTGTTATAATATTGATTCTGATGTAGAATATACGCTAAGGCAGTTTAATTGTGTGACTGTACTCTGGTCCTAGATATCATAAAACATTAAGAGGTTCATATGTTTATGATCCTCTTCTACTCCAACAGTCTTAAAATCTGGATATTTTTCTACTAATTCTGTGATAATCAGAATAAAAAGGACAATATGAAAAATGCATTTACTAAAAGACGTGGAGCTAGAGTATCAAGCCCTCTCTATCGCTCAACCTCAACAGAACTCAGTTTTTATAAAGTAAATCTAAAATCTTGCAAAATTAACACAATACTACTAAAACAATCTAATTTCAAAATGTTATGTGTAAATACATTATTTTTTTACAGTATAGTGATTTATATACTTTTACATGGTTATACCTAAAATTATAGCATAAGTTTATAATTTAGAAAGATTGAATGTTTTAAATCCCTCCCTGCCTTGAGGATTTACTAATAATACAGTATTGATGATGACGAATGTTGTGTGTAGCCAGGGGAGATGTCAATATGTATCTCTGTGAAATTTTGAAATAATATTTTAAAAACATAAAAGGTTTATGTTTTAAGTTTGAGCTAGGAAACATTGTTTATAATGTCCTAAATTTTACTTAAGTTGAATTTGCTAAAAACTCTTATTCAACACAAAATTCTTTGTTTGAAGTTTATGTTTGAGGAAGGAAGGATTGTGAGGGAAACAGGACATTTACCACTGTTCAGTGATACAAAAAAAATCAGTAACAGTACGTTTCAAGATCTACAATCTGATCTCTTTTTCAGGTAAACAGCTAACTTAACACATAATTACAAACTAGGTTAAAATAAACAAATCATATCAGAGCGTTGTGATACGCCTAAGTCAGAAATCACAACCACCATGTTGTGTGTCAATTTCACTAACTCTAAAACATGCACTTAATAAAAAACCATTAGGCGCGACACAATGCTCTGGTATGATTTGTTTTCTATTAACCTAGTTTGTAATTATGTGTTAGGTTAGGTATTTACCTGAAGAAGAGGTCAGATTTCAGATCTCGAAATGTAGTGTTACTGATTTTTTCTATCACTGAACGATGGCAAATTTCCGGAAAAATCGTGTTTCCTTCTCAACACAAAACTTTGAAATTCTCCAGGGTGTGGCACTTTTTATATATACCCCTCAGATTATTCAGATTTCGCTCCCCCCAAAAGTTTACTCTAACTACGCCACTGATGACAATGACCTTAAACCTTAACAGATCAAGCCTAACCTCTGTTAGCACAAAGTACGCTGCGGATGGGTTTGAACTCGACATCGCCTTTGGGAGCAGCCTTGTAGCTGATCTGGGTGGCCTGTCCTCTGGTCGCTGTGGTGGACAGAGACCAGTGGATGAACCTTGACTTGACCTGGCTCCTCATCGAGCGTGACATCCCAGTGACTGTGACTCCGGCCATCTCTCCTTGGCTCTAATACCTCATCTGTTAACTGTCAAAACCACACACTCAGTATCTGCAGTCTTCAATGTGTACATCTACAGGATTGCTGAATAGAATTTAATACCTCTACTCAACTTTTACCTTGGAGACATCTCTTCCTTGGAACCTAATTTTTAGACCATAATCAAATATAATTTACATTTCAAATAGAGCAAATTGATATTTGCACATTAAACACCTGGATAGGGCAAGAATAAATATAAATTCCAATGTATTGAATTACCCAACAAAAAATGACATTTAATTTTATTTAATTTTGGACATTAAATGAGCTTAAAACACCACTGTGTACAATGAGGTATATCAATAAATAGACTAAACATCTTAACTGTGATGTGAGAGCTAATAAATCATAATCATCATGATCTCCAAAAACAACAAATGACCATGTTCAGCTGATTTTTAACATAACCTTAGACAAACATCCACACATCTATGTTAGTTAATTGCTAACCATATAAAGATTATACAAAATCTAACACTTTATAACTATTTTTTTTACCTAATTCCACGTTTTAATTATCTTATTATATCATTTGTAATATTACCATCAATTTACTACTAGTGCAGTAATAACGTTCATTAATACCAGTGAAATTCTCTATTATTGCTCTTGTATGATTATGTGTAAATCCTCAGTTTTACCTCATAGCACATCTTTCACGTTGGACAAAGGTTAATGGATAAATTTACACAACTTGTTAAGTAAATACCGATTCCTCCCTCCTCTATTTGTCAACAAAAAACAGAAAAAGCTTCAGATTGGTCTTGTCTCAGATTAAGATTTTCATCAATCAAGTTATATCATTGATCATAAGATAAATTTGAAAATAAACCATGGTTTTATTTGTATAAATAAAATAAAATTATAGTTTGCATTTAATAAATGAATGTAACACAGTTATGAAAGATTATTCCAATTTAACACTGTAATGGAAGAAGCAATGGGAGGAAGATAATGATACATTTACAGGATAAAAATTCATAATCGGCTGAGTGTCAGCATCCTTTTCTCTTGGGGTGGACGCAGCGTCGTTAAACAGCCTGACCTACATTAGATAAGAGGTTGTCCCACCCATTCACCACAGCACGCAACTGTTTCGCCGACCTTCATGACGCCTGCAATATATACAAGGCAACAGCTGAGTATTTGTAGCGTTATTGCGTTACATGAATTTGAAGGCGTCCCATAAAATAATTTTATCATTATGCTAGATTTTGTTTTTAAATTTACATAAAATAAGTGTATGCATACGTCTCATTAATCGATACCTCATAAAACTATGAGTTTTACGTTGTTTTGTTAAACAAAATCAATATTTATGCTACAAAAATATAATTTATTTGCCCCTGAAAGGTGTTATTAACTATAAAGTAATTTTGTAATAGTTGATTGTTATAATTAATTCACTACAAAATTTCAAGCATTGCAACACTTTTGCTGTAGGCTATGTTAATCAGTACACATTTTTAAGAATAATAATTATATCACGTATTAAAATCTTTCAGAGTAAATAATCAGTTGTAATAAAGTACGTGAGCAATATATGCCCACATAAGACGACTGAAACAATTCGAAATGCTAACAGACACTTTGTGACGAGATACCAGATATCACCTGCGCCCGATATAGATCTTTAAATGTCAGACAGAAATAAACGATGGATCAATCAACTCAGAGTACAGACTGTACTGAAAGGGCTTGTCTCTCATTCTAGTGACTGTACTGTTTCATGTAACCTTCTGGTGAATAACCTGCTGGTTTTGCGTTAAGTATAATGTAATTTTAATATATCTCAGAAAGGGTTTACAAGATGGTATTGATGGTTTATTTTGAATTTTATATTTCAATATCGTAAATGTTGTGTGACAACGATACACTGAAAGAGTTTTTATTTATTTCCACTTTGACAATGTGTACTGCTATAATGTTTAAACGAACATGTGTATTAATTAGCAATTTATCTAATGAAGGTCACAACATAAATGAAATGGTAGCTCTGGAACCTCTCCCTGTATGAGTTTGATATTGATTTGAACAGGCGTGTTTGTTGCTGCCCAACATGTGTGAACAAACAACACGAAATTAATTTGTCTTATAATTACTGTTTGTATCGCAATTACACCATACATTGGGTAATGTAATACATATTACAAACACAAATAATGTGTTATATGAGTAAAGTCTCTTTATCAAATATAGAGAACGCACTGTGTAGAGTTCCTGTGAGTTTAGACCGAGACGTCTTAAAATGGCCAATTATTAAGACAACACAATCAGATAGCACACATGCATATTAAAGAAACAGTTTTTTAATTTAGTTAAAAATCTATGCTGATAGTGTATAAAAAACAGCAATTTTATTACATTACATAACTCATGTTTCGGCACGCATAACAAATCAATATTTACAATTCAATTGGATTGTCAAATGATCGTAAAATCTATATAATAGTAAAAGCAGGAAATTAAAATTAGATAGGCCAGTCCATCACCACAAACTGGTTAAAACTAGCGCTCAAAATATTCGCATTTTGAATGAAATTAAACTAGGTTATTGCCACCTATATATATATTTAATAGATAATTGTTAATTAAAAAATGAAATTCTCTTTAATAATTGATAATAATTTACAGTTAAGTTTATAAAACCATACATCACGTTTATACAATTAGGACCATGTTCTATAATAATAATAATACACATTAATGACGGTGAATATAACAATTCTATCAAGAAAGGGTTTCATATTCTCCTCCTATTTCGATGGTTTTAAATATACCAAACTCGTTTCCTCCAAAATAACTTCCTATATAGCCTACTCAATTGGATATATCGATCTACCGAAAACTAGTATAATTAAGAAAACTGCCTGACTAAGTAAACAGCTGAGCAAGTCGTTCACCTTGGCCTAGTACGGTTCCAACATGTATAATTTTGTTTTAGAAAACTAGTTATGGAACTGAGAATAATATATTTTAATTTAGCCTATCTTCAACAAGCTTCGTGGGAATGACTACCAGAGTCTTTAATTAAATGAGCAATCGAACAGTACCCAAACAGGGCACAAAAAAGTAACAAAATTGAAATTTGTAATTTTTTATTATCCGAATCCACATGAGAGGTTTGAATGTGGGGTTAAACATTGTTAGTTTTATGTACCAAAGAATTCGTTTGTACACACAAAAAAGTTTATTTCCGAAAAAAGTTATTTACGGAAGATAGTAAAAGAGGAAAAGTTTACTCGGACATTGACGATAATCTTCACTTTTGGTACGCAGTAACAACAGGTTATTCATGTAGTATAGCTCTGATAAATGCTATTAAACAGTAAAAAGAGACACACACAGAGGCGGTAAACACAGATAGTGTTAAAGGGCGGTTAAAGTTCACGAGAAATGCACGTTTAGATAAGAAGAGCGGCGCGGTGGCGTTAGCTGACTAGAAACTGTTACGAAACAATCGACAATCAAAGGGCAAGGTCGAACTCAATATAAGTTAAGCAACGATTGGGGTCTTCCTGTTGTCAATAACAATACAAGGGAGCATCTACATCTGGGTTTCACAGGGTCACAAGCCTCCATCGCCTGACAATAACAGTATATGTGATCATCTACATCTGAGTTTTATAATGATCTCGTTGCAATGCCTCCATGGTTTGGAAGAACACGGACAATTGCTTTACATGATGTTATAGAGAGTGTTCACATACAAGACGGACGAGGTCCGAAAAAGGCAAGATCTTCATCCGGTTTCCACTCGGGATGCCAATTTCTACTCAAGAAACACAAATGTTTAAAACGTGTTACAATTAACGCCTTCAGATTATGCGGTGCGAGCTGTGTCTTACAGGAAGGAAATGGTGCATGATAGCTGGTCAGTGTATGACACTAGTTTTTTATTTAGATTTCCTATTCCAATGAAGTAGATGTGGAAAAACAACAGACGTTGGGAGTTTTATTCAGTTTCTTTGTTATAATTGTGGGACGACTCATGATTCATTCATGTTATAAACACTAAATCTGCACCAAAACACGATGAAAAGCGAAGTCGAGTAAATAATATCTTTGGGTGTTTAAAGAACATATGTGGATTATATGGTAGAAACGATTTGCATTTCGACAAATTAGTTGATTCAACACGGTCATTTACTGAATATAGACAATATTTACCCAAAGGAATTGCCGATATTATGAATTCTATCAAATAGGTTTTGACAGTTTTCTGTTGAAAACTTTAGGTATAACCAGTGAAAATTCCAACCCTCTAAGAAAAACCTACTTTAAAACCATCTGGCGTTAGAACTAGGTAGCTTTGATTCAACTGTAACCACACTGGTATGAAAGAGGTTATGATAAAAATAGCTAAATTTCTAATTAAGTTAATTAATTGGGTTAGCGTCCATCCACTATATATTATTAGGCCAGAAAGGAAAATGTTTATTTAAAATACATGACACTTCGGTATTTTATTTTCTTAAAAGAGGAGAGCACTCGACAATCGATCTGGCGTTGCGAGATTTGGCAATGTTAACGTCCTTGCGCTAGGCAGGTGTGACGTCATGGCCGGAGGGGGGGGGGTGACGCAGAGACCCGTGACGTCACAGTTTGGGATGGGGTAGGTTGTGCAAGGATCGACTCGCGGTACCCTCGTACTCGTAGAATGATGCCCTCTCTTGTCAACACTTCACAGATCCATACAAGATACGTACCTACATTACAACACCTCAATTTACAAAAGAGTTCTTAATTTTAAAAGTACTTGAGTTCCTGTGAGTCAATTCGTGATGTCTTTAAAAGACTGACTATTAAGAAAACACAATCTACAAAAATATATACACATTTAAAACCTTTTTAAAAATTGAGTTATAGATTTAAACTTATAGCATAAAAATTACAGCAATTTTTATGTTTAAAATCATTTATGTTTCTATACGCATAACAAATTAATTGACTATTTACAATGCAATTAAATCGTTATATGAACGTTTAACTTATATAATGGTAAAAGGCAGAGCATTACGATTCAATTATATTTCCAGAAGGGCAAAGTTTTTATTTCCGATGAATGGACTTATCATTACCACCCCACAAATTGGTTAAAATTATCTCTCCGAATATTCCAATTTTGATTCATATTAAGGTAGGCTATTACTTATATAAATTAATAGATAATTATTAATTACAACTTGAAATCCTTTTTAAAATATTTTGAAAATAATTTATAATCGAGTGTATTTTTTTACAAAACCGTATACCACGTTTGTACCATTAGTTTATGTTTTATAAATCCTGTACATAATACACATTTATAACGGTTAACAAAACAACTTTTTCAAAAGTATATTTTCCTTCTATTTTTTTTGATGGTTTACAAAACTAGTTCCTCTTATATTAGGCCCCTCAAAAACAGTTTTTATGTACGCAATTGAACAAATATATTACTTGGATAAAGTACTTAGAAAAAATACTGATTCACTTCTACGTTGTATTCTATAACTTAATAACTCTTACTCCAGCCAATGATGTAACCAGGGGTTGTGTAACTCAGGCATTACAATGCAGGGAGTGAATTATACACAGAAAACAATTATTTCTGCCACTAAAAAGTGGATTGCTGCACACCTTTTACCAGGAAAGGATTTGTTTACATCGGAGGCGACAATGGCTGGCCTAAGTGAATTCCTTGCTCTGTCTATAACTATGTATGTGTCAGTTAGAACAAAAACCCATTTCATTCTCGAGTAGGTCTTGGAATTGCTTATTTAGTTTACATTCGTTTAACAGTGCACCTTGTAAACCTTCCAGGTACATGACCTTATTGATGGGTTATGTTGTAACCATTATTAAATGAAAGCTATTGTCTTTTACGTTAGTATATTATCAGTTATTTTTGACCGTATATCGAACAATTTATTTCACGTTTTCATTATTCAACCAATCGTATCCTCCTACTGTATCTGATTCCTGTGAACTTAAAAGTAAAAGACAAACAACCGAGAGCCGAGGGAACGTAACGAAAGGTCCTTAAGAAGAACCTGTCCGCTCCTTAATAGAACATAAAAAGGCTGGCGCTTCCCAGAAATAAAGGGTGTCCTCTCACTGTACAGGCAGCATACTTACTTTCATAAGCAACATGTAACTGTAACATTATTCATACATACATACATACATTCAACTGCATCCGTATTTGTGATAGCCAAGACGGCACGGAATATCTATATCCCGTCTTCCCAAGGGAAAACTTGCTCACTTTTAGACCCCAAAATTAATAGAATTCTTTCTTGGACCAAGAGCAACATACGTGCCAAGTTTAAAGTTGCTAGAACCGTTCTAACAAGAGTTATAGAACAGATGGACAGACAGGCGGATGAATACGCAAATTTGAGAATCATCTATCTGGTCATTAATAATTTATATACAGTGAAGTGGTCGGAGCATTGCTTAATATTAAATACCATACATAAACCGCAAACAAATAAAGTTAGAGTAGACTAGTACATTGCACCACATTAATATAGACTACTATACATCGTCCCGCTATAGTGAAGGATGAACACTGTTTATTCTATATGTGTGTGTTGTGTTAAGAGTCCACTTCGGGGCAGATAGAGCCAACAGTGAAAACTCCTTAAATAACATAAAGTACAGTATCATCAGGAATAAGTAATAAACATTTTATGGGCGTGTAACTGACCACACAATAAAACAGGAAAGTCGGAGATGACGTTATGTGACACACGGACGGACGCGAGCGGGGCGCGGAGGAAGGATGACACACGCCCGCCACAGTAGCCAATGGGTGACAAGGGCAATAATGTCACTTTCCGCCGTTACGTACATGAGTGAAGGTCGGGGACGGAAATACGCTCACACGCGGTCATCTGCGCACACAACGAGTTGCCTGTCCCTCTGTTTGTGTGGTCTCCATCTCGGAAATTTATCGCACTAATCGACTTCTCCTTTTAGATCTTTTTAAGTTAGACATCTCATACTTTTGCAAAATCTCAAGAATAAGTTTGCGAACTCAACTAAAGTTAAGGTAGTTTTATGTGTTTTCTTTGTTTAAAAAAATTTTACAACGCAATCTAATAAACTACCTCCGTTTTTCCTTTAGAGAACTCAGTTAATAAATCGAAACTTGTGGAATTTTCCAAGGTTCGTGGAACTTACGTTTTGAGCAAACAACACTTTTTGGTCGAAACTTCCAAAAGAGGGGCGATGCAAACTTAAAATTGTTGTGATTTATTTTTTGAAAAGGGATAAAGTATGAGCTATACCCGGTTTCCCTTTATTCATCTTCAGTTCAATTCAAAGTCAAAGCCAGAAATGCACTTATTTCCATACTTATTTACCACTACCGTCACTAACTTCCAAGAGATTCTAAGTCAAACGTTATTTTGAATTCCTTAAAAAAATTTGTTCAAAATGGTCTTTAATCCTTTTCATGGAATTTTTACTAATTGCTATGCTTCAATTAATACAACGCGCTTTCTAATGATTCAGTTCAAGATTACTCAACTGACCTTAATTAACGGCGCGCTGCGCGATTCATTGGAAAATTATACAAAATACAAAAAAATTTTTTATGCTAAGGATTATTATTTTCAAATTATAAAGAACCGTGTCAGTGCTATTTTTGTACAACACATTTTCCCGGCAGTGACAAAAATTAGTAGCTTAATAACTTAATCTGAAACTTTAATTGTGGATAACTAAGGCGCAGCAACGTGCCTAATATTTACTAACAACCATGACATAAATTACGTCTCATTCATAAGTAGAAGTGCTCTAAAACTCTAAACTCGTAAACGGTTAAATCGTTCTAATAACGAAAACAAAAATCTTCTACGATAAGACACGTAGGTACTTGAGAAGCTCACGGTGACGTACCGGTTGGTTGGGCGAGGTCAGAGATCTCGCAATGTCAATCAACCAAGGCTATCGGCGTTATCAGTCTTACAGCTGTTATCATTACAAAAATAACAAACCGGCCTCCAGTATCGGCCGCCTCAAGTTGGCAAACACGACGTTTTTATTTTTAAGCTCAAAGATCGCGCAATACTTGACATGTTTATTCCTTCTATATTTATTGACAGACTATTTCTGCCATAGAGTAAGGTAAAATAAGCACAATTTACTTTAATGGTAAAATAACAGTACATTATTAATAATACTGCATTATCAAAATAATAATAATAGTCTATGTTGGCTATTTTTGGTTATGCTTAAGAATTAAGATGTAGGGATGGAGTGGAGGCCTTAAAAACATAAAATAAATCAAAATACCAACAACTACTATAAGCAAAACATTTTGACAACTCATTTTTTTTTTTATTTGACTGCGTGTTGTTTACTTCTTCAAAACTTGATTACAAAAATTGATTTTGTAATTTAGTTTCTTCATATACGTACTTATAGTATATTATATTGTAAATAATTATTATTAACTTGTATTTTCAATATAGCTGTGTTGGGATAATATTCCTGTAGCTATTGTACAAAATAAATAAATAAATATTATAAAAATAAAAAAAATAAAAAAAAAAACGTGCGGTGAAAATCTAGAACCAAATTAATACGAACTAATTACTTGTAGAAATGCGGTACTTAACACAGCTAACTATAAAATCCACATATAATACTCGCTCGTCTGACGGCTAAAAGATGAAGGGTTGAATCACCACAGAGAACATTATATGGCCTATAAACTCACGGATAAAATTAGACACATATACAGATTTTTTAAATTGTTCACGTTTATCAAAGTCGAGTTAAATAATTGACCTACATTTTTATTACAGTTTTGTTTGAATGCATTTGTCTGTTATAACGGCTATAAAAAAGATAGAAGTATAAGTGTTCAATTATCTGTGGTATGAAGCCTACAAAAGTGTTGAAGTTTAGAATGTTAAGAACTAATTATTCCTTAGGTCCATGATAAAATGAACGGTAATCTGTTTATGGACTTCGTAAAATAATAAATCGGCCTACGTCTCCCTAAACCAAAATACTGATGCTGTCCTATTCTATAGATTAGGTCTCTGGATGCCATAGAAAACACGATTTCCTGGTGTATCATTCAGCTACTAGTACTTGCAACGTCAAATATCAACAATGTTACTAGCCAACCGGCACAAATTAAATCGACTTTAGACGGTCAAGGTAACCGTACCGTGTAAACCGCTTGGACAGTCGCCATTCACAACAAGCAAGAAACCGATAGTCTACTAGTAGCTACGTCACGTGATGCGAATGTGACCTGGACTACTAGTACTTGCAACGTCAAATAACAACAATGTTACTAGCCAACCGGCACAAACTAAATCGACTTTAGACGGTCAAGGTAACCGTACCGTGTAAACCGCTTGGACAGTCGCCATTCACAACAAGCAAGAAACCGATAGTCTACTAGTAGCTACGTCACGTGATGCGAATGTGACCTGGACTACTAGTACTTGCAACGTCAAATAACAACAGTGTTATTAGCCAACCGGCACACACTAAATCTACTTTAGACGGTCAAGGTAACCGTACCGTGTAAACCGCTTGGACAATCGCCATTCATAACAAGCAAGAAACCGATAGGCTACTAGTGGCTACGTCACGTGATGCGAATGTGACCTGGACTACTAGTACTTGCAACGTCAAATAACAACAGTGTTATTAGCCAACCGGCACACACTAAATCTACTTTAGACGGTCAAGGTAACCGTACCGTGTAAACCGCTTGGACAATCGCCATTCATAACAAGCAAGAAACCGATAGTCTACTAGTGGCTACGTCACGTGATGCGAATGTGGCCAGATAATGGAGCAGTGACATAAATAGCTTTGGCACGGACTCACTAGACACTACCTACAGTAGCGGTCGGAGCAACTTGGACCTTACCGTCTGCAAGTGATTTTGGCAAACTTGAGCGACTTTAATTTTCACTGGCAGACTTTCAAGCGATTTCGTTGATTGATATGACTCTGATAATGGTCAGGATTGCAACTGACTGACCATTACGGTTCATTTTAACTGGACGTTATTCATAAATGTTTCATGTATCATCAAGCCCAAGTATACTTATTCCCCAGTCGCGTATTTAAGTTGGCATGTTCGCAAGTTGGCTTCATTCCATTATAAATTATATTAGGGCTTGTACTATAATTTATGGATAGATACTTTCCGTTAGTTAACTCTGATACAAAGGATGATGAAGGTGGACCAGACAAGACCTGAAGAGGATAGAATGTGCTTGTTGTATAAAATGCAATTTATTAACTTTAAAAACTGCGAACATTCGCATAAAATCCTCTTATAATATTGATTGCAATCGTAATGGATATAGAGTGCTCCATGAATAACGTTGAAACTGTATACATTAAAATTCGTGAATGTGTCACAATGCTGTTACTTTCTTCTATATATATAAATTATCTCTTCTGACAGTTTTATTTTACAGCTTTATGCATTTTTAACAACCTAGATTCAAATCATTCATTTACTCTTACAGAAAACCGAGACTGAATAATTATTTCACAAACGAATTAAGTATATTACGTCACAACTGCTCACAAAGACAGTTTTGAAACAAGCGCCACAAACAGTGTGGAGCAGACCCTTGAAGATTGAAATAAACCAAACTGGAGAAACTTTATGAAATTATAGTTAATTACAGAACAAGGTTAATAAGAATAATAACCTATATGGTATTTCCTGATATTTCCTAGAGACCATGATTGTAATGTCTACTTTTATCTGTGCTATTAGACAGGATGACTGAACAAGCAAAGCGAACCTTTGAAACACAGCGAGCAAAGGTTGTATTGTTCACTATATCCAATCAAAGACTGCACAGCTCGTGTTTTTATATGCCGTGTTCTTGTAAACCAGTTAGGTCTTAAAGCCAGCTCTCGCAATATCAAATAAGCTAAAATTCACGGTAACCTTCTTGTTATTAGAGTTATTAGAATATTAAAGATGCTGTCTTATTCTGTGTACTCAAGGCTTGAGCAATCCAATTTATTCTTAGCGTGACGCGTTTCGCTCGATTACGGTATTGTCAAACGCAAACTAAAATAAGTAAAAACACAGTGTAGACCTACACACACAAACACATGAAATAAAATTAATTAGTTACAAGATCGCCTAGGTGAGTCGTTAAAATTAAAATCGTTAAAAATACAGTGAAAATGTGCGGCCGAGTTGAGCGTCGTGAACGGAGCGGAGTTGCTACACACTTTTTGATTGTAACACTTACAGCTTTCCTTGATTACTGTTTTGCAAAAGTCCACATTAGAGGATAATAGGATAATGATAAAGAAGATTGTTCAGGAGAATAATTCCTTACGTATAGTCAAGGAAGATAATCTAACACTAAGTGTATGCAGTAGAAAAGATGCGATGGATGAGGTACCGCCAACAACAGTTTATGTCTGTGATGTAACAATTATTTTTTTTCATTTCTCATACAACACTTTGAAAGACATTTTTGTGAAACCTTCGACAAAAATACGTAGTTGGAAAACGTATAAAGTGGTTATTCATGTTACGAACAATTCCTGGTAAAACTGTCAACAAAAAAACATTGACTAGTACCTTGGTTTGTAGATAAGATCAAGGCCCACCCTCTATACGGTGTAAACATGTTTTCTTATTATCAATATCTAATCTTGTTTTTAAAACTGGCCTTGTTGTCATTTGCGTTTTCTATACAAAAATAACAGCCAAACATTGTTGTCACGTTAATTACCGAAGTGAAGACGGAGAAAACCCTCCTAAAACGGAACTTACTCCCGTGTTCTTTAGCATCGAGAAAGGATAAATATCCTTTACGTAAGCGTAAGGATATCGCTCGTATTCTTTAAGTTCGAGCGATATTTAATGAATCAATCATTGAATGATTGAAATATATTTCAAATTAACACTAACAAACAACACATCATTTTAATAAAGCTGAAATATACAACTAGTTATTACATTTAAATTGTAACATGAAAAGTTGTAAGATGGTATAATATTGAATACATGATTTAAAAGACTTGCCTCATATAACTTTTTAACGAATATTGTTAAAATACATCATATTCTACACGTTTCTTTAAAGTTTATTAAGAATTATTTACAGTTGGGGACAAACAACAATAAAGGACATTAGTAAGGTTGTTTTTAGGATGTTCTGAAGAATCGTTAATAAAATCAATTCTACATAGGTTTCGATCTGAGGTTCCTAAAAGTGAAACATCAAAAGGAGGCCGAGCTGTTTCTCACTAAGCAAAATTCTTGTAAAATAATCGAATTTTTATTACGTTTACCTATCGATTTTTAGAATAAAGATCTATAATATATTGAGTTATATGTTTCACAAGTCTGCTTAAATTTTGATGCAGCATCGAAAATGAGTGGCCAGTAGTAAGCAAAACAACTTTGAAAGTTACCATTGTTTACCAGTTTGCTTTTTATTGTGCGTTTCCTGCAGTTATCGTTAAACATGCATAAACAGAGTAAATCTCGACAAAAATATATACATTGTTATTGTTCTGTCCAAAACAATTTCATGAAGTGATAAACAATAAAGAAGCCTAGTTTTCGCATTATGGCAGAAGATTCAATACTGAGGCTTTTTAATTGATTGTGAAAGCAATTTTCAGTTTCACTACTTATTTCTGCCACAGTAAATTCATTACCCTATCTTAGAAAAAATTGTAATATTTTATTTGTTCTTGTTTCTTAACGTTGTTGAGTACAACGATTACGTTTCAGCGAGTGAAAGAAAACAACGATTAAGTAACAACTTAAACCGATTAACTTGAAGCCAGAGGAAAATAAGAACGATATACTTAACAATTAACTTACAGCGAGTTATTTATAAAGCTTTATAGTGTTTTATAGTTTTTATTATTATGTTACAATCATAGTTTGTTGAAGGCATAGAATAATACACTTGTGAAATGGTAAGATTTTACTTCTAAGTATACACACAAACGCATCAACCGATAAACAAACTTTTCATTATACAGAGTGTTAGGTAATTAGTTTAAAAATCCTTACTGGTGAAACTATATGCAAAATGCGATAAATGGTGTAAATGTTACGTTCTTCATGTAAACCATCTTGGTGTAGCAGCCATTTTAAAGTTTTTTTTAATTTTTCAAAAGCCCTGTTTACAAAAACAACATAAATATGACGCCATTTTCAAAATCTGTATACAATTTTAAACAAGAATAATATTACTTTTAAACCTGCTAAATTGAAAATATACTGTGATAAAATTCAGTTAAGGTTAAAATCTCTGATGGTTCAAGATGGTTTATGTGAAGAACAAATATTTACACCATTTTGTCGCATTTTGTACATTGCTTTACCAATTAAACATGTTTACACTAATAACCAAACACTTTGAATTGCAAAATCACCTACTGGTTTGCAAAATATGAGTAAAAGTAGACGTAGCAAGAAAAACAGCTGGAGGCTCCGAGAGTCTCTAATTTTAATCCAGAATTAGTGAGTCAACCGAATTCTCAGGCCTTTAATCAGCTGACATACGTAATTCACTCAATGGCGTCAACAGTATTTGAGTTAAGGTCGTGTAAATCAGTACTCGGTTACAATAATAAATTAGGTACAACTCTTATACAAAATAATATCAACCTATTGCGATTGTCCTCGTGGTACTTAAGGAAGTTTTCCACATAGCTTCACCGAACATGACTCCCAGAGCGCAAAACCGCCCCTCGTTCAAAATGTATACATACAGGGTCGTAATATTTTAAACTATGCCAGATTAAATTTACAAACTTTGAAGAATTTAATAAGAATCTTAACTTTGAATCTTAAATACTCTTTGATGCAATAACCACCACACACCTAGATTGGGTGACGGCCCGAGGGAAGTCATGAAAATTCTAAGTACCTAGTATAAAATGTCTAATTAAGGTCCAGGTTAGTACGCATACCGTTTTATAGGTATTCATTATTAGGATCTAATCCCACAAACCGCGCTTCAAAAGCTTATTCATTACAAAATGGCGGCTGTTGAAGCCTTAAATGGCCACAATTTTTTAAAGGATAAATATTTTAGAAATTACTCTATTAGAAAATAGTGCAATTTAGGTACGTACTCAAAGTACTTTATTTTCTGGTTATGCGACCGGATTTCGGTTAGGTTATTTCATAAGTTGTTGGTTACAGTCCAATAAGACATATTTCCCGAAAACAAGAACAATAGAAAACGTTGATTTTTACACAAGGAATTATATAAATCATTCAAAATGAGATAATTATTAAATTAGTTTCCTGGAAAATGGTTGAAAATAAAGATACGAATTCTTAGGTTTTTATTGAATATTACTGAAGAGATATGTTTGATATATACCAAATTTTAATTGTCTTAAGTAATATTTTATTTAAAGAAATCCATTCTTTAGTCACGATTTATTTGAAAACATTATTATTTCCAGGTGTTGACGGGCCCCGGAAAAGATATTCCATTCAGCCTGGCCTCGTCAAGCCCGTTACCCACCCGCGTAAGTGGGGCCCGGGCCCGTTAAAATTGTCCAAAAAACCGGTCTGAGTATGGGCCTGATCGTTTCCTAAAATTATAATTCATATGCATGATGTACAAAATGTATAGGTACTCTATCATCTTTAGTAGGTTTTTCTTGAGCCTAAAATAAAACTGTCTGAAATAACTAATTTACATGCGTTTAATTTCTTATGGAATAGTTACAGTTCTGATTTTGTTGTCTTCTGGAATGTTGTTTTAAAGAGCTAAGAATCTTAAATCAATAAAGATTACTCAACAAAAACAGGTTGCACGATTTTTAACGCGATAACGTTTTGAAAAAAGAAACTGTTCTAGTAACTAAATACAATGTTAGGAATCTGCTGTTAGTTTTGTATCTTTTGGGTAATCAATTAAATCCAAGATTTAATTGCATTCTAGAACCAGTTTTTGCCTTTTATAGGCAATCAGGCCAGAACCGGGCAATTACTCCAGGCGATGTTGACTATTAGGTTTCCTTCTTAGTCTGAGAGTTTCTCAATATTCGGATGATTATAGTCTTTTAAGAGCAAATTGTGGGTTCATCGCCCTTTGAACTGTCAGTAATAGAATGTATAAATTAACAAAAATGGACCCTTTACGTAAATTATTATTGTAAGAATGAATACTTTTGTAGTTTTTTTTTAGTTTTTAGCGTATTGAATAATGGTGTTATGTATAGGCCTAAGCACATATAAAATTAATTTTTTTAACAGAAAGTGAAAATAATGGAACTTGAAGCATAATGAACTTCAGTCGTTGTTAAAAATATATCTAATAAAAAACCAAGTTTATCTTTACACGGGTAAATCCGTGGTAAAAATTAATACTAAGTATTCAGATAACACAGATACACTTTATACTGCAATAAACGAATAAAATGTCGCATTAAGCCTTAAAATGGTTTTTGTTGATTTACTGCATTATTGGTTAAAACCTAAACTAGTGCGTAGATACTTTAAACAATTAATTTTGGTAACCAAACCACGATCAACAAAGTAGTTAACATTGATATTTATTAATCGTGTGGTCAGTAGTAAATATGGTAATGATCTAGTGCTTGGGGCGATGAGCTTGAAGAAAGTTTTTGTGTTGACCTTTTTTTTAGTCTGTACGGAAGCGAATAGGTCTACTAACATCCCCCTACAGTGACTTTCCACTTATTTAATTGATAGGAAACAATCTTTTAAAACAATAACAGCTAGTCTGACTGGGGTACGTGCTGTTATGGAGTTCCCCAAGGTTCGGTACTGCAATCAATGTTATTCACATGTATACTAACGATCTAGCAAAAATAGTGCCGAGTGAAAATACTTTAATGTATGAGGATGATAAGGAACTACCATCCATGAAAGACTAAAATGGCAACATCATGTTAATGCTTTCTGTCGTAAGCCCCCATCAAGTATCTTTCTTATGCGCGGAATGGCTAATAATCAGCGTAGAAAAATTATGAAAATATTGTATCACTTCTTAATTGAGACTTGACTAAATAATAATAGAGTTTTACTCTACAAATGCAAACAGTACGTGTATAGGCCGGACTAAGAGACAGGAAATCATTTAAAACTGTATTTAAAAATTATAACATACTAACGTTAGTATCAAAATATGAATATGAACCTGCATCTTTTACAAAATTTAGTGGATCAGAGCCACATAATTTAGCCATTTAGCCAACCAAACAGACCTAAGACAAATACCTCATCCAACCGCCAAACTATTACATTATGTTGAGGCAATTTGTTTCTCAAAACTGCATTACGATATCAAAATTAAAAGCGAAAAAAGAATTTCAGCAAGAACTAAGAAATTATCTTATTGTAGGCAGCTGCTTCTCAGCATCTGAGTTTTTTGGACCAATAGTAAAAGTGGTATTAGGTCGTGACATTTTTATTGTAATAAAACAATTTTTCTCCATCTTCCTCTATATTTGCATACTCCACGTATACTAACGGAGTGTCCCAGAAATCTCTACCAATATTTTTAGTTATTATTCCTGGACCCACAACAAACCAAAATATCATATTACAACTCTTTAAAACTCAATAATTAAAAGCTGCCATTTATTTTAACTTAGCTGCTTTAATTTAAGAATGGCTTGTTGTATTAAGTTGAAATTTGGTATATACATTTAAAACTTATTGGCATAATTTCAGAACAATTACAATTATTTAGATGCTTTATTTTAAAATGGGGTTTTCTTTTTATATAAAGTTTAAACATTATAATTTGTTTTGTATTTGATCCAGGAATAATACCTGAAAAGATTGGTAGAGAGTTTGGAATACACTCAATATTTACAGTATATAAATGTATTTTGTATTAACAATGGAATATGCTTATTTCAAATGTAGAGAAATAACTCATAAGTAAAATAATAATGTATCTACAATAAAGATATTAAATTAGCTTATTATTTAATTCATAAATAACTGTCTATTATTGATTTTATAGAGTAAAAAATGATTGATTCCCGCAATATTTATATCCATTCAATTAAAAAAACTTAATGTAAAAAACAATTAAAATATAATATAAAACAATTGTGTTATTGTAAAATTTTAACTAATGTTTTAAATGAAACCAAATACTGATTGTTTTCAGTTTCCAATCAATTTAATTATCTGCCATTCATCTATATATATAAAAATGAATGTTTGTGTGTTTGTCCTTTATAGACTCAGAAACTATTGGACCGATTTTGATGAAACTTTTTGTGTGTTTTCAGTGGAAATGGTGAATGGTTTAGATTCACAATTTGGTCCAATTTAAATAGTTTATTTAATTAATTTTTTAATTATAAATTGTTGTTGATGTTGGAGTGTTTTATATTGGATCCGACAGACTGCGCTACGACACGTAATACAAAGCGAACTGATACTTAACAGCTGTTAATACTTTCAGCTGAAGTTTATCAAAGAGGCTGAAACATTTGTTTACATTTAAAATTTAGAACATTTTTATTGTAAAGTGCTTGATCAGTAGTGTAATGCAGGTTGCATAGAAGACGTCATTGCCTAATTTTAAATTCAGATTGCACCAATGATCAATAAACTATCTAATGCAATGGTAATACTATTAAACGCTGTTATAAAAACAACCTCATTGTAAAAATCCATGAATGTTTGCACATAAGGTAATCGAATTTGGTTACATCGAAGGTAAATGAAAAGAGCCGAAAGAAGACACTTTATGATCGAAATTGGATTTCTTGATACATTTTCTTGAAGGCACACTCCTAAATAATACTGGAAATATCTTAGACAGAAAATTAATTTTAACAGTCCAAATTTGATGCTTTATAACCTAATTAGTTTACCGAGATTCATCCATATACATTACTTGTTCTGAATAACTTATCAACACCTAGCAAAAACCACGAAAATAGAGGCAGGAATATGGTACGTACCTTCATAATGCGCCCAAGAGGCTCACGAAGGAACGACTATTAATTATCTCAGCAATGTTTAGAATGTGATAGAAAAAGAATAAGTGAATATGGTGTACAGTTTTCAACTGGAAATTGCGTGCGAAGCCGCGGGCAACTGCTAGTAATCCAAATTTTATAAGACGATTAATTATGAAAGAGATCAATATATTTGATTTCTGGATTCTCAGAAAAGCAAAACGTTTTCAAAGCAATTATTAGGTGATATATTAAACTATAGTTAATGTTTATACACCTGATAATTTATAATATTTAACAATTTTCCTTTAATATTAATCTGTTTGTATTTAACTAATAAGTCTGTCGATTAATAAAATTATTTCCGGAATAAATATGAACCAAGTTCTTGGGTATTTAAACTCAAATCTGAATATCATTAAATTACGATTCGCGTCTAAATAGCTATGGTCAGTATAGATCTGCCCAATGTTTCAACAATGTTCAACGAAAAGATGCGACTCTATCAGGAAACCTGTGCACGTTTTATGAGTAGTACGACGATGTCGCATCTTGAAGGACTCACGTTTTCTTTTTGCACGTCATAGCATTTCACTATTTGAGGATACATTTACATAGTATGCTAATAAAGTACCCGCAGAAAGTTTATGTATATCAAGTTTAAGGTATAGAGTACACAGCCCGCTTATGTATATACATCGTAGAGCTAAAAGCGACATGGGATTAGACAGTTTTATATAGTTACAACATATTTATTTACCTGTATAAACAAATTATTTATTTTTCATCACAAAAAATAAATAATTCGTGTTTTACTACCAATTCTTTTTACATATCACGCATATTGTTCAGGAATATTTCTCGGTACTTTAATACTCAAAATTTATTCAATGCACATTCTTTATCAGTTTTTTAAAAACAAATTAGTCAGTGGCTATTGCAATTAGACATGTCAGAAGCCGAGGCCATTGTTACTGCCAAGTACAGAGGACCCAACCTTTGATCAACCTCACAGGCACAGAACTGACAATGACACTGCCACTGCCCCCCTCTCTCACTCCGTGGGGGTTCACAGCACCTAATCTAATAGCACCTAATCTCACAGCACCTAAAATTTAACCGTCTAATAGCACCGATTCTCATAGCACCTAATATTATAGTACCTAATCTCACAGCACCTAAGGAAATGCCCGAGAGTCGCACGGCACCTAAAGATCGTGCTGGAGTTTTATAGCACCTAATATCACACCACCTAAAAGGGAGTGGTGGGGATCGCCGGAGGGATAGGCCGCCACCACTGTCCGTGGCCAGTGGGCGACCGTCCGTTGAGTCGCGTGGTTAGGGGAGAGCTTTGAGTTGGTTATTGACACGTGCTGTGCGGGTTGCATTAACGCGCTCGCAGGAAGAATTGAAGGCGGTGGACGTTTCGTTTAGGAATTTATATTATGACATATTATGTTATTTTTACCGGATCCCGGCGACCTCTCTCACACACACTTAAAACGTCTACCACATTAAAATATACCCCTTTATTACATCTGAAAAAGTTTGACGGCTTAGGTAGTATTAATATATATATTATAGCGAAAGTGAGATATTTTAGATATGTTTATTGATTGTGATAATCAAAAATATGAAGAAAAACACAGTTTTCTTTTAAATTTAAGCTTTCTCCAATTTAACTCCTCCTAATTCAAAAATAATTACAGTTAAAAATATAATATATCATTTGTTGTATGTCTCTTAAAGAACGACATACTGATAATTCAGAGTTCTAAGTTAATAATTAAAGGCGTAACAAGTTTTTTGGGAAACTCATTAGACTTGTATTTATTTATAAATCACGCAATGCTTATTACTAATAGTCTTTACTTATGAGTGAGGGTGCAGAACAAGCGAGGTACACAGTAACTGTGCCGGAACCTTACTACATTATGGCTTAATGAAACACACATACCAACTTGCCCCGTGTGCCAAAATCACAAGATAAAATATCGACAGTTTTATTTTCACACAAACCACAACAGGAAAATGTTTAAACTCATAACTTTAACAGAAAATCAATAGCGTCTTTATGAAGATTAACTACCATAGCGACTGAAATATAAAATTGCAAACCCTAGAAAAAGTATATTATTATTTTTCATCTTCCCGCTACTCGAAAAAAGTTTAAATTTCACACACACACACACACACGCACACACACACACACACACACACACACACACACACACACACACACACACACACACACACACACACACACACACACACACACACACACACACACACAGAGTTCTCGTCATATAAATTGATTATAAGTATGTTAAAGAAGATAAACCTAGATTACTCGTTTTCATGGAAGTAGTACCCGCTATAAAAAACTACGTTTTGCTTTGTAAACTTCCCTTCCTTACTTCCTTGTAAACTTCCTTTGTAAACTCGGGGAGCCCATTGTCTTGATAATGTTTTTTAGTCTGCCTAGATCAGGTTATTTCATGCAACATCTTTATTTTTCTTTCTCGGATCGTAATGGGCTTATTTTAAATATTCAAAAGAATACTTTGTCTGAAACATCTAAAACCTTGCTAAATCCAAAAGTACAAGTGACACATTAAAACCTTGCTAAATCCAAAAGTACAAGTGACACATTTAATTTTAATTTTTCCAGAATCCTCTATTGATGATCTGACAAACCATTCGTTTTCACATGATTGGAATGTCGTACTTAGTAATGGAAGAGTATTCTCTACCCAAAAACTCGTTCATGCATATTTCTCCATTTCAGTTCATAAATAAACATTTTACTCTACAGTGAAAAAACAACGTTCCACAGTTAGTGAGATTAAAGGTCGAAATCAAAATTATTGGTATAGTGGGGAACTGGACCAAATGAAAGAAATTTTTGTTTTTGGAGAAATCGACAAAACTTTCTACTAGTGTTAACTTTCTACTAGACAGGCTTCGTGTTAACTATTTAAATCTCTAGAAATGTTATAAAAAGTCCGTAGAAGATGCGAACTCACAATGTCGCAAAAATATAAAAGAGCAGTAACCAATATAAGGCCTGGAGAGAGGTTTTTAACGCCAATATAAGGCGTTTTCGGTGCAGATAAACGAAAATACAAACATTTAGCATCTCAATCGACATTATCAATAAATATCACTCCAGGTAACTTAAACCATTTGTTTTATCAACTCGGTTAACACCGAATAAAGGGTAGTATCAAAAAGCCTCATGTTAATAGAATGAACTTAATAAGAAATTACCATATTTTGAAAGAAAAACATTTATCTTTGTAGAAGTCTCAATTGATGAGGTCATTAAAGCTGTCAAAAGAGTTAAAAACTCAGAAAGCAAAGACATTTATAACAAATCTAACAATATATTTTAACGAATTTACCATACGTTTTTGAACCCATTAACTATATGTATATCTGCCCGATTCTTAAGAAAGGGTCTAGGAGTTTCCCTGAGAGCTATTGCCCAGTATAAATTTTACCTGTCCTGTAATAATAGAAACTGTTTTACATGATGAACCTTTTGCGTATCTGGAAAATAACATCAATCTAAATTTATTACAATAGAAGAGGTAAATACACCATTGATGCAGTTTATTCACTAATTAAGGAGGTCCTAAACACTTTTGAGATTAAAGCCTTTGCTCAGGTAACATATTTTGGCTTGAGCAGGGCCTTAAAACTTAACTATTACGGTATTAATGGGAATCCGGCTTTAAAGAGTTCTTCAAAGACTATTTATCTAACCGCAGGCGAAAAGTTTGTTTCTATCAATGGAAATTTGGTGATCGGGATTCTTGTACGTAAGGGTCAGTCCTGGGCCCTATTATGTTTTTATTATATATAAATTAATTTCCTACCGTTGTTAGGTTAAAATCTCTTTTATATGCTAACGACACAACTCTTTAGAATAACCATACAAACTTTGACAAACTACAAGTTCTTGTCATTGAATCAGTTGAGAAAGCCTCAGTGTGGTTTAGATCAAATGGATCTTTACTAAATGAAGTCAAAACTCAAAACATTTTGTTTACTTTACGACAAACCCCTACAATTGACACACCAAATTATTTCTTTTCTTGTGCTAAATTTCTAGGAATATTTTGGTAGAGTAATTTTTTTACTTAGACGTATTATAAATTGTTTTACTGAAAAATATTTTAAATCTGCATACTATGCCTATTTTTAATCAATAAAAAGGTATGGCCTAATATTATTGGGTAATAGCGCTAAAATTAATGAAATCATTATCCTGAAAAACAAAGCTATCAGAATAATAACAAAATCACAACCACTAGAACACTGTGAACCACTTTTTTTAAGCTTTGGTGGAAACTTTTATAAATTTATATATTTTTGACTCAGTATTGTATATTACAAAAAACATGTCATCATTAATTTTGACTAGCAACTTGCATAATTATAATAGCAGAAATAAATATAATATTGTTATTGAGCATTGCAGAATAAACAAAAAACAAAATAGGCATGTTATAATTACTCAGAAGACAAATTGCAATATTTGTTGTATTTTTCACGAGGCACTCCTGCTGCGTGCCTCGTAACTGTGCAGTGTGCCTGATTCAAAGGTCTACACATATGTGGTCTTTCCTTGTGCCTTGTGCCAGTGCACTGAGTGCTGAGACACACTGCATGGTTGCCAGGTTAATCTCCAATGCCCGTTATGTAGGCAAGTGAGCCAGGCAATAATTAGAGTTTATTTCTGATAATTATAATTTTTTATATACAATAAAAAACCGAGATTGAAAGCCTATTTTTTTTCTATATTATAAAATTTTATTTCTTTCCTATGTAATACATCCTCTATAAATAGATTACAATGGAATGGATATGTTATTAATAGTATCATATGGAACATTTTAAGAGGTATTCAGATTGCGTCCTAAACAATTAATAACTTTGATCCTCAAAAATCAGGAAGATTAATTTTAACAACAATCAGTCTACAAGTAGACTGCGGCAAACTTCTTACGACGCAGTGGGAGGACTGAGAGTAGTCGGTCTCACTCAGTATATACAAGCAACAAAAGTGTTAATATACGTTTTGATGTTGTCGTCTTGCACTGTATGTCATGTTATATGGGTCTTCTGAAGCCTTACTGTATACTTGTTCTCAGTTTTTTCAAGTAATGTTCTAATAGTCCTCATCCTCTTTTTAAGATTCACGACTTGTTTAACATGGTCTCATACATTCATTTTTAATCTATGAATGTTCAGCTTTGACAATGTAATTTAAACATTAATTTAAATTTGTTATGCAATCATTACTAAGAGAGATATTCGCGCCAATACACCAAAATTCAGAGATAGCAGGCTGATTAATAATTTTTATAAAGACTCATAACAAGTTGTTATTTTCTTTGAACAGCCAAAACAAGACACGCTCTTATAAGTGCGTTACTGGCGCAATCTGTAATAAGATATACAGGGTGATTCAAAACTAAACGGCAATCTCTCGGGAGCTTATTCTATAGCTAAAAACAAGTAAAAAAGTTCATATAACCATATGCCCGGAAACGCTTCGTTAGCGAGTTACGCCTAGCGAAAGATTTCTCCCGGATTTTAGAACCCTTGGTGAAGTCAGGCCGTATAAAAATGGTAAAGGTAGTTACAAAGATACAAATACGATTGTTTTTTATGTTTTTATATCTGAAAAATCTATTAAAATTCGTACCAGAGCTGTAAATGCAATACTTTCAGAGATATCTTACGTAAAACACAAGAATTGGTGCAAAGAAATAACATATTTTTGTGTTTAACGTAAGATTACTTCCATAAATGTTAAATAAAGGTCATTTTTTTTCTTAAACAGATTTGTAGAACATTTAATTCTGAAAAGATTCATGTGAATTACTTAGGAAAAAAATTAATAATAGGTATTGAAATTTAGCTTTATTTAAAAATAAAACAGACGCACAAAAATGCATATTCTTATCTGCATAAAATATTAACTAATGTTTAGGTTGTGAGTAACAGCTGATCATTTATTCAACACTTTTTATCGTCATATTTTCTTTGCAAAGGTTGGCAATATCAGCTGATCAACAATTAAGTTCATGAAGTAATATTTGAATAACCTTCATGCTATGTATGTGGTTTGCATTTATATTTGTTGTATATTTGTATTGAATATGTTGGAATGTGTGCATATTTATGAGAAATAAAGTTTATTCTATTCTATTCCTTTATGGAGGTTTTTGTATTGTGGCGTGTGAAGATTGTATTTTGTGAGATCCTGTGATTATTTGGAAATATTTTATACAAGTGTATAAAATATTTTATTAAATATTTATTTTTAAAATATTTTATTAAATATTTTTATAAAAGTGTATGTAATTATCTTAGTAAATAATGGCAGATAATGTAAATGGTATATATATATATTTATATATACTAGCAGTTACCCGCGGCTTCGCACGCAATTTTCTGTTGAAAAACTGGACAATATATCTATGTATTCTTTTTCTATAACATAATAAACAGTCTAGAGATAATCGATAGTCACTCAAAGCTATTCCAATCTCCTGATCCAATTTAGATTTAAGTTTAAAGAACAGAGATTTGGGATCCTGAAGTCGTAAAGTGAAACAGTTTTTTATAAGATTAGTATTTCCCTCCCACATTTCATGTTAATTTATTGACGTTCTTCGATGGCTTCAGTAACAATAAGAGTTAGCCTTTTTATCCCAATGACGAAAGTGTATCGTACAACTCAAAAATTGCTGCGGTCAATATGAGTCTGTTCTGGTCGTTTAAATTCACCCCCGGTCTAATCTATTTATAGTTCCACAATTGATTTATGCTGTTGCGCTAACCAAAACAATGGTCTCATATGTTGGTTTCGGAATCTAACTTAGGTTAAATTTTGATGATTAAGTGATTTTGATATTTTTACCGATCGCTAAATATGTATTATGTATATGTATGTATGTATATGCTTCAAGTAATAGGGCAATATTATCTCCATTTGCTTTTCAATAACTACAGTAAAAAGGCCATACACAATGTTAAAGGAACTAACCAGATTAGATTACGTTATGTGCAAACATTCACAGCTTTATACAATAAGGTAGTTGTTATAACAGCGTATAAATAGCATTTCTATTGTATTAGATGGATTATTGATCATTGGCGCAATCTAAATTTAAAATTAAATAACTTCGTATTTGCAATCTACATTACACTACTGATTAAGCACTTTACAATAATTCAATATTTATTCAAATCTAAATGTAAACACATGTTTCTGCCTCTGTACTTTTTGCGATTCAATGTTTATTGAAATTATATATATATATATATATATATATATATATATATATATATAAGTATATATATTTAAGTATATATATAAACAAATTTTGCTGTCTACGTATCTACTGATCAAGCACCGTTCTGAAATTTAATTTGTATTAAAATGTTTCTGCCTGTTTTACGAACATGAACTGAGTGTCAACAACTTTTAAATACTCAGTTAAAATTCGATTATGAAACAATATTAGAATAGTTTTTAAATTGTAAAATATTCCAGGCAACTATTTTGATCCACCTCTTCTTATAAAATTTCTTAACATTTCAACGGATTACTAAAAATTTGTCGAAATAAGAATATGTTGTGATTCATTTTTATGTGTAATATGTAGGTCTTATTTGTAATCGTACTATGGATATTATTTCATATAAGCCCATAAGCCAGATTGAAAGAATTTAGACATCTTCACCTTTTTAAAATGTATACTCATGCCATTGATAGACAACAATATGCACTTTTTAATAGAATATTAAAATAATATTCTTAAATCAATTTTTCAAGTTCAAGTTAAAGTTCAATCTTCTTTATTATCTAAAAATACATAATATAAATAAAATTTACCTCCCAGTGCACCTCAAGCCGCGCGTGCGGGAGTTCAGTTGAATCATAATTACAATTATCTTAGTGTTCATTGTCCAATTCATATTTCCATAACATTGTCTTCACTTAAACTAAATTCATAAACTAGCCAAAAGCAGTGTAAATCTAATAAATGGTATACCACGAGATTATTATAATATTACTTAGAATAAAGCAGCATTAACAATATGTACAAAAAAATGTAATTATAAGCATTACAAATTTATAAGCAATAATAAATAGAAACAAAATTGTATGGGCTCCTTAAATTCACCCATTTGTTTCTTAAAAGTAATATCATATTTTTCAAATTGAGCCTGAACGGTATCCTCCATTTTGACAAAACTTCTTCTTGCAATTTGGCCAAAATGTCCTTAGTAATTGTTTATTTTTGCTATTTACTCTTACCTGAGCAGCAGTTCTTACACTTCCATGATTCACGACGTACTTGTCCCATGCGATTCCATGTGCTTTCTAAAATATCAGCACAAACGAAGTGTAGATTTGTTTTACATTGAGAACAAACAGCATGTTCACTCACATGAGGCAGAGGATCGTCGCAATCGGCACAATCACTCATCTTGATAACACGGAGAACAGCATTAAGTTAAATATTAAAAACTAATATAATCCATTTTTGTACAGTTTGATTTTTTTACTATAACAGCTCAGGTTAGTTTCGTTATTTTATGGAATGAATTATAGAAATTGCAGTTTGACTTATAAGTTTATATAGTAATTATAAAATAAATATATATTTTTAATGCAATGTAAAGAACCGCCTATTTATTAACGCTTTATGAAGAATCGAAAGGCTTTATTGAAATGGTTTGTTGTGCGTCCGTCTGTGCGATAACTCTTATTATAAAGGCCCTAGTGACTTCAAACTTGGTACATATGCTCTTATTGGTCTAAATAAGAACTCTATTGATTTTAAGATAAAGAAGAATCGTCTGTGCGCTACCACTTATGTTACAGTCTGTCGAGTCTTTCAATGCTTCTAACATCGTTCGGGTTATTTTAAGTAATCTCGTATTTGGTTCACAAAAACATCATATATGTATAGTACTTGTATTCATTATAACACTTATCTAGCAGTTTGGCATGAAATAGCAAGATTTTTCGGCTGAAAGTATAAAACTCGTGAGTCAAATTTCACTGTTATAGAACATTGGGAGGTTAAAAAGCTAAACTATAGTTCTTCTAATGGTTGAAATTCCCTATGGATGTTACATTTTAATCCAAATAAATTTGCTTTTAATGTAAGTCATGATACTTACGTGTATAAAATATTTACTTTGTCTGACGTAGGGAAATTGCAGAAGAAGTGATGAATGATTTAAGGCTTTGCCTATTTTTATATAGATTTGAATGCAAATTATTACCGGTTTTCAGTGCACGGAATATACGATTTGAACACATTTAATTCCAATGACGATAAAAACTTATATAAAAATGTAAAACACAATGAAATTAGATGAACAAATAATTTACATTATTGGTTATGTGCAAGATTTGCGGTTTGGCCTAAACATTCATTCAAATTCAAGGTAAATAATTTTTGGTGCCATTATTAGTTGTAATCAACAACCGCCGCACGCCATGCGCACGGACCCTTCTCTTGTGCGAGGAGACAAATGTCTATCTCGTGTCGCCTCGCCTTGTGCTGTCGACTGCTCGCCCTGCTGTAGAGGACAGTAATGGCGGGTCGTCGGGAGCGGGGTGAGGGGCAAGGTTGGATTCTCCTCCATCCCCTCTGTCCCCACCAAGGCCCCTTTGGAACAAAGCGAGAGGTGCTGTGACACTGAAACTTGAAACAGTCTCACGGCACCTAAACGAACCGTGGATCGTTGCACAGTACCTAATCTTATAGCGCCTAATATCACAGCACCTAAATGACGACTTTTTTTCTGTAGGTGGTATGAGATTAGGTGCTAAAAGATTAGGTGCTATGAAGCCGCACCTCTCACTCGCCTCCCTCTTCTCTAATTGTTGAGTCTAATAGTTTCAACGTCATACGTTTCTTTTTTTGCTGCTAGTGTCTTCAATGCTGCCACGACATTTTTTCACTTTTGTTCTGAATTTTTGTTTCTATTTCAAGGACATGAGAACCGAAAATCTCAGTCTACTAATAAAGTTGTTTTATTAATTTTTTCCGCTCATTTTGGCATTTTATTATTTTTATGACTAAGGCGGATGGAAACAACTGTACTACGCATAGACAGACTGCCAATGTAAGCTTATCCAATAGATTATTTTTTAATATAGTTGTTAATAGATTAGCTATTGTACTAAGTTTTATGTATTTATAATAGTTTAATAATGTATTCTGTATACTTTTTGGCTGGAATTAAACTTATTAATTCATTCTTTCAATAAAAATTTCATAGATTTTTATTTATTTTTTACTGTCGTGCGAGTGGGTATCACGACCTCTCAGTTTTCTCACTGGTTTCACCAATGAAAAAAGGTCGGTTTGAGCTTTTTTTATATTTTGTGTTAAAACATTATATATGTATCTCTATCCCAGAAAGGTTTATCACACTACTCAGGATACGCTCAGATGATTATTTTCAGTTAGCAAATATACCGCGACCGAAACAAGATTCGAACCTGAGTCCCTGAGATGGATGCAACCACACGGTTTCCATACAGACCCCGGTGATACGCACATGAACCATCGCAATGTAAACAAGTAGTTGACAAATCACGCCTTCCACACTTTAGAATATTGATGTTTGGTCTTAACGAATCAAATCGAACAAACATTTTAGTAGTATAAGCAATACAGCCCTCGCGAATACAATACAATGTGGTCTCTGGATGTTGCTAGAATCTGCGCCATAGTTGCCGATCCCTGTCTCGATCCACTGGTCGACCTTGGGGAACAAAACAACATAATTGAACCCATTGTGACTAACCCTTGATTAACGCCTGAATATTGTAGCGGATTCTTTTACCGTGTTGCCTGTCTCTCCGCATTGCAAAATTATGGACGGCCTCGGCATTAGCTAAGATTTACAGAGATATACAGATTCTAGAGATAGATACAAGAAAGTTTAAAATCACAGCTGCATTGTTGTATACAATGTAAGTGATGTTTATAGTAGGTAACTTTAGCAATTGATCAACTAAAGGAAGCGCCCTACTTCAACGCCGAGGCCAGAAATAAAGAGAAATTAGTAATAAATATATAAGAGCTAATATATACATTTTAATATAGATATATATTTCAATATTTCACAATTTGTATCCACCTATCTAATTTTTACAATCGAACAGTTCCAAGAAAATAAGAAGAGGAAAAAATAAACAAAACGGGAAATAATTATAAACAACTATAGTGAATAAAAACGTGCTGTATATTATTTTAGACATTTTGTTATTATTTAACATATGGTTTTGTTTTCTGTTTGTTTTGTTTTTTTGTGTTGTTGTTTTTGTTTGTTGTTTTAATATTGTTTATAAAAGTATACCATGAAATATAAATTACGAAATTAAATCAAAATTGAACCTTAAGAATTTTCTCACGAATCCAGAAAGTTAAGAAACAAAGTCTTACATGGACGCGCGATTGCAAAAAGTTAATCCCCGCTCAACTGAAACTAGACTTTACATGTGGTATTAAATATTATACCAGATCGAACACTGTCTGTGGTGATAAATCCAGAGTTCTTTACAAAATATCAAATAGTTCCTCCTACTGAACGCCGTCTATAATATTCTTAGATATAAATGCATTTATCTTTAAATTTGGGCAGTTCAAGAAATTCAATATAAATATAAACATTGTAGTGGACTGCATTTCATGTTGATGTTAATAGGAATATACATTATGTGTGTAGTTCAATATCCCTGTACTGTTTAGGCAAGGCTAGCGTAAAATATACCATTATTTTGAAATTTCATGGTCATTTTCATCCAAAATAGATATTGACTGAGAAAAATTAATTTAAAAATTGTAAACACAATAAAATATTAAAGAATTATCAGAAAAAGTTTAGTATTTGATTCATTGACTAAATAGTCCTTCGGGATTTGTCAGAAGAAGTAGGTAGATTTTGTGACAACTTATGTATTCTTAAATTATTTCTTGTGGAATTTACAAGTTATTTATATATCGAAAAACGTCTAAGATACAACGAATTGTTTATTACAAAAGGTTTATAAAATGTTATAAGCAATTCCAGAACACTTATTATTTCTCTAGCTCCATAAATAACGGTGTTGTTAATTTATTTGAAGTTAATCCGCCGCTATATTGGAACAAAATGTGGTACCGAGCTGGCAAATAAGCTTAGTCGAGATATTTAAGATATAAAGCCTATATACTTTGGAACGGGAGGTGGTTTTGGGTTGTGGGGGGAGGGGTGCATTTTGGTGAAATAGAAATTTTCCCTCAGTACTATCATGAGGGCTGTTTTCGGTATGGTAGAAACATTGATGGGCATATCACTTAAAGTGTATTACCCAAAAACTTGTTACAATAAAATACCTTGGGAAGTATGAAAGACAAACAGCCTTCGCCGCGTATAGTAAACGTTTCTCTCTGAATGAGAACGATAAACAGAATGTTGCACTTGTCACGTGTATGATTTACACATGTATTGTAAAACTACTATCACCGTATTGTCAAGTGAGGACAAGCTTAAACCCGTTATCAGTAAACGATGAGCCTGTTATCAGTGGTAAGGTGCTAGAGCGGAGCAAGTACTCGACAAATATCGTCTTTGGTGTAACGGACCGCAGTTGAGATACTTGGTGAAATTGTAAACCTCCTCAGAGAAAAGTAACTCTCATTCCATAAAAAATGCCAAATAGATAACCAAACTCACCTATAGAGTAATGAAATTGATTTCGATGAATGAAAACCCACTCAAGTGCCAATGCTCACTACATTCTTAGAGATGAAAGATAACTTATCATTGTAGTACAACATCTCCTATTGTTATTTGGAGACATCGTTCGACATCTGTGTCAACTAATCGACGTAAAAAGTACTATTTTATTTCATGCAGGTTTAATTTAGTTATACCTTCCCAATTTGTGTAATTATTTTATTTGAAAGCAGCAATGCGTTAATATTAAGTGAATTTTCAGCTTGCTACAGGTTTATTAATAATTCCTCTCTGTTGTCGACCGTGACGTTGAAGTAGGGCGCTTCCTGTATTTGATAAATTACGGCGTCAATATATAACAAGGCAGGAGTACGCCACACCACGTGTCACGTAGCATGCTACGTCGAGGTTGCTTGCAAAATTTCAAATTTACAGCTCATTTCAATCTACACACGAAACACAGACAATCGGATAGACAAGAAATTTCACGGTGGGTAAAAGAGAAATTGTGTCAGCTTCAACGACGCTCAGCCAAATTCCAGGGTTGGACATACTCCATCATAGAAACCATTCTTGTCTATTTAGAATTGAAGTTTTATTCAAAAATTCAAAGTCTACAGATGAAATCGTTCTGAAAACGTCTAAGATATGGTACATTCACATTCTTATTCATTAAAATATGTTTCGTAGTCGTGTTAAATACAATTTTTGCTCTACCCCTGTGAGTTAAAGAGGGTACTTTCAACATAAGGGCGCTCTAAAATCGAATCTTGTCGCCCACTCTACCATTGACTTTTCACTATTTTCTCTTTACTGTATGAATAAATATGTCACATGTTAGTACCCAGTTTGTTTATACATTACTGTAAGAGTATTGTGCTACTTTCTCGTTTCCATAATAGTTACCCATAAGACCAATAAAAAAATATATTTGCTAACGCTCAGCCAAATCCAATGGAATGAAATACACCATAATCAAACTCAGTGTTGCTAATACATATTAATGAAGCTGCGTGCAAAATGTAAAGTCTGCCCGTCATTTCGTTTTCGAGATATAGTTGCGGACAGACAGACAGCCCCGCGAGTGATAAATTTCACTTCGTTAACGCTCAGCCAATAATATTTATTTTTATTTACTATGCGTTCTTATTGCTAGGAACAATAAAATAAGTGAATGTGGTGTATATTTAATAAAAATTGGTTAGGAATGTGGACAAGGTTCTGGACAGGCTAAATAAATGTTAATAGTTCAATTCGTAAAAGTAAAGCTGCGCATTAATGCATTTTGGTAAAAGTTGGTTATCCATTTCACGGTGACAGCTCGTCAGATATGAGTAATAAATAACTCATATTGTATAACCATACCTAATGCATTGATAAAACAAGAACAATAAGACAAACTAGACAAAACTAAATCTCAAACGATATGAGAGTCCGCACGCGAATGTGAGTCTCATTTACGGTTGAATATAGTTTGAGGTTTGATATTATTGATGTAAAAGATGAGAGCCCCCACTCACGTAAAATATACAGAAATTGAATGTGCACTCAATAGCAGCCGTGTGAAGTTGGCGCCACCTATTTCTAAATATACTTCAATTATTTGTTTAGGTTCCTTTAGCTATTTTCAGCGTTAGTTTGGCATTCATATGCAAATTATAAAAACACAAAGTGGGTGCCGCTGACATCCATTAACCAAAATATGTTGAAAACGAATGGAATCGTTTCTTAAACGAGCGTGCTCTTCGTTGTACGAGTAGCCTTTTGACTTTATTCGCCTAGAAACTGAAGTAGGCACTCGCAAATAGTTACTAAATTTGCAACAAAAGAGCCTACTCATCGTTTGAGGCGAAACTGTGTGTTTTATTCAATTGAAACCGCGTGGACACTCACAAGATGCGAGAATTAAGAAGGCACTAATTTTTATTCAACTCACCTAATGTGGTGAAGTTGAATACTAAGTAATCATTATTTTTTCACGTTCAATATTAACATTTTTCACTCATATTCTCTAACTAATAATTAATATTAGTTTATATAAGTAATACATATAACTGATTGCCATATTTCTAATTAAGATTTCTTTAAAACTATTTCTAATTCGTAACACCTTTGTTACGAATTAATAAATGTATTCCCTGTAAATCTGATACACTGATACAGTTTCTTATATAACCCTACAAAAGAGATTTGTATGTTTTATAACTTTTTTCGGAATAGTTAAAACGTATACGTTACATAATAATAAATTACGGAATGAATAACATTTGATAGATATTGCGACTAAAGTGAACGATTTTATTAAAACAAACCTGTTAACGAACTTAACCGAGCCAATTCGGTACGCAAACAGTAAAATGTACGCAAATACTCAGTTAATTAGTCACCAATACCCCCAAATTGGTCAAATTAGTTACAAGCCAAGATTGGTTACAGGCGTCACAGTGATTACAGACATCGGCTGACTCTGACTCCGCTTCTGTCAACATAACCTAGAAATGTACAGTCAACACAGATGGCGCTACGCGAATCATCAGTGACCGTGGCAATGTGAAACAAACTTGATTGAAACGATTATCCAGTTGCGTAGGTATGAATGAATGAATGAATGAATGAATGAATGAACGAGTGAATGAATAATTTCTATATTTTAAAATGTACAACTAGAGTGATTGAGTCCTAGATGAGCCTTTTCTTACAATTAACCTTACACCATTATGTGAAGGCGTTCGTATTATTTACAACAAAGATGTTATTATTAGTTCCAAGATGGCGATATAAAATGTCAATAAAACATTGAATACCCAACAACGATCAACTGTGTTTCGGACCAATATCTGAAGAAATCTAAGTACACAACTTCAGAATTTTTTTTCGGTCACTGAGCTTTAGCGAAGCTCATCAATCGTAACAGACCTTATAATGTTGCCTGAAGCTTCATGTATATACTGTATGTAGCAACACTGATTCGATGATGGTAACTTTTATTATTTGAATAAAGCTATGAAACCTAATTTAATGAATAACAATGAGAGAATACTTTATATGGCAAGCAAGAGTTTATGTTGATTTTATATGTTGCGTGAAACTTAAGTTCTACATAGGCAAGAATGTGTTCTATGGTTAAGAATATCTAATCATAGAATCTGGCTGAGCGTCATTGAAGGCTATGGCCACAGAGAAACAAATCCTATACACGTTGATTGTCCGTGCTTGTAAACAATGGGGGCAGAGAACACGTTAAGCGAACCTGATTTTTATATCTATACTAACAAAGAATATTGCTTAATTAAACCCATCGTTATTATCAACCGATACTGATTATTTAGTTTGAAAAATTAACATAAGCCATCTGTACGAACTGTAAACACATTTTCTGATTATAACCTATAATATTTGATGTAACTTTATCTAAATAAAAATGATAGTAAACTGTAGATAAATGAAACAGCATTCAAAGATGTTTAACTGCAATTTTCTCAATTTCAAGATGTTTTTTGCCGTTGTTTTGATTTCTTATTTATGAGATTATGTTACTGGATATATCAAATAAATTCTTTTAATAAATTCCAAACACATGACTTAGTATTTTATATACGCTACTTTGATATCGATTGATAGTCCTATTATCGATATATGAAGTATCGATGAATACTAAGTGATTTAAAAACCAGGTCCGCTTATCATAAGCCTACACTGCCCAACAGTAGTATGTATTTAAATATTCATGAATGATTGCTCTGCACAATGCTAATGCTCAATAGCCGTGCTTGAATACGTAGAACTAAAGCTGAAATGTGTGGAGTAACGGTATTGAAAGTAGTATCTTTGATACTCTTCTTGAGCTAGTTATGATCTCCACATTCCCTCTATTTTTGGAATTTAGGTGTGCGGGAATGCAGTGGAAAACCAGCTGGTCAGTTTCATTACGTAACTTATGTTCCTAAAATCGCTTCAATCGTATCTATTTTAATCTACCTCCATAGTGAACATAAAATCTATTCCCTTCCCCTCATAACATCCTTAAATAGAATCCAGATAGTCTAGAGGCGTTTGTCTAAATATGTATTATCAAGTGTTTACTTTGCTTCATTTGCACCGAATCAAAAGGTCAAGGAAAAGTATAATATTTAGAACATTGAGTCTGCCTTTACCAATTTTTTTAATTCCAATGTTGGTTTAGACATTAATTATTCAGTTTGCCCCTACAAACAATTTTCAAACAGCTTCTTCCAAACTGTCTCCGCACAAATTTGTATTAAACACAGGGAAATATAATACGGCGAAAACAAAAATTATTAAATGTTTTAAAGATTAATAAATTACTACCCTTTAAAAATGAATCGTTCTTAGTTTTTAATACAAAACATGGGATACAATAATTTAGAACGTCCAACGTTCGGATTTAATTAAGAAAACATAATTTTATAATAACCTATGCGTTTTCTTTTAGCAGTGCCTTACCTAATAAACTACGAACTGGTAGTGCTATTTAAATTGGTTGGTTTGATCGAGTTTCTTCCTATATTTCTTTTCAATAAGATACAAAATAAAATACTTAAGAAAATCATGGAACCGTAAAACAACTAAAGGAAGATCTATACTGTATTTTAATAAAAACTACATTGATCCGAAAAAGTCCTAGAAATTAGTTGACAATTATTTTTTATTTCGTTAAGTCCTTTTTATAAAACTAATGTTTTACGATTATATTTATACAAACAAACTATACCAAATAAATAAAAATTCTTACGTTTTTTCTATAGAAAATCTAGGAATAACATTAATACATTGACACATAAATCCTTGTCTCAGATGGTCAAGTGTTCTCCGACATCTGTGAAACGAACCTCGCAATGCCGAAAGCTCGGCGTTATTGGGAATACAGCGAGCTGGTGTTGGTGTTCAATTGTTATTAATATGTGTGTTTCTTTATTTGATGACTTAATTCTCTGGTTTTATTTAGCCATTTAATAATACCCTACCTCAGGCTTTATTCACATGAAAATTGTGCCACAGAAATTATGTGCGTTTGAACCATTTCTGTGCGGCGATTTATAAATAGCCTTATCATGTGATTTCTAAATATGCTTAGAGTTGTAATCAATTTGAGTCCTATTGCAATGACCAAATTTTTATGAATTAAATATAAATGCTGTGTATTTTTTGTTATTGTCAGAGTTTGTTTAATAAAACGCGTTTGATATTTTTCAGTATTATTTTTATAATTACAGTTTCTGTTGTTCGCTGCCAAATAGCGCGCAACCAGAACGTTTAAAGTGTCTTAATATTTTCCCATTGAAGGATATTTTTCCATGATCCTTCAGACTAGGTTTAGATAATTATTTTGTTAGCGTACAGAAAAGCGGCGGCGTACGAATCGCAATTGGAATTCAGATCTCCGGGATAAAATTTTGAGATGCTAACTACGATACTCGAAACCATACAATGGCGAGGCTAGTGGAAACAAGGTTAAAAAGAATCAGTTTCAAGTACGAATATAATTCTAAATAACCATTTATTTTAAACAAAAATCCCTAACAGAACATAGCATACACAAATTTAATAGCACAAATATAGTGTACGAACATTGCTCGTTTAACGTTGAGTTCTGCCGTATAAGATGTGATATTGTTCCTCTGTGGTTATACGGTATAACTGTCAGAAAAGCCTATCTTGCGTTGGAAACATTCCAGTTCAGTTTTAATCCCTTCTAACTTTGACATAAAACTTAATTACGCATTATGATATCATCAAAACAGAAATACATTAAATATGGTAACAGTTAGTAGGGGATGCAACTATATCATAGTAATACTGAGTCTGATATTGCCTCGGAATGCGGATTTCCAACTATTTGGATTTCAGTTCTGGGCTGTTTAGTGAAATGACTTCTAGGTTTCTATGAAGTAGTCATATGAGTTTTAGCATATGGAATGAGGTGACCGCCAGAGCTACAAGGGCTGCGCGAGTTCAGACCGTTCTACGCACCTCACATATAGGAAATAATCCCATTTACGGCCAGCCTCTTATCACTTTCAGTTTGAATTGCTAGCAGTGTAGAATAACCGTAAAATGAGGAGTCCAGAGAGCTTGGGCCTGTATTATACTATATAAAACATACATATAATATGTAGTGGCCAAGGACGTGTCCAGCGAGGTGATCCAAGGGGTCCCACCCCAAATTTTCAATTTTTTCAGTTAATTTTTTAGTAAACTATTATTATTATATTAATAATTTAGTACTAATGACATGTACTGCTGAAAGATCGTTCTTAACATAGAAACGAGTCAAGAACTTTTTAAGAAACAAAATGGGGCCTTACTTTCTGTCCAGTACGGAAAAATATCAGTTATCTGAATCCTCCCCCCCCCTTATTCCTAGCTACGTTCTTTAGTAGTGATTTTGGAGTGGTGAACTTCAACTAAAATATCAATTAGGCTAGCACAAGAAGAAAGAACAATGTAAGGTCTATATGTTGTAAATTGTAGGCTGGATAAGCTGATCCCTTAAGCCAATTTTTTCAAACTCTTAAATTATTTACGAAGCGAAAATGTTATGTTTGTGTTGTGTTAATTATATCAACAACTATGTATTTCCCCCGGACGCATGACTCGATAAGTTGCGCATGAATCATCAATAAGCAGGAAGTTTCAATATGGGTCAACAAGTTACAAGCACAAATCGTGCTATCTGATAGGAAATTTCCGCAAATTCCTGATATATCAATAAATTTTGCTTTATATTTATAACTTGTTTCATTCAAGTACGCCTTAAAAATATAAAACATATTATATAAAACATTTGTAAATTCTATCAGTATTGGTGGAACGATATGGTTATCTGGTCGGAACCAGAGGTAGCAGAACTTTTTAACACGTTTTTACTATTATGAGATACAAAATTGCTAAGAATTAAGTTGAATTCTGTTTTAACGCCCCTAATCTCATGGATCACAAGGTCGCACTATTACTGAATGTTAAGTTGCCCCTACCTAGTTCGAAAAAATGCGAAATAAAAATACCAATAAACTTCAAAGGTACAATGAACAAATCTAAATGCGTTCAGTTTTATTATAATTGACAATTTTCAAAGGTCTGAAATTTTTATAGAAACAGAAAGTAGATCATATTAATTGGCATGCAAACTCGTTATATGGCTATGTACTTTATATTATGTATTACTTAGTTTCACAAATTATGTCTAATATAGAATAAAATTAATTTTTAAAACTAATAAAAACAATATATGATAAGTTATCATTATCTAAATCTTGTTACAATGTGAGTAAATCTCCGTTCTCATTTCGTCTCCACATTCACTTAAAGATAGGCCTATCGTTATTCAAACATGAGCCTCTAAGGTATAAATACTCTCTGCGTCACAGTACAATTTTCTTATTTGATTGTTGAACAAGTGCGCCGAATATGAGTTATGAAGGAAGATAAGATTTTAAGCAGAGGCTTAATTAGAACTTGGCTTTGTGTCGTGGGGGGGAGATGAATTAAAAGCACACTACACTGGAGGGTATGAGATTAATCTGAATAAGGTTAAACGTAAATAAATAAGATAGGTCTAGTTCAAAGTTAAATATTTAACTGTTGTATTTAAAACAAGTTGGGTTGCTTCTATACTATAATTTATTATAGCATTTTATTATAAATATAACTTTTGGGGAGGTTGATTCCCCTCATCACTCCCCCCCTCTCTTAATTATGCCACTGATCACGGATGAGAAATTCTAGTAATTAAATATTGCAAGTAACAGACCTTATAATAATAAATAGAAATGTTAGATTCTTAATCAACCCGAACTTTATTATGTGTTTGTGCCAATTAACTCGGTTTAACATTCTTATAGAAGTTTAAAAGGGATGTGTACTACAAACAATTTCTAATTTATGCTCTTCATTTTAAGTTCGTTTTTTAGAGTATATTTTCTAATGTAGTAGTAATAGTTAAATAACGTAAACAATTGTATATACTGATAGACATGTGTGTAAGCCTGTGTGACATGGCATACGAAAAGATTCAGAATTTATCGGAAGATATAAACAACATTTCATTTAACTGAAAATACACCAATGTATTTTTCCAAAGTTGCAATTCATTATATATAGTCTTATATAGTATTACATTAAAAAAATGTAACAAATCAATATAAAAATGTAATAAATGGGCATTACTGCAAGTTGTAACTTGTCAAATTCTATATACAAAAGTTTCAAATTATGCCACGAACAATCTTGAATGTAGCAAAAATGTAAACAATAAACTATAAATACCTTTTATATGAGATCGAAAATAGTCTAAATTTTAAATAAACAATCATCAAATGTGTTATTTGATATTACACGTTATTAATAACCTACATAACCCTTAAACATTACAAGTAAACACAGGATAACTCACCAACAATATAACGTAAATCACACTCGCACCAATTCGAACACAATCCTGCACACACGGCCGACAGAAGGCGCTAATAATACTGGACTGAAACTTTAGCGGCGACAACGCTAACACATGGAGCGCCTTGACCCAATACTGCAGTTCTGGGAGAGGCCGCCACTCGCCGCCACTTACTCTTATCAGCTGTCACGCTCAGCAGGCTGGCCAACGTACGGAAACCATTTACTGTCGGAATTGCGCACTATGTAAAATTCGCGGAATGTTTAAAACGGGATGGATCTATCATATCTCTTATCTTGGTCCAATACTATATAGATATCCCTATTGTTAAACATTCATCTGTGGAAATTGCACAAATATTCAGGCATATAGTTACAATATGTGAAAATATCAACAATAATTCGGACCAGTATAGATCGTGGAATGGTAGCGTATGTTAGTAACTACACGATGAAAATTTAAATTCTTCCGTTTTGTCTGAAAGATCTTAATTTACATCTTGGCCGTGTACACTATGTTGAATGAATTAAAATTAATTACAAACAGATTGACACTATTGTATGAGTTTTGACTCGACAGTAAACTGTATGTCTGCTGCTCTAATATTTCATAAATAAATTTTATCATCCAATGACGTACGTTTAAAAATATCATTAGTGGTAGCTTTTACAAAGATATAACAAATATAACTTTTGTTTCGTAATTTGTATGGCCTAAGAGAAGATAATGAAGACACCATTCTGTTCTTTCAAAGCCACCGCCTACGTTTTGTAATAGGTACTAGTAGAATTGTTTAATTTGGAGTCGTGCATTAATTAAGACCTAAGACTAGAAAATGCAACTTGAATGCAGTTGTATTTTTAATGCGTCCAAAATACTGTTCGCTTCGTCCTAAAATATTTGCGTGTTATTAATAGTATTTTTGACATACAGTTGGACAAAAAAATCCAATTGCAAGAAAAGTAAATCATATGTGTTGCATTGTAACAAAATTGGATGTGGTTTATATCGGTATTAAATTAAATACTGTACATCAAACGGAACCGAGTAACACCTTACTGCAAGAGCTACCGCAGACGTTAAGCACAATAACTGGTACAATGAATGATTTATGCCTCTATCAGTTATGTCAATAATGATGAGATACTATAATTCCTGCAATATCTAAGGATAATTTAGAATCATAATTTACTGTGCGATTGTACAATATTAATAACTTATCTTTTTTTTTCGTATGAATGGCAATATTATCTCTGAGCATTATTCTGTTATAGAACTCTTCGTAAATTGCGTTACTTTTCATATATTTTAAAAGGGGTTTTATTAACTCAGAAAATATTCTCCGGAGGCATTATTCCTATAGCATGAATGCGAGGGCGTTCGCTATGATACGCACCCTCATCTATAATTACGGAAACTTTGGACTGATGCAACATGTGTAGTCAACATGTTTGCGGAAGAATAATTGGATTTTGGACGGATGATTAGGTCCAGTGCTAGATTGCTTCATTAATACACCACGTGACTTCAGCAGGGCGATACTATTGTTCGAGATATTTCCCATGTATATTAGTTTGTTCAACTCTGAGATCCTAGATAAATGTAGATGTAATAAACTAACCACGTGTTACGATTGTATACATTTATTTATCGTTTCTCCCACACTGGTTCGACGCCACGGCGTCGTGGTGTTTAAGCCAATGTTATATAATCAGACAAAAAACTATTCAACCAATATTTAGAAAAAATACTAAAATAACAATCCAAAGATCAGTCTTAGTACAATAATAGTACTACTAGGGTGACCCGAAAGAGCATAAAGTTTTACTGGGTGGGTCACTTTGATACTAAAATACTTCAGACGGCTCATTGAACAAATTGAGTTATTAAAATTACAGGTTTATGATGTTTTGTCTTCAACTGTCATTAAAAAGGAGAGGATAATCCAATTTGGAACCTTATCTCGTCGTTCCAATGGGCCTGTGCTAGGATTTGTATCTAACAGATTACGGCAAAGTACAGTACAAGGTACACGTTCATGATAAAAAGCGCTATGGTTACAGACAAGATTTGAACATGTAGTATCACCAATCCAGATCCAAAGGCTGATATTTTGGACTGTGAGGTCCCTATCTTTCTTTTACTTATATTTATTGTAAGTTTTATTCATTAAATTAAGTACTGTGCGTAAATGCGAATTAAGGATTTAACAGAATTTAGACTGAGTTTTAGTATTAACAATGCGAGTGTTAGTATTTTTGCACCATAGTTGATTTTGTCTTGTTTTGTTTTCCCGATGAAGGATATATATATATATATATATATATATATATATATATATATATATATATATATCTGTATTACAGTACTGACCAAGCACTGTATACTTAATATTTAAAAAAAATGTACAGTTAAAAGTTTATTTTTAACAAAACTTTTAAGTTTTTAACTGTATAATAGTTTACTCTTTGCTCAACAGTGGTTGCAAGAAAAGGTTTAAATAACACCTGTTGTTACTGTAAAGCTTACTCTATGCTTTCAAGACTATAAGTGAAATACATTTTAAACAGTGGTTAAGGTAATGAAACATATGGTTGGACTGTCATAAAACAATGTTTACACACAACAGTTGTTAACATTGAACAGGCTATTTCAATCTATACTGTTATATACAAATCTTGTTCGTTTTCTATTTACCTGACATTTTTCTGTGGACTTTTATGATATATTAATAGTTATTCTGCTATTCGGGGCATAACGAATCCATCAAGTCAGAGATCATTATAACCGGCTCAGCCATTCTTGAGTAATAAATGGTGTAACTAACGCAACTTTTTTATTTATATTTTATTTATATTGGTAAAATATATTATTAATGCTTGTCATCATATTCATTAACATCTGTTAAGATGTGAATTAACCAATTAAATGAAATGGAAATAAACACGAACTTTTCAACGCTGGTTACTTTTCAGAAAAAAAGAAACACATTTATTTACACGAACAGCGAAGCTTTATGATTGAATGATAATTTTAACTAACACTATTCATAACTAGTTCAAAAAGTAGTATTAAAAGCACTAAATGCATATAAAAATATCACAGTTACAGATACTTGTTAAAACATCAAATTTTCAATGGTATATAGTGTGTTTTCAAGATTTCAAGTGATTCTAGTGACTCCGGTATAAGTGTGAATAACTGAAGTAAAGTGTTTGTACTGAAATTTATTGAATAACGTTATTTAAGAAAACATTTAACTAACACTATTAGAATCAACCACGAGATAGCTTACAATATCCAGATCCCTAATTTCTCTAAAGGCACTCCACTTTCCAAAAGGTGAACTTTCTGCAAGAAACTTGAATTCGTGAACTTTTACAGAGGTACGATATCCCTTACATATAATTATAAAAACAATTAAGGGAAAACAGTAACAATACTTTTAGCTAGATTAGCCCTAAACTCTTGGAAGTCTTTATTGGATTTGTCCAGTAGTAGATCCATAATCTATTATTAGAGCTAATTAAAGTTACAACACTTATTGTAATAGATTTTATTTTTATAGCCTTATAATATTCTCGGTTTTAGACGGTTTATATTAACAAGAATATAATTGTTAATCTAGAACAACCATTCTGTTTTTTAAACTTCCACTATAGTTATGGTATATAACAATGTATATATTTAATCATATTATAAAGGACAGTACTAAATCATGTAACAGTATTTTATATAAACCATAGAAAAAACAAAGAGAGGGAAATGTTTGGACCAGTCCCTGGAAAAATCCCTGAAGTTTCTAACGTCGCATGTATAATAATACAAACAACGGCCGCGGGGACGATTGGCGTAGGTCTTCTGTTATTGACGCTAGGACAGCCTTCACCGGATGTAGGTCAAAGTCAACGTGTCTATGAAGGTTAGAGCTCTGTAGGCCTGCCTTCGTGACTGAACTGCGTCAACCGGCCGGCACACTCATCTGTCTGTGCAGAATCTTTTATCCAACAAGGTATGGATTTTTGTATTGCCAGCAACATGAATGTGGAAAACCATACAGATAAAGAAAAGGAAAGATAGGAAGGATGCTGTTATCCATAATATTTCCTTTCAATCCCATTTCCACATGTAGTGCGGTATCGAAAGAATTCGACCCCTCATAGCTTTTCCAGACTTGTTCTTGTAATTTTTCACTACAGAAGGTCATATGGCACCTCAGTTTACAAGTTTACCAGATTGCCACTCAGTCGAAATGTGAGTCCGAACATTTCAAACATTTTGGAAGCCTTTTCCTCCTTTATTTACAATTTAAATTTTAAGCTTAGTTTGTATTTTAGAAAATAAATTTGTGTTTTCTGATATTATTCTGAATTATCTTATATAATTTATTGAATTGTTTACCTTCTATTGTTAACATTTATTATTGTTATCGAATGAATGTGCATTCATATCTCTAAATTTGTCAAAGTTGGTAATATCTTTATTAATTTCTTTACGTTTATTTGTTACTAGTTTTGTTAATTTATTCTCCTGATCTTACTTCACAAATTTATTATTACTGTTACCTCACTTATATAAATTTATTTTTTATTGCTAATTGTTAACGTTAATTCTTAACATATTGTTAAAATTTGTTATTTCCTTGCTGCAGAATTTCATCGTTAATGTTATCACATTGAATACATTTATGTTTGGGTCAGTAATTTGTTAATATTACTGTTATGAATTATTTATTACTTAATCAGTTGCTATAAATTTCAAAAGTACATTAAATTCGTACTATATATAAATAAATAAATATATATTTATAAAATATTATTTATTTATATCTATGTGGCTTTTTTATGTACATAATGTCTGTTATCATAATTACAATAATCTACAAAGAGTTTTAGTCGAATTTATGTAAAATGGTTTATTGCCGTACGTCCCATTCAAAATGTAAATGAAGGGAGACGACCTTATATAGCACGAGTAGAAGACAATATTTCGCACAGACAAGTTGTCTATGAAATTACTGTTCTAACTGGTCTGTATTTTCGAGACAGATTCGAAGAATCGTATCCCAATGACATCTTCGCAGCGTGCAAAACACTAAATAAGCATTTGCTTATCATATGAGTGTCAAAGAAATACGCCATCATATCTGTTACGTAAAAATTGGGTTTGACGCACTCCTTATCAGTATCGTTTGATTTGGAGCGGCTGTGAGGATCGTTGTTTCTCAATCTTCGATCAGATATGATTATTTTGAAGAAGTGAATAAACCAGCACCTATTGAGTTAGTTGTATGGTTAAACGGGTGCTGGATTCGAGTGTTTTTAAAGAATAGGACCGAAAAATTACATTACAACAGAAACTAAATAGTAAGTGCATTTTGGTTGAATAACTTAAGGATGATTGAAATAGTCGAAACCCTTGGCTAAACGACCAGAGAATTTATTGAGATACACTATCGATATAGAATCTACAAGATTGTTTGGATTTGTTAAAATAAAGTAATATTAAATACAGGAGAAATTATACACTGAGATAATCGGCTTTTTAGGTACATTATTGGCTATACATACGATGGAACATATTGTAGCATCTCCTTGTCACATTCTTAGCACATCCATTTTTATCTTATTAGTTCTGCCCATTAGCTAATTATCACTGCAGAATTTCAGTACCCTTAAGTCCAATAGAATGTGTACCCAGACTCATATAGGCTACACTATTTTTTACATGTTAATAATTGTAATAGTCGTACAGTGAGTTCCAAATTTTCATGTAGACAAAAGGCGTTCTATGTTAAATCATTGTTTGATAACTGAATGATCCACAAACGCAGGGTTTTTATTCGGACTGTAACTATTTCAATTTTAAAATTTTCATCTACGAAAAATATTACAAAAACGGAAAATTAAAGATCATTTCGACCGGATAACCACATTGATTCTTATGTAGGTTCAGTATTTCAAGGTGTTTTGATCTTTAGGTGGTAACAATCCGGTTGTCGGTTGGGTTGCTGTTCCCTTAATACAGGAAAGTATACGTTTTAAATAATTCCACGAGGAGTTTTAGACATTTGAAGTAGAAATATCTACCGTCATAAAGTCCAACTCGTGGAAACTGTCGAAATGAGGATATAATATTTTTTACAGTAGTTTTGAAATCTAGCTAAAGAGAATAACATTTATTATATCAAAACCATATAATTTTCTAAAGTCTAATTTCACTAAATTTGACTCCATTTAGTAGACTAACAGTTCAAATATTTACTAAAAACATGTACTCGTATATCCTTATTTTCAGCAGCTTGCTTTGAGCATAGTTACATAATTGTCCAAAATTACTACATTACATGACTATAAGCTAAATAAAATGAAACCATGGAACCATCCTGGTCAAAGCACTGTATACTGAGTGGCTGTGGCTATGAGACTGAATAATCAAACAATGAAATTGATCTCACTACATCAATTGACACTATTCAAAGAGGTGAATCACGATCATGAGACATTCGCTAATATAATGTAATACTATTTTGAGTGCTCTGCGAACACTCAAAGCTTTCTCTTGTACTTTGAACACCACTCAACATGGGACATGCGTTTCAAGTATGACTCAGAATAGAGGAACAACTGATGAAGGGATAAGGATCCGGCAAGGTGTGAGTCGGGGAAGGTAATGTGGGCACTACATTATATTTAACACTGATTCATGAGACGATTTGTTTCTAGATATACTCATTTCGTACCAGAAACTCGATACTCAAAATTGTAATTTATAGCTTTGCGGTAAAAGTTTTCTACTGTTTTTAAACATCGATACGTATACATGCTAATAGTTTAAAGTACAAATGCTTATTTGGGAATTCATTTGAATCAATCCGCTTAGGTGACCGCAAATTTCGTTTCTTTAAACATTTGTAGTTATAAACAATGTCAAAATCAAGTTCACAAAGGCTTTCACCTAGGACCAAAATGATTCTCTGAGTAAACCGAGACAAATTTGGAACCACAACCAACTGGCCTATTGTTTTTCGGGGTAAAAAATTTCTCTAAATTATTCGTACGGTCAAAGTATCGATGATTGGTATTGGTATTGATTGGTTGATTTTTTTTATTTGATCTAAAAATTAAATTTATTCGATGTTCTCTGCTTCATAATCAAAACGCTTCCATTGATTTATTTATACATATATATATATATATTATTATACATTTTGAATGATTTATACATTTAAAATAATTACAATAAGCAATCCCGGAATTCGCAAGCAATGTTTTACAGTACTACTTATTGAATAAAAAAACTTCTCAACAACACACATTATTTTAACATAACAATATTTAGGTAGTGTTTTCTGTTTAGTTTAGTAAAATAAGCGTACACGAGTGCACAAGCACAGTTTAACACCAGACGAGTCCAAGAAATCAAATTTGTTAAAAAAAAACTCACATAATATTCGTTGTGCCATGACATTCAATGGAGCGAAATCTCTAAATAGCTCTATAAAAAGCTATATGTATGAAAACCAAATTTCAGAATTATTAAGTGTCCTGAAAACATTTTCGGGACACCGTACGTTATTATAGAAACACCGGGAAAATCCCGGTTTTCCGGGACGTTTGGTCTCCATATAAGGAAGAAATGTCACTAGCAGCACTCACCGGCCAACTGTATAGTACATGGCGTAACAATCTGAGTTGGGAGCTCGAATTTCCGCTGGATTTGTCATTAATTTTATTGTTTCTTTATACGTTGATATGTTATTAAGACCAATATCGTCGTAACAGAATTAAAATTGCCCACTCACGGTAAAATTGACGCCCATTAAATGAGCTTCCAAGAGAAGCGGTCAATTCCGGTAAAAACTCTAATGCGAATAAAAATGGTTTTTGAAGTGGCAGAAAAATAACTGTTTACAAAATAGGGTTTAGTAGTATCAGGGTTCCCTATTTGGAGGTATTTTTATAGTATAATAACGATAATTTCAAGAACCGTCGAACCCTGTACTTGGTGACTGATTTTTTATTGTTATGGACAATGGAGATATTTTTATAGTATAATAACGATAATTCCAAGAACCGTCGAACCCTGTACTTGGTGACTGATTTTTTATTGTTGTGGACAATCAATCATTTTAATTATTTTGCTTAAAATAAACCATGTTCCAAAATGTTTGCAGTTTTGATGGTTCCACGAAGAATGCTTTTGAATGATGTTCCCAAATCGGGTGTTTTGCCAAATTTTAAAGAAAATTAATATTAGTGACACCGTCGCGGATAATCACGTGATCTAGTCTTGTCAGTACTCAGTAGAGTTGATCAATAATCATGAGATTAGTTACATATATCACTAAACAGCGATTGTAACTGTAGCCGATAACGCAATGGTTGAGTTGGTGAAATGTGTGTGCCCTTCATGTGATAACAGGGGCTAAACTGATAACATGTGACCTTAACCCATGAGTCGCCATTAACGGCATTAAAAAAATAAAGTCTATCTTATTACTCGCCTTTGACGATGAGTAGTTTTAAAACGCAATAGAGATTTATCGTGTAAGCCATCACAAATCGATAACGGTAATAAAAATAGTAGACGGAAACGCTGAAATAAACTTTTTAAATTACTCCTCCCCCCCATCACATCATACGAAAGGAATGCATAAAAATATTTCCAACATTCCTAAAATAACGGATATGTTATATTAATTATAACATATCCGGATATGTTTGAATTGCGGTTTTTATGTATATTATACTGAATACAACTGATCATTTGGTTTAAAAAAAACCTTGAAGTAAGCCATTCCAGAATAATGGCCATATATAAAACATCCGGTATTTTCTTCTAAATGCAATAATAAATGTTCTGAACAAGAATTTAGGGGGTTTTATAAATATGTCAAAACTCATAAGATTTATTCATTATTTCGAATGAAAACGAGACATCATCTTGGAACATTTAAAATAAGATAAACATTGTGTTTTACTTAAATGTAGAAAGAATTAAAACAAAAATAAATTTTTATATTTTGGCTGATTTTATCTCAATTTCTTTTTAAATTGTCGGAAAAAGCCTATTCTTCAGAATACAGTATGAAGGTCAAGAATTTACTTGTATTAGTGCACGCATGCACGTTTGTATCTCACAGCTTTGTAAGAAATATTTTAACATGAAATTTAAAATTTTGTTTTAATTGTTAAATTTAAAATACGCTCTCAGTGCCCGTACTCGTAACGGACATTTTCTGAAAATTTTAGAAGGCGTCTTTAGGGAACTCGTCACCATTTATTAGTATTAATTTATAGATTTTTGAAATTTTTTCATATTTTTTTATATGCATGTTTTCATAATAATGTTATATTTTAAAATAATGTTAGGGGGGGAAGTGTGAGGGAGACCATCCGTACGGTATGTACAATTCTCGCAAATACTAACTTTAGTACTTTTTTCTTTCTCATTTACCCCCTAATGTGATCTCAAGAATCCAATTTAAATATTTTCAACGCTTTTAAATAGCCCAAATGGCACAATTCGGGGAGTAGGGGTGCTTCTTGGAGAAATTTCAAATCCAAACATTAGTTGTGTGATACAAACATTTAAATGTTTATTTACACTGAGATTTTGGTCCAAACACAAGTTAATTATCTTTATCCACATTTATAGGGTGTACCAGGTTTACTACACAGCACCTACACTACAAAAGATCTCTGTCTAGTTACCCAGCAGCCATCCAGTGTAATCTAGATGAAGAGATGTCCTCATCGTGTCATTAGGTGTACAATAATTGTTTCAGACACGGAGCGAAAGGTGAAATGGAGCTGTATTCAACATTCGAAGAGATGTTCTCATTGCCTCATTAGGTGTACAATAATTGTTTCAGACACGGAGCGAAAGGTGAAATGGAGCCGTACTCAACATTCGAAGAGATGTTCTCATTGCCTCATTAGGTGTACAATAATTGTTTCAGATACGGAGCGAAAGGTGAAATGGAGCTGAACTCAACATTCGAGGAGATGTTCTCATTGTCTCATTAGGTGTACAATAATTGTTTCAGATACGGAGCGAAAGGTGAAATGGAGCTGAACTCAACATTCGAAGAGAGGTTCTCATTGTCTCATTAGGTGTACAATAATTGTTTCAGATACGGAGCGAAAGGTGAAATGGAGCTGAACTCAACATTCGCGTTGGCAGTCCTTCCCACCATAGACATGTTATATTTAATATATTAAAATTGCGACAAATTTTATTTTAAGTGAATTCTAGGGCATTTTGAGATTAAAAATACAACTGCAAACATCTTAGTTAGGTTAATAGTTATTCTCTACTTCAATATATAAATTATGTATACTTCATAGCTACTCTTATAATGTACAAATCCTGTACAATAATCTCTGTTATGTCGGGGTTTCTGGTTTACTTGTCATTGGATGCACATTTAAATATAAACCTCAATTGAAAAACAAATCAGTGACCAGATTACGTAATTTTCAAGAGGAGCATGAACAGTGCATGAAAGCTATATCCGTACTTAGAAAAACACATCGGGCATGCCAAAGTAAACCTTCAGTCCTTCAGTCACTGACTCAGGAAGCAAACACACATGAATGGTGTTAGTAAACAATATTACACCTTTTACATTTTAATTATAGATCTTACAATTTTGAATGGATTAAAACTTTGTGCCACACTGCAATTAAAAGTGAACAGATAGTACACAAATAGTATATGGTAGGGATTGTGAAGACATTTTAATTTAGTTTAGGTTGAGGTGTTTTGCAACTATGTTTATCTTCCAAAAGGTATAGCATCGTTACTCAAATAATATTCTTGCTCTGTGGTGTTTATGTATTCACGGGGGGCAGTGTTACAAGAGGATAAATGGACCTTACTGGATAAATTTTAAATTATATCTTAATTTCTGAAATACTTTATATTCCTAAATATAATGGCAGTTTTCTTTTAAGATTCTAAATTCTTTGAAGCCATATTTATGGATACTATAACCTACATTCCAGTCTTTTCTAAAGTTGATGCTAGTGTCTACTACGATATTAAAGTCTTCTCCTACTTCCGCATTTGTGCAACTGCAACTCATGCAACGCAGAGAGATTTGTTGTAATGGAACATCTACAGCACTGTTATTACCTCCCTGTGCTAAGTTGCGGGTGAGTGACTGAGTGAATAACTCAAGGGCAGTCAAGGTGACTGTACCGCAGACTATCATCGGCTTGCCTTACCTGGTACCGGATGGGTGACGTGTCGACGAACGTTATATAACATTTCATAACCTTTGAGTTGATTTTATTTGTTACAATCAACTCATACTATTTAGTTGGCTAAATAAAATACTGTATTTTGACTAGGTAAACTACACAAAAAGCGTTAAGCAAATCTTCTCTTTCTGACGTTGTAGAATGAAACCTTTCTACTAATTAAGGAGAGAAAATACACAATTAAGATTACAAATTCAGACTACTGTCATGAACTTATGTTTATTTATGTATAACATTATTTGTACTTCCGTCTCACAGTATTGAGTTTTGAATTGAATACACGATAAACTTTTTATAAAGCTTATTCTGAATGATTTGTATAGGCTGAATATTTGATAAACTATTTTTTTTTTCAAAATGTTTACACGTGAGTATTCTCAAAAAATGGGATCAGTGCGGGTAAAAAAAAAATTTTTCATATGTCGTAACTTATACAGCCCTGAATGGATCATCCGTCTAAATCAGAGCGGTAGACTCAGCTAGGGTAAGGCAGCTCAGAAGGTTCAATGCAGGATGGCACTACAGATATGTAGGGGATATCGCATCATTCTAGGGGGCGCAGCACTAGTCATATCAGGGACTCCACTACGTGAGCTGTAGATTCGAGATAGGTGAGATCCCTAATAAAGAATGGACCCTAATAACTAATCAATGGACCATCAACAAAATTACATTGAAAAGTTTAAAGTCATAGTCAATCTCACATCTATATGCCTACTTTTCAAAAACGCTGGCTAGGACTAGCTATATACCTAGGAACATGTATGACGCAACGAAATTTAAAACGCCAAACCAGTCTTCAGGCGGAAATTACAGTAAATTGAATACGAGTATACCATCACCAATTTCATATACATTCTTCGAAATGTAGCTGCTCTGTATCTAAGATTATTTTTACTAAACTTATTACAGTCAAGTATTATCTGAAAACTAACATCTTGGTCTCATAAGTGGTCCTTATCGGTAACAATTCAAAGAAAGAGATTTGCTAGCAATTATTGAAATTGTGTTTTCTTTGAAAATAGAGCGTGATTCTTGTTCAAACAAGACAAAATAATTTATATTCTGAATTAGATTTAAACAATAATCCACTTAGTAAAATGGATTATTATATAACTAAATTTAGCCATTATTAAAACGTTACAGTTACATAAAAACGTTATATAGTAATAATCACTTTTATTATTCTGTATAATCTGTTGGTATTTTTGTAGATTAAGATGAACTTACAGCAATAAATTTACTATCTATGAATTGTTCAATAGAAAATGGGAAATTTCAATGCTTATCCCCAAAAAAATGCATAAGTAAAGGGTATTAAAATAAAATTATATTTCATAACTATACAGTTTTTTTCATAGTACGTGATTTACTGCAACATTGTAAGCGTATTTCATCTCAATTTATAACTTTTGATTTTGCTCTATGGTATTACTAAGAGGTTCTTAAGTGGTCACTGAATCAAAAGTTAAGTGTTTAAAACAATCTCATCCCGGAAAACAGCGATGTTGTTCAGATGAAAGAATCCCAAATTAGCAAAGGAAGACTTGCGCAGATTTACTGCCTTTCAGTTCACGAGCGCCCAAGGTCACGTCCGTAATAGCTACAGACCTTTACACAACCGTACACACGCACACCTGCTCGTGCAACCAATCAGGGGCTCCACGCTGGGCGAGTGACAGTGACGTCAGATGATGACAATCTGGGAGTAACATCAGCTGATAACGTTTGAACCTGGTTCAATAACACCAATGTCACTGACAATAAAGAGGTTAACGGCTGATGACCTCCAGCTTGACATACACAAAGGTTACACACATTTTCGTAAACAAAGCAGTTCACTGTTTAGCTCAGAAAATTGACCGTTTTAAAATTTTTATGGGAAGCAATTTGTAAGTGAATTGACCTTAAGAATTGTAAATTACATTAAACTATCGCAAATAAAACTACGATTTGTATGTAAAGCATTGGAAATCGACAGTACAGAACCAATTCCGATACCGTATTTAAATTTTAACATGCATACTGTCTGATGCATTCTTTATTTATCGGCCCACAGTGGGATATATTTGGAGCCATGATACTCTGGGGAAACATGCGTGGATTATGTGTGAAGTTTTACAAAGCCCTGGAAGATTTACAAGGGAGTGGATCGATTCCGATACTCGATACCATGGCACTTCTCACTCAAACCGATACCGACAAAAGTGATTAAAATACGATTGAAAAATCACGATTTCACAATGTTACAACTAATAATATGTGGGAGATGAATCTCGAATCAAAATAAGTCTATTTGCGGACGACAGCTGATCGCCAGTACGCAAATTACCGATTGCTAAAACATGTTTGTAGATTTCTGCATGAAACACTGTTGACAGATGAACAACATTAAGGCAAAATTATTGACCAACGCTTACAAAATGTATACAGCATCTTTTAAAATTGATTTATGTCGAAAATACAAATACAAATATAAAGATTTTCATAACATTTAAGCCAACATTTTGTTTTATTAAGATACGTTAAGTAGTTTCTGGTACTAAACGTGTACAGCAACTACGAGACAATAGTAACAAATATAGTGAGTGTTTTAATTCAGAAATATTAATGATAGACTAAAGTTTCAGTCATCTCGTACAGTATTCGAGTTTCATTGATCTCCAGAAAGGCATTGTAAAAACTGGAGTGATTCACAGTAGCTTGAAATTTCAACGTAAAAAATACGAATACGATGTAAAGTAATTATTAGTACTAAGTGACGGTGCAAGCAGGGTTACTGTTCCACTTTCTACAATGAAGGCCGTAGCCAATACAGGGCTTGGACACAGGCCTTGAGTGCAACAATCAATCAGCTACGTCTGATTCGCATTCGGACTTTGCTCTTTCATCTGGTGTCCACACTGAGATTGCATTGTAGTCCTGTCCCCTCTGGACTACAGGATACATCTGTTATGTATGAATAACAATAATGTCTGTTTCAAACAATGCCTTAGATACTCAAAATAGTTTTAACTGAAGATCTAGGCGGTCACCATTATACAAGAAATGCTAAAATAAATTACTTTCTAATCTTGTGATAATTATTAAAAAACAAGGCCAATCACCTTTCTAGTCTTGATCTGCCCATCCTCAAAGGACCACTGGACTTCGAAGATCTTATTAAATAGAATAAGGAAAAAAGTCAGTACAGTACAGGTACTGACAGTACTGAAAGTACTGACAGATAAAAGGTGCAATGGTCACAGACAGGAATTGAACATGCTACCTCTATTTCAGATCTAAAGTGCTTAACCTTCAGGCCACAGGCTCTCACAGGGATTCTAAGGATTCAAACTTGGAGACTACAGCTAAGGTCACACTTTCCCTATATATTAATCAACCAACTGTAGGGAAAATAAAAGAAAAACTAATATTCAGTTTAAAATGTGGGAACTTATAGATTCCCCTTGTTGGATGCTATTTTTGGAAAAATTCAATAAGAAAAAGTTTTGATGATTACCCAAATGTATCCTTATCACCAAAGACAGGAGGAGCACAAACAAAACAAACATCAAATCACATTCATTTCTCACAACAATAATATTAAATCTAGTGTTATAAAAAAGGAAGAATGAAACAAATATGAAATAAAAATTAACTAAACACAAAAGAATTGATGTTACAAATAAATAAAAACATTATTTTTGTTCATTTTTATTTAGGAGTATATAGTTTCACTTTAACGTAGTGTATAAATTTTTGTTACATATAACGAGTAAAAGATTGTGCTAGTGCTCTTAAAGCAAAGGCGTAAAGTGTAATTTCAGTTGTTTGAGTAATGATTAAGAAAACTTGTGCTTGTTGTGGTAGAAAATGGGCTGTGCAATTTACTCTCTTTACAATTTAAGAGCCACGCAAAGCTTGGTTGTATCGAAATGCTATGAAAATCCAGGTTTCAAAGCCAACTTATACATTTTTGAAAGAATCCTGAACCTTGCATCTCACACTGAGTTACAAGGATTTTTTACCTCCCAAAACCCCCTGGAAGATCCTTCCTCTAGCATCAAAATCAAAATTCTGCCCATGGTTATAAGGAATAAAACAACAATTTTTCTTCGCATCTCAGCCTTCGCATTAATTGCTGTTTCAGGAATGAAGAGATATTTGTTTGACAAAAATATGTGTTTTAATTTATCATATTTAGTCACCTTTTCTGCTAAGAAGTCATCTTGGTTAAGTGCTTTTGCAGTTATATTATCATATAATTAGAGACTAATCCTTCCCAGAATTATTGTTTATTACTCTCTTATCTAAAGTGATAAAGTTTACGGAAAAATAGTTAATATTACTAAAATTACTTTAGTGATAAATTAACATGCAGTAAAAGCATGAGACTCGGAACAATACAGGATAGTTAAAATAAAAACTTTGTTTAGAATGTAGAGTTTTAAAGATGTTCAAAAGGTGTCTATAGACCAGCTTTTGTTTACATAAAATTGAATCTTAGCAAATGGAAGAAGATCTGTGTTTTGACTCGATTGGAATCTCATCTGTCTGTCTGACCTTTCAGGAAAGCCAAACAGTTGCGCCTATTGCTAAAATTTATGGCAGGAATATACTTTTATAACTAAACTCAACTATAATAGATCAGTGTGAGTTGTGCCCACATGTTCACCTGTCTGATTAACAACACGATTATGGCAATAATTATATATAAACTAAAATTTCTCAAACATAATCATGTGACCTAATTAATAAAAACCTGTTTTCAAGCTGAGATTGAAACTCTGTGTAAAAAGTTTAAGTCATAATATTATGTGTTATTATTTTTACTCATGCAAGTGTAACAGAGTTATATTATTAAAACAAATCCTAAATGTATATAGTAGTTCTAATTCTACCTTCTCAGAACGCATAAAAGCACATTTTAGAAATTATGTTTTTAAACGTTTTCTGCAGGAGACTATGCTCTAAGATTATGACTAAGCTGATGGAACATTTACCTTGATTTGCATGACTATCACAGAGGTAAATTCCAAGAACAAGCTTTTGCAAACAAGACAGGTGAAAAAATGCGGATTTCCAAAATTATGAATTTTAAACACCTTCAACTGCAAATTATTCTGTGTGTAGCCTTCAGTCGACCCTGCGTACCTGAGTGGGTATCAAAGTAAAAGTATTTTTAGCGGATTATGTTGATCTGATTAGCTGAATATATGTTGATTATAAAAACCTTGAAATATGTGACACTCTTAGTGTGAAAAGACCCCAAATATTTTAAAATATATTTTTGTGAAGTATAAAATCATTGTGCGGAAATAATGCTATCAATGTTAATGTAAATTCAATTTTCAAGTAAGTGATCCTATGGCTATAAAAACAACCATCAAGTCCAATTTTTAAAAAACTTCAATATAATGATGTGGTGCACCAAAATTATGTATGATTGAGAATCTAAATATTCATACGTTGGTTTTTGAATACATAATAAGGTAACTACTGAGCTTAAAGTTGTTTTTCACAAAAGCTAAAAGTTGAGGAATAACAGTGTTTCCAGAGTAAGTCAAAGGAGGCTCACATCTTTATGAATGTAATATTAAGAACCTTTGAACTAGTGTAGGAAAGAATGCTAGGTGCAGCCATTGACTATGTAATCTTCAGTTAGAGGCATAGATAAGAGATAAGCTAGCTGTCAATTAGCAGTTTAGTCAGACAGACCCAGAGCCTCACTCTGCTGGTTAGAGGAGAGCTGTTAACTTTACTGTTCTGTACCTTGTACACAATGCAGCCCTGGCGTACCACTTGCCAGGTTGTTTTGAATTTTCATTTAGTTGGTTACTTTCAACTGTGATTTTTCCACATTTTATTTTTTAAATTAAAATTGATTATATAGAAATGCAAAGGTTATTAGAATTATCAAAATAACATTACTCCTTCTTTTAATAGAAGTTAAAGAAAGAGTCACGAAAAGAAAAAATATATTTTTACAGCTAATTATAATTTGTAATCGCATTAACCAATAGGTTAATAGGTTAATAGGCTATCACTGAAAGAAAGCAAAAATAGTGATATATTAGATGTATTTATTAGAGACTTAGAGGCTGGTGGGAACGGTTTCCTTCTACTTTTTACATTCCTGGTAAAAAAATCAATAGGGTGAAAAAGGAAGGGAATTAAATATTTGATTGAAAAAAACACTGTTATTTAGAATATACGCCTGGTACTCCCATGTAGGATAAATATATTGCAAACCCCTATGTAGCATCTGCAGCTCAGGTAATTTTGTTTACTTTCCAAAGTTCATATTACGAAAGGTTCCTGTAAGTAGTCAAGGAAAAAACAAAGACTTGTGTAAACTTGACAAATACTTTGACACAACAAATTTCTCATAAAATCAAATATAATGATAATATTAGACCTGTAATTTTTTAAAATCAGTTACCATGTTTCTATGATGAGACTCCAAAGTTTGACCACTCAATGGAATTCCGTAGTGGTCCCTCTTCTTTAAACACTTGACCAAAATAAAATTAACAGTTTATCATGACCCAATTAACACATACAAATCAAAAGTTTTCCAAACAAAGATTAAAAGTATATGAGGAAATTACTGCTGAACAAACCAACCATTCCTTCAGAAACAAAGGAAGATAGTGCTACCAGTGGCGCATAAAGGAACTAAGTTTTGGGCGACCAAGCTCCACATTGTAAACAGCATAACTGACACTGACTGTACATTTGCTTGTTACTTGAGTTGCAGAGATTGATGAGGCAGAACTGGACAAGCCTTCAGAAGTTGAAATGAAATACAAATGTTTATTTTAATATGTAAAGTTAAGGCAAAAGGCTCTTTCTGACATTTAAACTGAATTGACGTGATAAATAATGTAAAGAATAAAATAAAGCTCTTACAATTTCTTTACATGACAGTACTTAAACAAAAGAACACTCATATATACACATGCACATATCCATTAATGGAACAGCCCAAAAAGTCAGCTACAACGAACTTCGTACTTTATCCGCTTTAAGTACATTTGTTCAAAACAGCCTCAAATTAAGAGTAAATTACAATGGAAGAATAACGTGAAGGTAGAACAGAATATAGAACTTATATTTAACACAGATGTTTTGTTATTTTTTAACTCCTTATACAAACACCCAAATTCATAATGTAAGAGATGTGATATGACTTGTTTCCTGTGAATTGGTTGTACAGTAGTCAGAGAAAGAAAAATGATAGTTTTATTTGATATTCTTGCTTAGAGAACAAGAAGCAAGTACTTGCTTCTGTTCAATCGTTCTCATTTGAAATTAAGTAAATCCTAATCTCTCTTCTTTTACGTTCTGAATTTATTTTTCCTACTGAAATCATCCCTGCAGCTCTATAAAGAGATATTGAGTAGTCATACAAAAAGTAATGCATCAATGTGTCTGCATGTAATGCATCAATGTCCAGATCAACACGTTAAATTTTAATTCTGGTACATATTGTATGTACTAATAATCGGTTTCCAATTTTCACTCCATAAAATGAAGTAAACAAGTTTTTTAAAGGGATTGTGAACTTGAAGCAATTCTATTTCATAAAGTTGTTGAACTGACTTATAGTCTGTTCACAAACTACTGTAATTATTTTTGTAGAAAATCTATTAAATAATATTCTTCCACTACAAAATATTGTAGATATTTAAAGCTCAAAGTAAACTATTATTGTTTAAATTAGAGGGGAAAAAATCAATAAGCAGAAAAGGGATGAGTTTAGTAAGATACAACTAAAATAATCATGGTAGAGTGAATTTAATAAAATTGTAATATAATACTTACCAAACCTTGAAGAGTGTGCAGCACACTGACTGACAGGGAGATGAACTTGGCTATCACGATAGAGTAAAGTTCACCAGTATATTAATATCAGTTGACCTTGCTTGTAATCAGCGATTGCTCAAACACTGTTTCAATGTTTTGTAATAAATTAGTGGTCTTTGCGTGTTTTTCACTCAGTCAATGAGTCGATCAGTAGACACCCGAGTGAGCTAAAGAAAAACTGATGATTTCTTACACAGATCTTGCTTAACTTTATTAACCTTACTGTATGCACTAGCCGCAAGCTTATGTTAGTATTACAGCAGGAATATTTTGCATGAATATTTGTGTTGACTTTTTTGTGGAGTGATGCAATAATGAAAGACAAGTCGTACTTCAAAACTATAATTTGCAAAATTCTTTGTGATTCTTCAAGAAAATGTATTACCATTTTAAAATGGCTCATAGAATATATGGTATCATGTGAATTTTTTAGTTCCAGTTCACCTTCCTCTCAGTGCAGTGTCTGGAATCTGACACTGTCACAGACTAAATTGTGCATCTGATGAGACAATGGGAATACCTTTTCACCTAGATTACGCTATATAATGATATTTTTTAGTCTAGGTGTCTCTGATGTCCAAACGATATAAAGAGTTCATCTTGAGCTTCTTTGTCACCGACTTCTTTTAGATCTCTTCAGACAATCATTCACATTTAATCAACCCTTCCCACCAAAGATACGTTATGTATCATATTATTTGGCACAAACTTTCTCACATTCCTTATATAATACCTCAAAATAACCCTAAATAGCTTTTGATCATATCTACAAGAAAATAAACAAATTTTTTCAGTAGCTTTCGTCTATTTTCCATCATCAAAAATTGTTTGGAACAGACCAGATTTGCCACAACCAATTTGACCAGCCTCGTAACATTGGCAAGTGCTATACACTAGTAATCACTACTTCAATATTTGTTTTTCGACATATTCAAGATCTGAAAATAAACCAGTTTTGTCAGCATATTGCTAGCTATGTGGACATACTGGCTTCACTAGCTAAACTATCTTACAAGTTTAAGTCAATATCGGTTGCTAATGACTTTGCTAGCAACCCTATCTGGCGATACTGTAAACTCTGGTTTAGACAGTGATCTTATTACCAATCCATTAAGAATACGTCCTAGCGAAGCACAATGCTATCTGACGATTTCAAATAAATTTCATGCACTCTTTCGTACAATATTGTTATGGACCGCTTAGGTTATCACAAGCGGTGTTGTTCCAAAAATGCTCAATGAGGTGCACAAAACCAAGAGGCTCGGAAATGCTTTGACTTTTCTCACACGGTACAGTGATGATGGTGAGGAGTTTTTAAACAAAATTGTGACAGGTGATGGAACTTGTGTCCATCATGTCACACTTGAATCCAAACAGCAGTCAATGGAGTGGCAACACATGCAATCCCCGAAGTAACAAAAATTGAAGATGACAATGTCTGGACAAAAGATCATGTGCACGTCTTTTGGGATCAGAAAGGTGTTTGCTGATTGATTTTCTCCCAAGAGGTGAAACCATTAATGCGGCAAGGTATTGCAAAACCTTAAGAAAACTAAGGCGGGCAATTCAAAACAAACGGAGAGGAATGCTCAGTAATGGAATTGTGTTGCTTCATGGCAATGGTTGGCCCCATATCGCTCGCTGGTGACACTCAAACATTGGTTCGACAATTTCATTAGGAGCAGTTCGATCACCCGCCCTACAGCCCGGAATACCACTTGTTCCTGCACATGAAGCACGAGCTAGGCGGCCAACGCTTTGAAACCGATGATGAAGTTAAAACTGCTGTGGCTACATTCGTTGGCGGGAACCTTCTACAAAAAGGGTATAGACAAATTGATCACCCGCTATGACAAGTGTTTCAATATTGGTGAAATCTATGTTGAAATATAGTTTAAGGTTTCGGCTTTCATGTAGAAATAAAATTGTGTTGAAAATAACTGTTTTACTTGTTTTTCTTTTTTTATTAATGGTACTTATTTTCCGAACACGTCTCATATTCCCAGTGTTAACGAAGCTGACAAGATAAGGTTTTCAGTGAAGTCAAGTGATAATTTGATTGTGCCACCTTGCAGCTGTAGAAACCTGTGCTTTTCTAATAGGCATTCCTAGAGACTGGTGGTACACTAGGAACGTAATTATCTGAAGTTGATGGAACCAAACCAGTTTTGAATAATAATATTCCTTCCAGTTTAGTGGGAAGAAAGGTACATTTTACATGTGGCTGTCATCTTGAAATGTTAAACTGAAGGTTTACATGTCAAGTTCAGCTGATTAATTTGTACAACACTGATTTCATGAATACTCACACGGTTGGAATGTTAATATACTCAAACATTTAAAAACTCCATAATCTTGAAACTTTACAAGACAAAAATTGTTATAAGCATTTACACTAGTTGTTAAGACGTAGACTTGATTTAGTTACTATCTATCCAAAATTATGTTTGTAAACGTATTTACTTATAACAGTTTGATTTTATACTTCTAAAACTTTTGAATGGCTTTCATCTTAAAACCTTATGAGTTATCGAAAGATGAGTAAGAACAAAATAATGTTGCTTGAAATTGCTTCAAACCTTCATAAGAAATGTAAATTATTATATATGTTATACAGTACCCAAAAATAAAAATATTGCACAAATCCGCCATCTTGAAACCTATTATTGTTTCAGACAAACGTATTCAAGGAATGTAATGTAACTACCAAGTTTAATTTGAGTCACCTATAAATTATGACAATTAATGTGTTCACCCTTATTTTATCATTGTTACTGTATATTACTCAAAACATTGTACGGTAACTATCTGGAAATCTTACAAGATATAAAAAAACACAGAGGAACAAACGTTACTGTAACCTGAGAATTCAAAAACACTTTTTTGTTTTGCTTCACAATGCACAATAATAATCAATTCTTTCCCAAACTTTGAACAGCTACCATCTTCAAACCTTAAGAGATTTTGTGAAAATTACAGAAATAAAAGTGTTTCACAATTTATTATCTAATATTTTATAAAAATCAAGTCATTTGGGTCCTATTTAAAATTACTTTAGTTAAAAAATGTTCACAAATTCAATTGGCTGCCATCTTGAAACCTTAAATTGGTTAATCCTGGCTAACAAACTCATCCAAGCTATGTGCAAACACTATCTCTACACCAAGTTTAGTATGGATCTATTAAAAGTTACAGCAGTTTCCGTGTTAAAATTATTTCTACAAGTTTTATACTACCGTACCCAAAACTTTGAATTGCAGCTATCTATATACCTTACAACATGTAAAAAATTGTAAATTATTGTAAATTATCTAAGAATTCTAAAACACCTCTTAGTTTTGTTCTACAAACTATAAGTAAAATATATTCATTCCTTTTAAAAACTTTGAATAGCCACCATCTTGAATTTTTAAAATATTTAAAAAAAGTGCAAAAATAAAAAGTTGTTCCTAATTTCCTAATATTAAAAAAATCATGCCATTTTAGGCCCGTACTTGGAATTAGTTGAGTTAAAAGTTTAGAATTTGTTTTAAAAATTGTTTAAATACATATACATTTTCGGATATGGTAGTTTTGGGTTCTAGAGGCCATGATTGGAGAAAATCCAAAAATATCTCCTGGTAATTCCGTTGTGAAGGGATTGTAATAGGCAGATTTCTATAAAACATAACTAAAACTTCAGATATTGTGGAAACAATTAAAAATTAGCTTTCTGGTTGGTATTGATAACTAAAACCTGAGCAGTGGTATTACACAAACAAGTGCAACAATGGCATAAAAAAATATTGAGTTAAAAAAAGATTGATTTCCTGCATCATCCATTATACTTCCTCCTAGATTAAGAATATGAAATGAAGCAAAAGTATGTTTTATTCCCACATTCTCCAGTTTGAATAAACACATCAAAAGTGTTATGAATACGAGATATGTTTAAAAAAGTAATGGGAATTTTCTTTTTTTGAAAAAATATTTATTTGTTCATCTATATTAATGTTGTCACTTAAAAATAATCCCCATTAGATATTATGCACTTGTACCAGTGCTTCTTCCAATTCTCGAAACACTTCTCAAACTCGATCTTTGACATAGCCTTTAGCTCTTTCAGAGATGCAATTTTAATGTTATCTATGCTTGTAAAATGACTGCCCTTTATGTTTTGTTTTATTTCGAAAAGTCAAACGGAGCCATGTCTGGAGAATATGGAGTATGGGGTATCTTGACAATACTGTTTTTGGCCAAATGTTAATGAACAAGCAATGAAGTATTGGTGAAGAAGCATTCTTGAGGTAATCCTCCATGCTGCATGTCAAGATCTCCCCAGAAGAAACAACCTACATAACCACTTCACAAGAAACGGTAGCGACTATATTCTTCCCAATCACAGACTGGCACTCTATGAGAAGAAGCCCTCATACATCGGTGCCAAACTTGCCAACTACCTGCCTGATGAGCTGAAAACTCCAGGGCCAATCAAGAATATGAGACAGCGGCTTATCAACTGGCTCCTAGTTCGACCTCTTTACTCAATCGACGAGTACATTCGGTGGAGGGAAGACCCGACTTTTCAAAATCAAAACTAATTTTTGTACATGGATTCATCAAGTTCCAACTCTTGCAAACTTTTGACGACATTTCTGTACTCAAAGTTCATGAAATAAAGAGATTTGTCTATTGTCTATTGTATGAGCAGGTTCATAAATGTTTTTCCACTAATCCAGTGTTTTTTTTTTTCGGATTGCCTCATGCAAACGGCATTAAACTTGCAGGCAGTACTCATTATTGATTGTTTAACCTTGTTGCAAGAATTGATGATGCACCGTTGCTATTAAAATGGAAGAATGAATGAACGTTTATTGTCATATTACATCTTACAAGATATTACATCTTCTTACAATGGAAGAACACAATGACCATAACCTTCACGTTTGACTGCACTTTCAAGCCTTTTTCGGCCTTGGCTATCCAGAATGCCTCCACTATAATGACTGAGCCATCATTTCAATGTCATATCCCTAAATCCACCATCACTTGTAACACATTCCAGTCAATCTGCATCATCGTTGACTTTATTTAGTGACTCCAGAAAAACTTCCATTCGCCGCTGTTTTTGTTCAAAATTCAACAATTTTGGAACAAATTTTGCTGCCACATGTTTTATACAGAAAACAGTCAAAAAAATTTCATGGCATGAGCCAACTGATATTCCAACACCATCAGCGACTTCTTTGATTATAATATGGTGACAGTTCATAACCATTTCTTCCACTTTTTCACATTTCATTTGGTTGTTGATGTACAGGGGCATTCGTCATCTTCAATGTCTGCACGGCCATCTTTGAAATGTTTACCACTTGTAAACCCTTGTTTTACTCAAACCAGACTCACCATAGGCCTTTTTGACATTTACCACACTTTATTTAATTTTTTACACAAAATTTAATACAAATTCTTTGATCCATTTTTTATCAAATGAAAATTGCTGATTTAATAAAACACATCTAACCTTAGTAACTCCCACTGAACAAGTAAACAATGAAAAACTGGAAATTTTACTATATTTCAGGAGCATAAGTACCAATATAATAAAAAATATCTTGACAATTAGAGTTTCCAAACCCATGCAACTTTAAAATTCCCACTACTTTTTGAACACACCTCGTAGATCTACGAATAATCAATCAAAATCTGCCAGACACCAGTGTAGTTTTGATGCTACAAAGAGTACTATGCTACGTAAAAGTTAAAAGTTTTCATACGTGTTTAAGTTTTATGAGATAGTGCCATGAGGATTTTTGTAACATTTTAATTGTTTCCCATACTGTTTCAAACAGTTCAAAACTATTAACAAAAAGAGGAATTATTGGAAGAGAAAAATAATTATGGGTTATAGTTCTAGTTAATTAAGGATGTTCGAAAATCTATTCCCTTTGCTTTTGAAATAACTAGTCTAATGATCATTAAAATTGCGAGACTTAACAAACAGGATGGCGTTGTAGTGTTCTGCTTTTTTCAAAATAGAAAGTGATGCATAACACCAAATAGGAGGCTGAATATTTTTGATCTTTTTCAAATTATTCTTGAAAATTAATTTTATAAGGCAAGCAAATAAAGAGTGGCAGATATTTCAAAATACAATTCTATAATAGTTTAACATAGAAAATGCAGCCCCCTTTCCACACAGTGGTTGTAACTACATGGCAGTCTGAGGAACAAGTGAACAACGTTACATAACATAAAATATTTCCAAAACTATTATAAATCAAGGCCTATCTAAAAAGTTAAGGTGGGTTAGCAAGTTAAGGTTTAAGAATCTAAATTGGACTTTAAATTTGCAATGCTGACCAAAGTCAGGATGAAAGAGTTCAGATGCTGGAACTGTGTACTTCTTCCTCAACTAAAGTGAATTCTATACATATATTAATTATACCAATGATGGGTAAAATTCAAGCATTTACAAAATTTGTCTGGCCCTGGAGCTCTTTCCTCAGACCAATTTTCCATCAAATTCCATAGATGCTTAAGATGTCGATGATAGTTGTGAGCAAAATGGTTTTTTTCCCGAACCTTAAACCGTTTTAACTCTTAAAGCGACCTCAGTTTAATTACTGCACATTTAGAGATTCTAAAACGAATTCTGTTTTTGCTACAGTTAAAATTATTTTCTTTTTATTGGAATAAAAATAACACAAATACATTTTTTAAAAAAGCTCATAGCATCGCATAAGTTGGTATGCCGTATGCTTATATCTGCATGACGTGCCTTGCACTGTAAGACGAAACATCAATAAAAGAATATCACTGTTTATTGTTCGATTATTCAAGTGACATGCAATCCAATTTCCTTCCCAATGGTCATATACATCAACACTTTTATACATTCCTACACATTCACATCATTTTCATGAATTATATGTACAGAATAAACTAAAATATGACAATACAGATATGTTACACAACAATGGAAATGTCCAAAATCCTATTAACTTTCAAATCTTCCATTGTCAATAACAAACTCTAAACTAAGAGTAGTGCTAGGGAATATGTTTATAACCCTTGACTCTTCGGCTCAAGGAGTGCTGAAAATTTATCATACAGAATGTGCAAGCCAGATTTATCTAAAATTTATGGATACCTAGAAGTCCAGGATATTTGTGTAGAAAATGGCTTTGCCTTTGGGAGCTCAACCCTGCTTACTTTAGAGGAGTTTACTAACACATTTATCATGTAACATTCGTTCCAATCCATAATCCATAACACTTGGGGGGTATTTATGTGCAAAATGTTTTCAGACTTGGATTATGCACCTCCATTTTCTTGTTTCAAAGGGTGCTAAGTAATGATCTAATGTATAATAACTTATTCTACAGAACATCTATCCCAAGTAAGACCTCTACCACAACATTATGTGACCCTCATGGTCTATAGATTCCTAGGAATAGCCTCGATTAACATTAGCTCTATAGAATGTACTAGCTAATGTTTGATAAAGTTTTTGCAATCAAAATATTATAGAAGAACTTTAGAAAATAAATTTGGCCTAAGAATCTACTTCTTTTGGTCCAGTTCCTAAAAAATGCATTGAAACTAATCACTTACTTGTAGAATGTATATACAAAGTGACTTGCCAAAAATACATTACCATACATAGATTGGAAAAATAGTACAAATTTTGAAATTTCCATGATTTACACTTATGACTTGCCTAAATTGACTCCTGGAAACATGCCGAAGTACTAAAAATTGTCTGGGAGTGAGTCAGTAATAAAGTTACATAATTAATATCCAAGTTGCTAGACACATGTTGGATCTTAATGTTCATGCATTTGTATATTATAAGTTAAAGTAAACTTTGCCACAAGAGTCGTACATTATAATAACTCAGGGGTTATTGAAACAAGGTATCTAATACACAATTAAATTTGTGATAGGTTGACTATAAGTACATCAAGGCTAGCAAAATACACAAACTTCAAAAACGTTATTTAATTTCATTCTACTTTTAAAATATCAACATTAACAAGGAATACAACAAAATAATAACTAAAATTAACTAACACCACTCTAAATGCCTCCATAAACAACCTCAATATTATCATGAAAAATAATTTGCACCACCTCCCACAACAGTACTGACAAAAGTCAATATACTATTTAACATTCATATCAAAGTTAATTAAACACAGTCATTGTTTGATCATACAGTATTTAGACATTTGGCACTGTGTAAAAAGTTTCCAGGCACATTTCTAGGAGAAAAAAAATATCTGAATAGGGTATAAAATAATAAAATTAAAACCAAATAAATCAATAAATTTGAGAGACATTACAAATCTAATAATACAAGTTAAAAAAAATCAAGATGTATATGCTATAGACCTTTGCAAAAAAACGTCATTTGTAAATGAAACTTTAATGATGTAAAAAAAAGAAATATAGCATTAAAAGAAATTGTGTGGTCTCAGGTTTTAAATTATTAGTATCACTGATTAGGCCTAAGCATGAAAAACTTTTATTTTTTGTTTTAGTAACATAAATATTATTATGTTGTAAGTACGAAACACTTACAAATATTTATAACAGCATCTACACTCTATTTTTCATTAACACTTCAAGCTTAGCTAATTAAGTAAGCATACAAAAAAGACACTAACAATATTATGGTTTGAGTTTGTAAATACAAAAATATATATTTTAAATGGTATATTATTATTTTTATTTAAAAACATGAGATATCAAAGGTTTTAATTAAAATATAATTTTACTACTATATAAAAAAATAATGTCAAAAGTTAAAATACGGATAGCATAAATATTTTGCAAAACAAAGCTGATAACCAGCCATGAATATATTGATCACAGTGTTAAAGAGGCTATATTATCACAAATTATCTTGGCCGTTTTGTCACAGTTGTAACAAAACTCTAAGGCAGGACAAGTCCTTTACTGATTCTCTTTACTGAAGACTCGATGGTTGCTTAATCAGGAAACCTGACCTGCAGCATGTGGTACACATAGTCATAGACCACCAGCATGATCGCACCTCCAGGACCCAGTCTCATCACCTTGGGCACCAGACCTTTGTATAGAGCTCTCCACCTGTCAACACCAAGTCTATTCATGTAGGATTTTGGCTGAGTTACTGTATAAACTTCACCAGACTTTGAATGGAACATCGTGATGTCAGCAACGTCTTTATTACAATAAATTCAGGAAGAACAGAAAGGAGAACACTCCAAAAACAATTTTAAATACATCCTTAAAACAGTAGATTTGAATGTCATTATATCTTCAAGAATCATACCATACTTCTTCATACTTTGAGTTAGTTTCACAGCACCTCTCTTAGAGGATGGATATGACATCACCTGATTAAATTCTTTTGTAAAGTATATGGAACAAAATCAAGCTGACTGCAGTGAGAAATCTAGGGATATTCTTCTCCTGATAAGTTTTCTATTAGTTTAATCCACAAAATGTATACTATATGGAACTCTTAAGCAATCTAATTACAATAATGTAACACAATTATTCCATTGATTGTATTTTGTTACAGAAAAGGAACATTTAATTTAAAAAGAAAGGTATTTACCCTTCCTCTCTGTAGACAATGACAATAGTAGCAAGTGTTCCTTTGTACTTGATCTGTCCAGGGACAGGCTGGGGACCTTGTATCCGAGACTTGGCCACGTCAAACGGCAGATTGAACAGTGAGCCCAGCGTTCCAGACACAAAACCTATTCCAACTTTACGCAGAAACTCGTGCACTGGATCCTGCAGTTACATAATCGTGTTACATGTATGAACAAAAATATAAAACACACATAAAAACAACATCAGTAGTGTTTGACACTGTCTTTTACTCACAAGGCAAAAGTCAATATATACTTAACCATTTTTTATAACGGTTTTATAATGAAATTAAATGTTGAAAATCTTTAATTACATTCACAACGGTGGAATAAACTTTGTATTTTCAAGATAAGGCATTTAGAAACTCTGTGACATGTCAAAAATATGCTATTTTCTTTTAGCCCCAGAAGTATTGTATTATGGATAGTTTTATATAATATGTACTGATCGCGAGAGAAAAGAAGAGACCTGGATTCTGGCCTATCTGAAATTTGCAGGCGCTACTACGAGTATGTTGCCGCGCCTTGTTTCGTAATTCCATTATTGTTTCACTGTTCCATTGCTATGATAATCAATTCGCAGGGCTGGCTGTAGGGCGAAGCGCCTGAAATTACCGCGCGGCAACACACTAGTACACAGCTGTGCGCCGGTACGGGCCAGGTCTCTTCTTTTCTCTCGCCATCAGTAATTTATAAGTGTATTTTTTTGTTTTTGTGTAGGTTAAATTTTACCCATAACTCACATGAGAAATCATTTGTTTTGCAGAGTATATCAAGTGTCTATATTGACCCACCAGTTTTCCCTGATAGATTAGTTGGGAATTTTACATGCATATCTTCTGATTTATACATGCAATATTGGTGGGAAGCATGTATATATAAACAAATGGTTCTGAATTTGTAATTTTTTGAATTGGATTAATTGATATGCTTTGTATTATACAACAAACATTGTAATGTTCTGTAAATTTAATTATGTTGTAATACTTTCATAATAATGTAATATTGACAGTTTTATGTTTACATAATCATTTTCTCACAACGTAATGTTCTTTAATTTTAATTTTATTGCAATATTGACATTACAATATGTAATTAAGATGATTTTGTAAGGCCTATAAACAGCTGTGAAATAAAGTCTATACAGTTTTAAAATGCTTTGTGCATTTTACCTTAAAAATAACTTATATTGGGTCATAATTGACCAACAATATCTAAAAATATTGTTGTGTTGTTCAACAATACCACAATGCTTGAAATGAGGCCAGTGACATTTTTGTTGCCGTTGAAACTAAATAAAAGTGTGGGGCACATCTAACACATAACGTCATATAAGAAAGTGCTGTGGGTTAAATTTGAACCATGCGATCATGGACGTGTTAAATAAAATATAGAATCCTAAACTTTAATAGGGAGATACATTAATTACATGCAGTATTTTTTTATTACTATACAGAGCAAAAGGAGGAGTGATAGGAAATATTCCAATGCCATTTACAGTAATCTTGTTTCATCTGCATTAAGATGCATCCAATAAATACAGTACTTTAATAAAGAATAATATACGTGCAATGTGTTTATCAATCTTGCTAGTTTCTGAGGCAAAATCTACAAATTGGACAAATTGTTTTATTTTCTAAAAATATATACAAGAGCTATTGCTATCAGATAAGTATAAAGAAAAATTCATACATAATGGAAATACAATTTTATCTTGTAAATAAAGCAGGGAAAAAGTAGTGTGGTACCAAATTATTTAATTAAATTTAAAGTAAGGCATAACTTGATACTCATTCATATGAGGGAAAAGTATAAAGAATATTGTTAAGAAAGATTTTGTAATAGTGAAAATGAAATCTAATTCAAAGCTATAAATATCATACATAATTCTATATTTATTAACTAGATTTTGAATAAAAATTCAACATAAAACAATCTTTCGTCTATATATTCAAAAATAATTTCCGTAATAAACAAACTATAATATTACAAGTTAAAAAAGTGGTAAAGGCTGAAATTAAATAAACTAATGTGTACAACAATATTATAGGGAATATTGTCAACAATTAGTACTGTGCGTTGTTGAATGGTGATTAATAAGAGTTCAGCTGCAGAATAATAAATTGTATTTATGAACATATGCCAAAAAAGGCTTTTACTATACCTTAAACTAATTAACCTTCTTAATTTAGATATAGTTTTGTGGAGTGTCTCATTTCACTTAAGGTATCATTTAAAGAATTTTCTTATAATATGAGGAGTTACCAAAATATAAACTGGAATTATATTTTAAAAGCCAAACATATTGAAGTTTTTTTACAAAACAACCTTATTCCTTCAGAATACTATCTATACACTTGATTATTTTCCTAATCAGTAATTCCATTGTTAAAACGTTTTTTTTTATATTCGTCTTCAGTAATGGACAATGCCTAATCTCAGGCTCTTAACCCTTTGGCTGCTAATAATTTTTTGACATGTTATCCCAAAAGTGCTCAGGTTTTTATCGGATTTTATCCCAAAAGTGCTAAGCCTAAAATGGTGAATTTGTAGTTTTACTAAAAAAATCATAAGTTCCTCAGATTTTAACCTATTTCATTGATTTATGTTTTTTTGTAGTATATAATATATGTAAGAAAATAAAAAATAATACATTTTGAAAAATACAAAACTATGTAAACAAATAAATAACTTTTTTTTTCAACTTTGACACAGAAAAACATAATTAAATTTAACTTTTATTTTTTTAAATACATTTTTACCTAAAACCATATGTTGTTTTGAGTACATACTGAAATTTTCATTCAAAAATATAGATTTTTACTTATGAAATGAAAAAAAACACAAAAACTTACCATGTGCTATCTAGATCACAGCTGTTTTTTGCCGTTAGTGTACTATAAAAAAAAAACCAGCAAATACAAGTGTTTATTTTTAAGGAAAAGTAAACTTATTCAACTGTCATTTACCGCAATCCGCGTGTAAATAACGTAATATTTAGCGCTGGAAAAAAAAAAATTTGCAACAACGAAATATCGTTCTATAGCATTTTTCGGAACAAAGGCCAACTACGATATATCGTTGCATAGCATTTTTTGGCATGATTACCAAAAACGACATATCGTTGCATAGCAGTCAAAGGGTTAATACAATAATAAGAAAAAAATCACACTGAACCATGACATTTTTTGCCAAAAACTGGTTGACAGAGATGACTGAGTATGCATATGCATTGTCATGGTGAAAAAACCAGTTTCAGTAGTGCGTCTGCCACAAACAATTTTTTTATGAACACTGTTGTACAATCTTCCTAGAACTTCTAAATTAAAAACTCAAGGTCTTTGAGCACACATTGACGTTTCTCAACATTTTAGTCATGTTTGGGTAGTCCTGAATGAGATTTGTAGTAGGGATTTAATGAATATTGACCGAGGACCACTAATGGTTCACACAACACCACGGATACTTGTACAGATAATGGTACATGTCACAACAAGTTTGGGTAGTCCTGAATGAGATTTGTAGGGATTTAATGAATATTGACCGAGGACCACTAATGGTTCACACAACACCACGGATACTTGTACAGATAATGTACATGTCACAAGTTTGGGTAGTCCTGAATGAGATTTGTAGGGATTTAATGAATATTGACCGAGGACCACTAATGGTTCAAACAACACCACGGATACTTGTACAGATAATGTACATGTCACAAGTTTGGGTAGTCCTGAATGAGATTTGTAGGGATTTAATGAATATTGACCGAGGACCACTAATGGTTCACACAACACCACGGATACTTGTACAGATAATGTACATGTCACAAGTTTGGGTAGTCCTGAATGAGATTTGTAGGGATTTAATGAATATTGACCGAGGACCACTAATGGTTCACACAACACCACGGATACTTGTACAGATAATGGTACATGTCACAACAAGTTTGCCTACGCAGAATATGGCAAAAATCCAGAACATTTAATACATTTTCAACATTTTATATCAATTTATTGATTGATTTTAATGTACTCAAATCATGAACTTTAATTTATACATTGTTCACCACAGTGACATTTTGTACAACCCAATCCTGGATTTTGTATTAACAAATAGAAACTATTACTTCTTACATATGTCAACTATGAATTGTTGAAAGTTCAAAGTTTAATTTGTAACAAGCAATTAGCAGTTAACACATTAATTTTTTTTAAATTGAATATTATATTTGTATTTATAGTATCAATAACATTACATACATAATCAAAATAAATCCACAGATTTCATTATATTTCCCAATTTATCATATAGCTATAAAGTGAAATAGCTTTATAATAATTTTGCACCTCTTTCACTCATTAGGGGGGTTGCTTCAGCGTTATCTCTTAGTTGCGCACTTATGAGATATCATAAAATCTTTTTTCCAAATCTTACATGCATTTGGATGTGTAAATACATTTTCTTTAAAACTTCAGTGCTATATGTTTATACATTAGCAAAATTGCAGGTTAGGGTGGAATCAATCAATAGCACCAATAGTTTTATACTATACATGTTTTCAATTTATATTTAATATATTACAATATTTAAATCTAATTGCATTCTGTTCTATCATGGTATAAAATTAACATTTTTGCTTTCCAATTCACATTCTCATTTAATGCAATATTTTGTTTCCTTAAATTTTCAATTCATTTTGTGATTTAAAACATGTTTTATATTTTCATCTTTAGTACTCAAAAGTAAATTGCTCACAAGTATTTGTAGTATTTGTTACATATTAAATATCAGAGAAAGAGAATATAATATAATTTCATGATCTCTAACGTGGTAATTATTTTTAAATTAAATTCTAATTATAATTGTAGTGCATTTTTAGGGTTGAATCTCATGTGTAAATTGTTGATGCTGTACTAAACTAGGACATTCAGAGATTGTGCAGGCAGAAGATTAGGTGAGATCATCTTGATTCACAAACAAGAGCTTTGCATGCTTTGTGGTCAACAGATATTAGCCAGTAACTAACCAGTTATGAGTCGTTTCATGATAATTCAATAACACCACACAGCGTTGTAAACCCACCCAAAAATTTAACATTGTATATGAGTAACTACCATCCCTGTAAAAAAGTATCCATTATCATTATTATGTTCATACAATCATTAATTTACATGACGTATCTAAAGATTGCAACAATATAACTAAAGATTCTAAACCTACATGTTTTTACAGTAAGGTACTTAATTACTTGGTTTATGGTCAGGTCAAAATATTCTCTAATAGAACAATTTTAAAAATATTGGTTTCATAAAAATAAACTTGTTATCTTTCATGTTTCACTTCATATGCCATTACACTACTACAGAGGCTTGCCACATACTTTAAACACTTGAGTGGCACTCTTTATCTGAGCTAAAACATTAGTAGTAGCTAAGTGCTTTACGCTGCCTAACCTACATAACACAAGATAATGTGAAGTTGATGTAAATCTAATTCTCTTTTGACAGGATAACAATAAAAAATTGTGACTTTTTAACTCCTTAGTAAAGGAATAAGAAAGCAATGTTGACAGAATTTTCCTATTTAAAGGAGCTTAGGTGTGATATTATGCAAGGATACTTGATGACCACTGAAGTGATGTTAATGGTTTGAAGTGAAATGTTTCAAACTTAGTGGGACTTTTTAGAAATGAAAAAGGTACAAACGCTTGAACTGCAGTGAGATCTGGAAACTGCATTCCACTGTTTGAGATGATGCCAGATTAGAACATGGGAGATACCTTAGCAGCGAGAACCTTCTAGATGTAGTTTACTAGATCCTACAAAAAGGACAAACCACATCTCCGAGGCATTGGTACCAAACCCCAATGAACAGGTGTTTGTGTTGGTGTGCTGGAACAGTATATGATTGTTTTTTGTTTACTTAGGACAATAAGCGGAAGAAACCCCTCATTTCACCTAGTCTTAAAAAGACTTTTGTGCTTGCTTCTGGAGTGACAGACATTCCGGATGGATAAAGTTTGTGGTACGGCTGTCTCCTGTTTAGATACCATGAGAGGGTTGTCTTATATTTCAATTTGGTGAAGATAATATAACATGAAGTGTAAATATAACGTCAAAGGAGGACTTTTCAAAATCATCAGATGACAAAGAAAAATATCTAGAGAAGATGCTCTATGACAAGCGATCACAAATGCGACAAGATTTTGCACTACTGACAGGTGTTATTCAGTTACATATTCTCATCAAAAAGATCTTTTCACTGAGTGATACATACGCCGATTTTAGTTGTACAAGTTCTTTGGCAGTTTGGACATTAAAATTCATCTGGAACTGTTATGATACAAATGGGATCATGTAGAGCATAATTTGGGGTAAAAGAAGTATTTAGAAGGATACAAATTCTTTGCTTCAGCTTGACATCTCATAAGTACGAGGCATGTTCAGAAAGTAAGTACCATAAAAAAAAAACAAGTAAAACAAATTTTGTTCACACAATTTATTCCTACATGAAAGCCCAAATCTATTTTTTGACACAGTGTCCACCGATGTTCAAAAACTTGTCGTAGCGGGTGATAAATTTGTGTATTCCCTCTTCGTAGAAGGTTCCCACTAACGAATGTAGCCACGACTCCACCGCAGTTTTCATTTCATCATCACTTTCAAAGTGTTGACCTCGCGCTTCATGTGCAGGAACAAGTGGTAGTCAGACGGTACCAAGTCCGGGCTGTAGGGCGGGTGATTGTACTGCTTCCAATGAAATTTTTGAACCAATGTTTGAGTGTCACCAGCGGTATGGGGCCGAGCATTGACATGGAGCAACACAATTCCGTTACTGAGCATTCCTCTCCATTTGTTTTGAATTGCCTGCCTTAGTTTTTTTAAGGTTTCACAATACCTTGCCGCATTAATCATTAATGGTTTCACCTCTTGGGAGAAAATCAATCAGCAAAATGCCTTTCCGATCCCCAAAGACAGTGCACATGATTTTTTTGTGCAGACATTGTCTTGAATTTTTGTTTCTTTGAGGATTACGTGTGTTACTCCATTAACTGTTGTTTGGATTCTGGTGTGACATGACGGACCCAAGTTTCACCACCTGTCACAATTTTGTCTAAAAAATCCTCAACACCATCACTGTACCATGTGAGAAAAGTCAAAGAACTTCCGAGTCTCTTGCTTTTGTGCACATCAGTGAGTATTTTTGGAACCCACCGGAAACACAGCTTGCGATAACCTAAGCGGTCCGTAACAATTTCCTACAAAAGAGTTGGTGAAATTTGTTGGAAATCGTCAGATAGTGTTGTCATAGTGAATCTTGGATTTCTGTATTGTCTTCCTTGGATGTCTGTTCTCATGGATTTTTTCGTCAACTGCCCTTACCAGATCATCGGTGACGAGAGAAGGCCAACTGTGCGCATGCGTGGAACATCGATTGCGGCGCTACGGCGGCAGTGGAATGAAACCTGTACTTACTTTCTGATCACGCCTCGTAAAAGTGCCTGGTTAAAACAAGATACACACAAGCAGATCACCACCCTCTGGTTCAGCTTTTGTTACCTCTGACCATTAAATAAAAATATTCATTGTCCTACGTTAATTTTGTTTGACACATAAAGCACCAATCTAAGAGGTACAGATATATCATGTTTAGGTAAGATTGGCTACTTGAGGTGCAGTAACCGTAACTCTGCTCCTTGCTCATTGAAAAAAAAATGTTAAGTGAGTCATATTCGTACATGTTATATATTGGACAAGGTGAGTTTTTACCGATTTCATGAAACAATGGTGTTAAACATAACTTTCTGATAAGAATCTAGAAAATGCTTGGTTTTATAGAATAATAGGTACTTTAACATGACAAATATGTTTTGACTGAGTATATTGACAGTGTTCTGTAATTCTGTAATGTTTGAATTACTATTTACATTGTCACAATGTTATATTAACATAAATAACAATTACTATCAATAAATTTGAAAACAAACACTCCAAGTAATACATTTTTTTTATTTTTGTGAGACCTTTCGTGTTCAAGGCTCCTCAAAATCTTGTATATGTCTAATTTAGCTCTCCTTGACCTGAATATATTCCCTGAGTTTTATTTTATTATATTGTATCACAAATAATAAGGAAAAGAGAGGTGGCATTCTTTATTATCAATTTTTACTAATTAATTAGTGTTCTAATCAGAAAAAGAAGGGATACGATGCATACACTTAATTCAGCAAACATATATTTCTGATCACTTCTTTGATTTAAACTAGCTAGACTCAGTTAACCGAGTGCTTAGATTAGATTGTATTAATAAAACATTTTTCAATAAAAGGAAAGATGTTAATGTTAATATACAAATGCATCATTAATTACTACAGTTGCCATCTAAAATGCATGATTCAATTTTTACAAGTTGCATGCATGTTAGAATGGAATAAAGCGAAATACCTACAATCTAAAACACCTCTGCTACTGTAAAAACAACACACATAAATTATGTCTCACAATATATATATACATACATACATACATAGACAAAGGTTTTTTTTGTACATAGAATTAAATTAACAAAAAGCAATTTTTGTGTTTCTTTTATTCTAGATAAATTTAACATGTTAAATTGATGTATTTTTTATTTATGTTCAAAGTAGTAAGCCTATATTATAAAATATAACTCCGGTACTGCAGTATTGTTGTATTTTGTGGGATGTTGAAATAAAATGTACTATAGAGGGTACTTTAGTATGCAAAAACTATCAAACCCAATATTTTTCTCATTATAAATGGTACTTTTCACTAAATAAACATACATATTGTTACCATAGATTGCAGTCAGACAAACTGAGTCGCCTATAGAGATAACAGATGAACAATATTGTGTTTGTGTTATTAACTTTAGTTTGTTAGGTTACACAGGTACTCAGTCAGTACCTATGTCACTTGTGTTTCACGTATTGAATGTTTTACTATTTAATCATTTGTCTTACTTTGGAAGATCTGAAGAGTTCAAAAGTGATTTTGGTTTCCAAAATGAAGTCTCCAAAGAATTGTAGTTGTTTTAATTGATTATATTTGACAGGCAGCATTAGAGACAATTAAGAGATTTCCTAGATAAAATCAAAATTGTTCATAATCGTAATTATGGCTTGCGAGATTATTCAAAATAAGTTCCTAATGAACTTTGTATCCTTCACTGATTAGTTTTTATAACTTTAAGCAAATACATTAAGTAGACCAACCTTCAGAAATTATCACTTTCTTACTCCTTGTCAATGTTACCCAAGACTGTAAGTATGGCTATAGGCAGATAACCCCTAAAATAAAGTAAATAACAAGTCAGCAACAAATTAAATATACTTCAGCCTGTAGGACTGCTAAGAGAATTATTTTCTGTCCGCCCTAAACAGAAATTATAATTTTTTTAGTTGAAATTAACACAAGTATTGTTGGTACCCTTCCATACCCCATGTGAAATGCTATACAATAATTAGTAGAAGTGAAAGAATGTAGTTCTAGGTGGAATGAAATAAATATAATTTTTTAGACTTACACTTTATCTCTAGCTTAAATAATGGTACACAGGGTGTCTTGCAACCATTTGACGAAACTTAATTAGGCATTTAATCATCTTACTTTATGAAGGCTTAAAATTCAGTAAACATCTAGCCACAGACTTTGATGACAACAGATATCAAGTCAAAAGTACCATAATCAAGAATTGAAAGAGAAAGAGAAAGTCCATTGGTTTTACAAACTTGTGTACCATTATTCTCTACTGTAACTGAGTAATAAACTGTTTGTGGCCTCACTGTGTATGTAATTCATTTACTTAAGGCAAATATTAATTCAAAAGGGTTCAGAACAGCAAATAAATAAAAAAAAGTTCTTACTCAATCAAAGAGAAGGAACCACTCACAATTCTATCTGATCTTCACTTTTTGGCAGCTTCCAATCTGGATAAAATTTATATTTAAGTTCAATTTAAAAATAGAAACATAGCCAGAGCAGTTTTGAATACCCTGGTTATATCAGTATTAACAATGAATGCATTTTACTGATTAACAACAGTACCTTTGATGATATTTCAAAAGAAAATTCACTAAATTCTATTCATTCATTCATAGAACTCAATTATAGGTCTCAAACTATGGTTTTTTTTATATGATTTCTATTTTAAAAACAGTCAAATTGAACCTTATATACTACTTTACAATTTTGTATTGTATAACTACACAAACAAACTATAGATCATTCAAACCATTCATAAATATCATACTTCAATATGAAATAAAATCGGCCTGAGATATAATGTATCTCTCTTTATGGGCACTATATTGTGGTTTATTTGAATATTTTATCCCACAGATTTTAACATTACAAAAATGAATTACTAAAGTTTAAAGATCTGAAAACTATTACCAACATAAACAAAGTATTGTTTGTTCGTAGAAAAGGGAAGTTAAATTTTGATTAATTTCTTTCTATTACTACAGTTGATTTTAGAACAGCTCGATATAAATGAAGCAATCCAGTAAAAATGTTGAATTATTCAGTGAAAACATGAAAGTAAGTAACAGATTGACTACAACATATAAAGCTTCTTTTGCAACAATTTCACAAATCCTAGAACACTACTTTAGACTTTGCTACAGGTAGAGGACACTTATTCAATGTGAAGATCAATTGAATTTACCTCCATTTCTGGTAAAATTCCTTTCACAGAATGGTAGAAGCCAAAGTAGACTGCGTTGAAACATCCATTTCGTCCAATAGTTGCAGTCACTCCTTTGTTGAGTCCTCGAGATCCTAGACCCTTATTACAAAACATATTTCATTTAAAAAACTGTGAAAAACAGAAAAAAGAATTCAGTCTGAAAATATGAAATTGCTTACATACAAGGGTTATAAACAATGTAATCACCATTTATGCATAGCATAGGGAATAGTGGGAGTAGCACTGCCATATTGACATTGGTGAGAACAGTGGTTTAGTATGCTTTTAACTGTGTCGCAGCATTGTATGTTCGCGTTTTGTCCAGTTATAGTTCAAAACATGAGTCCCATAATAGAAAATTCCACCAAATGTGGAGTGTGTGGTGTTATAAGATTTCTTTGGATGAAAAATCAAACCGCAGCTGAGATACAACGTGAGTTGTGCGCATTTAATGGTCCGAACATTTTGAGTGAAGGTGTAATCTGTCTGTGTGTGCATTAAAAACAAAAGTTAAATAACAAACATTCATGATGAAGAAAATAGCGGCAGGCCTTCTCTTGTCAATGATGATCTACTGAATAAAGTGAATTCAAAATTTCATGAGAACCATCGCTTCACAATTTCAGAAGTTTCCGATAATTTTTATGAAATTTCTCTGTGTCATTTTACATGAGACAGTGACTAGGCTACCACAAGTTTTGTGCTTATATACCAAAACTGCTTACCGACAACCACAAAACGGAAGTTCTGCCATAGATTTTCTTACTCGGAATGACTTGGAAGGAGAAAAACTTTTGAACAGGATTGTTACAGGTGATGAGACAAAACAGCAGTCAACACAATGGGGACATACTTCTTCTCTAAGCAAGCCAATGGGAGCCCACCAAACTCTGTCAGTCATGGCTATAGTTTTTTGGGATGCTAAAGGTATCTTACTTGTTGATTTTACTAAACATGTTATGACCATAATTTCTGAAGCCTAATGTGACACTTTGAAAAGACTAAGAAGAGGGAACCAAAACAAGCATTGTGGCCTTCTTAGTGTTTATACATGACAATGCTTTGTATGTATATGTTCACAAACATGAAACTGTGGATTGCATCTTAGCAATTGGCCAATGATCAAGAGTTTCAAAACGCTATATTCACAGGCAACAGATTTTTATACAGAGATATTTCAATGACTGTTCAAAGATATGACAAGTGCTTGGATATGTTTGGTGACTAAGTAGAAAAATGGAGAAAAGTTATAGTTTTCAGGAGTATGTAACATTGTATCTTCACTGGTTTACTTTTTATTTCAACACAGTGATTACTTTCTTGATAACCCTCATATATGAAAAGACTATCTTGGAATTTATTTGATATTCTATATAATTTAATTTATCGAAACGTCTCTATTAGACCTACTACAATATACGAGTACAATACATGTACAAAAGTATGAAACTATTAAAATAACCATGTACAGTTCAACTACATTTGTTTTAGATATTTCCTTTCAAAACATTGGCTGCAGCACACGCCTTACAGCACACATCTCCAGTGCGAGTTGTTGGTCTTAATCATTATAGAGCTGCAGTGAAGCTAGTAATAACCTTTCAGACTGAAGTTGGCAAGTTTCATACTTTTGAGAAAGGGAGATAAAACGAGGCAATTAATATTTCTTTCTGGCAAGCCATGTCATCTTTGCATTTGTAATATTTCGTTATTTGAAATATAAATTGTTATTATATTCACAGAACACTCCATTCAGGTCAAAGAACTGCTATTATACACGGTAAATTTAACTACAAGGTAAAGGTAATTTAATAATTAAATTACATAGTTTTCTGAATTAACCCTTCCAACGCGGCTAACGCCTATAGACGCGGAACTGCCGATAATTTAAACGCGGATAACGTCTACAAACGCAAAAGCTTTTACTTTTGAAATGGCGAAGAATTAGTTATTAAAACTTCCGTAAGAGAACAGATCGATGTTCCTTTCGACTGTCGGGACTAGACAAAATGCTTTGTCACCGTTGGTGGACGTTGTTACGGTATCTACTCGGGTTGAAAGCAATCGCCGCCATTTTTTGTATGGCCTGTGACGCGGCATACGCCTACAGACGCGTTCGTTTCATTCAGCTGTTTAACTGCGTGTGTGTTGGTCGTATGTTGGTTATATTGTTAAACAAAGTGTTTTGAATCAGTCCGTTGTTATTCTAATAGTGTTTTAGTTTGTTTTTACTAACATTTAGTATAATGTTTTGTTATAATGGCTAATCCAACTTTTATCATGTTACTACGAACAAAGTAGTTTGAGCACATTTTTGGTATATTATGTGTAATATTTTTTTCTATTATTTGTTTTGTATTACCAGTTTTACCATACAAGTCCAGTTTATTTATTCTAAATAAATAAGGTTTATAACTACAATATTTATTTCATTTCCCTTGTAGGCTATCGTATAAATATATTTGTGTTGAATTTCATATTATTACATTTTAAAATCTTATACTGAACTTATTTGTTTTTATGTACTAATTATACAGAAACTTCAGTTAAAATTTACTTATTATAAATAACCTGTATAAATGTAATGTAATCTGTCAAATAGTGTTCCTATGTACATTATCCTGCAATGCAGTTTATCCAAAATTTCAAATGTTTTCGTCCGTATAAAATTCTTAAAAATATGTAATATTACATGTTTATTATTTTTTCTTATAAAGGTAATATCAAGGAATTGAAACAAAAATTAGCATTGGGAAATTTAAAAAAAATATATTTTTTTATGTCTTAGCGTTTGACAGTAATTTAAATTAGCGCTTTAAGGGTTAAGGGTGAAATGACTTTAACGTTTTCTATATATCATGTGTTTTGTAAAGACTCACATGTTCTCTGACTATCTCCTTGGTGACAGCCCAGGTACTGGGGGTGTACTGAACCTTAGACCTATTGGCCTGGAGGGTGACCTTGACTACCTCAAAGGGATTGACAAGGATGGCTTCCGTCACACCTGCCCCAAGTCCCGCCAGTGAGAATGTCTGTAACAAAAGGTTGTGTTGTGAATTATGGGATATGACATACAGCAATACTTATTGGTGTCCATTTAATCAGAATAAATACTTGTTCATTACACTGCACAAAACAGCTGACTTTTGACACAGATATTAAGAAGTAAAATCAGAATGCAGAATTGTTAAATACAAGAACAATTGAAGAGCATGCAATATAGGTGAAATGTATATAATAAAGCATATCATCTAAAGATAAAAGAGAATACACACTTAGAACAATCTTATAGATATGATTTTTTAAATTATCCATGCTGCTGAGCAATATCGGTGATAAAATATGGGCATCACGAGAGCCTCTTTGAGATTGTAGAAATAAATGTTTGTAAATTAATGTAAATCATGATGTAAATCCAATGGGGCAGTATAGCGGGTATGGGATAACCTAATCAAACAAACAAGCGTTGCTGCTGTTTGGATGGGAGACTGCTGAGCAATCCTGGCCTTGCAAGCAGCCTACCTGTTTGGCTATTGGTGATGGTTCAGAAGTCACCTTTAAGCCGTTAGTCCCCAGGTTAACTTTGAGACAGTCCTTCTTAGCCGTATCTGTGATTGGTAAAATAAGACATTTTTCCCCTTTACTTTTATCTTTAAATGGAGAAAAAGATTTTTATTTAAAAAAAACACACATTTTTGAATGGAAAATGAGAAGAGAAGCAAAGGTTAGGATAACACTTGATTGGAAACATTCTCTACAGCTTTCATTTGGTTTCATTCCTCAGATATTCATTTTGAAGAGTAAATATAAGAATTGGTGACGTTAGTAAATCTCCAAAATATTATACCGACCTTAACTTTGACACAAATAAGCCTAAATAACCAAGTTTAAGGCATTTTTCTGAGGCAAATGTAGAAAAACATCTTAGAGCAAATGTGGCCAAATTTATCTGCTTCAATAATCTATGTATAGTAAAGGCAAAGTCCTCACTCACTCATCACTAATTATTAAACTTTCCAATATTTCGGTAACTTGGAATTTGGCATTTCTATCACTCTTTAGCTTAAATATAAAAGCTAAAGAATTTTCATAAAGATCAAACATTTATAAAGGTTGAAATAGGGTTGTAACCTATAGAAGAACTATATCTTGTTTTAATCTTCCCAATGTCCTACAACAAGGCAATTGACATACATGTGCCTCATGCTCTAAACAGACAAATATAAAATTTTTTCATGAGAATCAACTGCTCAAAGGGTTTGAAATCGGGTTGCATCCCCAAAAAGAACAATATTTTTTATGAACTTTGCAATGGTCTATTATAATAATGAAATTTGAAATGTGCATACCTTATGCTCTCAACAGATAAAGTACAGATTTTTGAAGAAGATCAATTGCGGGTGACCAACTGTTTTTATATTCAAATTTGAGATATGTTATGCAATTAAAAATCCTGCCAGTTGTGAAGTGCTGACTGTGATTAATTTTTTGTTGGCAAACAATTTTAAACCAATAGAAATTCATCAGGAATCGTGTGAAGTGTACGGGAACAATGTAATGACTGAAAGTTCTTTCAGCAAGTGATGCATTGAGATTAAAAATGGCAAAACAAACGTTCATGACCAAGAGAAGAATGGACATCCGAGCATTGTGACTGACAACCTGGTCACCAAAGTTGACGAAAAGATTCATGAAAACCGCCGTTTCACAATAACTGAGCTTTCTCTATGTCTCCCACAAGTTTCACGGACTTTATTGTTTGAAATTGTTACACAGAAGCTAAGCTATCACAAATTTTGTGCAACTTGGGTGCCAAAAATGGTTACAGATCACCACAAAGAACAATGGTTACGTGAACACCATGAATGGTTAGGTGAAGGAAATTGGCTTCAACTTACTTTTTTAAGCATACAAATAAAAAATTTGTTTGCTTATAAATAAAATGGAACTTATTACAAGTGAGGGTGATTGTATTCATAAACTTGAATTTTTGCATCAGGGAATAATGACAAATTTGCTTGTAGGGAACAACAAAATTTTAATTATTTTGAAAACTAAGTGAGTAAAAGATGTAAAAATCTTGTGAAGAAATATATGAAAAGAGATAAGATGAGTTCCCAAGCTACTAATATTGTTAATCTTAATAATACTACAGAATTTTGAAAATTGCGACAAACTGCCGTGGGTGCAACCTCTTGCTTGCGTGTTAATAGTATAAAACTGAATATCTTAATGTTAATATTTAAGATGTGGTTAGATTACTGGATAAGCACCTGAGCGTACCAGAGGAGTGGGGGTCGGAGAACCAAACATGAAAAACTTCTTGTACTGCTCAAACGTCAAGAACTGAAACACACCAATAAAATGATAAATAGGTAAAAAAAACTTAGACAACAAGTATTATGACTACATATTAATACTTTAACACATATTACTTCAAATACCATTAATATATTAGAGAATTTTACAATATGATAAATAAATTTATTGAATGCTTGCTGATGAAAAAAAAAACTAAAACCATCTTTCACCACTTACACACTGGTCATGAAGCAAACAATAGATTTGTACTGTCTTGATAGTATTGATAACAACTAACTGATGGGAATCTTTTAGATACTTTCTGTATTAGTTTTTATGTAAATTATGGCTTTTAGTATCATGAGTAAGTTGAGAGGAATATTAATATCCTATTATTAAAAATTTCCAAATATTACTAAATTAAAGTTTTTTTGTAGTGTTAATATTTTTTATGTATGTGAGCTCATACATTTCTGCAATGTTACAGAATGATAGGTTTGTAACAATTGATATGCATAGTGAACTGTAAAAAAATTGTTTCACATTAACTATGAACAAAATAAACTGAAAATGTATTTTTATTTAATATATAAGAGTGTTAATTTATTTTTGTGCTCAGTTTTTTATAGTGATAAAATTTTGAATTTTTTTTTGTTACCATTGAGTTATAGCATGAAAAGATGAAAAGGTTGAAGTAACAACGTGGGTGTGTTCTCTTCCTGTGTCTAGTTTAGCCACAAGGGAGTTGGATAGTATAGTAGCTCATTGATCCTCCATTATCTATCACTTTGCTTCAATCTCAAGATTAATAACAGAGCTTATAACATGCAGATACCAGTGACAGCTGATCTGTGAGTGAGAAGATAACGAATGAAAGATCAACCTGTTCATTACTGGGTTACATCAAGTACCATAATCATTCTTACCCCACAATATAGACTATAAAAATTACATGCAAAAACAGTCGTTGAATCATTACTATATTCATTTTGTGCAAGAGCTACTAGATGTCTTAAGACATGTGAATCGTTTCAAACTTTGCACACTATAGGAAGGAAAAGTATTAGTAGGCAGATTAGAAGTTCTTTTTAACAAATATTTTTTAATGTCAATAGAAACAATTTTACATATTTTTTACCACATCAATACATAAATTTAACAACCAATGACCCATTTTTAGTGTATTTAGAACCTATTATAAATTCTGAATCTAGAAATTGAAATTAAATTAAACTAAATTACAAATATGGATTTGGTGTTGCTCCAAATTTTAACCCTTAAAGTGCTGTAGGAAATTAGGTCTCGGTTCAATTAGCATGCACTAATAGATCTAAAAACAATGTTTAAAGTTAAACTTAATTTTCTATTTCCTATTTCTAAGTTTTTTACAAAGCTTTACTGGTTTACATGTAGACATACGAGATGAGGTTATGCCATGTGGTTATATCCGCATGGTAAAACGAAACATCAATAAAAGAACAACAATAGTTTTTTATTAATTTTTCATACAATCCAATTATTTGTCAATTCCTGACAGTTATAGATCAATACATTTTCACATTTCTACACAATTAGAAAACTTGTATCTCTAAATTGAATAATGATATAAAGTTCCAACTTTGCAAAATGTTAAGTCATTAAGCCCTATTTTTAAACTGTAATAACTCAAAAACAGAGGATGTTATGAAAGAGTTTCTCTTAAGTGAATATTTTGATACAACATTTATTTCACCTTCTGTTTGAGGTGGTGGAGAAGCCCATTAAGTAACAATGATTATTAGTTACCTAAGACCTGTTGAAACCTGCAAAGTGGAAATATAGTAGACCTTGTTGATGCATGCCATAAAAAATATAAAGTATGATGAACAGTATGGATTATAGGATTTGTGTTAGGTGTCTTTAAGATGTTATTATCATCCATCAATTTTGTCAGAAAAATACGTGAATCATGTCCAAAAATTCTTCCACCGATTTGCCATGCATTATAAAGAATTTTAGCCCAATACATTGATGAGCAGTTTCGGACCTTGTTATGCTAGGGCTACTGATGGTGCAGTGGTACAACACCAAAAAATCATTTACCAAGCTTGTAGCTAGTTCGTCGCTACCTACCGGCTCAGCTGATAGTAGCGTTAATATGTTGCTCATTATACAGTGATCTTTTCCGGTAACAAGATATGCACTATAAAATCATCATATAGAAGCAGTTCCACTGCTAGCCAATGTATTTGACATAACTCAATTACCATCTGCTCCACTCAACACCCTAGTATAATAGCAGCCTTACTGTCCACCACAGTTTAATCACACACAGCAATGTTGGCAGTAAACACAATCTATCTGATTTACTCTGTACCAACAAAGTAAACATCAGTAGTCTGAATGAACTTGTGATTATCGTGTATTCATAGCAGACACTTTGAAACATTTCCACCAGCATGTGTGAGAAAATGTGAACAATAACACTAGTTTCTTTTACAACAGATCCTGAATTTATGAGAGCTCACACAAATTTTGAACAGTTTAAGAATGTAATCTTAACCCTGGATCTGTCAAACGTATTGTGACTAGTTGCTTAAAAATGTTTCTCCAATGTTAAGCAAAAACAATGATGCGACTAGTCACTAGTCGTTGTTGCAGTCACCTTTTCAATCAAACTTTTGCTATTAAAATCATATTCAAGCAGGAAAAAATGTATAGCAGATTAATTGAGATGTTTCCTATTTTAATTTGATATATTGTTTAGTGAGTAATAATACATAGTAAGTACATACTGAAATAAAAAGTTGAAATACAAAATGTTTTTTGCAATTGTTTGCTCGTTCACTTTGACAGAATGCAAAATAATGGGATTTTGTCATCTACGTTTGATGCAAGAAATTTCCTTTGGGAAAAGGTTGGCTACATTATTGCGTTTAGAATTTCTTCCTTGACAAAAGTTTCTGTTTCAAACATATGTTTATTACTCTCTGGTCTAAAGAAACATCCAATGCAAACAGAGTTAGCGGCATTTCTGTAATACCAAATGACTAGTTGCTAGTATTTTGTTATTTTTAATTTTATTATAGAGTTGTTATTGAGATAAATGATATCAAACGTTTAATCATGAAATTTGGCATCAAGGGGTATATAGTAGAGAAAGTTTTGAAATATAATAACCATAATGAATATGTCAACAGATTTTTAAATTTAAATATGTGGTTTTTGTAAGATGCAAATTTTACAATTTTTTGAAAAAAAAAAAAAAACAAAATAGTTGGTGGAAAGTGAAATTTGTTTTATGTTTTGCTTTTGTAGGATATTTTGTTATTTTAAAAAATAAACAAAAACAATTTTTCTACTTTTTATTAGTCTAATTTAAAATTTGTTTTCTTTACTTTTGTAAAATTTGTAATGCTAAAAAAATATCCTAAATTGAAATACAAAAATAGATCCAATTGCATATAAATATTTTATGCAATGTACTAAAAAAAGAAAATATATAATAGTATGCACTTTACTTCAGTAATAAATATATAACAAAGGTTTGAATGATGGGTGCGCAACTAATAAAATAGAGCATGAAATTAAAGGAATTTCAACAGCCAGATCCAGGGTTAAGAAATGTTTCTTTATTCTATGATGAATTCTAACCTTGACAGCTCTCTTAGGTGTCTCTGCGAGGATGGGTGGAAGAATGCCCTTCCAGAGAGAGAAGAAGCCTTCAGTTCGCTGCATCTTGCGCATACAGTCGAACACTCCACTGTAGTGGTTCGGGTCTCCAGGCTTGGAGTTCTGCATCTGCAGGCGGGTCTTCACCAGGTCCAGGGGGTGCATGATGCACACCTCCACGAACCCTAGGACACACCAACAGATTGTCACATGCAGCAGAGACAAGACTTCCGTCACACCTTTATTACAATATTCTGTCAATTCACATAAATAAATTATGTTTTATTAAAACATATTATGAACATTTTTCTAGAACCACATAGCGAAAAACAATTATAGTATTCCTTTGTCTAATGAATCGTTTGACTAAAGTTTATACGAAGTATAATTTTACAGCGCAAAGAATTTATGTTTACGCTTTAAGTTGAATTAGTTGAAGTTATGTTTATAGATCATCAATATACCTTACATAATAAAGAAGCTTAATTTACATATCATAGTTAATCTTGTGTAAAATACAATGTATTTTATATGTATATCTATATAAGATTTGTTGTCTGTTAGTAATAATTATGATAATGAATCGTATCTATAAGCCAACTGCTTAGCACAAACAAGTTATTTTGTGCCAAAACATATTTATATCTATAGTAGGAACTCAAGTGAAAGACATTCCTACAAACATTTGTTTATTGTATAAGAATCTTCTATATTTATCTTACATCAAAGATTGATTGTAAAATCATTATTAGTTAGGAATGGATATAGATTTATTACACAATTTAACTTACACAAATTAATTGTGTTCTATTTTTAAATGAATTTCTTGAATAAGTAATGTACAATATGGCATAATACATTTATTTAGTACATAAAAAACTTCCACCCCTTTTCACCCCTTTACTTAGCATATATCCATTTAGATACATCATCCTGACTGATACTACTTCTCAGTATTTGTCACATTCTCACTATATACTGCCAGAAAAAAATTAAACATTTTATTCATCATATGGTTATTGTATTTGTTATTTATTATTTGACTTCTGCTTATACTAAATTTTGTTGTTTACTTTACAATAACAGTCCTCTTAAGAAAACAAAGTCAATGATAAAATAAAACTTTTTTAGGTTAAAATATTAAAATGTTATTAAGAATGTTTTGTAATTTTGGGACACCTACTCACTATTTCCATCATAGTAAATAACAAATAAATTATACACATTCAGGAAGTTATTGTTGGTTAAATAGCGAATTTCAACATGGGTACGTTACTCAACAGGATATTTGCAATATAATAGCAGTGAGTAAGCTTTATTTTGTGCAATAAAGATTTGTTTATTGACTGCAGCAAATGCATTATGACGTTTGCGTTTTTGTCGATTATGCTCAAATGTTATTGATTTCAGTAGCATCAGATATTTGGTTAGTACGATTAAAAATTGTGGTAATTTTCAGCTCTAATTTGGCATTTCGTATTACAATTACTGAATTCTAATTTACTGAATATTTTAAAGCACAGTGGTTAATTTACTTATATTAACCACACACAATGAATGATGCAAAACTAAACGCTTATAATTTAAATCCATTTTGATTCACTTTTGAGGAGTTCAGTGATATGTGAGTATAAATGAGTTAACCTGTTATTAAGTGACATAGGACAGAGGAGATATCCTTACAGAACAAATCCGAACTAAGGAGGTCACAGTAGAGAAAGGTGTATACGGTCATCCTGTTACTGTGCATCAGAAAGAATCCCATTAATGACCTGCAAGGATCCTAATTGCAAGGTGAGATTTTATTACACCATTCTTCTGGTTCAATAGTAATCAGACATTACTATACAATATGAGTTAAATTAAAATTAAAATCAAAAGTAAAATGTAATAAATCTGAGTTCAAAATATGTGACATAAATACCTGACAAGTTTCATTCACTATGTGAACAAAAATTCATCATTAGTAAATTCCAATATTCAAGTTAGCATATTAATTAAGATTTGTTAGCTCAGATTGTTTAGGAAACACATTAGTAAAACTAGTAAAATTTGGACAACTGTGCAAAGTACATAAGTTGATATTTAATATTTAACTAAATAAGTATATATTAAAATATTTAATATGTCAATATAAATTAATGAGTACCAACATTAATATATACATTCAAAATTAAAACATTTTTAATGAAACTGGAATACAATAGGCTACTTTAATTGTAAACTATCATGTACATAAAAAAGAAACATGCTATAAACAATAAATAAAAACAAAAAACGTAAAAGCTATTTACAAACATTTTAAAGGTAAGAACTGTTTCTCCATTAAGAAGAAATCTGGGCGAGTTGTTAATTTAGAAAATTAAATTATATACCACTTTAATTTAATATTTAAATTTTTTAACTACTCTAGATATAATTTGCAATACAGCATAGTATTACAATGAATACTTGTTAAGAGAATACCACAAGGATATATGTTTAAATAAAAATATGAATACTTGCACAAATTTTACTTTCTTGAGCCTCTCTTTTTACGAAGTATACAATGTAAAGCCCTTACTCAGATGGATATTGAGAACCCTGCGCTTTCTTCAATTACTTTTATAACATAAAAGACAATTCGATAGACTACAACTCGTCTCTCTCTTCATAAATACGGACGTCGGACAGTCTGTCCACAATTTTAGTGTCACTCACTTCTTCGCATGTCTGAAAATAGAAGTAAATCTCGAAACATTATACAAGTAATGTGAGTATAGGTGCTCAAGCAACTCTTGGTCACTTGAAGATTTGGTTTACCAAATTCGACATGAAAGGTTGACCTCTTTGATATTCATATGGAATTCGTTCCCACATAAAACATGGCTTCCAACAGCTTATGCTATGGCAAAGTTAGTGTAGTACTACTTTACTGTTATGCCAATGGCTTCCTTGCAAAAGATCGGTTAAAAAAAACAAAAATTCATTGAAGCTTCGACTGAAAAATATAATCTTTTCTATCTAAAATTTGATACCATATTATTAACTAAAAAAAATTAAAAAGAGTGTGTACAGAAATTGAAGTAGATATACCATCACAGCAAAATAGGAAAATAAACACTGTATAGACAAGTAAATTATATATACAATTACAATTTTTAGGAAAGAATTTTAACAGAATTTGCACTTATCAACTTTTCAATGACAATCTATTGTTCTTACTTCTAGTGTTGTAGATAAGAAAATACTATCAACCACATATCATTATCAGAATGTCTTTATGAATGTTATACAAAATATTTCTTTAGTAAAGATTAAATATTTGTATGTCCCAATAATGAACCCTTCAAGAACTTCAATGTATTGTATTTGTAAATGAAGTATGAGATCTTGGTCATATCAACTGAACATTTATTGAATATCTTGAGATAATCTGTTGTACTTAGTTATACTTAACACTCAAATGAACATAAGTTCTTTGTAATGTTGACAGTGACTTTGAGGTGATCTTGGACATAGGCTTCTCACAAGTTTTAAACAAATTTAGTTTTTAGTATAAGAAATTCACTAATTTCAGGATAATGAGCTTCACCATTAAAACAATTATATATAAATGGCACATATAAAAAAGGAAAAAGTTTTCTTTGTTGACCAATATTTTCATACTATACCCTAGTATGCATTTGTTATTTCAACTTGGTATAACTTGCTGAAATAAAGTGAAAAATCTTTATATGATAGAAGAGGGAAAGGTAAAATTTTGTGTTTTGCAAGTGTTTGTGGGAACACAAATTTCTCAAGTTCTATAATTATACAAGAAAAATTTGTTATTAATTTGTTTATGAAAGAAAAATCTATAATCTAAAGTGAGTATTAAAATTATTAAAATATATAAGTTAATTTTTTTTACTTAAGAAAATTAAAAAAACTGGGATTCAATTATTTTAATAACTATGTTAATAACAGTAGAAACTAACAAATCCATGATAAATAATGTTATAACTTAGCTAACTGATCAAAATAAAGAATATCCATTTGAGCTATCACTTTTAGAACCTAAGAAATTTGTGTTCCTACGATAAAAAATATGCTTTTGAAAAACAAAAAAACCAAAAAAATTCAGTTTATACCTTTGTTAAGGCCTACTTACACTAAAACTGCCCAGGACTAAACAAGACACCTTCAACTTTTTTTGTTTTTATAAGTGTAGTAAAATATATAGAAGGAATAAAATACAAAATCATGCCACTTTTTATGATTCATTATCTAAAACTAACACTTATTTGTATTAATAAATTAGTAAAAAATATAAATATAACAAAACACTTTAAAAAATTTAGATTTTGGTGGTTTTTGATGTGAACTTAATCCTTATATACCAATTATTAAAATAGTTATCAAAACAACTTTTTATGAGGTAATTTTCAAACTTATTCATGTATCTTGAAATATGTTTGAAGAAACTATAAAAGAAGGGATGTTTACACTACACATAAGTGTAAATAATAGTCACTTTGTTGTTTTATACTATCCTTTGTGTAAGATTTAAGATTGCAAACTCAACTGTAATATTTTTCATAGGCAATCCTATAGAAGACAAGCTTACTTGTCCTTCTTGTAAAACTATTGTGACAGCATTGAACAATTGTAAATTATAAAAAATTTTCTAGGTGAATGTTAGCTTATCGTTTCTTCAAACTTGCACATCTGCAACATTCGATTTCCATCTTTACAATTTCATTTGATAACTGAAATTTTTAGCTGTTTCACCCTCTAAATTCCTAACATTTTTAGTGTTTTTACTTTAAATTTTTTGTAATACAGACTAAATTTTAACAGTTTAACAGTTTCTTCATAGATTTTTTAAATAATGCTTTGAATTACAAAGCAAAATTCACATTTGTGAATTGAAATGAGACAAAAATATTTTCCATAACATAAATGAAAAGTGATTTTTAAAACATTAAATTTACTTTTTACAACATTTGAAGAACTTAAACTATGACATAATGAATTATTTCTGCTCAACCACAAGTTTAGATGAAACTGACAAACGAGAATGTGTTATACACCTGAAATATTAGAGGATTGTTGAGTCAGTGAACTTCAAAGCAGAGGAGAGCCAAACATTGGCCGCCAAGTAATTATATCCTGAGGTAATTTATAGCCAGGCCTTGTGTGGAGCAGAGCACGTTACATGTGCGTGGCCGTGAGTTGTGTGAGGCTCGCCCATGTACTCCGCCACAGAGAGACAACTGATTGTGCCAACCATTGTCATCACTTCCCCTACTCTCCAAGGCTCGGCTGTCCCCTCCACTGTGAGTTGTCACCAACATGTCATTCGGGCCTTCCAAATTTATACAGAAGCTCATCACATGTCAAATTGCCAGATTTCAAATGAATTTGAAATGAAAACTGAAAGCAACTTTACAATTGATCATTTAAAAAATAATTTTACAAAGAATAATTTTCAAAAATTTTATATAAAAATCACTCTTTGATATAACTCTGATTATTCTCGTTTATTTCCCAGAAGCTTAAAGAAGATTCTGATTTTAAGAAAGAAAGGGTTTTGAAGAATCAAATTTAAGTATAGAAATTTATTGTAACTACACAGGTTTTCCAATTTTGTATAGTTAAGTATGGACCACAAAAACACAGTATACAACCGTACAAATTAGTATATATTGTACTGATTTTTGTGTGTGTGATACTACTTGACAAATGTAGATGTATTAATAGTTATTACTTACCATGTTCTAAAATTTATATATATATATATAATATTTTATTTCTTTAGGATTTGATTTATATTTTATAAAAATTGCAAAACAATAATGCTAAAAGGTGATTTTAACATTGACATATTACAGGATTTTCCAGATAAAGAATACTTTTCAAATTTACTAAGATAATTTGATAAGTACTGCCTTCCATATTATGATAAAACCACAGAGAATGATTTTATTAGGAATGTAATGAATGCAGTAACGTATGTAAAGAAAATGTTACAATGCCCAGTTATCGAATCAAATTTATCTGACCATGCTGGAGTCCACGTAGAGTTCTACGGATTGTGCTTATTATATAAATTGTCTGACAGTAATGATAAAAAAAAGGTATGTAAGAGATTTGATTCCTGATGCTACTGAAAATAAAAAATGTGAATAAATGAGGTAGCTGTTTTACATGTGTTTTCAATTACTTCATGCGTTTACTGGCAAATTCTTTAGGAAAATATTGTGTCCTAAATAGTGTAAGGGGAACCCAGTTATAATAAATTAAAAAAAAATAATATTACTGATTAAAAACAGTAATATTATTGTATTTTCTTTTATGCAAACTTTGATACCAAATACTTGATATTTAGTTAACTTTTTATGAGTTTAATTTCAATGTTAATAATAATTTCAAAGGAGAATATAGTATATCAGGAGTAACACAGTTAGTCAAAAAATCAGTTCTCATATTTTTAATGTCGCGTGAAAAATCACATATCATAAAAGAGTTGTAATTAATTGACATAATGTTACAAAAAAAGACAATCAATTTCACAATACTTCCTTCCAAACAATGTTGGATGTAAGCCGACTTTGACGTTTAATTTCTACCTTAATATTTTTTAACGATTTCCTGTGCGATAGGGCCACATACAACTACTGACCATGGCTGAACACTGGTTCAGGTAAGTATAATCCAACTTGGTCGATTGTTTACTCCTGCGCCTTGTTAATTGTCATTATTAGTCTGGTTAGAACTATAGAAAATCGGAAACACACAATGAGTGTGTTTCTTGACCTGTCCAAAGCATTCGACTGCGTTGACCATAACACACTGCTAGACAAACTTGAGTCTCATGGCATTCGAGGCGTGCCCCTTGAATGGCTTAGCTCATTCCTAAGCCACAGATCCCAAGTTGTCCAAATTTCAAATCAACTGTCCAGGCCAATAAAACTGAAATATGGTGTCCCACAGGGATCCATACTCAGTCCTGTGCTTTTCCTGCTCTATGTCAACGACATAGGATCATCACTTCGGCATGGAAAACTAGTGCAGTATGCTGATGATACGACTCTCTGTTTCAGTGGGAAATCCAGTGAAGTTTTGGAACAACAGGCTTTTGTTGACATCAACAACTGTGTCCAACACTTCAACAGCCTCAATCTCACAGCAAACTCATCAAAATCAAATGTTTTGAATTTTTCTTTGCGTGTGGTGGAAAACCTTGGTGAACCCGTAGTTTTCTTGGGGGACTCCACACTGGACGAAGTCTGCTCTTCAAAATTCCTGGGAATACACCTTGATAGAGGGTTGACCTGGAATGATCATATTGACCACGTTTGTGCCAAAATTTCCTCAGGAATTTTCGTTCTGAGGTCTTTAGCAAAATACTGCCCGAGTCAGGTACTGATAACGGCGTATTACGGCTTGATTTATCCCCATTTGTCCTACGGTCTGGTTTCTGTGGGGAGCGTGTGCAAACACTCTCTTCCAGAGAGTTTTCAGACTTCAAAAAAAATCGATTCGAATCATCGCAAAAATCAATTACAGAGAGTCGTGCAGGCCGGTTTTCAAGAAATTGCAGCTGTTGACGTTGCCGTGTCTCTACATTTTAGAAACAACCATGTTTTGTATGTACAAATGTGCCTTAACCAGAGGCCGGGACATACACATGTATGAGACACGAGGCAGAGAAAAAACTACCGTACGGGAAGACACAGAACGGTAGTTTGTGAACGCTTGCCTTCGCAAGCAGGTGTTAATTTCCTCAACAGACTGCCCAACTCTATAAAAACTACCCCAACGCCCAAGGCGTTCAAAGCTCGTCTCAAACGCCTTTTGGTGTCGCATGCATTTTATAATGCAGATGAGTTTTTTGAATTCGACTGGGAGACCACACAATTGGAATGACTGACTCCAATGTTTGAAGTGGGTTTCATTGGCCAGGAATGAAAGATGCGGGATTGTAAAACTGTATGTTTGAATGAGGTAATGTGGTATGAATGTTTAAAATTTTAGAATAGACTCATACAATATTGACGTTTGCTATGCAACTCATACATGTTGTCCTTGCAATAAAAGAATTTGATTTGATTTGATTTGATTTGATCATGCAGAATACCACTCTGATAGGGAATTGTCTTCGCTTTAATCAAAACTCTCTTCCAGTAATAATTTCCAAATCAAAACAGTTATTATTTTTTGACAATTAGTCTTGTACCATTTAGTAATCTGAAGGGAATCTGAGGGGAAGGTAAAGTTTATGAGCTTGGTTATTCAGCTTTAAAGGCCTTATATCTTTTGAAGTTTTATGGGATACGCTTCATCTGGAAATTTGGACAAATCTGTTGAAAATAGCTCTGTGTGGAGAAACCCAGCAACTAGAAGTCTTGAAGGAAAATGTTCCTCCCACAACACAATATATTTTGAAAATTCTTTCCTTGGTAGAGGAGTACCTGGTTTAGTCTGGTTACATTGGACCATCAGAATGTTTCATGCTGTCTTAAGTGGTTTGAGAACAGTCTAAAAATAAGATTACTTTCTTTCGCTGATCTTTTCATGGAATATTCTTTAAAAAGACTTATGCAAACAAATTTAAAAGGAGAGACCCTTCCATCCATCCTTATTTCTGGGCAGTGTATGCTGGTCCCTGCATAATCATTTTCAGTGATCCAGATGCTCCAAACGTAAGTACCTTAAAATATGATGAAAGGGGGCATCTTTGTCCCATCTGCTGCCCCACAAGTTAGCACTGTTGTATTTAGTTTTCCTGAGCCAGCGATGTTTTTGGCCACTCTTTTAGTACTTTTCTTGGCTACAACCCGGACGTCTTTTGGATCATGGGTGAAACAGGTTTCGTCAAAATTAAAGAAGAACTTTCCATCTCTGCAACTATTTTTTTCTTTTTTGTAGAGTTTTTTGATATCCTTAAAAACATTTGCAACCACTCTGATTACTTAACTCTTCCCCTTTCAAAATTCTCAAATTTTGGTGCTGTTTTAAAAATAAATTAAACCTATTATCTGATGGTTTGTTGTCGTTCCATCTTATTTTTAGCTTATTGAATTCTAGGAACTCTTTTACTAAATTTAGAGTTTTTTAAGGCCTTCACTGTGTGTCGCACATGTTTCTAAATACTTTGAAAGGGCAGCTTCGTCTTCTTCCGAAATTTCCTGCTTGCGTCCTCCTCCAATTTTGTTTTCAGGAGCTTTATAATTTTCCAAGAGTTGAAGCAGGCACATTGAACTTTTTTGCTGCTGCTCTTATTGATGTACCCTTCTTCACTTCTCTAATTGCTTTCTGCATTTCTTCAGGATCAAACTGACACTTAGGATTGTTTTAAATATATTTTCTAGGCATCTTAAAAACTAACATTTATATTTGGTCTATTAAATTAACTGTCTATTCACTACCAGAAGAAACATCTTTAGTATAAATTTTCACTCAAAAACCTGAAAAAAAATACACTATGGGTAATAAGAGACAAGTGCCTCTTATTACTCCTTAAAATGTTAAAAAAGGGTTAATAACATACATGTTAAAAATTCACCTTAAATTACATCTTGCAACAGTTTAAAAAATTGCTTGGTATTTTACATAATCTTGGTCACAAAATAACATGCAACTGATTTCTAAAATTCCATCTCAAATTTTAAAATGAAATTTCATTCTTTCCAGAATGAAATTTCATTACTCTGAAGTTACAATTTTGCTCGGTAAGTTCGGGCGTATCTTATTTTTCAGAAATGGAAAAAATATTTTTACCTGTTGTAATATTGGGTCAATAAATTAAGGTTACACAGATAAAATGTCAAAAATTTTAATTGTATTTTTTATATATAAAAAAAATATTATTAAAGGTTGTTTTAGTTCTGTCTCTTATTACCCCGGCTTCCCCTACTTATATTTATTTAAAAAGTAAGAGTTTGGTGCCACATAAGTTACAAGCAATGCAGTGTTAAAACAAAACACCACCGTTAAAATAATAAAATAATGTTTTATATGCATGCTAAGTGATGTTTGATAAACTAAAATAAATTACACAGAAAAGAACAAGAAACATGTGGTAATATTAAACAATAAACAAATGTATACCAAATTCAATTAATATGTTAATTTATCATAGAGGAAATAAACAACCCAATTATACGTTTGACAATGAAATGTCTAAGGTAATAGGTTCTAATAAATAGGAAACTAAGAGCAAATTTTTTAAATTTAAAAATTTTGTGTATGAATAGAATTTATAATAGAAAAACAACAGAATATACAACACAAATTGTCGAAAAATTTATATGAGTGATAATTTTTAGCAATGAAGTTTGATAAATATTGTCATGAACTTTGCCCAAACACTTGCTGAAGAAACTATCTCTATTTACAACGATGTCTTGTGTAGAGATGACAAACATTAACTTGGAGAACACACAAACAGTGAGTAACTCACAATATTTTTGCCATTTATCGATTTAATTTAATACATGTTAAACAGAATATTAGCAATACACAGAATACATTAGGTTTTAATTATTAATTAACTAGCGGGCCCGGCGCGCTTTGCTGCGCATTTCAATAATTTTTTTGCAAAAGTTGCCCGCGGCTTCGCACGCAATTTCCCGTTGAAAACAGTACACTATATTCACTTATTCTTTTTCTATCACATTCTAAACATTGCTGAGATAATTGATAGTCGTTCCATCGTGAGCCTCTTGGGCGTATTATGAAGGTATGTACCATATTCCTGCCTCTATCTAGCTGTTACCCACGGCTTCGCACGCAAATCTTAAGAACCGAAGTCCTTATATTACTTAAAAATTTTTTTTTACTATAATAAATTTTAGATTAAATTAGTTATATCTCCGATGCCACGATTGAGCTTGCTTTGTTGTCTCGATCGAGAGAATATGTACACACGGAGTTTTGAGAAACCATACTTCTGTCAAAAAAAACAACTAAGGTTGATTTTTTGATTTTATAACATTCTTTATATTTGTAGCCAACGTAAGATAGTAATTATGATATCTGCATTACTCTTCTGATCAAGCATGAGCATGGTTTATATTAAATAAATATTGCAGTTAAAGGTGAATTTTTTACGTCAAATTTGAATTGTATTATCTGGATAGTAAAGTCTATGTTTAACAGTGATTGCAAAAACAGTTTAAACAAAATTTGTCGTTTCTCTTAAGCTTACTCTATGCTTTAAAACTATAAGTGTAATATATGTTTACAAAGAACAGCTGATTAAAAATTTGAAAAGACGTTAACATATGTTTGCTGCAATGCATTTCTTATGGGTATTTCTGTAACCAGTGGGGCGGAATCCTGAATCGGGAAAGGGATGGGCATAGCTTATAAACCTTCTCCGTGGAAAAATACATATACGTACAAATTTTCATCATGATCGGTCCAATAGTTCACGATTCCATAAAGGACAAACATACAAACATTCATTTTTATATATATAGATTTAAAATAAACACATCAATAATAATTTGTTTATTTGTGTGAGGCTTTTCAACTTCAGACCCACATAAACTTATTGTTTAGTAATCTTTAACAATGAAGTATCTGATCTAAGATAAACAGCAGTATCAATCAAATGTTTAGGTTGAAAGTGTAGTGACAAATCCATCATTAGTAAGACATGTACGTCATACAACTTCAGACTTGAGTAGGCTACTTTTTTATAAATCTTTTTACAATACATAAAAATCAATAGGAATAATTTCAAAACATAAATTCAATTAACCTTGTTGACAACATTTAAAAAATGTATTATTAATAATATTGAAAGTATTTATATTCAAAAAATAATTCTGTTTTCTAAATTGAAAGAAAACTAACCCAGGAAAATAATTTTTATCATAAAGGTACCATCTATCAAAATATATATTAACTGCCAGAAGCTGGGTTTCAAACTCTATCTCACAATCTGAATAAGGTTTTTGAAATTCCTTCTTGAATACATTCACGATAACCCTGCTGCATAAAAGTTTAAAAACGAATTTTGAAGTTGAGTATTTGTATTATCTGAATAAAAAATAATTATATGTATTAATTTATTACATTTATTCTTCAAATAACGTATCTACAAACATTTTAAACTTGCAATGAAGCAGAAAATAACATGAAGGGAAATTAGATTATGTTACTGTTTTATTTTAAGATTAGTTGTGAAATATCTTTCATAATCATTATTACTTAAATAAATTGTAGTGTTAAATGGTTTGGGAGCAGGTTCAATAAAATCTTGATCTCCCTATTAGAAAAAAATCAAGCAACAAACAGTTTACTTAAAAAAAGTATAATCCTTCCAAAGTAATAAACTTATACAGATAAGTTTTCATCATACTGTAAGCATCAACAAGCCAAAATATGATAACGTTCACACAGAAGTTATTTGGTGTCTTTCAAATTTAATGTCGGTTGATATACTACTATGTAACACTGATGTCTTCATTACACCCAACTGTGTGTGAGTTATTGATATTTATCTATCCATAAGTGTTTACATATACAGGATAATGTACCAAAATTAATTACATTTCATAATAAGTTTTCATATTATTCACACTCGTAAATTTAGCTTTTATATTCAGGTTTCATTTGACCTAAAAATGTGGTACATTATGGACATATTGGGAGATGTAATGTATTAAACGATTTTTGAGTAATATATTTAATGATTTAATTGAATTACACTTGTGAGCTGCCACCGATTTCCACTTAGCAAGCAGTAACAATAATTAATACAGACAGATTAGGAGTCAGTAGCTTCTTAAACATTTTTATGTTCAATATTTTATTAGATTTTATAATTTATAACAGTTTAACATGATAAAGTTTACCATATATTTAGTTATATGATAAATATAATTAAATACAATCTTGTCAATGTGTGTTGAGTTAACTTATTATTTTAATACTTTAGTTTTTAATCAAATATGTCCGATCGGAAGAAAATATTTGGTTAATCATATAATTTTATTTGCGTACAAAATTTTTATGTTTCAAATAAATATAATTTGATCCAAAAGTAATTACAACTGATCTTTGACCTCCTTGTGGATTAAATTTGAAACTACTGAACTATTTGTGATATTTTCAACTACAATCAACCTATTATAGTCCAGGAGACAAGAGCCAACTTGTACTGTACGAGCAAAAAGCCTGGCTTTTCTTAAAAGCAACAGAAATTCATTGTCAGCGCATTAATTATGATAGAGGTTGAAATGGGAAGACATCAAAAAGTTCAAAAGTGTGAAACAATAATTTTTAATCTTAATATAGTTTTCCTAACTTACACTTAAAACCAACTGTCAGATACATAAATAAATGTTAAAAATCACTGTCGTATAAACATATACAGACCCTTAAGTGGTGACTTTCAGTCTTTGCATTCAGTTATCTGACGATGATAGATTGTTGTCTATTATTTATATATATATATATATATATATATATATATATATATATATATATATATAAACTATTATTTGTACATCCGAGAGTCAGTGTTAAGTGTATCAAGGTAGAAAAAACATAATCTGAGAAAAACTTATTTCATATTTTTAACCCGGTAGATACCTTCCCTTTTTGAACTCCACCAAAACCAGACCTATCAATTCCAACAGACCCTAACTAACAACTAACAATAACTATCAACTCAAACTAACTAACAACTATCAATTTCAAGAATAACTAACTTTAGTTTAACCTAGATATTTAATTAATAACCAAGCGATAAACAATACATGAGAATTATGTTGATGACCAGCTGACTCCAGCCAAATGAAAATTTATTTTTTTATTTTGCTATACAACTATATTTTTAATAGAGACAATTCTGGATATTAATTACTATTATTACACAGTCAAGTGGAATATTTTAAAAAGACGCATATTCAAAAACAAATTATTATTAAAATATAGGAGGATACCACACTACATGTTGTGTAACAAGCTTCACAGAGATTACATGCAAAATGTCAAATCTCTAGCTCATTTCATTTTCTTAGTGATGTCCTTAGGCCAGTCAGACAGACACACAGTCAGATGGAAAAGAAATTATTACACCATCCCGCAAAAAGAAGAGAAATTGTATCAGTTTACAGGTCCACCCCTGAAGTTGTGGGTTTGATTTCCATGCCTCACGTTAGGAATTTTGCGGTCTGGTGTGTAGTTTTGAGTCACTAGTCTGTGGTAAAGCTGGCAGGAGGGCCCACCTTAAATTAACAGTGGTTGACTTGGGTGGGATTAGCTGATGGGATCAGTGTATTTTTGTATAAGTGTACCAGACCAAAACAGCTGTTTTGCATTTTTGTCTTTACAATTTAAAAAAACCTTGATTTGTGTTATTTTATGTTTATTATTATTATTAAATCATAATCATAATATTAGCTTAGTTAAAACCCATTAAAATCATACATAGCGTGTTATAAAAGATAACCAGCGGTTAGAAGGTTAAACCTACAGATGAAATCTTTCTTTAGATAATTTGTCACAAGGTACATTCACAGTTTTTTTTTAATTAAGCAGAGTGTCATAGCAGTTTTTAAAATAATAAAAGTCAATACACCAGGTCCCCAAATAGATGATGTTGTATGTGTTGGTATAATTAGACTGTTAAAATCTCATTTGGTTATTCTCAGCATGTTCACAGATTTATTTATTCAGCTATTTTCTCATTGCTGTAATGGTTACACTCATAAGAACAATGTACCTGTAACATTTCATTGCTATTATGGTTACTTATAAGAACAATGTAAAAATATTTCACTAACACTCAGCTAAATCCCACAAAGTGACATCATCAAACTAAGTGTTGGCTTTATAGAAATGTAGCTACTTGCATTTGTTATTCATCTTTTGAGACATTGTTAGGACAGACAAACAGACAGAAATTAAAATTTGGCCTGGTCAATCACATATATTGGTCAGATATATTTATCTCATGTATTAATTGATTTTTCAGTGGAAAACTTAACACATCTATTTTACAAAAAGCTTAAACTTGGTTAAAACCGTTTGACAGTAGTCCACACAACACATGGTTACCAGTCTGAGACTCGAAAATATAAAATCAGCCATGCAAAGTGATTTGCTGTTTTCAACTATATTACTTATTTGAAAATGTTAAAAATAATACTTACCAGCAGATCCTCCCGCCCCCACCTGCATGGCAGCCTCCTTAAAGAACCGTCTGATGTCTGCCATGAGACTGAATAGACAGAGCAACCTGTTAGCTTATCTCTTTATGGCTTGTTTTATCAAATCACAGTGAGACAGCCAATCAAGACTGGCCGTAATAGTTCAGTGTCACTTGTGAACAAGAATTCACTCACATGAAAAGAGAACACTCGTTTCTCTCAGTCTGTGCAATACAGTTACCAACACAGCATATGATGTGAGTTATTTAGGCTTGTTTTCTTCACACATATGTATTATATATGTATATTGTATTATGGTGATATTCATCTGTCTACATTGGAGAAGACATGCAGAACAGATCGTCTAACAAGCTTTATAGGTGAATTTATAGTGAATAAAACTTGTATTCCCACAATAAAAAAATATAACTAAACAAAAGACAATATTAATTTAAAAAACTAAGTGTTGATATTGGTATCAAATAAACTTAATTCAAATGGCTTCTACTATGAACAGAAAAATATATTTCTAAATGAATTCAATTGAAGAAAACAACACTAAATAAAAATGGAATACTTTGTTTTGTATTATAATTTTCAAACATAATAATAATTTTAAGACTCTTCTGTTCCAACAATTTTTTTAATAATTGAAATTTAAATTAGCTTTCCCAATTTAAAATGTTATATTTACAGTTTAGAACATGAAAATTGATGAATATTTAAAAAGGCATTCTCTAAATGTTAAACTCCATAAGAAATGTCAGCACTTTGAGCTCTTGTATCTCCGTTATTCATAAAAATATCAAAAAAGTTCAAGGAATAAAATCTTAAAATTACTTTTACCCTTGTAAATAATAAAATACAGGATGTTCCATGAGAAAAAACAAAGTTGACAATCATAATGGAAAATTATGGCAGTTTTCAAAGTTTGATGTAGATATTTTTAAATGTCTCTAAACACAAGGAAAGGTTCCCCATTTAAATATGCTGTCAGATTTATAGTTTCAAAGATCACAATGGTGGTCTATTAAAAAAAAGATACACTATTTAACTAAGTATAACAAGTTTAGTATTAGCAACCAATACTTACACAACACAAATTTACAAAAGATTATTAGGTTTTTACCACAAAGTATTGTGGTTTAAGTAATAGAAATTTAAATGTCAGCCAAGAACTTTTCATATTTACTTGCAAAATTAATGTTTTGAATCCTAATTACACTTTGGTATCAAACATATAAATGGATTGTGTCAGAAGTGATTAGCCAAACTTAGGCAAATGATTAAACGGATTAAAATAAAGAAACAAGTTCTTGTGATCACAATTATCCCTATTTCTTTTCTTTGTGCCTGTCTTTTATTACTTAAAAAGCCCTAGTTCACATGGGTGGTTTAAGTTTTGCACAGATTTTTGTATAATAAATAATTAATTCTGGATATAAAAATTGTATTGATTCCAGAATGGCGGCCATAAACACATTAAAACAGCAAAATTTCATAAAAACCAATATAATACAATAAAAAGGTACCTATTTATTTAAAGAATAAGTCTGAAAAAAACACAAGATTGCTCCACAAGATTGTCTTTAAAGTAAGATAACCCATTTTTACTGTCTAAATAATCAAGGCCTTTTAGGACTAAGTGCAATGAGAGGTTTCTCAGGTTCTTGAAACCCTGAGCGAAAAAAAGTGTGAATAAGTGAATTACTCCAGGCCAATAGCAGTTGCTAGACTGTTCCTCAAGGTCATTAGGAACATGCAAATGTTATTTGTGTATCTGGCTAAAGGCTCCAGGCAAAATGGGAATTTCACATAATTTAGGTTGGTAGAGTGTTTCTTACCACCCACCAACCCTGTTATATCAGCCGAAGCAGTGAACATTTTTTTCTCTGTAAAGGTTGCAATCACAAATGTTTATTTGACTCATTCAAAGTTTTCTTTTAATTTGCGCCCTCTCACTGTCTGCAAATATTAGAGTGGCAATCAATTCATCACAGATCAGTTTGGCATTTCTGATTTGTGCTTTGTAGAGAGAGAAGCAATGATGGAGTGAGGGATATTTTATTTTCGGAATAACTGTTCTTTTTATCATCAGGCTTGCCAACTGACTCATTAGGCCTAATAATCTTAAATAACGGATAAATATTCTATTACAAAAATCTTATCAGAAGTGTACTATATTGTACATCAATGTACCATCATAAAAAGGCTATGGCAGTATCTTACAATGTTCCCACGCTGCCATTGACTAACCAAAATAATCCCTTGAGATAGTGTCTATCAAGTAACATATGAATATTCCAGGTCTGACCATAAATGCCTCTGGCCAGAAGTGTAACTAAATATTACGAGTAACTATGCCGGTGCTAATAAGTACCTGAAGCTGCTTGAAAGATTCTGTATATTGACTTTATGGCACTTAATATTCCTTCTTTTGTGAACAACCTATCCCAAAGATGTAAAGTTGGAAATGTAAGATTCAATCATATATTTGCTCAACTCAATTCAGGGAAAATTGAACATACTACCAGTAACATGATCGTGCTCAAAGGGATAGGCTTACTATCCAAAACTGAAGATTTTAGCAGTGAAAGAGCTGTTAGCAGTTTAACAAAAGTGTTCTAAACCCTGTGAAATTCACCAAAACCGTAACAAATGCCAATAACTAAATTCTTTGCTTTAAAAATAAGTCTCACTCTTTACTAATAATTTGAGTTGTCTACCCTAAGATATATGGAATAAACTATTGTTTCCATCCTTAAACCTTAACCCTAATTATAGGGCTATCAGATCTCGGAAATATAACGTTTTAATGGTATGGTCTCATTGCATGACAAGATGTCTTAACCATAGTAGGTACTTTCTCCCAACAATGCAACATGTAAGGTATAAACCCCCTCTCCAGACTAAGTTTGTTAGTTGCGAAGTGAATTGGCCATAATCTCAAACCTAGTGGTTTGTGGTAGTTTTTTGTTCTCTTAGGACAAGAAGCTTACAAATTGCAATTAGTTCTATAAGAACCTTAGTGCTGCTTCCGGAGTGACAGGATATTCAGGATGGGTAAGGTTAGGGGGTAGAGGCCGCCTCCTATCACGATCTATGAGGAAGAATCAAGGCACTAATCTCAAAGGCATGTCCCCCCATAAGAAGAGGAGGCCAGCTCTAAACCAGCCTCTCCAGTCAAAGCAGGCAGGGGGTGGCACACCCTTGTTGAGGCTAGCAAGAACCTCTGATACTTAGGGAACAAACCCCACCATCTCCAACAGTCATTTCCCGCAGTAGTCTAGACCTACCCTTGCACCCCTGAATCTCGACATTTGCGGTTAATGATGTACCACTCTTGGACATCCATAAGGTTGCCCAGATTTAAGTGACACATTGGTTTTTGTTGTGCCCAGTGGTAGGTTCAAATTGGAAGGTATAAACAAGCCAGAAGTGATCCCTGCTGGGTAATCTGTGGTACCTTATAGTTTGTGATACTAAGTATTTGCTCAGATCTTTGGTACGTTATAGTTCGGAATAAAGTAGAGTACCAATTATCTGAAATGTTGATTAACTGAAAACGCTTCTGACTAATATAGTTTAATTACAAAATTCTTGCTATGCTGACAATGGACAAGCGGTCTGATGGTAAATTAATAACCCTAATGGCTGACAGGAGAGCGGGTGACGCAGCTTTCCGGCTATGTTACTGTTCCACATCCACCTGTAACCTATCATCATTTTGCATAATTGAAATTAGTGTTATATTAATGGTCTTTGCTGTTGCTTGATGTACTGTATAATGTCTAGCAATGTCAGCTAAATATAAACATATGGTGCTTAGTTTTATTTTACAACATGTTTAGCTACCGCCTCTGAAACCTTGATGACAAAAAAACATCTCTCAAATCTTTTAAGCAAGCAAACCAAAATAAAAAAATGTATGTGTAATCCCTATGTATTTATGTGTGTATGCATCATACAAGCTTTAATACATCACTGACGTGAGTCATTAATAAGTATTACAGTATGTATTTATAGTCCAAGAACATATATTATTTTCGACCCACCCTCACCATTACCCTTAACAAAAAAGTAGACTATTTAGAAATGTTCAATTATTCGGAAAATTGATTAACCAAACACTCTATACCAATTGTTTTGACAATCAGTACTAGTGCTGGTCTGACTGTATCATTTTCTTATTTTTAGAATTTTTTTAAGGTTATAAAAAAAATGGAAGAAAATAATTTTAGCAATATTCGTCCTACAGATAAAAAGTTTGAAGAAGAATTTTCAGTTGAGATGATTTTGAAAATATTGCTCTGTTATTGATGTATTATTTGATGGTGATTAAGGGGCTAATCCTACCCAGCAGGAATCACTTCTGGCTGGTTTATACCTACCAGTTGAACCCACCACTGGGCACAGCAAAAACCGATGTGCCACTTCAATCTGGGCAACCTTTTGGATGTCCAGTAGCGGCACATCACTAACCGCAAATGTTGAGATTCTGAGATTCATGGGCAATTCCATAGGTCTAGTCTACTGTGGGAGATGACTGTTGGAGTTGGTGGAGTTTGTTCCCTAACCTCAGAGGTTCTTGTTAACCTCAACAAGGCTGTGCCACCCCCTACCTACATTGACTGGAGAGGCTGGTTCAGAGCTGGCCTCCCCTTCTTCCGGGGAGACATGACTTTGAGATGTAGTGCCCTAATTCTTCATCATGGTCTCGATAGGAGGCGGCCCCTACTCCCTAACCTTACCCATCCTGAATATTCTGTCCCTTCGGAAGCAGCGCAAAGGTTCTTACAGGACTAAGTGCAATTCATAAGCTTCTTGTCCTAAGAGAACAAAAAAAAAGGCGCTAATCCAGATTTTATCCCTCCATCTAGCTGCAAAGAAAATAATTGAGAGGTATTTGAAATTCAAAGTAAATAAGACAACTGTAATCTAATGATAATGAAGCTCCTCTTATAACCTTTTGCTGTCCCTGTGTCTGTTTACCTGAATCTGGGTTACCTACCACTACCTGTAATATATCTGCTATTAACAAAGCGAACAAAATCTTGTGGCAGAGTACGATAAGCGAACCCGGTTTTTATATGATTTTATGACCCAGTAGGTATTTGTATGATTCATAAATAGAATACTAGATTATCAATAGATATCTGCATATCTATAGTCATAATAACAATCATGATTGAAATTAAAATAATTAGTATATTATACACAGTGACAATCTAATAAATAGTAAAGGAGCCATAACAATCAAACAAACAAATAGAACAGGGAATAGGAAACACTCACAGATAATAACAAAGTGATAACAACATAAATAACATTTAAAATTACGATTTAATAAGGTTCAAGTAATCTATTGATAATTAATTTATAAATAATGATGTTAAAAATAGAACAGAAAATAGGAAAGTTGTGGAACTACTTATTTGTTTTCTTCTGAATAGCAATGATCGCTTTCAAAAAGTGGTTGAAAGCATCCTTTCCAAAAAACCACAGATTATTCTTATCAAAAAACCGCTTATCATTCTTCTGTACCTACTCACAGAGATAATAAGCAAGCAGGTTGGTAGATATGCCACTTTTAAAACTCTGTTTCAGGACCCTCCACTAGCTTTTGACTATTTGAATATTAGTAAAAGTTGTCACAACGGTTGATGGAAAAATACACGGAACCACATTCACTCAACCAAAATTGAGCATTTCATAAGTCTGTGACTATGGTTATCCACATAATAGGCTTCTCAGTACCAAACCAACATCTTGCTGCCAAGAAAAACGCATTTTACCATCTTTTAAGGTAATTAAATTAAATTTTAAAGTTGACATTTAGAATTCAGCAAAGTCACTTATTAAAAAGTAAAATTTTATATGCCTATTCATTAGCCTATCTGAAAAAGTGTTTACAGTTGATACAGATGACAAAAAATATATTTTTTTTTTTAACTATTTAATCAAAATCCATTAGTGATACCAATGGTTACTATATCGATGGTTTGTTTTTTAGTAATATAGTTTGTTAATATCAATATAAATAAAACGGGTCCGCTTATTGTACTCCAGCTGAATCTTGTAGTAGCCTAATAAATCCAATTGTAATTAATTGATTTAAGTTTACTAATGAACTATTATTTGTTGTTTAGAAATACATTAACTTTATGAAGTAAAATATTGTTTTTAAAGAAGGTTTGACACAGTCTATCTGCCATTGTTAATTTTGACAAGATGGTGTATAAATCTTCTTTTATTTCGACCATATATTAGTATAAAAAATTGCCCCTAATAATAAAAAAACTGTTGAGCCAAATCACATAAAGAAACTTATAAGGATTCAGAAAGGCAATGTAACAGTCTCAAGAAACCTTATACTCTTATATAGTCAGGTAGAGGGTCAAGATATAACTTATCTAATAGGCCTACATAATAATTAGTAAAAGGTACATAACCATAAATTATGTGTGTATATTATGTATAATAGTATACAGAACTTATATAAAAAATAATTTGATTACAGTACATGGTTAGATCAGTAAAAGCACTGAGTTATCTTGGGTTGATAGAGATGAATTGCCAGCAAATATATTGCCAGGGCTGAATTTGTGTTTACCAATAGAGATAAAAATTATTTACTATTCTAACACTACTTTCAGATAATGTACTGAAGAAAAGAGATGAACTATTCACTTATTTATACAATAGACTATGTGTATTTACACCAGTTTTTAGGTTATGTTTACAAACTGACGTTTTTTTTGGCAGTATCAAAAGTGCAAGTCACTTACTTGTTAAATCAAATTAGGCTAATCCTTCCTTATCCAATGCCACAGTTCAGTTTTGAGATATGCTTAGTGAGTGTTCGACAACGGCACCGCGCTGTGCCTATTGCTTTCAGAGGCGACACGGAGTGGAAAGGGTTAAGCCTATCGTAGATGACCTCCCCTACCAATTTTCTTATCTGACAATTTAGGCTTGAAGAAAAACAAGATAACTGATTTCAGACAAATAAGTTGAGCACTTCATGCCAAACCGTCTATATTTTCATTTAGTGAACCAACGACTACTCATGTACAGATAAAAGTCTAGTAACATCCTCAGCTGGCATTCGTTTCTTGGTGTAGTAGAGTAGAGGACTAGGCTCTCTCTCATTATTGACAGAAGAAGGAGTCTCAGGAAAACATGAGTGTGCGGAGAAGAAAGGTAAGTTCAGAGATTTACACGAAAATTCTGTTAAAACATTTAAGGCATAATTTTACAGGTAATTCTTAGAAAGCATTGAGAATTTTTCAATTTGTTTGAGTACTGATAGTAGGTTGACAGTTATAACAGCTGATTTCTTGTACTAAGAATAACCTCACCAGTCACCTCACAAAGGTCTGAATGTTCAAGAGGCAGAGTGTTGTTCCTATGTATACTGTGTGACGTGTGATTTTTGCACTTTTTATAATTTGTTTTCACAATTGAAAGTATAATTTTCGAATAGGAGATTTGTATAAAAAGTCAGCTAACTTTTGCAATAATATTTCAAAATTATTACTGCCCTCTCGATTTTTTATAATTTCGAGGTTATGTTTACAGTATGTTCAAAATACAACTTTAATAGTGTCACTGTTGTGATATAAAGCTGTGATATTTGCGATATATATTTAATATTATCAAATTAATCTTCATGAAACTGTGTAAGCAGTTATCCAAAGTTAAATCTAGTCAAGTTTTGTTAGGCCTACTATTAAAATAATGTCGTCTCTTGTACATTTGGCTAGAAATCCCAGGTATCCAACTTATGAGAAGGTATGTCAATTGTTTGTTTGGTTTAATATTAAATTTTCTGACCACCATTAACTTACGATTTCAAAAATTCATTGTCTATTATGTAATAACATGCCCAATGACAATCAGACCATCGATATTTGTGAAAATCAAATCCTCGATATTCATGATTACTATCTAAAACTACTGAAACCAAAATGTTGAACCAAATTATGTTATAGGTATTTCAAATTACAATTAATGATGAATAAAAACTGTTCATTTATATTTATAAGTGGCCTACACTCGTTATTGGGTTGTTTTATCAAGTGTTTCAATTGTTTTTATCAAAAGATGAGCAATTTGTTAATAAATTATAGTAATGTTTAATGTAAATATTAAAGAACAAGACTTAAAGGAGAATCTTTTCCTGTATTTCACAAAAGTGGTTGCTCACTGCTATCAAGGCACACTGTAAGAATTTTAAATTAGTATTTCAAATATACAGGTTTTGGTCAAAATTGTTTTTACTATTTTAATGCTATTGTTAAACTTCTGGGTAGGGTACGATAAGCCGACCCCGTTTTTTATATCGAAGAATGTAATCATCGATACCTAACATTCGCATCTCAAATCCTAGACCATCAATCAGTATAAAGCATCTATAGTCCTCAATAACAATCATATGATTTAAATTAAAATATGAATTTAATATTTACAGTGATCAAACAAATTATTATAAAACCAAAATTAGGAAAACTTAAGACGACCATATTTGCTCCTCTCACAGTTACAGTTGTTCCTTTTTGTTCCCACAAATTTCACATAATGGGTTTCTCGATACGAGTCCAACATGTTGAAGTCACGAAAAACGTGGCTTATCATCTTTCAAAGCAATGTCGTATAGTTTGCTAAAATTTACTCCAATTTTTAATAATCAAATGTTACTTATATAACATTGAAATATTACAACTACGAGTATTATTTGAAAGTGTTTACAGTTGTTGGTATAGATTATTGAAGTTAATTGTTCAAAATAATTAATCAGTATCGATTTATTATATCGATGGTTATGATTAAGTAATATCGTTTGCCAATTTCGATATAAAAAGCCGGGTCCGCTTATCGTACCCTACACAAATTTCTTTTGTTTTTGTATTTGTGTTAGTCTTGTTGTTAACGTATTTTAATTGTTGTTGCATACAATTATTATATAGCCTAAGCCTAATATTGAAGTTTAATAATATACAGAATAGTTATATAATAACAATCTAATAACGTATCCAAGCTGCTTAATAAAATCTCCCCTATTTATAAAATGTAATAAACAAAACAGTGTAACATTTACTTACATATTACTATTTTAGAGGATAAATGTGTCCGACACCCGGTGACGCAAACAACACTTACATCGCCATTGTAGGCTATTTACAATTCAAATACCATACACATGATTTTGCTTTGTTTTAATTAATTTGGAACAATAATGTTGAACCGAATTACGTTATAGGCTTTTAAAATTGTATTATAATGAAGCTATAGTTTTATGTAAAACAATAAAAGTATTTAATAATATAGAAAATAATACTTTAGTTTGGCTATATTGTTATAACCATACAAAACAAACCTCTACAACATTTGTAACATTGTCTACCCATTTGCAATGGTAGACAATAGACAATAAACAAATCTCTTTATTTACATGATCGTAAAGAACAGTATAGCGTCAAATATTTAAAACAGTCATAACTGAGAAATAAACTTTAGAAGATAGTTTGGAATTTTGGAAAAGTTCATCTGAGACGTGCACTCCTTGCTCTCTCAATAAATTCATCCAGGCTGTAGATGGTTTCGGACATGAGCCAGCTACGTAGTCTCTGCTTTAAGGAAATGTGATTCCCTATGTTTTTTCTGCATGTACTGAGGATGTCAAAACTACATTTATTTATTAGAAAGTCATAGTTGGTTTGGTTCCAATTAAAATAGTACAAATAAATAAACTTTAAACAAAGAATAAAATAGTACGTGATTATTAATATATACATAAAACAAAATTTAGAGTGTTAAGAAATGTCTTCTCAAGTGTGTTTTTCGTAATTTCATGTTTATTTTGTCGATATATTTCATCCACTTTATATAACAATGAAATATTCACAACATGTAACACATCATAATTCATAAGGTCTGATCTAAAATTCCTTTAACAATTTTTGTGCAAGCTGATGTGTCTATCATGCTGATGATAAATGTCAAACTCTCTCAAGATAATCTCCAGTAATATGTTAGGCCTATATAACATACCACAGGGTCTGATACTCAAAGATTACTCTTAGAACCAACAAATCTTTCACAAATTTTATAGTATTTTTTAAATCTGTAATAAACAAAATGATACTACGAGAAAAACTAAGAGTAACATGCTTATTTTGTAATATTTACATTAAAACATGATGAATTGAAGTAATAGTTTGGAATATAGAACTCTCAAACATGACTTTTAAATATCAAAAATAGCATGTGATTGTACTTGTAAAAAATGACGCAGCCTGTCAGATCTTAATGATTTCGATTAAAGCTTGCTCTCTCTCTCTCTCTCAAATATGATATTTAATGATTTACGGTACTTTGGGATTATACCGACCACACCAGTATGAAGAACACAAAGATATAAATTTATAGAAACAAACATGATAGAACGAAAAAACAACTCTTTAATTACAAAATTACAAGCATTTCCAGGTATTTTGATCGGTATTGTTGTCGCTGTTATCTTATCTTTCTCGAGAATCCCGATTACGGCTGGCCTCGCAGCATCACATGATTATTTAAGTATTTTGCACGGTACATAATTGCCCTTCCATTACAATTCAATTTATATTTCTGATCAGCTCCTCTAGAATTTGATATTTTACTGATAGGTACTATCTCGAGGGATGTTTTTCTTTCGTTGACATCAGCGCGGGGCAGCACCAAATGCCGAAGCCAGCGCTGATGGCCGGAGGCACTCGCATTTTGGGTGGCGGAGTATGATCAAATAAAAACAAGTTTTTAGTGTTTTTTTTTCAACAAAGAGTTTAGTTTTTGTTTGGTAATGTTTCTTTTTGTTGATTTTTTTGTGTTTGGAGAAATGTAGGGGTAAAACACGGAAGTACAACAAAGCGACGCACCAGCTGAACGGGCAGCAAAACTCTGCAATCACGTTATCTACTAAACCGCTTGACTTTGACCTCTGTCTGAGGATGGGGAAGGGTTTGCGATAAGACAATTCCTATTTTATATTGACGAAATATTGTTCTACGCTAATCTAGTAATCAATAGAAGCAAAATGTCAAATAACGATTCATGTCTGGGTGTGGTCGGTATAATCCCAAAGTACCTGATTTTCTTTGAGCATTTTATTTTATATAATATTTTAGATAATATGTTATTTAGCTAAAAATATGTGTAAGTACGTGCATGACAGCGTGTGTGTGTGTGTGTGTGTGTGTGTGTGTGTGTGTACTTTTTGTTTATTTTTTTACAATTGTGAATTAGAATTTCTATATTGTGTAGCCTACTTTAAAAAGTAACAAAACTAAAAAAAAAAACAATGAAATATTGTACAAATAACTGCAGTCTGTGTTCAAACTGTTTTGATTTGAATTGCGCGCACACACACACACATACATACATATGTTGGCTAATGTTATATGTATAATTTTATTCCAAATTGGTTTATGTCACATTATACCCCCCCCCAAAAAAAACAAAATTTTTATTTATTTCTGCCAGACTAATTGTTTGTAAGTACAATATTATCTGTACTAAATAAAATAAAATCACAAGAATGAGTGAACTTTCATCAAAATATAATGAAAAATGTACACTAGTTAGAGATGTACCTCACTGCTTTGATGTGTAATGTTTTCCCTAATAAAACACAGGTCTACTAACACTAAGAGAGTATGACACTATGAGGATAACAGTGTTTGTCAACTCAGAAAGAAGGGCAAACTGAGTCTTATCAATTAGAGTCAAACGAACAAAAACAATAATTTAGAAGACAAACAACCTCCAATTTCTAGGCATATAGAGACAACAACAGTTATATTATACGAGAAATTACTACAAAAAACTCCATTGGAATTTCTTCCATTATTACAATAGGGTCAATAGTTTTTAATGTATGAAACTATTCTCACCACATTTCTTTAAGCAGTAATACATTTTTCTTGATATTTTTCCATGCCAGACTAGGTTATACTGTGTACTGTGGATGAAGTAGGAAGTTATAGATGGAACTGCTGCCCTAGATTTACATTATACAAAAAACATATTGTGTACCTCCATTGATTTTCAGCCTCTTGAAATAATTCATTGGACATAAATTATAAATAAAAAATCCCAATAAATTTTGATTTTTGGTTAAAGAAAATTACGAGATATAACAAAAATTAAGTTTTGATATGTTCTGAAAATATGATAGATTTATTTAACTATTTACCTTGTGAATGCATTTGTTTCTAAAGTGACAGTTTACTAAAATTTTGTAAATTGTCCCTCTTTGTGTAAAGGATCTCAACATTTAGTAGACAATCTAAGATTCATTTTCACTTTTCCCTCAGTTCTAATGTTTTTGAGAAGCCTGTCACTAAAGGGCTTACATCTTAGACTGCATACGATTTAATGTCCACTTCTTACACTTTGAAAGAAAACCACACACAGCTGATACGGTTTTAAAAATTTGTTAAGAGGACATCAAAATTCAATCTGTTTTATTTAGTACGTTGTAGGAGCTTTCTGTGGCATAATTAAAATATTTGCATGTACAAAACATAATGATGATAAAGTCTTCTCTGTAGTCTCTCTAGGGTCCATTCTGAAACCATCAGTAATAATCTCCCAGAACATTTATCTAAAGTCCAAATCGTCATGTTTAGTGATGATACCTCTTGTGTAATATCTGCAAATAGCAAAACTGTCTTTTGTTATCTGCTATTCCTAAGGTGTTGTACTTTTACCCTTGTAGTACACAACTTGGATTCATCCAAAGTTTTTAAAAATAAATCACAGTTTTACTAATTTCATACTCTAATCTAAAGCAATGTAGAAGATCCTCAATGTGATACATAGTTTCTCCTAAATTAATGTCTAGTTTGTAGTTATTATTATTGATCGTTATTTTGATCACGTTGGCTCCTTTACAGCTAATTCCCATTATGAAGGTAGTAATTATTTATTGGTAAGATCTGATTTTGTATTACTCTACTACGAGTAATGTAGGTTTGGTTACTAACGAAACCCTAAAATTATGTCAAAACGTTAAATTACTTAAAGCAAAAAATATCTAAAGTCATTTATGTAATTTTAATCATATCTCAAGTGATAAGGGTTAGTTGGAATTGATGGTCTTGGGCAACTCTGGAGAGTTATCTAGAGTTTTCATAGTGCAGAAAAGGAGAGTATTGATTATTTCCAGAGTTAGATGTACAGATATAAACAGATTTTCCAATCGCTTGAAACTGTACTCCTTCTATTAATATTAATATTTATGTGTATGCGTTTTTGATGTTCTTAACTTAAATACATTTTACAACAAACCATAAATATTAGTCTAGTCATTGAACCAGGCACTCTTCTTAAAAAAAAACATATTTTCACGAAACACTCCCTTTTCAAACATCTATCTATTATGGTGGTAATATTTACATTACAACTATTTTACAGCTACTAAATAAAAAAAAATCTGTCAAATTATAGAGCAAGATTATTTGAACTTTATATCAAGATACGAGGGCAAATCAAATATAAACGGTAATTTTGCTGTTGACTGTACCAAACACGTTCGAACGTGATGCGGCTGTGGGCGATTGTCGTTTTGCTTAATAGGAGTGGGGGGACTGCTTGCTTCACACTAGCGTTGTGTTCTGCCTTCAGTACAGCCAGTCTGAGTGAGAGGTACATCCATCTTTTGCGCAATGCATCGTCATTAAATATTTTTAACAAATGAAGGTGTTAAGCCTTCAGAAATTTTTACTCGTTTGCAGGCACAGTTTGGGGACACTACTCTGTCTCAAAATCGAGTGTATACGTGGGCCAGAGAATTTAGGGATGGCCGAGAACGTGTTGAAAACTAAAGTTACGGTCGACGCCCAAGGTCTAGTCTTACAGATGACAACATTAGTGCGGTTCGACGGCTTATTGAAGGTGATCGCCGGTTAACTGTTCAAGAAATCTCGTCGGAAATTGGTATCAGCTACGGGAGTGTTCAGTCTGCAATCACAGACCACCTTGGCTTCAGAAAAATTAGTGCTCGCTGGGTTCCGAGGTTGTTGACCGGAAATCAAAAACAGGTCAGGTCGGAGATTGCTGGGAGACTTCTGCAACGATTTCAAGAAGAAGGTGAAGATTTTTTGAGGCGTATCGTCACATGTGATGAGACGTGGGTCCACCATTACACTCCCGAATCGAAAATGGCAAGTAAGGAGTGGCGAAGGAAGGATGAAGGCTGCCCAGTGAAAGCCAAAACTCGTCTCTCAGCCGGAAAAGTTCTTGCAACAATTTTTGTTGACTCAAGGGGAGTTCTATTCATTGATTTTCTTCACGATCAACGAACAGTGAATGCGGCTTACTACTGCCAGGTGCTACAGTCAGCAAAAACCAGTTACCGGAACAAAAGACGAGGTATACCCATTAGAGATGTCATCCTTCTCCATGACAACGCAAGGCCTCACACCGCATTGTTGACAAGGGATAAATTTGAAGAAATGGGCTGGGAAACTCTCGAACACCCTCCTTACAGTCCAGACCTGTCCCCTTGTGACTATTTTTTCTTTGCGCCCCTGAAAGAACCACTTGGAGAAAAACGATTTGAAAACAATGAAGACGTCGAATAGCACGTGCGCGATTGGTTAACAACTCGCCCTCAATCTTTTTATGAACAGGGAATATTCAAGCTTCCAAATCGGTGGCAGAAATGTGTAGATAATGCAGGAGACTACATTGAAAAATTTTGAAGGTATAGTTTCTATATAATATTATTCAATAAATATAATTTTGAAAATTACCGTTTATATTTGATTTGCCCTCGTATGTAAGTGATATTTATTCGGTAAGTTTTAAGACGAAAGTGGTTTTATAGTAATAAGCAAGCCTTAGGTTTCTGTGGCTCAATCAAAAGTCAAAACCTAGATCTGATAGACAATTAATGTTGTTAATAGATTTATATTTAACTTATGATAATAACTGTTAGCTTTAATTGGACTATTCTGAAATTTGGTTTATCAATGTCGAGATAAGGACGTGGCAGTATTGTCTTAAGTCCACGTCAACCCTGATCATTAGGGTCATATAAACTATAACAAAATAAATTATCCCATATATGACTGGCACAAACTTTCTCCTGTTCCCAATATGTATTATATCACTAATGTTCCTAGAAGTTGTCAGCTATTTCTATCACAACTAATCTAAACTGTCCAGTAGCCCTTTCTCGCTTTCTCTCTCTTTTGTCAACCTCATTGTGGCTTTGAAATCACTCTGGCTTCTCAAAGTAATATTGGAAGTATACTTTGCTGACAACCCTACAAAAGTGAAATATCAAATTTTAGTGATGGTTGAAAAATAGCATTTTAAATTACGTAAATTGATATGCAAAATTTTAATCATCTTATTTATTTCATAAACACAAAATTCTTTTTGAATAAACACAAATCTTAATAATTTATAACAGTAACTTAAATATTTGAAAACACTTTTCATCTTTGGGGACAAAATACTTAACGTTTTATAACAGAGTGATGGAAATTAAATAATTAAGTTTATTGTTACGGTTCAATAGTTTTTTTATTTGATTATAAAATTATAACTAGTTTGATCATTATCAAATTTATATTTAATTTGTAACTATACATACTTTTAAAATATAAAATTTAAAGTTGTATGTAATTAAAAAAACATTATTTTAAATCTTTTTTGTTGACAATTGTTTTATTCAATAGTTTATCAGTTTTATTTCTGAATCATGACATGTTATTTACTCTCTTCTTATACATTTGCACTGTATAAAAACAATTATAATACTCCAAAAATAAAAATTTAGTTTTTAATAGAATTTTATGGGTGTCTTCAGTAGAAAATGTTGAATTTTGAATATGATCAGGATAAATGTTGATGCAGTGTGGTTGCTAATTGGACATTGCTGGTAAAGTCAGCCTGTCATTCTGTGCCCTGCTATTAAACTGACATGTTACAATGTTGTCAGTAAGTCTGGCTGCAGAAGCGCTGATTGTATGTTTAAGTTAGATGACGTTGACATTATTTATTTTTACACTAACATAAAATGTTTAATTTACTGTGTGATGTATTGCATATTTTTAAGTGATAAAATTTTGGTAAAAATTCTTTTGTTAAACTTATTTACTAAAATCTAAACTTTTCTAGTGTACACATTATATTTTTTTTAAACTGAAAAGGAATACATACCAGAATAGATGAATTTTAATTGACTCCATGCCATTTGTAACTTTTTTTGTATGTTTTAGTTGGATCAAGAAGATGAGGGATCGCCCACATCTGGTAGAAGAGTCAAGGTTTATGGGCCTAGCCGTTCTCACAAAAGATGTCTTTTGTATTCAGCAGTCGTATTTATTATCAGTTCAATTTTTGGTAAGCAGTAGTATTGCCTTAATAAATTTTAATACTTACCATAATCACCTGAAGCATAAAGCTCTTGTTTCAAGAGCTAATTTTCAAGTTAAATCATATTTTTAAAATACTGTAGAATTATATTACTTGTGTAATCCCTGAGCTCATATGGCAAAGAGTTAAACAAGTGTTTTTCTATCAAATGTTTTTCAAAAATTATTTACAGCATGCTATCAGGTGTTACTTAATTAAGGATCTGTATATATCTATCCCCTAGTTTAAATTGGAATTATGTGGCAACACAGGCTCTGCACAATTGTCTTGTTATTTCCAACCTAGGCAACTACACTGGTAATTCCTCATCAGAAAAGTTACATATTGGATTTTTCTTCTTCAAACAAGATTCTCTGAAAACATGGCCACAATAACCACAAACTTGATAGTTATAAATAACTGTTCAGTGAATAACTGTTTACTCTCACAATACTTTTCTCCATTTACCACTCAGAAGAAATCTAGCAGTCTGTAGATATATGCTAGTTTGAGTGGTGCATGCTATTTATTTATGTCTTATTCCCTATACGAAGTATATGATGGAGACAGTATGTTGGAAAGGTAAACAGTTTTGTAAGTAATGGAAGATTTGTTTTAAAATAATATGTTTTGTATTAGGGAGATAAATAAACAGTTCTTGTAAGAAAAATATTTGCGTGTATTCAGTTGTTGAGTCAATTTCACTCACATTTTTTATGTAAATTTAGTTGACATATACAAATAGTTATAATTTTAAATTTCTCCTAAAAATGTATTTTTAAAACTATAAATTAAATATGTATGCAGAAAACAATAATTTTGTTGCAAAATGGTTATGATTATGAAACTTGAATTAAAAACTATTGGTATAGTTTATTTTTGATAATTTAGTACATAGGTTTATTATCTTTTAGTGGCATTAATATTGTGATGAAAATGCAATTGAATCAGTTCTAGAGACTATATCTAGGTTTGATTTGGATCAAATTCAGCTTGCAATAGGCCTAATCTAATTTTTTTTTATCCGAAGACTTTTTCTTCTAAATAAATCTGAATCCAATATTTAGATCCATTAAATTAAACTTTTGTGTAAAAAATATGTTTCCTCAAAATAAACTATCTGCCTTAAAATAATAACAATCCGTATCAATATTAAATTGTAATTTATAATTATTTTTATTTATTTTTTTTTATTTATCTGATGGCCTAAAAATTAATAACAACTATATATTATTAGTAATTATCATGGTCAAAGATGGAATGATAAACCCCACCACCATTATTGTTTTTCCAGGAATCTCTGTAGTGTATAAACATTTACATTCAATGTTTACTACACAAAGAGAGATAGTGTGTGTGCTGCACTTTGCCACTGTTTACCATCAGACCTTGAATGTCCCAAGTGACAGGGTTTGTGGACTGGACAAACAACTTGTATGTCAAAATAATTTATCATAAATACTTGTCACTTGGTCACTTGTGTCGGATTACTCATCAACTACAACTTTCTAAAATACCGTACAGTTCTGAGAAAGGCTTCGCCCAAGTTAACAGATTTGTTAAATTAGAATAAAACTGTAATAAAATAACTATACAGTTTGTTTTCAAATTTGTTCAATCAAATATTACTCGGCTCAAGAAATTTAAAATTATTCTTATACAAAAGCTACTGACTCAAATAATTATAATTATAGTTCTCAGCTTTATTAACAACAAATTTGCAACCAAACTCATTGTGTTGTGATAGAATTACAGGAATTAAATATTATGTAAAATAACCTTCGATAACTGCAGGTGTATTATCTTATCAAAGAGTCATTAACCACTGAGCTAAGGATAGGCACTTCTGCTAACTAACTGTGTTGTAATGAGATTACCGAGTGGATAGGCACTTCTGCTAACTAACTGTGTTGTAATGAGATTACCGAGTTAAAACTCGGAAATAGAAATAACGTTCGGCCTCATAGTTTGTATGTTACAACCAAAGTAACCCAGGTATTAGAAATATAATATACATTCATTATGTATAATAGCTAGTGATTTTGGTCTAAGTGATTAATAATGCCCTTTTTATCACTTTATCTGGTCATTATACATATTATTTGACTAAAGATGGTAAAAGTGATTAATTATATTTAATTTATTACGTTATTGGTATTTGTTAATTATAAAAACACAGTGGATTTTTACAAGGGGAAATGACAATATAGTATTAGTTTTAATTATTGTTGGGTGTCTGCGTTGTTGTATGGTAGCAGTTATGTAATATGTGTTAAAATTAGTTCCTGTTTCGAGGGATGTTATTCTTCTTTTTTTGTCAGAAGAATGGGGTGACGCCAAAGACACCACAGAAATTTGAACTTCTTACCTGGGGCATTTCCGATTGATGCTTTCCCGTGCTCAAATCACACTAGATGAATTGGTATGGAAAATACTGATCATAAATGCCACTGGTCAGAAGTATGGACTTCGGTGATGGTTGTCCTAATCTTTAAAAAAATCATCTACTGAAATTCTTATTATTGAAAAAAATGTATACAATAACATTTATGCATGGTAATTAACTTTTGAAAATACATTTATGTTTAGAATTTTGATTATTTTTGAGTAAGGTTTCTTCAGATGGGTATTAAAAACTTGTTTTCAATCATTCATGTAGTTAATAAAACAAAGTTTTAATCACTTTAAGGAGCTAACTTTTCATATGTAGATGAAGCCATACTATCTTAAATGTAGAAATTGCTTAGAAAAGTTAACAGAACACTTGTGTTTGTTTCTGTAGTCTCTTGGGTGTATGTTGCAGGATACTTGTTACTACTACTGTCTACAACACACACCACCGGTACCCTGGATAGTATAGCTCTGACACTTGGCCTACACAAGAGCATATACGTTAACAGAACACTTGTGTTTGTTTCTGTAGTCTCTTGGATGTATGTTGCAGGATACTTGTTACTACTACTGTCTACAACACACACCACCGGTACCCTGGATAGTATAGCTCTGACACTTGGCCTACACAAGAGCATATACGTTAACAGAACACTTGTGTTTGTTTCTGTAGTCTCTTGGATGTATGTTGCAGGATACTTGTTACTACTACTGTCTACAACACACACCACCGGTACCCTGGATAGTATAGCTCTGACACTTGGCCTACACAAGAGCATATACGTTAACAGAACACTTGTGTTTGTTTCTGTAGTCTCTTGGATGTATGTTGCAGGATACTTGTTACTACTACTGTCTACAACACACACCACCGGTACCCTGGATAGTATAGCTCTGACACTTGGCCTACACAAGAGCATATACGTTAACAGAACACTTGTGTTTGTTTCTGTAGTCTCTTGGATGTATGTTGCAGGATACTTGTTACTACTACTGTCTACAACACACACCACCGGTACCCTGGATAGTATAGCTCTGACACTTGGCCTACACAAGAGCATATACGTTAACAGAACACTTGTGTTTGTTTCTGTAGTCTCTTGGATGTATGTTGCAGGATACTTGTTACTACTACTGTCTACAACACACACCACCGGTACCCTGGATAGTATAGCTCTGACACTTGGCCTACACAAGAGCATATACGCTGTAGTAATAGATGCCGGAAGCACAGGCTCCAGGGTTTTGGCCCTGTCCTTCCATCAGTCCATCCTAGGTATGTGTATTATTTGGATTTGTGGGAAAGGTATTGATAAATTTGTACTAACAAAATCTCAAGTTAGAGGTTACTAACATACGGTATGTAATGTAGTGTGGGCAAACACACACAAAGAAAGATATGGAAAACTTCATCAAACGTTGAGATTATAGGAAGATAATCCTTACTAGATCTTATCATCTGACCTTAAAGAAAGAGTGCAGTAAAGAAATTATTTTGAACAATGATGGTTGAATAGCTCATTAATCCAGAAAACAATGTATACCTACTTTTTGTTTCTTCCCATCTTTTTAAAAATTTATTGGCATAGTATGAAAAATGTTTTATTTTATGTTATATTCTTAAGCAAATCTTAATTTCACATACAGAAAACCTACTTGTACCCTACTGTCTGATTTTTGAAACTTTCCATATATGAATGCATTTTTTTTAAACTCCCATATTTAAAATCAGTAAAATAAACATCGATAGGTTATGTAACACATAACAAAGCATTTAACATGGGTGGTAGCATTTGATATTTGGCCGTACATGAGTGTGAGGGATAAACGGGGTGGCCAACCTTGAATGCTAAATGTCTGTCAAACTATTCACAATTGGTGACTAAATATCAGTAGCTGTGTGTTGCTGGTTACTGCTTCCAAACACAACACCTTCACGGTTTTTTGTTAATTGATGCCTACTGTTTTTTTGTGATCCAAAATTTACTCTTTGATATCCAAATTGCCTGTTGTGACATTAGTCCGGATATCAGAGGTTGTACTAGAAACAAACAGTAAACTCTTATGCGCTAGAAACTGTCAGTCTTGATGTTGTTAAATCAAAGTGGCTGTAAATTAAGTTCAATCCGACTTTCCAGATATATGTATCATCATAATATAGTATCTCTGAAGCATTGATTGGTTGCTGTTTATTGAGGAAGAATTTTGATGATGCCTTAGAAATAGTACCAAATCATTATAGTTTCCATATAATTAAGTAGTGCAGTGAAAGTCATTGTGTGTACATTTACTTTTATAAATGCTTGTCTTAGATATGATAATACATTTAATAATAGTATGTTTGTGACATATTTCTGCAACAAAAAAAATGTTATAATGATGAAAATCCTGCACCTGGAGACAAGTTAGGAAAAACATTGGTGCAACAAATGTCTTAAGTCCTGGACAGTGGTGATAACCATTTGTCAAAATAATATGTACATTATTATTTGATGGGATAAGTCTGGTTGATAATGTTGAACGATGTTATGACAATAATTGACCATACTATGTACCAGTGAAGATGGTACAGTAGGTGGCATACAGCTGTCTGCGACCTTGACCAGTGAGGGTGGTGGCGGGTTTGGTACAGAGGATACTGTGTGCATTTCTGCAAATGTAGAATAGGCACCTTTCCTGCTAGCTGATGATTGTACACAGGTTGATGTTTTTATGCATGACTATACAACTTTGGCCTGTTCCGGTTGCGCACAAGGTTATATGCCTCCTAAATATAGGAGGCATATAATGGTAGTGTAACATGTTAAGGCCGTTTCACACTGCGGTCACACTATGTCACGTTACAGATTTTTCAAAAGATCTGTTTCCATAGTTTTAAATGGTGTAATTCACACCGACCTCGCAGAACCTCACAGACGTCGACAGACGAATCTGTGGAATCGCTCCGAGAGCGACCTTTTCAAAACATCTGTCGACGTCTGTGGCCCCGCGCATGCGCACTGGCTCGCTTCCCGCCGCGCGCATGACCAGACCTGTCGTGCAGTTTCGTGCTGTAACTCTTTACAAGAAGTTAGATTGCTATTTTTGTTATTTATTATGTAACAGTTAATTGAAGCCGTCAGAACGCGTCCACTGCTGTGGAATAAAGATTTGGAGGTGAATAGAGACAGCAATTTAAAGGACACAGCATGGGGTGAAATAGCAGAGCAACTGGAACAAAATAGTAAGTAGTTCTAGTGGTTGATAGGGTGTACCTAGTGCATTCGGTTTGTAACCGAATACAACAGCATGAGTTCCTCTTCACTATTCGAACTACTATCGCCGTCATCCAACCAAGGCAAATTTTTAGTAAACGCGCTATCGCACCACGTACCACTTGCCATGTTATCTGCTTCAACTAAACCGACTGACAGAGCAGAAACAATGTACCAGTATCTGACAGACGTCGGTGGCGGTGTGAACTGTATGTCTGTCACACGACATCTGTCACGTTACGCAACGTGACATAGTGTGACCGCGGTATGAAACGGCCTTTAGTCTGCCTTGTTGTTTACATAATCAATCTAATAGATGATAGACATTTTATTTCATACAACATTTTCAAAATTAGAAAAATTGTGTGTTAACATCTATCCTAAATCCATTGAATATTGGATATTCATTATTGTAAGATTCCTTATTGTCAACACTATTTCAATGTTATCTGAACTCTTGAAGAACAAGACGATAAATGTTTTATATACGTCAAAGTAGGCATGAAAGATTAAGTACTTAAAGATATGAGTATTTTAATTATCTAACTGTGTTTTTCTCTGTGACACAAGTACATTATCCTAGATTGTCAGGTAAATTAATAGAGAATTTATAGTAGAACCTTTCTTACTTAATTGGCTGCTCGCTTTAGTGAAGTCTACCACTCTCAGAGGCTAGAAAAATTTAGTTTTGTCTGTCTGTCTATCTGATTACTTGTCTCTCGAACAAACTGACAGATGACGAATTGTGCATGAAACTTCATTTCTCTAAGAGGAATGCTGAGTTGGATTATGGTGCATTTCACTCAGTTTTTACATGGCGTATGTTTGGGATTTGGCTGAGTATTAATGAATATTTTTACATTTGCGTTATGGGTAATGATGATGTCAACAAGAAAATAACTGAGTAAATAAATTTGTAAATAAAACAAGTAGATTTTAAAATGTGACATATTGACACATGAGGCCTAACATAAAATCAATTATTTTATGGTTACTTGGTAAGAATAAGTTCATTATTAACAGTGATATTAATTACACCAATTTAATGAATTAATGTGAATGTATTATATGAAATGAAAATTATTGTTCTAATCAAAAGTGTTAGGGAAACTACAAGACCTTAAAACAATTTCATAACTTTTAATACAAGGCAATGTTGATTGTTTCAAATCTTGACATATCAGTTGATGGTTATAAATGAACTTAAAGTTAATAATATAAATTTTTAGACTATAGAGGTAGAAAACTCAGTTGGGATGATTGTTCAGCATGTGATAAATAGAATAAATTCGGAGACCTTTGTTATTGGAAGAATGTGATTTCTGTGTAGTATTGCTGTTCTTAAAATTATCTTTCATTAAATGCATGAAATACAGTCTTATTTTGCATATGAAATTTGTATTTATGGAGAAACTACCATTAAAAATCCGGACAAAATTGTAATTTTACAAAAAAGTGATTAAGACAATGCTTAATTTAAACTATGATGATCCCTTAAAAATATTTTTGCTGATTTAAAAAAATTAACAGTGTGTAGTTTTATATTTTAAATCTATTATATATCTTAGAAACAATAGTAGCAAGTTTCTGGTGCACAGCCGAAATCATTCATATGATACTAGGAACAAAAATAATTTGGTTTCCACATCAGATCCCAACCTAGAATTAAAAAAGAAAACTTCTTAAGCGGAGATACAATTTTATAATCAAATTCCAAATATTTATTAAATATACAGATGACAACAAAAAATTTAACCCATTGCGGATCACTGACGAGCTGGGCTCGCCATGTAGCGGCCGGGCCTAACGGCACTGAGATGTCGAGCTCAGGTCGCAAAAGCGGTCTGCTTTTAAGTTTACCTCCAAATAGTTCTATTAATGTCTGATAAATCGGGTGATCGTCTTCACTTGTCAACTAAGAGTGTTTAACAACGATCTACGTTTAGAGTTTTCAAAAATTTTATAAATATCCTACAGATCGCAGTTGTATGTCGAAGTTGAAAAATCATTCATATGAGTTCACTCTCTGCTTTTTAGCACTTCTGATTGGTTGTTTTCCTCAGTTTTTATTATTTTATTTTTATTTTGAGGTTAGTGACACAGAACTAAACGACGCAGACGTACATGTTAGCGGGTTTAGTCTAGACAATGGCCCGGATGTTGTAATCGCTTCGCCCGAGCCACTTTATTTAGACTATGATTCAGACATCATCCCTGCCACCCCGGAACCTTGCTCGCGTGTTACTGTTCCTACACCACGGATACCCCAGCAGGCCCATGTTCCGTCTGAACGAATACCTTCCCAGCTGAATTTTCTAGTATACAATAGCGAGCAATACGATGTGGCGCACCATTGCTGTTCGTGCGGCCGCTGACCGTAAATTAATTCGTGCCCGCGCGCCAAAACAATAAGATCCGCAATGGGTTAAAAGGTTTAAATCATTTTATTAGTTTTAAGAATTTTTAATATAGTGTGACACTATTATTTATACAAAATGTTTTATTTGAATAAATATATGATTAATTGGTTAAATGTGAAATAAAATTACTGTAATATATCCTGCAACTACATTCTGTTTCTTGAATTAAGTCTACTGGTGGTGAGGGAGGTGTTCATGGTCATGAACCTCCTCACAGGTCAGCGAACCCAAAAAAAAATAAACGTTTTTATGAGTGCCACAAATATATTTTGTAATTTTTATTGTTGTGTCATTAAATTAATCATACAATAAGTTGGACTATTTATAACATATCTGTATTGGAACTAGTTCATGAAAAAGTGAATCAAAGTTTTAACAGGTAGGTACATGTTGTAGGATAGATAAATAACAGACAAAATCAGTACAGGAAAAGTTCAGGCAGAGACAGGAATTGTATGGTCTCAGTATTTGTATCACAGATTAGATTTTATTGCTGCTAATAAGTGAGTTGAACAGTCCAACTAGAATGCAACATTATCTAACCAGCCTGCTATCTAGATATGGGTCAGCTGATTGTTATCTGCAGTCAGGTTTTTTCAGGATCATTGCCATACCTAATTTTGAAGTGCAGGAACACTTGTGTGCTCATTACTAATCGAGTGATAGTTTGATACACATAGCTTCATGGAAATGTATTAATACTGTTTCTTGGCACAAATATTGTAGTATTAAAGTAAATTCAATAAAATTTACTGAAGTTTTAATTGGTTTGCTTCACTAGTTAAAATTTAAAAATTGTTAAACATGTGATCTCCTGTGACTTATTGTAAGTATTTATAAACTTTTTCATACAATCAAATATTATCACAATAGCATTTTTAATTTTTACTTCTGCAAAATTAACTACAAATATGTCACTGTATTGTATAAATTTGAAATGTGTACAGTTTTGCAATGTGTATCTGATTTATTTGTAATATTGGAGAGTTACCTGCTGGGATTTCTAATTTATTTTCTCTACAAGATTTTACAACAAGATTTTTGCTATATTTTAATGCTGCAGATAGTTAAAAATTATATTTAGTTAAAAAATGAAGTTAAACATTTGAGGCATGTAAGTAATTGTCAATGTTTTAACCATACAAGAAATAAATCTAATTTTATTGATTTATAGGCCTAATAAAAATCTGTCATTATATTTTGTTTCAGATGATAGTTTAAAACTAGATGATGAATTATTTATTGAGCAAGAACCAGGATTGTCAGCCTATGCTGAGAATCCAAAAATGGTAAGTACTCTATATCCACACTACATTTTTTTTTTCTTGTGGTTTACTGTAATTTCATTTTTGTTTTGTAAAAGTGTTGACTGTATTATAAAAAATTAACTTTTAGTATATCTGGCTAAAAATTTACTTATAATAATTATTTGAAGGCTTTTTTAACCCTAGCAGTGAGTCATATTACTTTAAATTTCAAGTTGTTTTGGAATTTCTTGTAGGGAAATTTTTTAACTATAACAAAAAAATATACTAGCAATCGTGAGGATTCCTAATAAGTTTAAAAATGTATCCAAGCATTCAAAGATTGTGTGTTTTACTTTTAAACTTACAGTTGCAATTAAAGCAACTAATTTTAATTATAAACATTGTTAATGTCTAGCTAAATAAATGTATCTGTGAGATGTAGTGAGAAAATATGACCTAAGAATAAATCAAATTTATAAAAATACAGTGTTTTAATACTGTTGAAACATTGTGAGTGAGGTAGGTCAAATTATGTCAGAAATTAAAATTTGATGCCTTCTTACAATCTTATTAAACGGGATAAATTTAACTAAGCTGCTTAATTTGAATTTAGAGAGGAGGTTGAATTATATTATTCCCAGGTTGACTGCAACATCCTGCTACCAGTCTTTTAATTTAATCTTCCGTAACAATATAGTTATAATTAGATAGCAAACCTCCCATTAGGTTTCTAAATAAATTAATAAAATATGTCGTTGAAGTGTATTTGATGAATTGGATGTTGGCAGGGAGCGGAGAAAATAGCAGAACTTGTGGAGAGAGCCAAGGGGTTCGTTCCGCAGAAGGCGTGGTCCAGCACCCCTATGGTACTGAGAGCCACAGCAGGTCTGCGTCTGCTGCCCGAGGGCAAAGCCAACGCGCTACTAGATGAGGTATGTGTACACTAAGACTATGAATATTATCAAACTAAAAATAACGTTGTTTTTGTACATGAAGTATTTCCTACATACATTTCAAAAACTATAATAAAAAAAAATCTTAAATTCAACACACAGGAATGAATAATATGGTTATTTCTACCTTTGGTTACACCATAGTATCATTAATTTATTTTGATCTTACCTTACTCATAATTATTTTTCATTTTTAATTAGAAATATTTCTTTTTACAAGTTGGGCTTGTGAGTCAGCTCATTGGTCTTTAAACTAAAAGTTGCCGTTACAAACTGTTCATATTCAATAGTTGAAAAACTATAAAGTTATGAATGCCATTCAGTAGTATATATGTTTTTCATTGATTCATTTATATAATGCTATAAGACACATATTTTTGCAACAGTTCTGATAACTAAATACAATTTAAACCTAGGAAAGTAAGAAGTTAAAAGTTATAAATAACAGAACCATGATTTAAAAGAATATCTTATGAAACAGAATTTTTTTTAATCCCATCAAGCACTGTTTTATGGTTTATAACACACTGCCTAAAAGAAATTTAGAAAATTGCAACAAACAGAAAATGAAACTTGATCAACATATAGCTTCAAAAACTACGAGGACATTTTCATTCGGTTTATCTTAGATTTTTACTATCCTAGAAATGGTGTACATTCAAACTAGAGTTTTGAACAAGGCTTTTTACAAAGTAATATTTAATATTAATTATTGATGTTTTAATACACACTGTATATTGATACACACAGGAAGATATATTCTGAATGATTTTATATAAACTGCTTTAATTTAGCAAATCTCACAAATGAGTTTTGGAGTTATATAGCTGTTTAGTGATTCTTGAAGTTAGTATATATATATATATTAAAACACAAATATGATGTTAAGGGGTTATGATTATTATAGAGCTTACATCACATAAAATCAACTAGTATTATATATTTATTTCATATATTATATATATATATATATATATATATATATATATATATATATATATATATATATCAGTAAACTAATTAGGTTATAAAGAATCAAAATTGTGTTAAAATTAATTTTCTGTCTAAGATATTTCCAGTATTATTGTGGAGTTTGTCTTGTGCTCCGATCAAGAAAATGTACCAATGAAAACCTATTTCGATCATAAAGCGTCTTCTTTTGGCTCTTTTCATTTACCTTTGATTTAACCAAATTCAATTACCTTATGTGCAAACATTCATAGCTTTGTACAATGAGGTGGTTTTTATAACAGTGTTTAATAGTATGTATTTTCATTGCATTAGATAGATTATTGATCATTATCGCAATCTAAATTCAAAACAATCAATAAAATCACACAATTGAATGAGTTGTATTAGTTTGCTTCTTAAATTTCTCTTCACCAAAAACTTTAATTTCAAAATTACTAAAATAGTGTTAAAACTTATTTGGGCAAACAGTATTTCTTTTGAGAGACCAATTTATTCTTTTTACAATGCAGTTTATATGTGCAGACTATAACAATATTTATTGGTGTTTCTAAGAGAATGAATTAAAAGTGGCTTTTCGATTTTTCTGTTTCCAAAGGTTTTGTTTTAATTAAATATAGATCTTTTAGTTTTTACTGTACATATACATATTGTTTTAAACATAGGCATATAATGAAATTTATTCAAATGAAAATAGTTATTATTATTTGACAAAGGGCTAAACTTGAAAGTTCTATTCAAATTTTGCCTCTATCAATGATAAGTCTGCATAAAACTTTCAATGGTCCTACAAATATAGAAGTTTTTGATTGCCAGATCTATTGATTGGGTTCATTAAATAAACCAGTTGTAAGAGTGTACATTTGAATGAAAACCTCTCTAGTGAAGTGTTCGGAGGAAGTCTGTACTTCACTAGTATCACTCAGTAAACAAATATAACTTGTGATAACAAATTGTTGCTTAACTCTGTCACAATGCATGGCTCTTGTTTTAGACCATTAACTAAGCACAACAGTTATTTATAAAATGGTTCCTTTTATTAACACGTTATGTGAGTTATCTTTGAAATAATGGTAAATTTACAAACTAGTTAGTACTTTTTTTATTTATAGGTTGGATTATTGTGGATGTAATTAATTCAGCATATGATTAACATCTAATGTTTTCACAAACTAGAAGTAAAGATTAATTGGAGGACTTGAATTGCAGTATGGTAAAATTTTGTTAAATCACTATCCTTTAAACTGTTAGTTTCTGTTGAACATCAACATTGTGCTAACGAAAACAATTAAATTTAATATTCAGTATAGTGGCCAGACATGCATGAAACTGTGTAGTGAAGCTCCACATTAATGGGAGTATAAATGTGTCATTAGGCAGTATGTACAATGATGACCTTCAGTTGGCATACCAATAACTCATACTCCCTTAGTCTATTGTCACACTAATGAGTTACAACTGAATTGTGTACACTACTTCATCACAGCTACAGAATATTTCCATGGTGAATGCTTGTATCTCAAAGAAGCCAAATTAATTGATTCAGACAATTTTTCATTTTAATACAGTAGATTGAAGTTATTTCCATAAAGGTGCTATATGTTTCTGTTCTCTGCAACAACCATTATTGAGGTCGAGATGATGGTTAATCAAAATTCAATTGTACCTTCAAAATTATGTTGAAATGACTGATATAACTCATAAATGTTGAATAAGTAACATGTAAGAGGGAGATGAATGATGAGTAAACTCAGCTTTGTTTATACTATAAGTTACCAGTTTTAATGGCAGTTTGTTTTATTGTATTTGGTTTCATTATATTTTCTTTTGACCTATGATAAATTGTGGATTTGGGGTATATATTTTCATTTTCCCTTTCACTACTTTAGATAATCAGACAATCTATTACTATACTGATTTACACCCAGACATATGTAATCAATTTTGATTGTCTTGACTACCTCTTTATATTAGAATTTTGAACAGCTCACGGTTCTCCAGTGATTTGGTACATCTGTTTCCATCGTTCTTTTCATTAACTTAGATAATCAATTTATGTATTATTCTGTCCATTAACACCCAGCATACACCGCCTGTCATGGTGGGCGCAGTTGTATGTTTCTGTAAGAGTTGTTAAATGCCCGCTTCTCTCCAGCGGTTTTATATATTTTAAAAGAGTATTCCATCTTCATCATTTAAAGGCTAACAGTTTCTCCATATCATGATAGTTGTATTTCTATAAAACCATAAGGTGGAACTGCTTGATGGTAGAAATTAACTCCCTCAGGAAACTACAGCACTCGGTGGGCTGCCTGACCATTCTACACTGTGGAAAATTTCTCACTCAAGGACAAATAACAACTTTCGATATTCAAAAGAGACTACTCAATCTATATTTTGGAACTTTCTTTATTTTAAATTTTGATGTCAATAAATTGTTGTATTGAGATGTAAATAATGAGCTTTTGACTTGTTTGGTAATTAAGAAAATCCAAATTTACTGAGATTAATTAATAACATAAATAATGTGACATATAACTATAAGTATTGATCATACTATATATTGGTGTCCTAATGTTGACAGGTACGGAGACTGTTTGCCAATTCACCATTTCACACAACAGAAAATTCTGTGGCAATCATGGAAGGTTCTGATGAGGGGCTATTCGCCTGGGTCAACATAAATTTCCTGTCAGGTTAGTATAACCAGTTAACAAATATATCTATTGAACAAAATATTATTTTGTAAACTAAATAGTGTGTAGTTGATTCATTTACAGACTTGATTTTTGAATGAAGGTAACTTAGAGTAGCCTGCTCGAAAATATTCTGATGGTAGCTGGTGCTTCTGAATCCTCCACTCTACTCCATATCAAACACTTGCCAGTTTTATTTTATAGAAAATAACTGAGTCGTCTTAGCATATGTTGCAATAAACAAATATCATCAGTTGTTAAGGCACAGAAACATTCGTAAAAATTGATTTCACTCATTAGTAGACTACTGTCTACATTACTATGTGAATGTGGCCACGTCTCAGTGAGAACAGTTGGTGGTTGTCAGCGTTTGACAACATAGTTTCATGTGTTATTAGACTATTTTCATGCAGGTGATGATAGTTAATGTTGCTGTTTGTATTTTAGACAGATTATTTGGCAAGGCAAGCCAAATGTTGGCAGCCCTGGATCTAGGTGGAGGCTCCACACAAATCACGTTTCCTCTCATCGATGAGAAACAAAGGAACAAGTTCCCTTCTGATGATGTCCATCCATTGAAAATGTTTGGGCAGCAGATCTATGTCTACACGCATAGGTAAATTAACAAACTTGTGTTTTTAATCTATGTTTTGGTACAGTTGTTAAATGTGGGTTATAACTAAAAATATGGCGTTTCTAAATAGTTTTATTCCAAGATTCAGAAAAGATTGTTGATAATTTGCAGTTACCTGGGGCTGGGACTGATGGCAGCCCGGAAAGCCATCCTATCTATGGGCAACCCAGAAGGATCCACAGACTTGGCCAGTGAGTGTATCAATCCCATCAACAAGAACAAGAAGTTTAAGTACGGTGGCAAGGAATATACTGTTCAGTAAGTCAATCGTTCCAAAAGTGCAAACTGAACTTAAATTTAAGATAGGAAAATTGTACATACATATACGTATATTAAACCTATATATAGATCAGAAAATGTAACCCCTGGAAGTTACAGCCCTCTAGGTTGGAAAAAAATATAACTATTGTTCAGTTTAAACAATAAAAGTGAAACTATTGGTACATTACAATTTGTGTTAAGATGTAAAGACCCTATATGCCCGTTACTTCCCTACAGGGGAGACAAAACATTTAAAAGTCAATTATTTTATGAAAGGTGCATTATAGTAAAATTTAAAAAAAGACCAGTCTTTTAACTTTCTTTTCTTTTACGATCAATATAGAAAATGTATAACTTTTTATTACTCACCTAAAATTTCCTTCCTCAAAATAAAAACTCCCAGTGTTTGTATCTAGTAACAAAGATACTGTTAATTTATTAAACTTTGGGGGCTCTAGCTTCTCTAGTGCATGCCTTTCCAGCCATGTTCATTTAAGAAAAGGTCTTATTGTAGCCTTTTAAGAAAAATTCTTATTGTAGCCTCTTAAACATGCCTTGAAATTCTCTTATATCAATTATATAACACTGTATAATACAGTGTAATGTGATGTACATAAAATAACTATAATATGTTGTATTTTTATGGTTAAAGCATTAATCTTAAACCAGCATCAGGTGTAACGAGACGATTAGATCTTATTTTACAAATTAAGTCCGGTGTGGTAGTCAAAGTAGATTTGAACAGAGGCTCCAAATTTACAGATTATTTTCTACAACGTCCTTCTCATGCACCAATACTACACTTATCTTAAGTATGCCATAACACATGTTGTATCACAATCTGTGGTGTATAAATTTATAAATTATTATTAAAGATTGTTATAAAAAATATATTTAGATTAAATTATTACTGTGTTGTAAAAAAAAAAAATTATACTTATAAAAATATAAATTTATAAAAAATTAAATTTGTTTCTAGGGCAAAAGTAAAGGGTTTATTACATAAATAGTTAGTACCATTGAAGGCTCTTAGAGCAATTGGAAAATAATTTTAAATAGTACTAAATGTTAATGAAACAGTACTTTACAATATGGTTTGTTTTTTGGACGAGGCCTTTCGAAACCAAAGGTGCTGCTTCCAAACAGAATAGTCAGAGTGTTTAGTAGGATATCCAACCCTTCTTGGAGAAGGGCCGGGAAAACTCCATTCGCCCCAAGAGATTTAAATGGCATGAAGGATCTTATTGCTCATTTAATCCTTATAGATGTAAAGATTTTTTTGACTTTTGTCTGGATTTAGAAACCTTCCGACCAGATATCTCTTCCGCCAGAGAATAAAAATCCTCATTTTGAGTCATAGAGACTGCCCGGAAAGTGTGTCTCCAACAACAGTTCTAGAGTATCTTTCTTGTTCACTGTAAAGCCTCCATTTGCCTTTACTCTCACAAATTCTTAAACACAAAGTTTCACTCTTTCTAAAAAAGCGTTTTTTTAAGAAAGTTTTTTTCTGTCTAATTTGGAATTTCAAAGTTTCTAAGTACGCTAAACTGCAATACTGGTCTGATGGAGTAGATTTATATGCAAGATGTAACAACAATTTTAATATGGTAATGTATTAATATAAACAAATGTTATAGAAAATAAAATGAAGAGTTGTTACAATTGTTCTTCAAAACATAAGTAATGCACAAATTGTAATAATTTGTATTTCATTGTATTTTAGAGGTCCAGCAAACCCTGAGATCTTGAAGAAGAAGAGGAAGAACCCTGATGAAGGCTTTGATGAGACACCTATTGTTAGACTGAAGGAGTGCACTGACTTGGCCAAAAGTTACCTCAATTCTCAGAATATGACCAAGCCCGATGGTGTTTTGGACTTTGAAATCACTGCATTCTCTTATTTCTTTGATCGTGCCACCGAAGTTGGTTTGCTCACCGGTTTGTATTTATTTTTAATATTGTAGTATTTGTTGTAAATTATTAATAAAACAGAAGTAGTGCATGTAGCTAAACTGTGCATCATATTTGCTAAACTGATTAAATTATGATGCTGAAAAAACCATAATAAACTGAAGTTCCATTTCATGTGTCAGATTTGTTTATGTGCATTAAAATATTTATTGTTTTGACTAGTAACTATAAACATAAAAAAATCCATACATTTATTTAGAGTGAAAATTGTTCCTAGCATTAAGTAGCGTAAGTCATTTAAGTATTTACGTTTTTTTTATTTTTTTATTAGTTTTAATCAATTTGTATTTGAATAGGAAGGTTGTTAAATTGATTAGCTCCAGTTTGTAAAGGTAATTGATTAAACATATAATATTCCAATAACTCTCATTTTCCTTTCCCTTTTGTATTATAAGTATTTATAGTAATTTGTATGACTGATTAATGATTTACCCATACAGTAATACCATGCCATAAGAAAATTGAAATATATTAATCTGTAATATTGAAATATTTAATTTTTGTATCTTAATAACTTCCCTTACTTGTAAACATGGATATTCTTGAAAAAAGTAGTATTTTAACAAACTGTTGTTTGTAGTTATACCTTTTAATTATTTTTACCATTTCATTTGCAGTGGTAGGAATGAGAATGTGAAATTAGATGCCTTGCTTTATCAGCAGTACACTTGGTTGAATTTAATAACTTGTGCTATGTTAGAAAAACAAATTATTAAATAATATGCAATTTATTCTGGATCTGAAGGTGTTAAAGAGTTGGAAATCTTCATAGTGCAATTGATTATTTTCTATCTTCACAGTCACTCAGTAATGATTTGACATTTCATTGATAGTGGTTTGTAATCAATTACATAATGCTGTCAAAAGATTATAATATACCTAAATATTTTAAATTTTTATTCCTTACAGTATTATGTAATATTTACTGTAATCTTCACAATATCATAACAAAAATTATATTAAAAGCAAACAAAGAGTTGTATGATACGTTGTTAAAAGCTCAAAAACACATCTTGATCTTTGGAAAAATACTACCTGAGTCGGGAAGGGTGTTTTTTTCCTTCCTGAGGGAAAAGGACAGTTTGTCCCCGCGTTTAGTCCTAAAAGGACCTTTGCGCCTCCCTTACTTTAATTTTGTGTCCTCAAAGTCCGAGGCTTTTGCAAAAACCGATCAGATTTGAGGGCTTCTGTTCTTTGATACCCTTGGGGCTGAGGAGATATGCTCCCAGGTATCTTTTCCGAGTTTCTAAGATGGCAGGACAATCTAACCAAATGTGCTCTGCTGATTCCTCCTCTTCTCCACAGAGTCTACACTCGTTAGTCTGGCTAAGGCCTACCTTCATAAGATGCTTCCTTAGGAGGCCATGTCCTGTCAACATTCCTAATATTAGTCTTATATCCTCCTTATTCTGATCTAAGAGAGCTGTCCACGCTTTAATGCAAGGAGAGATAAACAATTTGGATAGTCGGGAATGGTGTTACTGTGGGGAATGTAAAGGGTTAATGGTTATACATTGTACAGATAGTCAGAAGTTATCTAATTGTGTTTGGTTATTATCAATCAATATTAAAATTTATTTTGAATGCAATTTTTTAAAACATTTCATACATAATAGGATAAATTGTTATAGTGTTTATTTTTTCTGTTGTATAACGAAATGCTTGTTTCTTATTTGTGTGGTTGTTATGTTTTAGATATTTATACCGGTGGGACTGTCCTCTTCAAGGACATTAAGAAAGCGACTAAAGAATGTAAGTACAAAAATAATTTAACCAAATACAAACATATTATCAGTTACCCATGTCTTCACAAGCAATTTTCAAAACCAAAATGTGTAGCCAACTTAGTCAAAGCACTTATGATATAGTATGATGATCTTCTATGACATTTTTCAAACGTAAATAGGCATGAGATCAGGTACATATCATTTAAGTGTTCATGGTCAGACGATCATAGGTTGGGGGACTATCAAGTTTTGCACTTATAATAGCATTTCTGGTTCAAATGAATTATATTTCCGATACCACATCTCAGTTTTCCTTGTTGCCCAAAACAAAAAAAATCTATACATAGGTCTCAAAAACTTATTTTGGTAAAACAACCGCTTATTTTCAGCTCTTGTTATCTACTTCTGGTTTAATACATTTCCAGTTGAGTTTGCCTAGATCAGTTTTTGAATATTTATTATTCTGTTACTAAATATTTAGATAGCATTATACTTAGTCTTATGTTATACATAGTATGTCAAATAAATATAGATTATCCATCTTAATTTGATTTTTTATAGCTGGTAAAAGCTATTTGATATATTAGAGACAACTTTTATGGGTGTGCAGATTTTCAATGTTTTGCACTAACATATAAGAAAAGTCATAGTCAGTATTACAGATACTTACTTTTTTTAAACTTGGTAAGTTTTATTTGTTCCTACTTACATAGAGAACAATGAACAAATTGCATAAAAATGTATTAAGATAAAAAATTGCAGTTTTCCTGTATCAACACGTAAAATATTAAAATTTTGTTTCATAATATTTTAGTTTAAAACTTTCAACAATTTTATCATCCAAATAAATATTGTTATATCTTACTTTTCCAGCAACACAATAAAACAAAAAATCATCCTATTATGTTTATTTTAGAAAAATCTTTATTTTTTGGAACACTACACAAATAGCAAACTTAAAAAAAAGAAAGCTCAGTTATAAAAAAAAAACAAAGCTCAGTTATAAAAAAAATCAATTCAGTTATACAGGTACATACTTTTTGTAATTTGGTATGTTTGTTCTTATGTACATAAGAAAACATAAAAAGGATATATACAAATACGAGGGGTATTAGAAAAATAAGGTTCCCATGATTTTTAAAAATAGATTTAGCTCTATATTTTTACTTAGTGTTATACATAAATTTAAAACTTAAAAGTTAAGCTATTTTTCCACATAATCACTGTTTCTGTCCAAACACTTTTGTAGACGATGCTCCAACTTTTCTATCCCCATGTTGTAGAATTCTGCCGCCAATCCTTTGAGGAATTGAGTAACCTCTTCCTTGACTTCATCATCGGTACTGAAGTGTTGGCCACCCAAGTGTTCCTTTAATTTTGGGAATAAGTGATAATCACTTGGGGCTAGGTCTGGGCTGTTTGGGGGGATGGGGTACAATAGTCCAGCCAAAATTTATCAGCAGTTCTTGAGTTTGACATGAGACATGAGGTCGAGCGTTTTCATGGAGAAGCCTCACACCACTGGACAATCTTCCTCTCCGGCGGTTCTGGATCAGTTTTCTTAATGTGTCGCAATATCTGTCAGAGTTTACTGTTGTTCCATGAGGCAAAAAGTCGATCAAAAGCAGGCCCTTCCTGTCCCAAAAGACGGTTGTCATGACTTTCCCAGCAGACTGTGTTTGCTTGAACTTCTTCGGCTTAGGCGAAGTTGAGTGACGCCATTCACGTGATTGCTGCTTGGTTTCGGGGGTAAAGTGAAACGCCCATGTTTCATCGCCTGTAACAATGGAATCCAAGAATTCTTCCTTGTTGTCTTCACATTGTTGCAAAAACTGTTTAGCACACATGACACGTTGCTGTTTATAGTTTTCTGTGTGCATTCGCGGTACCCACCACGCACACACTTTGTGATAGCCTAATTTTTCTGTTAAAATCTAATGAATTGTGGTGCTGGAAATCTCAGGAGTAAGCAAAGCAAGTTCGTGAATGGTGATTTTCCGATCTTCAAGCAATATTGTCTCAACTTTTTCAACAACTCCATCTGAAACTGAATGCCGTCCAGTTCGGTTTTCATCGTGAATTTCCATGTGGCCTTCTCTGAATTCTCTACACAATTTCCGAACGTGTTGAACATATATGCAGTTTTCCCCATAAACTTTGATTAACTGACGATGAATTTCAATATGTGAAATCTGTTTTGCATTTAAAAAACATATCGCAGCACGAATTTCGCATCTGGCGGTAACAACGATAGGGAGCTCCATCTACTGTACTGTTGGACGTAACGAGGCGCAAGTGGTATGTAAGATCTTACTATCAGCTGTAGGCGTAACACCTGATGAGTAAGACAGTGTTGCCAGATTTCTCCCAAGATATCGCATTCTGTCTCGGCGGCATTGATAGGGAACCTTATTTTTCTAATACCCCTCGTAAATTAAGATCATAAAATTACAATTTTTTATTCCAAAGTTTAAAAAAAGGTTGAAAGTTGAATCTTTGTTTGTATTAATTTTTAATTAAAATTGTCAACTGTTTCATCATTAAAATAAACATTACTGGTTATAGGCTACTTTCCCCCCTATATAATAAAATAAATATATAGAAAAATAAACATAATGACATCTTATTATATTTATACTGTTTTAAGTTTCGAATTATTTGGCTGAACACTTTACAAATGCCAAAAGAGTACTTGGTACTGACCAGTAGCGTAGCCAGAAATTTCGTTCGGGGGGGGTCCGAAACCGGGGGACGTTTTGTGTGTTATTTGCCAATGAGTTCACTGGTAAAAGGTAAATACCAAAAATATGGGCTTTAGTAACTACGCCTTATAGAAAGTGAAAAGGTGTAATAGGCAAATTCAACTCTCACAGCAACTCTAGTACCACAAATTTTCTTGTATAGCTTTGAAAAGTTTACGAAGTTCGATTCTGGCACCAAAGTGATGTTGGATTCTCTGGATAAGAAAGAAAAAGAACAAAACAGAGCTTCGCTCAAGTGTATAATTGACACAACTATATTCTGTGGAAAAAATGAAATACTCCTTAGGGGACATTGGCCCACTGACGGCCGAAAACCCTTTAGAAAAAGAGGGCAATTTTCTAGTGTTACTCGGGTACAGATCAAACTAACGGTCGGAAAATGCACCAGAAAAACTCTACTGATTAGAAGTTCGGCTAGTTTGGATTTCACTGATTGAGGTATTTATGAATGAGTTATAATGACGAGTTTTTGTGTCATTAAACTGTAGACGAGTATATAATTATCGGAAAAAATCAAAAAAATCACTTTCGGTCGGAAATAAAATACACCTGAAAAACTCTAATGATTAGAACTTCAACTACTTCGGACTTCAGTTATTGAGGTGAACGTGGTATTTTTTATTTAGTTAGGACGACGATTTTTTGTTATCATTAAACTGTACTCGACTACCTATATAATTATCGACAAAAAATCACTTCCGGTCGGTAAATACCGAAGAAAAGCTCTCTACAGATTCAAGTTTTGAGGATTTTGGATTTCACTGGTTGAGTGGTTGAGGTAAAAGTGGTACTTATAATTTTGTTAGGACACTGATTTTAGGTACGGTATAAATTCTACGCCGACTAATAAATATATAATTATCGAGAAAAAAAAAACAAAAATAATCACTTCCGATCGGAATATACTAAGGAAAATGAAATAATACCTCAGTCAGTGAAATCTAAAGTAGTCGGAACTTCTTATCAGTAGAGCTTTTCAAGTGTATTTTCCGACCGAAAGTGATTTTTTATATTTTTTTTTATAATTATATACACGTCTACAGTTTAATGACACTAAAATCAACGTCGTGGCTTAATTCTAAGCAGCCATTTTACGTCTCTCAGACGAATTTGAACGAAGTGGTCGCTAATTTAGACTGTCCAAGTCCAAGTCGGGTCGCTAGGATGGCCTCTGGGCGCTCCTCCTGGTCTGTGGGCAGTATCTGAGCGGTTGAGCTCAATGACTTCCCTGTCAACTGGAACAATTTGCTCCTGCAGCAGTCTAGCAGCTGGTCGGTGTGCCACTGAGGGCCACTGCTTCATTGAAGAGCCGGGTGAGGTTTCGGCCAAAACGGCTTGTAGGCTGTGCTGGGCGGGGGGCGGCGGCTTTTGCTGCTGCATCAGCTGCTGGCGCCTCCATTTGTTGCGGCGGAGTGGCTGGTGTAGGTGGCCACTCTAGTTTCTGCCGTGGAGTCGCCCTGGGCCTCTGTGTGACCGGATGGTCAGCCACAGATGCCGACGGGCGAGGCAGTCGGTTGGCTGGGTTCCGGGGTTTCCTCCGGCGCTTCTTCTTCTGCGGCATGTCGACTTCAGCTTCACTCTCTGATACGGAGCCCGCTGGTGACTCGTCCCGCGCTGGTCACTTGGGTGGCTGGGCCGTTGGTCGCCTCGCCGCTGGTTTGGTTGGCCGGGACTTGCGGCCTAACTGGACAGCTGCCGCTCTGGCCTCCTTGTAGGCTGGACACCCACGATAGTTGGCGTTGTGATCGCCGCCACAGTTGCAGAAGTGACCCTTCTCCGTCGAGACTTTAGGGCAGTTCATCTTCAGATGATTTTCCCCGCAGCGGACGTATTTTCTCGGCCTCCCGCAGCTGCCGGAGCCGTGGCCAAAACCTTGGCACCGGTAGCACTGAGGTGGGCCGGCCGGCTTCTTGTAGACAGTGACTGAGACCCTGACATGGAGCAGGCTTGTCACGTTGTAGATTTGGTAAGCCCGCTTGGTGTCAGGGTTCTCTCGCTCACTGTCCCTGGTCAGCGTGATCAGCCAGCTCCTGGTAGGTCCCCTGGCTGTCCGAAGTCGTGCAACCTCGTCGACGGCGAAGCCCTCATCAGTTAAGACATCATCGGTACGGAAGAGCTCCACATCATCGGTGTCGGGCAGTCCGCTGATCACAACCTTAACCGATCTTTCACGCCCAACGTTGTGAGTGTAGAAGGGCAGCTTCTTGGAACATACCTCTGAACTGCCCTGAAGTCTACCAGGGTGGTCACTTTCTAGCGATAGTGAGCACCGCGGAATGTTGTCGTCAGGCCATCCCGCGCCAACTCCTCCAACTTCTTGGCGTGGGTAGGCCAGTCCGGAACACTGTCCAGGAACAGCAAGGGTATCCTGGGCGTAGAAACCGAAGCCGTAGGTTGGTCAGATGTCACAGTAGCAGAGGTGACGTTGTGGCCTTTAAAAAGGCCCTTTGCTGGAGCAGCGACCTTCTTAGGCGCCGAGCTGGCAGGTGGAGTGCTAGGCCTCTTAGCTGGCTGCCCGGCGCAAAGGCACGCTGTTCCATCTTCTTGAAGATGTCACTCATGTTGTTCCAGGAGTTGTTGACACAACGAGCGCTGGAGGTCGATTGTTCGCCGTGTTACAATTTAGGTTACTTTGCGACGTCACGTGACCGCGCTCTATAGCAATACCGTGATTACACTACACTATCCGAAAGGCCGAGCCCAAAAGTATCGTTTGATACTTTATGATTTAAACGAAAGAACAATTATATTTTTAACAACGGTCACGTTAATAAATTAAATCAATCAATTTAATGTTTGTAGACAAGAGTAAATGATAACTCTCCTTTTTTCTCCTGCTCCATGCTTTGTTTTTTAATATGTCTTAAAATTTCGGGGGGGGGGTCCGGACCCCGTGGACCCTCCCCTTCGCTATGCCACTGGTACTGACAGCACCACTCCCTCAAAAGTGTTTGGCGCTCAAAGGGTTAATATCAATAAGTTTGAAAGGTATTGTATCAATAATTTATTATATCAGCTTTATAGTTTCCAGGTTTCAAATTAGCTGAATCTGGTGGATTATTTTAAAGAATTTAAATCTGAAAACATTTGTGATTAAATAGATTTTTCAGCTGTATGGATCTGAATGTTGAAAGGACGTTTGTGTCTCAATCATGTGTTCATCTTGTCTCTTCTTGAAGATGCTTATGGTTAAATGAATGTTTCAGCCTGTATGGATCAGAATATTGAGAGGCTGTTTGTGTCTCAATCTTGTGTTCATCTTGTCTCTTCTTGAAGATGCTTATGGTTAAATGAATGTTTCAGCCTGTATGGATCAGAATATTGAGAGGCTGTTTGTGTCTCAATCTTGTGTTCATCTTGTCTCTTCTTGAAGATGCTTATGGTTAAATGAATGTTTCAGCCTGTATGGATCAGAATATTGAGAGGCTGTTTGTGTCTCAATCTTGTGTTCATCTTGTCTCTTCTTGAAGATGCTTATGGTTAAATGAATGTTTCAGCCTGTATGGATCTGAATGTTGAAAGGACGTTTGTGTCTCAATCATGTGTTCATCTTGTCTCTTCTTGAAGATGCTTATGGTTAAATGAATGTTTCAGCCTGTATGGATCAGAATATTGAGAGGCTGTTTGTGTCTCAATCTTGTGTTCATCTTGTCTCTTCTTGAAGATGCTTATGGTTAAATGAATGTTTCAGCCTGTATGGATCTGAATGTTGAAAGGACGTTTGTGTCTCAATCATGTGTTCATCTTGTCTCTTCTTGAAGATGCTTATGGTTAAATGAATGTTTCAGCCTGTATGGATCAGAATATTGAGAGGCTGTTTGTGTCTCAATCTTGTGTTCATCTTGTCTCTTCTTGAAGATGCTTATGGTTAAATGAATGTTTCAGCCTGTATGGATCTGAATATTGAGAGGCTGTTTGTGTCTCAATCTTGTGTTCATCTTGTCTCTTCTTGAAGATGCTTATGGTTAAATGAATGTTTCAGCCTGTATGGATCAGAATATTGAGAGGCTGTTTGTGTCTCAATCTTGTGTTCATCTTGTCTCTTCTTGAAGATGCTTATGGTTAAATGAATGTTTCAGCCTGTATGGATCTGAATGTTGAAAGGACGTTTGTGTCTCAATCTTGTGTTCATCTTATCTCTTCTTGAAGATGCTTATGGTTAAATGAATGTTTCAGCCTGTATGGATCAGAATATTGAGAGGCTGTTTGTGTCTCAATCTTGTGTTCATCTTGTCTCTTCTTGAAGATGCTTATGGTTAAATGAATGTTTCAGCCTGTATGGATCCGAATGTTGAGAGGCCGTTTATGTGTGTGTCGATCTTGTGTTCATCTTGTCTCTTCTTGAAGATGCTTATGGTTAAATGAATGTTTCAGCCTGTATGGATCAGAATATTGAGAGGCTGTTTGTGTCTCAATCTTGTGTTCATCTTGTCTCTTCTTGAAGATGCTTATGGTTAAATGAATGTTTCAGCCTGTATGGATCTGAATATTGAGAGGCTGTTTGTGTCTCAATCTTGTGTTCATCTTGTCTCTTCTTGAAGATGCTTATGGTTAAATGAATGTTTCAGCCTGTATGGATCAGAATATTGAGAGGCTGTTTGTGTCTCAATCTTGTGTTCATCTTGTCTCTTCTTGAAGATGCTTATGGTTAAATGAATGTTTCAGCCTGTATGGATCTGAATGTTGAAAGGACGTTTGTGTCTCAATCTTGTGTTCATCTTGTCTCTTCTTGAAGATGCTTATGGTTAAATGAATGTTTCAGCCTGTATGGATCAGAATATTGAGAGGCTGTTTGTGTCTCAATCTTGTGTTCATCTTGTCTCTTCTTGAAGATGCTTATGGTTAAATGAATGTTTCAGCCTGTATGGATCCGAATGTTGAGAGGCCGTTTATGTGTGTCGATCTTGTGTTCATCTCGACTCTTCTTGAAGATGGTTATGGGTTTCGTCCTGACACAAAAATCAAGGTTTGTCAGACAGTTTTAAATATTATTTTTATTTATAAAATTCAGACATTTTTGCTGTATAAATATTTATTTATATTTTATAATATTCTCCCTTTAGCAGAAATAAACTTTGTTTAGTAACTTTATAGTTTATAGTCAGTTAAAATATCATAGTGAATTTAAAAACCGTATTATGGCAATTAATTCTGAGATTAACAAGGTATATTTTATTCTGAAATATACTGCCTTTGATAATGAAAATACTGAAAATCACCAGTATAAAAAAATAACAGTATAAAGTGAAACCAAAATAGCCAAACTCAGCTAAAACAGTGATTCGATTAAATAATTTACTTTTGCATGGTTAATAAGGTCCATTATTAACCAATCAAAGAAATGTAATATTGCCATTGCCATTGCCTTTACCTGAAAATCTGTCTGCTGATGTGTTTAACAATTATTTATTAGCAATGTCCAAGAAATTTGTGATATAGTACAATCTAATATTAATGACCATTACCATTGTTTTAACTCCTTTATTCACAAATCTTACAATGTGTATAATGAATAGCGTCAATGTCAATATAAATATAACTGTGTTGTATAAGCTAATCTAAATGATGGAAAGTTAACTGTGTTCTAAACTTTAAAACTAGTTGCTATAAGTAAGATTAAAAATAATTAATATTTGAAAAAGTCATCAATAGAGTATATAGCCAGATTTCTTTAGGTATGATTTCAGTTTGTATTTTGAATTATTTAAAATTTACTGTACTAGTTCTAAATTCTGTGGTGAGATGAAGTAGGACCTTTATACCCCTAAAATGTGTCATTTTTCAAAAAAAACTTAAGTTATGTAACTCCACAGGACAGTTGGTGCGGCTGTTGTAAATATGTTTACTTGCTAAGTTTCAAGTTGAAGTTTTCGTTACATGCAACACTGTCTCTAATATATACAAACCATAATATATAATATATATATACAAACCACAAACAGTAATAATTTTAATTCCACAAATAGTTCATTTAAGTCCGCAAATATAAATAATCTTATACATAATTTAGATAATGGCATCATTAAATTCACCTTTAGGGTGTTTAAAGTTGAGGAGGCCCACTCAACTATTAATATCCTTGGCAGTAGTTTATGCCTTAATATTTTTGGTATAAATGCCATTGAAATAAGCTGCTAAAGATATCTTTGAGGTTTTAACCTATTTGTTCAGTAATTTTATCATGCTTAGGGTTCTCCCAGAGGTGTTAACCCATTGAGGTAGTAGTTATATTAGCCTCTGTAGACCTGATAGCAGCAATTAATTTAAGTGAAAATGTAAGCTTTTTTGCTTTTTTTACTGTAATAACTTTTTTATGATAATGATTTTATGATAGGGCAATGAAATTTCAAACATCGTTTAAAATAATTTGTCCCTCTACATTTTTATGAAAAATTTAAAGAAACAAAGTGTATTTAAAAACTTTGTATCATAAAAAAAGTGTTTTGCAAAAAAAGAAATCAAAATAAAAAACCACATTTTTTAAATTCAAGAGTTTTAAACTGTGTAATTGTAATACTCCATAACGTTTTTACACCGAAACAATAACTAATCATATATCTAAAACAAACAAACAAAATTAAATACTCCCCACTGATTTTTTAATTATTCAACACAAAAGTCAGTAGTTATGGTAACTATATTGTTTTATGGTAAGATTTATAGTTCACAACACTGTATGCAGACAAGTAAATTTTATAGTACATAATCTAGTAGTATCTAGTAGTTATTTACATTATTTGTGCGGTCACTGTTTTTTTTTTAGTAATTTCCTTAAGTGTGGAAAGCCTTGAAATAATTTTCAAGGTGCAGCAGCACTTGGCATTGTTCACATATTCACCTGGTTTCTGCTAATTTTCTTTTACGTTTGCTTGGAAAAATTGTCCCACTGTTTGCCAAAATTTCATTGAAAGTGTTATAAATGCTATCAACTAATATAGGCCTATCAATAAAAGAATCTATGGGCCGAGGAAACTAGGCCTAAGTCTAATACAGTATTTCTAGGTCTACAAAAGTCAAATGTACTTTCCTGTTGATCATCCTCATTATCTGAAGGAAGGATAATATCATTCGAGTTGTCCTAACTGGGAAATATTAGATAACCTCCATCTTCAGGGTCTGAGTCGTTACTCAAGTGTCTAATTATCTTGAAGCAGTCAATATGGTTTTGACGATATTACTGTATTGTGGTGCCATCCAGTTTTAATAATTTACTGTTTTGAAGACCTGGAACTCCACAACAAGGTCCTCTTCAGGTCCTATCACAAGTCCAAGGCCTTTGACACTAGGATGGTGATTTGATGGACAAGGTGTTCCTTTGTAACTTTTAACAATTTGCCAGTCCCCAATATTTCTGTATTTGCTTTTAGTCCAGAAACAACGCCTTAAAACATTGGTAAAGTGTTCTGGAACACTATATTTAGCGATGTGTATTATTTGGGCATTATTATTTTAGTAGTCATGTTTGTAACTAAACATATTCTCTGATGGAAGACAGTGATTAAGTGATTTTATATTTTACGTTAAATATATAAAAGACTAATATCGCTATTACAGTTGGTAATATTCTTACAGTTGGTGAAACGTATTGAAGGACATGAAGTCAGCTGGTCTTTAGGGGCAGCCTTCCACTTCCTACAGAACGGCTTATAACACAGGCAGATCTCCCTGTTGAATGTAATAGAGCACTAGTGATGCTACTTATTATAAACTCTGTGCCTCTTTAAATGTTTTACTATTTTTATAATTATATAAATTTTAGCTATTTACCTACAGTTTTTAAATGTACCCTATGAAGTAAATACATAAAATGTAGCTGTAAATATAAAAGTAAAATGTAAATTTATATTTACAGCTACATTTTATGTATTTATTTCGTAAGCTACATTTTAAATCTATTCTACAGTTAAATTAAAAACTGTTAATATTGTTGTTATTGTAAATTGTTTTAATGAGTTTCACGAGTAATGCACTAGTTTTAACATAGCTTATACATGGTCTTACAAAAGGTGAAAGTAACAACCAAACTGCAAAACATAAAGCTATATAAAATGTATTTATTAGTTACATTTGGTTTGTTGTAATGGAAAGAATTAGTTGTATATAACAGATTACAGTTGTAACTTGTTTTCACTTTGTTAAATGTGTGTTTTATTAAATAGTATAGAAAAGATTTTTTGCATGTAACAGATGATTGTAATAGATGCATGTAAAGTAAAGAGCTTATAACCGAACCACAAGTAAGAAGTAAAATAAAAATTAATAGTTGGTGTAAAACAATAACCCAATTGGAATGATATTACTTTTATCTTTCTTTTTTACTTCCAGTTTTAAAGTAACACATTAGCTAATGCATTATAATGAGCATTAAATACAGTTATGACGCTACATTACTAGATTTTTACTTAATTTTTGTGTGGAAATGATGCTGCATGGGTGTATAAGCTATTTACATGCATCTATTACTATCACCTGTTACAACTAATTCTTTCCAACCTCTTCAGAAAAAGTTAAAACAAGTTACAACAAACATACAATGTACAACTAATTCTTTCTGTTTATTTCTCTTTAAGTTCAAGCCTCTGTATGATATAAATGTATGTATGTTGACAAAAGGATATCATAGAGGGACTTGAACTTATAAATGTATAACAATAAGGTAAGGCCCTGTATAAGCTGTGTTAAAACTAGTTAAGATGAAATAAAAACAACTTTTAGGATAGTCTTTAAAATATGATTAATCTTGTAATTACATATCGTAAAAGCATTCCATGAATTTCCTGGTGCTGTCATGTGTCTTATATTTAATTTTAGATCTAAAATTGTCCTACTTTATTTTACTTGATTTTTATTAATGCTCATTTTGACAATAAATAGTGAAATTTAAATGTCTGCTGTTAAATATGAATAATTTTTCATTGCTGAGTTATATTAAACTATTACTTAATTACAAATTAAAGTAATCGTTCAGTATAACTAATAAATTTACAATATGTTTTAATAATAACCCTCTACATTGACCATGTAGTATTTAATGAAAATACTTTAATCAATTCAAGTTTATATTCAAATGAATTAATTGTTCTAGGTTTATTATTAAACCCAGAACAATTGATTCTCGTACATTCAAAAAACTACTTTTTGTATGGACATATTGATATTCAAATGAATTAATTGTTCTAGGTTTATTATTAAGCCCAGAACAATTGATTCTACATTCAAAAAACTACTTTTTTATGGACATATTGATATTCAAATGAATTAATTGTTCTAGGTTTATTATTAAGCCCAGAACAGAACAATTGATTCTACATTCAAAAAACTACTTTTTTATGGACATATTGATATTCAAATGAATTAATTGTTCTAGGTTTATTATTAAGCCCAGAACAATTGATTCTACATTCAAAAAACTACTTTTTGTATGGACACATTGACCGTGTTTAAAGCAATCTAGCATCCTTATTGTAGGTAATGCTCATTATATTGTTAGTATATAAAAGATTAAAATACATTTAAATGTGTATATTTGATCAATGAATTTTCTTTACACAGTAGCTGTTTCCTTTATGTGCTTGAATAGGACAGTTCCACCGGCATGAATGTCTGTAACATAAAAATAGCATTTTACAACAAAGAATATTATTTTTAACTTTTAAAATGATATTATTCTCTTATAAGTGCTAAAAATTTCATTTTAGTTTTTGAAAATAAATATAGTTATACGGTTTAATGTTACTGGAAATAAATCAAATTCTTTTTTTGTTTTACCTTGTTTCATGCTTAATAAATATGTTGACAATAGGATTCAAACTTAAAAGTAAAGGTTTTAGGATAGTATCTAATGTTTTTTAGAAATAGAACATTTTTAGTTCATTTAAATAATATATTTAAACTCAATTTGATAATAGGATTATTATCAAATTGAGTTCAAATATATAAAGATTACTTATGCCATAGTATAGCTGCTCTTAAATACATCAATTACCATTAAAATATCATTCCACAAGGTCTAATGAACAGATTATATGACCAATAATTACATTTGGCATTTGTTAAAATAAAATCCAATATTCCTGCCTTTTGGTAAATTGCATTTAAAAGTCAGTAATGATATTTTCATTACATTCTACATGGTTAATTTAGTTAGAAAACAGAGTGCAAATCTGTAAAATAATACTTGTGTTACAGTATTATTTTACAGATGGACATTCTACATTGTTTTATTGTATACTTGTACAAGTATACAAAATGTTTTCAAAGAACATTTTGTATACTTGCTGTTTTATCATTCTATATATTGTGATTTTTTATACAATAAGTTTTTGTGTAGTACATTGTGATTGGAATCACTGTTGTAATGTTCACTGGGTGATTCTTTCTGGAACCAGATGTAGATGTGGAAATATAATTATTAATTATTCAATACATACAATTTTTAAATCTCATTAATTACATTTTATACCCAGTGTCCAATCATCATGTACATTAACAATATTTATAATATATTGTAGTTAACATTAATACGATTTCCACGTATTAATGTTAACTACAATATATGGAAATCGTATTAATGTAGTTTCAATAAAACATAAAATTTGAAACATAACAATGTCTTGTCCATGAATTGACACAATTAAGAACATTTCTCTCCAAATTTTAGTCTTAAATATAGTGTAGCGTAAAGAGGTTGTATACAAAAATCATATGTTAGTTTCTACAATAAATAACACATCATAGAATGTTATGTTTCAAACTTTATTTTTTATTGAAAGTGACCAATAAGGGTTTAATTTTACAAAATGTATAGAAAACTTTAAATCATGTTACTGTGAAAAATATAAACCATTTTATAGGTTGTATTTTGTTTTTTATTTATAAAAATATTCTTAGTGTTCATGTCCTTACCTTTTTTATATTTTATGTATTGAATATCAAAAAGTAAATTAAATTTTCTATAGTTATATGCAGTTATTATGCTTGAATTAGTTCACAAGAGTCGGTCCTTGAATTTTTCATATGCACACAAATATTAAATATTTGCCAACTAATAATTTTTAATATTATTGCTTTTATTGTTTTTTTGTGAGTTAAATATGTTGTCAGAGGAGCTAATACAAAAACTTAATTGTTATTAACACATTTTGTCAATTGTACCAAGACTATGTATAATATAATGGGCATCGTCATTTCTTGTAGGATATGATTTTCTTTCTAATATTTTTTTCTCTCTGATATAAATACTATTAATACTTAAAACTAAGATAATAATGGTTAAAAGTTAAAAATGGATAAATAACAACATCAAACAAATCAAGAAAATATGTAATCAACATTATTCTCTTATACTTGTTAAAGCACTGATTCTTAAGTACACATAATTGAATGGGTAGTCTGTTTCACCACTTTTGAGGTAACAAATAACTATACAAGGTGTACCATAAATCGCTTAATCAATGCTTTTTCATTCCCCTAATGAATGAAGTATATTTTGAAATCCATGGTTATATTTAGTTAAACAACTGGTAAAAAACAAGTTCAAATTCCATTGTTATAATTAAAATCAAAATAAAAACTGTTAATGGCAAGGGAAAATGATTAACTCCCCAAACTGAACTTTTCCTTTGGGCTTAAATAAGAGTTGTGTTAACTACCATATCTGAGGCACTGATACGTTATTTTGTGATGAATATAAACAGAAGACAATTGTCATGATTTTCATGGATAAGTAAAGTGCAGCTGTGGTAGATATATTTGACTGTCCCTTAGCAGACGTAGGTAATTAATAGTCCAATTACCAGTTGTGTCTGTACGTGAGGCTTGCATTACTGTGATTCCAGTTTTAGTTAACTAGGCTATTGGAATCCAGTCACAATGCCAACTCCCATTCCTTCACCGTTCAAAGGTGACCTGAACAACTGTGCAAGATTATATTTCATCAAAGGGGTTGTTATCTGAACACCAGGTGAAAATAAAGACCCCTTATTATGCCTCGATTTGTAATCTGGCTTCCAACCTGCTGGGTTAAAATGAAATAAAAATCGTTGGGGTTTTTATTAAAACAGGATGAAAGAAAAAGTAAAATCGTAATTCTTTAGTTAAATAGTAATTTTAAACTGTGTTTGTTGAAAAATGCATTCCTATATACCATTTGGAATGAAAGATGGGAAACAGGGGTCAAAATGTGTAACACATGGGATGTCATTTGTTGTTTTCAGGGTCAGCAGATAAGTCAAGTATAATTATGTTTACAAGTCAATTGCTTGATAATATTTTCTAAGTCATAACCTTCATTGACTGGTTGTAACATTTCTCGGTTTCATTGCTATTCATCAGCTGTTCACTTCTATTCAATATCTGTCTTTGTCATTGTTACGACCATTCTTATTTTTTTATTGAATTAAAATAAAAAGTAGAAATAGAAATTAGTACAAGTCATTGTCTGCACTAGTTAAGAGTCGCACATGTAATCGTTAAGATCACAGACTGGGTAATAACGCAGTACGATACGTTTATTAGTACAAACTATGCAACTAAAAAATAATTTTACTCAGTAGTGAAAAATTGTTTACAATATTGTTAACAGTATTTATTTGTTTATTAAAAATATTGTTTTGTATCAGATATGAAATGTATAAAACAGTGTAACTTGTTAGTTGTCACTATCTATCAGATGGAAACATGTAATATTTCAATACATTTAATTTAATTAAAACATTTATTACATTATGCTGTAGTGATACATTACTTTATGAACATTGTTGTAGTTACTTGCGGAGCATTTGACAGTACTGGAATGGTTCAAACATATTTTATCTTAATTCTTGCGATAGTAAATTATATTTTTTAACTGTTTGAAATTGTCTAACAAAATATTATGACATATGTTAAAAAAAAAACTGTTAGTGTGTTCCAAAAATGATAGAGCAAGTTGTGAAGCTCAAAATTAATTTAAATGTTAGTTAAATTAGCCAGTAAAATGAACTTTCTATCAATGCAATCAGTATTTTCCTAGTTAGTAAAGGTTACATAAGCATGTAAGCTGTTATAACAGATATTAAAGCACACGTGAGTGGTAGCTAATCAGCAATGTTCGATTAGTCTTCTGAAAGTATTTTGTTAATTACTTAACATATAGGTACCAAGTTCAGTTAGAGATATAGAGCACAAACAGGGTCATGACTACACTAGCATTGTTGGCCACTGCAGGGGTCAAAGTATTGTGATAGAGAGACAATCACTTGTTCTCCTTAAATTCTAGATTCCTGATGTTGTTTTAAATAAATGTTTTAATGTTATCTAAAGCTGTTTTGTTTTTTTCCCAAATATGTCATTTGATTTTTCAAGAAAGTTGTTACAAATAAAATTATTTATTATGAATTTTTTATAAATATAGGTGACATATACGTGGCTTGAAACTTGAAAATGTTCATATTTTTTTAATTAAATTAAAATAGTATTTCCTTTCATCCGAAAGTTTTTGAAGAATATTGAGATGAATCTTTATCTTGAGATTAGTTTGTTATCCAGTTTATATCCCCAAACACACTTGAGGCCAATGAAAGAAATCGTAGCATGCTTACACCCTATCTCAACTTGCTGAATCAGTAGTGCACCAGTGAGACATCTCAATGAGCAACCTTACCTGGACTAAGAGAAGTCATCAAGCATCCTTGAGTTTAGTTGATGAAATTATTATGCTTGAAGCGAATCTTTTGTCACAGAAACATTTTCAGAGTTCATGATGTTCAACAATGAAATTGGATTCTTGTTCATGAACAACCTACACACCATGAGTTAGGATGTCAGATGCACCAATAAGATAAATATATTAATAAATATGACATATGTTCCAAGCAGTTTAAATGTATCTAGTCAATATGAATGGATACACAAAGTGCAATGGATGGTATGGGGATTCTTTCTCGAGATTAAGAGGTTTTTTAGGTAGTTCCTTGTTTATGGACATGGTTGTGATAGGACTTCTGGTCTCTATACAATGTTTTTTTATGGACATCGATTCTTCCCTGAGAGACAGTTTAAATGTGGAAATAGAGATGTGGGAAATGACTCACTGTACAGTAATGGCTTGCTTGTTGAAGTCCCAAAATTGTAGGTCAAGTAACACAATAAAAGGTCAGGAGTGTGATGATTGAGATATATCAAAATAATAATGACTGACCTAATAATTATTTTGGAATTTACACTTTAAAGTATAAATTCATCTAAGTATCCCTGTTGGAGGCTTCAAACGTTCAAGTGTTGTGCAGTGAGGTGCGATTTCAGTGGCACTTGGGGATATCTCACCATAGGGCTTCCAAGCCTATTCCTCTACTTCACTGTTAGAATATAAATTTAAGGGAGGTTTAAAAAGAATTTGAGTTATTGTGTAAGAATTGCTTAACTTTATGCACGATCAAAGTTATTCCCTCCGATGTACAGCACATTTGAAGTCATGCCATGTCTTTAAAGAACCCAGGCTCATATTTTTTATCTTATTAAAAACTCAAGCATAATGAGATTAGGTATTTTTGGAGTGCTAAGACACTAATGCAAAACCCTGCAAAATTTTTGGCACTCATTGTTCTCGCTATGATACTCCTCTGTCCAACCAACTATAAACTTTACCAATGCAGTGTTTTTACAAAAACACATTTCTTTCTTCATCAATCATTTTTTCACCATTGTTGGAGCCAACTCATCCTTACACACCAAAATGAAACTCTCCTCATATTACAAACTTAAAAATTGGTGTTTACTTGTAATACTTAATAATTTACATTGTTCAATTGTTTTAAAATTCAAATAGCTATAACTACTGAATGAATCGACCTTTTTATGTCCGGTTTGCGGAATTGTACTCTGCTAAGTAAGACCTTTAATTTGATAGACCAAACTTGACCTATGCTGCTATTTAAGAATTTTGTCTGACTCCTTGTGGACCGTCCCCCAAAGGGATTATCCGGTCGGTAATTGGGCAGATGTGTGCGTTTTTATCACCAGTAAGCACGTGTGAACTTTGGTATTTCTTTCTATTGTGGTTTAAAAATTAAAAAAGAGGTTCCAGACTTAATTGACACCCTGTATCATTATGCATCACAATTTTAGAAATGATCTATGATTAACAATTTCAAGCGTGTTGAGGGGTTGCAGGTTGATTGAATCAGCGGAAAGAGAAAAGGGCCTCAGTCACAAATTTTTACGAAAATGAGTTAAGCCCGAAAATATTATCTTTGGCAATAAAACACATCAAAGTAAGTTGAAAGGACCTCTGTCCTACTGGTTGCTATGGAGATATAAGCTCCTCTAATATAATGTTGTAAAGAGAAAGGGCCTCAGTCCGAGACTGAGGGCCCTTTCTCTTTGTTTTCTTACTCTATGCCTATCACATGTTCCAATGAAAAACATGACTTCTACAGCTGTTTTGTTCATTCCCCGGCATTCCTGTGTCTACTGTTGTTTGGTTATGTGCTATGCAGTGAGTTTGAGGTTAAATTTTACCAATTAAGTACCGGTATTGATTATTGACCAATAGTTTCAAAGTTAAACTTAATATTTTATTGTTTACTGTCTACTGTAGTTTGATTATCTGCTATTCAGGAAGTTTTAGGTTTCATTGTTCAAAGTTAAACTTAACCTTTAATATGATTAAGCAATGGATGAAGAACCTAAAGGAAAGGAGAGAAAGAGTCAAACCAGAGCTAATGGAAAGCCAATAAAAGGAAAATGGCTAGAATTAAAGGTGAATCCTATATCAACTCAAGAGGGATAGAAGCTCCTGCTGTAAATCCTGGACCACTTTGCAGGTAATTTACAAAACTATTCTATTCTTCTTGTTTTTAGGCTAGTCACAATTATAATATAATAATACTCATATATAAGCATGTGATATAAACGGAATATCTTGGATTTACTAAGGAATGTAATACCAGGAGGAATTCGTAATAATAAAAACAGTATTTTACATTTTAATATTTTCCTTACAGATGGCAGGATGAGTTGCAGTGAGAAGATTGGTGACAACGTTGATATCATATTCGCTAACTTCACAGTATGGTGTCCAAGATCGAGCAAGATATCTACCTACAGGGTTTGATCGACCTGCATGATGTACGACGACGTCGTCCCAGGGAACCTGACAGTGATCGAGCTAACCAAAAAATCATTCACTTACAATTTTAATTGGAGGTATGTCGAGTAATGTTTTTGGCAGCTCATGGAGTAACCGTAAAACGAATCAAAAGACTTCAAAAAACTAGCCATTCTGGGAAAAAGTCCAAGAGACATAAGAGGGTACAGAGGACATAAGAGTTCATGAAATAACCAATCTAATCATAACTTCCTCTACAAATCCATCCAAATTCATAGTAAGAGAAATTGAGACAGAGGACATCGTATGCTACAAAATTGGTGGCAAGAATTTTATAAAAAATCATGCGTTTCGGAAGAAAAAAGAGAGGCAGAAACACCCGTTCAATTTGGCATCAGTTCAATGATGCATTTTCTCTTACGATTCTGGGATTAAGGGAACTGTTCAAGCAAGGAACTTTATTAATGGCTGTCATGTGCACACTTTCAACCTCCGACAACCTGGAAGTGGTGATCCAGCTCTAACAACCGACAAAGCCTATCCAGAAGGAAAAGTGGGGATCAAAAAAAAGCCAAAATAAATGATATTAAAAAATTAATGCAGTACATACCTCAAGAAAACATCACGATTTCTACAGTGAAATTTGTGAGTGGGTGGTTGGTGCAGAGAGTGGTGATGAGGCCTAAAGTTGTAAAACAGTTGTTTAGCAATCTGAAATTGCTTTTTTATAGAATTTTTTAGCCTATTGTTTGTAAAAATAAAACAAATTTCCACAAAAATCTGTGTAAACTTATGTTGAAATTTATTGTAATTTACCTTCTTCCACTACTCAGAAGACTAAAACACCCTTAAATTAGTCTATATATATATTAAATATAAAATAAATAAATTACGTTTTACAGAGAAAGGGCCTTAGTCCGCCTTATAAATAAGGCGAAATATTTTTTTTTGCCCAAATTATTAAATTTAAAGTAGTAGAATAAGTGTTGCCCTATCACAAGGGGTCATTTATAAATAAAAAACAGCAATAAAATTTCATTTAACTCTAAAAACTTAAAATTATGAAACAGTTTTTTACGATTTTCCGAAAGTTTGATGAATTGGACTGAGGCCCTTTCTCTTTCCGGGCATTCACATATGCTCAGAGTCTTTTTCAAGCTATAAGGTAATCAACGATAAACTAGTTACGAATTTTTTACATTTTTAAAACTTTTTGTACTGCTATGTTTTTAGTTCCTACTGAAGTTTTAATTATAATTTAAGTGCAGTTTATGTCCTCACCAATCACAGCATTGACATGATTCAATTTCTCAAGAAATGGCAAAATGTGGCTTATATGAACTTCAAAATTTCCAGAATTAACAAGACAAATACCATGATTTTACCACATTTCTTCTTGAGATAAACCAACTTTAAAAGTGCAGAAAATAATAGTCCATTGCTCTCTTGATAAATCTATAACTGGTGATTTCAAACTTCACGTACAGAAAACACAGTAACATAATGAATCTATACTGCTGCAGAATACTAACCAATCCTTCAAGATTTAGACGAGGTTGACAAATTATCACAAAATATAAGGTTTGTTTATATGATAAATAAAATAACAGTAAACAATAACAAATTAAAATATCAACCAACAATATAGAACTACCATATGCAATTAATATGAATTTACTCTGACTTTGTCATTTGTTTTATTGTTAAATATTACACTCTAAATTCTCCTAGCCACCCAATATCTTTGGAGCTTCTTTCAGTAGAAATTGTTTCAGTTTCATCCTTAACCCTTTACTTGGTATGTATCCATTTGCTCTGCCGTGTGTCACACTCACTATATAGCCTACAGCCAAGAAAAGAGACCAGCACATTCACATAGTTTTTTATATATATTCGGACTGTTATTGTAGATTACAAACTTACACACATGGTCCAGTGGAATGAAAAGTTGAGATGTCCTGTGTTGAACGTCTCGCTGTAATAAATAATTATTTTATAGTGGCATTCTTTTTTCTATATAGAGTTAAAGACTGTAAGTATGAGGACATATGAGTTTTTCCCAGTTATCGTTAGTTTCTTCGGAAAATATGTGCAAGAGTGCCTGTTGTTGGAAGTTATGAACTTTAGGTGTTTTCTGTATCATTAAGGATCCGGTATGGAGATGGGTATGTCTTCCAATTACCTTAACTGGTTTTCTGGCAATTACCTTGAATTTGTATGTTCTGAAGCCTGATAAAAATAGACAAGATTAGTTAGACATGACAGTTGCTGCTCAGGTGGTTCCTACTGGTACCCACTATCCTATAGAACATTTCTGATGAAATTGCCAGATGTCATAATGCAAAGGGAAGCTCTAGCTATTTCACTGCCACATGCAAAATAATTTCCTCCCCACAATTTTCTGTGAGATGCAGTTTTAATTATTTTTAATATATCAAGGATAAAAAGTATAATCAGTCTGAAAACGTGAGGCTAGGTTCTCTGTAAATGATAATCTATTGGATCTTTTTAATTTTGAACAACACATTTTCTTTGTGTATACTTCATTAATGATGTAGATTTGAAAGGATAACAAGATTATAGACATTTTCTGTCGTTATATGTTACAATAAAAGAAACATCATGCTTTGAGAGTTGGTACCTCCTGACACTTCCGGTGTAAAATCTTATAACATAAGGTTAAGCATACAAAAGGATACACAATTCAAGGATGATCACATTGGCCTTGCAATCATAATATGAAGTGGGGTGGAGGCAAAATAATACATTTTGAAGAAAATTTTCTTGGTGTGATATTTTGAATGATCGTGTTGATGGAGGTGTATGCAGAGTGACTGCACACACAAACGAAAACACATCATTCTATACTGTATTTATTTATTTATTTATTTTATTTATTTCGTTTATTGAAGAAATGCTTACATTACAGGCATTGCCCAATTACAATGAAGCATTAAAGTAATACTAAATATACTAAATAGAGGATAAATACTAAAAATAACAATTTAAAAGTTCATCTTCAAGCGCTCTCAAGACAATGACAAAACAAGTAGACTATAGTTTACAGCTGAGAAGTATAACATTTAAATCAACAACAAGCAATGTTAATAAAATGTGTATGGATTAATGTAAAATAATAAATAGTAATAGTTGACGACAAATAACGATAGATATCTGTAAACAAATAAATAAGTAACAACAACAATAAACAAGACTTAATATATAAACAGTTAAATAACGATAATACAAAAACCAAACTAATTAATACTGAGTGAAACACCTGAATAAATTGGTCTAATGAGTTGCCAAAAATATCAACATTGATTGGGAGTGAGTTATGCAAACGAATCATTACATTTAACGGAGAGTTAGCCGCCAGATTGGTACGAGAGTAACGAGGCGAAAACAACAGACGACTTCTTGAATTCAGCCGAGGAACACTGAATTGTAGTTTAGACAGCAGAGCCGAGTCGTCGAGCACACCGCCCACCAGCTTATACAGGCACACCAAACATAGCCACCGTCTTCTTTTACCCAGGGAGTCAATACCGAACAATGATAACAATTCTGGATATGGAACGATTGTTGTGTAGTGATTAAACTCTTTATAATACAAAAACATCAGAAATTTCTTTTGGACATTCTCTATTAAGTCAGACTGATATGCGTAAGATGGGTTCCAGATGACAGATCCAAACTCCAATCTAGATCTTACTAAAGAGCAGTAAAGAAGCTTTATTACGTCAGTATTTTTTAAGAATTTACTAGATCTGCGTATGAAAACCTAAAATGGAAAAGGAAAGACTTACAAACTGAAACTACGTGATCTGCAAAAGAAAATTTCTCATCGAATATAATGCCTAGGTCTTTAATGGAATTATTAGACACTAATTTTGTTCCTCCCATTTCATAATCTAAACGAATAATATTTTGCTCAGACTTTCTAGAAAATCGCATAATTGAACACTTATTGATGTTGAATTTTAAATTGTTGCAACTCCCATTGAAAAAGATTATCCAAGTCATCTTGTAACTCCTCACAGTCAGAAATATTATTGATACTTTTGAATATTTTTAAATCGTCCGCATAAAGCAAAAAATTACAATTTTTTATTGATGAGGTTATGTTGTCAATAAATACAATAAATAGGAGTGGTCCTAAAATTTGACCCTTGAGGGACTCCAGACTCTGGATGGAAATCAAAAGATAGTGCCCCATTATATGACACATATTGAGATCCTTTTGGATAAATAAGATGAGAATTAATTGTATCAATGATGAAGACAACCCAAAGTAGTTCAGTCTAGAAAAGTAATGCCAAATGGTCTACCTTATCAAATGCTTTTTCGAAATCCGTATAAATGACGTCTACTTGGCCACCAAAATCGATAGTTGAAGTACAAAAGTCAGAAAAGCTTAGCAAGTTTGAAGTTATGGATCGACCAGGGAAGAAACCATGCTGATGAGGAGTTATAAAGCTTTTTACGTGATAAAACAATCTGTTATACAATATGGACTCGAATACCTTGGCAGGTGCTGACAGGATTGAAATGGGCCTAAAATTCCTTATTTCCGATCTTTGACCTTTCTTGAAAATAGGAGTAACTTTTGAAACGTTTCCAAACTTCAGGAAATTCTGAATATAAAATAGAAATATTAAATATGTGAAGCAAAGGAGTAACCAACAGTTCAGAACATGCCTTGAAAATGTAAGGGGGCAGGCCATCTGGGCCAACAGAAGTTTTCGGTTTTAATTCAAGAAGAGCCTGCTGCACCTCACTGCGTGTGACGGAACCAAGTGTCATAGTCGGTACACCCCGGCATCACCGGGGAGCGGAGCGCACGACGCCACAACTCCTCACCGTCCAGCTGACAGTGTCCATACACCGAGCTAAAGTATTGGGCAAACTTCTCTGCTATCTGTGCGGCCCCTCCACCTCCACCCCATCCAGTCTCATAACAGCCGGTATGCTATCTACAACTCTCAATTTGTTGATTTCATTCCAAAAAGCTTTAGGATTTGACTTAAGATTGCTCTCTACGTGTTTAATGTGATTTTCAAATGCTTTCTTAATATCTATTTTGATTTTGCTTCTTATTTCCTTATACTCATTTTGAATTTCAGGAAACTGTACTTTAAGTATTTACGTCTTATAATATTTTTTCGTCTGATTAAACTAATTAAGTGTTGATCAAACCAAGGAGGGTATTTACGATTTGATTTACAATAATGCGGCACACACTGACTGATAATATTATTTAAAATGTTATAGAAATAATTTACAGCTTCATTAACATTTAAAATATTTAATAAATTAGACCAATCTGTATCTTTTAAATAATTATAGATCTGGAAAAAATCTGCTCTTTTAAAGTTAAATAAATTAGAATTATTAAGATTAATTGAATTACAATTTTGAATTGAGTAATTGAAAGTAATGTCTAGCGGAGGGTGATGCTTATCTACATTGACAACAGGACAAGAATCTACTTCTACAATTAAACCTATAATATCTGATAACACTAAGTCTAAAGTTTTTCCATTGCTATTTGTGACGTTATTAAGCAAATTCACAATTGAATGTTTTCATAAAGAACAATAATTGCCTACATACTGCATTACCTAGTTCTAACTTATAGTTAACCCCAGAAATTGGTTGATTAAAATCTCCGAGCACTAAAAATCTTTTCTTTTTTTAGCTTGAATGAATCTAACTTTTCAAAAAGGAACAGTAATCGACTAAAGGTGAGTTAGGAGGAAAGTATACATTACATAAAATAATTGTTGACTTATTCAACAACTCTAATCTTAACCATAAGTTTTCTCCACTATTTTCCAAATTATAAAGTCTTTGTACTTTTATACTATTGGAGATTGCTATAAGCACTCCTCCCCCCCTTGACTTTCCTGTTTGCAGCTGACACCGGTCCCTACGGTATACTTGATAGCCGTCGGGAAACAGTTCTGCATTGTAAACTGAGCTATTTAACCAAGTTTCAGTCAAAGCTATTATGTCCCAGTCCTTACTAAGAATATTCAAACGAAAATCAGCAGTTTTTGATCGTAACCCCCTAACATTTTGATAGTAAAACATGCAATATTTTATCTAATACCATTATCTACGTTAAATAAAGCCACACAGTATAAATTATAATAACTAACCTTGAACAATGTTCAAAAGATTAAACCAAAGAGACATAAAACACTTAAAAATAATAAATATATGTATAGATCCCAGCAAACTCCTCACAACTAAGTACAGGCAATGTAAATTCATTTTTTAATAGGTTCATAAGTCTTACTTTACTTGAGTTTATCCAAATCCGAGACCTCCGAGACCAGAACCGGTGCGTGACCCTCTATCTTGCGAAGAAAGATTTTACCAGAGTTGGTTATCCAGGCGAACTTGAAGTTGTTGTCATCCTTGAACTTTCTCACCTCGTTCCAGAGAATCCGGGACTCCCTCGACAGAGACAGGTTGATGAAGATCTTGTTGTCACTCTGGTAGCCCAGATCTCCTGCATTGACCCATTTCTTCACCTTGGCTCGTTGACGCATCTCCTCCATATCAACGCGACGGCAAAATTTTACAATAATGCCGCGTGGAGACTCAGGCTTGTTTGGGTTCTTTGCGAGCCTGTGGGCAGCATCAATCATGGAATACTCCAAGTTGAAGTTTACAGCTTTTGCTACCCGTTTCACGACTTCAAATATGTCTTCATTTCGGGCCTCATGGCACTCCCAGTGATCTCTAGGCAGTTGCTCCTCGAGTATTGTTCGCCCGCAGCAACCCTCCTCTTCAACCAACCAAAGATTCCTTCAACGCAATGTTCTCACTTCTCAAGCTGTCAATAAGAGTTTCACATTCAGTAATCCTCTTCGAGTTACCACCCACAGAATCTTCACAGTCCTTAATTTTATTGAAACACATGTCCACTGAGGCAGTAAAGTCATTTTTAATCTTTGTAAATATCTTCCTTAATATGAGTAATTTCACTTAAACATTGCTCATTTTCCCACTTTAATACGACGAACTTCGTCAATCAACAGATTCAATTTATCATCCACAGTCATGTTGTTGTACTCATCCTGGCTAGAACAGCTGTTGCTCCGAGTGTTTACCATTGTTGCGCTGAGCTTATCAGTTGACCTTGACAAGCTGCTGACACACTGCACTGCACCGCTCCTAACCTTAAACCTGCTTACGCAGTATAAACTATTGAAATTGCACGGGATAACTATAAATAAAGCATTGCAATACTTGTACGTATCGGGTATATCACTTGCTTAATAATAATACTTGCACAGTCACAATAGAAAATATTCACAGAAACCCGGCACAACCACGTAATAAGACGGAGCGAACAAACGCGTGTCAGTCTGCTAACATGCTCTCCCCCATTACATGTCAATATAATATAACACTAAACTTTCATATCGGTAATCCCAAGACACTCATCAACTCAGATTACTAAAATACTATGGTATAAGACATTACAGTTTATATGGAATACTCGTCTTGGAGAGTAATCATCAGTGTAGGAAATATTTTATATTCCAATGAACTGTGTATTATAATTAAGTTTAAAATACATTATTCTATTACTACTTTACTCATTATTTCCTCCTCTTAGATTTTCCCTCCCTCCTTATCAGCATGCTTGCTGCAGCCCCGTGCACGTATGCACCCACAGATGCACCAGACCTGCTGATGCACCAAAACAAGAGGATTGTGGTGGCAGAGATTTTTTACAATTGCCTAAGCTAAACCCTAACAATAGTATTCATGTAAGTCTTCTTAACAATTCACTTGGAGAACACAATGTCCAATCAATGTGGATTTAATAAATAAAAAAATGACTAACCAATTGGGCCGTAACATTAATGATACTGAGGAGTACTGCGAGTGTAGCAGTGAGTAAGAACTAGTGTGAATACTATGATTGTGAAAATGCCCAGAATAGTATTTTTGTGTTCTCTTAGGCCAAGAAGCATTCCTAAAATGACCTTTACACTTGCTTTCGGAGTGACAGGATATTCAGCTTGGGAAAGGTTCTGGGTAGGTAGTGCCGGGCCGGATTTACAGATTTTGAGAACAGGCCAAGTTTTTTATGTGGCTCCTCTCCTCATTGGGATAGTGCCCCCTTATAACCAGGCTAGCATCTGCCTCAAAAGTCATCCTCCACAGTACACTAGACCTATCGCTTTTCTCTTGCACCCCAATATATCAACATTTGCGGTTAGTGGTGTGCCACTTCTAGAAATTCAATGGATTTACAGAATTACGTGACACATTGGTTTTGCTGTATCCACTGTACACTTGACTGGAAGAAACAGGCACAAAACAGTCATTTCACTGTAAATAGGGTATAGTTCTACATCAAGAAATTAATACAGTTTTCACAATGTAAATAGGCTAGTTCAATTTTCAACTAATGCAGTCACTAACCCACTGTCAACATTTATTATTTATATCAACGGCTTGTTCCGGGGGGTTGAGTGAGGGACGGAATCCCAAACGCCTTGGAAAAAGAAAATCCGTTGTCTGGGTAGTCTTTTGTGACTTGTATTTAACCAAATGCTACATTTCATGGACTATTTTAGTTTTAATTACATATTAAAAGCCTAAAAACTGATTAAGGAGTGATACATTTGCATTATCTGTGTTTATTTAAGACACAGCGAGGTGCGGCATTGTGCGTTGCATTTTTTTAATATTGGCACGCTGTGGAATGCACGCTATTCTGTTCCCCATACAATAGAGACTCGGTTTAGCTCAGGTGTTTTCTCGTGTCAGTGGAAATATTTAGTGACATACACTTTGAAAGTTTTTATACCTGTATTGTTGTCAAAGATTTTACTTCAGTGAAGACCAAAATGTAATTTATAGCGTACAATACGTGAAAAGAGAAACGGAAAACTGAGGAGAGAGGTATCGTGGACTAAAGATTGATTGAAGCAAACTTATTCTGACATGAGATTTAAGCGCGAGTTGTGACTGTTTTGTACATATAATTACAGAAATTATCTACATCTAGGCGAACAAATATTTATTCACATATTAGAGAAGGTTCAAATCTAACCTCAAAACACGTTCTTTCAAAACGTGGCCGGGCATAATACCCATTGTAGTTTGGCAGCATGTGCCAAACTCAAACCCAGTTTGATCGCTACTATGCTGTGCTAGCACGTTCCCTCAATTGTTGACGTGCCGTGCTCGTACGGTGTGCACCAAACGTGTAGTCCATGGCTAATAACGTGTCCGTTTTTGCTAACACTCTAAAGCTACTATATATCGCATAGAAATTTGTATAAATTAAATTATAGGCCATCATCTAAATATGACATTGTTTATTACTTGCTTGATTGATATTCACACATGAGTTATACAGGACTTTATTACTGATCGAATCCAAATTTGAGGTTTTTCAAAAGAAGACCACCTATCGTGTTATTAGGGAAAGGAAATATATTCTTTGGTTCATGTTATCTATCATACAATGGAAGATAGGGATATAGCTTGTCAACGTTTATTAAGTAGATTAGGACGACATAATACAATGGCTGAACAGTTTTGTTTATTTATTACGGTTTCTTGAATATCATTATTCTACCCACTTATAGAAGATTTATACAGATTTGTTCAATATATTTTATTTGTAACTAGCTGTTACCCGCGGCTTCGCACGCTATCTTTAGAACCGAAGTCCTTATATTACTTAGTAAAACCAATGATGATGTAATATGATGGGAGTCCTATAAAAATTTTAAAACGTAAGTAGGTATACATCAGGTATATATTATTTAAGTTCATGGTAAATAGTATCAGAGTTTAACATAATTATTATATCATTTGGAAATATCCACAGCTTTGTTCATTAAGGTTTCTTGTATCAGCAGATCTGTCAAATTTCATCTGAACGTGTCAACTGCTGTTTAGTTTTAGTTAAATTTGGATTATGAAACATGAATACTATCATTATTTCAGAATTCCACAATATGTTAGGTAAATTTTCTTATCTTTCTCTTCTTATAAACCTTTCTCACATTTCAACGATTTTTTGCAAAAAGAAGTAACCGAATCGGTCCTGCTATTCTCGAGATAAGCGCTTAGCAACTCATTTAGCGACTCATTTTTATATATAAGCTGTTACCCGCGGCTTCGCACGCAATCTTTAGAATCGAAGTCCTTATATTACTTAGTAAAAGCACTTATGATGTAGTATGATGGAGTCCTATGAAAATTTTAAAACGTAAGTAGGCATACATCAAGGAGACATTATTTAAGTTCATGGTAAATAGCATCAGAGTTTAATTTAATTAATATAGCATGTTTTGCACGTGGAAGAGCATTTATGGTTCAAATTAATTATATTTCCAACGTCACAGCTGAGCCTGCATTGTTACCCTGATCAAGAAAATACAATACACAGGTCTTGGAAACCTACTTCGGTCAAAAAGCGTCTATTTCTGGCCTTTATCACATATTTCAGGTCTAAGATATTTCCAGTACCATATTAGTGTTTACCTGGTCCTGTCGAAGAAAAAAGTATACTTACGTATAGGGCCAAGAACCCTACTTAGATTAAAAAGTACCTACTGCAGAACGTTTAAATTATATGTCACAATTTAGTTTGCCGCATTGCCTCGATCAAAATATTATATAGTTTGATTATGCAGTTCTTGGAAATCTACTTTGGTCAAAACCATCTACTATGGGCTTCTGTAATATACTTTCCGTCTCAAATATTTCCAGGGACATAGCCTTTTTGTTGTTGGGTTTGCCTTTTTGTCCTGATGAATAAAATATACACATAAGTAGGACTGAGAAGCCTATTACGGCCTAGGGAGAAGTCATACCCATTTCCTATGTACTTTTGGTATAAGAGAGAAATCCTTATTAAGGTTACGCAGCATTTCAAAATAAAAGTTTTTTGTTACATTGAGTCATGTTAGTATTAATTTCTCTGTTTTCCCATAAGCCACTGTTAAAATGCCATATCACAATTTCAAGGAAGCCCACCAGTTTAAAGTAACGTATGTGAAAACATTCATGATTTTGTTCGTTAAGGTTGTTTTTATAACAATGTTTAATATAAAATGCATTAGATGGTTTAAATTCATCACTGGCGTGATCTGGAGTAAAATTTTGATTCTAACTTTTTATTTACTATCTGCATTACACTAATGATCAAGCACTGTTTACTTAAAATTTGCTAAAATTTAAATATAAACAGATGTTCCAGCCAATTTGTCGACATAAAACTGAAGGTGTGAACAGCTGTTTACTGCCAGTTTAATTTGGATTATGAAACGTAAAAACTACATTTTTCTGAATTTCAAAATATTCAAGGTAACTTTACTTATATTTTGCTTCATAAAAACCTTCCTCGGATTTTAATGGACATTTTACAAAAAGAATTAACCGAATTGGTCCAGCCGTTCTTGAGATTAGCGCTTACCAACACATTAACGATTCATTTTTATTTACAAGAAGATATAAGATATTACAAAGACGAGTCTGATCTTTATAACCTCTCCTCATCTCCTGGAAACCTAAGATGATATGATGAATCTAATGGAATCAAAATCCTAGATTCACTGTTACATTGTCATATTTTGTATTCTATCGTAAGTCTAGTTAGGTTTTACGTGTATAAACGTCCTGGAAACTACAGCATAAAGATTACATGACTTACAGATGACTTACCAACTGCAGGTTTTGGACACGAAATTTGACACATTGAATTATTAATGAAATAACGAAAGTTGTGACTCAAATATCTATCTATATATATATATATATATATATATATATATATATATATATATATATATATATATATATATATACATGAAGAGGCAGGTAAAAACTCAAAAGTATTAAAAATATCAATTTTATTAACTGAAATATATTATGCGTATACAATATGAATTAGTAGGTATAAATGAATTAAAATTAGTTGTAATCTAAAATGTCAAGTAGAAATTATCCTTAACAAAGATTACAGTAAAATTACAACCAGACTGACTAGCTTTTAAATAACACAAGGCTTTCCTGTTGCCAGAAAGTGTATCTTGTTAAGTTGTCATGTATACACTCAGTGACCTTGTATTAATATTATAGTTGACAAAACAGCTTATCTTGGTATAAACCACTGACTTTTGATAGATTAAAGAATGAAAAATATAAACTAAATATATTGCACTTAACTTAAAATGATTGTTTTTCAATTGCGTAAAAGTTATGTTTTCTCTTTAATAAAAATACTTGTTGAAGATAAATAAGGTACTATCTGACATTTAATGGCACAATTTAAAGAAATAGTTGAGACATATTTCCTATAGTTAAATTAGGGTTGATAAAGCCCTAATGAACGTAAGGGTAATGGCCGAGTCCGAGGTAGGGGGAGCTGTATGAACTGTAGCCCAGAGGAGCATGGTAGGAGAGAGGAGCGTGGTAGGAGAGAGGAGCGTGGTACGAGAGAGGAGCGTGGCTCACGATAGGAGCGTGGCTAACGATGGGAGCATGGCTAACGATGGGAGCGTGGCTGCTCAGCAGAGGAGCATGGTAGTCAAGTCCGTGGTAGGAATCCAGACCTAGAGGATAGCCAAGACCCCCGTAGCCGTAGCCCAGAGACAGACCCCTCTTGGTGTTGGTCTTCTCCTCAACTGGGGCAGCCAAGGCAGAGGCCACAAGGGCAACCAGTACCTGTGGTACAGAAATAAACAAAGTAATCAATATTTTCCCTTAAAGAAGTAACAAATGCATAATTAACTCTTACCACAAAGTAACGTTAAGGGTCTGTAGTCCGCATTTTCCAACTTTGACACTATCGGCCTTGTCGTCCAGAGAATTACAAGATATGTTGTACATTATTCAAAATGGCACAATTAATCTTTTTGAACGTGTATTAATTACTCTATATGTACAACGTGACATGTAATAAGAATACTGGTGATGTATTGAGTACCTAATACTTGTAGGCCTCGGTGATATCGAGCGTACTCGTACTGCATGGGTGAATTATATCTAATTGCCTATCACCAAATGCCACTGAATTTATTCATTTGTATTTACATTCTTTTAACTTAATAATTACTTTCTGGAGAATATATATCTTGTATCCATTTGGGGATTGTGTGGCAGAAATTTCGGTTGATGAAGCTAATTTTGTTCTTTAAAACAAATATTATATAGCTAATATATATATATATATATATATATATATATATATATATATATATATATATATATATACATGTTAATATAATAATATATGTATATACTAAATCGTTTGTTCAGAGTTTTATCCATTTAAATCTCATAGAGACCTATTTACCTCCGTTTTACAAGTTACATTTAAAATGTTGAGTATATTTCATTACGTTCTGAGTTTACTCAAACGTGTTTAGTAGTTCTATTTACTAGTGTTTATGATTGTTGTTTTGTACGTTTCCCGCTAAGTAGCACAATCACGATGTTACAAGCGGAAATATATTTTAGCAGTGGATGCAATATCTTGTCAAAGACTGATACATAATAAATCTATCTAAATAATCTATTGACTGTATTAATGTAAAATATTAATGATGAATGTAAGAACACGAACTTGACTATTTAATGTCAGATTGTGGCCAATAAAGACACAACAAATGTTTGCACTGGGCTTTAAGGGTAAATTGTATTACATATTATCAGAGTTAAGGGGGTAATATAAATTTTAACTTCGTTTTACAGCAATCAACAACTCTATACGAAACACTGTAAGGATATTTTTAATAATCTAAATACTTATGAAAAGTCACCGTGGAACATAAAAATAACATGTCATGGCCAATGTTGATGAGCAGAGTTTCACTTATAAAGTTTAAACCCTCAATAAAAAAATATTATTTATATTATGAAATTATTCAGCCACATCAAAGTAAAATGATATTAAAACCCTGTTTTGAAAGAATTAATCATTTATTTAGATAAACCAGCTAGTAGTACAAAGAAGTCTCTTCTAAAGGTATACTACAAGTAGTTTAAAATACTTCAAGGAAAAATTTGGAAATTTTGTGTTTTACACTAGAAGATGTTGAACCAAAATTAAAATCGTTTAAATCTAGATATGAAATAAATATTAACAATAAAAGATTTATAATGCAAACCTGTAAAGCAATATTATATTCAAAGTCCAAATAAAAAAACGATGTGTCCAATAAACTACTCGTAGTTAAATAATGAAATTATTCTTATATCTAAATAAGATTAAATAGTTTATTATTATTTTCAATCACTTTTTCCATTAAAGTAAACGTGAATTTGTATGATAACTATTCTGAATATTAACACCATGTCTCAGAATTGTTTTTAAATATGAAATAAGCAATAGAAGTATACTGATAGGGAACTAGAATGGGCTCAGACAATAACAAATTAGCTGGGTTTTCTGTGTCTAATGTTACATTTCACTTTTAATATGCTAATGCTTCCCTCTGAGTTCATGGTACTTTTCTTCCTTTTATTGATTTAACTCTATTTAAATGTAAAAACACGCGTTAGAATAGATTATCTTAAAAACTAAACAATATCTTCAAATTTGGAACACAATCTATTTTTATTTTATTTTGCGTCCCGTGTTATATACTCGTAGATAAGAGCACCATATTCTAATTGCAATGTTTAACATTGAAACGGTTTATATTCATGATAAAAGAGTAAAATTTATTTACTTTGGCCTAACTTATGATGACAAACAAAACTAAATCAAAGATTATTTCAAGTTAGTTAAATTGCCACAAAAAGAAAGAACATATGTTTTTTTATATAGTTGAACATACTGAATGTGTCACTCCGGAATAAAAATTTGGCTCATCAAAAAAGTTTTATTCAGAAAGCTATAGACTAAGAGGTCAACATAAACAAAACTACTAAGTTGTTTTCTGAAGAAATTTATATCACCAATTCTATCACCAGTCTCAGACTGAGGGGGTTAAATACATAAATATACGTAATCACCGGTAGTCAGTGACCCGTACTTTTTCTGAGGCTGCCACAATGTATTATTTAAGATTATTTAAAAAATCTTATACACAATTTTAATGAAAAAAGTTTGCAGAAATGTATTAGGAAAATCCAATTACTGTATACATATAAAATAGGCTATTCTTGTGCCTTTTCTTGGTGACTCTCACCTGGAGTATTTTGGCCGACAGAGCTTGGGCTGATCTATTTCCGTTCAAATGTGCAGGGTAGCAAATAAAACATTTTATTTAAATCATTGGATAATAGTTTTATAATAGTAAAAGTTTTGCATAAAGAATACTTATGAGTATTAGTAGTAGTTACAAAAAGATACTTAACATATTTGACAAAAATATAAATCGAGTTATTTAAAAACAGTTAGGGTATAAAAAGAATGGTATTATAATGCTGACAGGGATAACGTTAGGCTATGAAAGCTAATTTAGCTATTAACATTATAGTAAAATCTTTAGACGTAAAACGGCATGCAATATCGTATAGAAACTAAAAAACGAAATACACAATACTCACGCAAATCTTGAACATGACTGATGTGTGAGGTGCGGGGACGGGACAGCTGCAGTGCGTGTGGAGTAAGTGGCTGTGTGTACGGTGTAGCGGGCGTGTCAGCCGTGTATATATACTGCGCCACATTACACAATGTGCCCCCTGATCAGCTGTGGCTGTGGCTGTAGCAGGTGTTGCTAAATATCGTCCACACTCACACAGGATGCCACGGCCACAGCCTCCCAGATCTCATGTGTCGAAATCCACAGGATGTTGGCATTCAGAAAAGTTCACTTGGTTTTATTGACAACATTCTTCCTAATAAATATTCAAGATGTTCACTTCCGGCAGGACCTTTTGGAGGACTTGGGAATTTGTTTGTTTTATTATTTTGTAAGGAGATGAATCGCTCACCATAGGTCTGATAATCAGTGAATCGTTCCTTAATCCAGTTATCTTTATCTAGTTAAGTAGGGATTTTGATGACTATTACTAAATTGTAAAATTGCGCACGTTTGATCTGTAAAAAATTAAGATGATTTGCCTCATACCCAGCTCTTGGGAATAAAGTAACGTTGGTGAGGTTTAAGCGTGCTTGAGTGTGAAGGGAAGATACTCTATGATCGTTATCGAAAGAGGCCTATCTTCATGTAACATTTACACGTTTGATCTTTGAGAAATTAAGTTTATTTGCCACATTATCAGTTCTTGAGCATGAAGTAACGTTGGTGAGGTTTTAAGCGTGCTTGAGTGTGAAGGGAAGATACTCTATGATCGTCATCGGACGAGGGTTACCTTCATGAAACCTTTTGCACGTTTTATCTATGAGAAATTAAGTTTGCCACATACTCAGTTCTTGAGCATGAAGTAACGCTGATGAGGTTTTAAGCGTGTTTAAGTGTGAAGGGAAGATGATCGCCATCGGACGAGGGGTACCTTTATGTAACATTTTGCACGTTTTAACTATGAGAAATTAAGTTCATATACCACATACGCAGTTCTTGAGAATGAAGTAATGTTGGTGAGGTTTTAAGCGTGCTTGAGTGTGAAGGGAAGATACTCTATGATCGTCATCAGGAGAGGGTTGGTCAACACTTGTCACGATGTTGTCTCAATTGTCGACACTGGAATTAAGCACTTTTCAAATGTCAAATAAAGGATATGTTCATTCAATGTAAGCGAATATGTGAGTGGTGACAAGGGCAGACTAATTCCTATGTAACATGTCTATGTCTGCGAGAAGATATTTTATCTAGTGATCAAACTTGACTCCACTTGAAAAGCTGTAGTTGCTCGCGATATAGCGGTAAAAGAAAGAATCAGTAATTATGCATACTTATATTACAGAACGATTAAACATGTTATACAAAGTCTACATCTATGACAATAATAAATAAAACCCAACATTTCAAGATTAATTGTTCAAACTCAGGTCATTACTAGAAGAATAAAATAGATTATAACAATGGATTTAGTCCGGTAGCGTTGTATACGCGCCACCGCACAAGATTTGTGCCACCCAATCCTCAAGAATGCAAGGTCTATTTTATTTTAAAGTCAAACCTTCTTTGGTTTTATACTGTCTTGAAAGGCTTAACTTTGAACTCAAGCAAGTCATCACTTGTCGTACCTTATTGTTCCGTTCAAGAGTGATTCCTTTCGAGAGATCCAGAGGATCTACAGTGGGTTTTGGACTCATGTACTGATTTGTAGCTGTGAAAATAGCTATTTGTTTAAGGGTTCGGTTTGTACTAATAAATAAGTCACTGCTTCAGGGTTGTAATTTTCTTAACTTGGACTTCCGGATTGAGATTATAACTAGAGATTTTATATTTGTTGCCAGATTTATCTAGGTGGCTATCTGGCAAAATTCTAAATGTGTAACATCACAAGCATTTTTTATACTGATGAAGGTCTGTAACACAAGCGACGAACTGTGTGTAACGTGATTACACAGTGAGTAGAGATTCTGTACGAGTGACTTGCACGTCACTGCACGATGGTGGCCAAATATGGATACCACCAGTAATTGAGACTATGAAATATTATAGTCTGTCCAAAATGTACAAAATCATGTTGGGGTTTGTTTAATGTGTGTTGGGAACAATAACTGTCTTTTCGGCGGCATCGTTCAATTGGTGCGAAGTCCAGCCGTGTCAGTGTGGAGTTTCAACTCAGTATTGTCTTCTTAAAAGAAACTGACTCATCCATTCCGATCCAATCCTACGAACTTATAACAAGATGGCCACAAGAGCTACATGTACTGAAAGTACGGCAGTTATTATAAGTAAGAAAATATTTGTAAGAACCGAGTGTACTGTCAGCCTTTATGATTTTTGCACCGTAACAACAATGTTACGCCTAACATTCTTTAAGCTCTTATTATTTAATGTTTATGCAGTAAACATTTGATTTGTTAATATGCTGTACAGCAAGTTCAATAAATTAAATTGATAGTGCAATGTAAGTAATAAATACCAGACTAAATTGCTTAAGAGCATTTGGATTAAAAAGAAACTTTATTCATTGCTCTTGTACATTCACTAATTCATCAAAAGAGAGTAATATGCCTTAAAATGAGGTCGTTTTTTGGAATTTTATGAAATCAGTTTTAGCCTCAGTTAATTTGACGGAAAATTATAAAGCTTCCATGCTCAATAATATGTTCCACGTTCATATAATTACAGTCGATGAAAGAGGTATTGAAAATCATTGTCTCCGATGAGCTGTATACTTGGCTATTTGATTTTTAAAATAAATTTGTCAAGAATGCAAACGCGACTGAAGTGTTCGATTTGGTTGTTTATAAAATTTTGTGTACATGATTGCCTTGGTATTAATTAAACATGTGTTGAATCAACTAAATGCTCCATGTAAAGCCATTAGGGAAGTAATTAATTTAAAGTAGAAAATTTAATGGCCTCAAAGCTGAGCCTTGAGTTATTCCACACCTTACAGTAAGTACCCCACTACAAAAAGTATTTAACACCAGATTTGTCAGAGTATATGAATCTCTGCTTCTTCCCAGTCAGTTATGAGCATAACGAATCGAATTGCGCCTCAAAAACTATAAAACTAAACTGTTTAAGCAAGCTTTAGTCAACACAATCAGCGTTGGACAAGTCACATGTGTTTGATCGTCTAGAGATTTAAGTCGGTACAAGAAAACACAGTAGCTATTGTTGATGGCGTTTTTCTCAAACAAAACCGTCTTCAAATATTTTAGAAATGGCAAGAAACAGATCCATTAGGTATTAGTTAGGTGATAAATCTGGCTATTTACTTAGTTTTAATAGTGGGTTTATAATACCAATTTCCGTTCATGGGAGAAAATTCCTGTTTGGAAAGAAATATTAATTGAAGAAAATAAAGCCATAATGACGCTGAAGCCTTTATCACACTTTTTGAAATTTCATCCCAATCAGGTGAATTGATATTCATTCATTTAATAATTGTGTTGAGTACCTCATTGTGATCAGTTGGTTAAAGGAACATTGATTAGTTATTTCAAAAATATTTTAAATTCAAAACATCTATTTTAAAACTTTGAGCCGCCTGAAAGGTTTTTTAAACATTCATAAATATTTTTTAGTGACTTCTTTGGGATCCTTAACACTTTTATTGTTTTAAGTTAAAGTGAGTTTTCAATATCATTATGCGCCAACTGTCCTGTTCCCTTACGAACTTCCTAGTCTTTTGTTTGTTACCAGCACTCGAGGAATACTATCATATTCTTAATAATCATCTATACGTTTTTCTTCTTTAATTATATGTTAACATACAATTCCTAGAGTATGCCTTAAGAGCAGAACAGTCTGAGTCGCGCTAGAACACATAAAGCCTGTGCTGGTGCTGGCAATATGTCCTAATACCCAAAGTTATCCACGATAATGTAGCATTGTTTTACAGTTTTAGAGGAAATTATTTTCCAAAACAATTTGCACAATTTTTAAAAACCAATCATACTTTGAATTACCAATAGTGCAATTGTCAAAATAAGATGTCAATGTTGAAAAAAAACAGTAAATTGATTCATTATTAAAATGTGTTCTGAACATAAGTTGTTTATTTTTTAATTTTTGTTTCATTGTTAATTGCGTTTCTTCCCATTATTTCACACAAAGTAACAAAAAATGAAATCTAAAATATTTTTATAGGAATCTATCCCCGCCTCAGCCTGTGTGTGGAGAAAGAGTTCCGCAGTCTGAACTTAAGTAATTACACCCAAAAAAAAATGTAATTACAACAGGTCAATTAATTAACATCAAGAACAAAATTTTCATAATAAATTAATTAATAACTAAACATTAAACCTAAAATAGTAAAGGTTCGAGGCTAGAGCATAGAATTCCAGTAGGCTGATATTGATTTAAAATATTAAATTTTATACAATCTTTTTCCATTTTAAACTATAAAAATATGTAATTATTGAAATCATAACTAAAATACATATCGTTCTCTTAATTTCATATAGCTTACTTAATTTTGATATATCTGGCTACGAAATCGTCAAAAATTATTGTTTTAAATGGTTAAAACTCCATGTGGAATAATACAAACATTTTGTCCATTTATCGTCTTAAGGGAAGACATATGTCTCTGATAGGAATTACAAACATAAATCAATAAAAACCCAATTACATCCACATCTTAGCTGTCATCCCACTACCAATAAAGTCATGCGTTGAAGTCTCTTTTATATTTAGATTTAGGCAATTAAACCTCTCGTTAAATTGAATTATTTTTGTCGTGATATCTCAGGAGTGTGTTACAACAAATTAATGGAGCTATTAGAGTGTTTTAAACGTGCATACATTATATACCACACCACACGTAAAATATATCTATTCTCCAGCTGAATATCAACTTAGTTTCAACGTTTCTCCACTAATTATTGTTACTAATTATTTTCCATCGTTTCCACTATAGATTTAGAAAATCCCTATATGTATTTTATATTATGTTTTCAGGGTTCGGTATTCCGAGTATGGGGAGCTCTATTTCTTCTTCTCGGGCTGTTGAAACTATTTTCTAACGCTTTTGATAAATCATGTTGATGAATGAAAATTACTGGACATATGTGTTTTTAAGTTCTGAATTCTGTTGCCAAAATGTTGAGTTACGCTAAAATCAATATTTAGTTATGATATCTTTATTGAACTTGATTTAAACCGGAAAATGTATGATCATGCTCTGAAAATGATCAAATTATATTTATAATGATCAAAACATGATTTAATTATGCCTTTAGAACACAAGTGTAAGTGTACATTCAATAAAGGTTCTAAAATATTGTGGAATTAAAATTATTTTTAAGACAAACAAAACTGTAAAAGAGCCCTATATTCATTAGTTATGTTTACAATCATCACACAAAAATTACAATTTATATCCATTCTGCATCCCTTTAAAAATGCCTGGTTATTTTGAAATACTATAAAAAGATTTATTTTATATCGAAGATCGTTATATTATGTCTTTTAAGAATCAAAGAAAATAATTTAATTGCAATACATTATTTTCGTTACATAACAGAACAGTTATTGAAAACAAACTTAAAATAAATGCAAGGTACGTTGCAAAGATACTGTCAGTATGGTGCTGTAATTTCATTAGCACAGTAAGTCAATTGGCCTATAAAATAATCATGTAATAGTAAATAATCAATTGAACTTAAGAAATCAATCATTCAACTTCATTTACATTCTTGAGTGACGGGATAGAGACTGGACACGCTCAGATGTTGTTCTGTCCCACAAGCGACACTCAGGCACCTCCGTCACAACATCACGGGTCAACTGTAATGTTGTTGTGACCTACAACCATTGAGGCCAAGTACATGTAAATGTTATTGTTAAATTCTCAATCTATCAAAATACCGGAGTAGTGTCGTGTGTATACAATACATCTATCTAGAGAAGAATTTTTTTAAAGCATTATTTTCTATTATTTGCCTTCCTTATCTTACTTTGAAATCCATTACATATCAAAACTATTTTCAGTGTGAGAATAAAAGGAATACAACTTTTGGAATAAAAGTTATAAAATTTGATCCTTTTTAAACATTTACTAACAGTTACCCGCGAATTTGCATGCGTTTCTTATTGAGTAACAGGTATGTCATTGTCATATCCTTTGTAACGGCATATGCACACTCTTGAAAATGATTGATCGTAGCTGGAAGATATTCCAAACTCCTGATAAATTTCAGAATAACTAAAATTTAAATTTAAAGAGCAATGTTTTGAAGCCCTTACGTCGAAAAGTGAAACAGTTTTTATGGCTAAAATGAAAATCACACATTGCTTAGCAACATTACATATCATTTGACTGAATAGGTCCAAGAATTTCAGTAACACTTGAAATATTTAAGACCAGGGTGGAGGAATACTACGTTCGTACAAATCTCAGTGGAAGCTCTAATGATGTAGTATAATGGAATCCTAGAAGATTGTTGAATCAGAAGTAGACATGTTTACGGTACGTATTATTTAGTGTTTATTGCTAAGATGTTCAAAACATAAACTAAATTTTCACTGGTTCTTATTTGAGGCTTAGAGTGTGAAGAGACATTTCTGATACAGATACATTATAGTAAGCACACGCCTTAGTGGAGTTTTCTTTGTTTCCACGATCAAAATCAAATGTACGTTATTGGTCCGAGAAGCTTAATTTAGTAAAAAGTGTCTACTTCCTCCGGCCCCAGTAGCCTTCTCCTGCTCTATGTAATTCCTGATGCCTTAGAAACATTTGGATTGTTCCCCGATCTAGAAAATATTTATGTTGGTCTGAAAAGTTTTCTTCAGCCAAAAAGCTTCTACTTCCGACCAATTACAGCCTACTTCCAGTATAAGGTATTTTCGGTACCGTAGTAGCGTTTGGATTGTTGCCTCGACCAAGAAAATATGTAAATACATAGACTTAAAAATTCTTCTTCGGTTAAAAATCGTTTACTTCCGGTTATTTTTTGTGACAATGGGGTAAATGTTATTGCGCCGTCACCGTACTCCGCTGGTGACTGGGACCCACTAAACACTCCACCGGCCCAGGCATCGCTTCAACTCGGGACAACATCCCCTCTACATAGGCAGAGACAGTACTCAAAATATGTCTGTCAGAGACCATTTTCCAAAAAATGGTGTACGGTGAGGTGGCCTATGGAAATCTTGAGTCCCTGCTTTCGTTTGCAGCAAAACAACGTGTGGTTGGCGTCGTCGAGTCGCGTATTCTCACAGGGACACTCCGAGCTTTCAAACTTTGCCATCTTAAACAGAGACGCTCGTAGTTAGCTATGTCTGGTGAGGAGTTGGGTCAGTTAGAAATTTACATCCCGCGTTTTCGCTCCACCCATTCTCTCAGGTTTATAATCAGCCTGGTCGTCCAACATTCTTTTGCTCTCTAGCATTCATTGTTGTTTCTACCAGTCCCTCATGGTGTATAATCGAGCTTTGAAGAGTGTTACCACACCGTTCCCCTAGTATACCCCCATCCTTTCGAAAGTGATCAGGTCGATTGTAATGGCCCCGGCCACTACGTCGACGGCCGTTTCGGAGACAATCCGGTGAGCACTGGCGATCCTTAGTGCCCCCTTTCGCTGTAATGCCGGCATCGTTTGTCTGTAGCATCCTTGACGTAGAATGTCTGCCCATATCTTGTACGCGTAAAGGAACACAGAGCGCGTGACCGACATGAGCAGCCACCACTTACTCGCCACAAGTCCGCCGATATTTTGCACCAGAAGGACCAAAAAGGCGACAACAACCGCTCCAGAGATCTGGTTCCAGAACGTGTGCTTGGAATCAAGCGTCACACTGAGAAACTTCACAGCGCTCTTTGTCTCTATAATCTTCTAGTCCATCCGGAACTGGACTACAGTGTCAATCCTTCGTCGTGAGAAGTACGATCTCGGTCTTCTCCGTCGCTTCATCGATTATCCTCGCAGTAATGACCACGGCAATGTCATTCGCGAGTCCCACGAGGGATTTCCTTCTGCCCCGACCGCGGGTAGTCCTCCGTAACAGGCAGAACAACTTCTGTGGAGCAGTGCGATTTCCTTTGCCACCAGTAAAATGGACCGTGCCTTTCTTTTCGGCATCGAAGCATCACATACCCTCACGATAAGCTCCATCGTACAGTTTAAAGTGTCGCCGGCGTCCATCGTAACTTCTAGGGCACCGTCCTTTCCCCTGGCTATATTCTCTGTCAGGGTATAATCAAGAGATTATACCCTGACAGAGAACAGAGACTAAGAAGCCTGGCGACGTTCCGACCTGGAGGACGTTGGAATTGTCCAGATCGGAACACCTGATCCATTGAGACGATGCTGAAAGTGACATTCTAGTGATCAGACCTTGTAAATTCCTCTGTCACTATCCAGTCCATGACTCTTCGATAGAGGTGTCCCTCAGGTGTTTTTGCTTCCGAAGCAAAAATATTTCCGGAATAGTAATGGCAATCTCGCCCGTCGAAATGTGGGAGTATTCCCTTAATTAAATCCCTATATCTGGCGACTGTCGAGTTCTCGAATTTCTAAGGCCTTCGGACGGTTCTGCTCGCCCCAATCATCCTTATGTGCAAATTTGAAGAGGTCACGGTTTGTGGTTTCCCCATCGAGTTCCAACAAGACAATGTCAGTTCTTGTCAGGTTGGTGGCCCGAATCTCAGAGCCTGAGTAATTAGGTTTTACTTTGCGTCGCATCTCCTGTTGCAGATCCGTATAAGTCCAGCCAATGTATTTTGAGGAAACCTCCGGGCAGGCCTTCTTTGGAGCTTTCTGTCCTGCTGGTTTCATCTTAGGCGATATAGCAGCAAGCTGTCTCACTTCAGCTTTAAACACTAACTGCTCGCTTCTTCTTTCTCCGGGTTCTCCTCCGACCACTGACTGCCTCCAACCTCAGAGTTGAGGGCATCGCAGCTCCTGCAGGAATGAAACGCACTCCCACCGGCCCCTTTTTCATGTTGGGATACACAACCACTCCCAATTCTTCAATGGTCTCCGCAGAGGCGTTAAGCCCTTCTTTCTCTTCCGGGACCCCTGCTCAACAGGAAGAAGATTCTGATTCGCCACCTCCTTTCCTGTCCCGTCGCCTTCTGCCTGGTGGACCAACATCTTTGGGTCAATCTGACTCAACGAAAGATATAATTTAGAAAGGAACAAAATAAGATCCCAAGGAAAGAGCATGTGACAAATAAGTAGATCAATTTCACAAAAAACATCTTTTTGGCGGAAACGATTGTTTGTCGCGTGTTTAATTCTTAAGTACACAAAGCTATCAGCAACCAACCGATATGACGGTAAAGAATGATTGAAGACGTGATGATTTTGTGGAATACCCGTATTTGAATGGAATATTCTCCTGTAATATAATTTCTAAAAGTCAATGCTGGAACGGCATTCCAATACGTTCAGGCAAGACACCACTGGAAACGCCGTCGAAGTGATACTGCCCTGTGAGACTTTTAAGTAGTTATATCTCTCTTGTATCTGTGGGAAAGAATTCCTTTTCGCCTCGAAAAACATGTGTTGCATTCCAATTATTACAGGCATTAATATGATGTTAGTGACGGCTACACTGGCTAAATATAGATTGAAATTACAAATAATTGAAAAATTCTGCTAACGAGATGGAAGTATGCTACACCATGTGTCGCGTAGCAGGCTTCGCTGAGGTACAATGCGATTTGAAGCCTGTATCTCATTTAATTATTGACAGACAGAATGACATAATACGACAAACAAATGTTTATATCCCCGGCAAACAAAACAGAAAATATGTTAGCCTATTGAGTGATAGGGTTCAACGATGCTGAGCCTAAATTCCATGATTAAGCATGCAACATCATACAAATCATTCCTGCCTATGTAGAATGAAGCTTCATGCAAAATTTCAAGTCTAATGATAAAACCTTTGTCGCGATATCTTGCCACATGATACATTAACAATTTTGTTAATTAAATTGGGTTTCATACTAATTTTTAAATAATAAATGTCTACACAACAAGTCACCTTAAAATTATGTTGGATGTGTTAGGATAATTATGTTACATGTGTTAAATGTGTTGCTTGTTTATCTCTTACGTTACTTGTATTTCTTATTAGTATGCTGAGTTTGTTTAAAAGTGTATATATTCTGCCATCGCTGCCATCATAGTTACCCATAATGTATAAATATTCACTAACGCCCAGTAAGTTAGTTTTCGAGATATCGTGTGAATAGACAGACATACTCGTACATACAGGGAGAAGTGGAGTATTTTACAGCCCCACGACGAATGGTACTCGTATTTATTAATGTAAAATCGATGTATTTTAAAGTTCAATTATGATATTTTTCTTAGTTTATTTACTTTCACGCTCCAGTATGTATTCGAGAAACGACAGAATTCCTGATAACTCTTTTCACTCGGATTGATCAATCAAAGCTGATATCAAATCAGAAATCGTGTTACAATATGATCTTTGTTAATATCAGCCCAGCCAGTGTTTTAATATTTTCATCTATTACAAAAGGTCTATTAACAAATATGGTATTACCGAAATTGGATGGTATGGTATTCAGTGTAGTGTATTTTCTGTAAATATTTAGTGCTGTACAACAATCATAGCATAGCAGTGTTTCAAATATTACTTTGGTTTCTCTTTTTAATTATGTACGAGTAAATTATTATCTAAATTATTAACCCAAGAAGTGTCTCTTAAAATAGTTTCGTTGTCTGTCTGCCGCACGTCTGAGCGATAACTCTTGATATAAAAATCTTGGTTATTTGATACTTTGTCAGTTAGTTTTACTCTTAGGCCAAAGAGGACTTCTGTTGATTTTGGATCAAAAAGTGAAAGGGGGGTCCGCCTGTCTGTCCGTTGTACTATAACTCTTTTGTACGTTCTGTTCTGCGTCCTTAGATACTCCGTTGTATCGATTTGTACATTATTAATCGGTTCATCGTCCTGTGTTATCAGCAAATTAGAGCGTCAAGAACTTAAATACATTTATATAATACAATATGAATAAACCTTTTAACACTTTTTTTAAGCTTTTATTTTTCTTACGATGTACATTTCGAAATCTGCGATTTCATCTTCAGGTACTAAATAAGGTTAAGTTAATTATGAAAATAAATAATTTAAACCAATTTGTCGTATGTTTTTTTCCCTACCTTGGTGGCTAAATTTGTTGTATTTAATTTTATGTATGATCAATGTATATTGTTTAAAAGTCTATCGAATAATAAATTATTTGTTAGAAAATCTTTGTCATGTAATATTATATTATGATTTATTTTGGCACTTTTGTAAATTTCAAAATGTTCTAAAGTAGATAATCAGCGATTGTGTGTAAAATTTCAAGATTGTTTTTGATGTTAGTGTATGTATGGCCGGTGTTATTTAAATGGTCTGCATATTTTGAATTTGATGATGTTTTCAATGCCTTTATGTGTTCATTAAATCTAATTTTGAAGGATCGGCCGGTTTGTCCAATATAGTGGGATTGACAATCGTTGTAATTTAATTTGTATACTTCACTATTGTTGAATTGTGAATTTTGATTTTTGTTTGTTGAATTGCTTTTGTTTTTGATTAGAAGTCCAAGGTTGTTCGAGGTTTTGAAAGCCAATTTGATATCCTTGTTTATAAAATGATTTGTTAATTTTGTGACAATGTTTACCAAGGTAGTCTGATTGAATGTATTTGATATCTCTTTCTTCTTTCTTCTTATTTTCTTTCTTTGTGTAGTTCTTCGATAATACATCAATCATGCTTTGTTTATATCCATTATTTTGGGCTATGTATGTAATAATGTTTAATTCCTTATAAAAATCTTCAGTTTTCATTGGAATTTTGTGTAATCTGCCGATCATTGATTTGAATGCAGCCATTTTTTGGTGATGTGGGTGATTCGATGAGGAAGGAATAACTAAATCTGTGTATGTCGGTTTTCTGTAAATTTTGAAATTGTGCTTTCTGTTGATCTTGGTTATAGTTAAATCAAGGTAGTTTATTACATTATTTTCTTCAATTTGACCGGTAAAATTGACATTATGATGGATTTGGTTTAAGTAGTTTTTGAACATGTCTATTTGTCTTTCATTTCCTTTGAATAGACGTATTATATCATAAACATATCTATAATAATAAATTATTTGTGTTAGATGTTTGTTTTTATCGCTTAGTATGAATTTGTCTTCTATGTTGTCAAGGAATATATCAGCCAATAATCCGGATAGTGGTGATCCCATTGGTAATCCTTCATGTTGTATGTAGTAATTGTTGTTAAATGTAAAGTAATTTTGTCTTAGAGTTACTTTTGTGAGTTCAAGTATTTCTTCAATTTCTTGTGTATTTATAATGTTCTATTCTGTTAAATTATTTTTAATTATAAGCATTGTTTCTTGGATCGGAACATTTGTGTATAAATTTGTTATATCGAAGGATACAAACTTACTGTTGTTGGGTATATCTATATCATTAATTTTGTTTACTAGGTCAATGCTGTTTTTCAGTCTTATGTCAGTTTTAAATTTGTAGTGTTCTTTAATTTTGCTGTCCAAGTATTTTGCTAAATTATAAGAAGGAGCATTTTGAAAATTTACTAATGGTCTTATTAGGTAGTTTTCTTTGTGAATTTTTGGCAAACCTTTAAGGATTGGTGCAGAAGGCTTCATCATTTTTTATTTTTGTATTTTGTTATTCGGAAAAATATGATTTTGTTTATGCATTGCTTGATATCTTTTTAAAAAGATTCTGTAGGATTCAGTTTTGTAATATTGTTATTAGAAATAAAGTTGTCTATTTTATCTGTATAATCAGTTTTGCTTAAAATTACAATTGAGTTACCTTTGTCAACTTTACATATAACCAAATTATTATTTTCAATTTTGTTGTTTATTGATTTTATGCTTTGCCAATCATGTTTGTCTTGTATTTTGCTCTCTATGTTAATGTTTATAATTTTAAATAAATTATAAATATGAATAAAATATGTAGTACAGTACGTTGAATTTAAAAAACAAAAGCAATCCTACAGCAGTAAAATGACAAGGTACAGACAAACAACGCCGTAGTAAAGACATTGACAACCAACCCATACAGTAGCAGTAGAGAACAGTTTCTGCAAGACTTATGACTGTAGATTGCACTGTAAACCACCCAAACGGCGCGGAGTGAACGTTAAAGCGGGTTTACTATCGTTATCAGCATAGCTCGCTTACAGAACCGAGTGAAGGGACAAGACATATCCTCAGTTCTCACATTCACTTTGGTGGGGTGTGGCAGTAGCAGTTCAGTAACACTCGATGGTAATCTGCACCTCCACGAAGTTGGGCAAAAACTACCGAGACACAGAGTAAAAGGTTGAACTGAACTGATACTATAGGCATTGCATGGCTAATTGCAGTCAGTTGTTGAGTAGCTACACGCGTCTGTTTGGCTATTAATTCTAAAACACTTTTTGCGACTTCTTTTTGCCGAAGTGAAATTGACCCAGTTACAGAGAGTAAATCTGCTACAGTAAATTGGTTAAGTAGTAGCTTTGTAGGCTTCAAGAAACATGTCATAAGTACCCATACATGGACATCCAAGTCCAAAGCAATATGTAACCGCCATTGCAAGAACTCTCCCTTTTCACCCTCAATTAAATGTTCACCAGTTAAATAAATGTATATTTTTACTGCGTGTATTTTTATTAAACGAGCTCTTTGTTGACAATGTATGCTTATTCGAAATTAACATTTTATTCGAATGTTGTTGCAAATACAATGGAGGATACCTTACAAAACAAAAACTACAGCATATTTTCAACAGACGTGTAGCTACTTGGTATTTTTTTAACAGATCAAGCAAAATGGCTCAGTTGGCGTCTTTAAGAAAAAATATCTGTGCTAGTCAAACAACCGCTGACCCGCTATTGAAGTAAAAAAGAAATAATTAAGAATGCATTTATAGATACATGCAACGCTTACTTAATGGCAACCAAAACTACAGTTAAAAAATCTTATTTTATTGATAAATAAACAATAGTTTTGCACCGACCACTTTGGGTTTTTGGAAATTTAAGCACTTCGGATGTATAAGCACTTAGAGCTTCTACAGAACGAGCAATGAACAGTGGTTTTAAAAAAATCTATCATCTCCCATATTTTGTATTAACTTAACAATAATATATGACAGTATTGCCGTGTTGTCTATGTTCTCAGAATCCCTGCAAAACCAAAATACTACTGTTTTCATCCAGTCAAACTTATAAGAAGAAGTGTACATTTTTGAAGCCTTAATGGAAATGGCTGAAAATAAAACTGTAGAAGGAAAATTTACTATCAATGGAGGAAATGTTGGTGTTGTTACGCCCTTTGAAAATATAACATCTCCAACATCCAAGCATCAATAGTTGGGGATGAGCGTCTTACCAACTTTGAAAAAAAGAATATTTATAACGATTTCCAACCACGAATCCCGTAAATTGAGAACACTGTTTCATAAAACGCCCTACGAATCTGTTAGAGGAACCAATAATGCTCGAACCTGATTAGTCGTCTACTGCAATGATCTTGTATATTATAGAGAAACGAAGATTGAAAATATGTATAAATGGATCAAGTCATAATAATTTATATTTGTAATTATTGCTATTGGTATTCTAATATTAATGAGATCATTCCCATAAGAAATTTATTGCAGCAAACATATGCTATTTATTAAAAGAGCCTATTAACATTTAACTAACACTGTTCTATATAAACAATATAATATTGCAACATTATCATATATTTAATCAATTTAAGTACCATTTTAACTTTCTTTACATCTATATCTATACTCTTGAAAACATGGATTAAGCTTAAAAGTAACGACATTTGTTATTTCAATATTTTCTGTAATCACTGTTGAGCACATAGGTTATTCAGATTGGAAGTTTGGAAGAATTTGGAAGTTTCAGTAAAACTATATGACTTTTAACTATACATTTAAGCAAAGTAAGTATGCAATGCTTGATAAGTAGTGTAATATAACTTTTACTACAGATTTAAAAATTATAGACTCGCCTTAGTTGTTTTTTTTATAGATGCATGATTCTTAGACCTACGTATTTATATACTTTTTGATCGTGCCAACTAAGAAAACTCAATCTATCGTCGGAAATAATACTCATTCGAACCAGAAGTGCTAATACAGTACAAACTACTACTTAAAATATGTTCCTAAAATATGCCTACTTTCCTTTTCAAAATTACACAGAACCTTGTCAGGTATGACATCATGAGTGCGTTAACTGAAAAACTAAGTACTTCGACTTTAGGATTCGTCCACACAGGTCTAAAATAGTTTATCATGAAATATTGGTTAGAAATTCGAGTTAATTTTTGTAATTACTTTCTCAGATGAGTTATTTAAAAACATATGCTCATGGTGTCCCTGATTTTACGAAGCAAATTGCGTGCGGGTTGCGGGCAACTCGTAGTTAGATATAGTTTATAGATGTAACTCACATATCGATCTAGAAAATCCACTACTTTCATAATCTGGGTTATGTATTTTTGTCTGGAATTCCCTCTCAGTAAAATCACACAAAGGTATCTAGAAGAAGAATAAAAATATAATGTATTCATCGACACAAAACCTTTTCTAAGTAGAACTTTTCAGCAAAAGTAAATAAATACTAAAAACTACTATAATTGCATACATTTAAAACTAATTGTGTGTTCTCGTTAAATCTATTTAGCCAGTATTTCTCTAAATATTATTCAATATACTTTTTTCCCTATGTCGATTATGAAAAATAAGAGACTATAATATATGAGATAGCTTTAATGTAGGCCTATAATAAAATCTACGTATCTCAAAATACATACTTAAAAATTGATTCTAAATAGAAGAATATTAACATGATATTCGAGGATGTACAGCGACAAAAATAATATCAATAGGATAGTACTTTAAACTAGATTAATTTATTTTAGCGAACGTTAAGTATTATTCATCAGAACCTTAACCCCTCTCCTCGCATGTTACTAACCAATCCATGGCTTTTACTCTACTTTAAATGTTTTCTTAACTATTAGACTGGAAAATCTGAGAAATCGACAGAAATATTTATTATTTTATGTTCAAATTATAATGAATTTAGTGTTAAATTGTAAAACAATTCCAATATTGATTATAAGAATGTTGATTTTCTCACATCAAGTACTTTTACTTGGTTTTTATAAGGATACATCCTAGTTATTTTGGTTCACCCATTGAAAAGGACAATAAAAATTTAGTGGTATTACATCTTACTTGCTGTACAAAGAAAGGCTAATACTATCAACTCCGTGTTAAACCCTTTCCCCCAGTGTATGCTGATAAGTAGATAGTCACACTTGTCTAGGTTCTACGACCACACCACAACAGCCTGATAATTATCTCAGATCCCTGATGGTTGTGTAAACTCAATAACCTTACTCGGTCTACAAAGAAATGTCAATACTATCAACTCCGAGTTTGGCACTTCCCCCCAAGAGTATGCTGATCAGGATCAGTAGATAGTCAAACTTGTCTAGGTACTACGACTACACCACAACAGCCTGATAATTATCTCAGATCCCTGATGGTTGTGTAAACTCAATAACCTTACTTGCTCTACAAAGAAATGTCAATACTATCAACTCCGAGTTTGGCCTTCCCCCCAAGAGTATGCTGATCAGGATCAGTAGATAGTCAAACTTGTGTAGGTACTACGACTACACCACAACAGCCTGATAATGGTCTCAGACCCCTGATAGTTGTGTAAACTCAATAACCTTACTTGCTCTACAAAGAAATGTCAATACTATCAACTCCGAGTTAAGACATTTCCGCCCAGAGTATGCTGATCAGGATCAGTAGATAGTCAAACTTGTGTAGGTACTACGACTACACCACAACAGCCTGATAGTGGTCTCAGATCCCTGATAGTTGTGTAAACTCAATAACCTTACTTGCTGTACAAAGAAATGTCAATACTATCAACTCCGAGTTAAGACCTTCCGCCCAGAGTATGCTGATCAGGATCAGTAGATAGTCAAACTTGTGTAGGTACTACGACTACACCACAACAGCCTGATAGTGGTCTCAGATCCCTGATAGTTGTGTAAACTCAATGACCTTACTCGGTCTACAAAGAAATGTTAATACTATCAGCTCTGAGTTAAGACACTTCCGCCCAGAGTATGCTGATCAGGATCAGTAGATAGTCACACTTGTCTAGGTTCTACGACCACACCACAACAGCCTGATAATTATCTCAGATCCCTGATGGTTGTGTAAACTCAATAACCTTACTCGGTCTACAAAGAAATGTCAATACTATCAACTCCGAGTTTGGCCACTTCCCCCAAGAGTATGCTGATCAGTAGATAGTCAAACTTGTCTAGGTTCTATGATCATACCACAACATCCTGTCCGTAATAATGACCTTAGATCGCTGATGGTTGTGTAAACTCAATAACAATAAAAGTTTTCCTGATCTGTTATTCAGGCTATTCGCCAAACAAAACCACAATTCACCAATGTGTCTCATTCGCAACGACGTTCATTACTGTCGTTCATCGTTAACTGGTCGCAGCCTGAGTCATAAATTAGGCAGGCTATCGTTCTAAGTAACGATCGTGTCGCCAGCGCGGTGACCGGTTGCTAACAGGTCCCAGGCGGTGAAATGTCAACTTCAACAAGTTCTGACACTGATTATAAAACCTCACATTCTGTCAGTACGTTTCTATCAGTTCCAGTTATCACGCAATAAACGGAGGGAGAAAATAATTGTAATAATTCATGTTATTGCTCTTTTAACTTACGCAATTTTCACAAATCGCCAGAAATAAAACCTTACGTCACAAACGTTTGAAATTTTGTTAATAAAATCCTTACCTTAACCGGAATTCATTACTTTTAATCCTAATTAAATTTTTTAATTTGCTTAAGATTTTTATATTAAAGTCATGTTAAAATAATCATCATTGACGGGAGTACATATAGGTTACCCTTGACAATAACCTTAGTTAATTAATCTGTTAGGCAGCGACTTGTTATAATCTTTAACCTACTTCAAAAAAGATTGTGGTTATGAACTATACGCCTGTTTGAATGCCTCTTTCTACTGGTTTTTACGCTTTTCAATCAAACTGCAACTTTTAAAACTAGTAACTCGCAAACTTGTGGTCCAATTAAGACCATATATTCGCACTAAATAGCAACAGGTATACAGTTTTTAGTTTGAAAATCCTAAATTATACTAAAATATGTATTAGCCTATTGTGTAGTTTATCTTAACTTCAAAATATTCGGCATTCGTCTCGTTATTGAGTTAATTCCTTATTTTGGGTGTGTAATTTGTTAACTACAAATTGAAAAGTTGAATTTTTACTACACATTTAAGTATGCAGGTAGTTGCCACGGCGTGCGCTTGCTCGTCTGAACAGACAAACCTCCAGACTGCCGAGTCAGCATCGCCATTATGTAGAGTAGAACACCGGTTATGTATTCACTGCTGCCATTGATTTACTTCGCTGGCAGGGCAGATTAAATATCTTACCTGTATTAATGATTCACACTCTCACAGACGGTAAAGCCTCTTATGCACATAAATATGTACTATAATATTTACTACTTAATGGCTAATAGGGCAATAAATGTTCATTATAACGGGGTCATAAAAATCTATATACTGTTTTATTTTTTTATGTATAGAACTTTACACAATATACATATACTTGAAAGGATTGCAATAAGGGGAAAAGGGTACATAACTTATAATTTTAGGATTAATTTTCTACAATATTTATTAAAATGTAGCATATTGTAATACTTTAACATTGCGTAGAATCAGTTTGGAATAACTTTCGTTTTCTCATAATAAATATTAAATTGATTTTTAATTCTTCGTTTTTTTTTTTAGTTATTTTTACAGGGTTCAACTGCCTTGCTTCGTTGCGCAACGTCAAGGATTGACGAATGTAAGTAAGGACCGAATGTAAGTAATTATTAGATTTTACTGCAAAATAAAAAATTGATGAGACTTGCAAGAAAAATTTGAGCTAACGTTTAATATTTAGTTTTGTCCAAAAGCAGGCCAAGGTATATATTCAGTGTTCATTAATTCTATAAAATAATAACATTGATTAATATAAAATCTCTCCAAGGTTCGTACATCTTATATAACCTTTTATGAATTTTAAACCGTATAACCTTATTTCACTGTAGGTTTTAGTTTGTTGGGCAAACTGAAATAGAATAGTTTATGTTACGTCTCCTAATACAATAATTATGAACTTACCATTTAAAACTCACCTATGGCATTTAATAGAAACAACATTAAATAAAACTTTTACATTTATGTGTCGTTATAAGAGTCATACTAGCAGCTTCTACGCATTACACAATGTCCAAGCCTGAGGAGATTCCGTCAGTATGGTCGTTGGACTGTGTTCCAGTATGCGTCACTCTCCAGCTGTTGACGATGTTAATGTGTGTTGTAGCCGCTGCCGCATAGCTCCAAAGGTTACCTCTATTACTGCCACATCCACCAGCCGGTGACAAGTATACGGTACCATTAGTCCGCAGAAGCCGGAGATATCAGTGCTCCTTGGAATTTTGAAAGCCATGAATTGTACAGGTTTGTGAAAGTGGTGTTAACAAGAATACATTACAATTACATGTACTTACATAATAATATTGTCTAAGTAACACAGTATACAAATCAAGGGCATATCAAGTTTTCACCTTCAGGACAAATTTGTCTAACTAAACATTGTCCCAAGTTGGGCCGCATAAGAAAGTTAAGTAGCTGTTTTCAGGGCATTACTTGAAGTATAAAAGTTGGAAAAATTCACGATGACAATTATCTGTATTCTAATATAAAAATCTATTATATATTTTTATTGTTATAGCAAAAAATGAATTTTTAAAAAGAGTTTCGACAAATGCTGCAGCGCTTCACTGTTTCCCATACATAACCGATGTTTAATTTTTTATGAAATTCAAATGATGTTATATTGAAACAAAATAGCAAACCGAGCTGGGCAACGAACCTAGCCGACATATGAATAAGATGAATTTTTGTACCAAGTTCTATCTTGCATAAGTTACTTTTAGGACAACTATCTACTACTACTTATCTCATTCGTTTAAAACAGAAAACACAAAAACATGCCATACATTTAGAAATTTAGATAAATATAAACTGCCAAGATTTTCTATACATACGGAAAAAATTCCAAATTCGCTGAGTTACATTCATTATTCCAAAAATATTTAATCAAATCCCTATAGAACTGCTAAAATTAAAAGAATTACATTTCCAAGCCTTACATACATGATTGGCTGCTTGAAATGGAAAATGATGAATAGACTAGTGAACTTTTAGGTTTAGGTTTAGGAAAGTAGATTATATTGTATAATTTTTCATATAATTGTACCTTGGAATAGCGTTTTATCTTATACATTGATGTTGGATTTATATTTGTACAGAATAAAGTGTTTGTGTGTGTGTGTGTGCGCGTGCGTGCGTGCGCGCGCGCGCATATGTTTCAGGTAAATCTATTGATATATTGTATTGAACCATTGCTGACATATTGTAATACATTTCAATAAAATAAAATTAGCTGTAGATAGCCGTGGATATAGCATATGTTGATCATGTACATTATACAATTATTCAATTCAAGCAATATGTTTCTGCTATTGCATTATCTGTAGTCTGGTTGTGCATTCCATTGGTAATGGCTGAAAGCACCGACACCGACATAGGGTGGTTTTAGTCTATGGGATGCATGTTTTAAAAGGTCATATCGATATTTTTTAGTGTTAAATAAAATGAGGACAGTTGCAAAATGTTTAATGAAAATCGACCCAAAATGTATATAACAATCAACAAAAACATTTTGAGACATTTGGCTAAATACAAATCAGATCGCTTTAAAGCGCCCCCGGCGTGGTTACTGATAAGCATCGTAATTACTCTGCGATTTCTTTAAATTGGAGACCAACTGGTTGGACAAGTTCATTAACCTGAAAAGTGTACTAGGCCGTTTATTTGGCCACTTAAACGGCATTTCTTCACTATTTTTGCTCAATATGATGCTCTAGGTGCCCTTCTCTTTTAGGCGACTCATGTTCAAACCTGAGCCGATTCCACCAACACTGTGGGTTTTCAGATATCCGGGTTCGTAATGGAAACGTCCATGACCATTGACCAACTGCGAAACGCTTGTTTCTCATAAAAATCTCATAAATGAGTAAAAATATCATATACCTTTAAATATTTTCAAATTACATTGCATGAACTTTTGATTTGTGCATGTTGCAATACATCCCTCAGAGAACGTGATATTAGCAAGGACGTAGCCAGCGAGGGGATTAAAGGGGTCCGAACCCTCAAATTTTCAAATTTTTCCATCACTTTTTTGGTAAACGGTTATTATTTAAATAATTTAGTATTACTGAAATGTACTGCTAAAAGAATCGTTTTCAACAAAGAACCGGATCAAGAACTTTTTAAGTAACAAAATGGGGCCTTACTGTCCCGTACGGGAAAATATCAGTTGTCTGAACTCCCCCACAAATATTTTTCTGGCTACGTTCTACGATATTAGGACTTCAGTACAGGGTTTTGTGTTATTATGTCATGCCAATAGATATTTTGTTTGAAATATGTAAAGAAACAAGTTAAAGAGGAAACTCTTTTTGAGAGGTTGAGAATTTGAACTTTACGTCTATAAAAATCAAAACTTTTCAAATCATTCAAAGATATGCATGTACTTGTATATGACATAATCGTTAAAAAGTTTTGATTACATAATATGAAAATTATGAGTATATAATTAATGTTAAAAATACCATTACATAATATATAAGTAAGAGGCATAAAAACAATGTTAATAATATTTTAAATGATCATTAAGTTATGCATTACATGTTGGCACAGACTTCAACTGCTTTTCTTCGTAAGTTTATTTCAAATTCATATTTTATCCAGTCCCGTTTTAAGAATTTTATTTCAAGATGTCTCAGATACAGTGGTATCCAAACTCTGTGGTATAGAACATTAAATATTTGTGTACCAACTTATGACACTCTTTGATAGCCCTTTTGAAGGCTCTGCTACATCTGGTGATGCATATAAGTGGTTATATACGAGAGAATAAGCCTAGTATATGGAAAGATTGCAGAACTGTTAAAGGTAAACTAGGAAAAAAACGTAGAAACAATGTAGTTAACGTCAAAATCTTTTCATTAGTGAACACTTCCTAATGATTGTCATTACTAACCAAGCCAAAATAGTCCTAACATCTTTTTTTCGATTGAAAACTCCCCCGACCAAGTTAACTAAGGCTATTCCCCAAACCTTTAGCCCGTGTGTCCAAATAAACTAAATATCCTACATAAACCAACCTAATAGTTTTTCACTCAAAAATGTAGAAAAATATCTCTATAAACAGGCAATATATACAAGCTCTTTGTTGTTTACACACATGCTTAATATTTTTCGGCAAATCCACGGTTTAGAGTCAACGGAAAGCCTTAAAAACATAGTGATGTAGACTCTTGTACAGTCGTGACTCACGTTGACTCCTATTACTATTGAGACTGAAATTGACTATTGTGGATTTTAGCGTATAAAGTGAAATATAAATTAAAGAACAACACGAGGTGAAACTTTTAAAAGTTAAAAATATTTCAGTTTTATGGAATATGAGGATATTAGGTGATTCGCTTGGATAAAAATACCAGTTTCTTCAGCGTATTAAACTAAAATGGCTCTTGATGGATTCGTTTAGTTCGTTCACATACAAGGTAAATAAAATAGGGCAACATTTAAACCTTTAGAAACACCTACCGTGATAGGTAACAGCTAAATTTGCCCTTGGCGGTTTTATATTCAACAAATTTAGAACAACCTGAGAGATAAGAACGAAACCTCTCATGAGTTATATCTATGACACCGTTAAATACTGTCAAAAAGACGCTGATGATTGACGATATCAAAAGCACGGGTGAGATAAAAACAATGTACGAAATGTTTCTGGGTGGATTTGAAGATGAGAGTGTAGTCCTTAGGAAGTTACAATTGCATGAGTGGTTAAACTGCTTTTAAGAAAACTGAATGTGGTAGATAATAGGGAGAGGTTTTCCTGCAAGACAAATCAGTTATTCTATTGTGAATACCCGCTTAAATATTTTCTGAACGATAGAATGTGTTGAATTAGGTTAAAATCTCTTCACTGTAGATCTGTCTTTTTTTTCTTAAAATTAAGATTAAATTTAGCAGATTTAAATTTGAGTGATACTGTAGCGTTTTTAAAGCTACATTGGTTGATTTTTTTAAAATTAAAACTTAAATTAAATGAAAATTTTGGGAAAGAAATATTGGGATTTAATTTTAATTAGATTGTGAGAAGTTAGGATAAAAACGAATATTTAATCCTTTGGCAAGTTAGTGCTGGTAATTTTAAATTATTAGGAAGGCGGTTCACTGCCTTGAATTGATCAGAACTTGTCTTGTACTGCAGTTACGTTAGATCTGAGAAGGCTATTGTTTCTCGAGTTGGATACGGCTGGGCCAATGAGAGAACGCCGCGGATGTCCATCAGAAGGGGGGGAAGGGGAACTATAAAACCGTCAATTAGTAAGTTTACTCAATAATTTTCTAAGTTTGTCTACAGTGTCATCAGTACTAGTTTCTGCACTACGGAACCACAGTTCATAAATTAATTCGTCCTTACTTAAAAAGTTCACTTTGAGAGCCATTGTTAGTTAAATAAATTTTACTTAACTAACACAAACTTATATGTATACAACACAAGTTCTTGCCAAAGTTTTCTCTATAACAGTTTGTATAAGTTTATTAAAGATTCACTGGATGCATTACAAGCAGAGTGGCGCAGTCAATATATCTACAATCAAAGTCGTTATAGACACTATTGGTACATGCAATTCCAGAGATAGAAGAATGTACCCTGGGTCATCGACCATACATTTACGAAGTATTCAAGCTGTATCAGACAAAACCAAACCGTTATATTCCAACCCTTGGACATATTATACTCTTATTTTTGTCTGAATAATCAGCAACAGTTTGGTTAACCGCTTCACTAGAATTGTCGCTGTTTTCTATTCGGGATTTCGCCTCTAAATCACATTTTGCAGAAGTTAATAAAATATATTATGAAAGAAATGTCGTTACTTAAATTCTAACTTAAAGAGTCTCTGTGCAGTTAACAGATTTTTAATCCCCCTCCACTAAACGGTAGATACGGCCCTGCTTGTACATAAATTTACAGACAGCTATTACTTGGGCATAATTGGCCGACCAGTTGCTAGAGAATTCTACACGCGCCCTCGCCACGAATGGACTCGCGTCCTGCGGATGACACACTAGGTCAGCCCACTCTGACGAAACACTTGGCAGAACAAAGAGTCGCTGGCCGCGATGGTCAGGTCGCGCCACTGTTGAGATGGTCACGGAGGACAAGATGATAGAAAGTGGGTTGACAAGTTGCACCTGGATTTATAGAACCAGGGAACCCGACAAGTTCGCTTCCGTAGCGGCAGCAGGCAGGCCCAGGTCTGCGACCGGTCTCAGACAGAGACGTTGCCAGGAAAGTGATTGGAATCGACAATCTGACAATTATACTGTTTCCTAACTGAATCTAGTTCACCCTCAATTGTAAAAATGTGGGTTTCGTACTTGGTGTACAGTGTAACGTGTAAGTATTCAGATTCTACATTGTTCTGTATTACGTAGTCTACACATACTTGGAAACATCACTAATAAATAGAAAACTCTGGCTTTTGCCGAGATATAATTAGCGACTTTAAACTTGGTATGTATAATCACTTATGTGTAATAAAAACGCCTAATACGTATTTAAATTAAAAGACAGTGAAATTTCAAACACCATAGTAAATAAAACTTTTTAAATCCACAATATAAATAACGCTGACTTATTATATTATACATGAGGAATTTACTTCCTGAATACAAATTTACCTTTTATTTGTGTACAAAGAGAAAATGTGTAACCATCTTGATATAAATATGTATCCTATTGTAGAATTGTAAAAGTAAAATCATAAATTTTGCGTGTTTTTAGGTTTGATAGAATGCATCCAACAAGAAGAAAATTTGAAATGTGCTATATACGTATTGAGGTATACAAACCACCTCTTTAAATTAGTGTTCTCAGAGTAAAAGGTTCTTCATTGGAATCCAGATGAGTTTATTGGAAAAGGCTGTGTTGATTCCTATTTAATAATAACACAGGTTAACGAGATGCGCGTTTATTGAGCACAATAATCGACTATTAAAAATATTGAAAGTAAACAAACAAAACAAAATGTTTCATTAATAACAACCAATAACCTGTGATCATTGGTAGGCACCGAACTGCGTGGCACTATTACCACACTACCCTTCTGAGCAGTGACTTGGCTATACGTCCTAAACATAGTTGACTGATCTAATGTTGCGATGGTATGTGAACTCATAGATTGTCCGTTGCCTAAATACAGAGTGTCATGGCAGTTTTACCCGTCGTTGAAAGTCTTGTTGTTGCCTTCGTGGGAGATTATATGACCAAAAAAGCACTACCGGTAAAGTCTGCAGTTCGAGTACAAAGTAGAGGAGCCATTAGAAGGAGTCGTTCCGTTCTTCTGATGGACCGATCGACCGAAGGCGTGGTCACTGCTGGTTACCAATGAAGGCATTTACATAGAGAACACTCTAGATTTCTTTCCTAGTTACACATTGTGACTTAGTAAGGCAGTGTCCAAAGTTTGTCGTTGGATTTTACTTATTTACTACAAATACAAATTTTACAATTAGTGGCTATTTAGCGGAATATTAGCTAAGTTGCTCTGTTTGTTACGTAACTAGAACTTTGCTGAGCATGACTTAGTGCCGGTTCAAACCAGGGCTCGCGTGTGTGCGTGTGTTTGAGTGTGTAATAATAATCCTTTATTGCATTCTTTTAAGAAGATCATTTGATCGCAATCGCCAACTTATAGGTAGTTCCCTAATTGAGACATTCAAAAACATTAAAACTTACAATTATACCCACAAACATTCAAAACGCAGCCGCACTGACTTTAGATCCAGCACCTTCAAATATCCCAGCGGCTCATCATTAATTCGTCACCAAAGTAAAATAAATTAAACAAAAAAGGCGTTTCAGACGAGTTTTAAATTGATTTTGGTAATCAGGATTTTTTTGTGCGCGTGTGCTTGTTTTCTCGCTCAGGTGAGTGGCCCATAAGGACGGGCAGTATAATGCTTGAAAGGAGATCAGTCTTTCTTTTTTTTTTTAAAAAAAAAGGAAGAAAAGATCTTACTGCATTGATTGTGTTAATGGTAATTAACTGGAACTTTAGTGAGTTTTTCACTCGCTAATTTATATTTGTCTCCCAAAACCAAATTATCAACATTGCAATTTTTACCTTACCGATTTAATATTTCTATAATCCTAATAATAAAAATAGTTTTCGATTATTTAATATTTTGGTTACTAAAAGTTCTATTCTTTCAGGATCTATTCTAAAGCATACGTTACAAATGTCCTGGTTCATACTTTTTGTTTTTCTGAGACCTTGCGTAACTCACTAAATATCACAAGTTTAGTCCCATAAAAAGTAAAACTTGTACATAGGTCCCAAACATTCAGAAATACATTGAAAATTAATTTATTATTGTATAGTACTGTTTATATAAGATAACATGTACAACTGAATATAATTCATCACTATAATTTACACTTTACTCAAGTCTCCTTACCATGTGAAGCTTCATTACTTCTTGTAACTAAGTTGGGAATTCCGATTATTAAAACATTTTATAGGACCTTTAAATTTGTATTTGAATATTGACTCGTATAATTGTATTCTACGTGAAGATTACCTTGACATTTGCTACTGGATGTAGTTGAGAAGAAGTTATCTATACATATGCAAGTAGAGAAGAGTTGTGGGAAGAAGCAAAGAAATTGTGACAAAAGAGTATATTCATAAATGAGCAGAAAAGATTAAGTTGTCTGGGTTTGGTCACATTACGGTGAATTGAGAAGTTGTTGACATTTTATACAAGTTCTCACTTTAGTTCATAAATAAAGAACAGTAATTAATGAGTGATTTGGTCAAGTAACACTGCACAATATGTTACAAGTTGTCGGACATTACATAAGGACGACACGACACAGAGCTGGTAGATTTATGGCGCGAGTTGTCCAGTTGTTGCTGAACTATCATAACATCGGGGCCAGACCACGCCTTCCTCGGCGTCGAAGTCGTCCTCATATGTCGAAACGAGTTCATTTTGAGCTTCTTCTTCAGCGACTTTTTTGGATCCCTATTGACGAACATGACTTCAGATTGCAGGAGTTAAGTTTCTGGCACAACGTCAGGCTCCAGACGCTGGACAGAAGATGGACTGGAGCTAAAGCTCAATAATCGCGTGTTACAAGTTGTCGGACATATTACATAAGGACGACACGACACAGAGCTGGTAAATTTATGGCGCGAGTTGTCCATTTGTTGCTGAACTATCATAACATCGGGGCCAGACCACGCCTTCCTCGGAGTGAGTTGAGGTAGGAACCTCGTCAGATAGATCGCGTTGTTAAAAGGAATGTTTCTTTTAATATATATTATATACATACACATTAATTATATATATATATATATATATATATACATCTGTAAAATATCCTGCCTGCGATATACACAGTATTCGAAATTGCGTATTTTACAGGGTTAATCTGATGAGGTATTTCAAATATTTTACGAAAGGATTAGACTAAAACAAAAAATGAAAACTGATACGAGTACACAGTCGTACTACCACCATTCACATTGAAAAGTGTATTTCAAACATTTTCATCACATTTCATTTTCAGGGCATCCCAAAAAACTGGAAGTTGAGAGTTCCAATATTAAAAATATTGAGCTTTCTACAGCTTTAAAAATAATTTAGAGTACCCTAAAAATTCTTAATTTGCAAATAATCTCTGATGAAAACATACCACATTAACACATTTACTAAAATAACCATATTCCTCAATATTTTGAGAACGTTAAAATTGGTACAATTCAAAATATCCATTGTTTGTTAATTATAGATCAAAATATGTCAATTAGAAGACATGTAATTTATACGTCTTAAAACGTTTCAAACATTTAAACCATATTAACCACGTTTGAGTAAGTTGTAAAAAACTAAAATTAAAAATTAAAACATCATCTGTTTTATTTATAAAATTATAATAGCTACAATTTCAAATGAGAATAACTCTTACATAGTACATGTAATGTACTAATGTACATGAATGTAAAATATTGTAAAAATAAACATTTTAGTGTAATATTCTTGAAAAGTATTTTAACTTTCCAAACAGATGAATACTTTTATAAAATTGTGTAGTATTGTGTAGTTTATAAAATATTCTGTATTTTCTAAGCTTTTATTAATGAAATAAAAAAATAAAAACTTTCTGAAAAAATAGTTATTGAGTTCTATGTCATATAGCACTTCATATTCGTTCTATAAAAGTTACTTTTTTTACATTGAAATAACATGTCCATCTATAACCGGGTTTGAGTGGGAGCTGCAATATTGCTTTCCATTGTTGAAAATAAAGAAGTTAGATCTGTGTATGCTTTTTAAAGTGGCGTCATGTATCATTGGTCATAATTGACCAATGGAAACAACATTATATAAAATTATTTTAACATTTTGCACTAAGTAAGAAACATTGTGGATTGCCATACATTTTGAAAGAAAGGTGATGGGGTGAAAACATCATTTTTTTGGTTATAAAATCGTGTTTCAACAACGAAATTACAATTTTCACACTTTTATTGACCGTTAATTTTAGTTTTTTGACAGATGTATAACAACAAACATCTACTATCACTTGTTTCAATGTGCATAGCTGAACAGTATAAACAATATTATACTTGTTATTCTTGACTTTTACAGGTGATTAAAATCACATTCAATATCACTGACTAAGCCAAGTCATAAATATAGTGGATAATGGAGTGTTAAGTCCAGTAGGGTGTAACCCGGAGGGATTTTCGAAACAGGAATAAGGCTATATGTTAACCAGGGACTTTAATTGTCCATTTAAAACTTCTGTACAATCGGCAAGGTAGTTTTATGTGATTGAGTAAAACACAAACAAACATACACAATTAGATTTTCATATAATTGTAGTATTAGTAATCTATTGTATATTTTGATGTGGAAGATAACTTATGGTGCTCTTTGAATATCAAATTTTATCAGCTGACTTTTAAGGCCATTCAACATTGTTATGTATAGTGAATTTTGCCTAATGGGCGTTCAACAAATTGGAGAATATTCGGGATATGATTCAATAGTTAAAACAAAAACGTTCCTTTTTCACTTCGTTTAACGTCTGTGTGTCCGCGAAAACCAAATTCATAACTCAAATTGTTCAAGTTACAACGTTGTAATTTTGTATGTTTGCATGTCTTACGAAGATGCTATTTTCTGCTGGGAGAAAAAAAATGATAGATAAGGGTTTAGAAATGGTAGCTTTATAAAAAAGATTTAAACAAAAGTTCATTGAAACCGTCAAGAAGAGAAAAGATTGCTAAGATACATAAAATAAAGCTTTAAAAAGACAACACTCGCACATTGTTTGTTGTGATAATAAAATAGCGAAATAACTTTTTACTTCCTCACTTCAGTAAAAACTATAACGTTACAGATGCAAACAATGTGGTAAAACTTAGGGTCATTTTACTACAGCTGGCTTTTAAGAAACCTCTGCTGGTTTTAAGTATTGCAACAAACACTAAACACTACTTTGCCTAAATGTTGCAATAACCTATATTTTTAGATTTTTATCACAATCAGTTTACTAATAAATAGATAATGTAATAAAATTGTTTAACTTGTATAAAGTAACAGTTTCTCATATTCGGCAAAGTCCATTAATAAATAATGTATTTGCTTTTTTAGTTGTGAGTGTAAAGCAAACAACCGACATAGTGGCTTTGAAGACGTACAGTTATTGCCAGAGAATTATTGCCAAAGGATAACAAATAAATGTGATAATGCTACAGTGACAAATATTACTATCAAAGTATATCTTTATTAAAAATTATAGGTTACAATGGTACAGAACTGTTATTTTAACAATTAGAGATAAGATATTTTGACAATGATCATCCCTGTTCGAATTGGAGGTCTTCATGTTAGGGCGATATTGAACTTGTGCATGAGACAAGATGTGTGCAGAGATAAGAAATTTTAATATAATTTCAGTCCAAGTTGAAGGTGTTTATTTAAGGTGAAGTTGAACTGGTGCATGAAACAAGATATGGTGCAGGGATAAGACATTTTTACAATCCTTATTGCTGTCAAAATCGGAGGTTTTGATATTAAGATGGTGTTGACGTGGTATATGAAATAAGATATAGTACAAATACAAGAAATTTTGACAATTATCATTCCATTCTAAGTTGGAGTTCTTTATTTAAGGTGATTTTGAACTAGTGCATGAAACAAGATATAGTGCAAAGATAAAAAATTGTGACAACGATCATTTGAGTCCAAGTCGGAATTCATTTACCAACTGAAAGTCATGTAAGATTCCTTGGTGTCACTCTGGATGTGAATCTCACCTAGACTGAGCATGTAGAATCTCACCTCCTCTTCAAAAAATTTCTGCACCGATATGATGTATGCTATCCGGTGGATAAAAAGGATTGGGAATTTACAGGCAGCAATGACAGCTTACCATTCACTAGTGGAAACCCATGTGAGATCCGGGCTTTTCGTGTGGGGTGAATCTTCAGCTGGAAATCTCAACAGGGTGCACACACTACAGAAAAAAATACCATTACTGGCCTGTATGAATGTACAGAACAATAAGTTCTGTTGAATAAGGAGTAATTTTACATGCTCATAAGCTGAATCTCTAAACAGGGAAGACTGCAATGTTTTTGGTTTTTGTCCGTTTTCCGGAACTTCAGTTTTTCCGCACGAGGAAGTAAAGTTCTCAAGTTTTATAAAAGATAGATGGATGATTTTTGTTTGTTTTGTTCAATCCAATTTAACATTTAAAGTCCCAGTAGACTTTCTGACTAAATAAACCGGCTCTTAATAACAGGTATTCTATAGCAGGAGCGTCCCCAGTAATTAATAATTGTAATAACACATATACTGAATAACAGAATCATTCATACTGTAATATAAATCATGGCCAAATAAATGCATTAATATTATAGAATTTTTTCAGATAGATTAAAAAAAATTCCAACTGTATGAGGTTTTTATTAAAGAAATAAAAATGTCTTCTCTTCATTTTTATCACCACTAAGGGTAGTTTATTTATAATATTTGAGTTCAGGATTGACTTGATGGAAGGAGTGAGCGTTGAATGGAGTTATATAAAAAAGGAAAAACTGACAAAAGGAGGATGGAAATAGTAAAAACTAGAATGATAGGAAAGTTACTGGAAGCCCTGCCTCTTTTACTACATTTGTCCCTAATGCTTAGACGACTGATGGTGGAGAGACAACGTCCAAAGTTACGATATCCCCTTTTTCCAGATTCTTGTTGTGCTATTGGATTTAAGAGTAATACCTCTAAATTACTGAGACGTGAAAATACCTCTAAATTATCGACGACTAACGTTGTCGATTATACAGTATTACTATCATTCGAACAGGCTCAGTGACTGGTTAATCCGATTATTGGCTACTTCCATGAGATGCAAACCACTAACCACAGAATTACCACTTGCTACCTGTCATCCTTGAGAGCCTTAGTGTTAACATCTCAGCTTATCACTCGGGGAACCGAATTCTGGCCAAGACACGGTAATTTCTCGCGTTAGCAAATGATGAACTGAGTATAGCACGAAGTAATATAGTAGGATATTCATCCAAATCATTCACAAAACACAAAACCAAACACCACGAACTGTGAAATTATATATATATATATATATATATATATATATATATATATATATATATATATAAAACGTCTTCTCTTTCGCGCAGATCGTGTCGGATTTTTGTGTGCATACACCCAGTATCAAGCAACTGCTCTTTTTCCCAACTTCAGCCAGAATCAGATAAAGCTATCACTGCTGCGTATACAACGTCACGATGTTTAATGCGACCACCAAGACCGACACGAGTTCTGTGGCAACCAAGTAGAACGTGCGGAACAGGTTCCCATGGGTGGTAACCGGCACAGCACAGGACATCTAACCACCTTCCGCTTGTTAGTAGATATAGTACTCATAATTCTGCCTTGGGTTCCAGGCTCTCGAAGCGGTTACAGATTCTTTATGAAATTAAAACTGCCCGTGTATCCAAGATGTGCTCATGACCGTCACTTTTCTTTTCCTTGTTGTCACGAAGGTTTTGTTATGTTCCCTAAGGACAAGAAGACCAGGAAACACCTCAATGCACTCAGTCCTCTAGGGACCTTTTGCGATGATTCCTGAGTGATAGAATACCCACGATAGGTTGGGGTAGGAACCGCTTCCTGGCCAGATCCTACGAGGAAAGATAACGGGCCAGTGAAATCATGTCACCTTGGAAGTAGGGGAAGCTAGATTTGTTCCAACCTCTTCCAGTTTTCCACTCACTCTAACATTCATCCCCGGAAGTAAACCAGTCCTATTGACCTGATAATTTTACCCCAGTATCTGCACACTAACGGTTAGTGACGTCCGAACATCCATTTAGTTGAAAATATTAAGAGACACATTGGTTTTTGATGTAGACATATATAGGCATAGGTTCTATTTGCCAGGTAAGCGTAGCTAGAAGCTAGCCAGAAGTGGAGGTTTCATCCATAGAACTTCCATCCTGAGGAAGTTATGTATTTAGCTATTGTTCATTTGTCTTCCTTTGTCCCGAGTAAGGGTATTTTATAATCCCAAATTGAACGTTCAAGGCGCTTGGAACAAGAAATTGTTGCAACGAACAAGGATCGTTATTACCGAGATGGGAAGCCAGGAAGGGGACACTTATATCTCGCCAAGAGAGCTGTATCTTATTAGCCATTCCGCGTAGATCTGAGAGAGAAAATTAACAAGCCTGGTATGCGGAGATACAGTACGAGGACACTAATGATTACAAGTGCGGTATTCTATGCTTTGAATGTACTAAGTATACTCAGGCTCAAATTCCGACGCTTTAGGTCATACGGTTTTCCGTCTGTCATACAGTTGCGCACTATTGCGTGGACAAGGGCAAATTCTACTAAAAGTAAACCAAAGTAGGCTCCCAAGACGTATTTATTTGTATTTTCTTGATCGAGGCAACAAGGGAAGCTCAGGTATGGCGTTAAAAATACTGTATAATTAATCGGAACCAGAAATGCTACTAAAAGTTCAAAATATCATATAAGAGTCAGGTAAAATTATGATTCTCTTATCTTGTACAATACAATAATATGTATCTGATGTATACTTAATTAAGTTTAAGACTCCATCATATTACATTATAAATGCTTCTACTAAGCAGTATAAGGACTTCTATTCTGAAAATTGGATGCAAAGCCGTAGGCAACAACTAGTAATAATCCAATGAGCCGGGCTTTGATGTGTGCGACTAAATTCCTGAAAATCGATTTAGTGATGAAGTATCTGATTATAAATAATTAAACCTGATTAGGGATTTAAAGTTAAGCGGGAACATCGAAATAACAATTACATGGTGTATTCAAATTTAGTGATCTATCTGCAGGAGAAACCCAATAATTCTTGTTAATTAATAGAACACAAAGTAATGAATAAATTTTAGTTGCCAATTATTGATGTATATAAACACTTTATTTGTCTAATTTCCTTCCACGGTCCTAATATCGTCCGGGTTAGAAAGCACGGGCCAGCCACTAATTTGAAGGGTGCATACATCTTTTCACGGTCCTAATATCGGCCGAGTTAGAAAGCACGGGCCAGCCACTAATTTTAAGGGTGCATACATCTTTTCACGGTCCTAATATCGGCCGAGTTAGAAAGCACGGGCCAGCCATTAATTTGAAGGGTGCATACATCTTTTCACGGTCCTAATATCGGCCGAGTTAGAAAGCACGGGCCAGCCACTAATTTGAATGGTGTATACATCTTTTCACGGTCTCAATATCGACCGGGTTAGAAAACACGGGCCAGCCACTAATTTGAAGGGTGTATACATCTTTTCACGGTCCTAATATCGGCCGAGTTAGAAAGCACGGGCCAGCCACTAATTTTAAGGGTGCATACATCTTTTCACGGTCCTAATATCGGCCGAGTTAGAAAGCACGGGCCAGCCATTAATTTGAAGGGTGCATACATCTTTTCACGGTCCTAATATCGGCCGAGTTAGAAAGCACGGGCCAGCCACTAATTTGAATGGTGTATACATCTTTTCACGGTCTCAATATCGACCGGGTTAGAAAACACGGGCCAGCCACTAATTTGAAGGGTGTATACATCTTTTCAAGGTCCTAATATCTGTCGGGTTAGAAAACACGGGCCAGCCACTAACGTGAAGGGTCCATACATCTTTTCACGGTCCTAATATCGGCCGGGTTAGAAAGCACGGGCCAGCCACTAATGTGAAGGGTGCATACATCTTTTCACGGTCCTGATATCGCCGGGTTAGAAAGCACGGGCCAGCCACTAATGTGAAGGGTGCATACATCTTTTCACGGTCCTAATATTGGCCGGGTTAGAAAGCACGGGCCAGCCACTAATTTGAAGGGTGCATACATCTTTTCACGGTCCTAATATCGGCCGGGTTAGAAAGCACGGGCCAGCCACTAATGTGAAGGGTGCATACATCTTTTCACGGTCCTGATATCGGCCGGGTTAGAAAGCACGGGCCAGCCACTAATGTGAAGGGTGCATACATCTTTTCACGGTCCTAATATTGGCCGGGTTAGAAAGCACGGGCCAGCCACTAATTTGAAGGGTGCATACATCTTTTCACGGTCCTAATATCGGCCGGGTTAGAAAGCACGGGCCAGCCACTAATGTGAAGGGTGCATACATCTTTTCACGGTCCTGATATCGGCCGGGTTAGAAAGCACGGGCCAGCCACTAATGTGAAGGGTGCATACATCTTTTCACGGTCCTAATATTGGCCGGGTTAGAAAGCACGGGCCAGCCACTAATTTGAAGGGTGCATACATCTTTTCACGGTCCTAATATCGGCCGGGTTAGAAAGCACGGGCCAGCCACTAATGTTAAGGGTGCATACATCTTTTCACGGTCCTAATATCGGCCGAGTTAGAAAGCACGGGCCAGCCACTAATTTTAAGGGTGCATACATCTTTTCACGGTCCTAATATCGGCCGGGTTAGAAAGCACGGGCCAGCCACTAATTTTAAGGGTGCATACATCTTTTCACGGTCTTAATATCGGCCGAGTTTGAAAGCACGGGCCAGCCACTAACGTGAAGGGTCCATATATCTTTTCACGGTCCTATATCGGCCGGGTTAGAAAGCACGGGCTCACCACTAATGTGAAGGGTCCATACATCTTTTCACGGTCCTAATATCGGCCGGGTTAGAAAGCACGGGCCAGCCACTAATGTGAAGGGTCCATACATTTTTTCACGGTCCTAATATCGGCCGAGTTAGAAAGCACGGGCCAGCCACTAATTTGAAGGGTGCCATACATCTTTTTATGGTCTCAATATCAGCCGGGTTAGAAAGCACGGGCTCACCACTAATTTGGAAACTGCATACATTTTTTCACGCCATGGAGGTTTACATGAGCGCATTAGTTTTTGTACCAATATACCGTTGACATTGTATTACCAAATGACATGGTTTAACCCTTTTTCTGTTTTCTTCCACAACAATGAAAGTTTCTGTCCACAACATATACCAAAACATAGTAGTTTTACAACAAAAATTATATATGTTTGTATATTGTGAGCTAAACTACCCAGACTTCAAGATTTATTAATTCGACTTCAGCTTGAAACTAAACGCATCATGCATTCTTTCGTGTCAAAAGAAATGTGATAATGACAGGTGTAATACATTTGTATGCTCGGTTTCTGCAACATTACTGTAATTTGTTTACTGAAGGTAAATGTAGCAGGCTATATTAACTAAAACCCTTTTCTTCCGGATAAAACTCACTAGGTTTTCCTAAACTTGGCGTCATTGTATTTGCAATAAAATTCTGCACTTTACTAATGTATATGTACTAGTAAAAACTTAGTTTTCATGAATTTCATCACCTAAGATTTAGAACTCCCGCTATTTATACAGGGTATAACGGAAATTGTTGTTGTTTTATAAAATTGTAGGTAATTGGCTCAAACCGTTAATAAATAAAAAAAAAAATTAAAATTATTTTCATGTTTAAGTGTTTGAACAAAGTTCTGAGATATTTTTACATATAAACATTTCAAATATGTATAGTTGTATACTCAGAAGTTCATTCTAGACTCAGAGACTATTCTGTGATGTCTCATTGAATGTGTTCCACTCACTGTACTTAATTTGTTAAAGTAAGTTTTTCTTCAGATACATATTTTTACTCTTTTTTATCTACACAATTATATTAGAAACTAGGCATTACTTAGCGCAATATTGGAGTAATTGGAACTCATTTATATTTCCTGTTATTAATGCAATACAAACAAAATGAACTAATTAAAGCCGTTGCTTATTGATGTTAATGCCGACTTGTGAAATGGTGCTTTTGACTTTTAATAGTTTCATATTTTATTACTAGTCAATATAATGAAAGTTTTATGTCATATATCACGCTTATATAACACTGTTATAGGTAGAACAATAATATTTTTCATTTAAACTGATAATATTAAAAACCTATTTACGAAGCGTTACTTGCTAACAAAACAAATTATAACACTGAGGTGTTACTAAGGCTCGATCACATTCAGTATAACACAATGACTGCAGTTTCTTTTACGTATACTATAATTAGGTTGGGAACTTCGTATTTAATACAGATTACGGTGTTTTCTTTTTGGACTTTTATATATTTAATTGCTTTTTGAAAGCTATCTAAAACATGCCTTCTGATAAAGTAGGTGAAATACAGTGCAGATGCAGTCGGAGGTTGCGTACAGCTATTGTAGGCGAATTTTTCTTGAAAACTGACGCTGTTATAAATATTATGTCTTTTATATTTTTATTTTTACGTGTGTGAATCACCTGTTAAAATTAGTATTAAAAAAAAAAATGTTTAACCCTTTTTATACTCTCAATTCAGCTGTTACCAAAATGAGGATCGATTATTTTTATAGCAAACTTATTTTGTTGTAGATTTTACCCATAACATATGTTGCGATATCAAAATCTAAACTCGTTTGTTTTTTTCATTATAATTTCATATGAAACGAGGTCATATAGATGAGCTAACGACGTCTGATATTATAATTTTGGAATTTAATATGGTTAGCAGAAGACAATAAATAAAAAAAATTAAACTGGTTTCAAAATGCGATTTTTATTTAAAAATACATTTTTAGTAATATTTTTAAAGTCAATGCGTATAACCGGTTTAACTCTTATAGTTCTAGGACTAATTTTGAGTAGTAGTATCCAGCTTTCACGATCGTACACTGTTCAGTATTCAGAAAGCTATAACGCCAGTCATATGTTTTTAATAATATACATTGTAATTAGTTTACATTATCATTATACGTTATGTAAGAAGACAAATTATTTTTTTTAATTTCTCAAGCAAAATATCGAGTTCTAAATATTAGGTATCAGTTCTTGTTATTGTTATTATATTAATATTCTGTACTATGCATTTATATTAAACCTTCTTTATAGGACCATTCAAATACTGAACGAACCTTTATTTACTTTTAGCAAATACAGTAATCACATTTATAACTAAATACGGTAATAATGATAAAAATGTACGTATTTATGTATAACTTGTGACTCGCAAAGGACTCCTTCATAGTGTAATGTTTATGATGCGACTATGCATCATAATCTCTGCATTTATTTTTATTTATTTATTACTCTAATTTATTTTTTACATCGTAATCTCGGTACACATAAAATAAAAAACACTTACTAATTCTTCCACTTTCCGACATCACAGAAAGTTGAAATCCGTCACTGTTATCTATCATGACTAAAATAGAGAATCTAAAGCATTTTCATAATTATCAAACATCCACAAGAGATGAAATACGGTTGCAACCCCTAGAAGAATTATATTTTGTATTTTAACTTCTCAACGTCTTAGAAAGATTAAATTTGACACACATGTACCTCCTGCTTAAAAAAATAAAACAAAAGCATGTTTATGAAGATAAGCTACCCAAAGAGATTCAAACAGTGGTGCAACCCCTAGAAGAACTATATTTTGTTTCTCTACCACCCACTGTCTAGAAAGGTGAAATTTGACTCGTGTATTTTGCACTCAACAAACTACAGTGCCGGAAATACACTGAGAAGTACATTAAAATGGTCGGAAGTATTCACTATTTTACCGAAGTAGAATTTTCTGACCGTATTTATATACTATAAGGCAAACACTACTATGGCACCAGAAATACCTTAGACCGGTAGTATACGCCAATAGCGGGAGTTGAGACATTCCAGATAGGTATATTCATATATTTCCTGATCGGGGAATCTATGCAAACACTCATACGGGACTGGAATGGCTTTAGACCGGAAGATAATCACAATGACCAGAAGTAAAAATTTCAGAGTAACATATGTATATGTATGTGTATATTTCTTAACTGGGGCAAAATTCAAACTCTACTAAAGCGCCAAAACCAGCGTACACCGTAAGTAGATTACATGGCCGTAAGTAATAGATTTTTGCCTTTAGGATACTTTTTTAAGACCAACTTATGTATATACTTCCTTGAACAGGACAACAAGGCTAACTCTACAATACCTTAGAAATAAAGTAGATCATTATCAATAAAAGTAGACGCCTTTTGTACAAAGTGGACTTTTTAGGCCAATTTATGTATATTTTTTCTTGAATCGGGGGAATTGCATTAGACCAAAATTTAATGGTTGGAAATAAACTCATTTTTGATTAAGTAGGTTTCGCAAATTGTGTATGTAGATGTTCTTTGATTGAGGCAACAAGGCAAACATATTATGGCGATTGATTGAAATATAATTGATTCGAACCAGACATTTTTCTTTTAACCTGAAATAAGAGCTAAAGTCATTTTTATTTAACTTTTGAACCTTTTCACACTGAACACTGAAATATTATGTACCTTAAACATGTCTACCTACAATTCAAAAATCATAGGAATTCATCATATTATATCAAAAATGCTCTCGCTAAAATTGTTGCGAGCAGAATTTCTCCATTTTGGCTAAAATAGTTGAACTATTGTTCAACAATTTCAGCCAGTGTTACTGAAATTGTTGAAGCTATTCATTCAAATATTTATGGAATGTAGCAGAATAATTTGCTTATTTCATAGTTATTCATTAGAGCTATTTCACTCTCCGACCTCAAGGCCCAAAATTTCAAATAGATCAGGAGTTTGAAATATCTTATAGTGATCATCACCTATTTTCAGGAGTGTTTAATATGCTATTTTAAAAAGATATGCCTATGACGTTATTCAATAGGAAATCACGTGCAAAGCCACGAGTAACAGCTAGTGTTATAATAATATTTTTTGCAATAGATCTTTATTTAATTTTAAAACTTAAACAAGGCTACTTCATGGATTTTCGGACAAAAATATTATTATTAAAATCTTTTTAAAACTACTAAAACCAGGTCCGACATACACAAACAAAGTTGGTGAACTGATAGCTATATACTTATTTTAAGCACAGTGTGGTTAAACATTTGCTTTTTTGAAGTCAGGCAAGAAAATTGGACTTTACGATAAGCATGATTTCTCTGCCATAAAAGATTTTCCAGGATTTTCTAGATACTCTATTAAACAGAATGGCTACAGCAGATTTATAGATTCCCTATTAAGTCATAAATCGCGGATCCAGTTGCCGAAAAGAGACATCTCAACCTCCAGAACCTGTTCGCTTGGCCAACAGGACATAAATAACGCTTCCAGCTACTTGGACATTCCGTAATGGGTCAACACAAAAACGTCATACTACGTCATTTTTATTTAATGTCAAAGCCAGTTATCATATTTTGGAAGGACACTGTCTGAATGCTTTGTATTAGATCAATTACGAGTGTATGTCGAATGCTGTATATTCTAGGTTTTACTGTGTTTATTTAGAAAGAACCATTAATTAAATCTCAGGTAATTAATTCCTAAAATTTCCTTAAAATAAAAAAAACGTGTTTCCATTGATATCAGTTAACAAATGACTAAACTGTTTTAAAACATGCTTTCAACATAACAGAATTCTAATAACTCATCTAGCATATACATATTATGGGTGATTTTCGCAATCAAAACAAAGGTATGTTAAATAAAACCATAAGTTGTAAAAAACAATATATATTATACAAACATATAAACAAATATACAAGTATAAAACATTTGGCAAAATAGTTAACAACAATAATATAAAATTGGTAACAATTGCAGTGCAATAAGTGCGGTAAGTGGTGATGATTGGACTATTTGGTTCATAATTAGGATACCAGAATCAACAGTTCAGTTCATCAGGTCTGTTCAGTCCGTCTGTGATGATTATGATGATGATAATATGATGATAGTGCATATGAAGTAAGTGCGAGGTATCATATTCAGAAATGGCTGGTGAATGATGTTATGATGAGGCGATGCAAAGTTGCTGATGACTTAGACTAGGAGCATCTGAAAAATCATTACGTTTTTATAGAGTAAGTTGCTTAAGGATAAACAAATTATTTTTACTTGTAAATCATTGAGATGAAGTTACTAAAAATGAATTGCCCGCACATCATATCTAACTCTTTAATATATAATGGTATAATTCATAACGTGTTTTAGAGGATCTTTATATGACAATTATTTTTTTACAGGGGATGTCAAACATGTTTTAGGAACTCAGGAGTGCTTCTGTTTTGTATCATAGACAAATACCCGCATGGATGTTTGTTACTTGAAATGATACAACTGGTTTAGTTAATCCTCGCAAGAGGAGGAAAAGACGAACTTTATAAAGATTAGCGTACTTAGTGATAAAAGCATGAGGATGATTTTTTAACACATTACTTATTTCCAACGTTTCAGAATAAATATTTTACACAAAACTAAAGGAGAAATTTATTTTTTACTTTTTTGAAATTTGGAAAAGGAATTGAAAAGGGACATCGTCCCATATTTATATGGACAAACCTTATTTTGTGACTAAGCTGCCTTACAGGCTTACCTGACTAGTGGTGGTAGCTCGTGTAGACCTTGGGTGTGTGGTAGATGTGCTTGACCTTGTAAACGGGTACTCGCACTGGGTAAGGCTTAGGCACGGGTACAGGCACCTTCTTCTCTATTGTGATGGGGTACGGCTTCTCAACCGGGTACGGCACGGGCTTCTCCACAGTGACGGGGATCGTCTTGACCACGGGCACGGGTACTGGCACGTGAACGGGGATGGGCTGGGGCACGTGGATAGGCACGGGGTGGGGCACTGCCACGGGCACCGGCTGGGGCACGGGTACCGCTACAGCCTTGTACACGGGCACGGCCACTGGCCTGGTGATCTCCACCTGCTGAGAGATGATGTTACCCAATCCACCCCCGTACCCACCTGCACCACCACCGTACCCACCTGCTCCAGCCCCGTACCCACTTACACCAGTCGCGTACCCACCCACCCCGGTGGCTCCATAACCTCCGCCGTATCTGAAAACAGATTATATTTAACAATGAAAATACAATTCATATTATTATAATTTAACATTTCTTTACTCCGTTTTCAATAATAGATAATAATGAGCTTTTTATGTGATATTATATAACTTACTAAAGAAAAATATTTACCTACAAATTGATTGCATGTTTTATTTTTGTGACCAGTCTGTGCACTTTATTAGCTTGGCAATTACAGCACGCATAATATCCACATGTAGAAAGCGGGAGTTTTTCTCATTACCAAAAATATTTTTTGTCCTCATAAATTTTAACAATTATTTACAGTTTGCTTAGTAGTGCCTGTATACGTGTTAAGTAACTTTTCCTTTTTACAAAAACTCCAAAACAAAATGTCCAAATACCATATAAACACCCACAGGTTGAAAATTGGTTGAAACCTTTACCACAACTAAATATTGTGATTATTCCAATACCCATGTTTGTTTATTGGGTATTGAAAGGTTATTAGATATTTTGACATTTCTTGGCTAACTGCTGTGTGACAATAATAAAACCCTTAGATTTTAACCATTTGATGGATGTTTTATATATATATATATATATATATATATATATATATATATATATATATATATATATATTAAGCAAATTCTACCGGCTTGATGCTCATGAGAGAAATCACAAAATAATAATTGGAGAATAGCCAGAGGAAATATTTACCCTGACGAGTAATAGCTGCAGAGATTTAGTTTGTATAATGAGATTCTGCATTGCACTGAATAACATTCATCTGAACGTGTTTATACGCATACCTTTTCCACAGTAAGAGATTAAAAAGGATCCTATCCCTATAGGAGGTGATACGACTTCCTCGCTAGCTATTAAGGACATTTTCGCTAGCTATTAAGGACTTTTTAGCTAGCTATTAAGGACTTCCTCGCCAGTATAGGATCACGCCAATTGGTATTTCCTAGTGAACCGACAAAAACAGCACCGAGATAAGGAGTTCAGAGGTGGAAGAAAGCCGATTGTGTCTAACTGGTTTGCGATACAATAACAAAGAAGGAGTACTTTCACCTGAAGTAAGACAACTGAAAATGTCATAAAATACATAGGAGGGTTATTGAAATGATCATATTTTTCAAACCTATAAAAATAACAAGGTATGGCTATATTAAGTAGAAACAATCATTGCATTTAGGCTTACTTTTACCTCCGTAATGCAATTCTTCAGCAAAGATTTTCTGTGATACTTGCTATACCCATCGTAACTATTTATAAATGAAGAAGAGTTTTTTTTATCAAACTTGCAGATTAAATTTTCTCACTATACATTGATACGAAATATTAAAAATATTAAGAGTAAACTCTTTCGCAAAAATCCTGTTTGTTGTTTGGTGGAAAAGTTGGATAATCCAAAAAGCCAAGATTCTGTGAAAAGGGGTCCCACCACTGATCATTTGCTACCTTTTAAAACTCTCGTAACAGGAGTATAATAATTTACGTTAGAGGTTAGATTAGGTTAGGTTTATAACAAGGAGTGGGCAGAACATGTGACATTTTCTAATCAGATACTGTAAATTCTTGCATTATAATGTTAAATATACTGATTCGTAAATTATAAATATGTAATCCTCGGGCAGAAATAATGTTTTCAAACTGTTCACATTGAACAACTCAACTAATCTTATTGAAAGAACTTCTTTAAAATTAAAAATTTTCTTCTTTATGAAACATTATTATTTAGGCCATTTTCAATACCTGAATATCATCACACACCTGACTTTTGGGATTTTAATTAAGCTATGAGATGATAAAATTGTATTATGAAGTTTCCTGCTAATTCTAGAACAATTTCCAAATAAATAAAGAAATTTTAAAACTGATCTAACATTACAAATATTTAGCATCTGAAGCTACAATTATCGGGCCTGATTAATAGATTCAGAGTTTAGGTGGTGGAGTTGTAAAAACGAACCCTTAGAATCTGAACCTGTAATCGAGAGTATTCTATGACAATGAGTACTCTATTATCGAGAGTACTCTATGATGGAAGGACTATGATTAGGAGTACCCTATGATTGGGAGTACCCTATGATGGAAGTACTCTATGTTTGGGAGTAACCCATGTTCGGGAATACTCTGTGACCATGAGTACTGTATGACCGAGAGTACCCTATGATAGGTAGTACAATATGATCTTGTGACAAGAACTCACCCATGGTCAGAAATTTCGTAGCTAGTGGCACCATATCCCGAGTGAAGGCCGGACTCTATGCCTCTCTTCTCCTGCTTTTTCTCGTCCAGAGACTGCACAGAGTCCTCCTCCGTCGCCGCCCCCAAGGCCAGTAGACACGCTATCACCTGCAAGTTAGAGTTGGGTCAATCCAGTTGTTTTCTCACCTGTATAAGAACCTCTGACACTTCGAACACATGGGTTGTAAAAACGTATAACAGTTTCAGAGGTCGTTTGTTTTAAACATATAGAGAATACAATATTCATTCATTAAAGAATGCATTATTATTAAAGCTTTAGAATTTATTTATATGAATGCGGATACATTAATCTATTTTGAAACTTGGTATTTATTCCAGACTAATTACCTGACCAAGAATTTGTTCATACATACAGTATGATGATAGCTTTCGTCAATTCAGAATATTTTTAATTGTGGTCACCATAAATATATCAAATTAAGTCTTGAGCTCTCAAGAGGAGCAGCATCTAATTTTGAGAGTATTCCAATACTTTACTAGAGAACGCTGTTGTAATGGACATGTGAATTGCATTTCTTTACTTTTTTCAATGTATCTTTTAAGATCGGTAAAAGGTAAACTGCGAAAGATCAATATTGCATGAAAGTTTAATATACAACTAGAGGAAAACTCACATTATAAAAGTTTATCACTAACCGAAAAATGGAAATTAAATTTAAGGTTTTAAACATATAAAGTAAAAATTGATTAAATTTCGTGTAAAAATGTCAAATTAGGTCTCTCTTTAAAGGATGCAAAATCATAAGGTGCTTGCAAAACTGCATACAGAAAATATATCATCCATTTAGGTGCGTACTTCATATTAGAAGTACATTGCCATTCGAGTATGTTGTATAATTCATTTTTAATATCACAAGAATGGTATTTTTTAATAGAGTTTAACATATTATTTAAGTCGTAAAATGGTTAACGTTTGGTATCTTTTCACATAATTTTGAACATTAACACAAAAGGAGGATCTTCATGCCGATTACTTAATCTCTGGAATGTTTTCTTCGTGGTAAATTACAATATAAATTCGTCCTTTAATTTATAGGTAGGTAACCATATGAATACCCATCCCTATTTAACATATCTCTTGTTAGCTCTTTGGTTAAATTTCTCAAAAAAGTCTTTATAAAGAATATTACGCTATATTCCAATATATTACATCCAAAAGTATAATGTTTTTTTCTGATTTTTTAAAATGGAAATCTCTAGAGTAAATTAATTTCTTGGAAGTAAATTCTAGTCTACAGCAGATTATATTGAATAAAGATAAGACTTTTTCAATAGAAATTGTACATCCGCTATAAAGGATTTTAAAAAAAGTATAAACTCTGTAACAGAACTTTAGGTTTTAAGAAAAAAATTACTTAAATGTCTTTAGTTCTCACTGTCCTTAAAGTTATCTCAATTCTGTGACGCAGAATCACAAATTTTACCTCACCATATATACGTATAGGTTCGTTTAACTTTCTCACTGATTTTGTGCAAAGAGTGGAACATAATTAATTGGTGCAAATAAGTGGAACATGCGCAAGATAGTTAATTAGTAAATTACAAGAACAAAACAACTAATTTTCTGTTTATCCTATTAGAACTTGTAGAAAATATTGAGTTTCAATGCTGAGAGTAAGCCAATTCCGACTTTTATTCAGTACACCTACAATAAACAGCTGTACTATCGATGTAAGCATTAATCTATATACAAATTAAACTGTTTAAATGTTTACAAATTTCGTTATCAAAATGTCTTTTACGTTCAGAATGTTATCAGCCATTGACTTAGTTATTTAAAACCAAATAAAAGATTTTATAAAGTTTGAATAATTGCCTCCAAGGAACGTCATCTACATTATAAAATGTATTTCTCGTTTGAAGAACTGCCTTCAAGGTACTTCACACTAATTTTAAAATTAATTAGTTTGTGATTGTTTAATTGACAGAACAATGAAAATTAAAAATTACGTTGCTTCTGTATGGTCTACATAATAATACTTTTTAATTTTAATATACTGTCAACCATTACCCAGTACGTTGGTTAACAATATATATTTTATGTAAACATTATCATATCACGTCAGATTAAAAGAAATTACCAATAGATGTTAGATACTCAATAAAGATAATATTTGAAAACCATATTATAGGTTATTAAAACGTTTTTATATGAAGGGTTTACTCATATAGACCTTAAATTCTAAGAAAGGAGATACATCTATGTTAATAAGATAAGTATTCCCTAGCTAGATTACATTCTTGCAGATAGGTGTTTAAGTTAGATCCTTGCTATATCAAGTAACGTAAATCAAAACATTCAAGAACTTAATTGACGTATTTCATTATCAAACATGTTTGTATTTTAAAAATTTCAGTTAATCATGGGATGGAACCTTGACAATTAGAAATTATTTTATTATTTGTTATGTTAGAAAAAAATAAAGTTGCTTATGCCATTGTATTTCTCAAAATAAACTCTAGCAAAAGCAACTGACATTAAATTCAAGTTGGCCAATCACTGCAATTTCTGATAAAATCTTATCATTTTGAATTAATACAACTTGTCCTCTTTCTCCTGGAAGTGCTTCATATAAAATAACATGCAACAACTCAAAAAAATGAAATATATTCTAAAATATAATATCGAAGCTATTTAAATTAATAAATAATAAAATAACAAACTACAAATATAAACAAAATTGAAAAGAAAGAACAAAAAATAATAGAGATGCTGTGATGGCCAATACCGAAAACGACATTATAACTAACTAAATAATAACATAAATATTCTATAAACAGAGTAAAAGAGATAACACTTTGTCAAATCCACACACTGCAAAAATGGCGCAAAACAGTTAACAGAAAGAAACTAAACCGAACACCAACTCACCAAAACAATCATCGCTCGCGAGTGGGAAGGGAGCATTGCATCTGTGTTACCTTGGCCTCGGCCTTATAAACTGAGGCCCCCCACTTTCTCTACCGGCGCGGTCGAGTATGCGGCGACTTGGCAGGGGCAGGGTGTTGTGGCGGTCAGGGTCGGTCGGGGGTGAACGTACCGGAGGGCTGAAGGCAACCAAACTCGTGAACAAAATTTGCTTATAAACTTTTAAATTTATAACAGAAAAGAAGGGAAAAGAGGATTTATTAAACCAAAATTGCATCTTAAGTTGAACTATAAGAATAGACACGGTTATGTAATAATAAGCAATCATATAGCGTCTCAATGAGCGTGTTCACATGGCATAATATGGGTAATTAGGTGCTCTCTAATTGAGCATCGTTTAATTGTACCTTCCTGATGAACTCCCATCCTTCGATTAATCGACGATTAAAACATGTTAGATAAAATCGTTAGTATGATGCTTCAGTCAAGAGAGTGAAAAAACTCACAAAGTAAGGTCATATTGAAAGAATCGTACTTCAATTTTATTGTTTTTTTTTTAACTCTTAAACCAGTGCAAACTTTGTAATGTGGTTTGGAAAATTTAAACTCAAGTCCGAAGTATTTCAATCAACTTCTTGTTCATACGGTTCTTGCAGTGGTGTTCGGATGAAAGTTTTTACTGATAGCAATCTACATTAAAAAGCTAATTGACATAACGTGTACTTCACACTGTTTTATAAAAAGTAACCCAAATTGTAATCTCATTCCAAAGTCCTAAGAAACCTCACGGATCTGCTTATCGTCCTTTATTCTATTCGTTCACTGCTTATTATAAACGAATAATTAATAGTATTTGCAGTAAATCAAATTAATATTAATAACAGTGTTTAGTTATATCAAACATTTTTTCAGTATTGTTAGAAACCAAAACTTTGAAGTTGACTAATATAACCACTTCTCACTGTTTCTTACCCCCACTGAAGACTGCTAGAAGTTAACAAGCATCTTTTAAAATAAGAAGTGATACAGGGACATAATATTTGGTTAAATTTCAATATCATATTGCTAAAAATAATATATTAACATGACATAAGTAAATTTAAAATCATTTGTTTATTCGAAATGAATACAGATATAAAGACTAAACGCAAGTAAAACCAATTAGCCGATTTCTCGCTCAGAGTAATCGACATAATTAATCAGAGGAGTGTCGAGATAATTTGATCACCAGTTCTGCTTTTCGAGTTCCCTTTCCACTGAATCTTGTCTTCGAGGTTTTTCTTGGTCTCTAGCGTTTACTTTTTTTTAGTTCGGCTTTGCTTCTGCTTCTTTATCCAATGCGTTTCTTACTGAAGTAACCAGAACCAAACAGAATATTGTAATAGATAGTTGAAAGTAGTGATACAATTTTCCTGAGTTTTTTCATTCCTGCGTACTAGAATATAATCTCTCTAAAGCCGGTATAAAATTCAACTACATAGATATGTCCAGATGATGTTGCGCTGTGATGCGTAATTTATCTACATCCATTGGTGGAGACTTTTTGGAGTACAATTTTTAGTAGCCAACCAGGACTAAATTTTCGGTACACTATAAGGAAATAAATGGATTGTTACTAAAAGCTAGTAAAAAGGACTTTAACAAAGCGAATAATATTTTTTAATATTTTAAAAACGTCAAAGCAAGTATAAATCAAACAAGATATGCTAAAAGTGCAAATTAACTTTTTTGTAATTTATTTTTGTCTTTAAACATAATCAAGTCTATACTTTCATATTAATTCCACACATAAGCTTATTCTTTGTTTAATAAATTATACTACCAATAACAATTATAATCGTAGCGATTTTGTATATTTACATTTATTAATGGCTATCACTAATTAATGTAAAAATAATTTGATTGTTATGTCATATACTTTTATATGGGTCACGTTGTTCGACTCTTTTTTGTATACAAGTTATTGTAGTGATCATTAATATCAATAGGAACACTTCCAAGAAGAACGTGATAGGTGGTTTCACCATCGACTTCTTCATCTTTGTTGTATGTACGGCTTGCCAGATCTCTACCGATCAGGTTTATAGGCCATCTCAGATGGGATGGGTACAAACGAAAAGTTTTTATCACATCGTAATAACTATTCGATAGCAATTTTACATTTGGGTAGCACAGTCATATTAGAAAATCCGTTTCGAAGTTAAAACATGTACACAATTAGTACGTAGAACTCAGGTAAAATACTGGATAGTATAGAAAATGGAGGTTCAATAATTGAGCACAACCTAATATTTAAACATTAATACCTTTTTCAATGCCCAGCCCTAAAATAGATTTGTAAATCTATACAGATTTCTCAAAAACAACGTAAATTACGCTTTTTATTAATTTTACTTTGAGCATATATATTTCACTTAAATCATTATCATTATAGATAAGATTCTCTTGAAACAACAGAGCGGAACTATACTTACATAATTTTCTTTATTTCTTTATTCAGATGTAATTAGTCTAGTAACAAGGTCTATGAAACATTTAGTTTTTGTAAAAAATTATTACATGCTTATTAAGGTATTTCAATTAAACATTTTTTAAACATTTTGTTATAGATTTATGTACTATAAAATTATTTGTTCAAAGTTAGCATCGTCAAGATAAAACATTCATGCAAGTACAAAATTTGACTAATATTTATTTCGATGTTCTAGGCGGTTAATGTCTAAAATTAGTAGCCTACACACACGAGTTGCTTATACTCAGAAAAATCCAAGCTCAATAAATGAATTTTGAAAATTAGTTCATTTTGTCATAGTAACAATTTGTTATATTATCCAACAAAAGCTCTGAAACACCCTGTATATATATATATATATATATATATATATATATATATATATATATATATATATATATACATAAACATACTTGTTTTTATTTAAATTTAATATATTGAATTTTATTGGGTAAAAAAGAATATTTCCTGATCTTCAAAGTACTTCACAATCACAGATAAAATGTGAATGGATTAAATAGTTACTAAATTTATACCACACATATAATATTTTACCTTATACAGTGGTCTTAATTTCATCTTGTAGAATAAAGTGTCCTAATTCGTACTGCACTACTAAAAGTTTCAGTGACTAACTTAAATTCTCCGACCTATTTACAGTGAAGTATATTGTTTACTATTTCAAACCATTTCTGTTTATATAAATATTTATTTTTTTCAATTCTCAAGACATTTAATAATTATAATCCTTACAAAACGCCTTATAGTCGCGTGAATCCAATCGTTTGAATCCGTCTTAACTGCAATGAATTAATTTGATTTAATTCCAATCCACATTGTTTACCACCAGAATTATCTTTAAAAGTGAATAAAAAGCTTTAAAATTTAGAAAAATCCAAATAGTATAATAAATACTTTTTTATTTTCATGATAAACATTTTTTTATATACACAAAAATTAAATTAATAGATTTGATCTGAAATTTTCACTTTATAAAGAACTAATTTGATTGGAGAATAGAAATTTGGATTGTCATGGTTCAAAAGTGCCGTAGTAAAAGTGATGACCTATAAAGATGCTATTGTTTCAATTTACAGTCATTGTTTGGAATTAGATTCCTAATTTGGTCGTTATAAAATATCATCAAACTGTGCTGGTGAATAAATATATTTCCAATATATCAGTACAAGATTAACTATTCAAAGGTTAGGTAATACTATTAATCACAGCATGAAGTAATAATATTATCGAGTTTGACATACTGGAGAACATTTACCATAGTATTAAATTTTTAAATTTTTCATAAGCAACATGTTTTATGCCTACCTGTGCTATTACAATTTTGAGCTATGATTGCCAGACCTGTTATGTAAATATTTTGAAATTTAATGAATAATTATTGTTCAGAGTTTTCTTATAACAATCAAAGTGATTTGTGACAATGCAAAAACTTACAGAGGTTTATAGTTCAGTTATAGTACAGAGTGTATCTTGACCAGGTTATAAGGTAAATTTAGAGAATTAGTCAAGAGTAGAGAAGTATGTTAATTTTACATCTCTGTGTTTAGACGTATGTCTCCTAGGTGAGGTTGCACTGAAGAGCAATTTCCTTCTGTGAAATTGTTAACTACTTTAGCTGCAGTTGCCTGTGTGTAAGAGAAAGCGTGTTAAACACATGCAAACCGTCATAATCGTCTCAAATTAGTTTTACTGTTTCTACTATTTTTACTTTTAAATTCACTATCCAAATGCGTTATATCACATGTTATGTTAACGTACTATGTAGTTTCTTATTATTATTAAACCTTAAAATTTTTGAAGAGCACCACCGCATGCATCATATTATTGTTATTGTTATATTTAAATTACCACAGTCATATTTTCATTTCTTTATTGTTATCATTTACAATGATGTTCATCAATTAATCATCGAACTTACATTATCATCACTAACTATTTATATCTGCAAACAATTTGCTCGTCTCATTAAAATTGTAATAGATTAGACGTTGAAAGTAAATAAATTCCTGTAATAAAAGTATCATCGAAAAAATACAGTAAAATAAAAAAGGTAAGAGATTATTTTTTTTGAACTATGAATATATAAAAATAAATCTGACCTTTGAATTTTGTTATGGTTACTTTAACCAAGGATTTCTTCCTTTCCACTAACGTTTTTTATGACGTGTACAGTTTATTTGGTAAAAAAAGTAGTTACTTGCAGACAGCTAACTGACCTCAGATCTCTCTCATTTTATGTGTGTACGTTGATCTGCCCATCAAAGGTTATAGTCCAAGTAAGTTATATTTTCCAACTACGTCGCTCTAGCTTCTTGCCAATACAAGTTTCACTTCATGCATTCTCACTCGGTTTTATACTTAACACCGTTATTTCATTCAGAATGGTAATTAAAAGTCTTACTCAACTTTGATTAAATCATACATAGAGTGTTTACGATTCTTGTATGGCATAAAATCCTTAGCGATAGTGTGCTGGAATCGAAACCTATATCTTTATACTCAAATGATACCTCAAAGGCAATCATAAGGTTTATAAAAAAGATCAAAAGTTTTTTTACTAGGGTCTATGGACAGATACCATATAATTAAATAGAAACAATTTTTATTTGTTCGTCAGTATGAAAAGTGCTTTACTAAATTCTGTAAAGGAATCCATAGTTGTCGTGAGCCTTTTATGGACCTTGAAATAGTTACCATACCTAATGTAATTAGCTATGTCATTTACCATAACTAATACCATATTTAATTAATGTAATTGCAAAGTTTTTCTTTTCGATTCTAACACTTTCTTGCCAGTTATTCAAAGTGACTTTATGGTGTATCTAATTTTAAAAGGGGAATTTTAGAAATTCGCCTGTTTAAGTAAGAAGGTCAACTAGAAAAACATAGTGGAATCTATTACATTTATAGCGCCTTCCAAGTAGTTAAGTAAGATTTTGACGTCAGTGGCTGAGTGAATATAGGGGTGAAACTCCCAGCGTATTTGCAGATGTTAAATTCTCCTTCACGAACGATACAACTCTCAACTGGTTTGGTGACTCCTCCTCTCATTCATATGTCCACCTTTCTTCCGGTCCACCTTTAGACCACACCAGTATGATAACCACTTCTGTGGGCTATCTTCAAACTTTCCGCTGTCTTGCCGGTACAAAACTCATCGCTGTTGGCCGGTCGGTCGGGTCCAAATGTCACTTGCTCACGGACAGACGCTCGTGTCGAGATCGCAACTGACGCACTCGCTTTCTCGGCACGTTGCCTGCACCGGACATTCTTGTAGAGTCGCTACTTCCGATTCTTCTAGAACTGTATTCCAGTTGCGCGATCTTCCGGACATCTGCAATTCCTGATCATAATCAAGCCTACACTTGCACTCTCTCCTCTAATTATATGGTCTTTTAAATCCTAATAGTACTGCAACTCAAGCGAGTTTTCCGACCTTGGCAGTTTCTCTGGTCTTCTGCTGGTCGTAACTGGACTGGCCAATTAAATCCACTGCTCCTGGACCTCTACCATTTGCTAACTGGGTTTGCGACTGACCTAACCATACATACATTTCGAACACAGAACGAAGTTTTTAATAACAAATCATAACTAATGGTATGGATAGTACTAAAATTATAGGCCGGACGTTAGAAACATCACTAGCGTAGAAAAGTAAAACGCTTTTCTGTATGCTTGATCTTTCGAGATCAATTTGTGGAAGAACATTCAAATTTGGTCTACATGCGTTACTTCCCTTGGAAAGACTGCTAAGGACATTCAGAAGGAAGACAGTTAAGGGTTTCCAAACATCGCCGTAAATAAAGGAGATGGCCCTTGAAGAGTCAGTTAACAGGCTACATTATATAAGTAGTTTTATACACAACATTATATTAAGTTGTGCATCAATGTTATGCAATTAATGAGACTATGATGAGAGAAGTTTTAAATTTTAAACACCCTGTCTAAAATGACGTCCTGAATGTTTATGGGATTGTTTGATAGCTGGGAATAATTTATAGACAGAGCCTGTATCTACTCTGAAACACACCTTAACATCTTCAGAATATCAGTTGACACCACTAAATCGTTTATATCGTTAGATGAACATTACAAAAAACTAGATCATATATTATTTACCAAACATGAAATAGAATTATAAAACCCCAAGTCGTAAACACCATTGTTTTACAATATTTTTTTAAGTTGGAGTCCAACGAAATTTTAAGCACCGGTCTAGTTGTTTATCTTTTTACTTGTTATTACAAGGTAGCAGTACGCTACACCAAGTGTCGTGTAGCAGGGTTTGTAGAGGTTATATGAAAAAATTCAAATTTGAAGCTAATTTTAGTCTTGAGATGTCCTTAGGGCATACTGACAAGCATAGAGTAAAGATTTTTACATCCCCCGGGAGACAAAAGGAAAAATGTGTCACCCTATGAGTGATATGCTTTAATAATGTACAGTCAAATCCCATAGTTAAACATGCATTTACATAGAACTCATTTTTAGAAATAAAATTGCATGCAAAACGTAAAGCCTTCAGATTAAACCTTTTTTAAAAAAATTTCTACATAATATTCACATTTTTGTTCGTTAAACATGGTTTCATAGCAGTGAGTAATAGAATCCTCCACTATGTTTCACCAGTAGGAATTGATGAATCGATGATGCTGCATGTGTTTGGGCGAGTGTAATGTGTCACTATACACATGTTAAAATATTGTATGATTGTGCTCAGTTTGTTTTCACATTCATTTACTCTGCAATTTCTCGTTGGCATCATGATTATCCAAAATACTAATATATAAATGTTTCCTAACGTTCAGCCAAATTCCATGCACCATAATCGAACTCAGTTTGGCATATATAAACATGAAGTTTTATGAAAAATGTCGTCTATAAGCCAGTTCTTTCTCGAGTTATCGTCGGACAGATGGACAGATACAAATAGATAGACATACAGAGACAACGGAAATGGAATTACCCTAAGATCGATTATATATAGGAAGCTTCCAGAGACCATGAAAAGAGTTTCTGGATCTCTCCGGAAACCATATACCCAGGAGGGGTTTGGTACCCTTAAAAGTCAGAGGCCACATAGTCTGCGATTTCGCAAAAGCATCAAATTGATATATGCAAAAACATTTAAAAAAAGGCTAGAAGCTTCTAGAGACCACGGGATGTTACGAGAGAGGGGGGGATATGACCTCTGTGAAGCCGGAAGCTGCCACAGCCCTAGAACTTTCCTGGAGTCGTGTGCTCCGATAGCCGAGGGATTCCGAGAAGCCGGGAAATTTTATAGTCCAACTTCTAGTGCCTGAACGTTACGTGAGCCCAGGAACTGTGAGCTCTGAGTTGTTAGAGAACAAAAACTCCTAAAGGTCTGGTGGAAACACATATTGTTAAATCTAGTCTATTTTTTCGGAACAAGATTACTATAACATTCAGGAGGAACGTAATCTGTTCTTGTAATAATAAGTATGTGCCACTTAAATTAAATATGTTTAAAAGCATTTCAACGCATTCAAAACACTTTAAAAATTTGGATTTTTTTAATATTGAAAACTTTTTCAGACTTGATAAGAAAATACTCCCTATCGACTACAATGGAGTGATATTAAAATAATTAATACCCATGCGATGGATGTTCACGCTTTTAGTGTGAAAAAGATGATAGTCTTTATCTCAATAATTTCACGTCGTTTTAAGAATTACACTCCGAAGAGAGAGGCTTGTTGGAGGTAATCTGATGGCCTTTTTTAATGCCATGTAATATTGTAGAGCTGTGGGGATCGGTTCGTGTACAGTCCGGCTCCTGCGATCCATCAAGTCACGGACGAGGAAGTAACCTCACAGCTGCAGGTGTTGAGACTTGTTCTTGTATGTGTGTGTGAGTATGTGCGTGCGTGCACTCTGAGTCATGGCGATGGCGTCGCGTCAAGACGTAAAATATTTTCTGCACAACTACCTCTGCAAGACATTTTAAAATTGTATGCCCTGTTTAAAACTTTCACTAAAAACCCTCACTGTTTCCTGGAGTTCTACTTGAATTCTTGACTTTCACCTGACTGTTAACTGTGCGAAAGAAAACTAGATGTGATCAACATTTGTGGGATGTTGGACTACGGACATGGCGTATAGTTGTCAATAAGGAAATAGAACAGATTGCTCATTTCCATACTTATTCAACAGATTAAAACTAATTTTTTTCGTGAACGTACAAAACTATAACAAAAAAATAAGAGATTAAATAAATAGAAGAAATTAATTATTTTATAACAGTTTAACCTTTATATTTCGAGGAAGAAATGAGTTTGTAAATTAGCCGATTAGAAATCAAAATTAATAATACTAATATAAATTAAAAACATAACAATCTTTAAAACACAAATGTTTGTATAATAATTTAAAAGTAGAGCGGCGTGCAAAACCAATATAAATTTGTTTTTTAACCCGATCGAAATCATTCTCATATAACTTATTTTGCCATCACTAAGACTGTCGTCACCCAGATATATGATACTTGTGCTGTTATTCATAAAGTAAAATATTAATTAAAAATATCATTTTAATGAAGTCATATTACAATTACTACATAGTCATGTTTTCACCTCTTCCTCTCCTCTACCAAATAAAAAATGTTGACAGCCTTACGCTATAGGATAAAAAAATAAAAACCATTGTTGCATTATTAAAAATCCCATGGAGACAGGAACAAATATTTAATCGCAAACTTTGTACTATTTTTGGGGTGATGTTGTTTATATGCCAAAGGCTGCTTCTCAATGGAAATTCTTGTTTCACAAATGGTGGTTTACGGTTAAAACTTAATTTTGTGATTCATTTATAACCCTACAGAGTTTTATTGATACGGAATTAATTAAACACGTATTTAGTTTTATTAATTTTAACAGTAGGATTTTTAGTTTACAAAAAAATGCACCTTTAAAAGAAATTAAATATTTTTTTAAAATATTATCTTTTTAAATTTTGTCCAGAAACATTAAATATTATGATTATTATTATTCCAATGAATTGCATTAGACTCTTTAAAAGATTACATATTGCATCTTCAAAATTGTATGTTTTAAATAAAAATATATAGTTCTTTTCTGTAATAGAAATTTAGTTTAAATTATAAAATCCCAAAACTTAAAGGCGTTATTTTAACTAACACATAATTTATATCATTATGCAACCCAATAAAGATTATGAATCCCGTAAGAAGTCGGGGAAAACTTATAGATTTCATCTAACGCAAAAGTTCTGTTTTTACAATAAGTCTTCTTTTGGAAGACGCGCAAACCCCCAATTAATGCGTTCTGGAATTAGCATTAGCTAATTATGTTCTCCGGAGCAAAAATACTATTAATGTAAGTGATATTCAATTTAACAATATTTATTATTTAATATGTTTTAATATTATTTATGATAATAATCACCATGTTAAACGACCATTTAAAAACATCAGCCGTTGCTTAATAGGATACCTAAAAAAGTCTCACATGAAGTAAATATACTTGAGGAAATACCTCATTTTAATGCTTTTAATAAATCTAAATAAAAGAGTTAAGACCTTTAAAGCTTTTAAATTCTAAATACAAACAAGACACGCTTTAGTTTTTGCTGTGCCCAGTTCATGTTCTACATGCAGGTAAAAACCATCCAGTATTAGGTAACCTATCCTGGCATGTAACAAATGGTGCTAAAATACGTGTATAATGAATTATATTTTAGTAAATTTCCTTCAAGAAAAAAATCATATTAAAGCACGAGGTAGGACGTAGACTTTAAGTGAATAAAATGTTTTTCAAATTACAAATAAGATTTATTTAGAAAGCTGGTAGAGCATTAAGTAGAATCTTAGGTTGATTTAAGAATTCTGTTTACAGAAGAATATTTAACAAATAATATAAATAAAAAAATTAATATTTTCAAATATAAATAAATAAAATTAAAAACAGTATCTAAAATCTTTCATTTTCTGTGAAGCAGTGTTGTTTTACTGGGGTTATGGCTACTAATAAAGTGTAACCAAGTAAAACCTTTGAACAGCCGCCATTTTGTATTGAATCAATCTTTTTGAGTGCGGTTTGCGGCATTAAACTCTGCTAGATAAGCCCTTTAAAATGATGTGCATATTGACCTATGCTCCTATTTAAGATTTCCTTCTGACTCCTTGCGGGATGTCCCCATGATATTACAGAAAACTGATAGTTCCTTCAAAAAGTAGATTTTTAGGTGTAGTATTGATGTACCAAATCTTGTTGATTTATCTGTTATCGTTCAGAAAATATTATACCCGTGCAGGACTTTATGTACACCCCGTATATTGTTGTAATTTGGTTAGGCCAATGGGTTAGAATATCGAACGATGTTTCTTGGTACAAACACTGCTGAAGAAACCCTTGAAATTAACATAAATGCCATTTTATTTATTTTCTCTGTACTGCATTATAATTTTACTTAATTAGCTATGATTTTCGTTTTTATCATACCAATCGGTACGATAAAAGCTTGTTTTCCGCATTTGCTTGGTTAGATTTAGTTAGTTTACGAACTTTTTAACTAGAACACTAACATGATCATTTTGACAGAAAAACTAAAATGTGTATGCTTTTCTTAGTAAATTACTCAAAGTTTACTTATAAAATAAAAAACAAAAGTTTATTTTGCCTCAGGTGAAATTTACTAAATACCTGCATTAGAAATTAGTGCGTCAGTAAAATTTTGGAAGCCTAGGTACAGAAGTCTAATTATTCATATGGCCTAGGTAATCGCAGCATTTAAATTGTAAAACTAGTATTGACAATAGCAGTAAAGAATCATAGTACACTCGTTATTGCACAGAGATTAGTGCCAAACGATAGGAAGGTAAGAGAGCACTCTCCATCTTCGGAACATGTTTAGTTTCAGCTTTTTGCGCATGTTCATTTCTCCGTCAGACATGTAAGAGGTTTAGTAATCCATTTGCATAAACGCTTTGACTAGCATTTCTGAAGTTTACAAGCAGTTTGACATATCAGTATTGTAAGAACATAGAGATTAACGATCTACAACAGTTGTACTTGATAGAGCAGTTTTTATAGTGACAGATGATGTACAGCTACACGCACAGAGTATAACTAGACACGGATTATGCAATAGTTTAAACTATAGCGGCATGGTATGGATATTTTCTTGCTCAGCGTAGGATTGGAAATTTTTAAAACGGAATCTGAGAAAAATATGTGGTGAAACCTCTTGTTATAGTAAAATGAGATGTAAACGATTTTTTCATATTTGTTATTAGCACGTTAAAATTATTAATTTATTTAGAAGACACTCTTTAATCTAATACATTTTATAAATCAATTCAAAATCAATGTTTTCACCTTTATACAGTTTATACATTCCGTAAATAATATTTCTGTGGTTTACATTTGTGTTTATTGCTTATTTCGATATATTTTTGAGTCAATTAAATAAAATTATTAATTAGATGTTTTAAATCAAATTTCAAAATCGCGATACAATATACTGGAAATAAAAATTTCATTAAACCAGAACAATCTGACATATACTAAAAATACATCAGAAAAATTCTCCCTAATTAACCAAATATAAGTTGATAAATACATGTTAGAGCTAGTCGTCTGATATCGAGCTAATGGATTGGGAATTTAGTCAAACGTGTTTCTAATTGGTTGTGTTCAAAAATACTTTAATAAGATTAACAATAAAAGTTTAGAAGCCCGTGGGTCAAACCGGATGATTTTCAATCCACAGAGTGCATACATGCAGTATAAAAGCTTGCGATTATTATCAAATAAGTATTTAATATAAAAATTATAAAACCGTAAAAAAATCAAGCAACTTCTTTAATGATATAAAGGAATTGAACAAAACTTTTGTCCCACAGACTTCATATGAATGTAAGAACATGTACTTTTTGCGATATATAATATTGTGATTATATACAGGGTGTCAATTAAGTCTGGTCTTTTTAATTTTTGAACCATAATAGAAAGAAATACCAAAGTTCACACGTGCTTAGTGGTGATAGTAACGCACATATCTACCCAATTACCGACCGCATAATCCCTTTGGGGGACGGTCCACAAGGAGTCAGACAAAATTCTTAAATAGCAGCATAGGTCAAGTTTGGTATCCAATTAAAGGTCTTACTTAGCAGAGTACAATGCCGCAAACCGGACATAAAATGGTGGATTAATTCAGTAGTTATAGCTATTTGAATTTTAAAACAATTGAACAATGTAAATTATTAAGTATTACAAGTAAACACCAATTTTTAAGTACCTGTGATCAAAGTAAGTGTTCAAAATGTTCCCCTACCATCATCTGACAATGTAGTAATCGAAGCCAGGAACCAATGATTATTACCAATAACACAACTACTGTTAGAATGTGAAAGTGGCAGATTGAGTCATACACAGCATCTACAGAAACTTTTTTTAGGCAGGTATTATAGAAAATCAAATTATGGGCCCATTATTTATCAATGGTAATTTAAATGGTGACTCTTATCTAGCAATGCTCCAAAATGAGATATTTCCTGCACTACAAGCTGCTCTTGGTCGACAATTTCAAAGAATTTATTTCCAACAAGATGGCGCGCCACCACACTTTGCTCTCCTTGTTAGAGAATACTTGGATACAATATTCCTTCACAGATGGATTGGAAGACGTGGTGCAGTAGAGTGGCCTGCTCGTTCCCCTGATTTATCTCTGCTGGATTTTTTTCTTTGGGGATACCTCAAAGATAAAGTTTATCGTACTAAGCCTCGAGATTTCGCACCTAAGAAATCTCATAGTCCAAGAAGCTCAAGATATTCCTCGTGACTACCTTCAAAATGCAGTGGATACATTTACATAGAATATATAGAATATATTCATATATATTCAAAGCTCTACGTTTTTTATGTGTTATAAATAAAGTTATCCGCGTCTGCCGACTTCCAACAATTATTTTCTGATTTGCACATGAAAGACACTTTTTGTTGGAATGAATTATATTTCCATTACCATAGGATAGTTTTCCTCGATAATCCGATCAAGAAAATAAATACATTCGTAGAAAGTCTATTTCGTCCACTGCTCTACCTTAGGAATAGAAAATCCGCTTATATCCAATAGATCAATCTTAGTGCCAAATATATTAGATTTACGTCAAAAGGTTCTCGAGATTATTTCCTAACAAACTATAGCAGTCATGTAATCCATTATTCTCAAACACAAACAAGACCATTTCGGCCAGACCATGTTACTAAGGTTAAAGATAATATATATTTTAATGCCTCTTTATGTTGATTCCAATTAATGTTGGTATCGACATGAATATCAAGTAAGTCCATATCATTTGTCTCCATAATTGGAATGTTATCAGAACAGCAAGTACCTAAGAGAGGTACATCTAGAGTCACTAGTTAGCAGTGTATTTGTAGATGGATCACTTGAAGCTGTAACAGCGAAACGTGTTACTTCATCACTTTAATTCAGGTGACACTCAGATGAATATGTTACCGAGTGAAAAAGCAACTGCCGAACTGCAATTCGAATCCTGGTCCTTTAGTGAAAAGTTGAGTCGTTAACCATTGAGTTACTATGAACCACAAGGAAGCACAGTATGTTCTAAGTGCAGAAAAGAAAACCTAATCGGTAGTATGTTAGCGCAGCACCGGAAGGTCCAGCAAACTAATCATTTTTGAAATTGTTTTCGATGGAACAACATAGCGAGGTAATATGAAGAGCATATCTGCAAAAACAAGCCTCGTTGAGCAGGTAACCCTACCGGGGACGGAACAACTGTCCTCTGATCTAATGTGATACTGTAACATCGTTATGCAACATTTAGAACGACCATTGAAAAACATTCATGTATCTGCTTTACCGGAAATACGAGTTATCCTGTTGTATAATGTGATATCAGGTTTTTACAGTTGTTATAAGTAATGCATAAAATCTGTAATCAAGGGTATTACAGTTACTTTCTCGTGTTTCTTTAATTAAGAATATTAATACAGTACGTTTGCACTTTGAAAGCTCCATTCCTTGTAGGTACCTAAAGCTTTTTGTGTGTTTAGAAAAAAACCTTCGTATTAGATATTTACATGGTTGTCCGCATTATAAGCAAACCTAGCTGCATTATAATCAAACTTCTTGAGCATGTGCTTCCACATACCATGCTACTTTCATATACCTTGTTGGCATATTTTGAATTCCATGGTGCGTTTTTGGATTATTTATTACATACTAATACCATGCTGAAATTGAACAAATTTGAGGCACTACTTATAATATATTTAACATACTAAATGTCACAAAACTAACTTCCTATATGAGTCCTTAGGCATTTTCAATGTTTATATTGGATTTACTACATTATTATATACAAATAAAGGATTATTTATTATTTAATTGTTTTCAGCATAATATGCATGTAGTTTAATATTAATATAAAAATTTTAAATTGTATTACTAATGGAATAAGTAACATTTATTTTATACGTGTACCCTATTCGACTTCATAACTCATAAACCATAAACTTAAAATCTGAAAATAAAAAATATTTACTTGCTGCGTTCTGATAACTGTATACTATAAAGTAACATGTATACTATTATATGTAGTATTTTTAATATAGAAAATCCAGCATTCTATATGTTCTAAATTAATCCTCAAATACTAGTTAATCTGAACAATATTTTACTCTCCACTGTTCATATAGTTTTCGCTATTTTAGCGTATTACATTGCTCGGTAAAGTTAATAAATAATGTAGGGTTTTTGTCTTGAACTGATGCGAAACTGTACTGACAGTTGGCGTAGTATTTGTTACTGTTGAAGCGAATAATGTCAGTTAGGATAAGTAATTTTAAAACTGAAAGCACTTCAACGTAAAAGATTAAATGATGAATTGTAACTAAACATCGTGTGAGGCAATCTCAGCTGCAATGACTTGTATAAAAGATGAGTGTTATCATTTATATTTTGTATTTAGAGACAAAAGGATAAGTTAAAAATATTAAGAAAATTTTATATTCTGTCACAAAGCTAATATTCGTTGACCAGTTAATGTACGAAGCTAAATTCAAGAACATTAATTGGAATTTTGAGGCTCCTTGCAGATATTTTCCTAGGGATGCCTATTTTAGGAGTACATAAAATAGGCCGTATGCTGGGAAATTAGACAACAAAATCAAGCAATTCCAAACTATTTGTTGGATATAGTAGCTACAAAATAAATTATAACAATGGTCAAATGTTAACACTCTTACTCAAACACAACTAAAATATTTAACATTTATGAGCGCGAAAACTGTTTTAGAATCATTTGGAATTTAATATGCAGTATACCTAAAATGAGGTAAAATAAGTTTATACATTTTTATCTGAAACTTATTTAATTTAATACTTTATCTATAGTTCTGGCCAATTCGTTGTCATTTGCGAAATTAAAAATCTATTTAACTTCTCGCCTAAGAAATTTTAAGCAATATTTGATTTACGAAAGTCCGTAGACCGTACAAAAGACACTCTCTGCGATCTAATTGGAACGGTCAAAAGTATTCTTAAACTTAAACAGAATGCAGTACAACTCCATCCTATCAGAAACCCATACGTGATAATGTAATTCCAGAAGACCATAAACACCATTAACACATTTTATTCAGAAAAACAACCGCGGAATCCAAACTCTTTTTAAAAGTACTCTCATAACCCTTTTTTAATGAATGATCATCTGAAAGTGAAGATTAATTGCTTTGTTATATATTTCTAACAAAACATGCTATGTAACATAAGCCTTGTAAGAATTAGTATTTGTTATTAGTTTATACTGGCATTAGCCTGAGACTGAAATGAAGTGTAAAGTGTATTAAAAGAAGATAAGCAAAACCAGGAAACTAAATTAACCAGTAAGAGTTTCTAAATTTATATGAAAAGATCTACGTATTGACAACAGTCTTGTAAAAAAACAAATCAGTAAAATAATCGGTAGTTTGTGATTTAACTACTTATATATCAAAAACAAAAGAATATCCTGATCTTAAGACGCGTACATTAAAGTGAGTCGTATTGGAAATTCCAGGAATTCAGGAATTCTAGGGAATTTAAAGAACTCAGAAAGTTTTTAGGACCTTTTATCGTGTTATAAAAACTGCAGAAAAAATAGCACAGCACCTTTTTGCAAGATTAACACACCAGGGGTCACTTGTATCTGAATGTTTAGGACAATGCTACTATAAGGGAGTACTATCACATTTAAATGAGGAAAATTAATTAATTACTTACAGTCCCTGTGTACCCCATTCTCTTAACTTGAGCAACGAAAGTGTTTGGCCGTGAGAACAGACACAATCTATTCAGCGTAAAGCCTATTAGCTGGAAGATAATTACTGAAAAAACTAGCTGCTCCTTACACATGGAATTAGTACAATAACGAGTTCCAGGGAAAAACCAGTTCGGCCCATAGTGAGACATCTTCGAAGTGTAAATGAAGCAAGAGGACACACACGAAGTCGTTCATTTAACCACTGAAGTCCTTTCAAAGGCGGTAGGTTTGTGTGGCTATTTTTGTTCCTTCGAGACTTTCCTTATGGCATAAACTTGGATAATTTTGGACCCTCATGCAACACTCTCATAAATGCTCCGTCCCGTTAACAGGTTTGGACTAAACCAGTAAAATTTTACCTCATAAATTACGTACTGTAATTCCTTCAGCAAATAATTGTAAAACTGATTCATTACAATATGAGTCATCTAACTATCCACCGAAACATTTCAGCATTGATCATCGGTCTGACCTAGTTTCAATTTCCAGTTGTTGCATCAACAAACACCAAAATGAAGTAGTTGATGATAGGTCAATTCTTCATGGGAAGGATTATTCCCTACGGTTATTTTTTATGGTTCTGCTTAGTGTTGTTTTGTCCACCGTACCTCACAAAAGTCACCTGTATGTATCTGGGACCGTGATCTAAGAGGTGTTTTATAAGATTTTAATTTGCTTATTCGAGTATTTAAAAAGGTAAAATAGGGCGACAATACCCTTTCAACAGGACCTAAAGCGTCTTTACTGCTTGGTACTGAAGGCCATTGAATTTCAATATCCAAAAAAGTGTCAGCTATCACCCACATTTTCTTCTTTAGTCACTTTCTCTACCATGACCACTGTGTATCCAATCCGGGGCAGAATGTTCTGCACCCGAATTGACCAAGGCGACATTGATGTTCCGTTCACCTCTTTCGCGCAAGCTCTTTAATTATTGATCGTGTAACTGTTGTGAGGTACTTCTTGTATGTACATTGCCTACTTCCTTTTACATTTGGTTCTTGAAAGATTTATTGGATATTTAGGAAAGTTGTCTTAAAGGGCTATTATTTTGACATAAATTATTTTTCATGCCCAAAATCGATTGCATGTAAGCAATTTAAGTTTTCACCTGTTATAAATATAGTGTTCTTTAAAAAATGATGAGACTGTGGACCATAGGCATCTGTCATGTGGACCTAGGTGTGTTAGTAATTGCATTATGTATGCACTTGTAATAGCTTCATTACAATAATTGCATACAGGAATAAACATTTAAAAGAACAGCGGTTAAACCGAATATTGGGTAAGGCCATTATAAAGTACTCCTCGTAATTCCTAATAAGCCATTATTAATGTCGCTCATCCAAAGAGGGTACAAACTGTAAAAGAAGAGGAATTATATCTTAAAGAAGAGAAAACATTTCCCTAACGTACCATAAGCTGCATACTACATACTCATAGATAAAGTTGACCCCTTTAAAAGATGTTAGTGCTGTAAACTGGTTACAACAATTAAGACAGGGAAGGATGGATGAAATAAAATTATAAAATTAATCTCTCAATTCTTGATCCATTTCCCATACTTTTTTATTGATGGATACAATTTGTAATTACATCGTTAATGTGATAATCCATTTAATAATTAAAAACGAAAAATACCCAACATTTTGGAGTTGTCAGAGCATTACAAATTTTCAAAATTAAGTTATTTTTATTTTGGTTTCTTTATGTGCAAAATTTTGAAATTACATTCTGTTCTATTTTGTTCATTTATGTATCATGTTTAACTTATGGAGAGAATCAAAAACATGTGAGTTTCATTTATATAGTTATAATTTGTAAATAATATTCAGTTTCTAGTTTTCTATAATCGGAGAGTTTATTAAACAAAACCGGCCCCTGATCGTGATGGCTGATTTGTGCATAAAATGAAACCGTCCTGCAATCTTTCTGGTCCAGGGATTTGATTTGTCAATAGCTGTATTAGTAATAATCCCTTCCTTCCAGTGAGTATTTTGAATCTATTACTGTTTCAAGGGAATATAAAAGTATTCAGAGCTAGAATTTCTAACTATGTGCAGATTAAAACTCTATCAAATTTACTTTCACGATAACTTTTTGTAATTTATTTTACAGACTCTTGCACATCAAATACAGTATATATTGTAAAAAACAGTTTTTAGTATAAATATTGTGGAAATTTAAACTTTTCTGAGTAGAGAATGTCAGAAGAAACCTTTAAATATACAATGGAGATTCTTAATATTTAATATTTTAACTGTATATTTAATAAAGAAGCGTTATTTTAGTGATGACAATAAGAGAAATATTTGACTTGTCTACAAAGCACTATGACAGTTTATATTTACTGAAATTAAAATAAATTTTAATTGCTATGTTCGTTTACTAATCGAAATTAATATCAAACAATCTCATTATAGATCATCATGGTGGTAAACTAAAATGCCAAAATCAACTTCCTGATGGCGGATGTCATAGTTAAACCTTGACATTACAAGAGTTGTACATCTATACAAAAATATAACACTAGAACACTGTGGGGTTACTATAGCAAATAAGATCGTTACGTCTATGGCGCCATGATTCGTGACTTGCGAACTTTATGGTTTTCTTAACCATAGTTTTAGGCTTCTACACATGCAGAAGACAGCAGATATTAGCTAACGAAATGTCACTAATTTTTTATAACACATTGGGACGGCGAATATGAATAAACCCGTTACTAAGAGTTATTAGTTTATTTCCAATCCCGCTATGAGGTTTCAAGAGAAGTTGCTGTATACTCGTAGAATTGTGGCTGGGTAGAGAGAGTTACAGACGGATTTAGACTGTATATTGCTATTAAATATTAAATTTGGTATATTGAGGAGTTACGTAATTCCTGCAATAAATCATTATAAAGCACACACATTAGGATGCGAATCTTACTGACCGCCACACTTGCGGATCTTTAGTCTAAACCCATGTCAATTTCCAATTGTTCCATCGGCGAATACCAATAAAGAAGTGATTAATTAAAGGTTGCTTTATCCTCGGCAGTTTTATTACTTCAAGTACTTACGTTAGGTCCACAAAGTGTTGGTTTCCCCATCGTGCTAATTTATATAATAATCACCCATATGGAATTAATAAAAAAAATCTAAAAGCATGAATCTGAAATCCAAGAAATGTAAGCCCAATGAGACATGGGACTTGTGCGGATGTTGGCAGTAAAGCTGATATATTTCAGATCCCACCTGTAAGCTTCCAAGTTAGATCCTAAGTAGTTGATCTAAAATTATTGCTGGATATCGGCGAAATATGGTTCCCGGGAAAGCCGGAGTATTTCAAATACCGCCACGTCGTAAGGCAGGAGTGGCAGAGTTGCAGGCGGACGTAGTATGTCCCTCATGTCGCTGCTGACACTGATGAAAGAAGATTGGCGGTGAAACTAGTGTACCTAATGTTTCCAAGAGGTTGTACAGACAGTCGTAGTTTAACACTTTGACTGCGGTAGACGTCTTGTCCTAGTGCGCTTTCTGTCTTATTAAAAATACTTATTATCACGCAAAAAATATAGCCGCAGTGAAACTGTTATCGGTAGACAGTTATCGTACTATTTATTTACTGTTTACTTTTGTATATCTATTTACTACTCGAAGAATGGTCATGAGTGTCTACCTTTAAATGTTCTAAGCTACATAAATATATATTATATCTCATTAAAAAAATACATACCTGTATATCCATTCGAAAATAACCCAATTGCTTCAAAAGATTTGTAAATTTTAACTTTAATTTTGCTGCTTTAAAATTTAGAAATATTTATTATTACATTAACTTGTTATTTTAGAATATGTATAACTTTTTCCAAACCCAAACCAAAATGAAATATTGTTTTATTAAGTGCACACTGTAGTCTGCAATTTTCCAATTATTTATTTTTTATTCTTCATGTTTTATTTGGTTTAAAAATATTCATCTACAGCTTAAATGCTATATAAATCTGCACTTAGGGCGCTGTTTCTCTGTTCATGAGTGGACGATTTTGATTTTTAATCTCAGTATTTTATTACTAACTAGCTGTTCCCCGCGGCTTCGCAAGCTTTTTGTAAGATTTGCTCGTGTATGAGCACTTCTGGTTCAAGTGAATTATATTGTCAACGCCGATGTAGAGTTTACCTTGTTGACACTATCAAGAAAATCCGCCAAAAGTGTATGTTTGTAGCCATTGTACACGTACTTGTACTTAATAATAAAGTGGTCTAACATTCAAGCTATAAGGCCAAACAGAAATTTATTTGAAAGACAAATATCCACAAAAACTTACATATACATACAAGGTTTCATAATGATCGGTCAAATAGTTTCTGAGTCTATACAGGACAAGCACAAAAACATTCATTTATATATATATATATAAAACTGAATGGAAATGATTAAGCAAATATGCAGACCAAATGCTCTGAGTCTAATATTCTAAGAACTATATCCCATCTCTCATGTAAATTTGAGTATATGATCACTGTTGTTTATTATGATCGATTCTGTGCCACATGTAAACGGTTACAACTGAGACAACAAAGACATAGGGTAGATACATATGTAATATATACCGTATGTAACATACACCGCACACGATCAGCTCATAGCCTTGCTCCTGGATCACGATACCGAGACGGAATCCCCCTGTCTGTCTGACTTCACTTCCTCCACATTGTGTGCAGATCATACCCTTTCACTCCGATTGTTGTTACCGTCCATAAGGAGTAGCTATTTTGCATGACAGGTGTTCATGCGTAATTTAAGATTAAACCGTGTTATAAAGTCAACTATCCGCCTTTGTTTTCACTTATAACTGGTGCCTACCTACCAGAGTCGTGTTAGCTTCGCGTTCTATATATATATATATATATATATACACGTAGGTTGTGCGGGAGTAAAGTTACTTGAGAGATATTCCTTTTTTATTACAATCACTGGAGAGATTTGTGTTAATTATCAATGGTCGATAGGCGAAAGGAAGTGAAATGACCTTCTATATGATATATTTTATTCAAGACAATGCTTTAAAAGGCAGGTCTTGTAACAATATTATAGTATACACTATACTATATAATAGTATACTATATATATACAGTAAGATCTGACAGACAAAGAGTAAATCATGTGGATATTTCCAAGAAACCGCAGCTCGTATGCGCAGAAGCGAGTCTGAAACAGGGTCTCCACACACACGTTTCTGATTCAAAAGAAGCGACGCGAATTAAAGAAATTATAAAAGTTATATTGTATTTAACTTTATCGAAGGCTGAGCTTTATCGAAGCCTATGACTCGTGGAGTTGGTAAATGCAATTTCTGTCCACGTTGTCTCGAAAACGAAAATGACTTGATTTGTGAATGAAAGCTCCATAGTATATGAGGAACATGAGTTCGATGATGATACATGTCACTGCATTGGATATTACTGAGCGTTACTGAATATTTGTACATTGGTCTTATGGGGTAACCATGATGACAACAAAAAATATCAGAATAATTAAATTGGTAAACATAGTCAATACACCCACAAAAATTGAAACGTGTGATATATTAACACATGTAGCCTAACTATCTCAACACAAACATCAATTTTTGTGACTTGCTGTGTTGATTTTTAGTATTTAAACAATTATATACAACCCAATTTAATAAACAAAATTCTCAATGTATCATATGGTAAGATAAAAAGAAAAAGATTTCATATGTAGATTTTAAATTATGCATAAAACTTCCTGTAATACATATTTTTCGTGTCGACTTATCTTTTGTATGATTGTCTGTCTACCTGCCCTCAGGACATCTCGAGAATGAAATAAACTATCGATTTAAACCTTTCTATACAACTTAAGCGAAGCCTGTTACATCATGTGATGTGGCGTACTTCTACAATGTTATTATGATTACTTCTACTTATGTAATAAATTGCGTTGTGAATTATTACTTTTAGAAGACGATTCGTAGGCATACGAACACCTAGATCGTTCCAATGGCGTTTGAATTAAAGCTAATTGTTAATGTGTGTACTGCGGACATTAATGTTAATTACATATTACTATTTATTCCTGGAAAAAGTTGGAAATGCAATGAGATGAAGGAAAAGAGATAATTTTGAAGTTTTCGGCATCATCGATTTCATTCCTCAGAATACATAAAACTGTAGAAATTGTTTAAACTTAATATTTTTTTTGTTTTTAGTTAGATTTGCCCCTTTAACTTAATGGGGGATACGTCAAATCAAATCAAATCAAATCATTTTATTTTTGCCAGAACATTACAAAAATGTATAGCAATAGTCATTTTTCTATAATTTGGACCAATCACTCCACATTGAGACCAGTCAAACATACAGAAATTCAGTCGCCCCACATTCACTCATGCCAATTTTCCCATTTTCCAACGCTGGTTGTCAGTGTTCCAATTGTGCGGTCACCCAGTCGAATGCCATAAACTCGTCCGCACTATAAAATGCTTGAGACGCTAAAAAGCGTTTTAAACGAGCTTTTAATGCCTTGGGCGTTGGGGCGTTTTTGATTGAATTTGGCAACTTGTTGAGAAAACGAACTCCTGCCTGCGAAGGCAAGTGTTCGTAAACCCCCGTCCTGTGACTTCCAGTTCGGTAGGTATCTCTGCCTCTTGTCCCATACGAATGTATGTCTCGGCCACGTGTCATGGCACATTTATACATACAAAAAAAGATTGTCTCTAGGATGTAGAGACACGGCAGAGTCAACAGTTGCAGTTTTTTAAAAGCTTCCTTGCATGTTTCTCTGAACCTTAGCTGTGCGATTATGCGAATCGCTTGCTTCTGCAATTTGAATGCCCTGAAAAAATGATAGTTTGCGCTGGCTCCCCACAGCACCAAACCGTAGGTGAGGTGGGGGTAGATCAAGCCATAATAAGCCGTCATCAGTACCTGACTGGGGCAGTATTTGGCTAAAGACCTCAATACATAGATGCCCGAGGCCAGTTTTGAGCAAACATGATCAATGTGATAATTCCAAGTCAATCCCCGATCCAGGAATATTCCGAGGAATTTTGAACAGTCGACTTCCTCCAGGAAAAAGTCATCCATTAAAACGGCTGGCCCGTCATTGGAGTTTCCTGATCGCAACGCGAAAGTCAAGAAATTTGATTTTGAAGAATTTGCTTTGAGGTTGAGGCTGTTAAAGTGTTGGACACAATTGTTGGTGTCAAGAAAAATTTGCTGTTCCAGAATAGTTTTTGATTTGTTGGTGAAACAAAGTGTCGTGTCATCAGCGTACTGCACAAGTTTTCCATGCAGTAGTGATGACTCCATGTCATTGACATAGATGAGGAAAAGAATCGGACTGAGTATTGATTCCTGAGGGACACCATAGCTCAGCTGAATCGGTTCAGAGAATTTGTTTGAGATTTGGACGATTTGTGTTCTGTGGCCTAAAAATGAGCTAATCCATTGGAGCGGCACGCCTCTGATGCCATGAGATTCAAGTTTGTCAAGCAATTTCGAGTGGTCAACACAGTCAAATGCCTTAGATAAGTCGAGAAACACACTTAATGTGGAGTCTCGACTCTCTAACCCCTCTACAACCATTTCGACAAGACTCACAACGGCGTCTGTAGTCGATTTCCCCTTCCTGAAACCAAATTGGTGTTCAGAAAGCAGGTTATGGTTGTTTAGAAACTGAAGCATTCTAGTTAAAAAGAGTTTTTCAAAAATTTTGCTCAATGCGGGCAAAATTGAGACAGGCCTATAATTATTGGTTGAGCTGGGATCATCTTTTTTTTAAATTGGAGTTACTTTCGCGATTTTAAGGAGCGAGGGAAAAACTCCTTGTTGAAAAGAATGATTGACTAATTGGAATAATGGACTCACAATATGCTTTGAGCACCTTTTAGTGAGCCACACAGACATTAAATTAATATCGTATGATTTTTTTGCCGGGAGCTGTTGAATAATTCTTTCGAGCTCATCCTCAACTACAGGACCCAAAGCCAATGATGACACTGGGCTCTGTCTTCTCGTGGGGTTTACTTGCGGAGGAGATGGACAAGGATCTTGCTCACCAGCAACAGACGCGAAAAATCTGTTAAACTCGTTCGCAGCCTCAGTCGCATCCTCTACAAGCCTATCCCCTATTTTGATTTTTATTTGGGTCTGTGATTCATTTTTATTGTTTATGATGCCCCAAACAGTTTTAGAAACATTTTTTGACGAGATGATTGATTTAGAGACATCATATGCTTTCGCAGCTTGGATAACTTTTTTGTAAATTCTTTTGTAATTCCGAAAAAAAAATTTGAAATCTTCGTTTGAAGTAGTTTTTTGAATTTCGGAGAAAAATTTAAGTTTTTCTCTCGATACCAATATTCCTTTTGTGATCCATTTGTTGTTTGCCTTTCTCGGGCAAACTTTGATTGTTTTAGTAGGACAGCATAAATTTAGATGGTAATTAAAATTTTTGGAGAACAATTTAAAGTGCTGCTCTACTGACTGTGGTAGATTTAAGAAATCCCAATTTTCTTTGGAAAGGGAAGCGTTGAGGAGAGCAATGTTACCTGGCCTTATGTCTCTTATAGTTTTAGTAGTTTTGGACTCCCTTTCTATTTTTTTGCCACTAATTACAGCCTCTTGGCCGTAGTGGTCTGAGATGGCTGTGTTTACCACGGATACCGCGACACCTGAAAGGTTAGTGATGACGTTGTCAATTGCTGTCTGTGTTGTTGCCGTCACTCGCGTTGGTGTTTTGACTGACAACGCAAGGCCAAAAGACCTTAACAAATCGATAAACCGTGTTGTGGATGGGTGATTTTTGTCCAGCGCGTCAATATTGAAATCACCCATGAGGACATAATCCTGTTTTTGGTTTGTCAGGTCAGTCAGCACGGCTTCGAATTTGGAAAAAAACTTTTCTTCGTTTCCGCTGGGTGACCTGTAAATTCCGATGACAATCAATTTTGACTTGTTTGTGTGAAGTTTGATTCCGACTGCTTCAAAATCTTTTTCAATTGTTTCCCTAACTGAAAAAGTGCCAAAGTTGGAATTTTGTCTCACGAATATTGCGACTCCTCCTCCTTTGGATAGTTGTCTACAATATGAGTTCGCCAGCTTGAAATTTGGGATTTTGCAACGATCAATGTTTTTGCTGGTGAAGCCATTTTCAGTAACTACAAGTACGTCTGTCTGTAGATCCTCACACATGAGTTGAACTTCATCTAATTTGTTTGTAGCAGATTGTGCGTTTTGATGAAGCAGTCGTATTGAATTTTGATTTTGAAATTTTGACATTGTCCGTCTTCCATGGGTTGCGTCAGTCAATTTAGACCGGCGTTGGTAGATGGGGTCCCTAAAAACCAGATTCATATTTAAGGCCTGACTGACATTCCTTTGGCCTGAGATTGGTGGACTGCCCAGCAGGTCGGCTGATCACAGCCTCCGCGTAGCTGTGATGCTGGGCGGTTGGTGTCGGTGGTGTCGGTGATGCCGATGGCGACCGGGGTGGAGCAGTAGGAGCGGTGGTTCCGAAGCGGCGACGAGGTAGACTGGTTAACTCCTTCACTATCAAACCAGCCAGTAAAGATTTCCCCGTTGTTGTCAAGTGTAGGCCGTGAGGGGTGAAGTGTTCACGGCCCAGGACACTGATATCCATCATCGCCACGCCCTCGTAGCGTTCACACAACTCGCCCACATAGCTGTTCACGAGAGCTATGGACTCGTGGACGGGACTGTCGGGAGGCAGGTCGTATCGAGGTGGTAGAGGCGACACTAGGATATTAGAGGAGATCCTGCAACTCTTGATTACCTTCTCCATATGCTGGAACACGATGTCCTGTCTTCCGGCAGCCAAATCGTTGGTTCCGGCGACGAGGACGTAGCAGTGGTTCTCTGGAGGGGCGTGGGAAGGTGCGATCTGGAGGAGTCCAGCGCCGGGCTTGCAGACTCCGATGATGTTGGTGTGGCCGGCTGTCTGTGCTCTCATAATGGCAGAGAGGTGACGGCTGTGGCTATCGCCTAAAACAGTCACATTTTTGAACGGGAGGATAGTTTTTTTAAGTTTTGTGTGTTTTTTAGTTTTTGTATCGTGATCATGTTTTTTTGAAGATATGTGTTTTTGTTTTTTATTTGTTGTTTTTTTCCTGGCGTTTTTCTTCTTCCTCCTCACTACTGTGAAGCTTGCAGTATCCTCATCGTTTAGGTCTGATAGGGCCATGTATCTGTTTCCTACAGTTATTTGAGGAGCATGAGCAGGTGACGTATGTGGCTGTTTCGCTGTCCCGTCCGGTGGCTGTTCTCCCATACACCCACATCCTTCCCTCTCCCTGAGGCACTTCAGCTCCGCCTCTAAGACTTCAATGGTGGTCCTGAGGCTGGCCACAAGATCTCGGGTCTCGGCACACCGCTGGTCCCCGCAGTTGATCGGCAGGTCACACTGCACGCCGCAGTCAGTCGCGGAGACACGTACAGGTGAGTCAACCCGCGGCGTGGACGCCACGAAAACCTGGTTGGTGTACTGCATGAGTCGTGTATCCGACTCAATAGAATGGTCCAGAACGTGCTAAAACTGTTCTTCGAGCTGCAGTAGACGGTCTTGGAGAACTTTGTTTTCGGCAACCAGGTCGGCTACTTCCGCGGCAGAGGCAGAGTCAAGACAGACAACCGGGTCGAGGCGCCGGTGGACGTCGCGGGTGACGCGGGGAGTTCAGCATCGCTCGAGAGCGCGGGCGTCGCGGCAGACTGTGCCGACGAGGCCACAGGCGTCGAAGCGGAAGCGGGCGTCGCGGGAGATGCGGCAGGCGGGGTAGGTGCAGGCGACAAGGACAGAGTCCTCATGGTGACTGGATGGGGCCCTTGGTGTTTGCCGCTGCACGACACAAGTCTCGTCGCCTCGGCGTTGGTCTTCAACGTCGCTCCACAGTTCCGCCCCAAACAGCGCCAGGCTCTTTCCCCGTTCTTCAAGCAATGGCTCTCTCTATACTTGTAGTTGTGGTGGAGGATAAGAGGTTTTCCATTTTTTGTTTGCTCAAGAGTCAGTCATTTTTTTGTAATAAATATGAATATAGGCACTAATTTATGACATATAATTAAAATAAATATAAGTATAAGTTAAAATATTTAAATAATTTAAAATCACAATAAACAGTAAACAAACAAATAAATAAATAAATAAAAGACACGAACAAAAATAATAATTTAATCAATAGTAAAATAATTTAATCATCGGGGCTACAAAAAGATAGCGTCCCTGGTGGGATTCCATCTGCTGTTCCTCGGATTACTAGGCCTGAACGCTATCAGTGAGCTAGTCCTGACTTGGTGATAAGACACAGTCACTTGTACATAGGTCGCACCGACGAAGTCCGAGTGAAAATGCACCTGTTACTAACTCTTGGATCGTGTTTGTTAGTTAGTCAAAGTTAGGTTATAAATGAAAAGTCCAATATTACTGTGTGCCTTACTCACTTGAATGTCAAACACATTTAAATTAGATTGCAAGTCCAATCACAGCCACGTTAGATAATTAAAATTCACTTAACTAATTGTTAAAATTAAAACTTAAAATTAGTAAATTTGAATAAAATAATTAGAAGCGATATAGCACCAGTGCTGCACATTGGCGCATGCCAATGTTATCATACGTTATCAAATAACATATGACAATAACTAAATAGTGTTCATAGCATAATTTATTTATAATTCTAACACAAGCATACAGTACGTGTGTATAATACTCATGAATAGTATCAAGTGATTGAAAAAGTTTGAATTGTTCGATCAATTCGTTAAGGAAATATGATAATATATAAGATATTATAATATGTAACAGTATAATTTCTATCCTCTCTTATGAGTTTTTGTTGTATTGTTTCAATACAACACAATAAAAACTACTTTTTATCATGCTACCTATCGCTGGTACCTTTTTATCACTTTTATGTTTCTATGATGTACAGACATTGACTAGCCGTCAACAAAAAATACTGCTTGAGTGAGAAGTGATGTTTTAAACCGTAGCTGTGAGTCGAAACTATATGTAAACAAGCGTCCGACGTAAGTCTGTGGCTAAATGGAGACTATAATATTGAACTTTCAAAATAAGCTGGCAACGACCAAATCCATCGCTTTGTTTGCCCAAAATCAGTTTTACAACATCTGACTGCAGTTTGTCACGTGATGTGATTGTTTTGAGTCACATGTGTCGGAGTCGCCTGACAAGTATTTCCAGTTAGCCTTTGTTATGAGAGCGAAATAAGATCCTTTTCATGTATAACGTCATCACCATTGTATATTGTGTAACGTTATATAGCCTAATTTACTTCATGTGTCTATTCAGACGGGTGGGAATTTAATTAGCTGACCAAAATTGTAAAACTGTAATGGCAATATTTTTTAGAACGGTAGTAAATTTGAAATCTTTTCATACGTCAAAACTTATTGTTACAAGTTACTTTAAATTTCTACGAGATAACAAGTACCGGTATATAATTTTTGTACGACCTGTGTACATATAAAACTTACATTTTCACGCATCCAAAACCGTTTTAACATTAAACCAGACCTAACAATTAAACTTTAGCATAGCTCAAGATGTATCTTATTTTAAAGGGGTGTTTAGCAGAGATGAATGATAAGGGGAAAACTTAATATCAGTTATTATAATAAAGAGTCCTTATTTGTAGACTGGTTTTTATTCAACCTTATATATACCTTGCATACTTTATTTACATCTTATACTACACTTTAAAACTATGTACATTTTGAGCTATGCTTACGTTAAATTTTTTTGCCAAACTTGTACTCGTATAACATCCTTTATTGGATGTGAAGAGTCACTAAAGAGCCTTAAAAAACTATTTCATAACTCCAATATTTATTTACTAAGTTTAACTTTCAAAACTTGAGGTAACACAAGAATACTAAACTTATATCTAGAACAGAACCTACATTGTAAATATTTCAAACTTTAAACCAGCGTAATTTTTTAAACAGTGAATCTTTTGAGGTCGCATTTGCGGCATTGTAGTCTACTCGACTAATAAAGACCTTTAATTAACCTAAAGTCCTCTAAGACCTTTTTTTGAGTACTCGACCTACGCTCTCATTTAAGATTTCCTTCTGACTCCTTAAGGCCATTCCCATGATACGACACAAAATCGTAGTTATTTAAAACAGTAAATTTATAGGTGCAATAACGATTTACCAAGTTTCATTGCTTTATCTATAATCGCTCGGTAATTATCAAGCTTGTGCGGGACTTTTTTAACACCCTGTATTCAGTATATATTATGTAAAACAATGGAAATGAGTCATAAAACTGTGTAGCAATAATTTATTATAAATATTTAGTTTAAAAATGGTCATCTTTTCAATAAATCATAACTTAGCTACGAAGTATTTTACTGTGAAATTAAATATTGACATGTGTTTGCCGATCATATTTAACATATCCTTAATAAAATAATCCTTTAAAGAAAAAAATAATTTACTGTCTTTGATTAAAAAGTTGTAATATGCTGAAATATAATCGTTAGTATATAAATGTCAAATACAGGCCTCAACTATAAGAACACATTTTTGTTACGAATTTTATTATTATTGCTACTAGTTGTTTAATGCGAAATATAAAATTTGAATTCACTCTTTTTTCAATTAAATATTTTACGTATTTTTCTAAGATCTCAAATCAAACGAACATGCTGTGTGATTAATGTAATCTACTTTGCGGGATTAAAAATGTTATTGGAATGATTGCATAATTTTAGGGGATATAGGTATTTTCAACTTTTCACAGGCTATAATATTCAAACTGTATACAAAAATAAATTAGAAGAACTGTGAATCAATTGAAATAAAGTATATTGAACTCAGAATATACAGAAGATTTATTAGTCCAAAGATCCTTGTTCGCCAGATCGTTTAATTTTCTGAAATGGGTTAAATATGAGTCTCATTTCCATTATTCACAATAAATGTGATAAAAATGGATTAATGTAATTTTTTGTACTCTGCTTCTGATGCATACCACAACCGTAGACTGCACACCTGCTGCGCTGGGTGTGGGTGAAAGTTTTAGAGAAATGAGCTTTCCAGTGCGAATAATTGTTAGTACCTACGATATTCTGAAATGCATACAACATATCGGTCTAAAGACAATTCTTTGCGCAGAAAATTTCAAAACTATTACTTCATTATGGGATAGTTAAATATGGAGAGTTTTCACGTAGTCATTGAATAATAAATCGTAATTATTAAAATCCTTAAAACTGTTGTTTTTAGTACTGAATAACTTTAATATATAACTTTATTTTTATTAAATACTTTTCCAACTTAAAACCTACTTTTTAAATAAACTAAATATTCTACAATATCTTTCGTTCGGTAGCGTAGTCGAAAATCAAATATTTCAAAATGTTGACACTACTATGGTGGAATCAAATTTGACTTTATATTTTTAATTTCAGTCAGAGTTAACTCCTTTAATGGTAAATTTTATAGGGGTGATTTTTATGTCTTCACGGAGACTTGCGTCCATTTTAACTAGTAATGTATGTAAATGTTTTAATAAAACACTGCAGAAAATTTGAAAATAAAAATGTTATTTTTACTGTATTTTCATGACTTATGACTTCAGGAAGTGACATGTATTAATAATTTATGACTTTAAAATATGTTTTTGAAAGAAATTTAATTTAAGAAATCATACTTCACTGATCATGCTATAAAGTTTTCACATCCCTGTCTGCGGCCGTTACTGTGAGCTTGATTTCAAGATACTTCTAGTACTAATTTAATGTCTACATTACATTATTAAATGACCAAGTTTTCTGCGTTTTTTGGCATCCAGTACATGTGTCTTAAAGGTCGGTGCAAAAATATGTTTTATTAATTAAAAAACTAGATCAATGAAAAACACCAATTTCACCATCTTTATAGCCAAAAATATCTATGAAAGAAAGAGTAAAGTTTAATTTTTCTAAATTCTGAAATGTTATTCTATAAAACTTATGGATCCTATAAACTTCATTAAGACGACTAGCTAAAATTAATTCAAGAAAGATGTCTATTTCATGTAAGAAAATATTGTAGGACTTCCCTTCAGCTATAAACCTCTTAGAATAATGTAAGGACGAAGAGAAAGTCAGACCTCATAATTAAAAGATTTATTTTATTGGGTTCGACTTGTATGCGTTTATTGTCATGTTTACAGCTTCTAGTTTTTTAATCTTGAATTTTATAGGTTTGTACAATGATAATCACATAAAAAAATTAAAGAATCATTTAGGTTTTGCAATATATTGCTATCTAAATTAAATTGCATAATTCTACAGCTATTGCAATGTTGCAAATGTTCCAGTTTTAAGACACCCGTAAACAACAGTGAACTTTATATAAATAATAGTTATATTTTCAGAAACTTTCACCTTTAAAAATAAGTATAAAATGAAAAATAAACTTGATTAAATATTTACTTCAGCCAATTAACAAAACCGATCATGAACTATATTTTGTGTTAATCTAAACCTGTATTATGTTCTTAGTACGATTTCAGCTTAAGCTCCCGGTAGTAAAGCTCAATTAAAACCTGTAGGTCTGATGATGATGAATGGCCATTAGGTTGCAATTCATATGCAACAGTTCATTAATGGAAAGTGGGTTCAATGAATGAATTATGCGGTGCAGCAATTTCAAACGAGCCAAACCGGCGAGCGTAGCGAGCACCTCTGTTCCTGGCCTTTCTTGGTTCTGTAGGTTGTGATCCGGGATACGTTGTGGAAGGTTTTGAATCTCAAAATACAATTAGGAAACAATTTTAAGGTGATGTTCGACCCAACATATTGTTGGGAAACAACGTTTATGTTAAGTTCCTAGTTTTTAGGGAAACTTCCACAAATACAGTAAAAGTATACATTTCTTTATCACTGCTCGTGAAATTACAGGAATTTAATGAAAGATCTTGGCTATGTTGTAATCAGACCCAAAATACTAACGGCTGACTATATGTCAAATTGTAACATTTTATTGGACGTACATGAGTTACAGCTTTATAAAGTTCATTTATGACTTTAATAAAATATATTTTTAAATAAAAATATTTTTAAAACGTTATTATTAAATATTTTTTCGGAAAGCATTTTTTTTTTTTTAGTACAAAACATGTCTATCCCTACAGCCATCTTTTGTGTAAATACCGTCAAATTATTATATGCTCATGTTGACCTGTTTTTCTTTTTGGCCTAATTATAAAATATCCCAAAATATGCTAAACATTTTTAGAACTACCGTGGGCTAAATCACCGTGGGCTCAAAATTGTTTTTAATTTTTCATGTCTTTATAAATGGTATCTTAAGAGGGGCATACAATATTTTATTTAAGAATTATAGCTAAAGTATTTCAATCAAATCCAGAATGTCATTGATGACATTTATGACAGATAAATAATTTTATCTTAGACCTGTTGAGACCTGTTGAGGTCTTTAGCAATCTTAGAATAAATGCTGCCAGATAAAAGTCTTGTTGATTTTCATTTCCTCATGTTATCAATGCTTAAAGTACGTTGGGAATCCCACAAATGTGTGAATCTAATAAAAACTTTTGGTATAAACTCGTCTCATCACAGAGAAAATTATATTTTAGGTAATTTTTCAATTCTATAGTTTACTTGTTGGTAAGTATATTACAGATAATTATTTTTAGAAATATGTCACCTCTGTATGTGTGGGGTTGAGAACATAAATAATTGTTGACATTTATAGTGGTTGACAACAACTCATTGCTGACACTAATTACAGTGATGACACAGCCAGCCATCCATCAACTGTCAGCATTCGTCACATGCGGATTCCTGGATACAGTGAGTTAGTCTATTCGTTACAATTTGCTACAGGAATCTGTAAAATACTGTACGGTTGTTTAAATAAGTACTGAATATTTTACCTGAGAAGGTTCGTCATATAACTTCGGACCATGCTTAAATTATGAATTGTTACTCAAACCTTGTGGCCATATCGACATTTGAATTTCGGATCCTACGGGAGTTTTAACTTGAGACGTTACCTCTAGCTTATAGGGACAGCATATAGCTGCCCATACCAGGAATAAAAGACAACAAATTGTTCTAGTCAGCGATTTCGGGCTTAATTCTAGTTTTTCCTGGATTTAGTTCAACACTGTATACTGTAAAAAAAACTCCGGATTTACCACTTTAAAATTGTGTACCGCTGGTATAGAATTCCATAAATAATCTGTGACTTTCCAGGAAGTCCTAAGACACAAACTTAAATGTTAAAAATAAGTCATAATGTTCTTACTTGATGGGATAAATATTTGAATACAAGGAAAACGAACTTTGTATCTGTAAATTTATTGCAATGTCGCGAACCTTACACTACTGTATCTTTGAAATATCCACCAGCAAGATTTTTGACATTTAGTACCAAGATACTTGTGTATGAGCGCAACACCCGTGGAAGGCAGAAAAATTATTATAGAATGTATGTTATATAGTTCTCATCACACAGAACCATTGATAAAGTCAATACATTCAACAAGCTTCTAACAAAACATAAGTATAAACATATTTGTGCATGTTATTGCATTTTAAAAAAGTCTTAAAATATGCATACATAAAGTTTTATGAAACAATAAGAGTAACAATAATAAATCTATTATAGGTGTTTTTGTTAAGATAATTTAAAGACTCTCAATTGAAACTGGCCATCCTCGTTCCTTATTCGATGTTTCGTTCAGCTAGAGTAATAAGATCCTGATTCTTGGTCTAAACGAAAGAAGCCAAGTAGAAATACGGTTTCCTGGAAAAAATGTTGAAATTCTAAATGCGACCCATATTTTATCAAGAGAAAATAAAAATACAGCAGACGTTCTAATACACGTTATAAAACATAATGTCGATGGACTGGATATGCATGCACATGCTCAGCGTAATTCTAAACCTCTCAAAAGCTTTTGACAGTATGCACCATGAAACACTGCTGCAGGATGTGGTGCATGGAGTCTACCAAAATAGGCCGGGTCATATTTTGATGGACGCGAACAGTCTGTGGAAATGTCGGATTTCTTATCCTTAAAAGCAAATATTACGTATAGAGTGCCACAGGGATCTAGCCTTGGATCCACTCTTTTCTGATTTATTCTTTTTGATATTTAATAATTTGGAAGTGGTTACTGAGATGGTGAGTGCTATTATTCCAACATTCTTAATTTATCTCAACAATACTTCTTGGAGAACAAGTTATTACTGTCAAGTTTTATAGTACGAAAAAATGGGTGTAAAACTGCGGAATTATAATTCAAGTCAAACTATGTTCTAACCCTATTTTCTGTGACTTCCCTTTTCGAAATTCTAGATTTACAAATTCCCTAAGATTTCTAAAAGATTACTCTTGATTAGAGAGCCGTGACCTTATCCATTAGCCCATGGTGAAAGACAGTCGTCATTAAAATGTTTCTTAATCCTTTGTAAACTTTTAACGGACTACACAATTAGTTATAAGACTTCGCCAAACATAGCACAGTTATCAGCGAATTATATTTATCATACTTAGACTTTGTATTTACTACGTTTGATTGATTTGTTCCTTTATTTAAAAAGAAATTATGGCTTTGCATTAAGAGTCTGGTATTGTATTGTATGTATTCGTGAGTATATGTAATTCACTACTGGAAAACAATCAAGCATATCATGTGAAGTATATATGAAACAAAAATCGAATATACTCGTATTTTTGTTGTCCCCGTGTTTGGTCTAAATGATTATAAGCTTAAAACCAAAAGTTTAAAAATAAACGTGTCATTATTTAAGTTCATTTCATCTTAATGTATTGGAATTCCCACACAATTTCTATTTTGCGTCATACAAACGACGAACCATCTGGTTCAGAGCTATACCTGTCGAAGAAACGTCATGTAAATAAAAAGTTCATGACAATAATACGTTAACTACGGCGTTGTGAAAGAGGTTTCTTCAAGAAGCTACCAGATATTCTTATCAATAGGTAGCTCATTTGTGATTTTTTTATGACTTTTATGACAAACGTAAAACGCTCGGGCCCAGGCTCAAAGGTGCCGCATTCTTAAAAATGAAATCAAACCATCAATCTGTCCAGTTCCAATGCAAATGCAGAAATGCCATGTGATATGAACTTTTACAACGTTATTAGGGAATTCTTATCAAAGGAAACAAGAAAAGTAAATGTGTAAGGACTTACATAGTTCACTTAGCTACGCAATCACGATTTTCTCATAGGGCTTTTCAAAACAATAATGTTACTTCTTATAAATTGTTCCAAATTTGGCACAAATATCTTTCATAAGAATTAAAAATAATTATTTTTGTCCTCTTTTGATAAAAGATTTTTCACAAAACTCTCAAAACAATTTTACAAGGAAGCACAAATTGTTGGCTTATCATCTATGATAAGCGGTATCTAGCCGGTTGCCTATGCGCAGTTGAGATATACTCTGAATATATAATCAAGTAGCGATCGATGTTCTACTTAAGAACCTTCCGAGCAGTATTCACCAAACTTTGATAGTACCACTGGAGATAGTATACAGTACAGGCGTGTTGCACCGCTTCGACATGAGAATAAACAAGACGTCACCGACCGGTCTGACTGAGGCCGTGACGGGCCAGCGACTCCGCACAACCACGGCCGGGCACGACACGCCCTCACTGTAGCAGAGTCCACAATAATTGCCGGTCCAGGAGCACAATTAGTCGGAGAAAGCACCTGACCATGTCGCGGTCGTGCTGAACTCAGCCCCTTCCCCTTGTCCGGCGGAAGTGTAGCGCCACTGCACGTGAGGATAGCATAACACGCAGCCAGAGGATTAGAACTGCCGATGTATGTGACAAGATTGCTGAACGACATGTCAACACTAGATTAATTGATTGTGTACCACTGGAATCCAACTCAAGTTTGGTTTATCTAATTATCCAATTGCTCTACAGTCCCAGTCCGTTGTTGACCACTCAGAGAGTGGGATTTACTTTTTACCTCGATCGGAATTTCACGTGTCTGTCCAACGATTACGGACAAGCGGGTGGATGGAATGCCATTCATGATGGTATGAATGTCTTGTAGTCCATACTACCCATTTTATATGTAAGTGATATGGCTGATACTACGTATGTTTATCTGTCACTAAGATTCTGTTCGTATCTCAGTTAGTCATATTGGTATATCGATCCCCTCTGTGACTGACTAAAGTTCCAAGAGGATACACAATATCGTAGTATTTGCGAAAAACGTTTCCCTCTTTCCTCTGCTGTGTTGTTTGTCTGACTGCACGATTAGGTCTACGGGGTCATCTACGATTAGCATTGACATATCGCCACGATTTTTTACATATATGTTCCCCTTGAAAATATACGTACACGGTGTGGCACGAGTTTTTCAGCCAAACGTATTAGCAAGGTTTTTGATGAAACTTCCTCGTGATGAGAGACACTATGGAACAAGATATCTTGTGTCTGACACTTTTACTACGGCCATTCGTATGTAGTTAATGTCACCAAATGCGAGCAATGCCTACTGTTCAGAGAACTCCAACCTTTTCGGCTCCTCTGAGCATATTTTTATTACTAAAAGCGATTGCTAGAGCAGCCCGCCTCAAAATAGTCCGATACATTTGTGTTGGTGTTGCCGTATCGTTGCTAACCACCAGCTCTGTATACGTAAACATATTCCCGCTCTGAAGCGGCTATGTGTTTAAGTATACGTATCTATCTATACGCACACTACTATGTAGATGTGAAAGTAAGAGGGGGTCGTAGGGGGGGGATTCAAATGCATCAGCCACCATTGGAATATTTTCGTGTAGGCTGCTCTATTAGCATTTTGGTCTCTCTTTCCATAAATAGGCCAAATACGAGGTTCTTTGAAATGAAATGACGTGAAAAATGCCTTTATTAAAGAGGCGGAGTTAGGGCTATCAAGCCCTCTCTATCACTCAACCTTATATTGTATATAGTAAATTTAAAGTAGTGTCATACAATTTCGGTAAATTATTAAATTATAATTTAAGTATAAAATAACATAATTTCTTAACCTGCACAAAATTAATTCAGCTTAAAGTTAAAATCTACATATTAAAACGGATTATAAACTTAAAATAGAAAAGAAAAAGTATAATTGTAATAAATACAAGACAAATTTAAAATGAAGAACAAGAAAACATTCAATCACCCTAACACACCCTCCGACCACATGACCGCAACAGGGAGCACCACCCGTTACCCCGTAGGCCCCTACGACAAGCTCCTAACTCCCTTCTTCTTTGGTTTTTACATCAGTGTTAGTGTTTCAGTTACTAACTCCTCGAAGGGATCAAGGAATGTTTAGATTAATAATACACACTATAAATGCTAATAATTGCAATTATTCCCATAAAAATCCCCATATACAGCAAATACTAACCCATAAACAGCACTATAGAACCTATAAATTGACAATAATGAATAGTTAAATTTCAAGGGAATTTATACGATTTTGACCTACTAACGTTATTTAATACAAAAATAACCTGAACAATATTTGTCAACTTCCTCTAAGATAAAACTTTCAGATCAGCAGCGGTGACCTTTCCTACTGCACATCCACAACTCCGCCGATCTAAACATGGCGGCGACGTTAAGACAACATCAAGAGAGGTTTATCACCCATAACCATAACAACGACCTCGGCCGGACGCGGTGTGATCCCCCTTTCACTCTCTAGCCGTGATCCGCCGGGGATATTTGCTCTTGACTTTCTCACTCTGATTTACTGCTATCATCATCCCTTCCAGTGTGTAGCCATTGTGGCTATTTAACGAGTGATAGTGTTGAGTTATTATAGGTTGGATTCTCGCGGTGTGTTGGGATGTAATTGATCTCTTCAATATGATAATTTGTGTTATTTCAACAAGAGTGCATTTATTCCTTTAAATATTTGAACACTAAGTATTTTATCTGTCGATAGTGAAACGGCCTGAAACATCACTCCTTAAGAACAATGTTAAACTTTGACTATTTTGCTGTCTTATTTTTGGCCGAAGAATTGTGGAAGATGTTTCATTTGAATGATAAGAGTAATATACTTCCAAACATTGTTTAGAAGTATATTACTCTAATACTCTAATACTCCAAACATTATATATATGTATATATATATATATATATATATATATATATATATATATATATATACATGGATATTTAAAGGATAAAGCACAAAAATGTTTAACATATTTTATTTATAAATAACCAATAAAATACGAAATAGAGTATTATGCATATTAATAATATCTTTAAAATATAATATCTTATAGTTTGGTACAGTTAATAGGTAATAATAGTTCAACAATATAAAATAAGGGTGTTATATTTATATTTTTTGAATTAAAATCATGGTGGCCGACAAGCACTTGACTCTTTTAGGTTTTTCATTTGATGTTGTCGACTTTTTGTTGGGGTTTGTCTGTTTTTTGTAAACTATTTTTCTTAATCCGCCTTTAAGGTACCGTCCTTGAAGGCAGACAAAATAAATCTAGTTTTCGACAGTTTACCAACAATTTGTAACCAGTTCGAGTATTAAATGGAGTCATCTTGAAATCCTGGAGAACCGCGAAGTAACGTAAAATGGTTTACCATTTATCTTATCAAATAAGAATGTTACAGTATATATATGAAAGCTGTGAGTCATAAATTATTTGTTTATATACAAGGTTAAAAATGTGTAACAGAAAGGCCGACACAAAACAATTAAATCATACAAGTGAGGGACTATCATATTCCTCTGAAAATTAAGAGATTCTGGTTGGGTCCTTGGAAGTAAGTATTTTGTTGCAAATAAACATAAGTAAATTAATTAGACTATTACCAGTACTACCATTTTTATTACTATTAGAATAGCATTATTTAGTTTTTCGATAAATTTATAATCTACTTCTTTAAAACATATGAATGAAGAAAAGAGCCAAATACAAAATAGTTAAATCACAAAAAGTGAGGTCTGGCAAATGGGAGATCCTGGTTCGAGTCCAGGGGCGGAACGAATACTTTTTTGAACTAATCTTTATTGAAATTGTACGTTTGTTACCGATTGTATCCAATTAAGTTTAGCTTCATTGATGTTAGGTAAATAGGTAGGCAGATAGATGTTAGTCACTGCTATGAGAAGGACGCGAACCCTGCTTAAAAATACTAAGTAATAAGGTACATCAAAATAAACATGTAATGACGTCGTAAAATTCTCAGGAACCTATGGAACCAACAGCCTCTAAGCTTTGAGCTCCTGAAATAATATATTTTCTCAAAAACTACCTAGGTCTATTTACCATAAACCTAGAGTTAAATCAAATAGAAAATTTACTCAGGTGAAGAAACCTAAAAACTGGCTGGTTCTTCGAAGTATCTTAAGGGGACCAATCCGTGCTATCTTCCCTAATTTTACTAGTGCACCGTATTCTCAGAAATCGCTCCAGATAACCTACTAACTATTTTTTACATAAGTAAGGTTTTGTTTTATTAAAACATATCTGTTTATTATACCAAAATACATTTTAATTCAGCTTAAAAACCCTGAGCACTCAAAAAAAGAACCATAAAGATATATCATCCCATTCTTGAGAAAAAATAACATAACATCTGAAATTAACTTTTGGAAAACACAAGAAATTTCCAATAAGAAGTCGTTACAACTTATTGTAACTTACGTTACAACGTAATCTCCCACCAAAACTAGTAGTTTTCTTGATGATAAATATTATCTTGTAATACTTAAAGGCACCATAAAAACAAACATCTCACACCATTTTAATAAAAAAAAACAACTTCATTTGTCATGAATTTTGTACAGTGACCCATTAAATTAGATATTTTTTTGGTTGAGGAATCCCAAAATACAGAGCTGCTCATTTACTTCCCAGTTATCTGATTGTAGAACAAACGTAAAAAACCGTTTAAGAGTAGTAGCCACCAGCCGACATTAGAAGTCAAGCAGGTTTTTGACGTGTGACGACAAACAAGTGTTTCATCTGAACGAACGACGAATTGATTAATGCTAACGACGACGACACCTGGAGTGACATACATAAAAGATAATCTATTAAGTATGGCGTTATCAGGAAATCTAACCCATGAGTTACGTTCTTAGTTAATGAGTGAAATCTTGCAATGTTATAGTGGAAAATAATTAATGCTTTAGGAAAAGATTACTAATTTCAACTTAATAACAAGCACTTGATTACCCTGAAAAAAGAATACAATGTCTAGCCTTTTAAACATTAATTTAAAGGTATTTTATCCAATGTTATAACATTTTAATTACTCATATCTAATGAACGTTTAACAGTTTTGTTGTCCTACTGAAGCTTAGGAAACGGTTAAACCTGCTTTGCAGTACATTTATTTACAAAGCAATATAAAAGATAGAAGTATGGATATTTTTCGGTGTAGGTATTTTGATAACAAAAAGAATCACATATTAAAATGTAAAAAGGATTACCATCAATAATAACGAGGTCAGCACGTTTATATAATAGTTTATGACGCAATAAAATATATTACATATTTGATGCTACAATACACGAGGACGTACGTAATCATGCTTCAAAATATTACAGTGCCGGATATATACTTGGGTACCGGATATTAGGGACTTGATTATCCGGAATGCGCTTATCCGAAGTACATTACAATAATTAGACTTACACTACAAGCTTGCTTTCCGTTAGGAATTGATTTAATTGTAAACTTATAAATAGCGAACGTCAAACCCTCGATGTTGTAAGCACCTTAATAAATATAAATTAATTTACCCCTATAATTTATATACCCCCTAGAGTAATATATTAAATCCAAGAGAACTTGAGAACAATACTCATTGCAGAAATACGGGATTTTATATTACTTTGTAACATTTGAATAAAAGCGAATTCTTGATATATTAAATTTAAATTTTTTAACTGACTACATTTATACAAAAAGTAATTTAAATTTCACCACTAATTATTTTAAGGTGGAGGAAAGTGAATATTCATATTGAGTCTTTCTTTAACTAGTTGGAAATTGGGAATTAACTGCCGAGATTTACGACTTAACCCCAATTTGCCAGATGTAAACGGCATTCCAGTGATACTTGTACTCTTGTATATCAATCCAATCTCGGTACATTTTGCCGTTTCTGTTACGACTGACAAGAACAAACCTGTATTCCTAACAGGGAACTAGGATCGAGATTAGTTCTGCATCATAAAGGTAATTATATTATAAATTCAAATGCACAAGTGCCGGGGAAAGCTGCACAAAGCGCCTAATGCTAACAGCGCAGTTCGGTCTGCTGACCCGATACAATAGCGGTCTCATTTATCGCCTTGCAGTTCATCGTCCGTGAAACGCCAATCAGATCGGATCGGGTACACAGTTCCCTCGACTGTTATTGCTGTAGACACGGACTTCTGGATTCCTGATTCTTCATGATTCAACGAACTAAATTCCTTACGCATAACTCGTAATGAATTTTGTTAGTTAGACCATCTTTATTTTAGATACTAAAGTACGTATCTACAGTAAAATGTTTTAGAGATAAAATGTGTGTTGTGCATTTTGTACGGACTTCAAGCCAAACACGTAAATAACGAAGTAAAAGTATGCTTTAAAAAAATTTGAACAATTGTATTTCTTAAAATTCACAAATAAAAAGTATATAGAAATCACTACAAAACTAGTTCAAAAGACATTTTTTAGATACTTCCACATTAAATTTATTAAAAAAATTTTTTTAATAAATTTAATGTGGAAGTATCTAAAAAATGTCTTTTCCATTAAAACCTACCTACTTCCACCAAGGATACAAAGCAGAAAACTAGTTCATTCAGATCTACAGATATTGCCGTCTCAAGATCGAAGTTAGCTGCAACAATATTTACTACCGGCAAAATTCCTTTACGTGACTGCAAATTTGCTATTTAGAATACTTCTTTATTTACTATTTTTTATGGGGGTTCTATCTATACCAGTGACATTTCGAACAAAAAGTCATATCAAACGTGTTTAACGGAATATGATCCAAACGTTTTGAAAATTTTTATTGACCTACCCAGAATCGAACCCGTGACCTTTCGGCTAGAGAGCCACATACCCCTAGGCCATGTTGAAGGCCAGGTAGACTTTATTAACATTAACAAATACTACAATTTGAGAGTGATTAAGTTTTCTTCTTCTTACCTTTCCTTAGTTTTGTCTATTAGACCAGCAGAAGACTCGAGCGTCGCCCCAATGACAACTGACAAATCTTCAGTTATGAGACAATTACCCATTGTTCAACCAATCCATGTTTAAAAATCAAGCTCACGATTGATTGGGTGATAGCCATAAAACTACAGTATAAACTGTAAACGTCGATATTTTATCAATTACAGATTTAAGTGGCAACAATTATTATTTACACTAATTCTTATATTACCTCCACCTAATCGTATTTCATCCACACTTCCAGATTTTATACCCTAATTGAACTCTAACAGGATACGGAGATATTTGCATGTAAAATAGGTAAAGTTAAGAATGTAACTCTTAAGGCGAAGTTAGGACGAAAAAGCCCTCTCTAACACTTAACCTGGGCAACAACGGCTTAAAGGTGTCGTCCGAACCACTACCAACAGTCGGGCAGGTAGACTGCTTGCAAATTAATATCGCTCAGCGGTCACTCATTCAAGCAGTAGCCACCCTAGACGTTGCTTGATTCGGGTATCTCGGTACTACCGTCGTACCCGCTTCACTACACCATTGGCATGTGTCAATTATGTAATGATTTCCTATGTTTTAGACAGCCATGATAAGTTATCCTGAGACATTAGTTTTCAAAAACATTAGCTTTCATTAGTTATCCGAGATTAATAACTAAGGCCAATCAACAGAGTTCCTAATGGTGTGATATATCTCCCTCATGGTAGTTCTTAAATCAGCCCGTCGGATGGCGCTGTAAGCAGTGTTCCAGACTCTTCTGGTTCTACTTTCTCTGTGGTACGTTTTCCTCATGCATACTTCCGGTTTATCCGCCAATTGTGATTAAGCTATTGTACCTTTAAAACACTTGTTTTAAATATTTATGTTACATAACAGGACACTTAATAAAACCAAATTGAATTTAAATTTCCTCTGTAACGATTAACCATCTTAACCAGTCTATCACCAAAAACTGCTTCGCATACCAACTATGGCCAACTTGCTGAGCTTGCTTTTCGCTTTCATCGGCAAACTTAATAGAACTTACATACTAGAAGAGCGACTGAATCCATTAATTGAAGAAGTGAAAAAGTAAATGATTATGTGGTATTTGGAAACTTGGTGAAAATTGCAAGTGTTTTAGTTATCATCGATTTCGTGGAGTAAAATTTAAAGTTATTCCAAGACTTATGGTGTCCGAGGCGTTATTTAGACTGGTTTTGGTCTTTCCTCACTGGATGGACTCAGCGTATACCAATCACACGCACATTAGGAATGGCACATTCTCCCTTCTGGTCAGTCACTTAAGGTATTCAGTAACACGTAATAATTGCTACAGTCCTATTTCTCCGTTATATTAATAACCTCCCTATCCACTAGCGACCACACAGTTCAATATGCTGAACGACATACTCTAAGTGTAATGTCAGAGCCGAATCAGCCTCTCGACCAGGAACTCTTTTCCTTCGTGATTAACCTCCAAGTTTGGTTTCACTAAAATTCTTTATTTTCAAAAATAGCTCATTTCCGACGCCAGGTTTCCCCATGTCAGGTAGCCGCTCTTCTGAATAACATTCCCATAATGGAGTCGATCTTTTTTGAAATTTCTTGCTCTTCATTTCGATTTACGCCTTAAATGAAACCAAAATATTTACTTGTTCCAGACTTAGTAGCTTGTATTGTTGCAAGTATACTTATTTGGTTTCCTTGACAAAAAATTTCTTTTTGGTTATTATTGTTTATTTGTTTTTATTTTTACCTCTTTTGACCTATATATTCTGGAGTAACACCACACAATTGCCTTTTAAACGTGTACTTTAATTATAGAAAAGATGAGTTTGAATGGTATGTGACCAGAGAATCGGGAAAGCTGTTGAGTTTTTCAACGGAGGAAGTTATTTTATTAACTTCCATTTTCATATATTCTGTTTGTGTGCTCACTTTCAAAAACCTTGCTAACCCACAGATGTGTGTTACCCACAGATAAAATGAGACACCAGAACAAACTTCTAATTCCTATGAACTAACCGAATGTCCAAAAACGGTTCAGTATTTTAGGGCCAAACGTATTTAAATGTCTGCCTCAAATAATTATACACTGCAATAGTTTATCTTCTTCCAGATTAAAACTTAAAACATTTTTAATTAATAAAGAGCAGTACTCTATCATGGAAAATTTTAGAGCTTTGTCCTTGTTATCAAACGTTGTAAATTCATTGCTTAATCCTTTGATTAAATAGAGGTGTTAGATATAATACTAGTGGGTTGACAGTAACTTAGAATACCTTAGACTCAATTTTCACAATGATCAATGAAATGTATTTATCAATGATCAATAATGGATTTGGCTTTGACCTTGATTCAAGACTGAGGAGCCTCTTAATATAGATGTGAAGAATCACCATGATCTCGCAGATCTGCCCTCCCTGAGTCATCCTCACTTCAAGGACACTTACCAGTCCTGTCGCGGAAGACGGAGACTCCAGCAGCCACACCCGGTCATCTCATCCATCGCTTTCTCTCAAGGACAGGAAATACTCTAGTTACACAACCCAACTACTTTCGCTGATCTGTATCCTCCCTGTTACCTAATTACCCACCATTGTTCTGGTCGACCTTGGACACGACTTCTGGAACGGCACTGAAACTCTATCTCCAGTACACTTGATTGATATTGGACCTCCGTCTCGTTTAGTGGTTCACTTTTTTGCGCTGGTCCAATTGTATTACTTCTTGTCAATCCAGCTTATCTGTGATTTTTATGGTCTGAATACACATACACGAGTGTGTCATATGCTTGTTTTACATGTTAGTTATACAAAAATAGTTTTAACAAAACCCTTAATGGTTTTTATTTTAATTATTGTTCTGTGACTGTAGACCAGCCCATGCATCGCCAGCACCATTGTCTCTACTACACAAATTCTAAAACTAAATTTTTCAAAAATATTTTAATGGTGGCACTGAAAACTAAGCCTTTATGGAAGTGAAGTCACTTCTGAATTACAAGAGGAATGTGGCGTAATGATTCTAACTAGAAAATGTTAGTCAACTTTCATTTATTAACACTTTTTGACCAATTTAACAAATAACCGAAAACAATAAACAGAACCTCAAAAATACTAATCTCATCACTGACAAATACAATAATGCTTGATGTAAAAAAATCTTCTAGTAAAATGCAAACCAAAGGGAAATTAGTAGACCTTTGGCAAAGGTGTCCTTATAATAATAACTTTGTTTTCAAATAGAAATACAAATTACAAGAACTTTTATTTAAAATTTAAATTTAAAAAAAAATACATAATAGTTAGTTAAGTATTTGTGATTGATAATTTTACTTAACATCTTTGAACCCCTAAGAGTCCGCCCGATGCCTCAGCTGTGAAAGCTAGCCATTCGTAGAAAAAAGCTATAGCCATTCGATTATCATAATTATATTTTATGTATTTATTATTATTTTATTCAGTATTTTATTATTCATTCAAAGCCAATTTTATTGTTGTAATGATCATGTTAGTATGAATTTCACAGCAATTTGTAGAATTAAAATTATACTATATATCAGGATTGTTTAGTTATATATTACATGCATTTATATTTAAATATTTTATTACATTAAAATCATAATCGAAAGCCTTGCCAGGGAGAACCGCTCGTCAAACTAGGCTGAATTCTTTTGTAAAATAATATTTTTTTATTCTAAAAAATTTAATAGAATAAATTTGGCGAAGTTATGGTCCACAATTTCACACCCTGTGTCTTTAACGTTTAATGCACACTATTTAAAACAGAGCAATACCCTCTCCCCACTAGTCATAAAATATGATAAATAGATTTGCCCTTAAATTCAATTCATCCATATGCCAACGACCTACATAATTACCCAAATTAATACACAACTAGGCATAATTTTCTAAAACTAGAAATAATTAATAACGACATTTGAATTACTATATTTTTAAATAGTTCGGTTGTACTAATTCAGAACTGTATTTTTTCCATTAGATTTAATGGAATTAAGAAGGCTAACAAATGTTTTATATATCCATGAGTGTAACACGATATTAATCCGTGTGACCTATGGAGTATAATGATGCTAGTAAACACGCGAAGTAGGTAACCTAAACCGAGTGAGAGGTCCATACACGTATTATTAACGAATTAATTACAAGTGTATTGTATTGTGAAATCTAAGTGTCGAGTGTGGACTAAACTAGCTTAAGAAAACGTATTCTTAAATACGTGCATGGATTTTAAAACGCTTAATTTGTTTTTTGGAATATGCATTACAATCAGCCACTAATCAATGATCCTTCTTGAAACGTTAAGTCGCAGAGATTACATTCCATCAGAAGACGTTGATTCCTGAGGAATTGCATGTCTTTCCGCATCCCGCGGATGTGGCAGCGTAGCTATAGTAACTATCGCCTTTCTCTTATCAGTAGAAAATCATCAGTTGAAAGCCGAGATCACTCCGGTTATAATTACAGCAGTCACCTTCTCTTTCTCCCGGAGAGACAGGAAGACCGGTGACTATCTATACGTTAGTCTATTGATCTACACCAACGCGTCTCATCGCGTCGGCGGAGAAGCTGATGGTAATCTCCGTGAAGATGATGGAGATAATAGACCGCGTTGGTGTGAGACGTTAAATAAAACTAGTTTTCAGCTTGAGCACGTAATACGTGATCTAGAGTGTATCTCGTTAAATTGCCTCTAGTTTTGTTGAGGTAGCACTTAGACAATGATGATCTCATGATTTTAACTGATTGCCACTGTCACGCCTTGTATTGTTTCTGAAATTCTAAAACTCTTAAGAGTTTTACCGAAATTCATTACTGTTAGTTTAAGTAATACTTATTCAACTATAATTGTGTTTTTATCTATCAACGGCTATAGCAAAAAATTATATTTCAGCCAATAAAATTTCAAGTGGATTTAAAATTGAATCTTGAATGAAGAAGTAAAGGAATTACTCATAATTAATAAATTATTTACTAGTATTAGAAAAACCTATATATGTTTTTGAACGATAAAAATTAAACTTGAAACACTTTTAATTTTAAATGACAATGAATTAGAACCTATATATATTATAACCTATTAGAACAATAAAGCCTCGGTTTTAGCGAATATCTTTGACGAAACATACCTGTTTTTATAAATATTGTCACAGTAACTTGGTGAGCTCTTTTAATATACAAATATAAAAAGTATGGTCATAATAGTGATTACCTGTAATTCAACAGAATTGTACTTGTACGTCTGTTGTATAAAAGGTCATCACCAAGATATTATGACCGTACTTTTTATATTTGTATTTAAAGTACTGTCACCGTGCCTTAATAAACCACACTGATAACTAATAAAGTTCTGTATAAAATATTGTCACTGTGCCTTACTAATCCCCTCTGATGAAAGATAAATATATGTTTATAAAGTATTCACTGTATCTTAGTAAACCCCTTTGATACAAGATAAAGTTCTGTATAAAATATTGTCACTGTGCCTTACTAATCCCCTCTGATGAAAGATAAATATATGTTTATAAAGTATTCACTGTATCTTAGTAAACCCCTTTGATAAAAGATAAAGTTCTGTATAAAATATTGTCACTGTGCCTTACTCTGATGAAAGATAAATATCTGGTCAAAAAGTAGTCACTGTACCTTAGTAAACTCCTTTGATAAAATATAAATGACTCTATAAAATATTATCACTGTGCTTTAGTATCTCCTTTGATGGAACATAAATATCTCTTTAAAACATTGTCACTGTGTCGTATTAAGGCCCTTTGATTAAATATAAATGTTTGTACAAAATATTGTCGCTGTGCCTTGGTAAACCTTTTTTTTAACATAAATATATGTATAAACTATTGTCACTTAGTGAGCCCTTTGAAAAAATATAAATGTTTGTATAAAATATTGTCACTGTGCCTTGGTAAATCTCTTTGATGAAACATAAATATATGTATAAACTATTGTCACTTAGTGAGCCCCTTTGAAAAAATATAAATGTTTGTATAAAATATTGTCATTGTGCCTTGGTGAGCCCCTTTGATGAAACACAAATACATATGTGTGTATAATATTGCCACTGTGGTTGGGTTATCTCCCTTGAATGGAACATATATGTCTGTATTAAATGTTCCCATCGTTCCTTAAGGAGATAATATATAATATAGTAGAATATATTATATTCTACTCAGTTGATAAGTTTCTTGAGGCAGCTGAGATTGAGAACCAGTTTTTGGCCTCTGTGTTTATTACAATTGGCACATTCACCACAAACTTAATTTTGAAATAATGTACTGTATATTTTGTTTCCATAATTGTAATATTAGTTTTAAAGATGTATATTGTTAATTTACTATTACTTTTCTAATATTTTTATCTATCTATTTATTTTTGTTTAACCGATTAAATGTTTTGCATTTTAGCTAAATTTAGAATACATTTTATTGTTACTTAGTTTTATTTATAAAAATAAAAATAATATATTGCCTCTGCCAACCTGTTAATATTTAAATTTGTTTCCCTTTCGCACTAAATATTCCTTTTTCATATAACATAGGTAGCGATAGCAATGTGATTGTGAAATTGTCTCATGTAATAAAACCTTTTGATTCTTGAACAAATTATTATAAATAATGGGCTACATATCACGACATTGAGCTCAGTAGTTTCGTGACATCTTATATTAGTTACTGAGATTTTTAGCATTTTTAATGCATGTTATAATTTTTAAGATTTATGGTTTTAGTCGCTAAATTTATTGATTTAAAATTATAACTTTTAACTTTTAGCGCATTTTTTCAGTGAGATTGCGAAGTTGTCAACACTTCTTCAATGGATACTTTTGGCCTGAATGTTACAAAAGTTCGGAATCCCCTGGCTGCAGTAGAAGAAATTTTTTTGTTATAAAGATCTTTGTGACGTTGTGGATTTCCAAGGTTGTATTGCGATATTAAAAAAATTCTTTCTCAACTTTGTGATATTCTTAGCTACACACTGGTATCCAATTCGATTCGATGGTTAATTGCTTGAGCTGTAGCAAAGCATATCACTCGAGATTGTGGAAAAAATTTCATTTCTGTCAGCACACACAATATCTTGAAAACTAACTGAATCATAGACTTGCAATAGAACTTTGCAAGAAGCTTCATTTCTACATTGGCAACACTGAGTTCGATGGTGGTGTATGTCACTCCATGGAGTAATTTTAGCAAATATTTATTTTTTCTTATGGGCAACCATTATGGCAACGAGAAATATTAGAATAAATAAATCTGTAAACTAGCTAATGGAAAATAATATGTGCTTTAAAAGGGAACAATAAAAAATAGCAGAGCGGAAAGACGATGTTATAAGTCGGTGACACCGTTTGAATTTATGACACTCTTTCCTTTTTGTAGGCTACCTTTTATACCTCACCGGTTTTATTGTTTCAACACTGCCATTAAATCTAAGTTAATGGGAAAAAATGTAAATGTACCATGAGGGAAGATATATCAATGTTTGTGTTGGTTCTAAGTTATAAAGTGTTAAGATTAGTAAAATGGGTATATCACATAAAAACGAACTGATTTCAAGCTGGTATATTGTGTAATATTGTGTGTAAAAGAACAAAAATAATCCACAATTAGTATCATATCGATATTTCTCAAAATTTTAGATAAATCGTGGCAGAATAAATGCTGTCAAAAGAGTGACAGATATGAAACGGGCCGAGATAATATAACAAAGGCCGGGAACTCCAAGACTTTGACAGATATAAGGAGCCTGGAACTTCCAAATGCAGAGTGCTATCAGAAACTGGATGCTCCAGAGGTCAGGAGCTAAAGTAAACCGGGAGTTCCCATAGCGTCAGTGCTATTAAATGACGGCAGCTGCCAGAGGTCGGGAACTCTCGTCGACTTAGAGATCTCGGAGTTTGGGGCTCCCAAAACAGGCTGTGGAGTGCCCGGAGTTAGTTTAATGTATTTGTTCTACATTCAGGTGGCTTTTAAGGAATAAGGTGGTTCAGTGACGTAATGTGTACCAGGTAAACTGAACCTGAAATCTACTCGAATCCAGTGGTCAGTGAGTTCAAAGACTGGCCATTATTGTGAAACAATGTACAAATGCAATTTATTTTGAAGCTTGGATAAGTCTAAAACCTTAAAAGAGTACACTTAAGGGTTAATAGAATTAAAAAGTATTTTAACTAGATATTAATGTGTCAAACAATCATAAAAAATGCATTAGTTTGCTCGCTGGTTCACGTTTAGATGTATCAGAAACTTGTAAATGCGTTTTCCATAATACAATTTTGCTTTTCACTGTAAATATTACGGACTAAACGGCATTTGAAGAACAAAAATAAAACCCCAGTACTACTGTAAATAGTCATATGACATTTCTGTCAAAGCGGAAAGATACAGAAGAGACGAAAAATGATTGAAACTATGAAAATAATTAGAACATAACAAACAACGCGTAAAAACTCATGGAAAAACAACTTTAAACTTGTGTTAATGAATTGATTTCTTAAATAGTTAGTGAAAGAGTGGAAAATGTCATCCATGTTTTCAACAATGCTAGTAGCTAACTTTGTTATGGTAGTCTAGGAGCTATCCGCCAATTTGCATTGTTCGAGGTCTGTAAATAAAGTAATAAGATTTTTTGGTACCAAACTGGCAACACTGTAACGCTAACAAGTACTTATATGATAAACATTGAGTACTAATTCCATTAGTCTATCATTGCCAATAATGAGTTTTTGTTTGACACTGCAAAACAATACGTTTATCGTGAAATCCTTGAGAGGCTACGAAAAATAGTGAGACCAGCCGTCAAAGACAATTGGATGCTGCATGATGACAATGCTACACTGCACTCGCTGTTAAAGTTTTTTACCAGAAAAACATGTTAACAAACCTCATGAGCAAAACAAGTTTGTTGTGCGTACCAAAAATGAAAAAAGACAACAGAATGGAAGTTTATCGATACCTTTTGGGACGAAATGAAAGAGATGTTGAATTCCTAAAACACGTCATAATTGGAGATGAATCTTTGATTTTTAGTACGACCCACAAACAAAACTCCAGAGTAAGAATGGCTCACTTCCAATTCATCTCGTTCGAGAATGAACAAATCCAAAGTCAAAACCATGCTGATTCCTTTCTTTGATTCCAATAGCGTTGTCCATAATAAGTTTTTGCTTCCAGGACACTGTAAAACAATTCGTTCATCGTGAAATCTTTGAGAGGCTTCGAAAAATTCAGCCTCAAAGACAACTGGATGCTGCATCATGACAATGCTACACCACACTCTCAATTATTAAGTTTTTTTTACCAGAAAAACATTCATGTTGTTCCTCAACCACTCTAGTCCTCTCACTTGAGTTTTTGTAACATTTTGCTGTTTCCTAAGCTAAAAAGCCACCTCAAAGGTCATCATTTTGGAATAATACAAAATGCGACCGAGCAGCTCAATTACATTCCAGTTTCTAACTGCTCCGAGGAGTGGTAAAAAACTAATGAAGCGGTATGTGGCTTTCCAAGGGAATTACTTTGAATGAGACAAAGTTCATACATAAAAATATTATAAATAAAACGTATTATCGAACAAGTCACATTATTTTATTTACAGACCTCGTAGTATAAGCATATCACCGGGGTTTGCCTTGAAATTGATAGATAAAACCTTCCTAGGAAAGAAATGAGACGAAATTAAAAGGGTTAAGAATATGAAGCTATGTATTTTTCACATTATAGAGAAGAGGGTCGCTACTTTGAGTGTCTTTATATAGTCAGCTGACACTGATGAACATTTATTTACTTTATCTGAAGATTATTTTTAAGTGTGTCAAGGAATGAAAAATTTGATCTGTGAAATAATATCTTTTAATATACTTAAGCATTTGCTCCCTTTTTTGACGTCCAACAACTAGTGGCTGACGGGTCATTTCTTTCTTGGAGTAAATTTCTCTATTTTCTAGTCAAGAAAAATTAGATTGTGTGCTAATATAATTCAAATCTGCTGTCGGCTCCTGCACGTATGATTAATGAGGATAACGTTTTCTGTAGGATAAACGGTGGTAAACAAGAATACCAGTAGAACTGCACCTGTTTTTCATATTCACTTGTTCCAGAGGTAAAAACGTTTTTTAGGAAAACTGAACAACTTTAATATTAACAATACGCTTCATACTAAGCACTTTGTTTTAGTATTAGCAGTAACACGTTGGTATAACCGAGAAGAGACTGAATTTCAGAAGTAACGAAAGAAAGCTCTACTTACTGGGATATTATAAAAAAAATACAATATAAAACAAGCGTTATGTGAAATCCTGTTTTTTTTTCTTACTGCGTCATGTCTTAGTTTTATATAATATTATACAGTATGTAATTGCTCGCTTTTAAACTAACATATAATTTTAAAATATCATTCAGTAACTTGTTTTATATTTGTTTAAAGTATGTAGCTTATCTCTGTTATAATACTAGCGGACCTTTGTATTAAAATAGAGGCACTGGAAATTACTGAATACTATCTCCATTGTGATATCAAATAATCTATAAAACACATTCTCAGAAAAATGGCGTGGTAAGAAATTTCTGATTTTTAAATTTACCAAGTTAAACATTTATGTCTTAAATATTTAAGAAATAAATTAATATGTTGGATAAGAATATGTATTATATAACTGTTGCTATTTTGTTACAAATAGAATTAAAAAATAAAGCAATTTTAATAATCCAGGACTGCCAGTGTTACCGATTGCATCAAATTGTAAAATTATGAAAATTAAGGGAGTCTTGCAGAATTGTTCTAAAAATTCATGAATTAACTCAACACCACTTTAATACATTATTATGGTGGTTAAGATTTAATGAACTGTAGTATACAACAGATATTTGTCTATTTTCTCACACAATTTTCATATTCATATAAATAATGCAATTTGCGCCAGCATACATAGGGAGTATTATTATGACAGTGATATAAACATCTAAATATAATGAATTGTAAGAAAACTATGAAATAATGTTCATGGTAACGCTTATTGTCTTAATTGTGTATGGTCGTAAAAGAGTTGCATAACTCGGTGAATGAAGACTAGAAATTTTGGTACTGATTATTTGTATTAATGTATCTGGTTACTGATAATATTTATTATAATTTTTCCTAAAAGCATAAATAAGAGCACCAGTAAATTACAAATACAGTAATACGTAACAATGACCGGGAAATAAGCTCAGAGAGATTAAAATACTTATTACTAGGAGACTTACCAAATAGTCCTCCAGAAAGAATATATTTAATGCATTTGGGAATATTATCTATTTGAATTAATTCAGAGCTACTTGAAATACTAATTAAATAGAGTTAATAGAAACCATGGGGTCAGTTGCCATGATGGACCTGTTTCTAGTAGTTGGTCATAGTCCTTGACTTTTGTATTGAATTTCGATTCTAGACATCCTGCCAGAATGGCTCATGTTTTCACACGGGATATTTATCATCCCTTTCCATCTTATTATATAGTAGCTTAAATTCGGAGGTTTTACAATATTCTAAGGTTTCTTGAGAAATAGTATTCTTTAAAAAACGACAACTAAGAACGATTAAACATAGAACACTTTATTTAACATGATATGTATACATATGAACAAGAGTTGCGATTAACACTGTAGATGGCAGCTAGCCCCAGGGATGATAGGCCGGCTTGTGGCTGGCAGCTTGGGCGGCGGCTTGGGCGGCTGCGTGGGCAGCTGACTTCTGGATAGCGGCGGCTGCGGCTTGGGACCTCTGAATGGCAGCAGCTGCGGCGGCAGCAGCCTCAGAGCGCTGGATAGCCGCGGCGGCCGCTGCAGCAGCTTCGGTCCTGCATAAACATACGCCCATGAAACTTTACTTCAGCCGATATCAAAGAAGACATCGCAATCATCCAGTAAACATTCAAGGATAACATATACTTACATAATATCAAATTCAAAATGATTTTTTTTTTAATTCTGACTGACCTTTGGATTGCTGCAGCGGCTGCTTCAGAGCGCTGGATAGCCGCGGCGGTTGCGGCTGCGGCCTCACTCCTGAAACTCACCAGTGTTAATCAGACATACACAAATGGATTTTGATCTCTTTCATAGATTAAAATTTAGCTCACAATAACATTGAGTTGGGAGTGTCAACTATGATAAAGTATAGCACCTTTGGATAGCGGCTGCTGCGGCTGCCTCCTTGGCGGCGGCTACTCTCTGCTGCACAAGAACCGCTTCTTTGGCTGCCTGAACACGTTGCTGAGCAATAGCTGCGGCGGCTGAAGCCTCCTTGGCGGCTGCTAGAGCGGCTGACACTTCAGCGGCGTTGGAGGCAGCAGCTCCGTGGTATGCAAGACCATGTGCACCAGGCTGAGATAAATTTGTAATTAATAAATTGTGAAATTGTCAGATTTTCTTTCATCATTTCTTGGTGTCATACTAACCTATAGGTGTAAAATATGTAATATGATACAAGTAGCTGAGTTCTTAAGTTCCAGCACTTTTTACTGTGATTTAAGATTATTAAGGGATGTATAACCAACCTTAGAGAGGGTAGTATAATCAGCGGCGGAACTTGCGTGGAAGGAGGCGGCGAGAGAGTTGGCAGGGTCGCCCAAGGGTGAGGGGAAGCCGCCAGAAAGGTCGACTCCGGCCAGAGGCCAGCCGGCCAACCCTACGCCGCTGCTAGCCGCAGGCCAAGCTCCTGCTGCTCCACTGGAGGGCCACACAGCCGCCCCGTTTGACGGCCAGCCGCCAGCCGACCAGCCGCCATACAGGCCCAGGCCTACTCCTCGCTTCATGGACTTCTTATCCTTCATCTCCTCAGCTCCCGCCACACAAGCTGTCAATACGACCACGAGCTGTGAACAAATACGCAAAACAGGAGTCAGAAATGTTTAAATTGTTCTCATTAAAACTACACCAAGTATGTAAAGCCGAATTGAACATTAGAGTTAGTTGTAATGGTTTGACGAAGTCTATAAAGACAAAGGTTGATTAATACAATTTTGTTATAAAATTGGTCACAGGCATAGAGAAAAAGAAATAAAACAAAAGTTCTAAGAGAATTAGAAATAGAAAACAAAACCCTGTCTCATAAGGTTAGGTGATACTAGAAGTATTAGTGGCACCTTAGGAAGCATAGAAGGCGATTTCAACAATTATTACTCGAATTTTCTTCGCTTAAAAATGCTTCAACCTCAAAATTTAATACACGCCACTATTCTGACCCTAACCTTAAGGTAAAGGTAAGGTTGTGGCTCTCTAACCGAGAAGTCACGGATTCGATTCCTAGGATGTCGATAACATTTTCAAGGACTTTGAACAAGTTTCCTTACAAAACTTCAGTATAATCAGTTAAATTGCCGTTAGTGCAAGAAAGAACCCTCTTATACGTAATCAATTTTCTCTATGTGCCCATTACTCTCATGTTCTGTTGTAACACTTTGAGTTCAGTAAAAGTTTATGTAAGCTAGGTATGAATGTATTCACTACAACCGCCATTTGTAAAAATAAGACATAACATCAAACTAATAAAGGTCGATCATACGTTTAGGTTACCGTTCTTTCTCCTTTACCGAGCTAAATTATAACTTCTACAATGCATTAACATTTTCAGTTTGCCCACTCGTCTGTGGTGGAAAATAAGAAATTCAGGAAAGTCAACGCTAGCTATTAATTATTATTAGACTCCAAGTAATAGAGTCATTGTTGGAGTCATAAACCCAGGTAATCGTTCTCCCATTATCATTGCACTAGTCACTTAAAGACCACGAGCGGACTACATTAAGTGAAGGTGGCTTCTTCGACACACAATACCGTTCTAGTTAAAAAAACTTAAATTATTTTCAAAAGCAATTTAGGTACCACTTGCTTTCTTACATTTCTCTTCAGAGAATGTTTTATGTGTGAATGTAGTTCATTAGTAAACGTTTGTTGTATGAAACATATAGACTACCTAATTATAACCCAGATATAAAAAAATATTTTAATCATTTATTTTCTGTCTAAATTATAGGAAAATAACTAGTTATATATTTAAAATTGTGATTGTTTTCATCATATTAATATGCTAGTTATAATTCAAAAATTCATATAATGATGCAGAAAAATCGTTGTTAGAATGAACATAGTATGCCTTGTTCTGTTTTTAAGAGTAAATAGTAAATAATAATAAAGAAACTTAAAAAATGTTAACGTTAAGCTTTCAAATAATTGTTTTTAATATAAAATTTGCCTATTATTGTTATTATAATCATATAGGATTAGTTATTTTAATGATCAAGAAGAATGGACAAATGTAATATTAATATTATATGTTTATCAATTTTAGTAAACTTTTTTGTATTTTTTACTTACAAAAAGAGAGTTGACCATGTTGGTAGTGGATGTTCCTTGAGAGGCACACTGATGTACTGTACCCTCCCACCCCTAGGCGCCATATTTATACCTCCAAGGTGTCCACTCTGCCAGCCCATCTGTAATTATTATTAATTGAAGCTTTGTTTACTTTCACGCAGAGTGGTGAGGCGGTGGGTTTGGTGAAGGGGGAGGGGGAGGGGACAGCATCGTCCCTGCCCTCACGTAACCGCCGTGTCAGCCCCGAATTCCAATTTCATCATCTTCCTATGATCTAGTGAATTACATTGTATAACGGTCTATAGAGGATGGAACTTGGGTTTCTAGTGTCATCACAGAGAATCAATTTGAATTTTTGCAAATTTTGGTATTTTTCAATACCAACCAACGTGACACGACGCGCGATATATGATAATACCCTGTACTGTGATGGTTGCCAGAGACATCCAGTGAGACAAAGCGTAATGTGTCCCAAACAAGAACCAGTCGTAACAGTAATAGCGTTTAATATCACTTTATATTCGAAAGAAATATCAGCAAAAATGCCTTGTGCAGCGTTAATGTTAATGTGCTAATAATATTCAATCTGAATATGCGAATAATCGTATCATTAGTGAGGCTGAATTATGAAATATTTGCTAGAAAACTCAAGTTATGCACTAATGCACCACACATTAAGTTATTTTATTAATCAAGAAATATAACTGTTAGAAAAAAATATTTTTCACTGTTGTACTTGACACTATAATAAAGCTTGATACATCATTGGGTTAGTCTTGACATTGCCTACATATCGCTACCCCCAGAGCAACAGTGGGACATGTACCACACACACCCTACTTTCGGGAATCAGCGATCAAAGTTTTTTCATGTTAGATGATAGCAGTTTACTTCTTAAACATTTGCCTAATTGAAACTACAAAAATTACCAAAGTGTCATCTGATACATCTATAAACAATTTTGCAACAGTTACTTGTAATTAGTACCTCAATTATAGAGACATAAAAATATAAAATAAGACCTGGCAACTGATGTCCCACTGTAGCACTAATAAATCATACTTTTCCAAATCCATGTCTCAAGTATAATCTTTACACTATTATTTAGAACAATTAATTTTAATGATAATAAAATAAAACAATGTTTTTTAATATTTTTTTTATTTACATTTTAGAACTTTTTGTACATACAACTTTAAAAAAGTATTAAATTTATCAAGAAAAACATCGTTTTAAATCATCTTCATCACTGCTGTTCTGGGCTATTGAAATGACCTTCTTTGAGCTTTTGTAAATTACAATAAAATTGGTGATGTGCTTTAGAATTAAGTTTGCTGAGCACAATGATAATAGATCCTTTTTCTTATTATCTGAAATATGAGCTGCTTCGGTATAAGTTTTCTTCAAAACTAACTCCTTTGCACTCTTTCTAGATTTTTTTCTTGTGCGAATTTCTTTGAAATGTTCGTCTTTATAAGATGTCTTGTAAAACAATGAATATTCATTTTCTTTTCTAACTTCTACTACCTTTACATCGTTCCATGTACATTTCTCATCATCTTTGTTTACAGAAAAATTTTTGGCTATGTCTTTCAGAAAGCTTCTTCCAATCGTAGAAGTCTAGAGTTTCCATTTCTTTTACATTATACGGTTCCCCTGACTTTTTGGAGGTACTAATAAGCATGGATATTTCACTAGGAATAAAAATTGGACCACTTTTCAAAATTCTTTGTTTTTTCTCTTTCAATGCAGGAATGAATACTGTCTGCTTCATTTTCCGTATGACCGACTATTAGATATTTATGTGTAATACTTTCAATATGCATGGTTTGAATGCAAAATAGGTACATAGCAAAGACATACTTGTTCTTATTTTGTGATACAGTGTTAATCACTGTAAAATATTAAATTCTTCTTGTCCTTACAGTGTTCCTTAAATAAATTCATAAACGCAGCTTGCAATTTCTACACCACCTCGGTTTGCAATACCTTCGTGCCATAAATAACAATAACCTTTTCTTTGTGAAGTATCCTTATTAGAAATGTCAGCTATTGTAAAATTGTAAGCATTCAATTTAGACTTGTAATAAAATAGTGATGCTTTACCCTGTGGCAACTGGAAGACTGCCTCTAAATCGTACACTGCTAAACATCAGGTTTTTGTCACTAGCACATTTTTCCTTATCCTTTTCTTTCTCCATTCTGGAAAGTGAAACTTCTTCTCTGTGCTTTTTCAGATGATCTTCCTTTTCTATTTTTTCTTCATCGTTCAAGAGTTTGTAACTCCTCGCATTTTACACATAAATCCTTCTTTGGCTTAAAAAAACATATAAACTTGGTATTAAAAATTGATTCATACAAATATTTTTTTACGCAGTTCAAACCTTTAGTCTTGTTTTCTTATTCATACATCCTATACATCATTGATAAGTTTTAACCCACCTACCAAGTACTCTTTATTAGTTCTTGCCCTACAGTAATGGGATTCAATCCGTGGGAAATTATTTATGTGTTCCATTACTGAATTTACTAATGCATCTTCAGTTTTCTTCTGTTTCCCATGCTTTCCTCTTAAGTCTCCTCCTGTAAAACCATTAACATCACTCTTTTTCATGACAGTAAGATATAAAATTGTTAGAAATAGCAAATGTAAGATTTAAACCATTAATTTACAAACTCGCTCTCTTCTACCATCTATCTCAAGATAAAACGATGCGTTGCGTTTTACGACCTGTAAGTGGTCGCTCATTATTGTTACCGGAAAAAGAAATGAGTTTTTGATATGTAATCTCTTTTTTCTAGTAATGTCACACAGATTGTAAAATTATCAAAGATTGTCTTTCTACATGCATTTGAAAATTTCAAATTACACTTAAAAATTTTCAAATTACAACATATTATGTTGTAACTTGAAAATTTTCAAACTTATAGATAAAAAATTAACTTTAAAAACGCTAAATCACTGTTATTTTGAAGCGTATGCCCGCAGAAAGTTAACTATTGTTTTATCGTAGCACAGTAGTAAAAGTTTTTGCTGAGTTTCATTAATTTATCTCAAATCGTTCATGGGATAATAATATTTTTAAAAAACATACATGCACACATACAACTTCTAAACTAAACTAGATATGAAACACAGGTTCTCACGTATTATTTGTTATTTTTACCTATTGAACGAAGTGGTAAAGTGTGGTCAAATAGTTGCGAAACCCTTGTATAATGGGAAAAAAGAATAAATGCTTATGTAAGGATGCCTTTCAGCGTGGAGGAATTAGAATATCATCTAAAACTATATTTATCTCCGTATTCATATTTAACATTTGAGAAACACAGGTTTCGAAATCTCTTTAAAATACTTTCAAGTTTAAGTGCTAGAAAGGACCTTGAAATCCTAATCCTAACTTCATCGCGTTTTGTAAAAACCTTTTAATTTCATTTTATTCCTGCAAGACTTAATTTTTAACCTGTTTGATTTGATATTACCCAAATAACCAACCTCTTACCATCGGGGTTCCTGAGAGTTGGTGTTCATAAAATACGTATATTTGGATCGTTTGAATCATTTGGCATCCTTAACATAAAGCATAAATTACTTATATTTTTATTTCGAGAACGTTTGTATCCTGAACTTAAACTATTACACTTGATTTTTCTCCATAAGCTTCCTTGGATTGAAAATATTAAAAGGTCTTCAGTTAATTTTTATAACCTAATATAGTAACCCTAAATAAAAACTATATAGTAATATAGTTTTTATTTTTAAGAATTTACAATTTTTTTCCAGAGAATGCCAAGGTTTTTTGAATTGAAGTTAAGGCATCCTCAGCATGAATTTATAGCATAAAACTGTTTTTTAGAAAAAACAAAGACCTGTGGTTGTTGATAACTTTTTTTACAATTTCTTTAACTCCAGAAATACCCTTAAATCATTAAGGGAACTGGGATATTACTATACTTACAATGTTAAACTTTTGCCTATGTACTTGTTTTTCAGTAGCCATAAATGATAAACACTTACTGTTTGTTTTGTTTTGAAGATGGTACTGGTCCGAGTAAATTAAGTAGAAAAGTAGTTAGGCTATATCTAATTTTTTTTAATTATTTATAAAATTGTTTATAAATAATTCAAAATTTACAAATTTTTAAATGCCAAAAAGCTACTATTTAAATGACTTATCAAAAAGTTTCAACTTAAAATGTCTACAACACTAATAAGAATAAAACAAAACATAAATTAAATTAATATCTCCTTTTTTCAGGAATAACAGTTTCAAAATTTAACACTATAGAAGGCAGCAGTTTTCATTACCTTAGTACATTTCTGTGCCATAAGCTGGGTGATCTTTCTAAGCTTCATAATTATCTTCTAACTACCTTTTGGCCAAATGCCGTTTCTGACGATTTTTTTATTTCTTTTATCGCTATTTCATCAAGAACTTTCATAACTTTAACGTAGTTACTTCCAGGCTGTATTCCCAGTCTTTCTAAAAATCTAGATCTTATTATGTTCCTATTGTTAAAAGGTAGTTATTACTGCACACACACCTAGTTCAAGGGTGTTGTGTAACTCTCATCACAAAGTTGGATTTCAGTATTGTGGTGCAGACTACACTATTAAGGCTCTTGCAAGGGTTTTGCTTCCCACCACGGAGACACTTTTTCAATACTTCGGGATTTGAGTTTAATAGCTCGGGATTCGTCGAGAGGTCTCTAATATAGGTTTTATTTGATCCATAACAATATTGTGGGGAAGTCTATGAGATTGTTATGGTTGCACCATTTGTACCGTGCTATTGTACCGTACTTAATTGTTATCTTCATCCTTATTAAACCAACTGTCGTGCATTGGATGAGGAGAGATGAAAATACTCAGCCCAAACAGCTCTTTGCATGTCTCGTAAGCTGTAAGTAGTACGCCTAATTGTTAAGCCATCGTAAAGCTTGTTTTCCCATCGGATGGTTTAGTTTTTACCAGATTTATTTTTAGTAACCAGAAAGTAGAAACAATCATCTGATGTTTCTGCTGTATAGGTTTACAGTAGTGCTAACAGATTAGTAAACAACTTAAATGTTTATCTCAAAATAAAGTACTATAAAAAGTAAAATGTTGTATATGAAATGTCAGACCTTGCTTAGCGTTGTTGAGAAGCTGGCGAAAATGCTTATGCATGTTATTATTGAAATGTCAACATTTTTTATAATATTGCTCGGATAATCATAATTTTTACGATAAAACAAACAGAAAAATACGTAGAATTAAAAAACGCAAAGCACAAAAATTTAAAAGTTTTTACTCGTAGGGTCGCCCTAGTTTCGTTAAGGAATTCATTCAGGAAATAGTTTGAACATTGTTATTTTAGCGATTATTTTACTCGGTATAGGCGCATAGCATCTTTGAACCCTTGATTGCCCAATCTTTTGGAGGCTAACGACCAAAGATTATCTTTTCAACTTTAGTTGCATTGAAAGTCTAATTCTATATAATAGGAGCACTTCCTAAATTCTCCCCTGAATCATGTAAAATAAAGTTGCTGTTGAGTTTCCCTTGCTAGTGTGTTATACAGACCGTAGTAAATCAATATTTACTGACACAATAACATATAACTCGCAACAATAACGAACGTAGAAAAAAGCTTTGAGAATTTCTAGTAAAGCCTATACTGAATAAATATTTGGACGGTAATTTTTTTTTAAAGTTCGAGATTGTATTCTGAATAACTTCTAAATAACAATATCGAAAATTTAAAAAGAGTTTAAATGAGGGGCAATCTCTAAAATATCTAGAATATATTTAAAATTATATAACCTCAATTAATGTTACTACTAAGAGCTTAGAAGTTATAATGGTTTTACCATTATTCTAATTGGACTAAACTCAAAATGACCGCCAGTACAAATAAAATGTTTGAGTAAAAAAGGTTGCACAGTTAACTTTTATTAAATTCCTTATTAAAACATTATTTGTTGTTATTTTATCATACAAATAATTTTTTGTTAATTCTTTTTCTGTAATAAATTTTAATAAGTTATGGTTATTTATGATAAGCAGTTACCTAAGTACTGTGACCTTTCGGTATTAAATCACACATAGTTTGTTTCGTATACAATGCACTAGATGAATAGCAAACCCCAACCCACCTCCAAATAACTTACCAAGAAATGTCCATAAGCTGTATAAACACTGAAATTGACTTGTGGGAAGTGTGTGAAAGGTTATACGATGTACCGTGGAAAACTATTAGACGTTTTCTTAGGTTACTAGAAATTAAAATTCTGCAGCTGGTCTGAGTCAATAAGAGCACACAGTAAAATATTCTTGAACACGGTTTTCGTTAATCATAAACACTTATCATAAAATATTAGCTATTAGTCATTTTTTCATAGCAAGCCGCATAATATAACGACCCTGGCCAGAACAGCTTGCTAAGTTTTAAAATATTTTGAATCTCACAACTATAGTTTACAATTATAGTTTCAATTAGTAGCAACACGTCAAAAAAGAGTACTTTGGTATTCTATGAAACCAATGTTTATTTAACGATATTTGTCCAGAGGCCCGTTGGTAGTGGTATGATGGCTACCTGGCTGTGGTATGATGGGTCCCTGGTCATGTTATGATAGCTCCCTCGCCATGTTATGATAACTCCCTGGCTATAGTATGATGGCTCCCTGGCCGTGTTATGATGGCTCCCTGATCATATTAAGATAGCTCCCTGGCCATATTATGATAGCTCCCTGGCCATGTAATGATAACTCCCTGGCTATAGTATGATAGCTCCCTGGCCGTGTTATGATGGGCTCCCTGATCATATCATGATAGCTCCCTGGCCATGTTATGATAGCTCCCTGGCTTTGGTATGATAGCTCCCTGGCCATAATATGATGGCTCGCTGGCCATGATATAATGGCTCCCTGACCATGTTATTTTTTATTTTGTTATGTTTTGTCCAAAAATGGGACAATTTTCTGGTTCTATTTAAAACTAAATTTATTTTCTAATTCCCGCAAACTTGTTATTTATGATAATGTTAACTTTTTTAATTTATTATAAAAATTCGTCTATTTATTGCTCAAATTAAAACAACTTTTATTATGTTTTCTGATGTTATGTGGCGAATTAAGGAAAGCCAAATCATATCCTAAACCTATTATATTTTTTAATGTTGTAGCACAAAGCCAAAGAATTATTTTTTAACGAACATACGTACTATCATAACATGGCCAGTGAGTCATCGTACCGTAACCAGGGAGCCTCTCGACAACAAGAGTTTAAATTGTTGTAACACATATTATCTCAAATTTAAGTTACATAAAAATTATTTCCGCAACTTAAATATATGCTAGAAACGTAATATAAACATAGATTTTTGTTTTAAAGTTGTTAACTGTGAAGTCTCTCAATAATTCTCGAGTATTTTCTTTACAAACACAAGTGTTTCTATGATCGAAGGTATTTATTACATAAACTCTCCCGATTTACCCATGCCTGATATTAAAATTATTTGGAGTTTACCCAACTCCAACTAAAATAGGAATTATTCTTTTGTGTTATATCCTGCCCATGGATACATTGTGGTCTTCAGGAGTTTGATCGACAACTAAACTATGTTCTACTAACGCGATCAGAGTGCTGGGAGGAAGTGGGGTATAATAGATACCGTGGTAAACATGTCCGCAGGTCAATTGGTATTGCACGGTACAGTGTGGGTTTATGATAACAGCTTTCCAGATTGGCAGCAAATTGGCTTGTGTGAAAACACAGGCGGCTCTAATCACCACTTTCCTTTGCCACCACTCTTGCTTAGATACAGCTAGCCTAGATGTCGACCTAGGCATCAACTAAAAATTTCACATTTAGATTTTTACTTATTTCTTAAAAATTAATTTCGAAAAACTTTTCATATTTGATTTGTTTAATCTGGTTCTAACAGTTACCCGAGGCTTCGAATTCGATTTTATGATCAATATCTGGGACTTCATAGAATATTCCTTTTCAATTGTACTCGTATATCGAACACTTCGAAGTACTGGTCACTTGAATACATCCCAACGCGCTACTAATCCTATTTATAATAATTTTGTTTTAAAGGGCAGCGTTTTGGAGTCTATAGGTCGGAGATCGAATTATATAAGCATCAACGATATAATTTAAATTTCATGCAACATTGCATTTGCAAAATGTTGCATATATAAATTTCATGATATTTGATTGAATAGATCCAACGATTTCAATAGGTCTTGAACTGTTTTAGGCCTGCGTGAAGGAATCCTTAAGTCGATGTCCTCAGCTTTCTAAGTGAAATCTCTATGATCGATCCCTATGATTATTTTGAAGGGGATAGACATATTTTAAGTAAACATAATGCCAATATTTTTTCAAAATTTCAAATAACCATAAATAAGTTATAACCAAAAAAGGTTGAAATAATATAATATACAAAGGGTTAAAAATAAAATGCGATATTTTTCTCGGATCTCGAGGCAATGAGAACAACTCTTTATGATTTCTACTGGATATACCAGCTCTTTTAAGCTCTCTGATGTCGAAACGGTACAACGTGAAAACAACTAAAAAAACTCATTATATTACCGAGAATGCGTTTTGGAAACTGTAATCATGGCAAGAATAAAGTATGATTCCCAAAGACTCTTCTGTTTCGGTTCTGTTTGATTTCTTCAGACAAAAGTGGACACCAGATTTCAGGAATCAATTCTGAGATAGCATCAAAAATCAAACGCTGCACTAAGCAGAAAGTGAAATGAAGATAGCTGTTTTTTGTGTAAAAGACAGCTCCTCCTTTTTCATGACATTTTATTATATCGTTATAATTACTTAAACTATCCAAAGATTAAAAAGCGTATTAAAAATCTACAGAACGAATGAGAAAAAATAGCTCACTAATTACTAATAAATAGCAATTCTTATAATAGTATTTAGTTGATTGTTGGCACTCAAACTCTTTCCAGTTACAACTGAATTACCTACCTATATTCTGGTTATATACATGTTATGTAACTCATACGTATTATAGTGTTCCTGTAGTGTATTTCATTATAATACTTTGTTTTGTTGTGTTAGTAATACAACCTGCCAATTGATGTAAAGTGATCGTTTTATCCTGCAACAAGGGATTTTCATCTATCCTCAACCAATGAACCTCAGCACCGGTTACGTCCGAAGTGATCTGAAAGTTTGTGCAAGCATCAACAAGACATTGCAAATAATAGAAAAATATGATCATAGTAAACATACACATTCTTCATACAGTAATGCCTGAAATAAACCTAATTTAAATATACTTTAAAACATTTTAACACGGTGGCACTCAAAACCCTAGTGAATCAGAAAATAGTGTCATTTGATCAAAAAACCCAAAATCCAATTTTGTTTTGAAAGAAACTTTAGAATTCGCGGCCCATGAGGTTATTGCTTTTTTAATAGTGGGAATATAGTGGAATGTCAGGTTGTGAATTTCGTAGGTATAAATCCCAGGTCAAAATGTATACAAAATATGAAAAAGATAGAAGAAACACGAATTGAAGAGGCCGAAAAATTAACTATGGACAACAAAAAACGTTTTATCGAGAAGAAAATCTGGTAAACACTAGGATCAAGGATGCATATCAAGCAAGAGGAAGAGGACCCAGATAACGCTCTGAAAGGATCAGGAATGTAAGGTAAAATAAATATAATATATCACGTTTATTTGCCTTTATTTACGACTAGCACTTAGTGGCTTCGCACGCTATTTCCAAAATCGAAGGCTTTGCTTTCTTAGTGAAATCATTCATGATGTAATATGACGGAGCTGTAAATTTTTTTAAACATACTTATGTTTAAAAAATTTTAATTAATATATTGTCCTGATATGTCTACTTAGACATATCAGGTACATATATTTCTTCAGTGTCCATTCTTGAGAGACTCAAAACGTAAATAAATTTTGAATAGTTCTATTTTAGGTTTTGTTGTATGAATAAATATATACACATCGTCTGCGAAAAACTAATTTGGTCAAAACGGGTCAACTGCCGTATGTTAGATTAATTTTCTATCCAAGGTATTTAAAGTGTCATAGTTGGATTTGAATTGTACCTCGATAAAGAAAACATATACCATCAACAAAACCCAACTTGTAATTTACTCTCTATCTAAGATTTCCGAAGGACTGTAGTGATAGTTTGCTTTTTTGTACCGATAAAGAAAATATATAACTTACGTACCACTAAAGAGTTACTGCGATCCAAAAGAGTCTGATACGACTGATTAAATTCACTTCCGTTCTAATTTATTTACGGTCCCAATAACCAGTTGAGTCTCAATGACCAAGAAAATAAACACATATGTGGCTTTTGGAATGCAACTTATATTTAAAAGCTTTTATTTGTTATGTTTCTGGCGCTAAAAGTAATATCGATTTTTACTCCAATCAATAAAATATGTACATACGTTAGCTAAAAAGACTGCTTTATTCAAAATAAATCTACTTCCGTCGCTTGTATTCTGCATCTGATATCCCTTTGCTTTTCCTTTAACTACTGTAATATTGTAAAGGGAGACAACCAGTTTCGATAAACTTATGTGGAAAACTGACACAGCTTTGTTCATCAAGACGGGTTTTAGAACACAGTTTAAATATTGTTTTCAATACATTATATGGTTTATTCGTCACTGGTGCAATCTAAAGTAAAAATTAAATAGTAGTTTCGTCTTTGCAATGTGCATTGCATTACTGATCGAGCACTGTATAATTATTCTATAAGTTTTAAAATTCAAATGTAAACTAATGTTTCTGCCACTTTCAACTTCTGCGAACTTCAGCTGAAACTGTCAAAAGTTGTTTAAGGTTAGTTAACTTTAAATTACGTATCGTAAATATTATAATTATTTTCCAGAATTATTAAATATCCTGATAAACTTTTCCAATGTTTCTCACCTTTGAAACCTTACTTGAACTTCCACAAATATTTCAGAACCAAAATCAGCCAAATCAATCCAAACGTTCTTAAGTTTTCATGAAACTTACAAACGTCATTTAATTTTTACAAACAGATTTCTAAAGAGTTTAGTTTTTCTCTTAATATATACATTTTTCTCAAAGGCGATAAAAATAATTGAATAATATTAGTTTTGCTTCTATTTCTAACTCAATATTTTAAGCGAGGTTTTTTAAATACCTCTCTCATTTTCTTATATAACAATTATACCATTTTTGTATAGAAAAGTTGTAATATTTTATGAAATAAAAATGCAAATGTGTGAAAATTACTGTTTTAAATATCTGTTCTCTTTAAATGTGCAAAAACGTGTGCTCTTTAAAATAAAGATGTAGAGGTACATTAATAAGATGAAAATAATATGATGAAGATAGTGTCATCAATTCAGTCCTTATCCTTAACAAAAACAATAGTTTATATTTCTAGTGAAATGAAAGGTGTTCTAGGTTTTTTTAATATTCCTTCACATATTTAAATTGATGAACAACCAAATCAGCTGCTGATGGCTAATATTTCCTTTTCTTCTGATCTAAGTTTTTATTATTTTAATAATGTAGTAACATAAACGATGTATCTGGCTTTATATGTTCACATAAATGAACAAGCCTTTATATCTACGTTAGGACCATTAGGTCCTTTTTTACTTAACCTGTACAGTAATAACGTGAATAATTTGACCATGTTTATCTAAAATTGCTCACTGAATAAATAACTGTTACAATACTGTCAAGAAATAGTAGTTCTCAAAATTTTAGCCAGACAGCAGTTCAGTTTGAGACAATCGAGATTTGAAAAATACATTCGTGTAATATAGCACACCAAATTTAATATCCTCATAGTTTGTTGAAAGAATATTCTGGTAACATCTATTGCTTTTGTTACCAGACAAACTAAAGTTTGTCATAGTTTTAAAACTATAAGAAGTTTTTAATTAATACAAACTTTTAGAGGCAAACTGAGCCCACACAACACTCTTAATTAATTCGGTATCCCATTCATCGCAAAAATTTCAGATATTATTTCAATATCGGCAAATATATGACCACAAGATCTACGTTGGATCCACATTCAACGTTGGATTTACGAATAATCGTTGAAAAGTATGTATTTTTTGGAACTTAATTTCTTAATCAAAAGCTCTGATTGAGTCACCCATTATTTCTGGCAATACAGAAATTTGTTAGATTCTTTTGCCTGTTACTCGTACTTCGATCACCAAACATGCCTTTTTGCATTATTCTAGGCAATGCTATCTCCTTCTTTCTAAGACATAATATATATAATAAATATATATAGAGATGAAAATGGTTTATCTATAATTTATTTACAATATTTCCCCTATATATCCAAAATATTGAATGTTTTGTCAGTTGTTCCCTTTGCAACTTTTGATTCATCATAGTCAAAATCTTTTATACACCTTGTCACACTTTGTTCTTCATTATCACTACTTAGTTCTTTTACTAATCTCTCAAGCGATTTCATAAAGCGATGTGTTAAACAAGTTATAATAATGATACTTGTAAACATTATAATCAAAGATTATTAAGTTTCTACTGGAATTCCTTGATCCATATCAGGAATTGTATGTCTTGAAAATTAACTGTTGAATTTGTAATTTTACTTTAAGCAACACCAACATTTAATTTCTTATTCTGGCTGATGTACTATTATAAACGCCTAGAATAACTTTCACAAGAAACTGTTCTTTTGTTTGTAAATATATTACATTCAATACCTACATACTTAATAAGCTATATGTATTCAGAATTCAGCAAAACAATGAGTGGGAAACTTAAAAAATAATAAGGTGGAATGTGAAATTCTTTATTGGAAATTTCCTTACCTCCTGCTATGGTATTACAAGTACATTAGTTTTAATGCTATCTCTCCACTTGAGGCGTTTTCCCTAATCCAGAGCACAGGTTTGTAGATACTTGGATAAAACAATAGAATGTAAAAATAGATAATCTTTTATGTTTCACTACTTTTATTCAACTTTTTGATAAATATACTCTTGATAGTTAACCATGTTTAGATAATTGAGTAACTTTATTCAAATTCTCTAGATTTCAAAATAAATATTTTCCATTCTAAAGATTCACATCTAAATGTCATTTTTAATCATAATTTTTGTTGCTTGATATAACATTAGGTGAAATTATATTTACATTTAATATTTTCAACGACTCTTTATCAACTTTCTCTTTAAAAAATGTAAGACTATACTAATCTGTAAATCACTTTTCCATCTATCCATTCGTCTGAAAAATTTTATTTTTATACGTTAAGCTAAAAACATTTTTCATCGAGACATTTACAAATTTTTTCAACTAAAGCTTTAATGTCCAAGACCTTGGGGCTGTTAGCAAAAGCCATAACTTGAACTCTCCATAATTCGGCTTCTCCGATGATTCAATAGAATCCCACTTTATTTTACGAGCTTTTGCTAGAAAGTGAATCATTAAATGGTGTAACGACGTGTTCCCCTGCAGTTACAACGGGAGCACGTCCCGCCGTCAGCAAGTGTCTGTGCGTGGAGGGCTCAGATGATTGGAGTCGTGATGTCGCTCCCATTACGTCAATTACGTTTGCATTACGTCCCGTTACGTTGCGCTACGCACACAACGCAGTGGTGGTCCGTCCTAGTCATCAGTCACTGTCATGCCCTACAAGAGAGCGGCTCGAGATGGATGGCTGCGGTCACAGTTGATGATCTTTTGTCTCTAGAAGGAGATCCTCTCACATTCTCGATTTGGAGAACCGACTGGACGAAAGGGGAGTTCTGTTAGGATAAGAAATCAGTGGAATAGTTTTACTAGAGAAATGCACCTTTACTTTGTAGGCACAGGATTAACTGTAGAATACTATAATTGTATTTAAGGTTTGATTGCACTTTTGAGTTGAAACTTGAAGAAGATTGAAATCTTTTGCGACAAAGCGTAATATTGAAAATTGTTGGGTCTTAATTACACTGCTATTAAAAAAAAATAAAAAATGGACTGAGCATAATATGGTCGAGCTTTTGCCACCACATGGAATTTATGGAGCTATTTTATTGTCCATGTCACATATTTATTGTAACCCTACAGTATTTTTTAAGTACTTGAGTTTATAGAGAAGTATTTGGTGTAATGTTATTTTGTCATTGTCACAACATATTTTTCGTAATCCAGGAGTATATACTCAGCCACCAACAAAGTACCCTTTAAGTACTTTTTCGTGAAATTGTTGAAATGATTGAAGAAAAAAATTACATGGTCAGTCGTGCTAGTTTTGGTGGAGGTCGAAATGGAAGGTCATAAAAAGGGTAAAAATATAAAATTAATGGTTTTATAGAGATAATATTCTTCTTAGTTTGACTCATTTAAATCGACTGTCACAGATTTAAATGTGATATCGGCCCCAATTATCTATATATGTACCTAATTGGCGACTTTCTGTCTTTTTATCTATTTGTCTGACGGTGATATAACTATTATTTATGTGTCTTACGATCGGTTTAACGCTGGAAAAATACAATTTGAGAAAAATATATTATAGCTTCATATATTTAACCCAATCCATACCCTTCCACCAATATTGTCGCTGACGATCGATTTCTTGCTGGAAAAACTCAAGTTGGTTCTCGGCTCCTAGATTACAAGTATATTATTCAGTGGTTCATCCTATAAAATTATATTCTTCTTCCACTAATTTCTATCAGTCTTTAATAATTCTCACAACCGATCTTTTATCCAATAAGATTCAAATCTGAGAAAATGTACGAAGACTTTAGACTCACTAGTAGAGTACTGCTTGTTATATTGGTGCGTTTTTCAGGAAACTAATTTGCAGAAAAAGTCTCTTCCTTATTCTTATTGGTCAAAATTACCAAGTAATTTGAAATGTCAACTAAGACTCAATTACTTACATGTTTCAGTCGTTCCTTTGAAACTGTTGAAATTTCTTTAGATTGTGCCGAACTTACATTAAATCTTATACAGAGTGTACACAAATTCCCGCACGGTCTTGATAATTTCCGAAGGATTACAGATAAATCAATAAAACTTAGTACATCATTGTCGTACCTCAAAATCTACTTTTTGAGGTAACTACGGGGGATAGCCCGTTAGGAATAAGAAGAACATCTGAAATGAAAGCATAGGTCGAATATTACATCAAATTAAAGTTCTATATTAGTAGAGTACAATGCCGGAATCCGATCTCAAAGGGCCCACTATTTAAAAATTTACGTTGGTTTAAAGTTCGAAACATTTGCAATGTACGTCTTGTTCTAGATGGTTTAATATTCGTGTCTTGACTAAAGTTGTGAAAGTTAAACTTAGTAAACGAATACTGGACTTAAGAAATTGTTAAGGTAGTTAGTGACTCTTCACATCCAATGGAGGTGGGAGGGAGGATTATAACGTAAGCATAGCATAAGGTGTACATTATTCTAAAATTGTTAGACTTAACTTTCACAACCCACACCCTGTAACACCCTGTATGTAACAATATTGCACAAAAGTATTATGTAAAATTTTCACTACAATTTATACGAGAATAAAACTAATAGAATGAATTAATTATTTATAGTGAAATTATAATCTTATATAGTAATGCCGTATGTACAATTAGAAACTATTCAGTACCTTTATAACTTAAGAATAATGGATAGGATGACGTAGCCTCCTTATTTTTCTCACTGACTGCCCAAGAAGATAGATGTTTCTCTTTTGTTTCCGAGGTACAGATTTATATATAGTTGTATAATGTAAAATTAATATCTGTATTTACTAGGCAAGCGTGAGATTATCTCGTAACTACCCAGTTTTGGATCTTTGCGCCTAGGGAAACCGATTGGGACCACAACTAGGGATGATGCCTAGGGCTTTCTTGTCGCGATATCCAATGGAGTTGGAAAAGACAATTCGTCGTAGCTGTGAGGCCCTATTATGAGGGGAATATTTAGGAAACAAGATAGGACAAAATTTAGTTTAATTTTTGTAAAGTTTAGGATGTGCTAACTTTCTATCTCGCTCCCAAGAAATTGTTGTGTATAAAATTTCATTTAGGACAAGTTACATTTCTGAGTCATTGAAATACCCGCCTATAGTTCTACGAGAATTGCGTTAAACAATATTTTCAAAATTCTATCGAATTCTTTTACCTAAAATTATTAATTATTGAATTGTCTGATAATTTTAAAGAAATTAAAGCACGAGAACCTACATCAAGGTGATGTTTTTATGGAAATTAAGTGTCTTTAACTGAACACGACCACATGAAAATCCATTTTAAGAAATACTTATCCTGCCAGTTTCTAACTTCACCTCTTCAGTGTTCAAGAAGAGAAACCACTTTCTGAGTACCACTATATCAGGGATTACTTTGTGGCACTCCCAGAATCAACAATGGTTTACCATGCAGCAGAATTGCAACTTTCAAGCATTAGCTTCAGGTTTTTGTCAAAGGATTTTGATAGCATACTACGCTTATTATTAACATATCAAGACATATAGTAGTACATACTGTGTAACTTCTACACAATCAATATTTTACTCTAAATGCTCTCGCCTAGCAGGAAGCTAAAAATACGCAAGTAGTAGACTGCTGAAGATGCAAGTTTTGGGTAAATACATCTGTACGAATAAGTAAGTCTCCATAATGTCTGAATGTTAAAATGAATTATTCAATTGGGTATAATTGAGTTTTGAATATTATTATTGTGCCTGATATAAACACTAAAAATTGCAATAGTAGGTGTAATAAGATTTTGTTTCACCATAATGTTCGATATCAAAATCTGGTTTTCAAAGTATTTTTACAATGTTGTAATGAAATTTAAGAATAACCTTTAGCTAGAATAAAACTTTATTAAGCAAGAACACAACTAGGTTAATGATTACATTTAGGAAAAATAAAATGGTAACTGTGTATAAAAAGCAACAAGACTAAAACATATGACCCTAGTATATTACTATAGTTTTTGCTTTAGAAAATTGTCAGTCAAGTAAGTAGGAGGTATTCTAGCACGAGTTTTTCTCAGTTCATCAGAATTAGATCCACTCGGCTCCAAAGCCTTTGATCAAAGTGGGAGTTGAGATCTCACCTTTATCTGGTTGAGTGAGCAGATCAGGTTGTACATTTTTTCCTTTGCCAAAAGCTCGATTTACGTCTGAGTAAAGCAATGGTTGATCTTAGAAACACTGTCTTCAACTGGTTCTAGTATAGGTGCCATTAGCTTATTGCATATTCATATTCATTATTGCAAGTGCATATTCCCTTTAGCTTCAATAAATCTACTTCCTCAACTAATTGGTCATAATTTACTTATTCGATTTTGCTTCTTGAGTTGTATAATAGGTCCCGGGTTAAGTAACCAAACAGGAAGCGGGTTGACATTAGTTGATCTTTGGAAACGGAGAAGCGTCCGTTCATGAGGAGTAAAATTGGTAGCTATGCAAAGCATATATCTTAAAACATCATATAACACAATCTCCCAGTTCTTAGCTCCTAATCTTCTTGATTTCAGAACAAGATTAATAGTATTCCATAAGATTACATTGTAACATTTGCACTGATGATTTCCTCTTTGATTTCATTCCCTTACCACAGGATTTTATGGGTTTTCACGGCTTTTAGCAACTCCAAAATTGTGAAAACCGTCTGAACATAGGCAGGAAGACTAAATAAAGAAAATATGTCTTCTTACTGGCATTGATGGAATACCTGAACAAGGGAAGGCAAAATCAAAACTCGAGTACTCACCCACAATTATTGTTAGTGGATTGTTGTGGAGTGTGGATGCACTCCCAAGGCGAAGTTGCCTTTACTAAAGTGTCCATTTTCCTTTTTGTAAAACATAATTTTCACTTTTGCATAGACGTTGCATGACGATATCATAGATTTAACTTCCTCAAGAGTGAAAGGTATGTTCTTGCCCTATGCATAAAAAAACATCCTTGTAACATCTTAATGCTACAATCTTGTATGCCAATCAAGAAGGCTTTGGTTTCGAGTAGATGCACTTAATCATGATGATGTACCTGGAGTCAAGTTTTGCTTCTTAGGTCTGTACACAATATCATACTTATAGAAAGCTAACATTATCTTCTTCAATTTTATTTTATTAGTACTGCTATATCAAACACGAATGAAATTCAATGATTTTGTTCAATCAAACAGAAATACAGAGGGATCAAGAACTGTCGCCATTCTCTTAAAGCTTCTACAGCAGCATAGGCCTTCTTTCCAATGATAGGTTTTCTTTGTTTTATAGGTATTAGATTTTGGGAAAAGAAAGCTACACGGCGCTCTTCTTGAGATAGTGCAGCAGAAATCGCAAAACTCCAATCGGCATTATATAGTATCTACTGAAAATGACTATTCTCATCAACAGCTGAAAGCATGTTGACTTGACCATCTTTGAGCTATTGGAAGGCCACTACCGCTTCCGAAGAAAGGAGAGAAGTCGCATTCTACTAAATGTGAATCCATTTAGAATAGTGTGAAAATACCTCAGCACACGAAGAAAAGAAGTGTAATTTTGAAATAGTCTAGCTTAAGATTGTTATGGAAGATCTACGAAAACTTCACTTGTTCTGTTTTATAAAAGCCAAATCCGATTCTGTGTGGTGTCTAAATTTTAAGGCGATTGGCTTCGTTTCTTCAACAATATAAAAGAAAGACACTGGATAAATAATAAGGATAAATAAAAAAAGTGTGTTGTCGTCTTAAATGACTTCTAAACTCTAACTCAACTGAGGAGTGAATTTTAATGAATTGTGACCTAAGATAACATCAGCGCGAAGTTCCTTCATAACGGATACTCTAACTATCAAACTAAACAGTTCAGTATATTAACTTTTTTTGAAACATGTTTATATTATGCCTTTAAATTTTACTGACGGCTGTGCTTTAATCACCTGAATAGTATAGTATGGAATAGATTTATTCTGCCAGTTATTTCAGGTACTGGTTTCTTCCATTCACTGATATTTTCAGGTTTCTCCTTAAAAATTATTTCATTTAATCCCATGTAATCTTTAGACTTTATGGTAAAGTTTCTAAAGTCAATTTTTATTGCTTTCCTTTTTCGCGAAGCGATATTTTTTCATTTATAATGAATCCTTAGTGTGAATTACATAGCCAGTAACTTTCTCTTAACTATGAAAACAAGGTTTTGCGTGTGGTAATCAACAGTTTTTACTGGACCAACATCTTGTCTCAAGGCGGCAGGCAGCTGAATTAGTTTCCGGCCATGAAAGTGATGTATAATTAATATAAATATGAGTCAGGCTTGCCGACTCTAGTTTTCCACTTGTTGTCGCAGTTGAAAGGCCAAATAAGGTCTTTGGCTGACAGATAAAGGTGACATAAATCGCACTCCTTCTCGGATCCTTATTACCCTTGATATTCAGGCCTACACAAAAGTTTAATTTATCACTAGTCTTAGATACATCAACCGATCTAAGAACCTCTGATCTTCAATCCACTTGTCTTCTTAAAACATCCTGCACATAACATAGCTGTACAGTTCACCTTCCAGTGCAGCGTCTGAAATCTGATGATACAATGAGAATTCCAATTCACCTAGATTACACTATATATTTTTTGTTTTATAATCTAGGTGTCTCTCTGATTTCAAAACGACGTAGTTTTGAACTTTTTCCTCGTCGAATGTTTTCGATCTCTTCAACGAACATAACTCCAGCCAGATTTCAGGAGGCTAGTCTGTAACAGCACCAGATTCCAAGTGCTGCACTAAAAGGAAGGTGAACTTCAGTTAAACATGTTTTTATTCCAGAGCTTTCGCCCCTTCTTGTCCCAAAAGTTGATCAATGAAACACCTATTTTTGTTTTAATCTATTCATTCATAAGATTACGGAAATATCCCCTGGGATGTGCATTCATATGTAGCAAAGCACCAGCAATAACTAACTGCCCAGATATCACATGTTTCCATAGAATATGCTTGTAAATTTTTATTAAAATCAACGTATCCATAATACATCTATTGCAATTGTGAGCAACAGTCTGTATCGTCTGGGGCCCTGCCCCTTGGATCTGATTTCTCTTAATGATAAATTTTAACTAGTAGAACTTGTAAAACATCCCTTTAGTTTGATTTTGGTGCATTCAGAACTTACTGGAGTAATCGGGATCATGCATAGCAGAGATTATATGTAGAAATTGTATTACATGATAAGAGCTCACTAACTAGATTAGGAATTAGTTTGCAAGTACCACCTGAAAATTTATTCAATCTTATATATTGTTTTTGATGAAATGAACTGTAATCATAAAGTGGAAAACTATGTATTTTTAGAAATTTATAAAAAGTTCATTATAAATTCAGTTGACTGAACTCACGCGTAACTCACACTATAAATAACAAAACGTCAGAGTTCTACTAATCTTTGAACTACTCGTATTTCAAATAGAAAAATTGAGAATGGTACAAATTAGTAGAATTTTGAAATTTATTTTATAATCTAAAAATATTTAGTAATTGTCCAGGGGACGCTTTCAATTAAAAATTGTGTCCTGTATAATAAACTATTTTAAAACGAACAAAAACTTACGACAAGCACAATTGCTGTTTTTTTAACATTTTTTTAGATAGTCATACTCAATGTTTCAATTAGACACACTTAACATATATAAAAACTATTCACGACTTCGGAAGAAGGTAAACTAAGATTGAAAAATTGAAAACCCTTCCAAGCACACGTAAAATAAAAATGGCAGGCAAACTCCCATTAAAAAGTTTTATTCCCCAAAATAAAAATAAAATGTTCACTTTTTCTACGGAGTTTATTAAAATGTATTTATCGTAGTTACTCGAACATATATTAAAAAACCCACATTAAAAAAGTTATTATTTTTAGTTAATTTTATATTTACTAACCATATTGTCAGTAGTTCATTTAGTTGTTACTCGTGTAAAGCGTGTACTTTAGTTTCTCATTGCTGTAAGTTTTTAATAAGTTGCGTTTTAGTAATTCTTTCTAACAAAACTTGTGGTAATTAACTGACGCTGGAATTTTAATATCAAAAAAGACTTACTCGTACAGAACTAAAGCAATTGTTGAACTATTCACTTCAGAAAGCTAATCTTCATTATAATAAATATGAAGAAGATTCTCTATTACTTCATTTCTGATAATACGGATGAAAGACAATTTATTGTGATGAAATACTCGTATCATTTATATTGATAAGTTCAGCGCCTTCTCGCTAGCAAACGCAACTACATGACTGCTGCTCTATGTTATAGGATTACCAAAACAGCAGGCGCAGTGAGGAAAGGATTTCAAAATATTCCCTAAAAACTTAATTTGGTTATATTCTTGCTATAGCATCAACTTTATTGTGTAGTTAACTTTATTTTTAGCCAACATAACATCATACTGCTTTCTAAAACACCTATAATTGTATGTAAGTATAGTATATAAAATATACAATTAAAATGTGAATGTTTCAATAAGAATTCATTATAATTGACAGATATTAGGTTCTATGTAAAAGAATGAATACAATGATAAGAGAATGTTTTATCTAAAGACTCCACCATGCCGCACTATACTTTAAGATACATTTTGAATCGATTTTTTACTTTCAAGATAGGACAGACTCTCCTTGGGGAGTAGGTTTTCTTTGATTAATAGTCCCACTATCATGGAAATCAATAATTGCGACATAATTACTTTCGAAGCACAGAATGCAGTCTTGGTTGTATTAATGTTGTTTAAATATATCTGCCTAACTCTACTTAGGTATCACCTAATGATGGATAATCTGATATTTTCATAAGACTTGACCTTCAACGTATCGTAGGGGAAAATTTAGAGATCATGGGTTCGATTCTTGAGGAGGTCAATAAATATTTGCAACTGGGTTGGATTGTTTTCCTTAAAAACGTTTCGTATCCTCAATTTATATGGCATTAACGTATAAAGAGCCCCCTTAAAAAGTTCTATTATAGCCTTTCTAGAGTCAGTGCAACAATTTTTTATTAGGACGTGTGTTCCCAAAGATATTTCAGCATATATGACTGCATATGGCCCTACGGTGAACAATATAAAATTCGTCTCCCCCTATACTAATGCCATTTCGCTAACGCTCAGCCAAATTTCATTTAGGTACGTATACCGTAACTGGAACTCTTGCCAATGTGGAAGTGCAGTTATTTGCCAACTTTCATGTTGGCATTGCTTAAGTCGTTCTCGAGATATCGTGCAGACAGTAAAGCTTTGCTAATGGAATATGTCTCGCCAATATAACCAAAATAAAACTTCCTCTGTCCCCATCTACTACGGCTATAGTTCAAGTATTCGTATGTAGTAATATTGTATATAACACATTTGGATTAATGGTAATAGTTGAACATTTTTATACATTGAGAATGTTTGAAAGATAGATATCTTTGTCACTATCTACATACATATCTATTTGGCTTAGAAAGCGGTTTTTATGAACCGAGGGAGATACAGGAAACATGCACCGAACCTTTATTTGTTGATCTCGTTATTTTTAATTCGAATAATGTACAGCAGCTTTACTAAATTAACCACGAGGATAATAAAAAACAAAGGAAAAAACTCACTGTACCAGACGGGTTTAGCAATTCTAGAGTGTTTAGTATATTTCCTATCAAACACTGGGGGTTGATTGGAGGACGTTTAAAACATGAGAATAAATTGAAAAAGGCAATAATTTATCCAGAGATATAGATATGAAGGGCGTTTAAGGGTTAGGATGACCGAGGGACTGGAGTACTAGGTGATACGCTTCCGTTAAACTTACCTATCTTTAATATAGTAGACCTTATTTAGACGAGGGGGTTGAGTTCAGTTTGGTCAATTAGGTTAAAATATACTCTGCCCCTAATATTACTATTATTATGCAAGCGTTTGCCTTAACCGATTGAGGCAAATCAAAATATTACTGGACATGTTTTGTAGGTCATTTATTCGCCACTACACAAATGTTTCGAATTTCAAAAAGTCAGTTTCAAATTTTAACCAGAATCAAGCTAGGTTCTATAGTTCTATAAAAATAGTTTAAACCGTCACTCTTTACATTTCATTTTAAGATTTGTTTCATGCTTAGTTCTAAAATCTGTGCATTTAATTACATTATTTTATTAGCCGTTCTCGTTTTTTTATATCATATTTTCATAAAATCCCTATCAACGACTAATAACTAACCGTTTGATTTCAAAATATGAAACTTTGCACAAAAATATGTATATCATAGAAAAATCTTTTATTGACGCCTCATAAAATGTCCTCTTCACTAAGAGTAGTGTCACTGATGGCATAAAAGGTAATTGTTTAAGTCAGATACTAATTTATCTAGTTTATGTCTATTTACATACAATCGTAAATAAACTATGAAGCTTTCTTGGGACTTATCGACAACCCTGTAACCAATTGTATTGTTACTATTACTCACCAACGCCTTCCAGAAGTTGTCTATGTGATTTCAGATCCGGAGAGTTTAAACTTGTATCTCACAGATTGCAGGTAGATTTGGTTTGTAGATAAGTACAGATAAGACCCACCTATAAGATAATTCTGACTATTAATCTTACTTTTATCTAAATATATGAAATAAAACTTGACAAAATATAGCTTTTATCTTTATACAACTATATTTTTATATTCTTAAAAATAACTAATAATTTTTTTTACCAACAACAGGTTAGATTTAAATAAAAATATATATGAAAAAGTTAGGACAGAATCATTAGACCTAAAAAAACCTTTTTATATTTTCACCTCTATTCTGTAATAAACCTGTGAGAGGAGACCAAAAATATTGAAGAAAGGTTTAAGATTATTTGATAGATTGAGGTGTTATTAAAATCAAGATACTATTTGTAATAGAACTTGTCCAACTGGATATTGAATAATAAAAATTACCACACAGGCTGACAGAAAGACATGTATCCCAAAAATATTCTCGCACAGTGAGATCAGGCAGAAATAATAAGCGGAGATTTGTACACGATATTTTGTACACTTTGCGTTTGTGATCTCTGTGGTTCAAAAAGTGTATGTGGAGTATCATATGTGATACAACATTTATAACCGCAATCTCTCAATGAGGTATAAACACGGTAGAGTTGAGTTTCGTTAAATGTTACAAAGCTTACTCTATTTTAATTTTGTAAGTTTTATTAATTCATTGTGCATTGATACTCACGTTACGGGTTAGCTCTCACTATTTGTTTTTTTTTTTATCTAAATTGACAGCAGTAATATTATAAGGGCTTATCCAATTATAGGACGACCACAACTATAACATACTCATGTAATAGATCACTGTTTTTTTTTTTTCTTTTTAATTATAGTTTATTCTGTTCTCGCTAAGAAGTGTACTCTGTGATAATGTACGGTGATGCAATTTTTCTCTTATCCAAAATATTTACCAAATTTAGTTGACAAAAGTTGTTGTAGATTACTTCAGATTGTTGTGCTTGTTGCTGCGTTTACCGTATCATAAGTTTAAGCTACTTTATGAAGATGTTCTAAAGTCTACGAGCTTTAAGTGGAGTGGTTGTTAATTGTTCATTGAAATCTTCACGGTGTCAGTCTTCTTAGCTATGCTTTTAGAAGTTTTTGAATTTTTTCCCCGTAACCATTTTCTAAGTATTTGAGAAGATGAATCCTGGAAAGACGTATAAACATATCCTCATTATAATTATAATCATTATTTGTGTATTTTAGCCCGAGTCCTTCACTTGCCAGGCGAGCATGTGAGAGACTCCGACTTGAGTTATGGCTCAGCAAGGGACTTTTTACACAAGCGCGCGCCCTCAATGATTCAATCTACCAGACCATTGACACTTATTAATTAAACAGATTTTTGTATATATGACATTGATACACTCAGAAACTAAATAGTTTATGTCGGTCAAATGACCGATTAATATAAAAATGTTTATGTTTATGAATTTTTCCACGGAGAAGGTTTATATGCTATGTCCCTTGATATAACTCGCCACCAGGCGGCGGCGCTGCAAAAGATAACAGTTTTCAAAGCGCCTACACAGTATAAACTACAATTACGAGACAGGTACGTATGTTAAATAGTCACTACACAACACTATTTGAAGGCGCTAAGTTATGATGTACAACCCGCATCACCAAATTACAACAAAAATAGGTTTTGGTGGGTCTTTAAAATAAATTTCTGGTTGAACTTAAAGCTTGAGTGTTAAACCACTTTATAATAAAGTACGTCTACAATGGCTATAAGCATACAGACAGATTTTCTTGATCATGGCAAAAAAGTAAACTCTACATCGGCGTTGGAAATATAATTCACTTGAACCAGAAGTGCTCATACATTACACGGGCAACGCTTACGAAAAAAGTGCGATGCCGCGGGAAGCAGCTAGTATACAGGCATCCTCATTTATTACGAACATGTTTATATTACCAACTAGGAATCACGTTTGTGACAGTAATATGTAATACCCTCGTGTTTCCTAATTCTCCATATCTCTTTTACGTCTGTACGTAATTGTATTTTATTCCAACACAAATAAGTTTATTACCTTTTATCTTTCACTGTTATTTTTAACCGAATAAAATGTATTTCTTCCCTATCCCTTCATCCATCTTACCTCCAAGTATCTCATGTCTCGTAATTTTTAGTCTCTCTTATCTAGAAGACATTGAGATATATTTTCTATTTGGCTATAACAATTTCGCTTTTGGTATTGTAAAATATATTTAATGTATATGTATTTCTTACATTTGTTTGATTGAAACTATGATTCTTCAAATTTAACATTTTCATAAATTTGGGCCACTTTTATTTTGAGTTTTCTTGAAACATATGAAGTTTTTGTTTCATATAATAAAACTCGAATTGGTAGCAATGTATGTTACTCTCAGCATCAGTTGCTTTGAGTCTCAAAATTTATAGTTTTTCTTGACGTAAAACAAGCATTCATACAAGCAATCAAGATAAGACTTCTACGCACCCAGGTGCGCTGAGGGATTGTTTTATACTGGGTACAGGTTTTAATAATTAATTGAGTAATTGTTTCTTATAATAACATATTTGAAACTACATTAATACGTAGTTCACTGCTTTTGAATAATACATTTTATAATACATCCAGTAAAACTTCATGATTTCAAATAAGAAATAGTTTGGTCTTATTAAGATTTAGCATTATTCTTAAGGGATACAGAATATTACGATGTTATATAATACTAATTGTGGCGTAGCGAAGGGGGGGTCCAGGGGGTCCGGACCCCCCCCCCCGAAATTGTAAGACATTAAAAAATTGAAACATGGAGCAGGACAAAAAAGGAGAGTTATCATTACTCTTGTCTACAAACATTAAATTGATTGATTTAATTGATTAAAGTAACCGTTGTTAAAAATATAATTGCCCTTTCGTTTAAATCATAAAGTATCAAACGATGCTTTTTGGGCTCGGCCTTTCGGATAGTGTAGTGTAATCACGGTATTTCTATAGGGCGCGGTCATGTGACGTCGCAAAGTAACCTGGACCGTAACACGGCGAACAGTTTAAATTAGCGACCACTTCGTTCAAATTCGTCTTGGGGACGTAAAATGACTGCTTAGAATTAAGTTACGACGTTGATTTTAGGTGTCATTAAACTGTAGACGTATATATAATTATCGAAAAAAATATAAAAAATCACTTTTGGTCGGAAAATACACTTGAAAAAACTCTACTGATTAGAACTTGCAACTAATTTGGACTTCAGTGATTGAGATAAACGTGGTGTTTTTGATTGAGCTAGGGCGACGATTTTTTTTATCATTAAACTGTACTTGACTAACTATATAATTATCGAGAAAAAAATCACTTCCGGTCGGTAAATACCGAAGAAAAGCTCTCTACAGATTCAGGTTTTGAACGATTTTGGACTTCACCGGTTGAGTGGTTGATTAACTTCTTATCAGTATTGTTTTTCCGGTGTATTATCTGACCGGAAGTGATTTTTTCAATATTTCTTCGATAATTATATAGTTATTAGTCGGCGTTCAATTGATACCCAAAATCGATGTTCTAACATAATTCTACGTACCACTTTTATCTCAACCACTCAACCAGTGAAATCCAAAATTCGTCAAAACTTGAATTTGTAGAGAACTTTTCCTCGGTATTTTCCGTCCGGAAGTGATTTTATTATTTTGTTTCTCGATAATTATATATGTATTAGTCGGCGTTGAATTAATACCTAAAATCAACGTCCTAACATAATTCTAAGTACCACTTTTACCTCATCCACTCAACCAGTGAAATCCAAAATCGTCAAAACTTGAATCTGTAGAGAGCTTTTCTCTTCGGTATTTTCCGTCCGGAAGTGATTTTATTGTTTTGTTTCTCGATAATTATATATGTATTAGTCGGCGTTCAATTAATACCTAAAATCAACGTCCTAACATAATACTAAGTACCACTTTTACCTTAACCACTCAACCAGTGAAATCCAAAATCGTCAAAACTTAAATCTGTAGAGAGCTTCGGTATTTTCCGTCCGGAAGTGATTTTATTGTTTTGTTTTTCGATAATTATGTATGTATTTGTCTGCGTTGAATTAATACCTAAAACCAACGTCCTTTCATAATTCTAAGTACCACTTTTACCTCAAAACCACTCAACCAGTGAAATCCAAAATCGTCAAAACTTGAATCTGTATAGAGCTTTTCTTCGGTATTTGCCGACCGAAAGTGATTTTTTTCTCGATAATTATATAGGTACAGTGTACAGTTTAATAATAACAAAAATCGTCGTCCTAACTCGTCCGAAAACACCACGTTTACCTCAATCACTGAAGTCCAAATTAGTTGAAGTTCTAATCAGTAGAGTTTTTCAAGTGTATTTTCCGACCAAAAGTGATTTTTTTCAATAATTATATACACGTCTACAGTTTAATGACACCTAAAATCAACGTCAACTTAATTCTAAGCGGTCATTTTACGTCAACACTTGAATCTGTAGAGAGCTTTCTTCGGTATTTACCGACCGGAAGTGATTTTTGCTCTCGATAATTATATAGTTAGTCGAGTACAGTTTAATGATAAAAAAAATCATCGCCCTAACTCAATCAAAAATACCACCTTTACCTCAATAACTGAAGTCCGAAGTATTTGAAGTTCTAATCATTACAGTTCTTCATGTGTATTTTATTTCTGACCGAAAGTGATTTTTTGTTTTTTTCCGATCATTATGTACTCGTCTACAGTGTAATGATACAAAAAAATCGTCATTATAACTCATTCATAAACACCTCAATCAGTGAAATCCAAAGCAGCCGAACTTCTAATCAGTTGAGTTTTCCGATGCATTTTCCGACCGTTAGTTTGATCTGTACCCGAGCAACGCTAGAAAATTGCCCTCCTTTTCTAAAGGGTTTTCGGCCGTCAGTGGCCCAATGTCCCTTAAGGGGAGTTTCATTTTCTCCACAGAATATAGTTGTATCAATTATACGCTTGAGTGAAGTTCTGTTTTGTTCTTCTTCTTTCTTATCCAGTAAATGCAACATCACATTGGTGCCTTCTACTCGGCCAGAATCGAACTTCGTAAAGTTTCTGTAGCTATACAAGAAAATTTGTGGTACTAGAGTTGCTGTGAGAGTTGAATTTGCCTATTACATCTTTCCACTTTCTATAAGGCGTAGTTACTAAAGCTCCATATTTTTGGTATTTACCTTTTACCAGTGAACTCATTGGCAAATAACACACAAAACGTCCCCCGGATCCCCGGTTTCGGACCCCCCCCCCCGAACGAAATTTCTGGCTACGCTACTGCTATTTGCATTATTTGCTAATTCTCTGTATTGAAGAATATATTGATTTCTTTGCTGCTCGAGATTCAAACATTGAAACATTGAAAACTTATATATATATACATATATATACAATTGTCTTTAGAATTAGAACTTGACTTGAAATGCTGTGCTTCCATGATGGCATTAGAAGATCTGTTTGGCTTGTTTGTCTACAAACTTCAAATGAGTGATTGCCATTAAGATTAGAAATAGTAATATCAAAAAAGTTAATTTTGACTTTTAAAATGTTATTGTTGGTAATACATTTTATTGGTGCTTGGTTCTTATCTCCCTTGAAGAGACATAATTTATCATCAACGTATCTAAACAATTAAATGATTTGCCTTTAAATTGATACTTATTTGTAAATTTCATTGTTTATTATTTGCTTTATTGGTTAATGTACACCGTAGATGGCTTAATGCCGAAATAGGTGCATGCCAAATAAAATATTAAAATATTTTTCTCTCTCATAAATGTGAAAGAGGATGACTATAGAACTCTTGGAAGATTGAGTTGAAAGTTTTGTATCTATACGTTGCTGGTCCTCGGCTGCAGAAGAAAAACTGGTTATGTCGGTGGTAGTGGATTTTTTTAAGAAAGGTTATACAGGGAAACGCCTGTTTTTATAATGTATTGATTGTATTCCTAATTTTGTTTTACAGGAAGAATAATAGTAGAGGAAGAGCGGTTTAAATCACCAGCCAGTATTAAACTTAACTAGTCTTATCAATAAGGATAATTAAAACACACCATATACAAAGAAAGTACAAAGTTATTTAATTAACATATTTACACTATTATTACACATGGCATTTTCAATAACATAAAGTAACAAGAACTTAAAACATAACAACGGTCATGTTCAAGAAGAATATAACCTAAATAACAAAAACAGCGCATTCTTCTTTGCTAATAGAAGCAATGTAAATTTAATTATTTCCTTTATTAGAATTAAATAATTTGAATCTTTCAGCTTCGCAAAATCCGAGCTCAAGGCTAAAGCTACAGGTTTATGATAAGCACCTATTTAACTGATTAATTGATAGGCTACGTTTTATGGTAGAAAATATCATAGCGCCAGAACCTACAATAATAATATTGTTACACCACGTCCCCATGACTTACAAACCCACTTAAGGGTTTATATTGAGTGGGTTTTAGTTTTGCGGAATTTTGTTATAACTGGACAGAAATCTGTATTTTGTCACTACTCTCAAATGAAGGCAGTGGATAAATTCCAAACTTTTTAATATAAATCACAACATTTACTCCTAATATAAATATTATAAGTATCTATCTACATCGTTTGAAGTTTGTTTTTGACGATGGAAGGGTTGTGAAGGAAACACGATTTTTCCGGACATTTGCCATCGCTCAGTGATACAAAATGCATGTCACAACGCTCTGGTATAACGTGTTAGTTTTAACCTAGTTTTTTATTACGTGTTAGAACATAGTTTGTTATTACGTGTTATTTACTTGGAGAAGAGATCAGATTGCAGATCTCAAAATGAATTGTTTGAGATTTTGTATCACTAAACAATGGCAATTTGCTAAAGTTTCTGTAGTTTTTTTCATTTCAGTATCACCATACACTGTCTCAAAAGAAATTTAGTTCAGACAATGATTAATTTATCGAACTTTAACAGTAAAGGTGTAGGACACAAAGTGTGTTAGTTGTAGTCAGATATCCTATACAACGAGAGTACCAAGATGCTACTCAATAGGCTGTAGGGTATAGACTATTACAGGACTCCATCTGCAACCGTGGAATGCAATGTCACGGCCAAGACCCAGAACCTGGATACTGATCGAGCACACAGTGAATCTGTGACAAAATACTGTATTGTGAAGTACATCTGATCTCTCCTGTAAGTTCAATGGCCAGATTGCACAAACTAACATACCTAAACAATAAACGGCTCAAGGTAAACTACTTACGTGCAAGTTGATCTCATAAATAAAGTTTATTATTTTTTATGAAAATCTTTTATGGATTTTTTCCATTTTCATTTACATTTCGGAAGCCAAGAGTCTATTTCCATCGTTTAATTACATAACCTATTATTGTGATGAACTCAATAAACGAAGTCCTTCGTGTATACAATATATTAGGTAAGTAGTAGTAGTAGGTCCTTACTTCCGTTGAGTTGCGTGGCTGACGATTATTATGTAAGAGCTTCCTAAAAAAAAAAAAAAAAAAAAAAAAAAAAAAAAAAAAAAAAAAAAAAAAAAAAAAAAAAAAAAAAAAACCAGCTGCATATAATATTAGACGTAAGCTTATAGGAAAATTAATTGTAGGAATCCTAAATCTAACAGAGAAATTGTTCACAATGTAAAAACTAATCATAGATTTCTGAAATATAACCAGCTAGTCTGGATATGAATGTTTTGTTTTAGTTTTGTTTGTATTCCCGATTAAATTATTAAATAGTTGTAATATTTACTGCAACATAATTTACAGCAACTATATCTTCTTTTACAATCTTTAAATTAGCAACCAATGTAAATTATAATGCACGAGTAATCTTAGGTTTAGAGTTTCATTTTATTTTTCACATAATTTTTAACATAAACGGCAATTAAAAGAGTATAATAATCAGGGATACCTGATATGCTCTTTGACAACTATTTCATCACTTTTGGACAAATAAAATTACATTTTTAACAATATAGTTTCAAATTACGTTTTTAAAATATTACATAAAATAAGTCTTTGGTGTACGTTGTACGATATTAAAAATACATGTTCGTCTTTTACAACCACTTTTTTGCATCAACAGTGGAATATTTTTAGTCATTAACAACAGATCTGCAAAATTCAGCCTAATCACCTAAGTCTACGCACGTTTAACAAGGATCATAGGCGGCCTCCTGTAGATTCTTGGGTGGTGACTGTTGACAGGGTAGTGAGATGAGGGCGAGCTTACATAATCTGAGGGATGCGAGTAGATTGGAGACGAATGGGATTTCACTTCCGATGTTGAATGGTCAGGAGCTTCAGTTGTGAATACTCTTTTGTAATTAATTGGGTGATGTGGGTCTTCAGGTTCTTCGGCTCTGTGGATCGCATGTTTTGACCTATGAAATTGTGAGAACTGTGAAGGCTCTGACGGGTTGTTTGACTCTTGTTGATGTTTCACGACTGAGTTGTGGCTATGAAGTTGTTTAGGAGTTTTCTTATAGGCCGATAAGAACTGTTGAGCATCGGGTGGAGAGTAGGATTCTGCATTAGTAGGTTCATATCCGCTTTTGATAGCGGGCCTCTCTCCTTGTGAAGATTCGGGCACACTTATCATTCCAAGAGGATGTCCAAGGTATGGTGAATATCCACTGCCCATTACTGGTATATTGATGGGATAAGAAAAGGAAGGTGCGGGTGTATTTACAGGAACCAATATAGCTTGGACCATTCCCCCGTGTGGAGATTTAATAGGAGGATTATAATACTGAGGCAAACCTTGTAGTCCATGGAACCCAAAACTGCTCCCAAAGTTATCTTGACTATTGTAGTTCACATCTCCGTTGAGAAAAGGCTTGTACGCAGTATAACTTTGTTTCAAATTTGTTAACGGGGCTTTGCTAAAATCGATCGCTTTTGGTTTTGGACTGAAACTTATAGAGTTTTGAGGTCTAAACGGTACAGGAGAATCAGATCCGTACCCAGGCCTTTCATATTTAGGTGTTTCATACTTTAAATCATCGTATTTGAACTTTCCACCATTATCAGGTTTGGTGAAATGACTCTGAACAGGATTGTATGTTTCTTGTTTCTGGTGTGTTTGTGGTTCCACGTATGTAGGATAAGGATGTTTTAGGAAAGATTCGGAATAAGAAGGATGCGGTTGTTTAGTTTCAATTGAAGTTGGAACTGTTTGTTTAGGGAATGAATCCTCATACGATGGATGTGGCTGCCCAACAAACTGTACTAAACCCTCTGGAGATGAGTAAGGTTGGTTAGTAGCAGGGTTTATTGCGTTACTGAAGTCGAATGAGTTGCTGTGCTGCAGAGCGTGATTATGGTCAAAACTGTTACGCCCTATTGTTGAAACACTATTGAAACTTTGGTCTATTCCTTCTTTCACGAAGATTGGTTGATGTAACACAGACCCTGAGTGCTTTTCATTTTGATCATTTTCAGTTTCATCCCTGAGAGGTTTGACAGTCTTATAGTTGGTGTTTACGTTATGTGATATTTCGACACCTGAACCCATGTTTTTCCATACAGAATTCATACCGTCAATATGTACATTAACAGGAGTATTTTGGTAGGATATCGGATGTGATATTCCCTTCCCTTGACGCACGCCGACTGGAGGATCAACCAATCCTGCCTTTGGACGTTGGAATATTCCATTTCCAAATCCTATGCTGTATCCTACGTTAAACAAAGAGTCCGATGAAGGATTTTGAACACTGACTCTATTTGGTACATAAATAGGTCTATTTATAACGTCATGGCCTGCTCCACTACTTTCTATTCCCTGCTGAAGATTTGTTCTTGGCTTATGAGGGTTGAAACTCTGATGATCAGTGTTGATATTAGATTTATCTTCATGACCCGGCCAGTCAGAAGGGACCTGTGTCAATTCCTCACTTTCTTTCTGTTGTGGATCATCAAAGGTTTGCGGTTGTTGTTTTAAAAGCTTTTGCATGATCGCCGGATGTACCGCCTGAACGAAGGGGTCTCCTTGACCAATCGAAGATGGTGTCGGTTGTTGCTGGTTATAATGCGGTGGGGGATCCGCTTGTTTTATGTTTTTGTGTTGTTTTTGGTTTAATGGGCTTTTTCTACCGTTATGACGAACTCCTTTAGGGTAGTTCTTGAGAGGTTTTTTCCTAGTGGTTTGGTAATGAGAATTCGATGAGACCTTTTGCCGTTCAGGCCTACTGTGAAGGACCATAGTGCTATAACTAGACGCGGCATCGGTAACGCTGTCCTCTATCGGGTTTTCCAATGATTGCTGACTGTATTTCAGATCGTTGACGCTACCAGCCGAGAAACTGTCCCCGTCTCGCTCTTCGTGCCGACTGGATCCTTCTCGTGCGTAGTTGCCTCCTACTGGGCCCTGACGTGGAGCGTGTCTGGAGTTGAGCATGTGGGTCTCGGCTTCCACATGGCGCCCTTGCCTCTCGCTGTATCCGTACCCATGCGAGCCTTCTAGGGGTAGCTCAGCTTCAGCTGTCACTAAGAGTACTCCCGCATATAGCACCTGAAATCAAATACCTTTCATCATATTTAGTGTCAAAATAATGTTGAAATTTTGATAAAGTGTACAGTATCTACATACATTTACTACTCCCGTGGTTAACTACCCTTTATTAAAAACTTTTTGAACAGTAGCTTACCGTTTTTATCTCAACAATGTTTCTGATACATGACCCCAAAGGGGCCTCACGAATATAAAAAATATCTTACACGCCTGTTTACAATTAAACCTACATATAACAAAACACCATGCCTAGCAGAGAATCTTAGATTTAAATTTGAGATTTTACTAGATAAATGATTTCGGGACCACGTTGCATTCTAGCATTATTCAATATCGGTGGTAGTCAATAATGACGGAGGGAAACCCGTGGTTAGAGTTAATTTCATATGTAGCTGGCCAGTTAAAGTAATATACTCGTAGATGGAAAAAACAAGCTACAGTAGAGCGTCGATTATCCGAAACAATTGATGCAGGGGGGTTTTCAGATAATCAATTTTTTGGATAAGTGAACATCACTTTAAAAACTTCCAGTTATTTTTGAGGACAGTGGAATGGGTGGGACAGCTAAAAACACGTTTTTGGACAAATAAAACATCACCTTATAATATTACACGAAAGTATAAAATGTTATGTGAAGGCAACACGTACAGTAGGGATTGCATTAAATTACAAGTAAATACAATTTTGGCTCAGTAGCTCAGTGGATATCACAGAAACAGTAAAAGATTTATTTAAAATAAGATAAAATAGGAACAGTACAAAATCAATCCAAAATTAGATGCAAATTATAGATACAAAATAACTTTATAAGAAAAAGTTAAATTTCGACGGGATTTCGCCTTCGGTTAACCGACGTTTCGGATGACCGACTTTCGGATAATCGACGCTTTAATGTATTAGGTAGATGTGAGTGAAGGTGGACCCCATCGGTGTTATCAAGCTGCATTGCACAGATAGGCTGATGTCTAATTTATTTAGATACGGGCCGTTGTTGCTATAATCCAGTAGTTGTTTAAAATAGATTGTAGAGTATTTAACATGGGTCTCCCTGTGCAAGTGAGCGTTATAACTGGTCACGCTCGGACCTCACAGGGCCAAGGATTAATTAAGGACCAACAACTAGACTGGAGCCTGGACTATTAGAGCTGCTCCGGTGGTCGCGTGCGCGGCCTTAATTGTCAGTAACTCGATCATTCCAGACAAATATAACTGGAGGAAAGTGACCTCCATGAGCACTGAAGAGGCGCCAGAGCGCGACACATGTCTTGGGCCGGAACACTTTCAGTTTCACGTCTTGACTAAGGCACTTTCCAGCTCCGGGGAGGCGGGTACTGGGCAGTCCCCCGGTGGTAATGAAGTGATTGCAGGCTTCAAGGACTTCCGAGCTCACAGGAAGGAGAGTAGTTCCGTCTCGCTTAATGGCCGAGGGAGTGATGTCAACGACAGAAATGTTGTAACGGTCAATCGGTTCTCTAAAAGGAATTTCAACTACTCTAGAGTACCAATTACTGTTTAGATGAGAATCTGTTAAAGTACATAGTTCGTTTCAGCACTCATACAGTCCACATACTCACTCAGCCTTATGTTCCTACATATGAGTGTATAGTTAAAGGTCTAATAACAATATTGGAACAAGAATGACATAGTATACGTAGTTTAACTTAAATTCAACAAATTATCTTATATTATAAAGAGTTTAGTTAAGAAGTAATAAAGCCTTCATGGGCACATTTCGTCTTTGTGCACGATTCACCAGGTCGTCACTATTAATTCAAATAAAAAAGAAATTTAAAGAAATTGTTTTATTCTAAATAAGATAAAATTATACAGAGAACTGTCAACTTAATTTGTAAAATCACAGACAATAAAGACATAAAGAAAGAGAACTATTACGAATTTAGTGATAATGAAGGAAACAAGATTTAGTGATAATGAATTGTTTTAAGCTTGACAAGGACTGATGGAGATAAAGTAGGCTTATCCGAGAAAAGTTATATTAGACATTTACAACACAAGCCGGACTAGCATTAGCCTATATACTATTACTATTTTTCAAATTTTGACATATGCTTTCAGATAAATCCTCGTCACCTTTTTATATTCAACTACCATTATTCAGTTGGGTCATGTACGAAATGTGAAAGGAAAGGAATCAATAAATTCGTTCATAAGATTTCACACAAGTATAACTTTCTAGAAGTTCTGCATAAATTGTTAATTTTAGGCGTAACGTATAAAATAGTAAACACATTTCAGGATAAGGAATGACGAGTAATGAGTAGATGTATTCTCGCGGAATTCCAGAGACCACGGAAGGATTCTGATCTACTCTCTCCTGTGCACCGCACCCATAGCAAACGTTACCCTCACTGCTACGGGCTGTAATAAAATTACTGTGGAGAGCTGTTCAAATGTAGTCATCCACACGGCAGCAAACGCAGAAATCAGTGAACTTTCACAAGAGTCCGTGTTCCTGCCTTCCTTTCTGTGTCCTTCACAATAGCCCCAATAGATTTGATTAATGGAAGCCCTTACAAACTATATTATATTCCGGTTTTTACACATTTATGAATGCAGTCTACCTTGTTTATAAATAAATACGCCACACCACGTAGTTTCTCTGAGGTTTAATGAAAACAGTAAATAGCTCATTTCATTATTGACAGATGGAACGACAGACAGTGAAACAGCAAAGAAATGTTTACATCCCCTGGCAAAGAAAAGATAAATTGTGTCAGCCTACTGAGTGATAGGCTTCAACGACGCTTCTGTCAAATTTCGTAGTTGGATATTCAACATCATAGAACTTATATTTGTTTATGTATAAATGAAGATTCGGACTGAATTTCAAGTCTACAGAAGAAATCTTTCTCGATATATCTCATGTAAAATCACTTTTTGGAAATTAAGTTAAAAATACTCACTGCCGTTCAGCCAAACTCCATGGAGTGACATGCACCATAATCGAGCTCAGTGTTCGTTATGAGGCTTCACGCATAATTTCAACTCTTAAGGTTAGTTAAACCCATGTAGGGTTATTCATTCTGCCCATTAAACTCTTTCAAAAGAAAAAAAAACTATATAAAATACTTGGATAGCAAAGGGTTTCACGCAAGAAAATTTACTTGTTTTATTCTATTAATATACAGGGTGTTTCCTAAAGGTGTTCCAATATTTTGGTATTTTGTTCTAGACGTGAAAATGAGCAAAACACTTCATATGGATGTACGTCCTAAAACGTTTAGTTTTCCTTCTATCTGTTTGTATGTGATTTTTACCAAAAAAGTTATATCTTTTATATACCAGTAAAGATAAAGTTGTGAAACCTTGCAGTTGTGTTGGCCTTTTTTATGCCCATTTGAGAAAAAAAATATGAACAAATTATCTTTACCCGTTTCAAAATGGCAGCCAATCATAAATTTTGATGTTAAATTCCGCAAAATCGATACACTGTATGAAAATTGTATAAGAATATTAAAATGTTGTAAACTTTATTTTAAATCTAACAGAGGTTGTTTCATTAAAATCGTATAAAAAACTGATTAGTACTATTAAACATAATACCATGTTTTCACACTACACAACAGAAAGTATAGTTTTCTAAACTGTTTTACTCTGAACAGCTGATTTAAAGTCAATGAGCTGATTAATGTGAACAGCTGTTTATTTCTTCTGTAATGTAAAAGTTGTTTTGTCTCCATTCCAATTACTTTATTATAATGTATTGTTTGTTTTAATTAGTTTTTTTTTCATTAGCAACAGGAATGGCAAATAATAATATTACCAATTTTACCAACTCAGAATTAAACAACTTTTAATAGCTTTAATATTTAAAAATGGAGCCATTCTCTCTCTCTCCTTAAAACTTGAAGGGTATTCCAATAAAAAACAGAATCCTCAGGAATCCAGTGATTGACACCAGACTTCAGTACTTCACGTTCTTAGTAGCTTCAAGAACTATTTCTTAGTAGTATACAAAGCTACTTTGACATTGTTCATATTCTATACGTAACCCAATTTGGATTTAGGAAAAACAAAGATACAATAGAGGCAGTCACAAAAGTAGCAGATTCTGTTTCGATGGATTGGAGAGAAGATAACATGTGCTAATAAGCGTATCTCTCGGTCTCTCCAAAGCTTTTGGCTGTGTGCATCTTGAGAAACTGGAAGGTGGAAAGGTTTGGTGTTCGTGACTTGCCACTCAGATGGCTCTCATCCTACCCCAGTGACAGGGAGCAGTGTGTATGCTGTATCTTCAAAAAGCAAACTGGTGTATCGAGTCCCAAAGGGTTCTATATTAGGGCAAAGTTTGTTTTTAATATATATAAATAGGTGTAAATTGGGTGTACATTTGTGTAATAAGGTACTCTTCTGATGCCAAATAATAGTGGTAACAGAATCTTTGAAATTCCTTGAGATTCGCCTGAATTGAGGGCTGACTTGGGAATACCATATTACCCATTACCATCTACAATAAGTGAATTAGACTCTGGGGAGGCTTTGCAAAGGATAGACTAAACAGAGTTTTCAAACTTTGAAAAAAAAAACAGTTACAATAGTTCCAAATCTTAAAATTCAGAGATTCTTGCACAGATGCTTTCAGGGAGCTTTTTAATGTAAGATCTACATTTAATATTCCTGGAACAACTTTCCAAGTAGTTTCACTTTCCGCATTTAAACAATAGTGGCTTTGTATTTTTGGTCGTGGCAGACCAGTAGAAGACTAAAGACATCTAGTCTACATCTCTACCGTAGTCAGCAACATCGTACAATGGCATTTGAACGTGAACGTTTACTTTTAGAAGTCAGTACTAAACTGATCAACAGACCCCCTAGAGATCTGAAATTGGCAATAAATTTGAATTATATTAAAGGTCAACTGAAAAGATTCCTGATTTCTAAAGCTTTCTACTCAGTTGACAAATTCATGGTCAGCTCGCTGGAATGGTCAGAGAGGTTTGGCGACTTGTTTTTGCTAAGTTACTTTAAAGTTATTTTAAACTTGAATTTTTACTACTTATATTGAAACTCAAAACGCAATTTATGTTGTTTTTTATGCAACGTTGCATTGCCTCCAGCAATAAAGATAATTATTATTAGTAGTTCCTTTTCGAGATATCATGTGGACAGACAAACAGACAGAAATTACATTTTTATAGCCCAACGAGTATTTGGCTTCGCTGACGCTCAGCCAATAAATGCATTGGCTAGAACCATAAACGGAACAAATAGTGGCACTAACAGCTCTTCTAAAATAAACAATTGTCCATCAAGTTTCTTCATAGCCCCAACAACGCTCCTTGAAATGTACAATACTATTTCATCTTTGAAAACCAGTTCAACACCTGACGTTTTTGGAATGAGTCCTTAAGTAATTAGACGGGTTGCTTCACCCTTAAGCCCTCCTTTAACTCAATTGTTCAACAACTCAGTTCTTCAGGGGAAGTTTCCGTCGGATATGAAGCTCTCTAAGGTCATTCCGGTTTTCAAGAAAGGCAGTAGGTCTTCGCCTCAACAGTATCGTCCCATATCAATTTATCAACCATCAGCAAAGTCTTCGAACGTCTCATTTATGTTAGACTAACAGACTTTCTTATCAGAAATATCATTCTGAGTAACACCCAATTAGGATTTGTTCCTTCTAAATCCACCACCGATGCTATTGCCCAATTTTCCAAATATTTATTTACTCATCTTAAAAATCAGAATCACGTAGCTGGTGTTTTTTACGACCTCACGAAAGCGTTCGATACAGTTAACCATCTGAAACTCCTTAATAAGCTTGAACTCTACGGCATCAGAGGTTGTCCCCTGCTGTGGTTCAGGTCCTACCTTTCAAATCGTTACCAGAGTGTCCAGGTTACCAACTCCTTTGGTACGGCACAGTCAGATTTCGTAGAGGTCTCCATGGGTGTTCCTCAAGGTTCTATCTTGGGACTTCTTCTCTTTGCCTTGTATGTAAACGACTTAAGCTCGTGTGTCCCTGAGGCTCGTGTCACTTAATATGCTGATGACACCACGGTCATTGTTCGGGCAGACTCTTCAATAGCGTTAAATCTTCAATTAAACGCTACAATCGAAAAAATGAACTCTTGGTTCATTCGCAACAATTTATTCCTCAATGTTGACAAAACATCCATTCTTCACTTTCGATCTCAGACAGTTCCTAAGGGTTTTGTTGACGAGGCTGACATCATTGAGGTTGATTCAGTATGTTTCTTGGGCGTTCATCTGGATGCTGATTTTTCTTGGCGTCAGCATGTAGAGGGCCTTTCCTCTAAGCACAACTCTGTATTGTTTTTTCCTTAAGATGTCTTTCAAATTTTCTGAAAAGTAGTGCACTGAAAATGGTATATGATGGTTACTTTTCCTCTGTGATGTCATATGGCGTAATGTCATGGGGAACTGCTTCATCTTCTCTGTTACAAAGAGTATTCAAATTGGAAAAGAGGGCTATTCGTTTAGTGTTTGGGTATTTATTCCGTTTCAATTTACACTTTTAAACACATTACCGATTTTCCTACCCACAATCATATATATCCCACCAGAAATAAAAATAGTTTAACAGTACCCCACCATAGTAATAATATGTTCCGCAAATCAATAAAATATTTAGGACCTACAATTTATAATAGATTGTCAGATTATTTAAAAGCCAGCACTTCACTTGCATCTTTCAAAAACAAGCTAAAAGACTTTCTTGTAAAAAACTGTTTTTATTCACTCTCTGAATTTTTGTGCCCCACCCAACCTTACAAGTAAAAATATCATTAGTACTGTATTTAAATATATTTTTAATTTGTAGTTTTACCAGATATAGCAATAACTTTAATAAGAATATTTTTAGTATTTAGTTATTTTATACATATTGACAATTCTCGATACATGTTAATGTCAATGAGAAATAAATGAATTTGATTTGATTTTATTGGAATTAATGTATTAGCGTTTAAAAAAACAATATGCATTTGATTCTCATTGACTAATTAAACTATGTTCTTTGTATCTACCGTCCATTATGAGAATGTTATAGTTTGAAAATACACTATTGATTTAGTGATCGTTTGTACGTTTAGCAATATTTATAACTTTCAGTTAATTTGGGTCTCTTAGTCTTCGTTGCTTAGATACAAATCCTGACGTCGAAAATAATAGCTATACATTTTTTTATATCTGATTCTGTTGCTGGCAGATTTATTAAGCCAAACATTAACTCAGAGGCTACACTAATATTGCTACATTTATTTACCAGGATCACTAGTAAATACTGCCAGTCCAGTTTGTCTGAACCTAAATTTAAAAGTAAGAAATAATTGGTGCCGAATAAAGACATATTAAGCGGGTTTTAGTATTGTGTTTAGCTCCTGAGGTGAGCATTGATCCTAACTTTGCCAACTACATGACACACACGTAACGAAATAAAGTCATGATTCATTTTAAGCCTACGAATGGAAGAAAAACCATTTATAAATATATAATGCAACGTTGTTAGTAATTAGCTTTATTTTTTGGTATTACTCTTACACATAAATACGATCCTAGTGATGTTCTCAAGACCAAGCAACAGGCACTTGGACACTCCGCAACTAGTTTTAGTGCGTTGAAGTCTCCAACTAGCCGGTGTGACGCTGTTAAAAGTCGGTCATCTCGATTTTATCGCCACCAGAGCAAACTAAATCAAAAACACTTTTACGCTCTTTTTGTGGATAATAAGAATCCAAAAGCTTTCTCCATTTGTGGCTTTTTAATATTGTTTTATTTAGAAAAATTTCATTACGTTAGTACTTGTTCTATTAAATGCTCATATCTATACGCTTTACAAGAAAAGTAAAAAGATTTTGGATATTTTTATTGGTTATTATTTAACACATTTTAAATATTTGTACTTTTTTCCCACGTCGAGCGTGGCTGCTGCTTGAATTGGTGACCGCTGAGCGATCCTGTCCTTGGCAGACAGGATCACTTTACTAGGAAAGTAAAAGTATTTTTGAAATTTTTGTATTGGTTATTATTTAAATAATTTCAAAATGTTTATACAACGTCACTACCATTCGAATTCAAACCTTTCACATTTGTTACACATTTAATTTAAACCTTCTTTTTCAGTATGAACGAAATAATGTTGATTAATAGAAATAAAATCTTAGAGTTCATGTTGTATTTTGTTATCTAATGGAATTATAATAGTGGATGGAACAAGAAGTGACATTCAGCTTCGACAAGTGAAAGCAAATAATTAATTTTAGTTATTGCAGTGAAAAACGGAGAGAAAGGCGCTCACATCTATTGTCACTTCAATTTCAATTTCTCGGGTTAGTGAAATTTGTCTTCTGCATTTCGTTGATTTTCTTCGCGATCCCGATTCAGACTTCATTATGTATATTTCGACAAAAGTCTTTACATCGGTTAATTAATAACTTTACAGCAAATTGGGAATGCCTTAAAAGTAATAATTTCAAAGAATATTTATTAACTATATAAAAACCTAACCCCGAGGACATCCTTCTTGATTTATCCATCCAAGTAAAAATAGTGGAGTGCGCTAGAAAATAAAGTTGCACGACCCAGCAAGGCTATTGCCTACTTGTAGTGTATCCACTTCCTCCACAGGGGCATTCCCCGTGACATCTCGTGTCCCCTGCCCCGGACTCACACGCCATTACGGTGAGGGAAAGCATATCAGTCTACCGGAAGACGATTGGGACATATGAGCAGTGAACACACTTCCTTTGCATGTGATTATTACGACCTATGTGCATAATTGATGGTATTACATTGTTATATTTATTGCAGTAAGACGTTGACGCTGTTGCTCATTTTAAACCTTCTGGTATCCAGTGACCTGTTTGAAAACCACGATAATGACCATGGTTCTTGTAGGTGCATTAAAATATAATTTGTTCGGTGTGCAATTTATTAGTCACGATTTGTATTAGTTTTTCAGTAAAGATTCGTTGAAATTTTAGCTAGTGAATTGACTAACAATATCATTTTGCTATACTAATATGATAATCTATGACCAACAGTAGGTCTCGGCCTATGGGTCAGACCTCTGAGCATAGGGTACAGTAAACGTCTAAAGAGAAAGAGTAGTTTATCTCTCGCTATTTGGAACGAAACTTCGTTCCCAAAATTTCGTTCATTTAACTTAACAATGCAATATTGTTAAATCGCCACATACAATCTCCTGGGCCCTTGTTGAGACTTGAGACGAGGGTCGTTTTAGTCAGTGATTTACCAACCATCAAACAGGCAATAAAAGTTTAAAATTGTCTACCTTATCAAAACTGTTTAGCACCGAATTCAATATATTTTTTTAGTAATGGATGTACTAATTTAGCCACTTTGAGAAAGAAGTTGAGAAACATGACGTATGCAGTTTGTGACGTGTGCAGTTTATGGTGAGTTATGGTATAAATAATGTAGAACTGTTCACTCTACATTATATAAATTTCAATTCATCAATGTCGTAGCGCGCCGACATTGTACCAATTATACCAATGCCCGTACGTCACTCTTGCCTGTTCTGCATAAAAGAATAGCCCATTGAGTAACCTTTTATCTTCCGGTGGACTGTTTCACGCACGACCGGACGACACGCTGCGGCAGGTGAACTTATAACAAAACAGCTGGTGGATTGATTAGTGAGGAAGCTTGCGAGTGACTGGATTGCGTCGGTGCTGTGTGTGTCTACGAGCCCTTCAGCTTCGCTGGATTTTCGGGAGCCGACTTATAAATTGGCCAAGGTGAACTACTACCATATATTTTCCTTAGTTCTCGTCACTCTTACGTGAATTCAATATACTAATTTTAAAGTTTAAAAACACTACTCAAGATTATAGAATCACTCAACTGAGCCTTTTGGAAAAACTGTTAGGGTTTGAATTGAACGTGTAAAGCTAAACGTGGCATTTACTTTTAATAGTTAATAATCTTACCTAATAATTTGTTTAAAGTATTTGTTTCAAAAACCAATTACGCTAACTATGTTGACAACATTTCTAAGAGAAAGAGGTAAACTTATAAATAGTACATATGTTGGAGATTAAATGTCACAACTTGAACTGTTATAACTGCAATGTTTTAAATGTTTTTAATCGAAGGAAAATTTTACCTCTTTAATAGTAAAGTAAGTATTTTAATTATAGAAATAATACATACAAGTCGCATAAAATACAACCATGATTGACATATATTTTGTAACAGACCGTGTACAGTCCTAATTTGATGTGTCACAGTTTCATGTTAGTACGATACAATAGTTTCAACGTTTCTTCTTAATGTATCAATGTTTTATTTGTAATAAAAGTCAAGGTAAATTATTACCTCAAGCTATTAATAATTAGTCTTTGGATATCACCATTAAATTTATAAATTCAATTTTGTTATTATACTGCCTATTATGTTAAATCATATTGTGTACATGTAGGGTACTTTAACTGTTTATTATTTTCGACAGTGTTTATTAGCCTTTGATATGAACAGTCAAGCTTACAATTCTCATGATTTTATAGCGAGAAGTTGCATAAATACAGGTGGATTCATTAACCTTAGAATATTGTTGCTTAATCAGCTGGAGAGACATTCTAGCATAATATTTTCTTTTGCTTCAACTAACAAAAACCTAATGTGTTTATTTGGTACTTTGGGATTATACCGACCACACCCAGACATGGAATCGTTATTTCACATTTCGTTTCTACTGATTACTAGATTAGCGTAGAACAATATTTCGTCAATATAAAACAGGAATTGGTCTTTATCGCAACACCTCCCCATCCTCAGACAGAGGTCAAAGTCGAGCGTCTAGTAGATAAACGTGATTGCAGAGTCTCGCCGCCCGTTCAGCTGGTGCATCGCTTTGTGTGTACTTCCGTGTTTTACCTCTACATTTCTCCAAACACAAAAATTCAACAAAAAACAAACATTTACCAAACTAAAACTTTTTATTAAAAAAAAACACTCAAAACTTGTTTTTTTATTCTTGATCACATTCCGCCACCCCAAAAATGCGAGTGCCTCCGGCCATCAGCGCGGGGCTTCGACAGCACCTTCGGTGCTGCCCCGCGCTGATGTCGTACGAAGAAAAAACATCCCTCGAGATTGTACCTATCAGTAAAATATCAAATTCTAGAGGGGTAATCAGAAATATAAATTGAATTGTAATGGAAAGGCAATGATGTTACCGTGCAAATCACGTGATGCCGCGCGGCCTGCCGTAATCAGGGATTCTCGAGAAAGATAGATAACAGCGACAACAATACCGATCACAATACCTGGAAATGCTTGTGTAAGTTTGTAATTTTGTAATTGAAGAGTTGTTTTTTCGTTCTATCATGTTTGTTTCTATAAAATTTCTATTTTTGTGTTCTTCATACTGGTGTGGTCGGTATAATCCCAAAGTACCGTTTATTTTTAAATGTTTCATTGTTGTTTTTCATTTGTATGTAAAATGTCCATTTCAATTGCTACTGAGAACTGTTGTTTATCTGATGTTCTCTGTTGGTTGAACATATTAATCAGGGCTTTTTGGGATTTGGTATGGGTACACTTCTGGACTGCGCCCGGAGCCTGGTGGACTTATTGCCGAGCCGCTAGTGGGTACTCCAGCTTGCACTACCCTGACACTGGGATCTGCTCCTAGCCGTGCCGCCTTACACCTACCACTACCGCACCGCGGATCCGCTCTTCCGAGCCACGGTCTGGACCGGGACGTAAGTAGGCCTTTTGTGTTGTGACTCCCAGTTGGTGAGTACAGACTTGGATTATTTCACAGAGTGCTCTTATGGATTAGTGAGTCGGACGCGGACTGATGTCTAATTCTGGACCAGGAGCCTTTGTATTGTGGAAGGAGCCCTTAAAATTTGGTTCAACGCTACCCTCCAGACGTTAACTGCACACCTTAGTGCATTATAGTGTATCTTTAGTATATTTACTTGTGTCGTCTATTATTTACATGTCTAGACCATTTATTGCATGTGTTTATTGTATTTAATTTATGTATGTTGAATGTTGTTTTGAGGAAGTGGAGCGCTCCCTACCATAAATAGAGTTCATTTAGCCATTTGTAATTCTCTCTAATAAGTGGTAACATTGTATCTTCGCTATGTTTGTTGTTGATTATTTTCTGTCTAAAGCATTTACTTACTGTAAGGCTGGATTACTTGTGATAATGTCATACAATTCCTGCACATAAATAATTAGTTTAATTACAAACATTTGAGTGTTTTGTTTCTTTTGTTCAGTCCTAGTAACTGGATTTAGATAACCTCGCATAAGTATTAGGGGTCTATATTTAACCTTATATTCAGAATATTTCAATACAACTATCTGTGTAATCCAAAGGCCTGGTTGACAAAAAAAAAAATAGCTTTAGTGTATGGTAGTAGGGAGCCTGATTGGTACTTTCCTTGGAGCAGGGGTACTCTTCCTTGTTGGAGCCCTGCCTGTTACCTGTCCTACAACAAGGTGGCGCCCTTTCCCTCACCGAGCAACCTTAAAGAAGAAGAAGTACTAATCGTAGGTTACCCTTTACCCTTACGGCGCGCTGTCAAGGACCCCACCCCCTTTCTCCACTGAGTGATACCGGACATTTGCACAATTCCCCTAGGGTGAGAGAACGTTGCAAAATGGCACTGCCAACGTGGGGCCTGGATTATTTGGAGAGTAAATCTGAAGTAATAGTTATAACTGTACATTTTTTTATTTGTCCCTTCATACTTGTGTTTTTTTAAATATTAACTATTTCTATGAACTTGAACTGTTGCTGCTGATATGATCGGTTTGCATTAGTGTTGCTTGGAATAAGTAGTTATTCACATTTCCTTAACAAAACAAAGTACAAAAAACCTAAATATCAAACAAACTTATTTCTCCTTTTCAGTTATGGAATAATTCTGACATTTGCTTTGAATTCTGTGTTTTGGTCATTGTTGTAGTTTATTTGGACAACATATCTCTATTTATTGTTGTTGTGACACTTATTGAGTGTACTCTTTCGAAATTTTAATTTTTATACGCTCATGTTGGTTTTGTGACCTTTTAAGGGAGTTTATATTTTTGAGTTGGGAAACTTATGAGTATTTCTGTTCCACTTTTGAATTTTGTATCTTATCTAAAATATGAGTGCCTATCACCTGCGTTAAAACAGAAAGTTATCTATGAGCTGAAGATTAGGAATCTTCCCTCTGGAGGTACAGCCGGAGATTTGAGAAAACGACTTTCTCAGAGTTTAGCGTCGAATACGCCAATAGAGGAGGCTGTAGTTAATTCTTTGGATACGGATACAGAACTAGAGGAGTGTGAGGCAAAGTACCAGGATTTATCAGCACTTGTGAGCGACTATGAGGGGAATTATCACGATAATGAGTATCATCGTATTGTTGCACGCCTATGGCATTTATACCTTCGAGCTGATAGGATACCAGTGGGTGCGACGGCGGATGATGATCAGGAGCAGACCAAGCAAGTGCTTAGTGGGTAAATGCAAGGGATTGTTGGACTCTTTCAAGGACTCTAAGTCCTGCGGCTAAGGTGGATTCTCCTGACAACAAGACTCTATCAGCTGGCAATCCACAACCCAGCCAGATTCAGATAAGCGGACGGATTCCTCTCTTGTCCCCACGAAAGTTCTAGCATTTCTGGCTCAATCGTTTCATTCAGAAGAGGAAAAGAACACATGAAGAGGAAGGAAGACTTGGAAGAGAAAGAGAACGTCAAGACGGGATGCAGCTACAACATTTGAAAAGACAGCAAGATAACTGGATTCGCCAGGAAGAGATGAAGCTTCAAGAGGGAACGAAGAAAACAGGAAGAGAAGTGGAAACAAGAAGAAAGAAGACTACATGAAGAGAGACAACAGCAAGAGAGTAGATGGCAAAAAGAAGAGTGGAGGCTTTCAAGAAGACCGGAAGAAGCAGGAAATCATTCTTCGATGGGAAGAGTTGTTCAAGACTGGCCCCGCCAAGACGATCTGCGATATTTAGAAGACAAAAGAGAAGGCTCACGCCCCAGATATGTACCTGTGTATAAGTGGGGCCTGAAATTCGACAACTCTGGTCCTAGCATCGCAGCCTTCCTTGGAAAGGGTCGAGGAACTTCGTCGAGCCCGAGGAGTAACTCACAAGAACTTTATGACTCGGCTGTCGATCTCTTTGCTGGCCCCGCGCTTGTATGGTATCGTGCAGCCGCTAACAGGATCCGGTCATGGCATCAACTAACGAAGGATCTGCGAGAAGTCTTTCAACCTGCTGATTACGATCTACGGCTTCATCAGGAGATATTCAATAGAGTACAAGGAGACAACGAACCCTTGGACCTCTACATCGCGGCTGTGGAAGGCCTGTATGGCAGACTTGCTGTCCCCGTTCCGAGAGTACTCGTCTGGCCCAGATCTACTACAACCTCCATCCGCAGTTGCAGGATAGATTGGCTTTATTTAGCATCCAAACTCTAGATCAACTTCGATCCATGGGACGTCGAGCTGAAGCTGGACGGTTAAGCATGACGAGAAAACAGATCTCAACGAAGTGAGGTAACGCTTGAACCGGACCTCGCCTATCAAGATCCAAGTCGTCGCAGAGTAATCACCCAAGGACGAGTAGCTGACATCAAGGCATCACCACGACCAGATCGCGGAGAGGTATCTTGTTGGAATTGTGGAGAGAAAGGCCCATCGTTTCCGATTTTGTCGCAAGACCAAGAAGAAGTTCTGTTTTGGCCTGTGGCAAGGACAACATTTTGAAACGAGAGTGCCCTAAATGTACTCCAAAAAAACGAGTAGGGATGGGAGTCAGGAGCTCAGTGGGTATGCCTGTCTCCCAGTCTAGCGAGAATTCCCTCACTAATAGACTACCTTTTGCATACTTTTCAGTCAGACCTAGACATATTTAAAAGTGAGAGTGTTTGGTCGAGAGATTACTGCACTTCTAGACTCCGGTGCTTCCCAAACGTTTCTTGGAGGAAAAGGATTGTGGATTTTGGAAAAAGTTCCCTACGCGCCTTAAGGCTGCTTTGGACGTTTTGTAGCGACTGCTGACTCTAACAAACACGAGGTCAAGGGATTTGTAGATCTGCCCATCTCTCTAAGGGGTAGAACCGAGAACTTGAGTGTATGTGTTGTTCCATTCATTGCAGCAATCTTTGATATTGGGCATCGATTTTTGGGAGCGCATGCACATAGTAGCTGATATGCGTAATCGAAGATGGAGTTTGCTCCAAGGGAGACGCCGTTCCTATGTAGCGCTATTGAAGGGATTACGTCTGAAGACCACTTGACCCCGGAAGAACGAGGAAAACTTCAAGACCTACTAGAAGACCACTTTAAAAATGAAACCATCTACGTTAGGTAGGGACTGATCGTGTCAAGCACGTCATAGACACGGGAGACGCGCAAACCCATCAAGCAACGATATTATAACGTATCCCCAGCTCGCCAAAAATTGATAAATGAGGAGTTGGACCGTATGTTGCAGCTGGGAGTCGTTGAACCGTCCCAAACGCTTGGTCATCGCCAATAATGTTGTTGGACAAGCTGATGGTAGCAAGAGATTTCGTGGTAGATTTTAGGGCAGTCAACGCCGTAAGCGCAAGGATGCTTATCCCTACCACAAGTTACCACCATTCTGGACCGACTCAGAGATGCTCGATTCTTGTCAAGTCTCGATATCAAAAGTGCCTATTGGCAGATAGAGCTGGAAGAAGCTAGCAAGGAGAAGACGGCTTTTGCGATCCCAGGTCGTGGGCCTCTATCAATTTGTGACGATGCCCTTTGGACTGTGTGGGGCTCCCGCAACGTGGCAGCGTTTTGTGGACACCGTTTTGGGACCCGACCTCGAGCCGAACGTTTTTGTCTACTTAGACGATATTGTAGTAGTAACATCTACATTTGAGGCGCACCTTGGGATATTGTCGGAAATCTTTAGGAGAATCCGAGCAGCCAAACTCACTCTTAATAGGGAGAAGTGCAAGTTCTGTCGAGAAGAACTTAAGTACTTGGGCTACCTCGTCGGTGGTGATGGACTGAGGGTTGATCCCGATAAGATCAATGCGGTTGTGGAAAATTCCCACCCCACGGAATCAAAAGGAAGTGAGACAATTTACGGGCATGGCGTCTTGGTATCGCCGTTTTATACCCAATTTCGCTCCTCGAATGCATCCGTCTAACGTCACTTCTCAGGAGAAATACCAAGTTTGAATGGACTGAAGAAGCAGAAAAGGCATTCCAGGACATAAAATCCTGCCTGATAACAGCCCCGATATTGTCTTGTCCAGATTTTGCTAAGTCCTTCACGATTTCCTGTGATGTCTCTGGCGTTGGATAGGTGCGGTACTTAGCCAGGAGTACGAACATGGAGAAGGAGTCGTGGCCTACGCTAGCCGTACTTTGACCCGCCAAGAACAGAAGTATTCAGCCACGGAAAGAGAGTGTCTGGCGGTGATCTAGGCTGTTGAGAGGTTTCGGCCATATGTGGAAGGTACGAGGTTCACGTGGTCCGTGGTCCGACCACTATAGGCCTACTCTGGCTAAACAATCTGAAAGATCCGACTGGACGATTGGCACGCTGGGCTCTCAGACTCCAGCCTTACGACTTCCGCCTAGTCACAGGAAAGGCCAGGACAACGTAGTGCCGGATCTACTATCGAGGACAACTCCACCTGACCTCCCCACTGAAGAGACCGTGTGGTGTGATGCCATCCATTTTCCCTCCAAACTTAAGGATCATTGGTATACCACCATGCTGCAGAACGTGTTAGCTAACCCAGAAACAGTATAGCCAGTGGCGAACTGAGGGATGGAAAGCTTTGGAAGAGAGTGACCACTTTGGAGCCTTCGCTACAAGATGATAATTGGAGATTGGTTATCCCGAAAGATCTTCTTCCCCCTCCCCCTCGTTCTCAAACTCTAGCCGAATGTCACGATAAACCAACCGCTGGCCACCAGGGCGTTCTGAAAACCTACAAACGGATGCAGCAGCGTTATTATTGGCCCAAGATGCGGAAGGATGTGGCTACATACGTTGCTCGATGTGATGTCTGTCAGCGCATAAAATACGACCAACAACTCCCTGCTGGTGTGATGGGAACACAACGTGGTGTGAACGCTCCTGGCTAATGATTGCTGCAGACTTAATAGGACCATTACCTCGGTCATTGAAGGGATTTAAGTATCTGTTAGTCATCACCGATACTTTCACTAAGTATTCTGTTTTGCGTCCCTTGCGAGCTGCTACAGCGAAGTTGGTCTCCAAAACACTTAGAGGATGATATTTTCATGGTTTTATGGCGTCCCGGCTTACATTATATGCGATAATGGCTCAGAATTCATCGGAAAGCCGATGACCAACCTTGCAAAAACAGTATAACATCAAGATCCTTTTAAACGCCAGTCGCCATCCCCAAGCCAATCCGGCAGAGAGGGTGAATCGGGGACATTGTTACTATGTTAAGGCATACGTGAAAGACAGACCACCGAGAATGGGACAAGTACATACCTAAGCTAGGATTTGCTCTTAGGACAGCGTACCACGAGACTACACAGTATTCGCCAGCGTTCCTGAACTTCGGGCGAGAACTCGCCACTGCTGGTGGTGCAGGATTTGAGGTTCTTGAGGATGGCTCTGTGGTACCTTCTCCAGAAGATTCAAGGCATTATCGTGACAAGCTACAAGAGCTGAAGCCACAATTTATCAAGAGGTTGCTGATAGGTTAAAGAATGCCCATGGACGGAGAGCTCGTCGCTATAAACCTTCGTAGAAGACCTGTACCACTACCGAGTGGGTGATGTCGTCCTCAAAAGGAATTAGCCACAGTCGGACGCAACAAAGTATTTCTCTCAGCGAAGCTAGCACCTAAATATGTAGGACCCTTTTTGGTGGTGAGGAAGTATCTCCTTTGGTATACACACCCTGGCTGATATGAAGGTAAACGTATCGGGAAATGGCATGTGGCTGACCTCAAAAGGTTCATCAAGTGAAGAAAATTTGGGAAATTTTCTACAGGCAGGGGGGTATTTGTGACGTGTGCAGTTTATGGTGAGTTATGGTAATAAATAATGTAGAACTGATCACTCTACATTATATAAATTTCAATTCATCAATGTCGTAGCGCGCCGACATTGTACCAATTAATACCAATGCCCGTACGTCACTCTTGCCTGTTCTGCATAAAAGGAATAGCCCATTGAGTAACCTTTTATCTCCGGTGGACTGTTCACCGCACGACCGGACGACACGCTGGCGGCAGGGTGAACTTATAACAACAGCTGGTGGATTGATTAGTGAGGAAGCTTGCGAGTGACTGGATTGCGTCGGTGCTGTGTGTGTCTACGAGCCCTTCAGCTTCGCTGGATTTTCGGGAGCCGACTAATAAATTGGCCAAGGTGAAACTACTACCAAATATTTTCCTTAGTTCTCGTCACTCTTACGTGAATTCAATATACTAATTTTAAAGTTTAAAACACTACTCAAGATTATAGAATCACTCAACTGAGCCTTTGGAAAAAACTGTTAGGGTTTGAATTGAACGTGTAAAGCTAAAACGTGGCATTTACTTTTAATAGTTAATAATCTTACCTAATAATTTGTTTAAAGTATTTGTTTCAAAACCAATTACGCTAACTATGTTGACAACATTTCTAAGAGAAAGAGGTAAACTTATAAATAGTACATATGTTGAGAATTAATGTCACAACTTGAACTGTTTATAACTGCAATGTTTTAAATGTTTTAATCGAAGAAAATTTACCTCTTTTATAGTAAAGTAAGTATTTTAATTATATAAATACATACAAGTCGCATAAAATACAACCATGATTGACATATATTTTGTAACAGACCGTGTACAGTCCTAATTTGATGTGTCACAGTTTTCATGTTAGTACGATACAATAGTTTCAACGTTTCTTCTTAATGTATCAATGTTTTATTTGTAATAAAAGTCAAGGTAAATTATTACCTCAAGCTATTAATAATTAGTCTTTGATATCACATTAAATTTATAAATTCAATTTTGTTATTATACTGCCTATTATGTTAAATCATATTGTGTACATGTAGGGTACTTTAACTGTTTTATTATTTTCGACAGTGTTTATTAGCCTTTGATATGAACAGTCAAGCTTACAATTCTCATGATTTTATAGCGAGAAGTTGCATAAATACAGGTGGATTCATTAACCTTAGAGTATTGTTGCTTAATCAGCTGGAGAGACATTCTAGCCATAATATTTTCTTTTGCTTCAAACTAACAAAAACCTAATGGTTTTATTTTTAAATGTTTCATTGTTGTTTTTCATTTGTATGTAAAAATGTCCATTTCAATTGCTACTGAGAACTGTTGTTATCTGATGTTCTCTGTTGGTTGAACATATTAATCAGGGCTTTTTGGGATTTGGTATGGGTACACTTCTGGACTGCGCCCGGAGCCTGGTGGACTTATTGCCGAGCCGCTAGTGGGTACTCCAGCTTGCACTACCCTGACACTGGGATCTGCTCCTAGCCGTGCCGCCTTACACCTACCACTACCGCACCGCGGATCCGCTCTCCGACGCCCGCACTCTTCCGCGCCACGGTCTGGACCGGACGTAGTAGGCCTTTTGTGTTGTGGACTCCCAGTTGGTGAGTACAGACTTGGATTATTTCACAGAGTGCTCTTATGGATTAGTGAGTCGGACGCGGACTGATGTCTAATTCTGGACCAGGAGCCTTTGTATTGTGGAAGGAGCCCTTAAAATTTGGTTCAACGCTACCCTCCAGACGTTAAACTGCACACCTTAGTGCATTATTAGTGTATCTTTAGTATATTTACTTGTGTCGTCTATTATTTACATGTCTAGACCATTTATTGCATGTGTTTATTGTATTTATTTATGTATGTTGAATGTTGTTTTGAGGAAGTGGAGCGCTCCCTACCATAAATAGAGTTCATTTAGCCATTTGTAATTCTCTCTAATAAGTGGTAACATTGTAATCTTCGCTATGTTTGTTGTTGATTATTTTCTGTCTAAAGCATTTACTTACTGTAAGGCTGGATTACTTGTGATAATGTCATACAATTCCTGCACATAAATAATTAGTTTAATTACAAACATTTGAGTGTTTTGTTTCTTTTGTTCAGTCCTAGTAACTGGATTTAGATAACCCTCGCATAAGTATTAGGGGTCTATATTTAACCTTATATTCAGAATATTTTCAATACAACTATCTGTGTAATCCAAAGGCCTGGTTGACAAAAAAAAATAGCTTTAGTGTATGGTAGTAGGGAGCCTGATTGGTACTTTCCTTGGAGCAGGGGTACTCTTCTTTGTTGGAGCCCTGCCTGTTACCTGTCCTACAACAAGGTGGCGCCCTTTCCCTCACCGAGCAACCTTAAAGAAGAAGAAGTACTAATCGAAGGTTACCCTTTACCCTTACGGCGCGCTGTCAAGGACCACCCCCTTTCTCCACTGAGTGATACCGGACATTTGCACAATTCCCCTAGGGGAGAACGTTTGCAAGTTCCATTCAGCAAAAAATTCAGTAAGGTATAACCTTTCAATGTAATAGGAAAGTATGCAATATTTGTTAAGTGAAACGTAAACATTATGGTAACAATTGTGTTATTATTTTCAGGTTTTTTAACTTTTGTTTAACAAAACTTAGATTTTTCTGTTATCTCTCTTCGTCCCATGGTTGACAAGGTAAGAAGGAATATGTGAGACCACGTGTTGCGTCACACACTTTGCTCAAATTTCATTCAAAATTTCAATAGTAACACTTATTTTGTTCTCAGGACACCGCTGACACACAGACAAGTCCCCTTGGTGACAGGTATCGTTGAAATACAGCCACATCCCCACAGTGGCCTCACAAAATCTATGTTGTCTATGTAGAAAATGCAAAATTTGAAGGCTATACCTCATTTCAATCTCGAATATCCTGCGTAGAGACAGACAGAAGTGAAATTTCGCCTGTCCTTTAAGTGATAGACTTCGCTCACTCTCTGCCAATAATACATCAGTGGCTAAGTATTTCCACTTTACCTTTTATATTCAGCGAAACATAAGTACCGTAACAGATTTTTAATGATTTGTTTGTTTTTTTTATTCTAGTGGTGTTTGTGAAAACATATCACTTATGGAGACATCACTAGATCAAACTTTTGAAATCTGAAAGATTTGCAACAAAATGGTTTTGTCCTGTTGGCCGATTGCTGATATATGTATATAGTGCTCAAGTTTGAATAGACCTAAGACCATTCAATTCGATTAAAAGTTTCAAGTTGAATTCAAAAAAGTGTATATCTTACTTATAACTTAGATAAGAGCAAAACTTTAAATTTTTTTCTGGTGAGCGATCCTGTCGTAAATATTCTCGACAGGTTGTCCGATTGTCCTCAGGTTAAATTCCTTAACGTTGCCTGGTGAAATAATGCACCATTTCTTTTTTTGTTTTTTCATTGGCAAGAAATTTAATTAAAAATTATTATGTTCTTTTGAAATTTACAAACATGTTTGCTATCTTAATAAAACAGCCACACTTAAAAGTAGATCATTTATTTAACCACTTCGAATTGTACTATTTTGTATATTGCAAGACATCATAATAGTATTCGTATATTCCTATAGTGAATATTTTGTTAAACCTTAAATCAATACCAATTCATATAAATCGCTTTATAATTGTACTCATATAAATAATTTATATGAGTACAATGAGCTATAAACACAGTAATTATTACTGTTTATAGGCTTTATAGCTGTATAATAACTTTGTAATGCATTTTAACTACCACTGCGTTTGACGTATATCATTAAAAGAATTTCTTGATTTTTATTGCAATTTTAGATATTTATAATTTACTATTATTTTATATATTGAAATATGGTATCAGTAAAATGCTCTTATGCTATATGTTGATGGCATACGCTCTTAAGCGTAGTTATATAAAAATCTAGATTTAACTCTTGTGTATTTGAAGTACATTTTGACATCCAGAGAGACTATTGGTTACCGAATTTCCAACGTAAATCCTATGAGAGTATTTTTATTCAGTTTATAACATCTGATTACCAAAATATACATTTTTCTCAGGCAATTAATCTCAATTCACTAATAAGCTAATTATATGTGCTGATTATTTACAATCACTAACCAACGTATCATCTTTATGATGAATAAATTTAAACTCAAACTTATAGAAACTAATTGAAAGTGTTTTTGGGGTTTGATTTAGTACTACAACGAATTATTATTGTTAACAAGGAAAGTTTCTAAACATTGGTCTCGAATTTTTATCAGCAAATTATTTAAGTGTTCTTAAAAATACTTTAGTAAATTGTATTTAATGTTTAATAATACATGAATAGTAATTTATTTTGATATATGTGTGAATAATATTGTAGCCATGATACTCTACGGCAATTCATTCATTTCTTCTAGCTCTAGCATTATCTGTTGAGCACGCCGAGCTTGGCGATGAACCGTGTTTAATAACAGTCGGACGTGCGTGGTGGGCGAACTCACCGAAACCGGACAAGAAACAGGGACCTTGTTGTACTTACTAATGGACCGTCGTGCAGAGAGACCTAGGCCTTTCCCTGCTTTCCTCGGCCCGGGAAACTGCTGGGCAACAATGGGATAACAATGGCAGACGACGGGTCGAGTGTCCGTTAGCCCTGAGCAAGTGCAGCGAGTGCCGCTTCTAGCCTTAGTGTTAGGAACTCCCCAATAATATCAAGGAACAGACGTGAGAATTGTTATTATACTCGTAATTAAACTGGTAGTGGTTTTTGTTTTAGTTGTTTTTGGCTGTTTATGTTTTTATGTGATTTCGGATGTTGCAATAGTCCGGTCGTTAACCGTAAAGACATTAAAGAGTTATGCCTGTTATTTACAGCTTGGTTTTTACATTCTTTTTAGGTTATTAGAGAAAATACTATAACGAAAAGACAGGTGTGGAAATTTACCAAAACTACAGTACCTACGTAATAATGAATGGAGAAAAGTGCAGTAGGCCTATAAACTCTCCTAATCTCAATATTCTAACGTTATACCTAAAGGAGGAGGATATACTGGGTTACTTATTGAATGATTGTTGGATACTCTTTATAAGCAATCTAACTAAATGAAATACTTTATATGCTTTTGGTTTCATGATTTATAAGGAAATTTGCATCACTTCTTACAGTTGGGAACAGTTCGTATGAGAAATATGGATCCAAATCATGCAACAACTGTCGAGCAAAGCAAGCAATAACTATTAATGTTGTAATACCCATTGCTATTCTCTGAGTCACTTATCCATGGACGACATTAGAGAAACTCGTCCCTCGAAAACAGATTTGGGTGAATTTGGTGATATAAATGATATCAGAGATAAAATGATCTCTGATGGCAGTGAAAACCAATACTTTACAGTAACAGTGGTGTAATGTTGAAACCTTTCTTTACTGCGATGAAATTTTAATAGCTTTCATGGATGCCTTCTTAAGGAGGATATATCCAAGGATGAGATATGACGGAGGAATTAGGTTGGGGCCGATTGCAGCTGAAGTGATTGTCCCTTCAACTGAGTCTCGTTGTTTCGGCTTATCGTGCATCCATGCTGGTGACGAGACTTCGTCACAGAATAATTCTGTATACTCGTGGACTCAGGAGTTCGAAGATTTCCTAACATGTAGCCTATGCATAAGGAAATAAAGAATTTATATCAAGTGAAATAAAGAAATTGTATCAACTGTAGGAAAGTTGTTGGAACAAGATTGCTGTGGAGACCAATAACAAACCTAGGAGCCTGTTCTACAAAGTTGCGACCTAAAAGCTCACAATCTCCAGCTGTTGTTATCGTTAGGGATCATCACTAACAATCTTTGTCCAGCACACCCTCTCCTTAGCTTAGCGATGGACATTTGTTGAACGCATGGATGTAATCATTACTTTATCTCCTGCCCTCACTAAGACATCTTAAGATAACGTAACAATCACATCGTAACAAAGTGGAGAATAAAATGTAGGTAGACGATGTAATGGTGGGAAAACCCCGGTCGCTTCTTGGATATTATGGTTCTATAACCATAATCCATAACATGGATATTGTAACTAATACCAAGATGAACCTTAGTCATTACGCGTGCCGCCGCGACTATTGGGAGACTTATTTTTAATAACAGTGGGATTTATCTTCAGCAGACATCGATTGTTAGAGTCTGAAGTCCAGCCATAATCGTTGCAGGAATAAGTGTATCGGAAGCCACTTGTTAGAGTGCAGCGTCAATTTACCCTGAAAGTAATTTCCGCATACCGCGCAGTGTCGAAGTAGGCTGTTCAGGCGATCGATGGTGTAGTTCCCATCGCGTCACTTGCAAGGGAACGACCGGCGATTTACTGGAGAAAGGACAAATTCGCTCGAGAAATTACTTTGGTAGAAGAACGGAGTCGCACGTTTGAAGACTGGCAGCGTCGCGTCGTGGGAGCCCAGGGACGAGAGGGCGATGGGCTGCACGCCGCATCAGAGTCGTTAGACCGTGAGTACGAGGTCGCATGGGTAGGTTGAGGTTTCCGTGACCCAGCTTCTTTCTGGGCACAGCTATTACCGATCCTACTTGTAACTGACGAGCCTAAATTTGTTCAACAGTTGCTTCTGTGAGAAAAGGGCTGGAGAGTGTTTTGGGTCAGCTAACCCCCAATAATATCGAGGTGAAGCTAAGAAGCAGTGAAAAACTGGGAACGTGTAGAGGCTATCCTCAGCGTAAACGACCGGACCTACACTAAGTCTAAAACGGAGAAGAACCCATTAAGTGAGATATAATCAAAGGTCTGGTCTAAACCAATGTGTACGACTCTTCGACCTATCGGACAAAAAGCGTTTTAAGTACTTTGGAATTTTCAATAATTCTTAACTCGGATAGCTCATTTAATATGACCGCGAAAGTTATATCCTTCCTTGCAATATTGGAAATGGACTGTGTAAGAAATAAGATTTCTCAGTCATAATATTTAGAACTATTCATAAATTTTTGAATACAATGTTTTATTGAAAACAATGTCAATGGGAAACGTGTTTAATGCAAAACGATAATTAAAATAAAAAAACAAAGAGAATTTGGACGGTTTCAAAGGACTTCATAATCATGAAAACTTCATTTTAAATTTATTATTATTATAATTTTAATAATATATTATTATTTTCATGAAATGAATACGAACACACTCTTTAATGAATAGAAATTGATTCTTGACAATAATATAAGTTAAAATATGTTGGACAATGAACATACGTATTCCAAAACATGTGGGAACAACAGACCCTAACAACACAGTGGGACCAGTAGTACCAAATCGGTTAGCTCCAATCTTGAACGATGAACAACATCTAACTATATTTTATTTATGTTAAAAAATATGTAAATATTATCATCAGGTAAGAATGTAGGCGTCATACATGCAATAATCCAAGCGAAAGTTGTAAGATTTTAATATATAAATTATAAACGAGATAAAAACACATTTATGGGAATAAAGTAGTTCGTGTAAAGATGAAGCAATCGATTCTTGACTTAATATGTTTTTAATTTAAAATATTTTAGTCATAGTCTTTTAAGATGCATCTTTTGAAGAAAAGAAATTATACAACATTTCTCATCCATCCACAAGAACAAAATGAGTACGAATTTTAAGGATTTAGATCAGATCCTTAAAATCAGATCCACCAAACATATAAGATAAAACACGACTAAGGTATTCATTTTTACAGTGTATACTCGTACATAAAATATGACTGAAGAGCGTGGCATGTTTTGTATATAAACATAGTTTATTCATAAACTGTGTTTATTTATTTTAATTCTTTCTATGCCATTCAAGACACAAAATAAATATTTAAAAAACATGTTCCACGAAGAAAAATGTATATACATATTGTAAAGACGTCACATTTTTATCCTTGGGACTACCTCCTATTTTAAACTCCTATATTTCCTCATGGAGGGATATATTTTGAAATTGCATTCATGGAAGAATTTCAAGGAGTGTTTGACTTTTTCCAGCTATGACTCCAAGAACCCAAAACACCACAATACATAAAAAAAACAAGTTTATTCTCTTCAAAAAGTCAAGAAAAAAGCCATTGTATAATGATTGCAAACATTTATAATTTTTCGTGTATCTAGTACACTTCTTTAGATAAATTAGCATACTCACCCGGCAAGTGAGAGATCTTGGTATGAATCCCGGCGTAGTAAGTACTTTTTGTGATTCAATGTTTACTGAAATTGAATTATAGGCAATTGCCAGTTATACAAATTTAATTCATGTAAATGAAAATTGCTTGACAAGCATTTCGTCTACGATCATATGTTATTTTAGTTATTTAAAAACATATGTGACAGAAATGGCCAAATATAAAATAATTGAATCGTTAAAAGTAACGGCTCTGTGATGTAGTGGTAGCGTACTCACCCGAGACGTGAGAGATTCGGGATGAGTCCCGGCGGAGCAAGTACATTTTTGAGGTCAAATTTTCCTTACACAATATAACGCGAGTTTGTGAACTCTATAACTGTTGTTGCTTAGGTGGAATCACTAGCCAGTCTTACCAATAAAAGTCCCAAAAGATGGGTTATTCTCATTTGTGCAACAATTTGGAGTTGGATTTCCTTAAATAGATCCAAAATATTACTTTGGATATAATACATAATATCATATTGTCTCAACATATCACAAATTCGATTTATTATTTACAAATTCATATCTTTCACCTAATTTTACAGTATTAGTCACGTTAAAAGATTAAATCAAATTTTATTTGTGGTTTATGTAGTATCCTTATTATAAACAAAATTTCTCAAAGGTCATTTTGTGAAATTTAGATCATTCCAATTATGACTTTTTCTTTTGATTCTGTATGAAAAACTAGTCACCTTTATTACAGAATCAAAACCCTTCAATAAGTAACAATCTTTTAAATTACAAAATCCTATTCAGAAATAGTGTTACAATTATTAATAAATTATATAAATCTGTTGTATTCGTCCAGATTATTCAATATTTCACACATTGACTTGAAACTGATTACATTAGCCTGTATCATGAACCGTGCACATTAAGGATGGGCTATTAAAGAATGCCATGTCTCCTTAAACAATTTTTTAAATATGTACAAACTTTTTATTTTTGACTGTATATATAATTAGAGTTCACTTAGTTATAAGTGTAAGTTATTTAAATTGTAAATTCCATGTAAATGTCATCATAATGAAAGTATTATCTTCTCTTTATCGGTAATACTTTATACGCACTATAAACAACATACTTTTAGACAGTGACATTACTTCTCTCAATTAATTAAAATTCGTTAGAGAATATTTCTAAATCTTTAGTACTTTCTTACTTCTTTCATCAAAACATTATTCTAATCTAAAAGTGAAAAAGATGCGTTTTCTAATTATATTACCAGTAATTATACCTTCAACATACTAGTTTGCACAGTAACGATAGGTCTGCATTCTCTTGTGCAGATCGTGTTTTCTGTAGTACTGTATGTGTACACTGTGAAGTGATATTTATTTATATATTTGTCAGTATTGTGTTACGTATTTAAAATATATGACGAAGCCAACCGTTGCCTATGCTAAAAAGGTCCGACAACGAAAGAATAAAAAGCATTCAATATATGTCATCGTAAAAACCCGTGACCATTGGGATTTTTACCGAAGGATATAAACCTTATTTTACATTACTAAGTAACCTTATTGTTACTACGAAGATTAAAAAATGTTCAATACATATTTGGGGGTGCCTTCGTATCATAAAATACTTCATACATAGAATTTAAAGTTTTATTTTTTTATTAAATATATGTAAAATGCCCAGACAGAGATGTGTGGTTGAATTATCGTGAATGATCGATTGTGATTATTTAAATAGCAAAACATCGTAAGTGTATTTTATTACGTTTTAAGTAATAAGGGAAGAACGTAAAGACGTAAAGAACGTAAGAACGTAATAAAGTTATACTGGTCAAAAAGGAACAAGTAAGCCAAAGCAAAGAGTAGAAAATATTAAAAACTCACTACCATATCAAACAGATTACATGATTCTCAGAGATTGTCTTGGTTAGACAAAATGTTTGCTCAAGCGTACTCTCATCTGCCCAAGACCAGAGTCTGCCTGGAATAATTTACGGCAGGCTTGAGAGGCATACTTCGGGTCTCCTCAACATCTCGTTAAGGATGATCGACGATATTCTATTCCGTAACCTGAACTGCCGGGCCTTGCGCAGAGATATATGGAATGGGATGCAGAGACACCCTATATCACTCATGACTATCAATGACCTGATGAGTGGTTTAAAACCTCTTAACCCAAGGTGAGCATGCCAATGTCGCTTGAAACTGAATTCATACATTGAAACACCTGAAAATTACTTTACAAATGAGGGAAGTAGTCAATTACAAAGGGATCATTACGCGGATGTTGATCAAACTTGCCGTGTAAGTAACTTACAATGTATGTTATTACTTTTTCAACCCAAAAACCTCGTATTAGCTAAAAAAAAGTGAACTTCTAGATGGAATAGATTTATTGTACATGTACATGTTTGATTCACGTCTTTCTTATTTGCTTGTAAAGATGAGATTGTAAGATTTTCGAATTATTTCGCATATATTTTCCAATATCTTAAGAACCAGCCAAGTTGACAGATTTGATGAGATTTTAGACAAATTTTAGGTAGAATGTATTTGTAGCCTATAAGTGAGTTGGCGCAAAGGAATGACTGGATAATTTGGCGCGAAACCTGTGATTATATGTTCTGTCGCTAGGAGTTAGTACTTATAGCAATTACATTGAACGTTTCCCAGCCAAAATACTCGTATTACGTAAGTACGCCACTAGAGTACACAAACAGCCGTAATATTGATTATTTGATCAAGCCCGTGATGGACGGTTAAGATCGTCATTACTCTTTTGGAACCACTCCTCAACAGGTTAAATGTGCTCTCTAATAAATCTAGTTACTTTACGATTTCAGGGCCATACAAAATATATTTTACTAATTTTTCCAACGTGATTAATTATACATAGTAAGATGTTGCAGTATTGCACATCTGTACACCTCACATATAAATCTTTATTGTGATTTTTCTCCAAGTAAAAGTTTACGATGTCATCCAACAGGGTACTCATGTATGTTCACTTAGTGAAGTGTCATAAGTGATAGAGAAGATAAGGTAAAGACCTTTTCCACACAATATAAACTACTGGTTATGGTTGTCACTGACGGCTAATTAAATAACCGGTCCTTAAATGCTAGAGTCTAATTATATTTTTACTCGTACTAACCAAAACATTAATGCTGTCACGTCACATGTGGAAGACATTATCAGAAAATTTAACAACAAATATGAACATATAATTTTTGACATTTCACAACAATATGAGTTGAGCTGCATGATATTGTTTCGTGTGAATACTGAGAAATATGCATGTAATCTACAAATGCTTGAATGGGTGTATATCTACGATTTGTAAATAAATATATACTATTTGTAAATATATATTTATTTGTAAATAAATACTGGATTAGCTTATTATTGTATTCGGAAGTTAGAATATTTCCCAAGGCACAGACCAATGAAATCGATAAGCTCAAAAAGCTCGTTTTTTGTAGAAACAGGCTTTAGTCTTCACCAACAAATTTTGCGTTTTTCACCTTTACGCCTTCTTCGCCTTTAACTTCAGGTTTACTACTGAAGTCGTTGGTGGTTACGTAACTTGAAAAGTCGTTCATTTATTTTCTAGAATATTCTTGAGAGGCGGTGTTAAAAGGGGTTGATCACGGTTACTCTTACGCTGCTTTAAAATGAATGCAATGAAACAGGCAACAACTAGTACTGCATAATAGTCTTGTTCCAAAACAAGACACACAGCAGACAATAATACAGACAATAATTGATTGGTTCTCAAATTGACACTCAATACGAACTGTTGTTGGATATCTCAGGCACGGAGTGTGAGAACTAGGTCCCAGTCTGAACCGGTTCTTTACGATAATGAACTATTTCCTGACCTCAGAAGGGAAGTAGGTACATTTCCTATCCCCCGTAGTATGATGCAGTGTAATGAAGTGCTACGTTTCGTAACCAGATCAGACCAAAGTCCGATCTTATCGTATTTTAGTGCGAGATGACATCCGATCGAGGTATGGCTTAGGGTTTTGGACGAGTCAAATACAGGGCCTTAAGCACTCACTTCAGCTGAAATTTCAATTAGTATACCATTGAACTATAAAACTGTTTACACCGACTTTCATACACTGTATTATATCCAAAAATATTGTCTATATACTATATATTGACCTCCAGTTCTCTTTTTATCGGCAAATTTAACAATGATTATACAAAATTAAAAGGCATGACGAGACTTATAAAATATTACTTCCTGTATATATCGATCTATTTTAATTTTCATCTAATGAAGGCACGATACAATATGGTCTATATTTTCAGAAATTGATTTTATTAAACAGAAGCGTGTCTTCTAATGATGAATAGCATGAATTAACGAGCTTGTTTACTTTCTATAGTCTTGAATGGCAATACTCCCTGGAATTATCTCCAATCTTAGTTCCAGCTTTAATACTGGTTAAATATACACGCGTGCAAGATAAAACAAAACTATGGACGGAATGAGATTTATTAATTAAGTCTAGGTTTATTAATACAGATCTCTGAGATATCATTTAAAATTCTTTGTGGTAAGGTAAAAAGAGATACTTAACGAATAAATGCAAGATAAGCGTATAAATAATGGCTATTCTGTTATCTCTAACAAGTACTCGACTCTCGGGTCTCCCTAACATTGAACCGATAGCAAGTATCACAGAGGTATTCGTGCCGGTGGTAGCTGCATTTGAATGAAAGTGGTCTAATTATATCACTCCTAAATAAATATTTTTATTGTTTCAAACTTTAACAAATTTATATATGAAGTAGACCATTTTATTTCGAAAACTTTTAGATAGCAAACTACTATAGGTGCAGTGTGAGGAAACACGAGGTTGTCTTTATATGTTTTTGGATCTTCATCTCCGTCCCGGACTTCCTCTCCCATTAAATTTCTTTCCACCCTAAGTAGGCATACTGTATTAGTAAATTCTCAGTAGTTAACATTTGATTAAATTCGTATGTATATAATTTTTATAGAAATTTTTGGCAATTTATAAAGTTGAAATATTGTCGCATCGACCAATACCTTTTTTTGAAGCCAGAACAGAATGATAATGTTATAGTTAATACTATCAAAAGGGATCTCCCTTTAGTTAAAAAGATAAATGAAAAGTGGATTCTATTATCTACTCCAAACTATTTTAGACACTGTTTCTGTTTATTGATAGCCTGAGGAAGGAGGTAATGCTTAGTCTCGTCTACGATTCAAATTTAGAAAATTTATACTTTCAACCTTTTTTTCTCTTCTCTTGACTGAAAATGACGCTAAAACTTTTAGATAATCCATGGTATTACGTGTGTTCTATCTCGCACAATCTCAGGTAAATTTGCACAAACTACAGACACGTGTATATATAAGAGCAACAACATTTCACTCGATAGCTACAGTAGTGATATCGGCTAACTCCCAGCACAGGTAGAGAGACGCACTCACCAGACAGCAGCAACGGTACATGTTATCCAGGAGCACTCTAGAGACACAGTGCGCTCGTAGTGGCCTCCCTACTTTTATAACTTCGCTACGTCTGCCTCGCTTTCTACCGTGACTCCAGCACCGCATCTCCAACATCTACTGTATTCATCAACCATATTTTGTTTAGAAATACACTTAACAACGTGTTTAATAAAGCTACAACGTCCATCAAGCCGAGTTTATTTAGGTTTAAATGGTATGTCAATCACTTATTGTTTTATCTAGTTCTTAACCCAATGTCATTCTTTGTACCGTAATGATTAGAAGTCAATTCCAACAAAAGGAAAATGTAATTATATATTCTGTCGGTAGGAGGTGTAACTTATTTATTTCCTTATATTAATCTTATTTATTAACCTTATTTATTTCCCAGCCAAAATGTTACGTAAGTACGCCACTAGAGTACACAAACAGCCGTAATATTGATTATTTGACCAAGCCTGTCATGGACGGTTAAGAACGTCATTACCCTTTTGGAACCACTCCTCAACAGGTTAAATATGCTCTCTAATAAATCTAGTTACTCTACGATTTCAGGGCCACCCACGCAAAATATGTTTTACTTATTTTTCCAACGTTATGACAGTAATTATGCAGAGTAATATAAATGTCGCAGGGTGCACATCTGGGATGACTCCAGAGGCAAGTTTGCATAAGTATAACTCTGCATGAGTGGTTGTGTTATTGCAACAAGATATGTACAAGAACACAAATATTGAAAGGACAAATAAATTTGTAAAACAAATTTCTAGCATACTCTTTATCAACTATAGGCCTACTACTTGAATGTAGTATCCAGTACAGTAAAGTATCTTAAATGACTTTTTGTAATCTTCTTACGAAAAAACATATAGATATATTATAATTAATTTAAATTTGAACCAGTTTATTGTTGTTTTGATAGAGCAGTAAAGTTAACGCTGTGGCTAGTTTGAATGTATGGTATCTGCCTTGGACTTTTTCTAGCCGTTATTAAACTTTTAAGAAATGAAACTTTTTTCTAATGTACAATATGCAAATAAAACTGCCCCGTGATATTGTCAGAGACAAAGTACACGATCTCTTATTAACATAAAATGAAAATAATTTCGTCCTTATATTCACTTACAAGGATAATATTTCTAGTTTTAAGGTAATAATTGTGTGCTCTGCTGCAACATCAGTATACGTTACAAATTATTATTTCTGTACTTTTCTCCTTGTGTAGAAGATTATATCAGGTCAAAAGAAGCGTTCCTCGAAGCGTCTGCACATTAGACCACTTTTGAGCAATCCTCGTGGTTACTGTGCTATCCCCATTAAAATGCGAGGACTTCTGGGAAGTGTATTATCAGTACAGTAGATGTTGATAGTACTGCGCAGCGTCGACCTCCGAGGATGGATTTTGTAGGAATGGCATAATAGAGTGGAATGTAGATGGGATGTAGATGTGCAGAGACAAGTCTGCATGAGTGGTTGGATAGGGAACATGGAAAAGTTCTATCTCATCCAATTCCTTACCGGGCCTACTTGTTTAGTAATTGCTGGTCAATTATTTTAATGTAAAATACAGGTATAAAGTATACCCTGTACTCGAGATCAATTGATAGACCCGCGTGTGGTCTTGAACAATTTTGTACTCGTCATTGGGATTGTTTACAATTTCATAATTTTATCTCAGAGTTAATGGCTACGACATCCATCTAAGGAAACCATGACACCCTTAACTAAGGTTTGTGGCCCTCTAAGGGAATGAGAAACTCATTCTGAAGTTAACCGAAACAACCGGAGACTGATGTTGCTACTAGACTACAGTGTTCTCTCAAGTACCGTCCGAGAGACAAACTTGTTCTGAAGTTAACCGAAACAACCGGAGACTGATGTTGCTACTAGACGACAGTGTTCTCTCAAGTACCGTCCGAGAGACAAACTTGTTCTGAAGTTAACCGAAACAACCGGAGACTGATGTTGCTACTAGACGACAGTGTTCTCTCAAGTACCGTCCGAGAGTGGAACTCATTCTGAAGTTAACCGAAACAACCGGAGACTGATGTTGCTACTAGACGACAGTGTTCTCTCAAGTACCGTCCGAGAGACAAACTTGTTCTGAAGTTAACCGAAACAACCGGAGACTGATGTTGCTACTAGACGACAGTGTTCTCTCAAGTACCGTCCGAGAGACAAACTTGTTCTGAAGTTAACCGAAACAACCGGAGACTGATGTTGCTACTAGACGACAGTGTTCTCTCAAGTACCGTCCGAGAGTGGAACTCATTCTGAAGTTAACCGAAACAACAGGAGACTGATGTTGCTACTAGACGACAGTGTTCTCTCAAGTACCGTCCGAGAGACAAACTTGTTCTGAAGTTAACCGAAACAACCGGAGACTGATGTTGCTACTAGACGACAGTGTTCTCTCAAGTACCGTCCGAGAGTGGAACTCATTCTGAAGTTAACCGAAACAACAGGAGACTGATGTTGCTACTAGACGACAGTGTTCTCTCAAGTACCCTCTAAGGGCCAAAAACCCTAACCTTTGACACTACTGAAACGTTAAGAGACAATTTGTGAATGCTAGGTCTGTAAGTGCTCTGGATGTAATGCAACGACATATAAATGGATCTGGAGATGCCTATTAGTAACAAAAATCAAGATAGATAATTGTTACCAATGTAACAACCGGTCAGGTAGTTGTTATATTTTGTTTTTGAATGTTAACTTTACGGTTCAACAACGAAATTCTCTCAACAGTTTCCTTGATCACGTTCCTCGTTATATATATAGCGATCAAGCTTTCTTTAAATGAAGGTTCACGATAAACATTAAACTCTGATTTATATGAGTTATATTATTAATAAAAAAAGAGGAATAGTTAAATAGAGGATTTAAGCACTGATAGGTAGAAAAATGTTAGCTCCTATATGAGTGCACAAGTGTATGTTCGAACAGGAACGCACGCGCAACCGGAGTCGAGGTCTTGCATGCTCTTTTCAAGTGCTTTGGCAATAATAAATAACAGTGAACGCAGCAGCTGGGGTTATATTAGAGAGTTTAATACCAATTTTTTTTTTTTTTTTACTTTTTAGTTTTACTTTTGTTCCTTAAGTCAGAAATATAGTCTTCCGTAACTTCAATGACCAGCTCATCTGATGACGGAAACGAGGAAAGATTTGAAAAAGTATAAATTTAACACGACTAAGGTATAGCAGCACCAATTACTATAACAATCTAAACTTAGTGATTTTCGAAGAATTTGAAGATTGAGATACAAGAATAGCTGAAAATTAAGATTGCTCATTCCACCTGACTGTTCGAAATGAGTTATCTATATCACGTCCGATGACTCTGACGTCATAATGATGAAAATGCGTAAGATTAAGAATCACTGGAGACCGATGACGAAATGGCTATAGTTATCATGAAAGCGAAACTGATAGCCAATCCAGTCAGAATTACACTGCTTGACCATTAAATGCAAGCGGATCCCATTCTCGGCCGTAGTACTAATGTCTGTTATTTCCAGCTTAGATCAAGTAAATTGTTTTTGTGTCTGAGATCTGTCTTTACTTCAGGAAATGACTCCTGGTCGAAAATATGAGCATTTACTATAACGCCTCCATTTTAGGATAAATCTTTATCGAAACATTTACAGTTCGTATAAAGTATGTATACAGGGTGAGTTTTTGGTGGAATTCAATTTCAATGTTAGTATTAATGTTTTAATAGACCTCCATTTTGGATTTTGAGAAGAAAAATTGGTTATTATATTGTTATTGATGGGTCACTCACAATTAGTATAGTACATTTTAAAATTGTATAGTTTACAGCTTTGATGGTTACATAGACATATACTAGAACATAAAAACTCAGTTATACAGATAGACTAAGAAACAAGCATTTTTGTTCATTTATATATGAGTAGAGGAACTAATTTCTTGATTTGAATGTGTTTTAGAATTTCCGATTGATATCTTTTCCGAAGGTTGGAGCTATAATAGTCGTTATAATAGATTATATCGTCCAAATAGCAAATGTTTTAAAGGCGCTGTCTCACAAAATAAAATTGTGGTAGTAAGTAATCGGTAGTATTATGGTAGTAGTATAAATAATCGGTAGTATATAATTATGGGATGCTCTTGTTCATACATATATGAATCTAAGAGAATTTACAAATAATTCGAGTTTATTTTATGAGTAAAAATACGTTTCAGAAGACAAATTAAATACATTTTACTTGTTTATATGTTTATTAATTGTACCGATCTTTTGTAAAATCTTCTTTAGAACACACTGTATGCCTCACAGTGTCGTAAACTCTCATGTATAACAACGATTATTCTTGTAGCATACTAAAATTTAGCTTCAATGTGTACTTAGATGTTTGAAGTTTTAATTTAAATCACGGATACACTTGGAATTCTTATGCAAACTCTTGGTTATGTAGACAAGCTATGAAAATCTGTTTAAAGATTGTTTTTGAAAAGTAGATATTGCACGTTTTGTATTAAGTATTAACTATTGTGTCATATGTCGAGAAAATTTGGGATGTTGTAAGTAATTAAACACAACAATACCTTGGTTGATTTTCCCTTAGTTTTTTAAACATTGTTATGGTTAATCCAAATACCAATGGAGAGCTTCTTTACTATCATTCCTTTCAAAAATGGCAGCTTTAGAATACGGTACCAAGTATTATATAGTCATAAGCAAATCGTAAATTTATGTATATATATATATATATATATATATATATATATATATATATACATATACTCGTATATAATTATTACTTTATCAAATCAAAATAGTTTTATGAACAACAAAAGCGGCATTGGATGAAGGTTATGGTTGATAATTTATGGTTATGGTTATATGGTTATTTATAATATATTATTATATTGGCTATTTTTATGTCATATTATATTATGGTATTTATGGTTATAACCAAGGTTAGTTATCGTTTAAGGTTATGTAACAACCACTGATAAATTATTCCTCATAATAAAGGAGAGATCACACCAAAATATGAAACTTGGATGTGTCGTTTCAGCATCTTTGAACATTTAAACATAATTAAGTAGTCCTTGTATTTTCGATGTTTGTAATAATGTTGTAAAACATGATTATTAACTTATACCGGTCTTCTTTGGGGTGATTATAAGAAGGCCCTTACTAATTTCTTCAATTAACTACAACACCTCGAGACATGGTCAACATTTTGTTTACTTTTCTTGTCTCCATGAATTCTATCTTAAAGGGCTATTATTAAAATTGTTTAGGAATTTTTAAAAATTATTTTAACCAAAAACCGACTGAGCTAGTATTTACATTGCTGGCTGGCACAATCGAATCACCATGCAAAGCACTTTTGAAAACCCATTGTAAAATTCACTTTTCATGTTGTATACTCTCAAAAAGTATACACGTATTATATACAAATACATTCTTTGTATACAGAGCAAGGTATTTCAAACTGATGCGTTAGTCAAACCTGCTATTAATAAATGTATGCATAATTAAGAAAGGAACATAAATGCAAGGCCTTGCGATAGAGGCACAGCATATAAATCGATCCTTCTCTTTCAACACTATTTCACTGTTATGGTGCATTAGTTGGAGAATATTTGTAGTGCAAGATGTAGAGTGGAACACTGCAACAGCATTACTGCAGCCCTCGCAAGTCTCGCACATGCGAGGAGCAGGGAGAGGCAGCGAAAGCTAGTCTGTGCGCTGCCACCCGACCGTGGCATACAGAATTAGTGCAGACCCAGTCGAGAGTATGTTAATACAGAGGATGAGAGGTACAACGTGGCGTAATCAGAACAAGAAAGTACACAGCAGCTAATGGCTTGCATTGATGGTAATGTGCAGCTTGTTCGAATTAAGTTCTAATTTTAAATCCCGCGTTAATTGTTACCAAATACTGTTAACAGGAGAAAGGATAGTCTTACTATATACTCTTACTCTTCACTAAGAATTCATCTCCTATTTATTTATTTAATACGTTGGATATTTTGATTGCTAATCCCTCTGTTATAAGCGTGGATAGACCTGCCGTTATGCCATTCGTTTCATTTACGTAGATCGTGAAATACATTGTTAATATGGCAGTCTATTGTAAATATATCAGTATACAAAATTTACATATAAGTTAATTTTATCAATACTTCCTTTCTTGTTTAATACATGTGAATCTAGATTTACAACACGTGCCAATATTTACAGTTAAGTAAATTATTATTAGCTACAAAAATAGAATTTGCTGTACCTGGTATAAGATCTACTAGCACTATAAACCAGCCAGAAGTCAACCCTTGGAGTATTTTGTTGATTTAAGACAGTATAGTAATGGGGGAAATGTTATTGTATCATGAGTGAACATTATTCTTCTCTAACTAAAGATATAAAGGAGATATTTGACTAATTTTAATTTAAAAATGTTTAGTAAATCGTAATTTTTAATATTTATGGGTGCACTCAATACAGTTTAATATCTCCGTGATTGAAGCGTTCACGAAAATGGACCTTTCAGCCTATTGTCATAGTCAAGGTATGCGATTAGTATGTATAACACGTTCACTACCTACCTCACCTTACTTAGTACAGTTCGTACTATCATAAGCAACCTCAGCTCCGCTTGAAACTAAAAAAGCTCTAACTAAAACTTTTTATTAATCATATTCAGAGAGACTATACTAATACAAAATTTATTTTTTAAATTTTGTGTCGTCTATGTGTTATTGTATAAATTAAAAATTAAATCTTTATAATTTTGTGTCATTCGCCTTCAAATATGTATTATATGGATAGATTATTATCTCTATAAAGATAATTAAAAAGCAATTGTCTGAACATGATGTATTCCAGAACGCAAAATCTATCCTTTACAAGGGAAAAACTTCAGTAAAAATTTTCAGATTGGATAACTAAACAAACTTTAGGGCACAACATCCCAAATCACATAATTGTTATGCTGGCTGTGTACTGATTATCGCCCTAGCCCGGTCCCTGTGCTTCTGCTGCAAATGTAACATTTAGAACTTTTACAACATTTAAATTAAATTATTAAATTTCCTTTTGAAATCAATAAAAACACGCCTTATATTTATTTACTAACATTAGCGATTTAGTAGTAGTTAATTTAAAATGCAGAACGTATGTTTCGTCACAAAAATTACCAGTTACTAAATTATCACTTATTATAGGTCGTAAAATAGTTTTAGTGATCTTTGTCATCAAAAATGTTATAATTGTAGAGTCGTCTATTTCAAAGGTGCCGTTCAGTTTTCGAGAAAGGGCAGCTTAACTCGCTTGAACTATTCGCCTGTAATCTAGTCCCTTGTTTATGCCCAAGCGACCAACACTGTTTAGAACTATTCCGCCACTAATTCTCCCACGACATTTAATGGTCATTCCAGCTTTCACGGTAACACTGCCCGGTGTTCCTTTCACTCCCTACACCGCAGGTCCGAGTCCGCAGGCCGCGCCGCTATTGGTATCACTGCGTTTACTGTTCTTTTATTATCACGTTCTGGAGATACCATCAAACTGTGGACTCTATACAGTCAGGCGATCACATTTCAGACTATGTGGTATTACGGTTCTTGTCTAAATGTGCGCCATTACCGGTTTATACGCCAGCTGGATCGAGCAGACTAACGATTTACACAACTGGATTGTTCATTTGTTGCAATGACCCCCTCCTTCTCTGAGTATGAGCGGAGATAAAAAATAACAAACATTTCATCTTGGTGGTGCCTGCGGTTTGTACAATTGTTTCCTCTCAATGTTTGTGGTCTTTACCGGTATAACTATAACGTGAAGAATGTGATATCTGAATTACAACGCTCTTCCAGTTTTTAATTGATTCATTAACATAGTTGTATATATATATATATTTCGTAAAGAAAAATTAATTGCATAAAATAAATATAAAACATAATAAAATGCATTTTTCTAGACGACTGGCATAAACAGATACACATAACTTGAGATAGCACCTAAATTCAAGCCCAGACCATGTTACCGCTCCGATCGTGATGGGAATTGCAGAATTACTTGTAAATGTGCCACTCATCGATAACTTAAGCGGTTATATTTGTAATATCGGTTACCACCATCATAACAAACATATTCATTCACGGCCCATAGTTGATTTTTCGTTATTTAACTATGGAGACCTTGCAGAAAAGACCTACATACCATTTCTGTGTGTTCTCAATCTTTGAATCTTTGAAACAGCCAGATATGTTAGAATAATTTGAAAAATATGAGCCTGGACTAAATGAAATCTGGGCTAAACAAAAACATCTCAGCTTACTGAATAGTCTCGAAGTACTTAATCTACATTGCTACTTATTAAATGCGAAGTCTTTTAATAGTTAAGGAGAGTAAAGGAGTCTAAGTAGGGAGATCTTCTACTCATGGGATCTTCCAGGAAGAACTGATCCCCCAGGATATGTGATGTATTATCGACCGCCAATCGCGTGTGATCAGTGAACAGAGGGTTACTCTGGCAGAACAACACACCAACCATCGATACGTTATCTCGTCTGATACCGGCAACAGCAGCCTGTCTTCCTCTATTACAGAGTTCCTTCACCTCCTCAGCATTTCTTCCTTGATTGTTAACAGCTTCTCTTCAGTCGTCTACTTTTTCTTTCACCACCGTTGTTTTTTTATTGTCTCACATTTTATGAAAGGTAGATCAAATGTGTGTGTGAAAGTATACTTATTCGTAAAAGCTATTAGAACTCATTTATTCTTATTCGGTGTCAGTAGTAAAAAAACTTGCATTACAATCATATGTGTGAAAAATATACTTACTCGTAAAAGCTATTCGAACAACTAATCTATTGTTAGTCGGTGTCAGTTAGAAAAAACTTGCATTAAAATCATATGGGATAATTTTGAAAAATTGTTAATTTTTGTTGTTTTAAAAAGATTCTTTGAATATTAGCAACATAACCTTTTCATACAACCTTGGGTAGGCTACACTTTGATGGTCTAGTGTGAAAATCAATTGCCCTCAGACGTTTTCACACCGCTTTTGTTCGTTTAGTTCCGTCAAAACTGCTTTCTCTGACAAAACATCGCCTTTATTGTTCATATTTGTTTAAACTATGACTCCTCACAATGCGGCCTCTGACCCGGACCTCATATTTAATAGCTTTATCCGATATTTTCAAAATGGCATTTAGTTCCACTTGGAAATTAGGCCTTTGAGATTCAATACAGATCTTTATAGAAATTTCACCATTGTACGTTGGTAGTGAAACTATAAGTTTTTAATTTACATGTACCATTATCGTAATTAAATGCATTCGTCAAGGTCAAACTGTGTTTAGATGTGTTTCCTTGACAATGAAGTATATTTCGTAACCTAAATGAATATTTCATGGTCGATAGATTCTCTCTGAAGACTGAAGTAGGCCGTGACGTAAGGTAGGGTAACCGGACTTAGATTGCAGCCTCGCGCTAGGCACCAGATGGGAGCCCGTGTCCAATGTGAAGTCTCGCCCGGCCGTAGTTCTGCTAATCAAGCTATCTGCCGTACAAATCGAGCACGAATTCTTCCCCTTCTGGTATAATCAACGATGTTGTCAAAAACCGCCAAAAACGTGACCAGATTATATCTCAATGTTATTTTTAACACTGTAATGTGTATTATCAACAAAAACCATTCATACGTCACTGACATAAACAATAATGATAATAAAAAGATAATTTTTGATCATATTTGTCAATCTGTTCTAATTATTTTTAAATTTGTTGGAAAATCGGGTATTTTATTTGTTTCACATAGTTGATAATTTATTTATTTTAAACTTTATCTGTACATGTATTAAGGATAAGATTTTTTTAATTGTACCCAAGAAATCTTAATGGTGAATACTTTATAATAATAATGAATACTATATGTTTGAATACAAAAACAGATTGGATTTTATTTAATTACTAGCTGTTACCCGCGGCTTCGCATGCAATCTTTAGAACCGAAATCTTTCTATTACTTATTAAAAGCACTTATGATGTAAAATGATGGAGTTCTATGAAAATGTTAAAACGTAAATAGGCATACATCAAGTAGATATTATTTAAGTTCATTGTTCAGAGTTTAATTTAATTAATATATCATTTTTTGCACGTAGAAGAGGGTTTGGTTCATATTAATTAATTATATTTGCAATGTCACAGCTGAGCCTGCATTATTATTCTGATCAATAAAATACAAATACACTGGTCTCGGAAAACTACTTCAGTCAGAAGGCGTCTATTTCTAGCCTTTAACACATATTTCACGTCTAAGATATTTCCAGAACCATTGCAGAGTTTGCCTTGTCCTGACGAAGAAAAAATATATGCTTACGTAGGACCAAGATTTTTTACTTCGGTTAAAAAGTGCCTACTTCGATCGTTTAAATTCACTTACTATGTCACATTTCAGCTTGTAATATTTCCTCGATAAATTCTAGGTAGGTTCGATTATGCAGTTCTCAGAAATCTACTTTGGTCAAAATCGTCTACTATCGGTTTCTGTAATCCATTTTCAGTTTAAAATATTTCCAGGGACATAGTTGTTTGTTTTTCTGTCCTGATGAAGAAAATATACACCTACGTAGGATCTATTACGGCCAAGAGGAAGTAATACCTACTTCCTATGTACTTTCGGTATAAGGGGAAAATCCTTATTAAGGTTATGCAACATTCCAAAATAACCATTATTAAATTTTTGCGTTATACTTGTTTTTTGGAAAGAATGAATCGTTGAGTCATTTTAGTGTTCGTTTCTCTGTTTTTCCAAAAGCCACTTTTAAAATGCCATATCACAATGTCAAGGAAGCCCACCAGTTTAAAGTAACTTATATGAAAACATTCATAACTTTGTTCATTAAGGTTGGTTACATAGTAGTGTTTAAATAATATTTAAAATGCATTAGATGATTTAAATTCGTCACTGGCGCGATCTGGAGTAAAATTTTGATATTAACTTTTTATTTACTATCTGCATTGCACTACTGATCAAGCACTGTTTACTTAATATTTGTTCAAATTTAAATGTAAACAGATGTTTCAGCCAATTTCTCGACATAAAACTGAAGGTGAGAACAGCTGTGCCAGTTTAATTTGGATTATGAAACGTAAAAACTACAATTTTTCTAAATTCTAAAAAATTTCAGTAACTTTTTTTATATTTTGCTTCATAAAAACCTTTCATAGATTTTAATGAACATTTTACAAAAAAACTAACCGAATAGGTCCAGCCGTTCTCGAGATTTGCGCTTACCAACACATTTTGCGATTCATGTTTATTTATAAGATAAAAATACAAACCATGACAATTTGTAAATTAAACATAGATAAGAAACTTTTGGGAAATGAAGGAAGCCATATTTCTACGGATTAGAGACGTTTGGATCTGAATTAATTAATACACATGATTTACCAAGTAATTATAACAAGTTACAAAAAAGAATAGGCATTGCAAACACGTAAACAAAAACATATTAATATTTTCTTTGTTAAACTTGGAAACTAACAAAATAAACCCACAAAAATACGGACGTCCAAACCGATCTACAACTAAAAATATCAATTTTGACAAAATATTGAATAAAGGGACATAAAATGGTTTTTTTTTTGTTATGAGCGATTCTGTGTGATGTAATACTGAGAATCGTAAGTTAATTGTTTGAATAACCATATCATGAAATGAAAAGTTAAAATATACTTCAATGATTAAAGAAGTACAAACAGTATTACTGTGTAGTTTTTGAGGTAGGTTTTTATTATACTTTACATTTTATTGTTACTGTTTAGAAACACAGTTATTTGGTACATTGGCTTCTTAACTATATGTATTTCTAAATTAAACTTTTATATTCCTAGTTGCCATGTGATTTTAGTATTCAAGATACTTTTCAAATTGTAAAGCAGGAGACTGTAACGATTATAATATTGATTACAATCCTAAGTATATACATTCTTCCAGTTATCCTTTCATAAATAAACTGTGTGCATTTAATTAATTTTTTTAATAAATACTTAACGAATGATAAAAAAATTACTCTATATAAAAAAATCATCGCTTCTAGGCCTTTGTCCTACTTGTCTTGCTTCCGTTTCCTGCAAAAAAGCACGAGATTTTTTAGTTCTCACTGTCGAGTTTTTAGCTGGACAACGACGTTGTAAAATCTGTGCTCTCTTGATTGAGTGGCATGGTCATATTTCGATTATTATCAGATTTCAGTCTTAGTAATGCATATTTCTTATTTCTACTCCTAGATTAATGAACTGCATAAGCCTGCTATAATCCACCTGTACCATGTCTTCTGGCTCTTCAAGATTTACAACGTAGTCAAAGTTTACATGAAAAAAATGTACTGATAAACAAACCATTGCTGATGAAGATTCTTCAAAAAGTGATTGACTTGTTTATGGCCCAGCTAAATTTCAAGGACCCGTGGGTGAGATCGGTTGTATCTTTGAACCGTGAATCAGGTTGTGAACCTTTTTCAAGGTCCACTGTAATCAACACGAGCTTTGGTCCGTAGTCTCATAGGTTCAAATATTATCGAGCCCCATTGGATTCATCATTGTAAGTAAACTGTTTTAGTTATATCCATTTCAGAGGCGATATTCATTATTTACAAAGTGTTGGGTTCAAGTGAGTGGTTATCTCTGTTTTCTACGAGTTCCCACGATCGGTTATGAAAACCTGCTAAAATCTCGTCCTGTGCGGGTCTACAGTGCTCACATGGGGGCCCTAATTGTAATTTTAACGTTTTAACATTTCATAATGTGATAAAAATATCAATAAAAACATCGTTGTTTTCACGGATTTCCACGGTTAGGTTGCAATTTTCAAACACGTTTCTCAGAGCGCACTTAAAAAGTAAGACGAACATGTGAACAAAGTTCCTTGTGGATCTGTTTTGTAGTTCCGAAGATGCCATGATTATGAATATTGTCTTTCCGGTATATAGCCTTGTCTCAAATTTCCGCGACCAGTTTGAGAAACATTTAAAAATAGTGTCTTACCCAGGAAGTAACACCCAAGATGACCCAAGGGTTATCTACTCTCCATATGTAAGGTCTCAACACCCAATATTTACGAAGAATTCGTGATGATTTGACACATGAGTATTATCAGAAGTATCATTTCACGTATTAAGAACAAATCAATTTTATTACTTATAAAAATAACTCAAATCCTAGGGAAAGTTTGTCTTTGTAACGTTATCGTCACATATTTTGACAACAAAACTCCTACATGATTCTTTAAAGATCATTGGTTTTAAGCATTTGGTATGCAAACTTTTTCTTGAATATGGAAAGAAGTTAGACAGATCTGACAATTACGGTTAATCAGAGAAAATCCCTTGCGTTGTTGGCCAGGAAGTTTCCTAAGCTAGTCCAAGTTCATGTACGATAGGGGCTCTCTACGGAATTCTGCTCGCTCAGCTCGTCAAAACGTTCGTTCTATAGACTTCTTTTCTTCTTCTTTTTACTTTGCCAAGACCTACTAGGAAAAATACAACTACAACAAATGAATAAATGAATATGAATAAATGATCGATTTGTTAGTTTTTATGGTGCAATGTTTAATTTAGTAGTTAGATGCATTGAAATCGCAAACACTTTTTTAGATTTTTCGATACCAACTTTGAGAAGTTTTCAGAGCGTGAAATATGAGTTATGACCGTTTGACTTATTCCCGGACTCAGCTTGTAAGATCTCATTATAAAGTAAAAGTGCATGCTTACACTTTTCTTAAAAATATAATAAAGGAAAAAGATTCCCCCATCTGCAACAACTAAGTTAAGTGGTTAATATGGTTCAATATGACATTTTAACTTTCAAATTCAGTTGTGTCATAATATTTGGCTATTATTATAGTTTAAAGTGTGAAATTTTACAGAATAATGTGTTGAAAAAATGTGATTTTACAATATTAATCGTCCACGGCACTTTTCAAGTATTTCAATGTAAGTAGTATTGTACGGTTGTAGTTTCACATATTTGATAGATAATACTTATATTCAACAATGTACTACTATTTAAATTTACCTTATATTAATGTCTAAAATAAGTAAATAACGTTCGTATTATATACAGTTCTAAACTACTGATCGTTGTTTTTTTATGATATTTTGTTACAGAACCTAGATACCTAGAGAGTTGAACAGTAGTACCAATATCGGCACCCGCACCGTGGTTGAGGTGCTATTATTCACAATTGATATGAGGAAGTCGTTGCCGCCTCCAATGCTCTTGCTTTCATCTCCATCCCAGTGACAAAAAGCCAGGATATTATCTGGCTGGTGTAATTTTCTTTGCGCAGGAGCCGAAATATGTGCAGGCACGCGTGTTCCATTACCCATGGTCCACGGCCTCGCAGCTCTCTCTCCGCACTACACTGCTCCAGCTCCTTCTCTTGTTTACATTCACCTATAATAACGTAATGTACTGCACATTTTATCAAACCAGTACAAGCTGATCGAACAAACCGACACTCATGGTACGGCTACGAAAAGTTATAACATATCTGAGGAGTTTATTGCTCCTTGGACCTGTTATAACACTGCTAACAAACTAACTAACAAGTTAATGATAGTTATTTAATAACAAATTAACAAATATAATATAACCCCTAAATGAAAACATTTGGTTAGAAATTTCAAAAATCTTATTTAAAAATGTATGGAACTATTCCTACATTATTTAGGTTTTGCTATTGTCTCATATATTATACATGTTACGCTTACAATTTTGAAGTTAATTCATCTTTTCCCGTGGGTTTGGCCCTAGGATTCCGTCTCACTTGTCTTAAACGGGCAGAAATTCATGCTTGGTTAACATTTATCATATATACCAATTTTATTTAAATTCGATCCACCAGTTATTCAATGTTATACATACAATTAATTTGTTCCTACATATGCCAGAAGACGAAGAAAAACATTTTTTATTGACATTCATCATGTAAAAAGTCCATGCCAATTTTGGATAAAATTTATCCAACCGCAAGATATCTATAGTATTTGTATATACAACTATCTATTAAAAATGTTGTGGGACAAAAATAAATGGTTTAATCTGTGTTTTATTTAATCTTAGTTCTTTACACAACAATATTAGTTTATGCATAGTAAGAACATGCTTAACCAGAAGGCAAAACTGAGACAAAATAAAGAGAAATCAATTTTCGGTGACAAGTTGTTTTTCAAGTTGAAAATTTGGTTTTGGGTGGGGGACACAAGCCAAAACTCTGCCTCGGGCCACAAAATGTGTCTGGGCGGCGCTGACGATTGTCAACACAATAAATGTCATAGTCATAATATATTCAAACTATAGTGGCACAGAGATAGTATTATGACGTTCTTCTGGATGAAGCTGAATCCACCAAGTTCCTTGGAATGTACCTTGACAGAGGGCTGACATGGAACACCCACGTTGAGAGCGTTTGCTCTAAGGTTGCCTCGGGCATTTATGTCCTGCGCAACCTTGCAAATTGTTGTTCCTTGGATGTTTTAAAACTGACCTACTTTGGTCTTATACGTCCATATCTGTCTTACGGCTTGATATTGTGGGGCAATTGTTCCAAAAACATGTTTCAAGGAGTTTTTAGATCTCAAAAGAAAGCCGTTAGAATTTTGTTAAAGTTGAACCCCAGAGAGTCGTGCAAAGACGCCTTCATGAGTCTTGGATTACTGACTTTACCCTGTCTCTTTATTTTAGAGGTTATCCTGTACTGTCGACTCAAATGTGAGTTGGAACGGGGCAGGGATGTCCACCAGTACGGGACTAGAGGCAGGGACAACTTCCGACTCGATCAGCACAGAACGACGGCTTATGGACGCTTACCGTCCTAAGTTGGTGTCAGGCTAATCAACAAGCTCCCTGAGGGTATTAAAAATTTAAACGATCCCAATCAATTTAAAGCTCGACTAAAACACTTCCTGGTGTCAAAGGCATTTTACTCTGTTGATGAGTTCATAATGGGCCGCTGGGATGAAAACATTAGAAATTAATGAAGTTATTCAAGATTATTAACACATAACCCGGTTCTATAGATAAATGAAGACCGAATTATATCTTTACGATATGCTGTGTGCTTTATGACATACTGTGTTCCATTTTATGACGTATGCAATGCAATTGTAAATATTGTTAATGCAATAAAGAGTATTATTATTATTATTATTATTTACACAGAGCTTACATGAGTTAGTTAGCCTATCTAACCAATAAAACTTTCAATGTGCGGCCATATGCAAAGTTTTATTTCAGGTATTTTACAACAAACTTGAAAATTGACACTTGTCAAAAAACTATCAAATAACTCCAAGCAACATTATTATTCTTACATATTTTGTTTATAACTTTTTAGCTTTGAAAATGGTGGCCGTTTAAAATTACAGATGTATAAAATTGAACCATTATAAGTGAATATATGTACAAACATAATTTCGCATTAATTGTAACTAAATCGAGTCAATTTTTTACAAAGAAATTTATATCATTGCGATAATTTTTATATTAAAAAAACATGAACTTTCTAAACGTTTGAAAGTGTTACGATTACATTCATATGCCGACATTGAGGATTATTGTCCCATCTCGTTGTACGAATCAGACATTTAAACTAATAATCTTCAGTTTGACATTTCACGATGATAGCCATATGGTAGGTCTAACTCTGGTTGAGCCGGAAGGGATATTTCAAATAGAAATGAACTCAGAACTGGATTAACCAGTTTGCGTCTTCAATTACCTTAGTAATTAGCAGTGACATTAAATCTGAAAACAGTTGATATAGCCTATACTATAACCATTTTTATGACAGAAGACTAAAGCCAGATGTCAAACTCGTCATGTAAACTATTAATACATACGACCAAACAAGAATTATTTGGTGCATGATAGTGTAATTGGGCGTGTGCATTTATAAGATTAGGTTAAATCCATTAGCCATGTTATAAAATTGAATCCATTGTCCGAATACTCTGAAGAAGATCGAAATACTTCAACAATTAACTAACACACATTACGAAGACCATTATTTGGTGGGTAAAATTGCAGGTAAATTGAAATTGTCATCTTTAGATATTTTTAGCACCTCTATAATATATGTTTACCACTTATTTATGGAGCAATGTAGGTAAATATATTTATGTATTATCAATTGTATATTACGCAGGTTTTGTAAATTACTAACGGAGAATATTAAAATGTATTACAAAATATAAACTATATATATATAATTAGAAATATCGAGATGATTTTAATTTTTGACATTTGTTTTAAGTTATA